>NC_083426.1:14572171-15995921 GCF_020745735.1 Hemiscyllium ocellatum | reverse complement strand
ACTCCTTTATTCAGTAAGATCGTGCCTGATAAGCCACTACAGCCTACCTTTCGTGCCCTTTCCCCTCTCCTTTGATCCCTTTTCCCTTGCATCCACCTATAATTTCCATCATTTGTTGCACAAGTTTACAACATTTTGCATATATAAAGGGTTTAAATGAGTATCAAGTTTGTTTTCATTGAAACGTCAATAAAAGCTAGATACTTTAATGTTCTCCCAGTTTTTGAGGCAGCTCCATACGACTAATGCATTAATTGACATTTCCTTGTGCAAGTGTTTTGGTGTAGCAAGTCATAAATTTGATTTCATTTTGCTATCTGCTCAGCATTTCATTTGAAATCCATGAATTGGAGAGTTTCTATTTGGTTTTGGGAAAGGGGCAGTGATGCCAGCACAGGGCTTTTTATTAAATACAGGGATGTCACAATGCAACTTGTAACAGCTAGGAACAGAATCCTCTTATATGCGTACTTTTTTTCTTGTAGCTTGCAGCTATGTCTGGTTCTGTATAGCACTAATCCAGTTTTACTGTAAGAAGGACCAAGCAAATCATTGTTGCATCGGAACTATGCTGCTATGACACCATACGATACTGAAATTGTCAAATTAATTTAACCTTTCTTCCAGGGCACAAAGTCTGTCTTCTGTCCTTTTTCTTTTTTTTTGCTGTAATTACATTTTTTATAATTCCCAGTTTGTTGAACATAACGTGCAATATGTTGACTTATTGTATTTTGACATCCCTGTCTTGGCTCAGTGGTGAAAGCCTGAGTGCACAATGAGACTATGATTTCATGCTCAACTTCAAATACTCTTTGCACCTCTGATAGCCGAGTTTTATGGTCTATTAATCTAGCTTGAATTCACGGTGTAAATGTTCGAGTGTAAGCCCAAAACGTTTTGAGGTTTTTCAAGTGTCGGAGGTCTATAAGTACTCTATGCAAATGTTGTAAATTGTCTTGCCTACTAGAACCAGGAGGCATGGGTTTTCCTCTTTTTAGGTATGATAGTAAGACTATAGGATATCCAAGGAAGGGTTAAGAGTTACTAGTAGTACTCCATGCCTGTAAGAAGCTATAATTTGCAAATCAAATTCAGCAGTAGTTATGGGGTCAATTATTAAATAGTCACTTTTATATTGTTTTGTGAAATGGTCTTCACAACTTCCTGAACTGCTAGACCTCCAGTGTAGGCAATAAATGTCTATGTATAAGGAGGGTATTTCAAGCCAGTTACACAAGCATAGTTATTTGGAGGTTGTGTTTTAGGACAAGTGAAGATTATCTTTCCTGAAGGTAACTGTACAGTTGGCTGCATTGCAGGAGACACCAGCAAGTTATTGATCATAGTGTCCAGACTGCACTGTAATAAGCCCATTTATTGAATTTAACATTGTGCCGCTATCAACATTCAATCTTAAAAGGCAGGGAGAAAGTACTGTTTACCTTCCTGAAAAATCACGTTAAAATGTCATTGTCATCATCTTCGGGAGGAATATTTGTTGATAATCTGTGACCGCTAATTACTGGAAATCAGACTTTTCCAGGTAAACTCTTCTTTCTTTTGCAGCAGAAGATGGTGATTGTGTTGTAAAGACTGCAGCCTTTTTACTTCCTTTGTTGTTTTGCAATTGAGCTTTCAGCAATGCTGCTTCATTTCTTGGGAAAGTGATGTTGTATGGAATTCAAAGCCATTATGGTTTTTCTCTTCATTTTGACCAGAGTTAGTAACAGCAAGGCATGTCAGATGTATTTTTAACTTTTTAAAAACTTCTGAGCATAGCTGTTAATTTTGCCTCTGAGCGACAGAGGAGATCAGTTTGAGATTTTAAGTTGCTGCTTCAAAATGGAATGGCAAGTGTGGAACCTCGACAATTTGTGCAGTTTGGTTCTGGGGTAATAACATCACCATTTATTCATTCAGTAGAATCTATAGCCATTTTCAAATCTACTGAAGGAACTCTTAATGTGGCGGAAACATGCCAATGGAATGCCTTTAATCAATCTTGCATGAGGATTAGAAAGCCTTTTTTAGATATTTTCTGATCAGCCTGTTCTGTGATGTTAGCGCACACCTCTGAAGCAGGTAGAACTTCAGCCCAGGCCTCCTGGCTCAGAGGTAAAGGTGCTACCTCTGCCACAAGATTTCACTCCAGGGAACCATGCTTTTTAAAGCATTGGAATAAATTGGAAGAAGTGTTGTGTCCTGGACATTACTGGACTAAATTTTGTTCTTGAGATTTTTAAACATGCCCTGCAATGAAATTTCAGCAAGTCTGCTTTAGCAACTGCCACAGAGCTCCTCATTATCTTCAATTTTACTTCCAATAGTTTAGACATGCATCAGGAGTCCTGTTGAAAATTTTAAGGGGATCAACCAATTACTTAGGTTCTTTTGAAGAAAATTTGAGCATAGCAATTTCAACAATAGAGTGAAATGTGTGCAGAATTTATCTATTTCATCACATTACATTTGATTACCCAGAATGTCATTATACACTGGAAACCGAACTGAAAGGAGAGTGTTACCATTAAAACAAAATGGTTCAGCAACTCTGTGATTGAACATGATGGTTTTCCACTCCAGTGTAAGGTGGAAAACTGCACTCAGCATTCAAATGAAGAGTTCAACAAATTTCAATGAACTCTTGCAATGAAAGAAAATTAGTTACAGGAGTTGACATGATTTGAAAGACAAAAAGTTGTACTGCACAATACAAGATAAAAAGTCTGTACTTACATGGAATCTAATTTCATAGCATTTACATTAATCCTTGAAAAACTTCACTGTATCTTTAATAACAGATCTCAAATATATCCTGCCAATAGCTGAACTGCAGAGACTGTGAAGATTCCAATTTAGACCCATATTTTTGTTCTTTCATTGGCTTATCAGAGGAAAGAAAAATCCCAGTTTGCCTGAATGGTAGTGATAACCCAGTCCACGAGCTGGAATATTTGTTGATCAGCACCTGTGTGGATCTTGAGAAAAGACCCCAGAACCAAGCTGGCTAAAATATTGGTTCCTTGTACATGAATATGGTTATTTGGGCAAAATATGGAAAAATGGAGTCAACGCTTTTATGAAAGGAGAGGAAGAAAATTGGGAGAAGGAAAAATATTCACTTTCTTTTTACATTATAATGTGTATCTCAATAATTTGCATATTCAAAGAAAATAAGTTTTCATAAGATGTCAATTAAAACCAAGTTTAACTTTTCATTTTATCAATTTTTATAACATCAAAAGTTCAGGGGGCATTTTTGTGGAGGTGGGGGGTTAGATTGCCTCAGTTGAATGAATGGGGAAAAATTGGAGGTTGCAACCCTTTTAGGGCAAATCTAAGGATGTGAAAGTATTAGGAATTGGTCCTAATATTTTGTGTCTTTATCATAGGACTTTGGGGCATTCCCAGGTATGGATGCAACATTGTGAGACAGAATTGGGCTTTGAAAAAGATTAAGAAAAAAAAAGTATTGCTTGAAGGCAGCTTCACTAATGGAGTGGATGAAAGACTTCAGTTTGAGGTCAAGATAGTTGGAGATAAATCAATAAATGTGAATAGATAACTAATCATAAAGCTATTGAAGTTTAGACATGAAGCCTGTTGGATAAACTTGTAAAAACAATCTGTCATTGAAGAAAAGTAGATTTTTCGTTTGTGACTTGAGACAAGGACCTAATGATTCTGCCATTGCACTCTAAGAAAAATTAAAATTGTGTGCAGTGGAAACATGAGTGAGAGAGAATTTGTTTGGAATCCAAAAAAGTATTTTAGTTAATGAAGGAAAACTTTTCAATTGGAAGATTTGGCTACACAGGCATTTATTTTGTAAGTTTATATGATTCTTCAATTACAGCACAAGTGGAGCATTGGCATGAGTACTGGGATCAAAGGGAGCTGTTCCATTGCAAAGGACTTCATTTGAACTGTGCTGGGAGCATTGTTCTGGCAAATCGATCAACTGTGACAGTAGAGATGTTTTTAAACTAATGGTGGGTTTTGGGTGGGTATGGAATGTAGGCAGCTGTTTAGATTAGAATTCTCAACATCTACAGTGTACAATCATAGCAAATAGGGTTTGATGTTGATGGGAGGGAGAGAATGTTTAAAAGACGGAATTAATGAGTCTTACTTGAATTCCATAGTATTTGAAACATCATAAATGAATTAATGGCACAAATATAGGATAATGGATATGATCTTACAGCTATTACAGTGCAAAATCTTTACTGACTTCATTCCTTAGTGGCCTTATGCTAACTTTTTAAGATAAATTCTATTGTTTTTGTTTCTCTATCAGAGGAAGTGCTTTCAATCTACCCTTGAAAATCACTGTCATTATAGAACCGCAACAAGGACTAGAACTGTTGTTGAAAACTAGACTGATCATGGATTATGCTTGAATATTGATGGATAGACAACAGTGCAGTCATTGGAAAAGTAACTGAATGATAATTGAATGTGGCATTTTCCAGAAGGAACAAGTGTAGACTGAGATCAAGATTGAAGAGTTGATATGGATGAGAGCAAATATGAAGTCAGAGACTCATAGCCAACATTTCTAAGGACGTGTATTGAAAATCTTGTCTATTATTGTAAGAGTGTCCAGGATCATGATTAAATAGGAAATTGGATGTGTAAAATCATATTGTGCTTTCTGTTGTACTTGTAGCCCAACAGCATCTTCCTTCGAACTGAATTTTTTTTTCTCTCTGTCTAAATGCCACCTTAACTATCAGTTTTGCTTGCTTCCTAATGTAAAAACTGATGGTCTGCTAATCTCAGTGATTTTAATCAAAAGCACAAAAGCTAATTACAATGATCATATTAGACCCATTCCATTTCAGCACACCTGTCACACAAATATCGATAGAAATCAGCAAATGGTTATGTTATTCTATGTACTTTTCTCTCAGAACAGAAGGAGAAGGGTTAAAGTCTGTATCACATGTTTTGGTGACTTTAGGTAGGGGATGTAGGGAAAGGTGGGGAGTCTGATCTAAAGGAGACCACATCCCCTACTGCACTAATGTAGATTTTAATCTATGCATAGTGAAAATGTCATAATCAATCTAAATTAAATCTCAGGTGAGTTCACTCTTCAATTCAACACAAGAAGTAATGATGCACAAACTATCTTTCCAATAGCACCAATTCTCACCAAGAATAATGCAAAAACTGGACTGATTGGGCCATGGCTAATTACTCCTCTGCTTTCCTATCTCACTAACAGTTGTTTTATCCAATGCTCTTCGTGGTCAATCGTTATCCAATGTATGTATTGCTGATCTATTGATCTGCTCTTCTCAGCATGTGGATCTGATTTCTTCTCTTCCCTTTGCTCCTCTCCTCCCCATCCCTCCCCAACCACACCCCCCTCAAAAAAAGTTGTTCTAATAGTCCAGAATCTGTTAGGCGGGTCTAGTATTCTCATCTTCATTTGGCACAGGACACGGAAGAAGCAATCAAAAAGATTCACCAGAGATGGTGAATGGCCAAGTTGCAGTTTGTTATTTGACATGGCGTCTCCAGGTGAAGACAGATTTTTTTTTTCTGTTTAAAGAAGTTTTCTTTGATTCAACAAGTTTGTAGCTGTGTTTTCAAGGGTGCCTTAAACTTGCCACCAATTCAAATATTGGGCCTATACTCGAATGTTTACACATTACCTTCTCTGCTGCACTGCATGTCTGTGTGTTGCTGATCGTGAGCTTGTGTATTGTGATGTTCAGCTTGTCCTGCTGGTTTTACCAATAAAATTACCTTACCATGCAAAAAGTTATTTTGATGACTAGCATGGGAAAATTTGACACTTGATTGTTATGCATCATGGGTCCATTGTGTTGTAGTTTCACTGGATTGTGGTAATGTTTTCCCCTCTGTCTTCACCATTGAAGTGATGCATCTTACACTTTGCTTTAAAATGCATTGTCCAACTTAGGTGATTATTGGTCCATTTTACTTCAGTGCAGTTAAAAATATCTTCTTAGTATTCACATGCTTACGTCTATAGAATGGCAACAGTTAGTGGAACCCATTCAAATAGAAAATAAAATTTAATGTGTACAGTGCAATCCATTTATACATACCCACTTATCCCTGTCTGTCTAATATAAAATACAATACAGTAGTTTTGTCTGAATAAATAACCCCAAAATTAAGTTCTTCTGTTTGAATGCCATCCATTTAATGCCCTCCATTTCTTGGGTTACTTTCTATCATTTTGTACAAATTTGTGCTGTGTTTGACAACTGCTGTTATTACCATGTTAATCCCCTGTTTTAGCCTGTGAAACTTAATTGCACTTAAATCGTAGGAATGTGTTAACACTGTTAGTTAACCATAAAAGATTGGAGGTATAGCTGAGCCTTGGTACTCCAGTGTGTGTATCCAATGTGGTAAGATGTGTAAAGGTATTTCAGGATTCCAATCTTTCCATTACAATCTAGGCTGATGTCTATTAGTGAAATGAAGTCACCTTGTTCCTGAATATTGTAGGCAGAGGCTTTCATTCTGGTCACTTGGCCATTCCTTCATTTGTGAAGTTGAAGTTAACCACTATTGAAAGTTTGGGTGGAAAAAGGGATAGAAGACAATAATATTGCAAGGATATCTATGCATAGCCCAGTCCTTTTGTGACTGATTAATTTACTATATCATTTTCTACAACCCGTTTCATCTTATTTATGTTCTGCAACATGACAGTCCATTTGATTCTTTTACTTTTATTTCACTTTCTCTTAATATCAAGGTTGAAGATATTAAAGGATATTAAATTGGGTTTTATAATAAGATGCTTCCAATTTTTGGTTTGTTAGTGACCTATTCAGATGTTCTCACCTTACGGCTGGTGTCAGAAATTTGGTTCTGAATTTTGCTGTTGGAGGAGAAACTTTAAATTTACTTAGCTTAAAGAATGGAATGTCAGTAAACCACCAGTTTGTCGTCCTGCAAATCAGGTATTGCCCATTTTAAGTACAGTACAGTACATATCAAGCATGGAAAAACCATATCTTTGGAAATTTTTTTTTGAACTAATTTTTATTTTTCTTCATTTGTTACAAGTTTACATTTCCAGTTGTCTTTTGTTTTATTTACAGCTTTCCATTGCACTCAGTCCTGGCCACTTTAACATTGGCAACATCTATGATCTCCATTCTCTCAGCGCACGATCTGCCAAAAATCAATCCCACTGTTCATCACCAAGACCAAATTTTTTGACTTTCTCTTTTTGGCTCCTCTGTCCTACAGATCAAAGTGGTGAATGCGTTCCGCAGTTCCTTGTATGAGGGGATAGAGAAACCAGAATCTCGAAGCTCCATCCACAACTTCATGACACACCCAGAATTTGGAATGGAAGATGACGAGCCTCGGATCCCACTGATTGATGAGACTGATGTAGAAATCAATGGACTTGCCCCAAGCCCACCCAATAAGAATAATAATGCTGTTGACAGTGGAATTGGCCTACCCCTCACAGACGCTAGCAAGCTCGCCTCTTCCAGTCCAGGAAGCCCCTTACACAGTCTAGAAACATCTGTCTGAACCTCTTTCCACAACATCCCCCCCCCCCCCCCCCCCCCCCACCCTTACCACCCTTGCTCCAACTCCCCCAACCACACCCCAATTGGATCTCCAATCCATGAACTTGCAGCTTTCACTCTGTTTTGTCTTGTTTTGCAGGAAGCAAAAAAAATTGAATGATAATTGGCAAATTGACAGGAAGTCTGCAGATCCTAAAGCATTTTATGTAGGATGAGTGAATGTTTCTGGCAATCTGTCATCTGAACATGAAACACTATCTTAAGATTGTAAAACACACCAACTGTCATGCCAGAATAATGTACAGAATGGTGAGACTTAATGGAACAATTTATGTCGACTTTTACTTCTCCTGTCACCAGCACTTTGGAGTTTACAAGATGTCGGTTTCAATTTATTCAAATTGAAAAGGCCATAGATTTTGATAACAGTGAAATGAAATGCCAAAAAAAACACAAATTCTATATTTCCTGGAGAGTGGTGTTTTGCAATATGATAAACAGGAATTGTTCTTGTAGTTTGGTTCATATATGGAGCAGCAGGGAGGACAGATTTAAACTAACTTAAATTATTGTTAGTTTGACATGGCTTGCTGATGACCAGTATTAGGTCACTTTTGTAGCCAACTGCCAAGTGGCTTTCAACATTTCACTGACAGGCAAGTGGCGAAATCTCCTAAATTTCAATGTGCTGGTTGTGCTTCACATCACTTGTACACTATAACTGTCTTTTGGTCTCCTGGCAAGCTGTGATCCATGTCTACAGTAGACTCCCTTTTACAAGTGGTCAGCAGTGATGTTCCAGTCTCAATGGGAAAGCTGTTAAAAATCCTTTGAAGACTATCTTTGTATCAGCAATTTTAGATTATTTGCAGGGTTGGGGTTTGATTGAGGTGGGGAGGACGAGTGTAGAGAAATGGTGGCACTTGTATTTTTTTGGTTGGTCATGGTGACAGATTATAGTTGTTGTTGACTGCCAGATGTTCAGCTTCCCATTTAAAATTGAGTGGAAGCGGGATGTCTAATCATTGGCAGTGCGCTGGGGTATGGTGACATCAGATGCACACTGAAATGTGTTCTGCCTTTTGACAAGGTGACTGATGTCTGAGACTAAAAGTCTGAGGCAATTGACAGCAAATCTTTCAGTCCAATTTAATATAAATGATGTCTCATAAAGCTACTTAGATCCTTCTCAATAGCCTTCTAAATTCACATTTGGTTCATACCTTTCTTCAACAAAAACATAAAGCCAAGTCGGATCAAAATTCGGTAGGAGTTTGGTTTGGAATGTATGTTTCTGGCAGCATATTTGCTACTTAGTTTAAAGTTTGTTGCAGGGGCTTCAATTCCACAATGGCAGTGTTGCCTGTTTGGTTCTGATTTGGGACTCTTTTTGGAATGATATGTACACTTAAACTGGAATCAAAGAATGGCATTCACTTAACTGGTAGGCAAAGTGAGGGAAGCATAATGGCATATCATGATTACATTTGAATTTGTGGCAAAGGTTTCTCTCTCACACAAAAAGAAGCTTTTATTTAAACCTTAGCAAGCCTGCTGTTATCATCATACACATTAATTTTTATAACCATTTAGCTTGTTCACTTGCCTGTTTGGTTCTGCACATGATACTTCCTGAAATATTGGCCATGCGTTGATGCCTTCATAATTCAATGAAACTGATTATATTTAGCCATTCACTGAATACAGTGGAAGGGAACTTGATTAGGCCGAACTAAAGTTAAGTGAAGTTTTCAGGATGCGGAGTTACTAAGTGGCCAGGTTTTCGGACCTCTTGATTAAGCAGTGACTTGTAACATTAAAAAATTTGGGTAATGGGGCGAATCTTCATGACATCATGCAAATCCTTGGGTACACGACTTTGAATGATGGCAGGTTCTTTATGGATCACTTACTTGATACAGTAGAGCTGCTTTAGATGGTACTAGAATTTGTATTTAGTCTCCTGCCTGCATGTTGGTTGAGATGTATGTTTGAAGTACTTTTCCTCTAAAATATTGTCTAAAGTGATTGCTTGCAACCCACACCACTCAGCACCTTTTTAAATAATCAGATCTGAAGAGATAGAATGTATTGCTGCATAAGAACAATGTTTCTGACATTTTTCCTAACCAAAACCTTTAAAATATCGGTAAGTACAGAACTCAACAGCTCCTCTTTTTTTTTTCCATAGTACTAGGATGGGTGATGATGTAGTATATGGCAGCTGCCAAAGTTGATTTTAAAGTCTTCATGAGGAGTAATGACAAAAAGCAGTTTTTGTCTACACTAAATACTGAAATAAACCAAGAGAAGAATTGTAATTTATCTTTGATCATGAGGTGATATTCTATAGACCAACCAAAAAGGGACATTACAGCTTTAATAGGACAATGTTAAGTTATAAAAGAATGTGATATTCTAACTTTCACTTAACTATGAAGGAAGTGAAAGGATATTTCTTTCTACCACTATGCACTAAGTGTACCTTTTTAGTTTAATTTGTTTGTACCTGAACCAAAATCACCTCTTTGCACCTCTTGTTGGCAAAGTTGTTGAGGTATATGTTGCATAGTTTTGTGGAAGAGGTGGAGCTTATAATTGTTGGAAATTATTCTAATTCCTCCAATCAATTCACATCTCCACCTTATCACAAAGCTGCATTAGATACATTTCCCCATTCAGTTGCAGTTTCACACTTGCATGGTATGTTGAGAAAGGACAACAAAAAGAAAACCTGTCTTTGTTAGTAAGTAAGGAATTGGAATGTATAAATTGAGCAAACCCTTATAGAAATGCATATAAACTTGTTTTGAAATTAATCCTAACCAATAAATTTAAACCTTTAGCTATCTTTAGTTAATCCACTAACAACAGTGTTGCTAACCATTTAAAACTGCTGGCCAATATTTGGAATCTAAAGAGAAGAGCCCAGGCCATAGTTTTTGAAAATCATTTGTTGCATTCAACATTTTCTATCTAATTTGCCAAAAGTTTTACTTCAGGTAGTTTTGTGTAAGGATAATTTTTCCACATAAGCTGTCCTTGTTCTGCAACTTCTGCTTGGTTATTGAATATTGGCTGGCTGCTGAAGATGTAATGTCTGATCTGACTGCTTCTGAGCTGCTGTAAGTTTTTCTTTAAGATTTTCTTATAAGAAAACCCTTAAACACTTCTCTCAATCTTGCAGTGAAGATTGTAAATCATAAGGTATCTGTATTTGTTTCCTTCTTAAATAAGATCTCACCTCCCACCCCACCCCTCCGACTTCCGTCCCAACGTTTTAATTGCAAATTTGGATAGACGGAGAAATCTTGATGGCTGTCCCTGCTATGATAAATTTGCAGTTTTTACTACTTCTGTCCTACAGCAGAGTTGGTGAGGAAAATATTATGTCTAGTAAAGAGAACAGTAGTTGAAATTACAGTTTAAAATTAGGGGAATAAAATCTAATCTTCTATGCATATATTTAGATCGATATTGTATCGTATGATAGGTCCTGACCTTTATAAAGATGGCAAGGTCATTAGAAACTGAAGTCTGACTCAACAGCTGAAATATCTATATCTGCTGCAGTCCAATGGTGTTAAGCATGTTAATCATTCTCTAAGCAGGAACTCTGGAATGTACCTGAAGCAAAAGCTCCTTATCCAGATTTGTGAAGGCTAGTTTTCAGTTCCAGAGAGCTTGAAATCTCTAATTATTGTGATGAGGATATTCAATGGTATAAACAAGAACAAAAGCATAGCCTGTGGCTAAACTGCTGTAAGTTTTATTCTGCAATGAATAAATGCAGTTGCACCAGGATTAAGGTACTTATATAATCAAATGCTTTAACAGAACAGCTGTTCTGTGCCAAAAGATTCCAACATGAAAGAAACATGATTTAATGTTATATAAGAAGTATGTTTATTACTCAAATTCAAATGAAATTGGGTGTACAGCAAGTTCAAAATCTGATTGATCTGCCTTTGTATTGAATCATGGAGCACAATTTGTAGACAGCTCCAAATGTGAAGATTTGATGTTTGGTACCAGTTGAGTAAAGATGGAAATGGTCTTCAGGTATTTATCAATGCAGTTAGTAGTACAGGAGCCATCATCTTTGTCTGTATAAAGCTTGTAGCTTATACAAAACAAATTAATCATAAGTAAAAATTTAAATTTTCTGATACTTAATGGTTTTCAGATTTGAAGGTGAACATTTCCACTGTTGTTACAGTGTCCTTTTAAGAGCACCACCCTCTTGAGTCAAGAATGGACTCTAAGCATCCATTGCAGTTACCGATTTACATATTTCTACAGCACTATAGAAGCAATATGATATGGATTAGTTATCTGGTGGTTATTGAATAGTTTATTTTCATGTACTTGAGGTTTATGCACTTTCTTGTGTGTATCTGCACTTCCAATTGAATTCACTCTAAAACTGTGTGGACTGCGAATTATTCTGCTAATGGTAAGTCTTAGCTTTACTGCAGTTTAATCCTCCAAGAAATTACTGCAACAGGTCTTGTGAGCATACTATCTTAAGGAAAGAGAATAAAAATAATCGGCAAACCTTTTTCAGTTTTTTCAGTCATTCAAAACATGGGCATTTTTTAGTTTGAATTATATTGCTGCTTTCATGTGAATGGTCTCAAAAATGGTCCCACAATATCAACTATGTTTCCCGTTAGCTAACCGTGCCCATGCTGTGACATTATGGATTCGCAAAAAGAGCTGGTTTGTGTATAGTATTCAAACTCTTCTAATTTCCTGACAATTTCTGGCATTTTAATATTAACTTCTGACACTTTTTAGACAATTCATCGTTATTTGCTTCTACTCGGTAAATTAAACTTCCAGTAAAACCGTTTGAATTGTTTCTGGCTGTTTAAATGCAGCATGTCATCACCAAGTCTTGAGGTTTCTTTCTAATGTCCTTCACTACTTCCATCGCCACTTTGTTTATAAATATCCCTGTCGATTTTCTATCAGCCTGCACACCGATTTACGCCAAGTTGAAATGAATTACTCTTTATCTGATCTGACTCTTGGATTTTTTAATCTCCCACCTTTTTCTATCTCTCCTGCACAGACTTGAGATACTGAGAAACTGACCTCTCAAGCTCTTTTTTTTAATTTGCCTGAATCCAGGCAATTCTCCCATGTCATCACAAAGATGACAAACTACAGAAGAATTTCAGAATCCAAAAGAACGTTCACACTATAAAAAGTGTAAGCAACAATTACTGACCTCTTGTTAGAACCTTTGAACAGTTTCAAGGCTACTTTCTCTTCTCCATCTCTCTCTTACAGCCATCTCTCAAATATGGTATCAAAGCTGGATCAGCTCTGTTCTACTCCTGTCACCCCGAAAAGCCCCAGGTTCACATTGATCCGTCATAAAAAATTCTTTAAACAGCAAATTAATTTTAATTTTATAAACTTTAATCACACTCGCCTGCTTCGGTCTCCTGTCCCTGACCAAATCATGACTTCAGGATAAACAAATGCCCCAAGCATAATGTCTGTCTTAGTTGCTGGCTGTTCAGAGGGAAGTGTGTATGTCTAATGAAGAACAGTCCCCCTTTATAAATGAAATTAATTTAATGGGAAGTGTGCAATTCAAAACTGTTGTGTATTAATGCAAGTTATGCCAGAGGCTGAAATTTTCCTTTAAATCAATAATTTCTGTGAAGAACTAAACTGATTATGTGCTCAAAAATGTTCACTTTCATTTGGAGACCTATCACTTTCGATGGATATCTACCATCCTTTCTACAGCACTTCAGGCACAGGTTAGTATGACTTGCAGCTTGATGAGAGACCCCTGAATTACCACTGGGTTTTAAAAAAAAATGTGCAGAAATAAATAAATAGTCGTCTTGGTGGGTTCTAGGCTGTCATAACAAAAGTGGTATTACATTACATTTTCTATTCTACAACATGAATCATATGCCTTTATAAACTTAGAATGGTGACTATGAAGACTAAACATAAGGAATTTTGAAAAATAGGTTTGATTCCACTAAAAATCCACCTCAGATTTATTATTTAACATGGAAAGAGAGATTTTTCCAGTTTTGGGACCACAAGCATGATAAATTATTTTTAAACAACATTATGAAAATTGTCTACAATCCCCATCTTCCTGGCACATCTTTATCTCATCGGGTAAGCAGCTTGAAGAGTGTACATGTTAATTACCATTATTCTAAATGTGTGGTCTTGTGGAGCAAGTACTTGTGAAGCACAATCAAATAGTTGGGACTGACCTGCTCTAATATAGTAAATGATTGATAAAAGGTGAAGAACCTGTCAAAGTGGTCACAATGTGGTGATTGTAGACTGCTAGTTTCCTGACAGCAGCTTTTTGAGGAGATTGCAATCAACCTTGGCCTGACCTAGAAGCAAATTATCACCACAATCATACAGTACAGAAGAGACACTTCAGCCCATTGGGTCTGTACCATTTTGTGAAAATATATATAAAATTTGTGTGTATAATGCATCTGGATGTTGTCTATGTGGGTTAGATTCTTTTTTCCAACAAAGTTTTAAAGCTTTTTTCTGTGTGCTACGTCTGTTGCTAATCAACAACAGGCACTTGAAACTTGCGTGAAGCCATGCTTACAGTTAATGATTTGGGATTTCAGAAAATAAACTAATTTTGCAGGATGTATCAGTACTAGCCTGCATCGATCTTACCCTGATTACATCAAGGTGTCAGGAAGAAATCTACCAACAAACACTTAACAGTAGAAGCACTTGGATGATCTAGACGATTCTAAAGGTAATGGACTAGAATGTAAGACACTATTTGTTGTCTATTCAATTTGACATTAACTTGAGCAAAGTAAATGACTGACTTTTTTTCCTTCATTCAATCCCTTGAACATTTGCAACCAGCATTCTTGCAGTTGCATACTTTCTTGAAGTCTTTGTGTTAAGCAAGAGAGAGTTTACAGAAAATGGAGGTGTCAGATTATGTAACCGGATATATGCATGTTTGTGTCACAGTGCAGAGTCATCACTTCGGTAACAAATCCTTGATTTGATTATTATTGATGATCATTTTTATTTCCTATCTATAGACAGCAACTTGGGACATCTTTGCTTCCACAATAAAATTGTGCTCCTTTCTAGTCTTTTTATATGTTAAAATGTGTCTAAAATTTTGCTTTGTGTATAACTTTGTTCTAAAATGTTCGATTTTTCTTTGCTTAGTTTGAAAGTGGGCAACACTAGAAGAGTTTTTAAAAAACCACACTATGGCTTAAGTTATTGAATAAAAAGTATGGTGCTGTAGCTTAAAGGTATATATCCTGTTTGATAAGTTTTGTAAAAAAAAACTAGTACAGCTTTGCTAACTTATGCCTTGAAAGATGGGATACTTATTAACTCTGTCATGCGTGTCCTTTGTGTGTTTTCTTCATGAAGCAACAGCACGGACTTAGTGCAATTTCAAACGCACATTACTAAGAAGTAATATCTTGGTTGCCTTTCTTCAAATTTAAATAGGGAGCTAAGGGAATCTTAATAACATATACACCTAACTCTTCTGCCTTCACAGTTTACTGTTTTTAATTGAAAACAATGTTCCAAGTGTTTACAACAAGTGTAAATGTTGAATGAAAAAGGCAAAAGTGTTGCATCAATATCTGTGTCATTCACGTAGTCCACTTTCATCTGATTCAAGGGACTTATTGTTCTTCAGTTGAGAAGGCATTGTGGTATAAAGAAATGAAATAAGACTTTGGAAGGAAGTCTTGTGATGCAATTCCATTGTGCAAGTGAATGTAGAAAATGTATTTTTGGGTTCTGGACAATTCCATCCTTCAATAAATACACTCGTGAAGCTAAACTGCTTCTTGTAAAGCAGAGGAGAGCAAGATTGAGGTATCGAGTAGCTAGTGTAATACACACTGGTATTTTTGTAAAAAAAACATGAAAAACTTAAAAATTTTTAGAAAATGACTGAATAATTATGTGGTATGCATGACTTACTGTGGTGGATCAGAGCAAAATGTACCCTGGTGTGTTTGCCACATTAGAGTTCAGCTTGGAGTGCTGATGCTGTATCTTGCATTTTGATATTTTTCTCTTATTACCGGTGACATAACCTCTATGTAAAATGTTTTGCATGTATTTATATGGTTCTTGTGATGGAATGAATAGTCAAAACAGCTTCTTCCAGAACACACCACAATCTGACAATACATCCAGTTGAGAAGCGAAAACAATTTAAAAAAAAAAATTGGCAATGATTTATCAAACCTTAAATGCGTGATTCTAGAAGCTTCAGAGTATTTTTTTACAAGCAGCCTGCATTTGTGAATCATGAAGAATAATGTA
The DNA here is from genome assembly GCF_020745735.1 of Hemiscyllium ocellatum. Lineage (NCBI taxonomy): Eukaryota > Metazoa > Chordata > Chondrichthyes > Orectolobiformes > Hemiscylliidae > Hemiscyllium > Hemiscyllium ocellatum. Next base: position 15,980,040 of record NC_083426.1, on the reverse strand, counting down.
TCCTGCAATCTTTGTGTATTAAAAGAAAATAATAAATATTTCTCCATCAGTTGTTTATGGATAACTTTTTTATCCTGTTGTAAATAAACTCATTTTTTTGTTTATTTTGAACTATGCAAATGGGTCCGTAACTGTTTTCTTTTTATTTTCTCTTCCATTCAGTCTGTGTTTTGGTGGAATGTGTCTTGTTTTGGACAATGTGTAAACCATTTTGTAGTAAATGAACATGTAGAATGCAGTCTCTCCTTTTCCTGTTAAGCAAAGTTCAGACAACGATGTCGATTGAGTAAATACAAATAAAGAATCTGGGGGAATGGAAAACTATTGTGTGTCTCCATTACTGGTGGACTGTGCCCTGGATCTAGTGGTTGGCTGAATTTGGCTTGAATTTGAACTATTGAGAGTGGAATTGACTTTGAAACTTGCAACAGATATCCAGTTTACACAGTGGTTCAAGCAGATGAAGTAACTCATTTCTGCAGTGGTCAAATAGAAATTATAAGAGAGTAATTTGTCAGTTAATGGAATGAACATTGTGCATTAATAAAGGTAACAAGTGTGGAACTACTCAGCAGGTTAGACAGTATTCTCAGCAAGACGAGAGTTGATGTTTCAGGACTTTGAATCTCCTGCACCACTGGAAAGGACGTGAAATATCTTTGCTGCAGGGGAAATGGGGAGGTTGGAGAACATGAACAAAAGGGAAGACCCCCTGATGGTGGAGGGTAGGAGAAATTAAATGGTAAAGACGTTGGTCATGGTGAACCACAGGTAATGGGGCAGGACATACCAGGTGTGCCCCAGAAGAGATGTAAATGGCAGAATGATCAACAATTGTCATCTGAAAGGAAACCATGTAAACCAAATCAGCCAAATAAAGGAAATGCAAGGGAGCAAAATTTCAAATTGTGTAATTTATTAATTCCAATATTGCACTGATCAAAAAATGAAATGCTGTTGTTAGAGCTTCATTAACTTCTGGCCTGTAGTAATCTAATTTGAGCAAGGCGGAGAATTAAAATAACAAACAGGAGGGAGTGCAAGGCCATGCTTGTATCTTGAATAGGGATGCTCTACAAATGTGGCTCTCTACCAATCCAAGAAACAATACCTCATCTTTCCAGTCATTAAAATTCCATTTCTATTGGTTCAGACTAATACAATCTCAGTCCAAATCAAAATTTTATGAATTCCAAGAGCAACCCTTCAGTCCAAATTGTGATTGTTAATCTTTGAGTACTGACAGAACTTGCTGAGCTGTTAGAAATGAATTTTTTAAACTGCGGTTTCTTCTGCATAGCCATTGGAAATATTTGAAAGAAGCAGGAACTTTTTCCCAGTCTCCAATTAACATTCCTATCCTGCTGACATCAAATGCACTTGACATCTCATTGTAATGCATAGGATCAAAAACCAGAGAGTGGTTAGTGTTTAGTAATTTGCTAAACACCAAATGTTGTGAAATTATATCTACATAAATGGAAATATTCCAAATATATTTTGATCACTCTGGAGGGAAAAGGAATCTTGTTTGATTTAATGATGATATCCTGGGTCTTCCTGTCACTTGCTGCTCACCATCTACAACCTAACCCCCCCCCCACCCACACACACACACACCTACCTCACATCACAGGCTTAACCACTCATGAATTTGTAAGATCGAATGTAAGAGCTATAAAGAATGGGTGAAATTCCTTTTTTACGTCGCATTATGAAGCTGTGAAATGCTCAGTGATTGAAGTCAAGGTCAATGAACTATTTCCACACTTGTCACCTTTGCGTTAGCAATGTTCATTCCATTAACTAATAAATTACTGTTATAATTTATATATAACCACTGCAGCAAGTCAAATGTTAGGGTTGTTGGATTAGGTGTCCTAAAGGAAAAGTACTAGAATATTAGAACTAAAGAGGCACCTGAAATTAGAACTATAGTTGGCCAGAGTTTAAACATCACCATTGGGCATGACTAAATTTAATTTTTTTTGTGGAAAAGGGAAATTCCCTGTTTAACTTTTCTTTTTTCTCCTTTGCTATACAACATTGAACATTCCATTGAAGATCCTTGTAAGTATCTCTGGGAAGGACTTCAATAATGTTGTTCTTAAAGTTCAAACTAGCCCAATCTCTGCAAGTGTGTCCTGGAGTCACATCAAGCCTAAATAAACCAGTATGAGATTATGGTTGGTTGGTTTGTTTGTTTATTTATTTATCTTGTACATGGGTATGGTGTTTACTTGTTTTTAAAAAGTGGATTTTTAAAATCCAGCAGCAACATTTAAAGCAATCTGCATTCTTAGAGTTTCATAATTGCAATATGATTGAGCACGAAACTAAAAGAAGACTACTGTATCACAAATATCTCAACCCAATTAGAAGTCATTTCCACAGTGGTTCAACAGATCAATTGTAGAACATCAAAAGATTCACTTCATGATCTTTGCTGAGATGGACAACCTTTCATTGATTGTATACAGCACAGAAGGCCATTCAACTTCTCATGCTACCGTACCCATTATGTAGCTCATGCATAATGTTTGGAAATCTGCTCCAGCCTCTTGATTTTTACTATTCATAGGTTTCCAATCTTTCTCAGTTACTGTTCTCCTTTTAAAAGACTTTTAGAATTTGAAAATAATGAGGCCAGCAAGGCCACTGCGTCCTTTGATCTTTTGTCTCCAGCCACACTATCCTTCCAATTCTAAATGCTGACCAATTAATTGTACGTTCCAGTTACTTACAATATTAATTCCTTAATGTTCTAAGTTCACTGTCCTTCAGGTTGGAACACTATATAAGGTTTCAATTTCCTGCTATGAAGTGTAATACTAGTGGAAAGTGGCCTGATGTTTAGCCACTACCATGTTTCTCTGTTAGAACAACCCATGGATGTAACTTTCCCTTTTCTTCATGTCTCTGACTTCAGGCAGCTACAACTGTTTGTATCAATTCCAAGGCTGTTAAAGGCATTTAAAGTATTGCCAGCTTATTCACTTTTTTTTATATAAAACCACCAAAATGCAGATAAATTTCTGCAGCTTACATCACTAGGTCACAAGAAGACTGCCAATATCTCCTTTCTAACAAAAGTATAGCTTTTTTTGACTGTACAAACATGGTTACTAAGTACTAACACCAAGGTGAATTGGAGATGGTCTCCCTGATCAAAAGTCTATCTCCAATTAAAATCAAAATAGGACTAAAGTTAAATGTGACAGTTTTGATGCTTGCCTCGAAGGGAACTGATCCTGTACACGGGAATAAGTGATGATTAATCATCTTTAAAATTTCAAGGTGTTAAGAATCCAAACTATGTTCCTAGCTAATTTTGCCCTTCCTGGCCTATGAAAATTGTAATGAAACTTGGCTCCTTTCATTTTATCCTCAATGCCCATCTCTGATGATAAAAAGATTATGTGGTCATTTGTTTTAAGAGAGAACAAGGTCTGAGGAAGTGTCCCTACCTCTGCACCAGGAGGCACACCTGCTCTAGAGGTGTTTAATAAGATTATTAGGCAGGTTAAATAGGAAAAAGCTGCAGATGATGGCATCAAACAGGTAGGGGGGTTCTGGTGAAAGCTCTTCAACCTGAAGCTTTCCTGATGTCCAAAGATGCTGCTTGACCTTTTGATTTCCAGCATTGTTTTTAATTCCAACTTCCAGCATTTTGCATTTGTTTGATTTTTTTTTCATTTGCCAACTTGCATCATTCCACACCAACCCTCCAAAGAGTAACCCACCCAGACCTTTCCCCTACTCTATATTTACCCACCATAATCCACCTAGCACTAGGGGGAATTTAGAATGGCCAAATCACCTGACTGGCACATCTTTGGATTATGGGAGGAAACCAGAGCACCAGAGAAGACCCACACAGTCGCCCGAGTCAGGAATTGACTTCTGAAGATATTGAAATCAGAACCTTTGCAATCTTTCTGCTGAAATGTTGAGAAATATTACATAAGAATAACCAGGACCAGGGTTTATGTAGCCTCTCTAGTCTGCTTTGTCATCAGTAACTGATCTTCCAACTCAAAACCACTCGCTCTTCCCTTTATCCCTTGATTCCCTTCGTGTCCAAACACAAATTCCTTGCGAGTCAGTATAGAGTGAAGGTAGAGATGGTCAAGATTTTTAATCAGTAAAGGAATTAAGGGTACAGGAAAAGGCAGCAAAGTGGATTCAATGATTATTAGATCTACCATACTGTCATGGACTGTAGAGCATCTCAGTGGGTTGTGTGGCCTATTTCTGTTCCTATAGCCTATGATCTTAGTCATTATAATATTCAACTCCAATTGCCTGAGGCTGAAGGAATGCACTGTGTCACTCCTGTCCCACCACTCCTTTGTTTTGTGTTATAATCCACCTCTACTTACCAAGTTGGCCAAATAATACCTTAGCCATGATTAATTTGGAGGTGCCGGTGTTAGACTAGGATGTACCAAGTTAAGAATCACAACACCAGGTTATTATCAAACAGATTTATTTGGAAGCACCAGCTTTCGGAGCGCTGCTCCTTCATCAGGCAGTTGAGTATAAGATCAAAAAGACAGTTTATACCAAAGGTTTAAATTACAAAAGGATGGAGCAGATAATATAGCACCTAATGTTCTGTAATGTGTGCCCTCAAGTCACCGATCATATATGCTTACCTCTGAAATTTTGCAGACATTGGAAATATAATCTTGATGTTTCTTCAATCATGCTTTCACCCTCAACACGAGGCATTTCTTTTCAGAAATAAGAGGTCAGCTGGGTAGCCTGTTCTCGGCAAGTTTTCCTCCAACTGAATCAGATGAAACAAACATTTTTCCAAACCAATGACTGTTAAAAGCAGACCCTTCATGGGTCAAAAGCAAAACAATTACCACTCAATTTTCAGGAAGCTTTGCTTGGAAAAAAAATATACAGGAGCCAGAATGAAGTTCCAATGAGCTTTTCCAAAGAAACCATGAAACTTGAAATAAATCAATGTTCCAATAACTCAAGTCTTTCAAGCAATATAAAATATGACCACAAAACACACAACTCCTCAGCATCTTCAGCCACCATAGTTGATCTACAAAAGACAACTGACAGGAAATTTCTTTGCCTCATCGCTATCCAAAATAATCTCAGGATAAAGATTTGGCTGTGATAAGAGAAAAGCTTATTAATAACCTATCTTGTCATGTTTTCAAAATTTTATACATTTCAATTGCATCTGATTCTTTTAACGAGTACAGGCCCATTTCTACTCAACCAGTCCTTACTGCCGAACCATTTTATTGAATGTTCCTACTCAGCTATGAAGTAGTTTTTCTTGAAGCTTGCAGTGAATTTTATTGCAGCAACATCAGAGGGTGATGGCAGATAAAAGAGTGAAAATGGTAAGCTATAGTCACTTATGGGTCTCACTTATGCAGGTATGGAGGTTTGTTTGACAAAGTACAGCTGCCATTTGATTTCACAGTGAGGTGATAGTAGTACAGAATAGCGATATATAAATGGAAGTATTTCCTGTGCATGTAATTGTCCAGTGTCATGGTTCAGAATGGGTGAATGGGAAAGTCATGGGCAAAGCAAGACAGGAAATGAAGATAACTTTGCTGGTGGAATCATGCAATAAGTTGTGAAATGGCAAAGAATAATTCGAAGAAGGGCAATGTTGAGAAACCAGAAGATGAAAATCAATGAACTCTGATCAAGGAGGAGGAAGAAACTGGGAAAAACCATAGGGAATGGACCATCTCCAGTTAAAGATTTGATTACCAGAGTAGATGTAAATCCTCACCTTCAGGGAAAAAGAAAATTACAAGCAGCTGGTAAGAGTTGGTAAAGCCAATTCAATAAAGCAGCAAAACATGATGGGGGTCTTTACCTGGAATACACAGTCGAAGCCACATTCTGTAGTTATGGTAGTCATTGAGAATGTATAAGACTTCAATAAAAAAAATTACCAGAAACAGAAGAAGATTAATCTAGGATAATGACAACAGATAAATGAATGCAGAAATGCTAAGCTACAGATAATGGAGGAGCCAGCTTGTACAAACAATGGACATATTTGACAAAGCATGCTTTTTGATTTTCCCAGGACACATGCAGAGAAGCTGGCACTGAGTAGCAAACAAATATTTTAGAAGTATGACATAAATTGCTATATATCTGTAGCATTTGAAATTATTGTGCCATGTCAGATCAACTTACTGTGCTTGTACAAAGTCTGAAAAATAATCTAGCAGTGAGGTACAAGGCAGAAGTTTCAACTGATACAAAGATCACAAACAAATCAAACATTGAATTTCCTCCCTTAAATACCAAACTATTCTTCTTCTTTCTAATACTTTGTCCCTGCAGGCTCAAGATCAATTTTATGCAAAATGCATGCAGTTTCCTGCTAGTTGTGACAAAGCAGATATTGCATTTCGTTCATGAAATTTTACCATAGCATGAACTGTTGAAATGGCTCAAAAATGGAACACAATTTGTTCTAATGGATCCTTGTTGTGATCCTCTAGATGAAAGAAATTTTCAAGAACATTACAGCTCAATTCTTTTAAGTCCCTGAAGCATAAGCATTTTCCCACCTATGTGTTATTTACAGACAGTGCACTAGGATTATACAAACAATGAACTAGTGTTTAAATATAATGCAAGGAAATTTGCCTACACAAACAACTGATTTCTGCCCTTCAAATTCCTGCCCTAAATTCACTTGCACTTTTTGATGATTAAGGTCACAGTTGATCTCGTCCATCTCTCAGACCCAGCCAATGGTGTCACAGCTACAAGTTTGAGAGAGTTGAATTCAAGGTGACCCAAGAGGCCACAACAGCTGTGGAATAAATAGAAATCGGGAGTTATTGATCGAAGAGCTGGAGGTTTTGAGCATAGATAATTGAAGCCAGAATACAAAAATAAGCATAATTCTTTCAACAGAGATTAATGCATATTTGACGGATAGACATGGAATCTTTACGATTATGAACAGAGCCCACAAAAGTGTTGCATACCAAAATCTCTGCTTTAGCACAGTAGTTTTCAATTGTGAATACTTCCAGGAAGATGGCAGAAATAGGGTACAGGCTTCACAAGAGTACAGTCATTTGCTAGAATAATATCATGGTTGAGGTTCAATTAAATGCAGAGACAGAAATGCAGTTGTTCTCAAGGAAGTGATTGGAAAAGGCCAGGAGTCAGAGCTGCTCAAAACTACAAGGGAGTTTGATGAACATAAATCAGGAGAAAACTTACCCGTTAGCTGGGTAAGTAGCAAGAGACGAAGATTTAAAATAATTAACATAAGTATCAGAGCATAGATGTTCCATAGTGACAAACTTATGATCAGGAATCATAATGAAAGCAATTTCAATACTAATTTTATTCAGGATATACTCAAAAGAGAAGAATTTGTAGGGCTTTGGTGGTTGGAGCTAATTGGACAGTTCAACTGAAGAGCCAGGCACAAACAAACAGTCTCCTTTGGGGATACAATGCTGCCATCTTATTATAATTTCAACTGATTGTAATACACACATTATCACACTGCTGTTCAATTTTAATGTTCATTTGTTAGGCTCTTGACAATAGCATTCTCCACCCCAACCAAGGAACATTTTAAGTATTATCAAACAGGAAAACAACACTGAAGCCACACAAAAATTAGAATTGGCAAAATAAGATTCAAGAAATTAATGCATGGCTCAAAGTGGACTCCAGTTCATTGGGCACTGCCATAAGTACCAGAAAAGTGCAGGGTATACTGTTGGGACAATCCACCTAAATCATGCTGGGATCAGTGTTCTAATGAGTCATGCAACTAGGAAGGTAGAGTATAAACAAAGTAATAGGGACAGGGAATCAAATGTGGAAAGATGTGATAAATCAAAGAGTAGAGACAAAGCAAGAGGAATGGTATTAATATGGGAAATGATACAGACAAGGATAGAATGGAATCAAGAGCACAATTCTACAAGTAAACAAACAGATAAGGCTAGAGGTTACAAAATACAAATTTACAAGCTTTGTACCTGAATGCACACAGCAATCAAAGTAAAACAGATGAATCGATAGTGGAAATAGAAATAAATACCTTCAATTTGTTGCCCATTAGAGACATGGCAGCAAGAACATAAAGATTGGTCAGCTCTGTTAATTAACAGTATTAACAATAGATGGGGATAAGCCATGTTCAGGAAAATAAGATATAGAAGATTTATGGATAGAGATAAGAAATGAAATGACAAAGGGAAGAAATCACTTGCGGAAGTAATGAGGTCTCTTGATAACCAAACAGGATAGACTATAAAAAGGGAGAAATAATCTCAATATCAGGAAGGTACAAGCGTAATCACTGACTATTTTAATCCATAGATAAATTGGAGAAATCAGATGGGCAAATATAGTCTAGATGAACACAGATTCTTGGATAACCATATCCTGGATCTAAACATATAGCTATCATAGACATGGTATTGTGCAGTGAGACAGTGAAGGCACCTCTAAGTAATCAAATCATGATATGATTGAAAGCCACATATTGGAGGAAAAAATGTCCAAGACCAGTATGTCAAAATTAAATAAAAGAGCAAGTATCGAGCATGAAAGCAGAGCTAGCTAAAATGAACTGGCAAATTAGGTTAAAGAATAGGACAGAGATGCAATCGTACACATTTAAGAGGATTCTTCATAATGCATACAATCCAACAAGAAAACAATGCATAGAGGGAGGATCCAGATCCATTGTTAATTAAAAGTTATAGGTCATGTGAAACTTTGAGGCAGAGCATGACAGGGTGAAAAATTAATAGAAAAAAATGAACTAGAAATATAACAATTGATAGCAAGAAGTTCCATAAAAGAACCAATGGAAGCATTGATTCTAGAAAAAAGGTCTAACAGAATTAATAAGGGAAAATATGATGACAGCAGATGAACTGAACAAGTACTTTGCATTAGCCCTCACTATAAAAGGGATACAAGCAACATTCTAGAAACAGTTGGAAATCAGGAAAGAGAGGAACACAAGAAAAACTACAGTCACCAGTTAAGTGATACTGAGCAAAATGTTGGAGCTGCAGGTTTAAAAGTCCCCTGGTCCTGGTAGATATCCTCAAAGGGTCTTAAAAATGGAAAGAAATTATTGATGCACAAGCTTTAATTATTATCCAAAATTTTCTAGATTCTTGGAAGTTTCCATTAGGTCAGAAACAAAGGTAGCATTGTTATTCAAAAAGCAAGAGAGAGGCAGGAACAGGAAATGCAAACCTGTTAGCTTAAAATGACAGGGAAAATGTTAGAAACGGTTGTTAAAAAAATTTACAGCAGAGCACTTGGATAAGTTCAAGTTAAATCAGATAGTCAATGTTGTTTTGTGAAAGGGAAATAATGTTTAAGGAAGTAACGTATGCTAGACAAACTGGCAAAGAGATGGTGATTGGACTATAAAGTAAAAAAGTATAAGAAATGGAGAAGTCAAATAGAATATTACCACTTATTGCGAGGGAAATCAAATGTAAAAGCATACGAGTACTGACATGAAACTGAGTATACTGTCTAGTATTGGTTTCCTTATTTAAAAGGATGGTCACAAATGCATTGGAAGCAATTCAGAACAAGTTCACTAGATTGATAACGGAAGTGAGTACACCGACTTGAGGAAAACTGGACAATGCGCACACATTGTGCGCAGTTTGTCCAATGTGTGCAGGAGGGTTTCCTGACACAATATGTAGACAGGCCAACAAGAAGGGAGGCCATACTGGATTTGGTTCTGGGTAACGAACCAGGCCAAGTGTTAGAATTGGAGGTAGGTGAGCACTTTGGGGACAGTGACCACAATTCAGTGACTTTTACTCTAGTGATGGAGAGGGATAAGTGTGCACTGCAGGGCAAGAGTTATAGCTGGGGGCAGAGAAATTATGACGCGGTGAGGCACGACTTCAAGGGAAGGGCACAATCGATACGTGGAGCTTATTCAAGGAGCAACAATTGAGTGTCCTTGATAAGTATGTACTCGTCAGGAAGGGAGGAAAGGGTCGTGTGAGGGAGCCATGGTTTAATAAGGAATTGGAATCCCTTCTTAAAGGGAAGAGGGCGGCCTATCTAAAGATGAGGCGTGAAGGTTCAATTGGGGCGATTGAGAGTTAAGGTAGCCAGGAAGGATCTAAAGAGAGACCTAAGAGCAGCAAGGAAGGGACATGAAAAGTCCTTAGTTGGTAGGATTAGGGAAAACCCAAAGGTATGTCAGGAATAAAAGAATGACTAGGGTAGGAATAGGTCTAGTCAAGGATAGTAATGGGAAGTTGTGTGTGGAAGCTGAAGAGATTGGAGAGACACTGAATGAATACTTTTCGTCAGTATTAACTCAGGAACAGGATATTGTTGCCGATGTGAATATTGAGTCACAATTAATTAGAATGGATGACTTTGAGGTATGTAGGAAAGAGATGTTGGAAATTCTGGAAAGAGTGAAAATAGGTAAGTTCCCTGGGCCTGATGGCATTTATCCTAGGATTCTCTGGGAAGCAAGGGAGGAGATTGCAGAGCCATTGGCCTTGATTTTTATGTCCTTGTTGTCTACAGGAATAGTGGCAGAAGACTGGAGGATAGAAAATGTGGTTCCCTTGTTCAAGAAGGGGAGTAGGGATAACCCTAGTAACTATAGGCTGGTGAGTCTCACTTCTGTTGTGGGCAAAGTCTTAGAGAGAATTGTAAGGGATAGGATTTATGAACATCTGGATAGGAATAATGTGATCAAGGATAGTCAGCATGGTTTTGTGAAGGGCAGGTCGTGCCTCACAAACCTTATTGAATTCTTTGAGAAGGTGACTAAGGAGGTGAACGAGGGTAAAGCAGTAGATGTGGTGTACATGGATTTTAGTAAGGCGTTTGATAAGGTTCCCCATGGTAGGCTACTGCAAAAAATACGGAGGTATGGCATTGAGGGGGAGTTGGAGGTTTGGATTAGGAATTGACTGGCTGGAAGAAGAGAGGGTAATAGTTGATGGTAAAGGTTCATCTTGGAGTGCAGTTACTAGCGGTATTCCGCAAGGATCTGTTTTGGGACCATTGCTGTTTGTTATTTTTAATAAATGACCTGGAAGAGGGGCTAGAAAGTTGGGTGAGCAAGTTTGCAGATGATACGAAAGTCGGTGGAGTTGTTGACAGTGGGGAAGGACGTGGCAGGTTACAGCGGGATATAGATAAGCGGCAGAGCTTGGCAAAAAGGTGGCAAATGGAGTTCAATGTAGCCAAGCGAGAAGTGATTCACTTTGGAAAAAGTAACAAGTTGGGGTACTGGGCTAATGGTTGGATACTTGGTAATGTGGATGAGCAGAGGGATCTTGGTGTCCATGTACACAGATCTCTGAAAGTTGCCACCCAGGTAAATAGTGCTGTGAAGAAGGCATATGGCGTGCTGGCTTTTATTGGTGGAGGAATTGAATTCCGGAGTCCTGAGGTCATTTTGCAGTTGTATAAGACTCTGGTGCGGCTGCATCTGGAGTATTGTGTGCAGTTTTGGTCGCCATACTATAGGAAGGATGTGGAGGCACTGGACCGGATGCAGAGGAGGTTTACGAGGATGTTGCCTGGTATGGTAGGAAGATCGTATAAGGAAAAGCTGAGGCACTTGGGGCTGTTTTCATTGGAGAAAATAAGGTTTAGGGGTGACTTGATAGAGGTGTACAAGATAATTCAGGGTTTAGATAGGGTTGACCATGAGAACCTTTTTCCATGTATGGAGTCAGCTATTACGAGGGGGATAGCTTTAAATTAAGGGGTGGTAGGTATAGGACAGATGTTAGGGGTAGATTCTTTACTCAGCTAGTCGTGAGTTCATGGAATGCCCTGCCAGTAACAGTGGTAGACTCTCCCTCTTTATGGACATTTAAACAGGCATTGGATAGGCATATGGAGGATAGTGGGCTAGTGTAGGTTAGGTGGGCTTGGATCAGCGCAACATCGAGGGCTAAAGGGCCTGTACTGCGCTGTATTTTTCTATGTTTCTATGGACAGGTTTTGGCTCATCTTCACTGGAGTTTAGATGAGGAAGATGTGACTTGATTGAAATGTACACGATCTAGAGGAGTCTTGACAGAATGAATGCACCCTCTTATGAGAAAAATCTACAGCTAAGTTTCTATAATAAGCAGTTGCTCATTTAAGATAGAGAGGAAGGAGATTTTTTTCTTCTCACAGCTGGCCATGAGATTTTGGAAAGCCATCTCAAAATCAGTGTGAACAGAGTACTTCAATCTTTTTAAGGCATAGATGGATTCTTGACAAGGGATAAAAAGGTTACTGGGGAGAGGTGGGAATGTGAAGTAATCAGGTCTGCCATGATCTTAACAAATGGTGGAATGGGCATAAGCAGCCTACTCAGATTTCAAATTTGTATATTCATTAAGAAATAAGTAACCAGAAGTTTGGTCACAGGTTTAAATAGTGTCTAAAAGGAAAAAAGTGAGAGAGAGAGGTGTAATCAGAGCATTTTAGAGCTGGAGGCACTAGGAGCTGAAAGCCAGGGCAATTAAACTCAGGGATACGGAGTACAGCAGAAATTGGTGAGAACGTCTCTCTCAAAAGGATGTTGACGCTGAAGATGATTACTGACATGGGGAGAAGCACGGCCATGATCGGATTTAAAACAAGGACAAGATTTTTTATGACCAACAGCCCTGGGTGATGGGTGAACAAGACACATTACAAATCACTTAGGATGGCATGTGTACTCAATTAAGTGGGAGTGTTAAGTGGGATCTACTCAATGAGCTGGAACCGAGCACCGATAGGCCCTTTGGTGCATTCCTCCAAGGGCACATAGGGAAGCTGTCCAAGTAAACAGTGGAGCTTGGTATTACAAATGCACTGTCCTAAATAGTAAAATATAATGCTCAATAACCATTTAGACAATAGTCAAGACGGTAGTATAATAGTCAATAGATTCAATATTAAAAGGAGTTTGGAACCCAAATGCTGATTTTTAACATGGAGCAGTAGCATGTGGGGTTGGGTTTAAAGCTAATGCAATTCACTATTCAGGCAGCTGGTTGTGAGTGCAATCTCTTCAGTCCTACATGATAACTGGTCAATTGGAGCAGATCGGCAGCCAATTTCCACTTCTGTTTTTAAAAAGCAACTTGAATAATTCTCACATGAAACCTGATTTTACAGCAAACTTTGGACATTAGAATTTCAGTCACCAGGAAAAAGAAGTGTCAGTTTGATCTCTTTCCTCAAAAGAATTGAGATATTTGATTATATCATTTTGAACCAATGTTCATTTTTATTTTTAAAGATGTGGAGGTGCTGGTGTTGGACTGGGGCTGAGAAAGTTAAAAAAATCTCACATCACCAGGTAATAGTCCAACAGGGTTATTTGGAAGTACAAGCGTTTGGAGCATTGTTCCTTCATCAGCTAACTGACAAAATAGCACTGCTCCAAAAGCTTGTATTTCCAAACAAACCTTTTGGACTATAAACTGCTGCTGTGCGATTTTTAGCTTTTTGTTTGAAAAAGCTGTAACACTGACATAGAAGCAAACAGAGCAGCTAACCATCCTTTTTTTAAACAATGACTAACTTTGCCACCCATTATTCTGCTCATATAGTGCCTAGGCCAGCAAAAGCCATAAAAAGCAATGGAGTTATACTAAGTCACCTATTTTGTGCATCTTTCCATCCTGAACAGAGAAAATGAACTGAACCAGCGAAGTACGTACTCTGGATACAAAAGTAGATCAGATATTGGAATTCAGACGCCAGCAATTCAACTTCTGACTCCTCATACTAAACATCTACATGCCAAGCATGAGGGATGAGCGCAGCTCCAACAATATTCAAGGAGCTCAACACCAAGGACAAAGGACTTGGTTCCCCATCTAACCCCTTCAAAATTCATTCCTCACATGGTGCACAATGGCAGCAGTGTGTACCATTAACAAAATGCATCAAATTATCAAAGCTCCATAGAAATCATCTTCCAAACTTGTGACCTCTATCCCATAGGAGGACAAGACGCACAAGAGTAACACTGCCTGCATGTTCTCCTCCAAGCCACACTTCAATCTGACTTGGAACTATATCACTATTTCTTCTTCATTTAGTCAAAATCCTGGAATTCCTTTCCTAATGGCATTGTGGGTGCATGTACACCCCTGGAACTGTAATCATTCATGTGGCATTTTACCATCTTCTGAAGGGCAGTGAGGATGGGCAGTAATTACTAACCTAGCCAGTGCTGCCTAAATAGCAAGAATTAATAAAAAGCACAAAAAGGTAACTGCATTTTGTAGGTCCAAATCAAAGCCAGATAATATTTTTGAGCGGGTACATGAAAATGAGTCAGCAGACATGTCTGTAATCAATTTCAGTTGTGATTAATTACAAGAATAAGATTGGAAACTGCCCCTCAAGACCAATAATGTAAATCAAAAATTTTGTTTTTGATTTTTTTCATGCTTAAGGTTTTAAATGCTGCAAGTTTTTAGTTCAACAGAAATTTACATAATTTGTTAAATTTTGAACGGACCCACAAAGCATCTCATTAAATGAGAAACATCAAACCAGCAGATTATCTATTTATTGAAGCAATATCTATTCTCTGCTAGTACTGAATTATTGCACATTAGTTGCAGCTTAGTATAAATTCTCACACAAGACACTCAGATGACACAAAATAGTAGCTACCTCAATCGAAAACACAAAAATTGTCAAAAATATAAAAAGGATATTTAACACCAAACCAAAGTGCTCAATCAACTTGAAAACGAAACAATATTTGCCAGAGACTTCACGTGGAAACATGGTACAGTACTTGCCACTGTACAAGAACAATAGTTCAATTTTCTCAAACCATTCTACTCCAGAACTTGAACTAAAATGCCAGTTTACACACCCAATATATATGTTGTGAGGTCAGAAGAAATATTAGCTTTAACACTGTTACAATAAGTCATAATCACCAGATTCCACGTGAAGTATATATCTCAAAAATAGCACAAAAACTTTAAATTCTGACTTTCCAAACTAGAGTTGCATAGATTTAAAAAAAGCATTTGCAGCCAAAATTAATGGGACTATGCACAGCACCCATCACTGTTGCTTGGAATAGTGGAATCAAGAGAGAAAAAGATAAACAGATAGAAATATTACATTAAAAGCAATGGGTTATGGGCAATTTCTTCATTCCTCAAATGCCTGGGCACCAATTCCGACATAAGTGTAGAATCAATTGCAAAATAAAATGGTTACTAGATTAGTGTTATTTATATGTCAAAAAACAGCATAGCATTTCAAATTCTAGCTGGCACCAACTGGCAATCAAGATGACTGCAGATAATTGCATCTCTCGTGACTACAGCAGAAGATGTTAGCGGAAAAAAAAACTGTGGAATTACACATCACAACCACAGAATGTTTCAGATCATTTGCAGCTCAAAAGTATTTGAAACCAGAACTCTGCAACTTGGAGGCTGAGACACAGCGAGCTGTTTTTGATCCAACTTGCAATGAGGACAATTGCAGAATATAGCCCAATTTTAAAAGTACACTGGTCAGCTTCAATAGTTTCATTGATAAATATAATGACTTAGACAATTATAATAGATAATAAATTCAGTACCATTGCTATTCAAAGTAGTACATAAAATTGTTGAAAAACCAAAATAAATATTATGATAAAACCCAATGTTATACTGAATAGAATCTAGAGCATTCCAACACTCAAAAATACCGCTGCTGACAAATTTATCACAAACATACTGGCTACATTAGGGTGTACGGCACTTATTGTGAACAAGTAATTTATCTAATTAGTTCAGTATTATACAGTATTAACCAAACTAACATTAGTTTGTGTCACAGTGGAAACAGTGTAAGAACACCATTTCTCCTGATACTCCTGCCTCTTCTCTGGTAGTCTGTTCTTTACCCATTACCTAATGTTGCAAAGGCAATTGGAAAAGCTCAAATGGAACACCATAAACAAGATAATTTTTCATTTCACTTGACAACATGGCATCTAGCTATCCTATAAAAGTTCTTATAACTGTATTAATTGGCTGCACACACACAGGACAAGGCAGTTTACGCTTATGTAACATTTTAGCACATGCATAGCATGCTACGAGATGTCCCGTCTTTCCATGGATAATGTTCCCAGTCCTGGGGCGTACACCACAGACAAGACAGGGTCCCAAGCAGTTCCTCCGAAAATGTGAGGAGTCTTCACACTGAGTTTTTGATCCTCCACCCTCAGACCGAAGTTCCTCTTTATTGCTGAAGTTGATACTTGATGTGGATGGCTGCGAAAGTCTATCTAAGGATTCTGAAGAGCCATGTTGGATATGTTTTCCTTTCTCATTACATTGGAGTTGTTCAGTCTGAATCAGAGGCTCAGAAACAGACTTTCTGCAGTCAGGAACATCAATGCCTTCAGCCTCCTCTGTAGCCTCAAAGCCAGTAATTAACGGGTCGGATGTTGAATGTACAAACTTGGGATTGAGGTACCAGCCTTTACGAAGTGCCCAGCACTGCAGACAATATTGCTTCTGAGAAGGATTACATTTTCCACAGTTGGTACATTTCCAGGAGTCCTAAAATGGAAAAGCAAAAATGTACATGACTGTTGATCAGGGCTTTACACAGTTTGGCAACAGGTATTTTGACTGACCACTTAGCTTTTATAGCATAAAGAAAATGTCAGGCAATTTATTGCAAATGTTATTTCCATCACCAACCCCAGCTATCAATACAAATACAGTTAATATTGCTATTTTATAATAATTTGACCAGAAAGATCAGAATTGTTCAGAACTGAACAGTATAGGTACATGAAAACAATTTCTTTTAAAATATTAGATGGCTTTATGCAAGTTTTTAAAACAAAATGTGAGGCAAATTAAACCCATTTGTGCAAAAAAAAACAAAATTGAAAGTACAAGTATAGGCAAAGTGGAGAATCAGCAGTAATTGGTGATACTTTGGTTGACATCAGTACCATCAGTAAATTGCAGGTGCATTAACGTGCTGTCTAAATAAAACATTGTAGCTCATTTTATACAGCATCAAATTATGTTTCAAAGAAAGAAAGGCATTGACATTCCAGTCACTGCATGATTTATTAATATTTCACAAGCACAAAATTAAAACGATTAATACATTGTTTGAAAGGACAAGAATTGGAGGGTGGATGTTGTGTTACAATTAGCTCCAGTTAGCTACAATCACTTCAGGAAGCATAGATTGGTCCCAGATTAATTAATTGAAGAGTGAGGTGCTAGAAAAGCACAGCCCTTTATCAGGAAGAATACCACAACTGGAAAGATAAATTACAAGAGCAGGTTGCAGAGACTAGAATTGCAACCCATTGAACACAAACCAGATTAAGTGATGATTTAATGGAGATACTCTGCATGACTGACTGAATTAACAAAGTAGGTAAAGAGAAAAGCTGCCCAAGTTCAGAACAACTGTATAAATGGTTGGGGGTCACCTGTGCCAGAAGTACTTTCTTCCAAAATTATGAAAATCAAACTCTCCGGACAATGCTGTTGAGGCGGGACCAGGTGAAACTTTCAGCACTGGGATTAATAGGTATACGTTTGGCAAAGTTATTAAAAATAATGGAACTTAGGCAGTAGATGAGGTTAAGATACAAATCAGTTATGATCTAACTATGGCAGAGCATGCTTAAAGCTCAATGACCAGTTCCTGCTCCTGTGTGTCCCTTAATTAAGTTCTCAAATTCCAATTATTTAAGTCTTTGTGAATAATTAAAATTGATTCCTATTTGAACATAGGAACAAAAGTAGACCTTTCAGCCCATCAAGCCTGCCATGCCATTCAATGTGATCAAGGCCAATCAAACGCCTCATTGCCCTTTTACCAACCTCAACCCATTAACCATGCACATCACTGGTAATCAGAAATCTACCAACCTTTACATTACACAGAGTCATAGAGATGTACAACATGGAAATAGACCCTTCGGTCCAACCTGTCCATGCCGACCAGATATCCCAACCCAACCTAGTCCCACATGCCAGCACCCAGCCCATATCCCTCCAAACCCTTCCTATTCATATACCCATCCAAATGCCTCTTAAATGTTGCAATTGTACTAGCCTCCACCACATCCTCTGGCAGCTCATTCCATACACGTACCACCCTCTGTTTGAAAAGGTTGTCCCTTAGGTCTCTTTTAGATCTTTTCCCTCTCACCCTAATCCTATGCCCTCTACTTCTGGACTCCCAGACCCCAGGGAAAACACTTTGTCTATTTATCCTATCCATGCCCCTCAATTTTGTTAACCTCTATAAAGGTCATGCCTCAGCCTCCGATGATCCAGGGAAAACAGCCCCAGCCTGTTCAGCCTCTCCCTAAAGCTCAAATCCTCCAACCCTGGCAGCATCCTTATAAATCTTTTCTGAATCCTTTCAAGCTTCACAACAACTTTCTGATAGGAAGGAGACCATAACTGCATGCAATATTCCAACAGCGGCCTAACCAATGTCCTGTACAGCCGCAACATGACCTCCCAACTCCTGTACTCCATACTCTGACCAATAAAGGAATGCATACCAAACGCCACCTTCACTATCCTATCTAACTGCGACTCCACTTTCAAGGAGCTATGAACCTACACTCCAAGGTCTCTTTGTTCAGCAACATTCCCTAGGACCTTACTATTACGTGTACAAGTCCTGCTAAGATTTGCTTTCCCAAAATGCAGCACCTCACATTTATCCAAATTAAACTCCATCTGCCACTTCGCAGCCCTTTGGCCCATGTGGTCCAAATCCTGTTGTAATCTGAGGTAACCATCTTCACTGTCCACTACACCTCCAACTTTGGTGTCATCTGCAAACTTACTAACTGTACCTCTTATGCTCGCATCCAAACCATTTATGTAAATGACAAAAAAATAGTGGACCCAGCACCGGCCCTTGTGACACCCCACTGGTCACAGGCCTCCAGTCTGAAAAACAACCCACCACCACCACCCTGTCTTCTACCTTTGAGCCAGTTCTGTATCCGAATGGCTAGTTCTCCCTGTATTCCATGAGATCTAACCTTGCTAATCAGTCTCCCATGGGGAACCGTGTCGAACGCCTTACTGAAATCCATATAGATCACATCTACTGCTCTGCCCTCATCAATCTTCTTTGTTACTTCTTCAAAAAACTCAATCAAGTTTGTGAGACATGATTTCCCATGCACAAAGCCATGCTGACTATCCCTAATAAGTCCTTGCCTTTCCAAATACATGTACATCCTGTCCCTCAGGATTCCCTCCACCAACTTGCCCACCACTCTATAGTTCCCTGGCTTGTCTTTACTGACCTTCTTAAACAGTGGCACCACATTAGCCAACCTCCAGTCTTCCAGCATCTCACCTGGGACTATCAATGATACAAATATCTCAGCAAGAGGCCCAGCAATCACTTCTCTAGCTTCCCACAGAGTTCTTGGGTACACCTGATCAGGTCCTGGGGATTAATCCACCTTGAATCGTTTCAAGACATCCAGCACTTCCTCCTCTGTAATCTGGACATTTTGCAAGATGTCACCATCTATTTCCCATATCCTTTTACTGATGCAAAATATTCATATAGTATCTTCCCCATTTTCTGTGGCTCCACACAAATGCCAATCTTGCTGATCTTTGAGGGGCTCTATTCTCTCCCTAGTTACCCTTTTGTCCTTCAAATATTTGTAAAAACCCTTTGGATTCTCCTTAATTCTATTTGCGAAAGCTATGTCCCCGTTTTGCACTCCTGATTTCCCTCTTTAGTGTACTCCTACCTCCTTTATACTCTAAGGATTCACTCGATCTATCCTGTCTATGCATGACATATGCTTCCTTCTTTTTCTTAACCAAACCCTCAATTTCTTTAGTCATCCAGCATTCCCTATATCTATCAGCCTTCCCTTTTACTCTGACAGGAATATACTTTCTCTGCATTCTTGTAATCTCAGTTCTGAAGGCTTCCACATACTGAATCAGAAAATTGTCTTTTACGCACTTAAGAAATTCCACTTCATCTAAACCTTTAACACTATGGGCAGTCCCAGTCGATGTTTGGAAAGTTAAAATCCCCTACCATAACTACCCTATTATTCTTACAGATGGCTGAGATCTCCTTACAAGTTTATTTCTCAATTTCCCTCTGACTTTTGGGGGGTCTATACTACCATCCCAATAAGGTGATCATCCCTTTCTTATTTCTCAGTTCCACCCAAATAGCATCCCTGGGTGTATTTGCAGGAATATCCTCCCTCAGCAAAGCTCTAATGCTATCCCTTATCAAAAATGTCACTTCCCCCTCCTCTCTGGTCTCCCTTTCTATCTTTCCTGTAGCATTTGTATCCTGGAACATTTGTAAGCTGCCAGTCCTGCCCATCCCTGAGCCATGTTTCTGTAATTGCTATGATATCCCAATCCCATGTCCTGAGTCAGAACTTGTCCTGAGTTCATCTGCTTTCCCTGTTAGGCCCCTTGCATTAAAATAAATGCAGTTTAATTTATTAGTCCTACCTTGTGCCTGCCCGCTCTGACTGCTTGACTCACTCCTGTTCTCAGCTGTACCCGTCTCAGATCGATCTCTTTCCTTTATCTCCCTGGGTCCCACCCGCCCCCCCACCTTACTAGTTTGAATCCTCCCAAGCAGTTCTAGCAAATTTCCCTGCCAGTATATTAGTTCCCTTCCAATTTAGATGCAATCCGTCCTTCTTGTACAGGTCACTTCTACCCCAAGAGATTCCAATGATCCAAAAATGTGAATCCTTCTCCCATACACCAGCTCCTCAGCCATGCATTCATCTGCTCTATCCTCCTATTCCTGCCCCCACTAGCTCGTAGCACTGGGAGTAATCCAGATATTACTACCCTTGAGGATCATCTTTTTAAATTTCTGCCTCTCTGTAATCTCAACTTTTTCCCTTCCTAAATCGTTGGTTCCAATGTGGACAATAACCTCTTCCCTGCCTCTCCCCGCTGTGAGAACATTCTGCACCCTCTCCAAGACATCCTTGATCCTGACACCAGGGAAACAACACACCATTCTGCTTTTTCTCTGCTGGCCACAGAAACGTCTGTCTGCACCTCAGACTACAGAATTCCCGAACACAATTGATCTCTTGGAAGCCAATGTACCCCTCGTTGCATTAGAGCCAGCCTCAATACCAGAAACTTGGCTGTTCGTGCTACGTTCCCCCGAGAATCCATCACCCCCTACATTTTCCAAAACAGCATACCTGATGGAAATGGGTATATCCACAAAAGACCTCTGCACTAGCTGCCTACCTCTCTTACCCTTCCTTGAGTAAACCCATCTATGTGACTGTATCGGAGACATCCCCCCCCCCCTATAGAACACAGAACAGTATACAGCACAGAGCAGGCCCTTCAGCCCACGATGTTGTGCCAACCACTGATCCTCATGTATGCACCCTCAAATTTCTGTGAGCATATGCATGTCCAGCAGTGTCTTAAATGTCCCCAATGACCTTGCTTCCACAACTGCTGCTGGCAACGCATTCCATGCTCTCTCACGACTGTGTAAAGAACCCGCCTCTGACATCCCCTCTATACTTTCCTCCAACCAGCTTAAAACTATGACCCCTCATGTTAGTCATTTCTGCCCTGGGGAATAGTCTCTGGCTATCAACGCTATCTATACCTCTCATTATCTTGTAAACCTCAATTAGGTCCCCTCTCCTCCTCCTTTTCTCCAATGAAAAAGGTCCGAGCTCAGTCAACCTCTCTTCACAAGCCCAGGCAGCATCCTGGTAAACCTCCTCTGAACCCGCTCCAAAGCATCCACATCTTTTCTATAATAGGGCGATCAGAACTGGACACAATATTCCAAGTCTAACCAAGGTTTTATAAAGCTGCAACAAGATCTCACGACTCTTAAACTCAATCCCCTGTTAATGAAAGCCAAAACACCATATGCTTTCTTAACAACCCTGTCCATTTGGGTGGCCATTTTAAGGGATCTACGTACCTGCACACCAAGATCCTTCTGTTCCTCCACACTGCCAAGAATCCTATCCTTAATCCTGTACTCAGCTTTCAAATTCGACCTTCCAAAATGCATCACCTCGCACTTATCCAGGTTGAACTCCATCTGCCACCTCTCAGCCCATCTCTGCATCCTGTTAATGTCCTGCTGCAGCCAACAGCCCTCTACACTGTCAACGACACCTCCAACCTTTGTGTCGCCTGTTAACTTGCTGACCCATCCTTCAATCCCCTCATCCAAGTCATTAGTAAAAATTACAAACAGTAGAGGCCCAAGGACAGAGCCCTGTGGAACACCACTCACCACTGACTTCCAGGCAGAATATTTTCCTTCTACTACCATTCGCTGTCTTCTGTTGGCCAGCCAATTCTGAATCCAGACAGCTAAAGTTCCCCTGTATCCCATTCCTCCTGACCTTCTGAATGAGCCTACTATGGGGAACCTTATCAAATTCTGGATTAGTGGTACTGGAAGAGCACAACAGTTCAGACAGCATCCGAGGAGCAGTAACATCGACGTTTCGGGCAAAAGCCCTTCATCAGGAATAAAGGCAGAGAGCCTGAAGCATGGAGTGCAGTGGGAGAGGGACTCCCTGAGATTCTTGTAGAGAGGAGGAAAACTTCTTCAAGGCAGGCATCCTTGCAAGAGGATTCGCAGTAGGGTTAAAATCAACTAGGTAAAAACAATGACTGCAGATGCTGAAAACCCGATTCTGGATTAGTGGTGCAGAAAGAGCACAACAGTTCAGGCTTTCTGGATTAATGGTGCTGGAAGAGCACAGCAGTTTTGCTGAAATCCATATACACCACATCCACTGCTCGACCCTCAATCTTTCTAGTCACATTCTCAAAGAACTCGATAAGGTTTGTGAGGCATGACCTGCCCCTCACAAAGCCGTGTTGACTGCATTTAATCAAGCCATGCTCTTCCAGATGGTCATAAATCCTATCCCTCAGAATCCTTTCTAACACCTTGCAGACGACAGACGTGAGGGCTTACTAGTCTGTAATTGCCATGGATTTCCCTATTTCCTTTCTTGGAGAGGAATTACATTTGCCTCTCTCCAGTCTTCAGGTACGAATCCAGTGGAGAGCGAGGATGCAAAGGTCTTCGCAAGTGGTGAAGCAATTGCATTTCTCGTTTCCCAAAGCAGCCGAGGATAAATCTGGTCTGGGCCTGGAGACTTGTCAATCTTAATGTTTGACAAAGTTTTCAGCACCTCAGCTTCCTCCATCTCTATCCATTCCAGCATGCACACCTGCTCTTCAAAGGTTTCATTCACTACAAAGTTCATTTCTTTCGTAAAGACTGAAGCAAAAAACTCATTTAGGGCTTCCCCTACCTCCTCAGACTCCACATACAAATTCCCGATGCTCTCCCTCATCGGCCCTACTCTTTCTTTGACCATTCTCTTATTCCTCACGTAAGTGTAAAATGCCTTTGTGTTCTCCCTAATCCGTTCTGCCAAGCCTTTCTCGTGCCCCCTCCTGTCTCTTCTCAGACCATTTTTGAGCTTCTTTCTTGCCTATAACTGCCATCCATCACATACTGTTGCTGTTGCAAATTCCTCATCACTTCTATCGGTCTCTCCAACCGATCCATTCGATCTGATATGATTCGTATCCAACAGCATTTATGGCAGATATAATCCGCAGGAACCCTTAAACCCTCTTTAAACTCCCACATCTGACAAGTAGTACATATCGCTGCAAAGGCCATTTTTGCTCCTTCACAATCTACAGACCCAGAAAATAACACCGTCTTATTCCTCGACAAACACTGCCCCAGGTTAAATTAATAGCTATGGTTTATATTTTAAGTTTAATCAAGAGACTTTCTCCAAATACATATAATCAAGAAAGAATCCACTGTACCCGCTACTGCAGCCTTTCTATTGGACAGACTTAAAACAACAATTAACTTATCTGATTCTGTGCTGTGAACTTCGCCCAACAGTTCCTCCAAGATTAGTTGTGAATTTCACTGTTTGTTAATTTACCTAGATGCATCCGATGTCCAGCAATACACAAATTCAAACAGCAAAGGCAGTAACTGTGCAGGTTTTCTCTCTCTCTCCACCCTGCACTGTCCTCACCATGTGCTTCCTTTGTCTGCTCTTCTCTCTTTTAAAACTGTTGTTTTAATTTTTTTTCCCCAAAGTTCCAAAACAATGCAACAGCATATAAAACAGTAATTGCTGCTCCTGGAATTCGAGGAAATCACCTCCAACACCTAAAATACCTTAAAAAAAAGGAGCAGCTCTTACAGCCAGAAATTTTTCCCGTTCTCCACCTTGGATTACCCAGAATTCAAGATACACTTAGCCTACGTTTGACAGCTCAGAGAAACTTCTAAACGCTCACAAACCTCGAAATATAAAAAATTTAATTACAGGTCCAAGTGATATCCCCATATTTTTAAAGACAGGGATATTGTCTAGACTCCACAACCATGGGGAATATCTCACCTCCATCTAGTCTGTATTTCCTTTTCAAATATTTTGAAGGTTTTAATGAGATCACCTCTTATTCTTCGATTCTCCAGAGAATGTAGGCCCAGTTTGCACAATCATTCTTCATTTGACAATTACACCATCTCAGGAACAGATATAAGACAACCAGAGCTTCACAAAGCACTCCAGGTGCAATATACCAAGCTTCTATACAACTGAAGAAAGACTTCACTATTCCTATATTCAAATCCTCATGCAATAAAGACTAGTGTCTAATACCTTGCCATACCGGCAGGTTCACTTTCAATGATATATCGACAGAGAAACCTAGGTCCCTTTGTACACACGTACACACACACACACACACACTTTACAACCATTCATAGTTTATGAAATACTTCATGCTTCTGTTTCTCCTACTAAAGTGGATAGTCACTTTTCACATTACATTCCATTTGCCATATTCTCGCCCATTGACTAAGTCTGCCTAAATCCTCTTGAAGATGCTTTACATCTTGCTGACATCATACATTCCCACTTAGCTTTGGAACATCTATGGAAATATTATGCCCACTTCCAAATCACTAATAAATATTTGGACCAACTGAGGTCTAAGCACTGATCCTCAGGTACCCCACAAGCACAGCCGATCAACTCGAGAATGGCGCATTTATTCCTAATGCTTTTTGTTTATTAGCTAACCATTAATTCTTGCAAGTACACTATCTCCTACTTCATGCATTTTAACTTCTTTTAACCAGCCCCAAGTGAAAACTTTTACTAAGGCCTTTTGATAAATCTCAGTATACTGTGTCCACCACTTCTCTTTTATCAATTTTGTTAACACTTTCAAAAGATGTTCAAACATGACTTCCCATTTCCAAGTCCATGCTGACTATAATCGGATCATTATTATCCACATATCTATTTCTCAAAACCTTCTAACAGATTCCTGCATTTACCTTAACACTGATGTATGGCCAACGAATTTATAGCCACCCATTTTCTCTTTCATTCCCATTTCAAGTAGTGATCCTTTCTTTATTTGCATTAAGGGTAAAACTAAAAGTAAAAGATTTGTTTACTGAAGTTCAACCAGAGTTCCAATCCCTGAATTCTGCAACGACTCCACCTGGAAAGTGTGCACTCCTAGCTAATATAAAGGTCTATATATTAGCAGCATTTGCTTTCCACTATTACACATGAATGGTCACATTCACAGATAGACCAAAGGTTTCAAAACATTCAATGTTTGAATGATGCAGAAAAGCCAAGTTAATATTATAACAATCTTTAATTGTATTAAAATTGCTATGTATTATCTTAGTGTCTACATCAAAAACTTCAGAATACATTAAAATATTAGGATTTACCTTTAAACCATCAGAGTTCTCAAACACGTCTGAGATTTCTGTGTCGGTAGCATCCCCTGAGCACGGCAGGTCATCATCAGCTTCATAGATTGTAACCTGAAGGGAAGAATAGGCCTGGGTCGGGAAAAGGAATGCACAGGTCACAAGAGGAGTCACCAATACAGCTACTGCTAAACTGCAAGTGTAATTCACAAAATGATTAATGTGAATCTTACAGCGATTCTTACCTTGCTACTTTGCAGGTTAGGACTACCAACTTTTCGCATTCACGGTGAAGAATGATAAGATGTTGTGAATTTATTTTTTTAACCCAGTGACAGTATTAAGCACTTCTGAGTCATTTATAACAGGTTACATGCACTTTAGCCCTGACTAAGTGCACCTGATGATATTGACTTCAATTAAGTGCTGCCATACTACACCTGAGCAAAATCACCCCACAAATCTTGCGTTTTCTATGACCGAGCTTGTTGAATTGAAAGCAATTTACGCTAAATTCAGGGCATTTAACTCAGTCAATTGCCCACAAGCTCAAAATTTCTCTTGTGAAGTTAAGAGCCTTCAGAGAAGAGACTTTTATGACATCTATTTGGACTAGTTTCGACTCCAAACCCCAAAGACTGTATTCAACGTTCTTCTCCTGTCAGGAAAGAGCATTTTTTAACCTGAGACAGACAATGACCAGGGTAAAAAAAAGTCTTTGCCATTATTATCAAGTCTACAACATTAACTGGCCATTTTACACAAATATTGTACTTTTGAGATCAAACTGCACATTGCTAAAAATATATTACAATAGCCTTGTCTTTTTATGTTTCCAGCAATATAAGCACATGTAAGTGAGTAGGGTTTTCCAATTCATTACTTCTGATAAAACATGATAATTAGCTATCTGCCTTTTGGTCTTATTTCTGATGGCCTCTGTCTTCCACACAAAAAAAACTGAACCAACTAATTTCAAAGGATGTCAAAAAAATTAATTTTTATCTGGTCCTCATTTAATCAATGACTGAATAGCATTTTAAATTACAGGAATCAGACAGCCATAGTTCAAATGTCACTGAATGAGGCAGCACAGAGAAGACACATGCATCTGGAAACTGATACATCCAGAAGTAACTTTAGACTCCTTCAATATTTACCTACCTCCTTGCATTCTGTATTTTTTTCCTCCTCTCCTTTCTGGTTCTCACGAGGATCTTTTTCTTTTGTTTCTACTGTCTCAAATTTGATTTCCACATTTACTTCATCACTGGCAGGTTCATTTAGAAACCACAGATCATCAGTCGAGTCAGAAACAATGGCAGTGTCTATATCCTGAAGAATCAAGGTAATGTGTTAATGTCACAATCTTATTTAGCCAACATAAAATAATCTTACATGCCATCTTTTGGCACATTGTGTATTCTGTAGGACATTTACTAGCTATTTAAGTCTGTCCTATAGCAAACAAGAGAAAGTGAGGACTGCAGATGCTGGGGATCAGAGTCAAAAAGTGCAGCACTGGAAAAGCACAGCCAGTCAGGCAGCATCCAAGGACAGTCTACGTTTTGAGCCTAAGTTCTTCATCCGGAGAGCTTATGCCCTATGGCAAGCAGGTGCAATTAAGGATTTGAGGATGAGATAGGTTAAGTGGAATGGGTATGAGCAGGGTTTTTTTTGAAAAGAGGATCTATCATCTTTCTGGCTCTACTCCAGATTGCTTGAGCAATCTGGTTGAGTTCCATGAAAGAAATGAGCTCAAATTCCATTGTTCAAACCCAGGGTAGGAAGTAGTCAAAATCTCAATAAATATCTACCTTACTCCTGTCATTGGCACCAAAAACGGCCTGCCAGAAAATGGGAACTATTTCTATAAAAAAGTTTCACAATTGCCACCTGCACTACAATCAGCTTCAAAGCAATGGACTAAGATTCCAAGCTGAGCTCACTTGAGAGATAGTTTCTCTAATAATTTTGGTGGCTTGCTCAGTCACTTTCTTGACTAGATATATACATTTTATGCTGCATACACTTACCCCAACAGTTGTAGAAGTCAAAACAACTTATTTGTAAGGCCTTGGGAACACCATTTGGTGTTAAGAGTCATTACAGATGTCACTCATGAGTGCTGCACTGCTAACTGCAAAGTTTAATTCTTGGTAATAAGAGTCATAGTCATGGATACTGTGGTTTACACATGGTGCCAGAGTGCCTTCTGATGGGATGAAGGCTCAAATATACAACGTTCAAGGGCAGACTGGTTCCAGCACGAAAACCTTAATACCTCATCATATTCTCTGTGGCCACATTACCATAACAACCCATAAGAACACTCAACAGTAAAGACAACATGACATTCAATAGTAAACCATCTTCTCCAACTGCTACTTTCAAAATCACCTCTAACATCAAAAGCAATTCATAGACCTTACTCAATAGCTTCAACACGTCCTGTTGCTCATGGTCTTCTCAATACTCCAGCCCTGACCATGTAACAAACCAACTTCTCACCAAAACTCAGCACTTTAGTCCAAGAAGCTGATGCCCTGCACAATAGAAATTCCATCCCATTTTCAAAGTTACAGATTTCATCTATGACTACCACGTCAATCCTTCTTCATGTTACTTTAATTCTCCATCCTTCGATTAAACCCACCCAATTATCAACTGTGGTCTATGTACATGACACCAACTTCACCCGATTCCACCCTCAGCTGTTGCAATATAGGCTGCTCACCAAGTGCAAGTTTGTAGGGGAATTAAGAAACAAGATAATTATTTTCCTTGACAAATGAATAGATGATCTCAGTGGATGCTTGTGGCACATTGGTAGCATCCTTTGTTATTGTCAGAGGGGATTATTTTAAGCTAATTTATTTAAGTTTTCATTGAAACTTTACTTCATAGACATCTTGATCAACCTGTTCAGCTATGCTAACACACCTCTGGAGCAGGTGGAACTTGAACCTGGGCAGTTTGACTCACAGGTGGGTACGCCACCACTGAGTCACAAGTGACCTTTATATTTCAATTTTGTTGTGTTTTTTTTTTAAAAAACAGATGCACTCAGACCAGGACCCCAAATCCAGAGGAAAGGACACTGTCAAGACCTGAAGAATCCACATTTTTAAAAACAAGTTAGCCAATCAGAAGCACTGACTAGTTGGTCCCATACACAATTAACACACATCTTGTTTTATCACCTTTAATCTCAAGCAATTACCATCTCAATACAGACTGTTGACCAAGGGGAAGCTTATAGGTGAACTAGGAACCAAGACAATTAGGGGTAAGTGCTGGGTGTGAATAACAAGGTATATCAACCAGGGTAACAGAAGGTAGACTTGTCTACACATTCACAGTTTTGGATCTCAGTCCCAGGTTGTTTCTTTTTGCCTGAATTATGCTGCCAGTTTGCCTGCCCAACTCCTCGGGAAATGTTTTTTAGCATGTAAAAAAAATGGAAAAGGTTTAAAGAGCATTTACATCAGGCAGGAGATAGAGAAGCTTGAACACATGCACCAAAAGGTTCAAGAACAGCTTCTTCCTTACTGTTATTAGATTGCTGAACAGACCACTAACTTCAAATAATGTTGATCTTTCTTTGTGCACCTCCTGTGCAGCCACAACCTTGTGTGCGTCACTCTAAATACTCTATGAGCTGTATATCGTTCTTTGCTATGATCTGCCCGTACTGCTAGCAAAACAAAAAAACATTTCACTGTACTTAGGTACACGTGAATACAATAAAATAAAACCAAATTTAAGTTCTAACTTTTTTTTAAAAATCACATCACCTGGTTGCTGCAGATATCAGTTGATCCACTCTTTCGACTCCCATAGTTTGAACGCAAACTTGTAATAAACCACCATGGCAGCGCAGCGGCATCCCAAAGACCAGAAATACTATCTTTGGCTTGACATTCGGATTGATCATCCGTCACAGACTCATCTAACAAAATTAAACACAAACATTTTCCAAAACTCTGCTCATTGAATTTTGAGCATTCAGTTTCTGTCCTAGAAATAAACAAGAGAATTCCATAAGAAAATCCACATGGTTCAGGAATATTGTTCGAAAAAAACTAAGCAATAAGAATGAAAGGAACAAATCTTGATCATGCTCTAGCTGCACAGGGCCAGAGCAGTTCCAAGATGACTTCCTCAGAAATAGCAGCAGGGAGAGGTCACATAAACAAAAGTATTTCTCAGATCCAGACCAAGAATTTCTGGGACAGAGTGGAGATAACAGCATTTAGTTTCTATGTTATATCTGGCAGAGGGGTTCTTAGTGCCAAATACTTGGTACAAAACCTTTGGTATTAGCAATGAGTAAGTTCAACACTAGCATTCATCAGGGACACAAGCTTGATAGTTACTGCAGATTACATAAAAGTTTCTGCTAGTGATTGCACTTAATACATCAAGACTGCACAATCCTGGGACTGTTGTGTCAGAGTCCTAGTAGTTTTTCACATGATTTAAACCCCACGTAAAGAGCAAATGAGAAAAGCAGACAACCATACTGATTTTAGTGAAAGGTGATGGTCTAGAAAAAGGTAACTGGTGTAATTCACAATCAGCATACAAATATAATTAATTGCTGGACTTTCGGTTTGAACTCTGCATGAGAGCCATCCTGAACCTTTCACTTCACATTTTAGAAATGTGACAACAGGTTATCGGCAAGAATGAACAGACAGCGAAAGGATAGTTTACTTAGATATTTTACACATAACGTGTCTCCATTTGTAGCACGCTTACCTTTGAATCTGCAAGTGCATTCAAGCCTCATTCAAGGACTTGTGCTCTGTGAGGAATTGCACTCCAAAAGTAATTTGTTGCATTTGAGACACATACAATAAACTGACTAGATAAAATACAAAGCATCCTTTAAATCTTAACCCATTATAAATTTAGCACTCACCTGATTCAGAGTTCTTTCGTTTTAAATGTGAGGTAGCTGAAGTTGGGAGGTTCCAGGCAGTTATTTCTTCTTCACTAAGTTCCCCTAATGCAGGGCACTGTTTAGGGAAGACAGAGTAAGGAGCAAATGTTTATATGGTTATCTTTTAGTTGTGAATAGGATGTAGCAGTTCGACTAAGTCACCGTCCTTTGTGTCGATAAAAGAAAAGGCAGAACCCAGGCTAAACATGCTCACAATTCTTCGAAACAGAAGATTTTAATTATGGAGTCAAATTCTGAAGCCAGAGAAAATATGATAAATGGTTTCTCTCTACGGATATGCATAAAACAAAATTGTGCGCTAATGGTTTATTAAATATTCCAGTAGGTGCAAAACAATTGCCAAAGTCACTTCAAATGGATCAGAGTTGAAAGGGTAGGAGAGCCAAGGATATAAATAGCGAAATAAAAATTAGTGGCTACAGTTATAATTATTCGAGACGTTTGTCTGCACTGCAAAAAAAAAAGTAGGCCCATATGAAGTAACATTTTATGAAAATAGCTTTATATTTTTCCAAACAGTAAGCTTTCAGTTTGCACTGACAAATAGAGAATCAAATGCACATGTTTGCACAAAAACAAAAAGCTGATATTATAAGAAATTGGCCAGCGTTTATTGGAATGTAAGTAATTAGAAAATTACAAAAGATAATTACAAAAGCTAATAACAAACTTTTCTTATGAAAGAATTTTTCCCAGATATTCTAGGACAGTGACAACCAAAGAGAAACTATATTCTATGCCCCTGATGCAAACACTATATGGCACAAAAATGAACTATTAATGACAGTGTATTGCAAAATATCACAAAATATATACCTAGTCTAGTAAATGGAAGGGGGGATAACTTTATTGTGTTTTACAAGGTTATATTCTAAAAGATTTAAGTGCTGAAGCTGCATTAAACTCCACTTTGGTAATGTCACACAGTCTTTAGGTAGCAAGGAAACAGTGCAGCACAAGGTATCAATGAAGATCAACGTGTCATCTCTGCCCTCTACTTTTATGCCAAAATGGTCAATGCAACTTGTAGCCATTGCTACCATGGTATAAAGTACATCCTGTCAAGCAAAGTTCCTTTTCTCATGAAGACTCAATAATGGTTTACCCTATACCACTGCTAATTAAATAGGCTCCTAGACTCAGTAAGGAAAGGTGGATCGGTGGATCGGTGGCAGCACTTTACCAAATTACATGTTGTCATTGGTTGGTGCTGCAACATAATATACATTGCACATGACATTACCATACTATCAAAATAACCCTTTTCCACCTACTCATAAAAAGAGGACTAAGAAACAAAATGGCACTTTTCAAAAACAATATTTCTTGGTTTACAGGACCTTATTCATTTCTGCCATCTTCCACAATTGAATCAAGTGAACAGAGAAGAAGGTGCTACATCCTTCAACAGACAGAGAAGAGAACTCTGGAAAAACAGAGAAGAAGACTCTGTCCCACCCGCCTGAGCTTTGATGAGATCACACTCAGACAGGAAGTACAGAGACGGGGCCACTCTGTACAAAACAAATCACACAGTAGTTTACCTTCAGACGATCTTCCCTCATAGGCAGGCATTTCGTATCCTTTACAAGTGTGCCAGTCTGTGCAGCATCTGCATTGCAGGTAAAAGAGAAAAAGAACACCTTCCCCAATATTAACCATTCTCAAAACAATCATTTGGTATTCACTGCGTGTTATCACTCAACCTCTGGTCACTGGTTTCAAAAGAGAAAGCAGGATTAGTTGTCCTTGTTAGTGTCCTCCTCTCATTCCAATGCTCCATTACACAGAAATCTGCCCAGTGGAAGGCATGGCAGCACAGATTCATAGTTAATGTGAAGATTAAAGAAATATTTTAGTACAAATATACAAGTGAAAATTCCGAAGAGATTTTATTCTACACTACTGAAGTCTTTTCTTAAGAGAAATCTGGACAAAATAGCATAGTGAAATGCAAGAGTTTTTCTCCATAACCTAACATTTGAAACTGACACTTTAATTATACACATGTTCAATATTTAAATTCCTAAATGTCACAATATACTATGCATCCAATTGATTGGCTATTGGTTAAAAAAACTAAACTAACTGTTGCTCATCCACAATTTCATGGGCATAACTGCACATCTATTGACAGAAATACAACTCATGAGTTGCATTAAGAACATAAGAATGAGGTGCAGGAGTAGACCGCCCAGCCCTTCAAGTCTGCTCTACCATTCAATCAGATCATGGCTGATCTTTTCACAGACTCGGATCCAGTTAACCGTGCTCTCACCATATCCCTTAATTCTTTTATTTTTCAAAAGGAAATCTTAGCTTTAAAAACGTTTACTAAAGTAGTGTTAACTACTTCACTTGGCAAAGAATTCCATAGATTTACAACCCTCTGGGTGAAATTCCTTCTAATTCAGTCCTAAATCTGCTCCCTCTAATCTTGAGGCTGTGCCCTCTTGTCCTAGTTTCACCTGTCAGTGGAAACATTCTCTCTACTTCTTTCTTATCTATTCCTTTCATAATTTTGCTCGTTTCTGAAAGATTCCCCCTCATTCTTCTGAATTCCAATGAATATAATCCCAGTCTACTCCGTCTCTCCTCATAAGCCAATCCCCTCAACTCCAGAATCAATCTCGTGAACCACATCTGCACATCCTCCAGTGCCAGTACATCCTTTCTCAAGTAAGGAGATCAAAATTGCGCACAGTACTCCACGTGTGGTCTCACTAGCACCCTATACAACATTAGCTCCTTACTTTTAAACTCCACCTCTTTAGCAATGAAGGACAAAATTCCACTTACTTTCCTAATTACTTGCTGTACCTGCAGACCAATCTTCTGTGGTTCATGCACAAGACACCCAGGGTCCCTCTGCATTGCAGCATGCTGCAACATTTTACCATTCAATTAATAATCCTTTTTACTGTCGCACCTACCGAAACAGATGTCTTCACATTTATTAACATTGTATTCCATCAGCCAGACCTTTGTCCACTCGATGTATACATATTCCTCTGCACACTTTGCTCTGCCACTCATTTTCGTGTCATCTGCAAACTTTCACACCCTACACGTGGTCCCCACTCCAAATTATCTATATTAATTGTAGTCCCAACACCAATCCCTGAGGCACACCACTAGTCACTGATTACTAGCTAGAATAGTACTCATTTATCCCACTCTTTGTTTCCTGTTAGTCAACCAATCCGCTATTCATGCTAATACTTTACCCGTAACACCATGCATCCTTATCCTTTGCAGCAGATTTGTGTAGCACCTTGTCAAAGGCCTTTTGGAAATCTAGGTACACCACATCCACTGGGACCCCGTTGTCCACCTTGTTCATAATGTCTTCACAGAATTCCAAAACATTTGTTAAGCATGACCTGTCCTTCATGAATCCATATTGTGTCTGCCCAAAAGGAAGAATTTCTATCGAGATGCCTTGCTATTTCTCCCTTGATAATAGACTCAAGCATCTTTCCCACTACAGAAGTTGTTAACCAGTATATAATTCCCCATCTTTTGTCTACCTCTCTTTTTAAACAGTGGCATCACATTTGCTGTTTTCCATTCCGCTGAACTTTGGAAAATTACCACCAGTGCACTTGCTATTTCTCCCGCCATCTCTTTTAGGATCCTGGGATTGTACCCTTTGCATTGTAAAATTTCATTCAAGTAGACAAGCTTCTATGGAAGAGTGTTTGGTACAATTTTTCTCCCATTTCAATGCCTGGTTGCAAACCTTGTTGAAACTCTAATATCATCGGCATCTACTAAGCCTTGCAATTCAGAAAACATAAAAGTGGCATGAAAAATAACAAGTGGCCTGAAGGTTAATCTACCTTCTGAAGCTCTTTTATTCCTTATGTATGCTTAGAAGCACATTCCTACCAAAAATCTGCTTTTGAGATTAGATTCCCTACAGTGTGGAAACAGGCCCTTTGGCCCAACAAGTTCACACTGACCTTCTGAAGAGCAACCCATCCAGACCCATTCCCCTACATTTACCCCTGAATAATCTACCTAACACTACAGGCAATTTAGCGTGGCCAATTCACCTAACCTGGACATCTTTGGATGTGGGAGGAAACTCATGCAGACATGGGGAGAATGTGCAACCTCCACACAGGCAGTTGCCCAAGGTGGGCAGATTGTGGATTAGAATTTGTAAATCCACAGATTTTGCTGAAATGGAATTCAGCAAAATAACACACATCACACCCTAGATCAAAAAGTTGGGAATTTATATTCAGGCACTGGCTGACATTCCAACTCACCTGTCCCTACTCAGAGGAGCTTCAGCAGTTCTTGACCACACTGCCAGTTGCAGCACATTGCAATGGAGTGTGGGGGGTGTGTGTGTCAGTCAACTGACTGGATCAATGCCAAACTGCAGACATACAGCATTTCAAAGTCAACTGTCCATGAAGTTTAAATGAAAGCACTAACTTAGGTTGGCACAAGTATGCCAGCTTGAGAAAGAAGCATGGTGGCAGCAAGTACCTACAAGGACAACAAACACAACCAAAGGGTAGGATGGGATGAAATATAAATAATATTCTATTCGTTACTTCAGAATGAAAAGTTCTGCATTCCAGTGTAAAAATACTCGGGCCCACCTGCATGGCAAATAGGATTTGCATTATGATTGCCATTAACACAATTCAGCAACTGAATTATAAAATTTTTAAGCTGAGGAAAATAGTTAATTTTCCAATTACCCCAGCTGAACAATTTGCTCTCCTATGGTACTGCAAATAGTGACCCATTCAGGAATAGATGAAGTTTACACAACCAAGGATAATAAGCTGGAGCGATAGATAACAGACGTCTTTACATGCAAGCGAACTACTTGCAAGTGTAATTACATGATCAAGCAGATTGGGTTGAACAGTAGTTACCTTTCATTTAGATTATCAATATGTACATTGCTTTGAATTTTAATTCTACATAATAAGAAGATTTTACAAGTGTTTTCATTCTCTAGTCTTGATCCAGTCTCTTTCCAGGCCATATACTTCCCCCTTTCCCAAGCAGGGGACATATCCATGGTTTATGGCACACCATGTTAGTTGGCAGATGTGCAAATGAAGATTAATTGATCTCTCTTCTAATTATCTATCTGGCCAAGACTGGATTCAGGCCCACTTATTGAGAAATTTATCAAAGTAAATTATTTCATTAAATGCAAAAATATTTTAATTGGTTATAGAATTGTAGAATTGTTCAAGTGCAGAAAGGGACCATTCGCTTCATTGTGTCCTCACCAGCTTTTGAAATAAGCCACATTGGCTAATGTCAAATTATTGCCTTTCCCCCAAACCTTGATCACGAATTCTAGCGAACATTTTCGTGGAGAGGTCAGAATGGGCAGATTAAATCAGACCCAGCACTCATTCACGTGTGACTTCACAGCAAAACTTCACTTTCTGGGTCACAGGGCAATTTCAACATTGAGTTTAATGATCATGTTATATACACATACGCACATGCACCATAATACCCGGGAAGACAAAGAGCAATATACAATTTTCCAAAACACAATAGTGGAGTAAAGCAAAATGTCCAGCAACTTTGAAACCATTATTCATTGTTTGGCCAGGCCTAATCTTATTTTTTCCTCTCCTTAATTAGTGGAGCAGCGTTCTTGAAGCAATGCAGCCTGTGTGGTAAAAGTACTCCCAACAGTGCTAGTAGGCAATTTCAGGGTTCTGACGATGTCTTGGAAGAATGACATGCAACTTGGGGGGTGTGGTCTTCCCATGCATCACTTATTCTTATACATTTGGAGGTACTAGAGAAGAGGCTGCAAAAGGTTTCCGCAATCATCTTGCAGATCCAACGCACAGTTATTGGAGGGAATTGTTGATTTAGTTGGTCAATGTGGTGCTGAACTCAAATGTTACAAGAGCTACATTCAAGCATTCAGCTGCGAAATGCTACATTATATTTCTGAATGGTGCAGTTTAGACAATGGTCAGACTTCATGGTTCAAGCAAGTCACTCTTTGCAGTATACAAACCTCTGATGCTTTCTTGTAGCCACAGTACATGTGGAGCTGCTTCAGTTTAGCTTCTGGTCAATACAATCCCACTGAATTTCAAGGAAAATGGCTAGTTGGAGATGATTATCTGGTACTTGTGTGGCATGAATGCTAGTTGTCAAAGCTCGACTTCTGTCTCAGCCTTAGCTAAATGCAGAAGGTGACTGCTCCATTATATTAGAAATTGCGCATGGAACTGAACACCGGATAGAGAATGTTCCCATTTCTGACTTTAGGATGGAGAGTGATCATGAAGCAGTTGCCAATGGTTCAGATGAAGACACTCTCAGGGAAACATCACAGTGATGCCCCACAGTTGAGGTGATTAGTCTCCAACAACTACAAGCATCTACCCATGTGCCACGCCCAACGGCTTTCATCACAACTGCAAACCGCTCCCTAACTTCACTTGTGCTCCTTGATGCCACTCTTGGTCAAATGCCTTCTTGACATCAAAGGCAGTTACTTTCACTTCGCTTCTTGCCATTTTTGTCCCAAAGGTGTTGTAAGACTTAGAGCCAAGCAGATCTAGCAAACCTAAGTTGAACATTAGTGAGTGCAAGAGCATAATTACTGACACATTCCAATGCTCTGCTGCTCATCAAGAACAGAATGAATCAATAACTGATTTATCTATCCTCCTTTATGTTGAGAACACATATCTGGGCAATCTTCCATGGTTGGGCAGCTGTCAATGTAGTAGTTATATACAGTAGCATGTTTCAGAACACAGGCCCTTAGCACTATAGCCAGGGTGCATAACTTTGGTTGTAACCAGCCATCTTGATATCTGAATGATTCAAACTGGCTAAACACTGATTTCAGTGATGGTAAGAAATTCAGGAGGTGGCAGAGATGGATCATTCATTCAACAAGTTCTGACTGAAGATGGCTGCAAATGCTACAGCCTTTGTCTTTTGCACTGAGATGTTAAGGTCCTCCATAATTTGAAGATGGAATGTTTGTGTGGTTTTTTTTCTTCCATTAGTCATTCACAACTGGATATGTTGTTAAAAAACACCCTCGAGAGGTCACTTCACTGCTTGTTTTAGGTTCAATCTTGGTACTATTCTGGCATGTTTTCCTACATTCTTCAATGAATTATGGTTTAATAGTAATAATATTAGTAACAAGAAAAACACCAAAGTCACAAAGTTACAGACTGCAAAAAAAATCTAATTCCTCTGCTGATGGTACACATGACTAACCAGATTTGAATGACAAGACGTGTTCTTAATCTATCTCATTTAGCAAAATAGTGGTTCCACTCAACTCACTGGAGGCAGAAGGCAGAACATTTCACTAGAAAGGATTGTGAGCAGGCATGAAAGGAAACAATTGCGACCAATAGACTGTTGTGGGCAATTGATTATTGAGGGTCCCATTAGTTTTCTCACCACTTGTCACATGTACAGTACTTCAGAACGCAACCAGCTCAACGTGCTATCGAGACACCCTTAGTAAAAATCCCTCACTCTGTACATTTCAATTGATTCTTCCAAACAAAGTACAGTTCACGGTTTTTTTAAACCTTCCTACATATTCATAGTGTCCAACATTCCTACACTGTGATTTGTCTTCAAAAGCAGATTACAGTTTAATGATGAAGTTAGATCATAATTTTAAAAAACCTCAATTAAAACCATGGTAACATGACAAAACTTTGTACAATTTCTTTTTTTTTAAAAAGACATTCCAGAAGCCTGAAAAATAGTTGAAGACCATTGTAAATTACGTTCTTTAGAAGTTGTGTTATCCTCCTTCTCTCCTTTCAACTGGTAACAGTTCTCAGCCTTCAAAGTAATATTCATTTGGAGTACTGATATAAACACATGAAACAGATGAACTTACTATCTAACACTTTTTAAAAAATACTGCATGGGGTTACCTTCCCCAGTTTTTGTACTCTTTCACCTCCCTCCCTCACTTTGCAGCAGTGCAGTTCAAACAAGTGCTATACGGCAGGGACAAAGATTTAAATTAATATACACACCTTGAAAATTGGCAGTTCTCAAGTTCCTCGAAAGCATTCCATACAAGTGGCTGCAAGAGAATAAGCATATTTAAATCTCAAGACATATATTCATTTATGCATGCAATACATTAAGATGTCTTTCACCAAATAAATTTCCATGATATGTAGTTTCTGAACATTCATCTTCAAATCAAAACAAAGAGACATTAGAGTAAGGAGACAAAAAGGTGGGTTTATGTGAGTATTTCCTTCTTGCCTTTTGATTGCTGGAGTGTTTAAATCAGGCAAAAGTATTTCAGCTGCAAGAGTACACTTCAAAAATTCACTTAAAGAATTGAGTGTACTCATAAACTAAAATGGAAAAGTCTGGGAAGATGCTGTTCTGCAATTGTATTACATGGGATCTGGTGGATGCCATTGCGCCCTGTGGTGGTCACAATGACCAGAGGAACCTCAGCACAGACCTGATGAACTGGAATCTGAGCAACAGACACAAACAGGGGAGGTACCCACAAACTATGGTTCAGAGGGAGTCGCATCCTTGTGACTGTTCAGTATATTAAACTTAATCTGTTGTCAGGAACAGAAAGGTGTGACTGTGGAGGAGACGCATGGAAATTCAAAACATAATTTGAGAGGTGCCTCAGCCAGTACTCTGGTCCAGTCGGTAAAGGGTTCGTGCTCCCTGTGCACACATGCAAACTGGCATTGGACAGGTTAAAAATTAGAGAGGTATGGCTCAAAGACTGATGTGGGAGAAATGAATTCTAATTCACGGGGCACAAGCATCAGCCCTAGGCTGTTCTGTTTGCACAGGTTCTAGTGAACTCATGCTGGGACCAGTATCCTAGTAAATTGTACAACTAATTAATTAGATTAGACTAGATTACTTACAGTGTGGAACAGGCCCTTCGGCCCAACAAGTCCCCATCGAACCTCCGAACAGCAACCCACCCAGACCCATTCCCCTAACATTTAACCCTTCACCTAACACTACGGGCAATTTAGCATGGCCAATTCACCTAACCTGCACATTTTTGGACTGTGGGAGGAAACGGGAGCACCCGGAGAAAACCCACTCGACACGGGGACAACATGCAAACTCCACATAGACAGCCTGAGGCGGGAATTGAACCCAGGTGCTGTAAGGCAGCAGTGCTAACCAGTGTGTCACCATTCGTCCACTTACAGTGGGTAGAGGACAGAGAGCAAGTGTGGAGGGAAGAGGATTCAATTGAAAGGTGATATAGAAGAAAACAACAGCAGAGGT
This sequence comes from Hemiscyllium ocellatum, assembly GCF_020745735.1. Lineage (NCBI taxonomy): Eukaryota > Metazoa > Chordata > Chondrichthyes > Orectolobiformes > Hemiscylliidae > Hemiscyllium > Hemiscyllium ocellatum. The sequence goes on along the minus strand of NC_083426.1, from coordinate 15,939,956 downwards.
GCAGGGTAGTGAAGATGCAAAGAATACTCCAAGAATGACTGGAAACGACTGAAAATATACATTGGCTTTAATTTCTACTGCACTCCAGAGTAAATGATAATGGTCAAACGTCAAGCTCAGGATTCTTTATCTGAATGCAAGAAGCATTTGTAACGACATAAACAAGTTGACAGCTGTAACAGAAATAAACGAACATGAGATGTGGTACAGGATGGCCAAGACTGGGAGCTCAATAGTCAAGAACAAGTAATGACCTGGTTGTATTATCATGTGACTATTTTTATGAAGGTGAGGGATACTGTACCTTTAAGAGAGTTGAAAGCCAGCAGGGGCTTAAAGCAGCACACACAGTGTAGTGGAAAATTTAAAATGTAACATTTGGTCAAACAGCTAGATTAGCTGGGTTGCCTGGAGACAAAAAGAAAATTCAAATTCGGGCAATCTGTTTAAATTATGGCCCAAAAATACAAACTCCAATCAAGTTTGAATTTGGTATTTTGACAACATTAACAGCATTGAAACAATTCGATGTCCTGCGGTATAAAACCAAAAAAAAACGAACAGTTGGGGGAGAATGGCCAAGCCACCAGCATGTACAGACTGCCTGAAAAATAACTCTCTTACAAGGTACCTTTATCGATCAATGACCTGTGAAACATAATTCCTAAGAAGAACAAAAGAGAGAAGAAGATACAAAGAGAAGACTTGACAGCTGGCTGATTTTGAAATTTGAATATTTTGGTAAATCTTAATCAAGGGCTTTATCGGACTAGTATTGTAGAAGGGAAAGTAAAAGACAGGTTAGAGAAAGGAGTTGTAAATACCTGCAGTTGTTAATTAAGTATTCTCTGTTAGACTTCCAAAAAGTAATTATTTTTTACTTTCTGGAATAATTCTTGGCTCTCAGATTACCACACAAGGTAAATCATTTTGGTGTTGCTGACTTAAATAGGCAGGGGGGGGGGGGGTAAAACCTCATGTCATAACACTATCAAACCAGAGACCCAGGTAATGTTCTGGAGACCATGGTTTAAATCCAGCCATGACAGATGGTGGAATCTGAATTCAATCAATATCTGGAACGAAAAGTCTAATGACTACCATGAAACCAATGCCAATTCTCAGCAAAGACCTGTGTGGTTCATTAATATCTTTTAGGGAAAGAAATTATCATCCATACCTGGCCTGGCCTACATGCGTGTCCAGACCCACAGCGTGTGGTTGACATTAAACTGCCTTCTGGACAATTAGGGATGGGGAATAAATGCTAGCCTTGCCAGCTATACCTACATCCCAAGAACGAATAAATAAAAAGGTATTTGCATTCTATAGAAATAGGCAAAAAAGGAAGAGATAGGTAGTTTTATTGTTGAAAAGAAGGTATCAACACAAAGATTGTGTAGAATCAGTTTCGGTTAAATACATAATAATAATGGGAAGTAGTCATGGATGGGAGTCATTTACAGCCTCCTGAGGAATTCCTCATTTATGGACAAGCTACAAATCAAGAAATATTGGAAAAATTTATTCAGGCCCAAAGGAAGATTCAATGAGAAAGATGAACCACCTGCATTTAATAAAGGTAGTCAACGAGAAAATCTAAGTCAAAAGCTAAAGTGTACAAAGTGGCATAAAGCTAGTGGTTGACTAAAGAACTGGAATATTTTTGGGAACCAGCAACAGATGACTAGTAATATATTAGAAATGGATAAAATTGATTATGAAAGTAAATTTGCAAGTATGAAAAGAGTTAGAGTTCCTACAGGTATGTAAAAAGAGTTCATCAAGTATGTGCGAAACCCTTGGAGGGCACAACTGAGAAATTCATAATAGAACAGGGAATTAGCAGATAATTTAAACAAATATTTTTTCATCACATTCCAACAAAAACAGAAACAGGGTGCAATAAGTATAGGAGGAAAAATCTTACAAAGCTCTTTATTGCAATGAACAAACTAATAAAAGTTTTCAGGAGCTGATGATCTGCATCTAAGGAAATGACTGTATAAATAGTGGAGAATTGGTTGAAATATTCCAGGACTCACTAGATTGCAGGAGAGCTCCTGTTCAAGGAGGGAGAAGGGAGACAGAAAGCAGGAAAGCATAGGCCAGTTAGCCAAACGTGTATTCTTAGGAAGATGCTAGATTCACATTTTGAAAAGTTTAATGCAACCAAACAGAGTCAACATGACTTTGTGAAAGGGAAATGACATTTGAAAAATTTGCTAGAGTTCTTTGAGAATATAAAAGTAGAGTTCAAAACAGGAGTCCAGAGTTTTGGGGGCATTGTACGAGTGTTGAGGATTGGTTAACACACAGAAAACAGCTTCTAGATTAATGGGTCTTTTTCCAGTTAAAATGTTATAACTAGTGGAATACCACAAGGATCATTCCTAGGAGCTCAATGTTTTAACCATCTATATTTATGAGATGGAGGAGGGACACAGACTGTTGTGTATCTACTGACAAGATACAAATAGGTAGACGGGTATGTTGTGATGAGAACATACGGAAGCTGCAATGGGATATAAATAGGGTGAATGAGAGGCAAAAACTTGGCAGATGGAGTTTAATGTAGGAAACAGTGATGTCATGCATTGTAGGAAAAAAAATCAGAAGGCAAACCAAAATTTAAACAGCGAGGGATGTTAAAAATGCTCAAGAAAGAGATCTCAATTCATGAAACAAAAAATTAGCAAGCAAATAATTAAGATAGCATAATAAATGTTAGTCTTTATTGCTAGGGGTTGTTACAATTGTAAGATTACACACAGAGTAACGTGTTTTCCTTGGATCTCTGTATTTAAAAAAGTATGCACTGGCATTGGTGGCACTATAAAACAAAAGATTCACTAGGCTAATTCCTGGCATGACAGGGTTGACTCCTTAAGAATGGCTAAACAGACTGGACCTTTATTCATTAGGAGTTCAGAACAATAAGGGGTGCTCTTATTGAAAAATAAAACACCAAGGGCTTTACAATCGGGTAGAAGTTGAGAAAATGTTTCAGCTATTAAGAGATTCTCGAACGAGACAGCACTCATTTAAAATAGAATTGCAAAAGAATTTTTGCTCCTAAAGGGTACAGAATGTCTAGAACACTCTCTCAAATATATTGAGAGGGGAAAGTAAGAGATTTTTGAAATATCGGAGTTGAAAGTGATGACAAGCTACCACAAAAAGGAGTTGGGACCTGGGCAAAACAGCCGTGATTTTTGTTAATGGTGGGATAGGCTTGAGGGGCCAAATGGCCTACGCCTGGTCCTATTTCTTACGTACAGGTTAGAGAGTTATTGTTGTTGGTAAAGAAAGATTCGTATAAATTAAAGTTAATCAATTCACTACTGATACAAAATGGGTTTGAAAATATGTATTGGATGATTTTTCCCTTGAACGAGCTTAGAGCTCAACGCACTGCCACCTTGCCAGGTTGTACTTACAGTGTAAGTGGCACAAGTTCATTAGTTCAGGTTGTATTCAACATGCAGCCATGGAAATTTTTTAAACAGTGGCAAAAGCACTTGGATTTATATTATACAGACAATAAAACTATAAGCAAATCAATCCAACTTCAATTTAAAAAAAAGAGTTGGACTGAATTCTAAAAGGACCACAGCTCAAATTAGCTTACCAGTTGGCACAATAGAACTTTCATGGTCAAGCTAAAACATAACATTGGATCATTCTTCAAAATAATCTAGGTGCATTCCAGAGAATGATAATGAAAGAGTGGTAAAAGTCAAAATGTTTTTACCTTGGATCTTTAACAGAGAAGCTCTGGACTCCAAATACTTTACCGAGAGCATCGTTTCCACAATGTACAATGTGCTGTTGCTGTTGGTCATAGAGTTGCTTTAACATTATATACTGACCAAGATAATGCATTATCTGCAAAAAGAAAACACCACTCAAAATAAATATATATAATGTTTTCTATCAAAGCACTAGAGGTCACGTGCTCAAAATTTTCTTTTTCTCCCAAGACTTTAATGAACAAGTAATGTCAAAAACAGATTCCCATTTAACACAGAGTTGCAGAGAAACTTCAATCCTGTCAGAGGGTCAATAGTCTTCGGTAAGCTCTTTCCTAGAGAGTGACGGAGATTCAGTCATTGATTTTATTTGCAAGTGAATTGAGCAAATTTTTCATTTACAGAGGAACTTCGATTATCGGGACATGTTCAGACAGATTGTTCTGTACAACCTTTTGGAGCACTGCTCTTTCGTCAGGTAGCTAGCTAGAAGGAGTAGCTCTCTGAAAGACGTACAGGTACACAATCCTTTATTCGAAATTCCAAAATCTGAAAAGCGCTGAAATCTTATTTGTGCAGAGCGGAGCCTCGTTCGGATATGGGCCGGGTGCTGACAGGTGGGACCAGATTGGGTTGGGTTGGGATATCTGGTCGGCATGGACGGGTTGGACCGAAGAGTCTATTTCCATGCTGTACATCTCTATGACTATTTCAGGAGACCCAACTTCACACCCACCTGAACCACATCACTCAGATGTTACATGGCGGCGTGGCCCAGCACTGACACGCATCAATTGTGTATCAGCACTCATACTATTCACACGTGCATCTGCTGTTAGGTAACTTTTTTTATTTCACTGTGATAATGTCATTTATTCCGATTCTGAAAAATAACTGGCCCCAAAGATTTCAGATAAAGCACTGTGTGCCTGTACTTCCAAATAAATCGGCTGGACTATAACCTCGTGTTGTGTGATTTTTAACTTTATCAAAATACCACAGAGTGACACCTGTGTATCTATAACTGACTTTTTTCACCAAATCTTAAAGTCACAGCTAGATCAAAATTCTACAATGTCTGCTTGGTCAGGTGACTGATGTGGGCTGGACATTGCTACAATTCTGCAGTACTCAGTTACAACACTAGAGGGACCCAACAAGCAATCTAAAACCTTTCAGTCATGGACACTGCAGGAATTAATTATTTTATTCTGAATATTTCCATTATTAAATTTCAGAACCATTTTGATAGTCTAGTTGGGACTATTTTGATTAGATTATAAGTGCATGATCATTGTTAGAAAAATGTATTAAGAGTAATTGCTTAATAATTCAAAGATATTTTCGGTGAAAGAAAACTGCAGATGCTAGAATCCAAAGCATACAAGCAGAAGAACACAGCAAGCCAGGCAGCATCAGGAGGTGGAGAAGTCGATGTCTTGAATATAACCCTTTGGCAATGGAGGTGCGGATAGGGGGAGCTGCCGATACAATGGAGATTGGGGGGGCGGGGGGGGGGGAAGAAGGTTGGGAAGGGTTATAGGTGGGGAGAGGGACAGAATGGTGAGGTAACGATAAGTGAATACAGGTGGTAAGTATGACCGGGTCGATTGACAGCAGGAATGAATCTAGCCAGTAGCTGGAGTTAAGGGCCAGTTGGAGGGATGGAAGGGAGATGGCGGGCATGGAAAGGGAGTGGGCGGAAAGTGTATTCAAAGTTGGAGAACTCAAACAGTGAGTCTTCCAGGCTGTGGCATATTTTACACTTGAGCAAGCATTTGTAGGAGGTACAGTGCCTGTCCTATTTTGCTGTAAGCTTTTATCATTTGAAACGGTACTATTACTTTCTTGCAAATTTAAAAACAGATGAGGATCATCAAAAGATGAACGAAAATGCAGAAAGAATGACAAGCCAAATGGCAGATCAACACTTCACATTTTGATCTTGCAAACTACAACTCAATAGGAGCTCTATTTTTGAACTTCTGCACAGAAAAGGAATAGTTCCAAGTAACAGTACTGCCTAGGAGTTTTCTAGATAGACGAAACAATGTTGAGAGTTTCAATTTATATCGATGTACATTTCTGTATTAACAGAACTGCAAGTATACCTAGCATCCTTCACAGAAATTAAGTTAATTCAACTTCCAAGGCTACAGCAGGATTTCTACCACATCATAAAAAACTGGTCTTCCTGCTGCAATATTTCTCTTTTGCTGTTTTATCTTACTGTCGTGGTTGCTGGGAATGGCACTTTGCAATATTCAGATTATTCAGAACATGTGGAGGATTTGAGCTATATGCAAAGTCTCAATAGGCTGGGTACATTTTGCCTGGAGCATTGGAGGCTGTGGGGTAACCTTAGAGGATTACAAAATCACTAGTGGCATAGATTAGATAAATAGCAGAAGTCTTTTCCTTGGGGTGGGGAAGTCCAGAACTAGAGGGCACAGGTTTTGGGAGAGAGGGGAAAGACATAACTGGGACCTAAGGGACAACTTTTTCACACAGAGGGTGGTGCATCTATGGAACGAGCTGCCAGAGGAAGTGGTGACAGCTGGTACAATTACAGCATTTATAAGGCATCTGGATGGGTAGATGAATAGGAATGGTTTGGGGGGTATGAACTAAGTACTGGCAAATGGAACTAGATTAAGTTAGGATATCTGGTCGACAGAGTTGGACCAAAAGGCCTGTTTCCATGCTGTATCTCTATGACTCTATATGCCAACCATGAATGGAAAGGAGAACAGCTAATACTAATACCACTTGATTAATTAAAATAAAAGGTAAACTTTGTTTCTTTCCCCAATAACAAAAATTGTGAACCTTTTTCAAATAGCAGTAAGCAAATATATAGAGGGGTCAAAAAAAGACTAAACGGAATAATTTTTCAGGGAATAGAACCATTACAAATACTGTAGTCTATCTGATGTGAAATAATTACATTAAAAAAACCACCTCGTAAGTGGTCATGGAGTGACTAACAGGTGAAAGCATAGCATGCATCAACTTGGAAAGCTTAACAAATAAGGCTTTCATTCTACAATTCTAGAAACCAAAGCCAATAGGTATAATGCCAATATTGCATTTTCCACAAAACATCTTTCCTGAATTTTTTCTTTCTGCAGCAACACCCTGTACCTGGTCCAAACAAGAGAAGACTTATGTTCCTCAAGCACTTGTAATGCAGAAAATGTTCAGGCACCAATCATTCAATTTTTTTTCGCAAGAACTGCAATTTTGGAAAGGACTGTTCATATTACTGACTCACTGTTGTGCAACTCAAAATATCTAGATATGAATTAATGGGAACACTGACTTTATTTCATATGCGGCAAAATGTCTTTGTTGTGTACGATGTAGCCTCAAAAACAGGAAGACTATATCCTTAACCTAGGACTTTTAGGCAGAGTCTGTATCTTCATTTACCCGTGGTTCCATCTCCAAATGGAAATTACTTTCCCTCATCACAGAAGGTTAAAGTGCATTGATATCAAAGGAACAGCAATTAGATATTCAGTCCCTTAAATCTGTTCTACCATTTGATAAGATCCTACCTGTGACCTACCTCGCCCTAAGGCCAGTTTACAATTAAAAGTGATCCATATGTCATACTTAAAATTAATACTCGACTCAGCATTAAATGCTGTTTCAAGAGATTATTTCCAAACTCCCAACCTTGAGTAGTAGTATGTCCTAGCTTGATTCCTGAAGCATCAAGTTATAATTAGTAGGCGAGGCTGCCTAATCCCAGACTCTAAACAGTGAAAATAGGATAATTTTATATTTCCCTTGATTTCTTGAAAACTTTATTCAAATCACTTCCTAGCCCTTTTAAATTCCAAGAAATGTAGTGCTAGTTTGTGTAATCCCACAATATAATGTGACCCAATTCATTTTGCTACATCCACACTCCACTCCCAAGGCCGGTATAATATCCCTGAAGGCGTGGTGTGCCCAGAACAGAACACATCACTGAGGGACTCTAGGTCAAGTCAAACATGATTTTGCTAAAGATAGTTGGACGAGTATGAAACCTAAAGTAGTTAGAAATGTACCAGACTGTTAAACATTTCTCCAAAACTATCATAATCTAATCCACAATTCCTAACCGAAATTCAGACAATTGTACCCAGCTGTTGCTCTTTGGGTAGAGAAGCTATTTTTCTATTCATAAAAAAACTTCCATTGTTTTACCTCCTTCAATGTGAAGTGTTCTCCTGATGCACCTGCTTCATGCAGGATGTTCAGCAGAGGTGTCTTTGGCCTTATCTAAAGGAAAACAAAATAGAGGTACAAAGCAACTTTAAAAAGTACATCAACAATGTTTATTTGCTTTTATCTAATTACTCACTTATTCTCATTGGCAATGATTTAAAGAGAAACACACTCCAGCAAATTTAGAAGCATCATTCAGAATTTTTGAACTTAATGCAAACATATCTAGCTGAAAGACAACAGAAGGTGATGGTTGATGTGAAATGTTCATCCAGGAGTTCAGTTACTAGTGGTACACCTCAAGGATCTATTTTGGAGTCACTGCTGTTTGTCATTATTATAAATGACCTCAATGAGGGCGTAGAAGGACGGGTTAGTAAATTTGGGGATGATACTAAGATTGGTGCAGTTGTGGATAGCGCTGAAGGATGTTGCGGGCTACAGAGGGTCATAGATAAGCTACAGAGCTGGACTGAGGTGGCAAATGGAATTTAATGCAGAAAGGTATGAGGTGATTCACTTTGGAAGGAGCAACAGGAATAAAGAGCACTGGGCTGATGGTAAGATTCTTGGTAGGGTCGATGAGCAGAGATCTCGGTGTATTATGTATTTCTAAACATTGCCACCCAGGTTGATAGCATGGTTAAGAAAGCATACGGTGTGTTCACTTTTATTGGTAGAGGGATTGAGGGTTCAGAGGAGATATACAAGGATGTTGCCTAGTGTGGAAGGAAGGTCTTATGAGGAAAGACTAAGGGACTTGAGGTGGTTTTTGTTAGAGAAAAGAAGGTTGACAGGTGAGTTAATAGAGACGTAAGATAATCATAGTGTTAGATAGGGCGGGCAGCAAGAGCCTTTTTCCGCAGATGGTTATGGTTAGCATGAAGGGACATAGCTTTAAATTGAGTGGTGATATATAGAACAGATATCAGAGGTAGTTTCTTTACTCAGTAGTACGGGCATGGAATGCACTGCCTGCAACGGCAGTAGAATTGCCAACTTTAAGGGCATTTAAATGGTCATTGGATAAACATATGGATGAAATTGGAATAGTGTAGGATAGATGGGCTTCAGATTAGTTCAACAGGTCAACGCAACAAAGAGTATAAAGGAAGTAGGAGTATACTCAAGAGGGAAATCAGGAGGGCAAAAAGGGGACATGAGATAGCTTTGGCAAATAGAATTAAGGAGAATCCAAAGGGATTTTACAAATATATTAAGGACAAAAGAGTAACTAGGGAGAAAATAGAGCCCCTCAAAGATCAGCAAGGCGGCCTTTGTGTGGAGCCACAGAAAACGGGGCAAGATACTAAATGAATATTTTGCATCAGTATTTACTGTGGAAAAGGATATGGAAGATAGAGACTGTAGGGAAATAGATGGTGACATCTTGCAAAATGTCCAGATTACAGAGGAGGAAGTGCTGGATGTTTGAAACAGTTAAAGGTGAATAAATCCCCAGGACCTGATCAGGTGTACCCGAGACCTCTGTGGGAAGTTAGAGAAGTGATTGCTGGGCCTCTTCCTGAGATATTTGTATCATCGATAGTCACAGGTGAGGTGCCGGAAGACTGTAGGTTGGCAAACATGGTGCAACTGTTTAAGAAGGGTAGTAAAGACAAGCCAGGGAACTATAGACCAGTGAGCCTGACCTCAGCGCTGGGCAAGTTGTGGAGGGAATCCTGAGGGACAGGATGTACATGTATTTGGAAAGGCAAGGACTGATTTGGGATAATCAACATGGCTTTGTGCGTGGGAAATCGTGTCTCACAAACTTGATTGAGTTTTTTTCAAGTAACAAAGAAGATTGATGAAGGCAGAGCAGTAGATGTGATCTATATGGGCTTCAGTAAGGCGTTCAACAAGGTTCCCCATGGGAGACTGATTAGCAAGGTTAGATCTCATGGAATACAGGGAGAACTAGCCATTTGGATACAGAACTAGCTCAAAAGGTAGAAGACAAAGGGTTGTGGTGGAGGGTTGTTTCTCAGACTGGAGACCTGTGACCAGTGGAATGCCATAAGGATCGGTGCTGGGTCCACTACTATTTGTCATTCACATAAACGATTTGGATGTGAGCATAAGAGGTACAGTTAGTAAGTTTGTAGATGACACCAAAATTGGAGGTGTAGTGGACAGCGAAGATGGTTACCTCAGATTACAACAGAATCTGGACCAGATGCGTCAATGGGCTGAGAGGCGGCAGATGGAGTTTAATTCAGATAAATGCGAGGTGCTGCATTTTGGGAAAGCAAATCTTAGCAAGACTTATACACTTAATGGTAAAGTCCTAGGGAGTGTTGCTGATCAAAGAGAACTTGGAGTACAGGTTCATTGCTACTTGAAAGTGGAGTCGCAGTTAGATAGGATAGTGAAGAAAGCGTTTGGTACGCTTTCCTTTATTGGTCAGAGTATTGAGTACAGGAGTTGGGAGGTCATGTTGCGGCTGTACAGGACATTGGTTAGGCCACTGTTGGAATATTGCATGTAATTCTGGTCTCCTTCCTATCAGAAAAATGTTGTGAAACTTGAAAGGGTTCAGAAAAGATTTACAAGGATGTTGCCAGGGTTGGATGATTGGAGCTATAGGGGGAGGCTGAACAAGCTGGGGCTGTTTTCCCTGGAGTGTTGGAGACTAAGAAATGACCTTATGGAGGTTTACAAAATTATGAGGGGCATGGATAGGATAAATAGACACAGTCTTTTCCCTGGGGCCAGGGAATCCAGAACTAGAGGGCATAGGTTTAGGGTGAAAGGGGAAAGATATAAGAGAGACCTAAGGGGCAACTTTTTCACGCAGAGGGTGGTACATGTATGGAATGAGCTGCCAGAGGAAGTGGAGGAGGCTGGAAATATTACAACATTTAAGAGGCATTTGGATGGGTATATGAATAGGAAGGGTTTGGAGGGATATGGGCCGGGTGCTGGCAGGTGGGACTAGATTGGATTTGGATATCTGGTCAGCATGGACAGATTAGATTAAAGGGTCTGTTTCCATGCTGTACATCTCTATGACTCTACTGCACTGTAGAGTTCTATGAAGGGATTCTCTTTTTAAATTCCCAAGCATTCAAGCTCATAGATTAACGTGTTAAAATAAGTAGATCTCACATGCCAATTCATTAGAATAATCAGTTTTATGAAATTCACTCCATTGGAATTCAAATGTTCCCATTTGAAAAATAATTATACAGGGCGACCGCTGTATCTGCGGATTCATTTTGCATGGTTTCAGCCACCCATGGTTGGAACACCTTATAGGGAATGTTCCAGAACCAAGGACCAGGAGACTGCCAGTACGATAAGTTTCCCATTTAAATGAACGGATTCGCTCCTGTCCGCAGTTTCGGGCTTCAGCAGTAGGTCTTGGAACGTTACCCCTGAGGGTACCGGGGGACAACAGACTCTCAAAGATTAGTACGTAAAGTAAGCTATTGTCTTTCTGAATTTAGTAAGTGTGATATGGACTAGGCCAGACCACTCAAAACATCCTTAAGCAAGCAGGCCAGACCATAACTTTGCAATTTGTTTCAGTAAGTGTACAGTGAAAATTACCTGGGGTAAGTTAGCCAGGTTGACTACCAGGTTTTCAAACAGAAAAATTTATTCACAAAATTGCACAATGACATACAAAGAACAGAATAAATAACCTCTGCAGAACAGATTAATTATGCTGTTCTGAAAATACACAACAGCCCCAATAATCAAATCCCTTAAACACAGTAAAAGTGAAACAAAGGCTTACAGGGTAAAGTTAGAAGAGCAGAAGGAGAGAGAGTTTAGCAGCCTATATCCTGTTTCCACACATCCCACAGCTGAACTCCCTAACTAATTCTGGACTGAACTGCTCAGCTTAACTTCGGTTTCCAGGACTGGCCACTCCCCTTTCATTATACAGGACACTTCTAAATATAAAAGCTTTGGCCTAAAGTCTCCTGTGTTTACAAAATGAATAAAAAGGCCTCTCAATACCCTTTTATCTCTGTACCAAACCCAGTTGTTTCAGAGCATGAAGTGTTTTATGACCCCTCTGAAAAAAATCAAGGACACTTTGTCGTTGATAAAAGGAACACCTTTTAGAGAAACAAAAGGATTAGTTCGGTGATAAATGTATTTCTGAAACTTGCTTCTACAGATGAGCCTTTTTTTGCTCCACAGGTAAGAACAGACTGATACACTGGAAGAATGAATATCCAGGAAATAACAAATTTAGGAAACTGAAATCAGTGTAGAGAATTACAACATTTCAGAACCTAAAAATGTGATACCAATATGCTAGTTCTCAAGATAACAAACAAGATGCGAATCTTGGGGATACTGTTTACAGTTCAGGTATCAAGTTACAGCACAATCCTATTATAGATCACCCATTAACACTGCACAAATACTTTTTCAAGAAAAGACATTTACAGACAAACTTACAGTCTTGATCAAATTACCTGGCCAAGCTTCTCTGCTGAAACACTGCATGGACTTTCGGATGTATACGGCTTAGACGTGGAAGCTGTTGTCATATTGACATGGAAATGTGCGTTTCTGAAGAGGAGTAGGAAAGATAATTTAGAACACAGCTATCACGAAATAATTGATGTGGCAAGGGTTAGTAAAACTAAAAGGTAGAACTATTAGCCATTATCCAGATGGCAAAAAACATCTTCCTCTCTGATCCAAAATTTAACTGAATTTATTAAGGCAGTTCTTAACCAGATAGCATGCATTGTTAATTACATGAAGCATTATAATATGGTTCCAGGATTTTGCATAAACATATAAAATGTCAGCTGTTTTGTCTAACTTCAGTTAATTGAACAATTTACACTTGTGAAAACTGGAAGTTCCTTGCAACTCAAAGAGTTTCAGCCCAATTTAAACACTTGCATGGTCTAAACAACCAGAAAAGTAACCAAAGTTTTGATTAGATTAGATTAAATTCTCTGAAGCAGGGCAGATCTCACCCAAAAGTTAACGAACTGTGAATCACCAAACCTCATGAAAACTGTTGGTGTTGCAGGAGCTCCAAGCCTTCACTTTCAAAGAATTAAACTTCAGAATTTCCTCAAAAGCCTCTCCAGCTCAGACTGTCTCAATCACTGCTCACATTTTTGGTCGCTCAGTTTCTTCCCAAGATTATTTAATTGGATTTCCAAGCCTGCACTCCAGCATGTACTCAAGTACACAATTACAGCTCTTTTGCAAACAGCTAGAATCATAAAGCTGTCATTTCCACTGGGGCTATTTCAAGCCCCAACATTTATGAGCTACACCAAAGAAATACACTTCTTCACCCCACTTATTTGCATGGTGATCATGTCCCAGTGTTGACCGTAAGACACAGGAGAAGAAATTAGGCCAATTCAGCCCATCGAGTCTGCTCAACCATTCAAATCATGGCTGATAAGTTTCTCATTCCCTTCTCCCGGTAACCCTTGATCCCTGTGACAAAGCAAAAACCTGTTTACCTCTGCCTTAAATACATTCAATAATCTGGCCTCTACAACCTTCTGTGGCTATGAATTCCTTAGATTCACCACTCTCTGGCTGAGTGTGTTCTAAAAAGGCATTCCCTTTACTCTAAGGCTGTGCCCTCAGGTGCTAGTCTATCCTACACATGGAAATGTCTTCCCAACCACCACTCTGTCCAGGTCATTCAGTATTCTGTATGTTTCAATTAGATTTCCCCCGCCCCCATCCTTCTACACTCCATAATGTATAAGCAGTCCTCAAACATTCCTCAAAATGATAAACTTTTCATTCCTGGGACCATTCATGTGAACCTCCTCTGAACACGCTCCATGGCTAGTATATCCTTCCTGTGACATGGAGCCTAAAACTGCACACAAGACTCCAAACGTGGCCTGATGGAGCCTGAGCCTGAACTGCCCGCAGTCTGCTCACATCAGTAGGAGTGCTGGTGAAGTCATTACTTTGCTTTAGCACTCTCCCAGGTTCAAGACCTACTTCTAAGAAGTACACAGATAAATTGAAACCAGTGAACCTTTCAAGCTCCATCCAACTCCATGGCAACATAGCATTATCTAGGCTGTCCTTAATCTAAACACTTAATCTCTCATTTACATCATCATCTTTGGTCTGATGGAGAAAATGGGTTTTGCAGTCAGAATTCCCTCTTCACTCCAAAATAAAAATTCTCACACTATGAGACAAATACAGGCAAACTTTTAAAACATGACCTCAACATTTTATTTATACTAGACTTTTTTTTTAGATTAGATTACTTACACAGTGTGGAAACAGGCCCTTCGGCCCAACAAGTCCACACTGACCCGCCGAAGCGCAACCCACCCGTACCCCTACATTTACACCTTACCTAACACTATGGGCAATTTAGAATGGCCAATTCACCTGACCTGCACATCTTTGGACTGTGGGAGGAAACCGGAGCACCCGGAGGAAACCCACGCAGACACGGGGAGAACGTGCAAACTCCACACAGTCAGTCGCCTGAGTCGGGAATTGAACCCGGGTCTCCAGGCGCTGTGAGGCAGCAGTGCTAACCACTGAGCCACCGTGCCGCCCACTACTCTCCAATTGTATTTATCCTATGTTCTATATTGAAAATTTAATTCCTAAAACTAACATTTACTAATACACATGAACTATTTATTTTCAACAGAGTACAGCAATGCCATTGAATTGGAAAAAGGTAATTGCTAGCTTTTCAACAAAGTGTAGATGACAAAAGTGCTCAGGGATAACTAAACTTGGCTACATTTATATAGTGGCTAACTCAGGTGTGTACAACTTTGCATGCATTTTGTTTTTTGTCTGCTGAATGGCAATTTGATGTTGATGTTGAAATAACAAAGAATTAGATAGACTGCTGGCATCCAATTCAAACAGAAGGTTTACATCCGAAATATTGACTTCTCTTGATGCTGGCCGGCTTGCTGTGTGCTCCCAACCTCCTGCCTGCCTACTTTGGATTCCAGCATCTGCGGTTTTTGTGTCTCCAGCATCCAATTCAGGCAACTTCACAATGGAACTGACCCATATGTTCTGTGCTACCTTTAGATTCAAAGCTTCTGTGCACCAAAACTAAATGTGTAACATTCTGGATTAGTGGTGCTGGAAGAGTGCAGTTCAAGCAGCATCCGACGAGCAGTAAAATCAACGTCACCCTGATGAAGGGCTTTTGCCCGAAACATCGATTTTACTGCTCCTCGGATGCTGCCTGAACTGCTGCGCTCTTCCAGCACCACTAATCAAGAATCTGGTTTCCAGCATCTGCAGTCATTGTTTTTATCTAAATGTGTAACAAGACTGGTTAATTAAACCGAACTATGTTGTGCTTTTCACTCACAGATGTCTACATTAGAAAAAGTTCTGAAGCATAATCATACAAATTATTCTCAAAACTATCATATCCTCAAAAACTTAAACAAAACACAGTTAAAGAAAGGTGGAGGTGGTGTTGAAGTTGCAGTCCCTACATCTTGCCCAGAAGGTCTGGGTTCAATCCCTATGTACCGTGGACCTGTGTAATAGTTAGGTTAAATCATATTCATTTTAAAAGATGAAATAAAATTCAAGTAAAAATTTGAGCCCAACTTTAAATGTTGTGCACAGATAATAACCAGAATGTGCGCTTGATCAAAAGTTTGAATACGCAGTACACGTTGGTTTACTACATATTAAAAAATCCTAGCTTCACACTTTCAAAGACTGATTTTCATGGACAAAGCCTATTTTATCCTCTACCAAACATTTCTGAAAGGTTACATAATCTGGAATGGTCTTTTCTCACTCTTGCATGTGCATTCTCTCTAACTTACGAAAATTATCAATTAGGTAACTTAATGAGCAGCAGCATGAATTGGCTATCATTCACTTTGGATAGTCAATCTTACTGAACCACACAGTAATTGAGAGTAATCATTTTTAAAGATGCAGTAAGATGGCCTAATATTCTCTCACTTTCGAGATGAAAGCCTTCAACACACCACATCTGAACAGTCACATTCCAGTAAATGAACAACTTTTCTCATTCATTAAAATCATTTCTACTTCAAGGACAAAAGGTAAAATACTGCAAACACTGGAAGTCTACAACAAAAAATGTAAGACAAACTCAGCAAGTCTGACAGCATCAATAATGAAAGAAAGAAGAGTTAACTTTAGGTCACACCTGACCCAAAACATTAACTGCTTCTCTAGCCACAGGTGCTGCTAGACCTGCCGAGTTGCTCCAGAGACTACTTCAAGGATTTCCACTTATGAATTAAAAAAGTCTTTTCCATTTCAGAGATTGCATATTTGGAATCATACATTCTGCAGTGAATCTATTTCCAGGTCCCATAAACACTAATGTAAGCTCAAATATTCAGGTGAAAAAGGTACAACTTTCAGTACCTTTGGAAAAAGATGATCCAAAGCCAGTGACAGCTGATTACATAACCTTTTAAGTAGAAAGACTATTAATATTTAAGAAATTTCCACAATGCAGGTCCCACAAACTGCAATAAATTGAATGGTGAGATAATCTGTTTTTGGATGTAAATTTGGTCAGGACTCTGGGAAAACTCTGCTATTCTTCTCCAAATAGAAGTGAGGAGGCTGGGTAGACCTCAGGCAAACAGGACCTCAGTTCAAAGCATCTTTTAAAAGCCAGCACCAAATAGCAAGCACTAACTCAAGAATAAGTGAAAGTGTCAGTGTCAATTACATACTCAAAACACAGGATCTGTCACCACCACAGGTATTGACGTTGGCCTTGCCTCTATGAATGGAGCAAAACAAAGCTGAACATCTCACCAAAAGCACAAAGGACTAAACAAAAGGTCAAGGTCTGAAGAAGTCACCATCGTTCGCCTAGTCTTTTGCTCCAGCTAACAGCCAGGGATAAATTAAACACAGGATACTTCACGAGTTTACCTTGATGGGCTGAATGGCCTGTTTCCACACTGTAGGGATCCTACAATTTCAATGAAATTATCAAGTTTGAATCAGAAATGTGAAACTGCATTGTAACAAAATTGTCAGATGGCAAAATAAAAAACCCGACTGTCCTAAGCACAATAAGCCTCAGAATTCAACACTGATATAACACAGCATAGATTAGAGTGGTGCTGGAAAAGCACGGCATTCAAGGAGCAAGAAAATCGATGTTTCGGGCAAAAGCCCTTCATCAGGAATAGAGATAGCACATTCTAGTACTTATTTTGGAAAGACAGATTAAAGCTGTAGCTCCAAATTACAAGATTTTGTGAATCGGGTATTGGTATTAGCTTACTGTCAGCGCTATTTCCTGAGCTAGAAACACATGGATAAAAGCTCGAGGTCAAAGATTTGAGTGTACAACCTTGGTTGAGTATAGTACACTGTTGATGAACTATCAATAAAAAATGCTGTTTTTCAGAAAAGACATTAAAATGCAATCTTCTGAGCTAGTTATAAAAGACCTATGGCATTCTTGTAGAGGTGCACTAGAACAGTTGCAAATGTGTTGCTGGTCAAAGCACAGCAGGCCAGGCAGCATCTCAGGAATAGAGAATTCGACGTTTCGAGCATAAGCCCTTCAAGGGCTTATGCTCGAAACGTCGAATTCTCTATTCCTGAGATGCTGCCTGGCCTGCTGTGCTTTGACCAGCAACACATTTGCAGCTGTGATCTCCAGCATCTGCAGACCTCATTTTTTGCACTAGAACAGTGACAACACATTAAAGCAACAATTCTTTGCTGCGAAATGCCAAGGTCCTGAATGCTAATACCATATGACTTTTTCTCCATTCAGCTGATAAGAACATTAAAGGGCTTTGAAAAGCAACAGTTAAGCAGAAAGAATTGGTTCTTCATATCAACAATGTCTTTGGAAATTTAGGTTTGGTGGGGAGTTGCAACACACATTAGCAGAAACACAAGAATACAAAATAGACTGCTAACTGGGTACACTGCACATTTGAAATGTGAAAAGCAATTTGTCCTTGGAAAGAATTTTATTTTAAGATTCAGCCCAAACAGATTTGAAGCTATAAAACTTTATTTTCAATACTATACTTACCAGGTGATCTGCATATGAGTCAAGTGTAATTCAAAACACAAGGGAATTCAGTTTAAACAATCACAATTCGAGAGGCTGTCCACATCAAAATCACAAGCCATTATCTAAGTAGTTACATTTGCTTTATTGTGATTCAGGCATATTGATTGGGTCAGTTCTGCTGCACTACTATTCAATCTATTGTTTCAGCACAAGGAAGAATTTCACAACACATTATCTGTTACTTTAAAACAAACAAGCTCTCTGAACCTTGCATAGAGAACCAATTTCTGACTACGCACAATGTGCAGAGACTATAGAAAATGCAATACAGAGGAATCTTAATTATCCAAATTTCGAATTATCCGAAGGAGATCTCAAGGTCCCGATAGAAACATTATTTCAAAGAGTGTTTCAACCCTGATCACGTCTTTTGTTTACAGTACAATGATTAAAAACAAATTTGGCTCACTGAAATGCTACCGAGAACAATCCAGGATATCGATGGGAGCCCAGGCACTACCTCCAAATGAATGACCTACCCGCCTTCTCTCTCCCCCCATACTTTCCCTGCAGTTCTATACAAGGGTGTACCCTAAACCTCCCTTCCCAGATAATCTCTCAAACGACGTCCTGTAAAGGACAAATGTGGAATCTGTTTCTGGATATCACAATGGTTGGTTGTATAATAAGTAATAAAAATGTGAGTACAACATTACAAAGTGACATTGATAGATAACTTGATTTTGGCAAAACTGTGACACAGACAACTTACTGGGTGTTATTACAACATCATCAGCTTAATTTATAGTTCGGTGGTAAATTATTATTTGACAGTGAAAGGTCAAATTGAATTAGGGACATATGTACTTGGCCCACTGAAATGGAAATGGGTACACAAAATAATCAAAATGGATATATGAATAGGAAGGGTTTTAGAGGCCAAGCGCTGGCAAATGGGACTAGATTAGGTTGGGATATCTGGTCAGCATGGATGGATTGGACCGAAAGGTCTGTTTCCATGCCATACATCTCTCCAAGGTGTTGCATTTTGATAAGACAAAGCAGTGCAGAACTTATACACTTAATGGTCAGGCCTTGAAGAGTGTCGTTGAACAGAAAGATCTGGGAATGCAGGTATGTAGCTCTTTGCAAGCAGTGTAACAGGTAGGTGGCGGTGAAGAAGGCGCCTAAGCATGCTTGCTTTCATTAGTCAGAGCACTGAGCACAGGAGTTGGAATTGTCACATTACGGCTGCACAAGACATTGGTATGGCCACATTTGGAGTGCTGCATACAATTCTGGTCACTATGCTATAAGGAAGGATGTTATTAAACTGGAAAGGGTGCAAAGAATATTTACAAGGATGTTGCCGAAACTGGAAGGTTTGAGTTATAATGAGAGACTGGATAAGCTGGGACTTAGAGGTGACCTTATAGAGGTTTAGAAAATCATGAGTGGCATAGATAAGGTGAATAGCCAAGATCTTTTCCCCCATGTGGGGGGGGAAACAAACTAGAGGGCACAGGTTTAATGTGAGAGGAGAAAGATTTAAAATGGACCCGAGGGGCATCTTTTACGCACAGTTGATGGTGAGTACATGGAACAAGTTGCCAGAGGCAGGTATAGGTACAACACTGAGAAGACATTTAGACAGGTACATGGGACAGGAAAGGTTCAGAGAGAAATGTGCCAAACCTAGGCAAAAGTGACCAGTTCAGTTTAGGAACTTGGTCAACATGGAGGAGTTGGCCAAAGAGTCTGTTTTCATGACGTATGACTCTGTGACCTATGAAATGATGCTGTTTATGATTAGAGACCTCGAATATATTGGGGAGGAAACTGTGCTGCAACTATATCAGCTCCTGTGGACAGACTCTCTTAAGCATCGAGTCATGTTCTGGGCACTGGACCACAGAAAGGATAATTTGACCTTGGAAGGCATGAATCCAAATTTACCAAGGTGTTTACCTTGGCTCCAACATTTACACCATGTGGAGCAATTATAAGAATCAGTGAAATATAGAATGTTAGAAAGTAATTTGATCATTTTGGAAGAAAATGAAATAGTTGACAGAGTTAAACTCCATAGGGCAAAAAGTGAGTACTGCAGGTGCTGGAGATTAGAGTCAAGAGTGTGGTGCTGGAAAAGCACAGGTCAGGCAGCATCCAAGGAGCAGAAGAATCGAAATTTCGGGCAAAAGCCCTTCATCAGGAATTCTTTGAAGGGCTTTTGCCCGAAATTTCGATTCTTCTGCTCCTCGGATGCTTGGACAAAAGCCCTTCATCAGGAATTCTTTGAAGGGCTTTTGTCCAAAACATCAATTTTCCTGTACCTCGGATGCTGCCGTACCTGCTGTGCTTTTCCAGCACTACACTCGACTTTAAACTCCATTGGTGTTACAAAGTTACAAAGTATTTCTTGCAATGGCTGTCAGGTGTAGGGCTCTCCAACAAAAACCAGTGGTTAGATACCTACTCAAATGAATAATTTTGAGACTGACAGAATTTTGCAAGCGTGGGATATTGAGGGGTGGCGAGCAATGGCAAATGGATGACTTAAGATGCAAACATGATTGATAAGAAATTCGAATGCTTGAATATTCTACGTCCTTTTCTTTGTACACATTTCTAAAAGAAAATCATTAATTTCTGTGTAAATGGCATTATTTATATTGAAAAGCTTTTCTAACCAAATGTGTGTGTAGATCTGCCTTTCTTTTGTGACAATAAGCTTATATTGGCATTTTCATGTGAGCCTGGGGTGAGAATTTGTACTGAGAAGTTTGTGTGAGATACTGCATGTCAATTGGGGGAAACTGCAAGAGGAGTGAGGGAATATAATAGGACAGTAGAGGAAATTTTGGAGCATCAGTGAAGAGTTTGGTGTTGTTCAGGTATTATGGAATCTGGCAGCTACAAGGAAGGAAGGAGGTGCCGAGGTGAATGCGATGTTACATATTCTTTTGCACTGTTACATACTGTTAAATATTGAACAAAATACTAATACAAAAGCAAAGAACAGCAGGTGCTGGAAAGCTGAAATCTTTTTTAAAAAGGTTAAAAATTCAGATCAGGCAGCATCTGTGGAGAGAATCAAGATTCTTGACCATAAAGCATAGGAAAAGGAAGACAGTTCGGCCTCTTGAGCTGTCCCATTCATTAGGATTAAAGCCTGAGCTGACATTCCTCACACACATTTTTCTGCATTTGCTCCATAACCCAAGGAGTTCCAAAGACACTCAATCTAAGAAATCCATCCCCAGCTCAGTCTTAAATTGGCACTCCTTTACTGAGATGGTGTTCCTCTCATCCTAGACTCTACCACGAGAGGAAACATTCTCTCAGCATTAATCCTACCAATGCCTTCATGTTTCAATAAGATCACTTCCAATTTTTGTAAATGCGAATGGGTAAAGACCCATGTTGTTTAACCTTTACTCATTAAACAAAGAGGACCAAAACTGCTCACAGTAGTCCAGATGTCACCTCACCAGCACCTTGTACAGTTGCAGGAAGACTTAGCTCTTGTATACCCCAGCCCTTTCGAAATAAGGGCTAGCATTCCATTAGCCTCCCAAGTACCTGCTGCACCTGTATGCTAGCTTTGTGTTTTGTGTGCAAGTATTCCAAAGTCCCTTTGGTGTTGCAGTTTTTCTCCATTTTAATAATAGCTCTCCACTTAAAAATAAACAATTTTCAGTTTCCCACATTATATTCCATTTGCCCACCTATTTCACCAAACAATCTCTCTCTCCAAACTGCTTGTATCCATCTCACAACCTGCCTTTCCACTTATTTTTGTATCACCTGCAAATGTGGTTACAGTACATTCACTTCCTTCCTCCAAGTCATTGATACATGCATTTCAAACAGCTGTGGTCCCAACACTGACCCCTGTGGAACCCCATTGTTCAGGGTAGCTAATGTGAAAAAGTACCTTTTATCCTTATACTTTGCTGTTGTCTGCCATTAGCCTATTCCCTATTAATGCAAATATACTACCTCCAACACCATGTGCTCCTATAGGATGATGATGATGTTTAATGAAATATCATAGACTTGAGATATTAACCATTCCTTTCCATTATTGCAGCCTGGACCTGACTTTTTTCTAGCATCTTTTATTATTTATTGAATGAAACATTATCAAACTGTTACATAGTCCACACTTACTTCAGTCACCAGTGCATTAATATTTTAAAGGCATGGTTAATATATCAGAAATGCAGAGTGAATGCACAGCTAACAAAATAATGGTGTGCTGCCATTAACTTGTGCAGGGCTGACCAACTGGTCATTATAAATCAAAAGTTTGTCTGTGTGCTTTGACAGGCAGATTTCTTTAAGAAAATGATGTACAAGAACAGTGGCCTGGATGGTTAAGATATAAAAACACTTAGAATAAGGCAACACACTTGAAAATGTAAGAAATGTGCTCTCAGAAAATGTGCAGAAAGAAAGAACTACAAGACGTACAAGATCATGCGGTGTTTATATGAAGAGCTGTGGCAGGTGTATTTACTTTCTTAAACTTTAGCCATGACTTAGGAAACAGTGGGTGCAAATCTGCTTTGTTCATATCTACTTCTGAACAGCTGCGAACATGCAAAATCTACAGTTATCTACCTCAAATTACATTCAACTGTCATTATCTGAAGTACAAGAAAATTTCTTAAAAATTATTAAGCAGTGAACTTCCAAGCAATTTTATATATAATTGATCGAGAGGAGCGATCGGCAAATGTTTTCATAAGATACTATATACTTGTGTGAAGGAGAATCAAGGGTTATGGGAAACGACAGCAAAGTGAACATTATAAGTGCCAATCAGCCACGATCCTTATGAATGGCAAAGCAGGCTTGAGGGGTTGAATGGCCTGCTCCTGTTTCTATTTCTTATGGTCTTAAGCTGCTGTTATTTTGGGAGGCGTTGTATAGATGTTTCCCCTTGTGGGACAGTCATGAACAAAAGTCGTGGATATAGGATGAGAGGAGATAGGTTCAAAACTGAGATGAGGAGAAACTACTTCTCTCAGAGAGTTGTGATTCTGTGGTACTAACTGCCCGAAGTTCCATGGAGGCAGAATCAAACAAACAGATTCAAGAAAGAAACAGGTAAGTTTCTGATGTAAAGTAGGATAAAGGCCAATGGGAATTAAGCAGGCAAGTGAGAGTTGAGACAAGGATAAGACCCTGACGAAAGGCTTACTCCCAACACGTCAGATGCTCCTCAGATGCTGCCCAACTGGCTGTGCTTTTCCAGCACCCCACTCTCAACTCCATGAGGATACAATCAGCCATGCTCATGTTAAATGGCAGAGGGGACACAAAGGGCTGAATTGCCCATTTCTGAACCTAATGCCTACATTCCTGAGAAAACTCTGAGCATCACTAGCATCCTGCATGTTATTTAATGTGTCCCTCCTGTTCCTCAGACATCCAGTTTCTCAACAATTTCATGGAAACTTCAGGAACAGTACCTCAGCTTTCCTAGCCACACAGCTCTAAAATCTGAACATGCCTTTGTTTGCATTTTCTCTTTGCCACCTTCACCTAAAATGCAGCACATTAGTGGAACGTTCAGTTGAACTGCAACACCATGCGACAGCAACTCATTTTCCACTTGGGGACCCTGAAGCCTTCAGGACACAAAAAATAGAGTTTGCTAATTTTAGGGCCTGAGTATCTTCTCCCATTTCCTTCGTCCAACCTCTGCACACCAGACCTTTTCATCACAAATATCATCAACTGTCAATAATCCACATTAATAGCTACTGATTCTTTTATGCTGACCTTTGAATGCCCAATTGTTTTCCTTCTCTGGGCTCCATCTCCACCTATTAATTGCTCAAGTTAACAAGACTCCTGACTTTTATCCTTCTTTTCACCTGTTCAGTTCAGATAAAGAATTTAATTTTCTGTTTCAAATAATGGCATCACTTTGAAAGTGGGAAACTGCATATTCTCTGACAGAAGTTGAATGTTCTAGTTCTTTGCATAATTTCTCATTGTTTTAGATTTTTAGAACATGTAGTAATTTGCTTCATAAAATTGTACCTTACTGTGTTGTCTCATCATTACTGGAATTTTCACAAGGCAAGTTCTCAAACAGGCTTCAATTATTGATAACAGCCTAAGTACTAATATGTCAGTAAATTAATATAATTCATATTCACAAAGGTCATTTTTGAGTAATTAGCATTGACTATATCCATACTTGTCAATTCTTCCTCATCAAAGATGCTGGTGCTAAGAACCAGTGCCATCTGCTTTTCAGTAACTCACCCTAACTTAACGCACAAACTATTTGATCTTGAAGCAACATTATAATTACATCCCAATTTAGGAGCAAATTACTGCAGATGCTGAAATCTCTACCGAAAATAAAGCATGCTGCAGATCACAGCAGGTCTGGCAGTATCAAAAGAGAAATATGTAAGTGTTGGGGGGTGGGTGGAGTGGAATGCTAAGGGAGAAAGGATGTTGATAGCTCAGATTAAGTGATCAGAATGTGAGAATAGCAGAACAATGGTGTGTCTAACTGCCATACTGTAAAGAACAGACAATCTCTCTGGGGAGGAGGAGGGGAGAGGACAGAAAACTTGGTGACATGGAATCTAACAAGAAAAGCTAAAAAGGGAAGGAATGGGAGGGGGTTCACAAGTTGATGGTGTTGAACTCAATATTAAGTCCAAAAGGCTGTAAAGTGCCTGGGGATAAGATGCAATGCGATTCATCTCAAACTGGAGGAACAACATTGCATCTTCAGAGTACGCAATTACCAGGGACCAGTCAAGGGCAGATTTTCCTACACCACACAACCTGGAAGACTCAGGCCATTCTTACCATACCACTCAGGACAACCTGTTTTGGCACATACTTTTCAAATACTGTAGCTCATTACATTTAAAATATTTTTGTAACAAGACTTTCTTCTGATACTAAGTCTCAATCCTCACACTTCTATACCTGTCATTAGATTAGACTTACAGTGTGGAAACAGGCCCTTCGGCCCAACAAGTCCACACTGACCCGCCGAAGCGAAACCCACCCATACCCCTACATTACCCCTTACCTAACACTACGGGCAATTTAGCATGGCCAATTCACCTGACCCGCACTTCTTTGGACTGTGGGAGGAAACCGGAGCACCCGGAGGAAACCCACGCAGACACGGGGAGAACGTGCAAACTCCACACAGTCAGTCGCCTGAGTCGGGAATTGAACCCGGGTCTCTGGCGCTGTGAGGCAGCAGTGCTAACCACTGTGCCACCGTGCCGCCCACAATTGAACAGTCATATTGAACAGTCCTCCACATACATACTAGGAGAACATGAGGACTGCAGATGTTGGAGGTCAGTCGAAATGCATGGCACTGGAAAAAGCATAGCACGTCAAGCAGCATCCAAGGAGCAGGAGAGTCAATATTTCCAACATATGCCCTGCATTAAGAATGTATGTCATGGGGTGGGGGGGTTGTCGGGACAGGAGGAACAGTGCTGGGGGAAGGTGGCTGGGAAGGCAAAAAGGTAGATGCAAGCATGGGGATAGGTCGGAGCAGATAGGTGGGAAGTAGAATTGACAGGTAAGATAGTTCTGAGGGAAGCGGGGGGGGATGACGTGGAGATGGTGGTGTGTGTGTGTGGCGTGCAGGGAGGAGAGAAGGAAACTGGTGGAATTGACATTGATGCTCTGGGGTTGGAGGATCCCAAGACAAAAGATGAGATGTTCCTCCTCCAGGTGTCAGATGGCTCTGATTTGGCAGAGGCGGCCCAGGACTTGCACATCCTTGGAGGAGTAGGAGGGGGAGATGAAGTGGATAGGCCAGAGTGACAGGGTTGCTTGGTGCATATGTCCCAGAGATGTTCCCTAAAACATTCCACAAGTTGGCATCAACAATCCCATTAACTTGTGGCCAACCACATTAACACCACCCCACCCACCCATACCAAGGACATGCAAGTCCGCCAAATCCGAGCCACCTGACTTGCATTTCACCAGTTTTCATCTCTCCTCCACCCACGTCATCCCAGATCCAACTGACACCAGCCTTTTGAACAGTCCTACTAGTCCATCTTCCTTCCCACCTATCCACTCCACCCTCTCCTCCGACCTATCACCATCACCTGGTGCCATTTTATAGGTGCGCCATCAAGAACATTGCATCCAGATGTATCACTACCTGGCACGGCAACTGTACCATTCAAAATCGGAGATGGTTACGGAATGGTGAACTCGGTCTGGACAATCACAAAGGCCAACCTCCCATTTATAGAATCCAACTACCTGGCCTGCTGTCAAGGAAAGGCCACCAGCATTCTTAAAGATCCATCCCACCCTGGCAATGTTTTTCTACAACTTCTACCATCAAGCAGTGGGTATAGAAGCCTGAACACATGCACCAGCTGGTTTCCTAACAGATTTTACCTACTGAATGGACTCTCAAACTCTTAACATTCGCCTGTACCTGTACTTTTGTTGCTGTCTACCTATTATTTACTATCTATGCTACTTAGTTAAATGATCTGCTTGTAATGCTAGCAAAACAAACTTTTTCACTATGCCTCAGTACACGTGACAATAAATTCAATACCTATTGCCTTCCTAGCTAACTGAACCCCCCCCCTTACTTATTTCTCGGCCCCCCTCCCCTTCCCCACATCCCTAACAAAGGGCTTATGCCCGAAATGTCGACTCTCCTGTTCCTCGGCTGTTGCTTGACCCGCTATACTTTTCCAGCGCCACACTTCTCGATCCAGTTAAGCACGTGTGTGCTCTCTCTAAGTGGGGCCAGTTTAACCGACGTGAAATCTACTGCAACACACAACCAGAAGCAAGAGGAATCGCAAGTCTAAAATGAGAAAAATACATCACCTCCCAATCCCCCATTACCAGTCACTTCCTAATTAGGCAAGATACTCGAGTACTGCTTGACAGGGCTCACAGAGTTCAATTCCAACCTCGGGCTGTGCGCAGGGTGCACACCTTCCCCCAGTCTTCATGGGGTTCCTCCCACATTTAAAAGATAAGCCGGTTAGGTGGGTGAGCGGGGGGTGAGGTTGCTCTTCGGAGGGTTGGTGTGAACTCGAACGGCCTGCTTCTTAACCTGATGGAAGGGCTTTTTCCCCCGAAACGTCGATTTGTCTGCTCCTGGGAATGCTGCCTGACCTGCTGTGCTTCCCCAGCACCACACTAATTCAGACTCGGGCTTCCAGCATCTGCAGTCCTCGTTTTTAACCTGCTTGTTAACCCCCCCACCCACCCCAAGGCTTTCTCTAGCCAGTAGAAAGTGAGGACTGTAGATGGTTGCTCTCTCAGTACAGGGGCGGTCTGCAGCCTTGAGCTTCATACCAGACCCCCCCCGCAGAGCAACCCTTTCAGCCCTTTGCCCCCCTCCCCAAACACACACACACGGCGGCGGCGGTGAGTCTAATTCCATCAGGCGCCCATCCAGAGTCATTTCGAGATCAGTGGGGGGCGGCGAAGGCGGCGGGGCTGCCCTGCCGAAGGGGGCTGTCACTCAGAGCCCCCCCCACACACACACACCACACCGGAGCTGGACTCACACACGCAGAGTCTGCACCCGAGATCTTCGTGGAAATATAACGTGGCCAAGGCCATCCCCATGTCATTCTGTGCGGGAAGACCGCCCCCCGCCCTCCCCCCCCGGGAGCGCCCCCCGCGGCGCTGTTCATCCTCTCCCCTGAAGGGGAGACCGAGCCGAGGCCTACTCTCCGCCGAGGGCCTGGATCGCCCAAGGTCATGGGGGAGGGGGGAGGGGGGGGCAATGAACTCCGACAACCCGTACTCACACTGAAGCACCCTCATCTCCGAGGAGACATCACCGACCGGCAGTTGTGGTTTTTTTTGGGGGGGGGAAGGATCAGCCGTTTTTCACCTCGCCGACATGACCGCGCCAACCGTCACTCTCCGCCGTGGGGACTACTTCCTGTGACGCCACTCGATTGACGCGCGCCGACAGCCAACCGTCGGCCCCGCCCGGCGGCAAGACCCGCCCAAGCCATTCAGCCGAGCCTCCTGTCCCTGCCCCCTCCCCTGACAGCGGGAGCTCCGCCCACCACTTGGAAAGTTTGCAAACTCACCCCGAAACTGTCTGACTCAAAACCAAGCAGCAACATATTGGAGGGTGCTCCTCTTCCCCGTTCCTGCTCATACTTCCTTGGGCTGAAGCAGTGCAACCTTGTCAGCCTGCAATTTGTCTGCTACACTGATTAAACACAGATTGCCCTCTACGTGTTACAATGCATAGAAAGCTCTGAGAGTTTGTGCTACGTGTACACAAGTGTTCCCAAGGAATTAAAAAGGAACTCCTTCCACTACGTGGCAGACCTCATTCTGGCATCAAATGCACACCACTTCCATCTGTCTTAACTATTTCCTTAATGACAGAGCAGCAGTTATCTGTTGTAACGTTTTCAGTCCCAAAAATATAGTAGTGACAATGCAAGTCGAGGTAACGGAAATAACTGCCAAAACAAAATATAGCAGCATATCCAAAAGTTCAGTGCCCTTGTTACCCCTGAAATCCAGTTAGTCCCACTTGTATTGTTCAAACTACAGTCCTGGTGATCCACGTGCAAAAAGGGTAAAAAAATGAGGTCTGCAGATGCTGGAGATCAGAGCTGAAAATGTGTTGCTGGTTAAAGCACAGCAGGTTAGGCAGCATCCAAGGAACAGGAAATTCGACGTTTCGGGCATAAGCCCTTCATCAGGAATGTGCAGCTGAAGATATAGAGATCAGAAAAACTGAAAAACAAAGGTCTATGTATAGGAGGTTTATCCCACCTCCCTTAAAGCATCAAGTTTTTAATTTCTTCAAATGGCTGATTGGCTCTTGCAGTTGTGTCTTTGCACGCTGACTAGCAACCAAGTCATATTTTGAATTATAGATAGGAGCTTCACAATTCTATCACTCAGAACATCCTAAAACAATTCATTACATTTCTTTAAGTACAACAACCATTTAAAAAAAACAAAGGAAAACATGTGCATGTTCCAGCGTTGGGATAAAGACCATTTAAACAATAGATTCCTGAGTCACAAAGATGTACAGCACGGAATCAAACCCTTCAGTTCAACTTGTTCATGCTGACCAGATATCCCAACACAATTTAATTTCAATTTACCAGCAAGTGGCCCATATCGGTCCAAACCCTTCCTATTCATGTACCCAGCCAGATGCCTTTTAAATGTTGCAATTGTATTAGCCTCCACCACTTTCTTTGGCAATCCATTCCACATATGCACCACCCTTTGCATGAAAAAGTTGCCACTTAGGCCTCTTTTATACCTTTCCCCTCTCACCCCAAACCTATGCGCTCTGGTTCTGGACTCCCAACACAGCAGGGAAAAGACTGTTTATTTACCCTATCTATGCCCCTCATGATTTCATAAACGGTCACCCTCAGCTTGCAATGCTCCAGGGAAAACAGCTCTAGTCTATTCAACCTCTTCCTATAGCTCAAACCCTCCAACCCTCGCAACATTCCTGTAAGACTTTTCTGAACCCTTTCAAATTTTGCAACATCCTTCCAATAGAAAGACCAGAATTACACACAATATTCTAAACGTGGCCTAACCAATATCCTGTACCACCACCACATGACCACCCAACTCCTGTACTCAATACTCTGACCAATAAAGGAAAGCATACCAAATGCCTTCTTCACTATCCTATCTACCTGCAATTCCACTTTCTAGGAGCTATGAACCTGCACTCCAAGGTCTCTTTGTTCTGCAATACCCCAAGGACCTTACGATGAAGTGTACAAGTCCTGCTAAGATTTGCTTTCCCAAAATGCAGCACCTCGCATTTATCTAAAATGAACTCCATCTGCCACTCCTCAGCCCACTGGCCCATCTGATCAAAATCCCATTGTAATCTGAAGTAACCTTCTTCGCTACCTATGACACCTCCAATTTTGGTGTCATTTACAAACTTACTAACTATATTTCTTATGTTCACATCCAAATCATTTGTATAAATGATGAAAAGTAGTGGACCCAGCACCGATCCTTGTGGCACTCCACTGGTCACAGGCCTCTAGCCAGAAAAACAACCCTCTATCACCATCCTGTCTTCTACCTTTGAGCCAGTTCTGAATCCAAATGGCTAGCTCTCACTGTATTCCATGAGATCTAACCTTGCCAACCAGTCTCCCATGGGAACCCTTGTTGAACACCTTACTGAAGTCCATAAAAATCACATTCATCGCTCTGCACTCATCAACCCTCTTTGTTACTTCTTCAAAAAACTCAGTCAACTTTGCGAGACATGATTTTCCACACACAAGCCATGTTGACTATCCTTAATCAGTCCTTGCCTTCCCAAATAAGTGTACACCCTGTCCCTCAGGACTCCCTGCAGAAGGCCCACCACCGACATCAGGCTCACTGGTCTATAGTTCCCTGGCTTGTCCTTACCACTTCTCTTAAATGGAGGGTCCATGTTTGCCAACCGAGTCTTCCAGCACCTTACCTGTGACTATCAATAATACAAATATCTCAGCAAGAGGCCCAGCAATCATTTCCTTTGCTTCCCACAGAGTTCTAGGGTACACCTGATCACGTCCTAGGGATTTATCCACTTTTATGCATTTCGAGACATCCAGCACTTCCTCCTATGTAGTATGGACATTTTTCAAGATGTCACCATCTATTTCCATACATTCTATATCTTCCATTTCCTTTTCCACAGTAGCCACCGATGCAAAACACTCGTTTAGTATCTCCCCCATCTCCTGCAACCCCACACAAAGGCCACATTGTTGATCTTTGAGGGGCCCTATTCTCTCCCAAGTTACCCTTTTGTCCTTAATGTATTTGTAAAAACACTGTAGATTCTCCCTAACTCTATTTGCCGAAGTTATCGCGTCCTTTTTGCTCTCCTTATTTCCCTCTTAGTAAACTCCTACTGCCTTTATACTCTAAGGATTCACTCATTCTATTCTGTCCATCCCTGACATACACTTCCAACTTTTTCTGAAGCAAACCCTCAATTTCTTTAGTCATCCAGCATTCCCGTTATCTACCAGCCCTTCCTTTCACCCGAACAGGAATATGCATTCTCTGGATTCTCGTTATCTCATTTCTGAAGGCTTCTCATTTTCCAGCCATCCCCTTACCAGCAAACATCTGTCCCAAGTCAGCTTTTGAAAGTTCTTGCCTAATACTGTCAAAATTAGCCTTCCTCCAATTTAGAACTTCAACTTTCAGATCTGGTCTATCCTTTTCATCGCTATTTTAAAACTAATAGAATTATGGTCACTGGCCCCAAAATGCTCCCCCACTGACACCTCAGTTGCCTTCCCAACCTCACTCACCAAGAGTAGGTCAAGTTTTGCAACTTCTCTAGTAGGTACATCCACATACTGAATCAAAAAAGGTTTTGTACATGCTTAACAAATTCCTCTCCATCTAAACCCTTAACACTATGTCAATACTGATCATGATAAAAGAAACTTGTCATTCTTCAAACTGTGCCCTTCCATGTCCAGATAACAGGTCAGTGAAATATTTCATTAAGACAATGCCAATAATGCACCATTCTAAAATTACTGCCACCAATAGTTCAGAGAATGGCATCCAACTCCTACTCAGAACTGAATGTTCACATTTTAATTCAAAAGGTATAAACAACACCACCTGAACCAAGTTGATGCAGCTGAGGAACAGACTGTCAACAGGCTGTGGGTGACAATCTTGAAATAGCTATTTCTACCTTTGAGAGTGGTTCCGAAAGGTTACCTACATATCTTCTACTTTAAATGGAACTTGGATTCTTCAGAATAGAGAAATAACATCTGAAGTGACCTTACTATATTAAGGAAGTAGTAAATCAAGAAATAACTAAATTAAATTGCAGAGTAGGTTCAAGCTGTAAGATGCCAATTTAGAACTAACATCAGGGAAAGTTTTTTTTATAAACAGTAGTGATCAATATATGGAATAGATTTCCTGATGAGAAACAGAAGCAAAATTCTGCAGGTATTCTGTCAGTTATCCATTCCTTGAGGAATACTTCCACTGGTATTTGTATAAACCTGCATAGTAGAAATGACCACAGACAAACACCAAAGCCAAACCCAAATGAACTGCATCCTCAGAGAGGACAAAAAAAAAGCAGTTAAAGGTCAGGTATCTTTGTGCTGCTTCATAATTTAAGGGCTCCCACAACATGTCTCAAGTTCTTGAAGAATAAAATCAAATCTTCATGACTGTTTGAATGATTTTGCTTTAAATAACTGCACTGCTCAAAAACTTAATTCAATTCTAAATGGCATTTCTTCAAATCTAACATTTTATTTTCTCCCAGCTTACCACTGTCTTTTGCTAATTTTTTAATGTCAGCACCTCTCTTGATCATCCCCCCTCCACCAACTAAAGAACGTGTTATTCTAGCTCACAACTCAGCATACGATCCCTTGTGTCAGTTGCATGCGGTCAGCTGATTTACTTAGTTAAAGCCATGGTTCAATCTCTACTCCATTGGCTGCATTTGCCGCTGTGAACAAATGCATTTTTGCATTGATGAAATTTATCAGTTAAGGTAAATAAGCATCAGCCTGTAGTCCAAAGTACTTTGTTAAATAGTTCAACAAGATTTATTTTTTTAAACCAGAAGAAATATTTATATACATTAAACTGTATAACTGCTGCACACAACATGTTTATGGGACAGCTGTAATGCTTAAAGATTCTGTAACCAGCTGCAATGGCAAATAGTGTGAAAAATATTGTAATGAAGAGGGCCAAGCCATACAACATGTGAGTTGTGAAGTGTTATAAAAACCCTTTCTTTGGTTGAACCTGCAAATAATCTACAATGAACAGGAAAATCAACAATAAATAACTGCCACTGCAAACTGTCACGTTGAAGAAATAGTCATTGTTACCACACTTGAATGTGTGCCTTCATCTATGCGATGTGACCAAAGATCTTAAGATGTTCATAAGCTGCACTGCAATGAAGTTCAAATAGTTTTTAAAACTAGCAACAGAAGTGTGTTTGCTCCACCAGAACAGAAATGCAACAGATTCTGGCTTCAAGTACAGGTTATCCAGATGTCATGGCTACCAAATCGGCCTGGTTATGGTAAGATATCTTCCAGGATTAAAAACCATGACTCCATTAGATCTGAGATTCCTTTTTCATATTTTACAATGATGAAGACAGTTTTCAAATCAACATTTTTCTTCAGTTCAAATAGCTGTGTTATTACAATGCGTAGCATTCACTCAAATCATTCTTGCATTGTTTCCAGAATATCATTTCTTCCTACGGATCTTGGGCTTTTTGACTGGTCTTAGATATGGATTGTCAATCATCGGCTCTTCACTATTCTTACTGTTAGATAACCCTGAGCTTTGTTGCAACATGGTATTTTCCTTTTCAGCAGACATTTCATCCTAGTAAAAAAAAAGTGCTTTGTTATTAACATTTAACATGGCCAACATTGCAAAGAAATGACTCATTAGTTTGCACTTTGAATTCAGTCAGCATTGAGGAATATTTCCACTTTTCTGTCCTTTAATAGTAATAGTTTTGAACATACTTTAAATTAACAAAAGACAATAAAACTACCTGGGAAATAATACAATGCAATAGCCTTATTACAGAGTGGAGAACTATCACGCAACGAGACAAGCAAACATCAATCAAGCCTTCAACTTGATATTTCATTATTATTCAAATTTGTCCATGATCAAATAATAACAAAGGACTATTAACATACATTAAAAAAGTCAATATTTAAAATTTACTCATGAAAGATTATCCAAAGAGGCAATACTGCTTTCACCTGTGATAAAGAGACAGGTCAAAGGCAGAATGCTCGTCCAATAACAGTGGTTGTATTGAAGCCCAAACAACTTAACCAGAAAATGGTTAACAGAATGGGGCCTCATCAAATTTTGGGCTGGGATCTTTTGAAAGAAACAGCAAAACACTGCCATAAAAAAAAGAGGACTACCTCTAATTGATCCTGGATCTGCTGCATTTACCATTACTGATGCTTCAACTAGCCTCTGCCTCAACGAGCATTGTGATAATGTCATTTGACTCTAATATCAATGATATCCGTCAATAATATTATTTTATAGAGTTAAGAGTGACACAGCACAGAAACAGACCCTTCAGTCCAACTTGCCCACGACAGATATCTTAAACCGATTTAGTCCCAAGGAGTCTGCAAATGGTCCATATCCCTCTAAACCTTTCCCATTCATGTACCTATCCAGATGCCTTTCAATTGTTATAAAATTGTCCCCACCTCCTCCAACTCTTCTCGCAGTTATTTCCATATATGCACCACCCTGTGTGGAAAAAGTTGCCCTTCAGGTCTCTTAAATATTTTCCCCCTCAACTTAAACATATGCCCTCTCGTTTTAGACTTCCTTATCTTGGGGGGAAAAAAAACTATGATTATTCACACGAACCATGCCCCTCATGATTTTATAAGCCTCCAGAAGGTCACCCCTCAGCCTCTGATGCTCCAGGAAAAAATGCCCCAGCCTATTCAGCATATCGTGGATGGCACAGTGGTTAGCACTGCTGCCTCACAGCGCCAGAGACCCGGGTTCAATTCCCGCCTCAGGTGACTGTTTGCACATTCTCCCTGTTTCTGTGTGGGTTTCCTCCGGGTGCTCCAGTTTCCTTCCACAGTCCAAAAATGTGCAGGTTAGGTGAATTGGCCATGGTAAATTGCCCATAGTGTTAGGAGAAAGGGTGAATGTAGGGGAATGGGTCTGGGTGGGTTGCACTTCGGTGGGTCGGTGTGGACTTGTTGGGCCAAAGGGCCTGTTTCCACACTGTAAGTAATCTCATCTAATCTATCCCTTGAGCTTCAACCCTCCAATCTCAGCAACATCCTTGTTAAAGTTAAAAATTCAGAAAAGATTTACAACATCTTTCTGATATTAGGGAGGCCAGAATCGTACACGGTATTCTAAAAGTAGCCACACCAATGTCCTGTAATGATGTGCCAACTCCTACACTCAATGCACTGACCAACGAAGGCAAGCATTCCAAACATTTTCAAAACTGTCTACCTGAGACTCCACTTTCAAGCAACTATGGACCTGAACCCCTGGGTTTCTTTGTTCAGTAACACTCCCCAGGGCCCTACCATTAACTGTAGAAGTCCTGCGCTGGTTTGACTTTCCAAAATGGAATACCTCATTTATCTGAATTAATTCCATTGACCAATCCTCAGTCCATTGGCCCATCTGATCAAGGTCCCACTGCACTCGGACATAACCTTCTTTGCTGCCCGCTACACCACCAATTTTGGTATCATGTGCAAGCTTACTAACCATATCTCCTGGATTCACATCCAAATAATTTACATAAATGACAAAAAACAGTGGACTCAGCACCAATCCTGGTCACCACCGCTGGTCACCACTGACTTCAGGCTCAATGATCCATCGTTGCCTGAGTTTTCCCTACCACCTTTCTTAAATATAGCACATTAGCCACCATCCAGCTTCCCATCACCTCATCTGCAGCTGGTGATTACAGGTATACAAATACCTCAGCAACAGGCCCAACAACACTTCCCGTTTTGCCACAAAGATCTGCGATAAACCTGAGCAGATCCTAGGGATTTATTTTATGCATTTTAAAACCTCCAGCATCTCTTCTGTTAGATGGACACTTTTCAAGACATCAGTACTTATTTTCCCAACTTCCCTAATTTCCATGTACTTCTCCACAGTATATAGTGATGTGAAGTATTGAGGTTTAAAATTCTTAGATCATAAGACCACAAGAAATATGAACAAGGACTCTATCTCCAACGGACTCTGTGGCAAGGAGTTTCAAAGATTGTGAACTCTCAGAAAAAAATCCTCCTCATTGTAGTCTTAAATTGGCACCCCTTTATTCTATGACTATGCCATTTGGTGCAAAACCCTCCCATGCGGGCAAGTTACTTCTCAGCAGTTATACTGCCAAGCCCCTTAAGAGTCCTGTGTTTCAATGAGATTATACTCACTAGAGTTCAGAAGAATGAGAGGTAGAGTCCCAACCTGCTTAGCCTTTGCTCCTAAGACCATCCCTCCCATACCAGGGATCATCCTAGTGAACGCTCTCTGAACTGCATTGAATGAAATGGTATCTTTCCTTAAATAAGGGTGACAAATGGCACTCAGTTCTCCACATGGTCTCACCAGCATCTTGTAGAGCTATAGTAAGACTTCCCTACTCTAATACTCAAACTACCTTTAAATAAGATTAGAATGGTGCTGGAAAACCACAGCAGTTAAGGCAGCATCCGAGGAGCAGGAAAAATCGACATTTCGGGCAAAAGCCCTTCATCAGCCTTTCCTGCTCCTCGGATGCTGCCTGACCTGTTATGCTTTTCCAGCACTACTCTAATTAGATTAGATTAGATTCCCTATCGCATAGAAACAGGCCCTTCAGCCCAACAAGTCCACACCAACCCTCCGAAAAATAACCCACACAGACCCATTCACCTACCCTATATTTACCCTGACCAATGCACCCAAGACTATGGGTAATTTAGCATAACCTGCACATCTTTGGATTATGGGAGGAAACCGGAGCACCCAGAGGAAACCCATGCAGACCCGGGGAAAATGTCTGTGTGGAGTTTGCACAGTCTGTGTGGAGGCAGGAATCAAACCCAGGTCCCTGGTGATGTGAGGCAGCAGTGCCTCGTCTCCAGTAGCTGCGGTACCCAATTCCTCCCTTTAAATATGGTCAACATTCCATTAGCCTTCATGATTAGCTGTTAGATTTATGTATTTTATGCACAAGTACCCCCCAAGTCCCTTTGTATTGCAGCTTTCCTCAGTTTTTCACCATTTAAAAGATATTGTTCATTTGCTCTTCCTTCCAAAATGAACTTTGCATTTTTCCACATTATATTTGATTTGCCATTTTCTAAATTTGATTAGGTTCATTGCCCAAGTGTTCTCTTCACAATTTTGGTATATATCGATGTGGGTTTAAATCACATTTTATCAGAAAGAGGTTGTGAAATTTGAAAGGGCTCAGAGAAGATTTAAAAGGATGTTGCTAGGGTTGGAGGATTTGAGCTATAGGGAGGCTGAACAGACTGGGGCTGTTTTCCCTGGAGTGTCAGAGGCTGAGGGGTGACCTTATAGAAGTTTACAAAATTATGAGGGGCCTGGATAGGGTAAATAGGCATAGTCTTTTCTCAAGGAGTCCAGAACTAGAGGGCATAGGTTTAGGGTGAGAAGGGAAAGGTATAAAAGAGACCTAAAGGGACAACTTTTTCATGAAGAGGGTGATATGCGTGTGGAATGAGCTGCCAGAGGAAGTAGTGGAGGCTGGTACAATTGCAACATTTAAGAGGCATTTGAATGGATATATGAATAAGAAGGGTTTGGAGGGATATGGGCCGGGTGCTGGCAGGTGGGACTAGATTGGGTTGGGATATCTGGTCGGCATGGATGGGTTGGACTGAAGGGTTTGTTTCCAAGCTGTACATCTCTATGACTGCCTACTTGAATTTATTTAGCACATTCATTCCCATAGCACTTTGAGTGTTAGCACACAAACATTTATAACAAGCCACATTAGGAGAGACCACAAACAATGGTTAAAAGTTTGTCTCAGTAGATAGCCCTTAAAGAATGGCTGAAAAGTATCTATTAAGGTTGCTCAAAGATACACAGCTAAATTATTCTGTTCAATTAAATATCCGACAAATGGCAAAAAAGCTCTAAATCCAAGGCTATTTCACCCATAAGGTGGAACGGCGTGACAGCTAGTTGTAAAACCTTTGCATAAGTAAATAATCTACATTGTCAACATTGTGAAAAAACTGTAAAGCATATTTAAAACATACCGAGTTCATATTTAGTGTAAGGTTCTCTGTATCAGTCTGATCATCCTGTTCTGAGGAATCTGTCTCCTCCATCTGCTGCAACTCAAGCTCAGATGGTAGCAAGGCATTTAGGTAAGGAATTGTAGTCGTTCGCGCAGCAATCACTTTAAAAGAGTGAAAAAAGAATATTTAAATAAAAACAATTTCAGAGATTATGCATCAGATTTTTAGTTATTTATAGTTGGACAATGAACACAATTATACTTTATAAAATATTGGTACAGAGAGATTTTACACTGCAAACTACTCAAGTTTTTTAATCAACATTTTTTAAACGTGACAGACATTTACAATCACAAAGTCAGAAAGAGAGCACTTGGCCCATTCTGTTATTTAAGAAGTGGAGACAATAACAGGGAACTAAAAGACAATTAGCTTAATATCTGGTATTGGGAAAATATTAAGGATATTATAATAAACAATGGAAAAGCAGAGCACTTAGAAATACATAATATGATCAAGCAGGGTCAGCATAGGTTCATGAAAGGGAAACCATGCCTGACAAATTTATGAGAATTCATTGAGGGTAACAAACAAGATAGATAGAAGCATAGAGACATACAGCATGAAAACAGACCCTTCGATTTGCATGAAAAAGGTGCCCTTAGGTCCCTTTAAAATCTTTTCCCTTTCATCCCAAACCTATGCCCTCTAGTTCTGGACTTCCCCACCCCAGGTAAAAGACCTTATCTATTTACCCTATCCATAAAGGGTAAGCAGAAATGAAATACGCTTGGATTTTTAGAAGGGATTTGAAAAGTAGTCTAATGTGCGGTACTCTAATAAGCTAAGAGCCCATAGTATTAGAAATAGTATATTAGCATGGACTGGCTAAATGATAGGATGGGGTAATGGGATATTTTCAGGTTGGCAACCTGTAACAAATGGAAGGACCACATTTATTTACAACATATATTAATGATTTGTATAAGAAATTGAATGTAATATAGTCAACTTTGCAGACAACTCAAAAATAGATAGGAAGGCAAGTGGTGAGGATGAAACAAAGTCTACAGAGGAATATAGACAGGCTTCACTAATGGGCAAAATTTTGGTAGACAGATTAATGTCAGCAAATATGATGCACTTTGGCAGTAAGAATATAGAAGCTGAATATTACTTAAATGAAGAAAGAACTACAGAAAAATAGCAGAGAGGGGTTTGGGAGTCCTTGTGCATAAATCATTAAAAGCTCACAAACAATTTTACCAAGTAATGGAAAGGCAAATGCTGATTTTCTATTTTGAAGGAAACGTGGTATAAAAACAGGGAGGCATTGCTAAAACTACACAAGGTACTATTAAGTCCATAGCTGGAATACTGTCAACAGTTTAGGTCCTTTATCTAAGGAAATAGATAACTGTGTACAGTTCTGGTCGCCACATTACCAAAAGGATGTGGATGCTTTGGAAAGGGTGCACAGAAGGTTTACGAGGATGTTGCCTGGTATGGAAGGTGCTAGCTATGAAGAGAGGTTAAGTAGATTAGGTTTATTTTCACTAGAAAAAAAGGAGATTGGGGGGGACTTGATTGAGGTTTACAAAATCATGAAGGGTATACATAGGGTGGATAGAGACAAGCATTTTCCCAGGGTGAAGGATTTAATAACGAGAGGTCACGCTTTCAAGGTGAGAGGTGGAAAATTTAAAAGGAATACACGCGGCAAGTACTTTACACAGAGGGTGGCGGGCGTCTGGAATGCATTGCCAGCAGAGGCGGTAGAGGCAGGCAGTAGATTCATTTAAGATGCATCTGGCCACATGCATGAGTAGGTGGGTAGATGGGGAGCAGAGGGATACAAATGCTTAAGAATTGACTGACAAGTTTAGATAGTACATTTGGATCAGCTCAGGCTTGAGGGGCCGAAGTGCCTGTTCCCAGGCTGTAAATTTTCTTTGTTCTTTATAACTGGCATTAGAGGCAGCCCAGAGAAGGTTCATTAGGCTGATCCAAGGTATGGTGGGACTGTCATATGAGGAGAGGTTGGTAGGTTGGACTTGTATTCATTAGTGTTTAGGAGAATGAAAGATAACATTATTTAAACTTGCAAGATTCTTTGGGGACTTGGAAGTATAGATGTGGAGAGGTTATTTCCCTTTGTGGGAGAGTCTCAGACCATGCAGTACCCTTTTCTCCATCTGCTCTCTTCCAAAGAAACATGCCTTCTTCTACCAAAGTAATTTTGTTCAAAAGTAAAGACTACAAGCTTACATGGGAATGTTGAGACATCATCTTTAAACAGACTCTCAGTCTCTCCTGTCTTGGCCATAAACCTGGTCAAAGCTCGCTCCACATCTCTTCTCTGGGACGCAGCTTTCTCCCTCAGCACTTGGTAATCAGAAACTGGCTCTCTGATTGTCTAACAACAGAGGAAAATGTACTTAAGTATACACATTTTATTATCTTCTCCCTGCCAATGTTCTGAACAATATCATATCTGGGCTCGATTTAGTTGCCTGGAATTCTTTTAATCTATACAACTACCTGACCTCATCAAATATCAAACAAAATGGTTAAAAATCACACTTGCTTAAAACAAATACACTTTAAAAATTGATAAACAGATTTGTCCTAATGGCGCTAATCTGCAATTTCTCAAAACTCAAATGGGGTTAAACTGATTTTTTAATCAAAACAATTTAAAACACCAACCTATGTTCTGATAGTAGGTCATCAACCTGAAGCAATGGGCAAGTGTGGAGTTTCATTCCTTCAGGTATTGTTTGAGCTCTTAGGTGGAAAAATTTTAAATGATTTTCAAGAAAAATAGAGTCAGCGAGCATGGAAATAAAGCCTTTAGTCCAACGAGTCCATGGTGCCCATAATCCCAAACTAAGCTCGTTCCACCTGCCTGCTCTTGGTCCGTATCCCTCAAAATATTTCTTATTCATGTACTTATCTGTTGTAACTCCACCTGCACCCACCACGGGAAGGTCATTCCACACACAAACTGCTGTGTTAAAAATTGCCCCAATTAAATTTTCTTATAAATGTTTACTCCTCTCACCTTAAAAATATGCTCCAAATCTTGAAATCCCTCACCCTAGAGAAACACACCTGCAATTCACCTTATCAATATCACTGATGATTTTATAAACTTTTAATGTCACTTCTCAACTTCCTACGCTCTCGTGAAAAAAGTCCTAGTATACTCAGCCTCTCCTTATAATTCTCACCCTCCATTCCAGGCAACATTCTGATAAATCTCTTTTGAATTTTCTTCAGCTTAATAATATCCTTGTCAAATCCCAGCTTTCTTTTCCTTTCTTTGGATTTACCCACCTAATTCACAATTCCTTCTAAGTCCATAAGACCTTAAGACATAGGAGTGGAAGTAAGGCCATTTGGCCCATCGAGTCCACTCCGCCATTCAAACATGGCTGATGGACATTTCAACTCCACTTACCCGCATTCTCCCCGTAGCCCTTAATTCCTTGTGACATCAAGAATTTATCAATCTCTGCCTTGAAGACATTTAGCGTCCCGGCCTCCACTGCACTCTGCGGCAATGAATTCCACAGGCCCACCTCTCTCTGGCTGAAGAAATGTCTCCGCATTTCTGTTCTGAATTTACCCCCTCTAATTCCAAGGCTGTCCACGGGTCCTAGTCTCCTCGCCTAACGGAAACAATTTCCTAGTGTCTACCCTTTCCAAGCCCTGTATTATCTTGTAAGTTTCTATTAAATCTCCCCTTAATCTTCTAAACTCCAATGAATACAATCCCAGGATCCTCAGCCGTTCCTCGTATGTTAGACCTACCATTCCAGGGATCATCCATGTGAATCTCCGCTGGACACGCTCCAGTGCCAGTATGTCCTTTCTGAGGTGTGGGGACCAAAACTGGATACAGTACTCCAAATGGGGCCTAACCAGAGCTTTATAAAGTCTCAGTAGCACAACAGTGCTTTTATATTCCAACCCTCTTGAGATAAATGACAACATTGCATTCGCTTTCTTAATCACAGACTCAACCTGCATGTTTACCTTTAGAGAAGCCTCGGCTAGCACTCCCAGATCCCTTTGTACTTTGTTGTTTCTCAATCCTTCAATCTGACCACCTAAGAGTTACATGGTTGCTTGCCTTGTTCACGCAGGTCTTGCTGCACTATTACCTGCTCAGACGTTTGCTATGCAATATGTGAAAGAAGCCGCCCTGCTACTACAAAATCTAGTTCAATCAGTTGTTTTTTTGAGATGTAGCTAACTCTAATCGGAGTTTTCTGTTCTGGATTTTTTAATTTCAAATATGCAGAATGCTCTTAATTTTGCTTTAACAACTTCACAAAACTCTGCTCTCTTTTCATTCAAGTTAAATATTTCAAACATAATTTAAAATGCCCACTTTTTAATTCACTTTATTGCTGCCCTTTCATTGCTTCCTCCCCAAACTAGTGCTTCTTCTGCAAATTGAGTCTTGCATTAACATAGTGGCACACACAAGCCTTTTACATCCACAGACCAAGCCATAAATTTCAGAATTTCAAATCAACCCTCAAATTTGTGATTGGTTATGTTGCTTACTAAACTCTTAAAGATGTGAGGCAGGACACAATGCCAAACATATAGCTTTGCACTTACAGGTGTCTTTATATAGGTGTGAGGATCAGGGAACTCTGGAAAATGTCCTGGGATGTACGAAGGGTGTGTTCTCTTCTGTCCTGTAGAAAGTGCTCTGGGGGGTGCCGGAGTATTAGTAACAGGAGCTTAAAGGGAAAAGAAAATTATAAATTGATCACTACCTCAGCAGGGTATACAATTACAACTGGCTTTACTATTCTTGAATTTCTGTTCTGTCCCACCACCTTCAAAAAGCATGTTTGGTATTTTAACAGATTTCACACTGGAAAGTAATAATACAAACAAATAAGATCCGGGCCAGTAACAGAGTATATATGTATAGACATTGGTTGAGGAGTGGGTCAGGATAAATGTCAAATATCCCACTTGTGATCACATACACACAAAAGAAGATCGATCACCCAACTGATTCACTCGAGGGGTGTTATTAGACATGATAACACAACCAATGTTTAGGAAAGATGGGCAAAGAACATTAGCGCAGAAAGTTGTAAGTGAAAAGTTGCATGCTCAATGGCTGCCCTGCGCTGGTAATGTAATAAGCTTCTTGGCAAAAGGAATCCAATCAGTGGGAAACAAATCAAGCTGGGTGTGGTTTTCTTTTCTGCATTTTACTTAAAAACTGTGAATGGCATCAATGCCTCCAGAAATGTTCTGTAACAATAGCCAATCTAATGCATACACACTAAATAAACATCAGTCCACTTCCAGATGCAGAGCAGTTTGACAAGTTCTTATAGCCAAATTAGTAAGGGCTGATGGAGACATGAAGCTTCTCATTTGTCAAAGCCTATCCATATTAACAATACTAAGAGCAAAATTAAGAAACTAACATAAAATTAGCTAACTTAATAAATATTTATATCAACATTGATACATTTTAATTACATGTTTCCAGGAAAAATGCATTTTCAAAATTATACCTTTTGTACAATATTCTTAGTCCCTTAAATTGATTTCTTCACAAATGCCAGATTTTTAAATTATTTATTCTTTCACAGGGTGCAGGCCTTACTGACTAAGTCAGCATTTATTCTTCTTTCCTAACCATGCTTGAGAAGCCATGATGTGGAGGAGCTGGTGTTAGACTGGGGTGGACAAAGTTAAAAATCACAACACCAAGATATAGCCCAACAGGTTTACAGTATTTAGAAGCACTAGCTTTCAGAGCTTTGCACTTTCGGAGCACTGCTCCTTCATCAGGTAGCTGAAGGAGCAGCACTCTGAAAGCTAGTGTTTCTAAATAAACTTGTTGGGCAATAATCTGGTGTGCGATTTTTAACTTTATCCTTGAGAAGGTGAGCCATCTTCTTGAACCACTGCAGTCCTGTGATGTAAGAACACCCACAGTGCCATTTGGAAGACAATTCCAGGATTTTAACCCAGAGACATCATCATGATTTGGAAATGGATCAGCAGTTAATGCGGCTTGGAGGGGAACTTGCATGTGGCAATATTCCCATACGCTCTTTGCCCTAGTAAAGGTCATGGGTTTGTAAGGTGATGTCGATGGTATCTTGGCAAATTACTTGCAACTGACAGTACTACAATTATCTTTAAATGCTTTCAGGAAGTATAATCAAAGATTATCAAGAAAAAATATAACAGGAATGCTGAGTACACCAGGAAAGTGGATAAAATGCAACTTAAGTGGCACTGTAGAATTGTAATACTCATCATGGGTTTAACATTAGATTGGCAGATAAACTAACATCAGCAGAGTCAATGGTGAAAGAGTGACATCCACTGTCATTTTGACACAGGTTGCAAATGACCTTTTGCTTGCAGAAGATACTGCAAATAAGCATTGGGCATATAATTAGTAGTAGGAAATAAAACTAAAGGTTGGAGAAGACCCGAAGACACCATAATTATCAGGCTGATAATATAATCCTTGATACTTTTGATTCTAAGATGATCAAGAAAGGAGTGAAGCCACATTAAAAAAAGCAAAATAAAATACAACCTAGTTTAAGACTTTTGGGAGAGCATGTATAAAATAACGAGATAAAATGAAATGGTTATAAGTAATAAAAAATTCAAAATAACAAAATGAAAAAAAACTGGGTTTTTTTTGTC
The DNA here is from genome assembly GCF_020745735.1 of Hemiscyllium ocellatum. NCBI lineage: Eukaryota > Metazoa > Chordata > Chondrichthyes > Orectolobiformes > Hemiscylliidae > Hemiscyllium > Hemiscyllium ocellatum. The sequence continues at coordinate 15,895,428 of NC_083426.1, read as the reverse complement.
TCCTGTAGTCAGCATGCAATTTCTAATCGAAGTTCAATTCTCAATTTTACTTGAAGGATTCGAGAGTTCCTGGGGTCAAATCTATTCAGTGACAAACTCAGAATTCCTAATGTGATGCAATAGATCTCTTTCTCCGCTGAACAGCAGCTTTTTTTTTTACACAATCCCTTCCCTAGTGTTGAAAGGTCGTAATACTCTACAACTCACATTTGGTGCAAACATACTTACGAGCTGTAATAACCATTCTCTGTGATCGCTTGGCGTAAGCCTGAATATTATCCACATTAAAACCTGAAGAATAAGAGTATAAAAATCAAAACAAAGGACAGCTGGCCATACTCTCAGCAAATTCTTCAGTAACTCAAATCAGCAGGCACAAAACTGCAATTCAACACCATTTATCAAGTTTGCTGAAAGACCGCAAGATTCAGTAGCACAGAAAGTGAAACAGCCAAGCTATCACAGCAGTGGTGCAGTACGGAATTGAGTTACTGCAATTTTCTAGAAAGAAGAGTACAAACCTTATTTTGAATCTGGTCAAAAAATAACCAACCAAACTGGCTGACCAAAACTACAATTGCAATCTAGTACAAAGTGGCAAAAACAGTTTTAAAAAATTGCCTTGGAATGTTGGTGACATGATAAAGAAAGTTTTTAAAATCACCTATCCCTCAGTGCATCATGAATTACTCACATCTACACAGGTCAAACCAAGTATAAATTCCCTGGCGCATTCCTGTGAGCCAGTTGGGTTTTTGTAATTCAGCACATTTGCTGGGGATTGGGCATATATGAACAGATATTTTGAATTCAATTTCACAACTGCCATTACAGAATTTGAACTAATTTCTTTTTGATTTCTAATCCCGTTCCGTGGTCAAGAGGCTACAATAGATCTGGTTCTAGTTTCTGTACTATCCTTGAACATATTTGGACCAGTTTTAGAATGTCTTAGGTAAGAAGCAATTAAAGATTAGGGCAGAAAACTACTATTTGTTAATTTGTCTCGTGTTCTGTTGCATGTAGAATTTTGTCAGACAACAAAAAGCAACCGATTGGCTGTGAAGAGTTGTGCAACATCCTGAATAGAAAGTAGCTTGCTACATATTTGCAGCTATTAAAAAAAAGAGTAGAAATATCACTAAGGGTTCACTAAACCAAAACCAGTCTGCGCAATGATCATAAAATCATACGAGTGGAAAGTTTCATTTTAGCTACGTAATTTTAAAAAAGTATGATTATCAAATCGATAATGATGCAATGCCAATGTATATTCACTGCAACAAGCACATTTATCTTGCAAAACATTTAAACTACTGGTACCAATTTATTTTGAAATATAACCCTGCAAATTAAGTACTTCTCACTGCTGTAACTTTGGGCTCTTGTGGTTTAAGAAGTTGCACAAAATATTCAGTAAATTTAACAAACTAGGTCAACACTTGAGCACAACATAGAACATACCCATTTCTGCCAAAGTAACCACAATATCTGACAAGGTTGGTTGAGTTCGTGCTGAATGTTCACAATATACTTTAGCACTTCGACCAATTTCAGATAGATCTAGGGGAGAAAAGAAGTTCCTACTTAAATAAAACGGTGTTTGAGGAGCAAAATACATTGCACATACTTCTCTATTCCTCTATTATGCAATGCTTACTTAATAAAACTGTCCAATAAAACTTTAAAATACAAACTAAATTAATTCGCTATTATTCAGGTGAATGATAATATTCTTTACAGTTTCGTCAATTTAACAATATGAATACTGTTTTTTGCAGTGGTTTTGCCATATCTCAGAGAAAAAGGCAGAGACCTCTCAAGATACTCTGCAGGTCAGACAAATCTGTTCAGAAAAAGCCAGCGTCTCAGTTATGAAACTTTACTCCAAACTCAAGTGATTCAGATAAGATTCAGACAATGCCTGAATCAGTGTGGCTTGGACAACAAAATAGGATTTAATATCATAAAGATTCATGCTGCTGTGAAGACTCTATTCACCTGAATCCTGGTGGTGACTGGTCACACAGTTAGCCTGTATCAGTATGGGTCGGGGGGGCTGGGGGAGGAGGAGGAGATGGATCGTTTCGATTGAATTATGTGAACACAATCATCAAAATTGGTTTGTCTTCACCATATGACACAATTGTACAGCCCAGTAATTACAGAGTCAGCTTTGTCTCAAAACAAACTCGGTCCACCATGGAGGACACTGCAGGTGTACATGAGACAACGACATAAACATATCTGATTCTGTTCACAAGATAACACAGCTGCGACATACCCAGGTTAGGTTATTATAAAAGTAAATATGACAGTTTAAGACATACCCAACAAACATATGACACTAAGGCTGCTTACAGATGTGACTGAAGATATTTAAAGCAATGCTGAATTTGTACAAATCGACTACAAAGTAAAATAGAATCATTGAACAAATAGAGCACGATTTGTTGGGTGGGGGTGGTCAGAGACAGGGAACAGCACATGGGCAACTAAGAGGACAACGGAATTAAAACATTTAGAAAATAATTCTCAAGCCAAATATTTTACACCAATTGAGAACGGTTTTTAAAAATAACTAACATTTTGCTTTAAAATGTGAAAAAGTGACCTTCGAAATCTCAACAATACATGGCACCCCACAGGAGAAGGTAGATTTTCCGCTATAACTTTCACCAAGTTGGCAAGAAAATCCTAAGAAACTTATAACAAAATTACAGCTTAAACATTGTGGTTTGTGACATGCTTGAGTTTCTAGTGTGGATTCTCACAGCTGGGGCTAAAAGAAAAATCAAAGGTTCTCCATTTGAAAACAAATCCTCAGTGATTCTATTAAGAGGATCCAAGACAAAAAGTATGAAACAAGATAATTTTCCTCCTTAATAGTAGCTTATTAACAAGATGCAGTCTTAAGATCTCTGCCTCCTAACAACCACTCCAATGTCCCAGCTGACTCTGTGAGATTCCAGTCCTTTGTTAAACAAAGTCCATCTTTAACAACTAAATCAACAAACCATTAAAAAATTCTGGACTATAAAATAACCTTTGCACTAATGGAACTATCTATCGCTTTAAAAACTGAACAATACTAAACAAAGCCAACTATTTTCTACTCACAGCTCTGCAGCATTTCAGTCAGTGTTTCAACAGCTGCCTTTTCTGCTGCGTCAAAACCTGCTTCAGTTAGTAGGGAACTAACCACCACCTGCAGTGTCCGCCTTCGTGCCAGATAATAGTTATCTGAGGGGGACATTGATGTTTTGGAACTCGATGATTTCTAGCAAATAAAACCCATAGAACTGAGTCGACAATACATATGAATATTCCACACACTGTTCAATAAGTACATTCAGGCATTGCAATGTATTGAGGGAGAAGTTATGTGAACACTTTGGTCCAAGAGTTAGTCAGACTCCTTAGATTTGATCAGTAGTAGGGCACAGGAGAATGTGACAATAAGTGAGGCAGATAGTGGGACCCAGAGGTGGATATACATGAGATTTACTCTTTGCAATTGTTCAACTGCTTCTGAGCTTCTTCCAATTTGTTTGCATGAAAGTAAGAGCTGCAGGGTGGATAATGAACTGACCAAGTCACCATGGCAAAGCAAGTCATTCACACAGGGGAAAAATAGGGATGCAATGATCTGTGAGGACACTACAGTCAAAAGGATTGGCAAAGCTCACTGTATCTAAGAACATGAGTCCAGGCAGCTACAGTGCTTGCCCAAGGTTTAGGTCATCTGCTCTGGGTTGCAGAAGAACTGTAGTAAGGAGGGGAGGATCTAGATGTCATGTTACAAGCCGCTACCAATAATATCAAAAGAGCTAAGAAAGAGGCTCTGCTTAGGGTGTGTGAATAGCTGGAGGCCAAATAAGAAAAGCTGACTCTCAAAAGATAATAAGCCTCAAGCAAATTGGCGTAAAGCAAATAAGATTAGAGAAATAAGTACATGCCTCAAAGATAGGTGTGGGAGAAGTGAGTTTCATTAATGGGGTATGGAAACGGTACTGCTGAAAGTGAAAACTGTACCCATGGGACAGCATACACTTGAACCATAGTTCTGGAAAATCAAATACCCAGGCAGTGGACAGAGCTTTAAACTAAATAGGGAGCAGAAGGGATCAAGTGAGAAAACATATGGTAAAGACAACAAGAAATAAAGCAGAACAGCAATTTGGGTATTGGTTACCAGAATGTAACAGGAAGAAATAGAATACATAAAGGTAAAATAGTCCCAACTGACAAGGCAAAGCATGCATGCAGCATTTGTAACAATCGGGTGACTGTTTAGAACAGATATGGATAAATACATATGACCTAATTGGCAATATAAAGATAAGATTGAAAGGTGAGCAAAGCTGGGACCTGAACACTGGACAGTGTTGAAGGGTATATCAGAATGATGCTAAGAAAAGATGGCAATGTGGCTTTATTGATCAAGGATAGCATTAGTTATGTATTGAAAGATGACTTTAACTTGAAAGAACTGGATGGTCTGCATCCTGGGATCTTAAAAGATGAAATTCCTTCAATTCTGGAAGGTCCCAGCCAAACTGAAAATGGCAAACCCCTTTTTTCAAGGAGAGGGAGGAAGAAGAAACTGTAGGCCAGTTAGGCCAAACATCTATCATCGAAGATGTGATTTGGAGGTGCCGGTGATGACCTGGTGTATACAAAGTTAAAAATCACAACACCAGGTTATAGCCAACAGGTTTATTTGGAAGGACTGACTTTCGGACCGCTGCTCTTTCATCACCGTAAACTTTTACTATGAATTCTGTGCCTTACAATCCACAACCACCCGATGAAGGAGCAGCACTCCGAAAGCTCATGCTTCCAAATAAACTTGTTGGACTATCACCTGGTGTTGTGCGAATTTTAACATCAAAGATGTGTTAGAGTCCATTACGAGGGTTATGCAGGATATTCAGAATATCACTACGTCAAACAGCAATCATGGCTTTGTGAAAGAGAAAATGTGTTTTAGCTAGTGTACTAAAGCTTTTTGGAAAAGTGAAGTCAGTAGATATAACTGGTGTACTTGGACTTCCACAAGGCATTTGATGAGGCACCACATCAAAAGCTGGTCACAAGATTACAGCTGGTTTGGGGGATAACATATTAGCTAATCAATTTTTTTATCCAAGCTATCAGTAAACTGACAATGAGTCATTTTCTGTTTGGCAAAATGAAACTGTGTCACAGACATCATTGCTAAATCCTCAACTACTTATAATCTATGTTCATGATTTGGATGAGTGCATTGTAATTACATTTGTGGATAACAACAAGATCGGCAGCAAAGATGATTGTCAACAAGAGCGAGAGTCTGTAAAGTGACAGAGATAGATTGAGCAAGCAAAACTTTGGCAAAAGCTATAGCATGCAGAAAAAATAAACTTTTCTATTTTTGCAGGAAGAATAGAAAACCATTAGCCTTTTTTAAAAGAACAGAGAGAAAATGCAAAAACGCAGACAATGGAATCTGTGTGTCCTTGTACACAAATCAAAGGTACAGCAGGAAATTAGGAAAGCAAATGGAATATGATTTATTCCAAGTGGAACAGCACATAAAAGCTGGGAAATGTGGGAGAGATTATAACTAGGGGACGTAGTTTAAGTTTTCATTTTAATAAAGAGATTAGAGGAATCTGTTTCTCTCAAAGGGTGATTAGAATGTGACATTCTCTTCTTCACAGGATAAGAGAGATTGCATCGATAAATGTATTCAAGGCCGAGTCAGACAGATTATTGGTAATAAAAAAGGGGGTCAAGGGTTATGAGGGGCAGACAGGAAATTGAAGCCCAGACAACAACCAAATCAGTCATTATCTTATTGAATAGTGAGAACAAGCTTAAAGGGCCAAATGGTTTACTTCTGCTCTTAAGTACTAGTTTCCTAAATCCAGAATCCTCAAGCTAGAAGCAGGATAAGACTTCAGCGGATAAAAATGATAAATAAAAGCTCAGAGGGTAGTGTGTACTAAAATATTTAGCTGCATGTAATTTCATGAATTCAAAATTAGCAACATTTAAAAAAATAAAGTGCATCCATATATTGAAACATGGAACCAAATCAACAGATTTCAAAAATAACATTTCCATAATTGAATAGATTGTCATGATGTACATTAGTGAATTGATAAAAGATACAAATTATAGTTGAAAATGCAAAACATTTAGTTAAGTTTCATTTATTTGGCCCACTTTGTTTCATCTTCAAGCATTGTTCCATTGCCTGTGAGGTGACGGACAGTAAAAATGCACAAACCATGTCTTTCCCACAGCAGCTTCAGCCAGCCACTAGGTGGAGCTGAAACCCAAGCATTTACTTCGCAATTAGGACTCATCTATAAATTATTAATTTTTGAACATATAGGTGGTTCCTGATCTACGAATGTACATCTTAAGAATGCTTGTACTTATTAGCGAGATTCCATATTAATATTAAATTTAAGGATCCAACATGTAAACATTCGGTGATACTTACAAATAGATATTTTATATTAGTTGTGTCTTGACTTGCATGCAAATCAACTTACAGTCACATTCAGAAACGAAACACAACCTGGGGACTGCCTGTACAGATATTGTCACAGATTCAAAAGTAACTTCTGATGCCCACATTACCTGGGTAACATTTTCCACTGAGACTCTGCAGGTTGCATCAGCTGATGTATATGTGTCAGAGACAGAAGCCGAAGTCATTTTGGCAATCAAATGGTTGTCTGAAACAAAGATATTTCTTGTTAACAACCAACAAGCTGATATTTCAATCAACACCTCTTAACTTTCATTTTTATATATGCAATACATGACTTTAGACTGGCAAAGGTAGGTTTGCATCTGGTATAAGCAAGGCCTAAAGTAACCCATGAACATTATATATTGGTCCAGCTTGCAGCCTCAAGGCTTTTTTGCTCTTTGTAGCCAGTGGCAATACAGTCAAAGTGATGTACAGCATGGAAACAGACTATTTAGTCCAACCCATCCATGCCGACCAGATATCCCAACCCAGTCCAGTCTCACCTGCCAGCACCTGGCCCATATACCTCCAAACCCTTCCTATTCATATACCCATCCAAATGCTTCTCAAATGTTGCAATTGTACCAGCTTCCACCAATTCCTCTGGCAGCTCATTCCATACACGTACCACACACTGTGAAAAAATTGCCCCTTAAGTCTCTTTTATATCTTTCCCCTCTCACTTGGAATGAAAGAAACTCTTCCAAATAAGTGGATCAGTCGCACCCACCCAAATGAAAAACCAGCAAAAATCAGCACACGTCTCATTGTCTTCACTCTGAATGGAGAATAGCTGCATGACACCATATATTTAAAAAATATAAGCAAATCAATAAGAAATGCAAAATAAATCAGGAAAAAAATCTTCCCACAAAGCTACCAAAATACCAAATGGGATTTCATACCTGCCTAGCACAAGGCTCCTTCTTCCATCTTCTCTAGCTTTCAATAAGAATTAAATACTGAAAAAGTTGCCTCTATTCATTGTAAGTGCAATGAAGAAGCATATAACATTGTTATCAACTGGTGAGCGCGAAATGCACTACCGGAAATAAGAATTGAATTATTATTGGAATACATTATGGTGCTATTCCATATGTCGGCTCATTGTCAGCATTTAGCACTCTTCGCATTTAATAATTTGGAATAATTACTAGTTGCCCAAGAGGAATGGGACAGGTGGTCAAAAAAAAGTATTGTCATCTCGCTTACAACTCACAATACTTATTTTATTCTTTCATGGGAATATAAAACCTGTTGGTAATGTCAGCATTTGTTTCGCATCCCAAATTGCCTTTAAATTTGTTACATAGTTGTTTGGTCACTCATAGGTGAGAGATTGTTGTTCAAACCTACCTCCAGCATATTATATAAAATGGCACTTCAATACAGTGAATTAAACTGATTCTCAAAGTACTTTTAATTCCTAATTACTTAATTACAGAGCCACTGCATCAACACATAATAGCTATGTCAAAATTGTTAAATGCTTTGCAGCAAGTTAATGTTGTAAAATCATTTCAAAATACCACTGTTGAGACAGTGAAAACATTCAGTCTCATTGAAGCCCACTACACCTGAGCACCCAACTACACGCTCCATAAATCAAATGGATAGGTCTGTGGCAAGGTACTAATGATCTGAGAAATTATATCCTTCTTGGATGCCATTTTGAGCCAGAAATCTAAATACAAAGTGCTAGCTGAGCATCAGATAAACCCTTCAAATAGTGGTTTTCTTTCCAAGCGTGGGTTCAATTGCCATCACCGGTTTGAGGTTACCATGAACGAAACTTTCTTTCTCAACTGCTTCCCTCACCTGAGGTCTGGTGGCCCTCAGGTTAAATCACCACCAATCCCTATGGTCTGGTAAGACTCTGGCAACACAATATTCACTTGTCCAAACAGCTCATACAACTTCCAATCACAATTAAAGTTTAGAAAGATATTTTGCTATATTAGAAGAAACATATCACATCAACTATTACATTATCTATTGAAAATGCTTTTCCATGCTCTTAACACAATATATTATTAATCTGCCATTATCTCTTTTCCTTAAAAAAAAGCCACAAAAAATCAAGGTGCAAAATTATCAACACATAAGAAGTGAAACCATTCATCACTTCTCAGGATGGCTTCTGTTACAGCTCAATGGAGTCCACATTGTGTGGCAATACTAATTGTGTTCTGAACTCCCAGATTGCAATGGGTAGAGGCCTCAATCTTCTTTCCATCATATGGCTGTCCCGAAATCTCTTCCACTGCTGTGTGGGGTCCAGATTTTGCGGTTTGACCGCATTATGAATATACCTTCCTGGGCCATCAAATTTTGGAATGGGGCTCAAACCCAGAGCGTCTGGCTCAGAGGCAGGGGCACTACCCAATGCACTGAAAACCCTCCTTTTAAATAAGCAGACAGACAGAATTCACAGCCTTTGATCACAAATCATTTCACAACTTGCAACGTGACGCACCAAAACCGCTAATATATACAATTTTTAAAAGGCATTTACCTGAAACGCGCTTACTTTTAATGCATCAAACATTTAAAAAGTAAATAATTGTGTTTGGAAGTTTTTAAGCAAAATATTTTGCTGCAATCAAAAAAGATAAGCCAACACCGACGAACACATTAAATTTAAAGTTTAAGAAGGAGATATTGAGTGCATTAAGCAGCATGTGACTTTATAAAGCTGAGGCATTTATTTCTGCTTCAGGATGAGTTGAGGCCTACACACTCGAGAGACACCTGACCTGGACACCGGCTTAAAGTAAATGAAGATTTAATTTTCGTGTTTTTTTTAAAAAAAAGACCCCATCGGTGCAGATTTCACACTTACGTTCGCCTTCAGGGCGATCAAGGGTTTCAGGTCCGAATGAATTAGACGCAGTTGGGATGGAGGATGAAGCTGCTCGCCGCCTCAGCTCAGCTCCTCTCAACCGCTTCCGCTCCGCCGCCCCCCAGCGCAGCCTCTACTGCCCCTGCACTGGCTGAGCAGGAACTGCAGCCCAGTCCTCGCAGCCTCTACTGCCCCCTGCGCAGGCTGAGCAGGAACTGCAGCCCAGTCCTCGCAGCCTCTACTGCCCCCTGCGCAGGCTGAGCAGGAACTGCAGCCCAGTCCTCGCAGCCTCTACTGCCCCCTGCACAGGCTGAGCAGGAACTGCAGCCCAGTCCTCGCAGCCTCTACTGCCCCCTGCGCAGGCTGAGCAGGAACTGCAGCCCAGTCCTCGCAGCCTCTACTGCCCCCTGCGCAGGCTGAGCAGGAACTGCAGCCCAGTCCTCGCAGCCTCTACTGCCCCCTGCGCAGGCTGAGCAGGAACTGCAGCCCAGTCCTCCCAGCCTCACACATCACTCGCATCAAGCAGTCAGAGGGGTGTGCAACACGGAAACGGACCCTGGCTCTTTTGGCCCAAACGTCTATCCTCCTGCTGCTCGGATGCTGCCTGGCCAGCTGTGCTTTTCCAGCACCACACTCTCGACTCTAATCTCCAACGTTAAGATTAGAGTGGGTGCTGGAAAAGCACAGCAGGTCAGGCAGCATCCCAGGAGCAGGAGAATCGATGTTTCAGGCAAAAGCCCTTCATCAGGATTTTCTGCTCCTCAGATGCTGCCTGACCTGCTGTGCTTTTCCAGCACCCACTCTAATCTTGACGTTGAAGATTAGAGTCGAGAGTGTGGTGCTGGAAAAGCACAGCTGGTCAGGCAGCATCCGAGCAGCAGAAGCACCACTCTAATCTTGATTCTGATCTCCAGGATCTTCAGTCCTCACTTTCGTCTAATCTCCAGCATCTGTCGTCCTCACTTTCACCTTCAGTCCAACTCATCCATGCTGACCAGATATCTTAATCTAGTCCCACTTGCAAGCCCTCCAAACCCTTCCTATTCATACACCCATCCAGATGCCTTTTAAATGTTGTAATTTTGTAACTGTACCAGCCTCCACCACTTCCTCTGGCAGTCATTCCATGCACAGACATGAAAAAGTTGCCTCTTTGGTCCCTTTACATTTTATCCCTCTCACCTTAAACCTAGTTCTGTACTTACACATCCCAGTGAAAAGACTTTGCCTATTTATTCTGTCTATTCCCCTTATGATTTAAAGTAAAATCCACATTCTAATGCTTTTAGAATGTGGTCATAGTGTCATAAGGATGTACAGCATGGAAATGTTTTCTCTCTCATTCACTATAAATTCTGCATCCTCTGATCCCCCACCTGATGAAAGAGCAGTGTTTGTACTTGCAAATAAATCTGTTGGCGTATAACCTGATGTAATGTGGTTTTTAACTCTCCCTCGGGGCAGGGGGGGGAGGGGTGGAGGGGATGTGAACGTGAGGAATTCTTTGTTATTGAGTACCACCAAGGCTGGTCATTAGTTGTATTCAAGGGTGAGATTTCTTATCAAGGTTTACAGTGACACGGCATGAAGTGGAGTTGAGGATGATCAGATCAGCCATGTTTTGTTTGAATGGTAGAATGTATGTCATTGGCCAAATATCCTACTTCTGCTCATACGTCTCATGGGGAATAAAGCACACCAGCCAATTTGGGAGAGCAGACACAGGTATCATCAGAAAGCTAGCGCCTTCCAACAGTCTGTGCTGTAATGATTGGAATGAGGTCACCCAGGCAGACATAATTTAATATGAGTTCCCCAACTGGGGCTGTTAACCTGGTCCCCAATCAGGGAACCCTGGCTGACAGATATAAAAAGGAGTGTCTGATCACACAGCATTGCTCTTTGTCGAGAAGGAAACTGCTTGTCACTGGCCACTCTGGTGTTTCCTTTCTTCTGGGTGGTAGAGTATAAATAAGTATTTATGCACTTGTTGTTCTTCAACGTGTCCTACACCTGCACACATGACATGGGTGCTAAAAAGCAGGAAAAAAACAGAGACAAAAAAGGAGTGTCAGTGGGGTTCTGTTCATTCTCGGAGCCTGTTCTATGCTAACTGGGACAATGTTATGTACTAGGAGAAAATGAGGTCTGCAGATGCTGGAGTATCAGAGCTGAAAATGTGTTGCTGGAAAAGCGCAGCAGGTCAGGCAGCATCCAAGGAACAGGAAATTCGATGTTTCGGGCATAAGCCCTTCATCAATTCCTGATGAAGGGCTTATGCCCGAAACGTCGAATTTTCTGTTCCTTGGATGCTGCCTGACCTGTTGCACTTTTCCAGCAATACATTTTCAGCAGTGTTATGTACTATGCATGTATACATAAAGAGTGACTTGGTGATGGCATACTGGTCTTTATGGAGTTATTTCACATACCACCTCATGAGGGGCAATTTTTGTTTTGACACTTGAGTCCGAGATGAAGGCTTAAACTCAGACACTTTCGACTTAGAGGCAGGAGTGCTTCCAACTGAGCCACAGATCACAGTTGCATTTAGAGTCAACGAGTCATAGAGATGTACAGCATGGAAACAGACCCTTCGGTCCAACCTGTCCATGCCGACCAGATATCCACTTTGCACTTTTCATGAGCACAGGTATTGCAAAGCTCTTTACGGACAATAAACTCTTGAAGTGCAGTCACTATTGTAATATAGGAAATTTGAGAGAGCAGACAGGATCTAAGTTTAAGATCTCATCTGAAAGATGACGTTGCAGAACTCACTCAACACTGGACCGACGGTTCACACTAGATTTTTGTGTTTAAACTCTAGAACAGGCTTTCAGCACACAGTCAGTTGATGCAGGGTTGCTACCGGGCTGAGCCACAGGTGACACACAAAATAACATGAAAAGTGAGGATTGGATTGAGTTATTGTTCTGTGTTTGTCTCCCACGGTTAGTAACAACTTTGTTTTTCTGTATTAGCTTTACTTCAGAAAAAACATATTGGTGGCAGATTGCCCCCCAAAAATGCTGCATTGCATAAATAGAGCAGAATAGCATCATCAGTAGGTCAGTATGTCAATGTGGTTAGTTTCATTTTGTATTATAGCCTATCATTTTTTTCAGAAACAAAAACAGAAGTTGCTGAAAAAGCTGAGCAGGTCTGGTAGCACCTGTGAAGAGAAATCAGAGTTAACTTTTTGGATCCAATGACCCTTCCTCATTTACAGCACCTGCAGTTCTTTCAGTTTTTATCTTTTTTTTCAACTTTAATTGCAATAAGAAGTTGTGCGAACAATGTTTGTGCACAATCAATAATGGACAGAGTTTGAACAAGTATTAAGAGAATGATAATGAATTTCATTGGTTGTAAAGTGTTTTGAGGAATCTGGTGGCCATGTAAAGGTACTATTAGGTTACCTACAGTGTGGAAACAGGCTCTTTGGCCCAAGAAGTCCATGCCTAACCTCTGAAGAGTGACCCACCCAGACCCATTTCCCTCTGACTAATGCACCTAACACTATGGGCAATTTAGCATGGCCAATTCACCTGACCTGTACATCTTTGGACTGTGGGAGGAAACCGGAGCACTCAGATGAAACCCACACAGACACGGGGAGAATGTGCAAACTTCACACAGACCTGAGGCTGGAATCGAACCTAGAACCCTAGTGCTGTGAAGAAGTAGTGCTAACCACTGAATCACCTTGCCAGTGGAAGTACAAGACTTATTTTTGTGTGTCATTACTGTTGTGATGTAGGAAACACAGCAACTAGTTTACATGAAGCAAGCTCCCACAAACAGCAAAGTAATAATGATCTGATAATCACTGCCTTGTGGAAACGGAGGAAGAAATGTTGTCCAGGCACAGCATCCCTACACTAGAGAAAGAGGCTAGACAGCCCATCAAGTCTGCTCTGACCGTCCAAAGTGTGCTGTATCCAGACCCAGGCTCCACCCTATAAACTCACATTTACAATACCTAATCCATCGAGCCTACACATCCCTGAACATTGCAGAGCAATTTAGTACAGTCAATCCATCTAATTTGAACATATTTGCATCATGGGAGGAAACCAGAGCACCTGGCGGAAACCTACACAGAAACAGAAGAACTTGCAATCTCCACAGTCAGTCACCCTAGCTGGAATCGAACCCAGGTCCCTGGCACTGTAAGACAGCAATGCTAACAACAGTGCCACTATGCTGCCTCTGCTCCCCTTTGAAATAGGGCCATCCAAATATTTACATCCACCTGAGGGGATAGAGAGTCTACAGTTTCAAAACCAGGGCAGGGATTTCTACTGCCATCAGGACAGCTCCACATTTCATTAAAAACCAGCACCATTAACAATGCAGCACACTGGGGCTACAGGAAGAGTACGAGCCTTGATTTTTCTACTTAAGTACTAGAGTAGGACATCTATCCACAAGTTGTAACTGAGCCTTGGCTGACACCTACTTCCTGCCAAAAGTTATTATTTAAAGCAGAGGCAGGAAATTTGTGGACATCATAACTGCGTCAGGATATTTTTGAGCAGAGATGAAGATTTGTTTTCCAAAAATCTTCAATTACTGCACATAGAATGTGCACTATTTTGCATCTTTGCAACATTCAGTTTCAGGGGGGACATAAAACTGGCAGTAACAGTTTGATTGCCCATTATAGACCCAATCTGACATAGTCATGGAATAAAACAATCATCTGATTAGTTACTCACAACTTTGCACCAACCAGATTTGAATTTTTTTCCCATATTATTCATAATACGTCCACCAAAAGTTGTAAATTCAAGACTCCCATTCTTTTAAAAAGGGGGAATGATAAAAATAGTTTTCTGGAAATGGTTTGCAAATAAATACATTCGAATGTAATTTGTCACTATAAATCTACAATAAAATTTCAATAAATGTGTGAATATTTAGATGTCATTATGAACGACCTGTCAAATTGACCACTTAAAGAAAAATAACTCTTGATCTCTCGTGACAACAGGAATTAATCACAGCACTTCTAAAAGCAATTTACGGCAAGGAAAGTACTTCTGAAATACAGTCGTTCTGTTATTGCTGGACAAATAGCAGATAATTTTACCGCAACAGTGTCCCACAGGCAACTCGACAAAGAAAGTCTGTTTTTATTGAGGAGATCAATATTGGATAGGATAATTCACCTGGCTTCCAGATAATGCCTTGGGAAATGGGGTTTCTCTTGATCAAAGGCACATAGTACTTGATTGATGGACTGTATTTAGGAAACGGGTGACCATGAAGAGCTATCCCCTACTCTTACAGTTGTCACCACATCCCCGCACCTCTGTCTGCATGACTCCCACCCCCAAAACATGTGGCCTATGTCACTCTGCAAACCTGTGGCTCCAGTATCTGTCCTTCTGCCATCAATCACAGTTGTCCTGCTGATTAGATTACTTACAGTGTGGAAACAGGCCCTTCGGCTGATCAAGTCCACACCAACCCGCCGAAGCGCAACCCACCCATACCCCTACATTTACCCCTTATCTAACATTAGGGGCAATTTAGCATGGCCAATTCACCTGACCTGCACATCTTTGGACTGTGGGAGGAAACCGGAGCACCCGGAGGAAACCCACGCAGACACGGGGAGAACGTGCAAACTCCACACAGTCAGTCAGGAATTGAACCTGGATCTCTGGCGCTGTGAGGCAGCAGTGCTAACCACTGTGCCACCGTGCTGCCCACATAATTTCTTAAATCCATATTTGAACCAAATTCAATATCAACCACGTGCCAAAGGCAGGATTTGAGCCCTGGTCTCCAGGTTGATGATCTGGTGATAATCCCACTAGGCAATCACCTCCCCTTGCTGAGTAGAAGAGTTGCCAGTCTCTGGTTGGTGGAAACCTCTCCATAGGTGAGAGCTCTGCTGCTAGGATTTTGTTTTAGGAGAAGGCCTCTCCACTGTCTAGTTAGCCCCTTGCCAGCCCCCAACCAGGGACCATTGGCCCTTATCTTACTCAGCAGCCTTCTGTGCAACACCTTATCAAAGGCCTTCTGGATGCTCAGATAGATACATCCATTGAGTCTCCTTAATCTAACCTGCTCATTACCTCCTTTAAGAATTCTTAACAGGTTTGTCAGGCCTGACCTCTCCTTGATGAAACCATGCCCTATTTTACCATACACTTCCAAGTATTCAGAAATCTCATCCTTCACTATGGACTCCAAAATTTTAACAACAACTGAGGTCAAGCTAATTGGTCAATAATTTCCCATCTTTTGCCTTACTCCCTTCTTAAGTAGGGGGGGTTACATTAACAATTTTCCAGTCCTCTGGGACCCTCTCTGACTCCAGTGATATCTGGAAGATCACCATTAAACCTTTCACTATCTCTTCAGCTATCTCCTTCAGAACTCTAGGTTGTAGCCCACCTGGTGCAGGTGATATATCCACTTCAGACCTTTCAGTTTTTCTAGCACCTTCTCCTTGGTGATAGCTATCATACTTATCTCTGCTCTCCGACTCTCTTGAATATTTGAGAAATTACTCGTGTCTTCCACTGTGGATACTGATGCAAAGTACTTATTCAGTTCCTCAGCCATTTCTCTGTTCCCTATTATTACTTCTCCGGCATCATTTTCGAGCAACCCAATGTCCACTTTTGCCTCTCTTTTGGCCTTAAAATATCTAAAGAAACTCTTGCAATCTTTCCTAATATTACCAGCTAGCTTACCCTCATATTTAATTTTCTCTCTCCTTATTTCCTTTTTTGTTGTCCTTTGTTGGTCTTTGTAGACTTCCCAATCCTCCACCCTGGAGGCTTCCTGCCTCTATTCCTGATGAAGGGCTTTTGCCTGAAACATCGATTTTGCTGCTCCTCAGATGCTGCCTGACCTGCTGTGCTCTTCCAGCACCACTCTGATCTAAGTACTGGTTTCCAGCATCTGCAGTCCTCACTTTTGCCTGGGATAATTATTTACTCTAATCTGAAAACAGTTTAGATTAGATTAGATTACTTACAGTGTGGAAACAGGCCCTTCGGCCCAACAAGTCCACACCAACCTGCCGAAGCGCAACCCACCCATTCCCCTATATTTACCCTTTTACCTAACACTACGGGCAATTTAGCATGGCCAATTCACCTGACCCGCACATCTTTGGACTGTGGGAGGAAACCGGAGCACCCGGAGGAAACCCACGCAGACACGGGGAGATCGTGCAAACTCCACACAGTCAGTCGCCTGAGTCGGGAATTGAACCCGGGTCGCTGGCGCTGTGAGGCAGCAGTGCTAACCACTTTGCCACCGTGCTGCCCCGAGTGGAGTTTGGGAGGCTCCATGAAGTCATCAAAATTTCAGTTATGTAAATTTGGGACCATATCAAGCCTTTTGTTTCCACAAATGAGGAGATTAAACCAGCCCCAGCAATGAGTTGTGAAATGGAATGACCTTAAGTGCTGGAGCTGGCCTGCCCTTTGGAATTGCAAGGGTAAAGGGGTAGCAGGGCCAGCTATCGGGGCTCTTTTTCTTTTCACTCTGCTCGCTCTGAACTCACTGCGTCTCTGGAAACCAACCCTTTGGGACTGAAAACATCGACCCTGTCTGCAACCTCAGACTTCAGAAGTCCGCAACAACACCCGAGGCAGAGAGGGAGCTCCACCGATCAGGCAACAAGTCCCACTGAGACCCTAAGAACCCTTTTCAGGCCTGGGACACTCGTACTCTGGAGTAGTTGGTTAGGCATTGGGGGAGGGTAGTTGTGCAATTCTTAAAGTATAAGTACCCTGTAATTGTGTAAGGTTAAAGATTTACCTTGTGTCCCTGGGTGGCACGGTGGCACAGTGGTTAGCAGTTCGATCTCTCTTTTTCTCTCTCTTTGGGGTACTGCCCGAGTGAGTCGATACAAGGTGGCTGTTGTCTCACCAACAAGACATTGGGGGTGGTCACAATTGCTGTGTGGAGATAAGTTCCGACTCACTGGTCAGACTATAAGCAGCGGAGTCGGTTCATTGCTTTCTCTTTCTCTCCAGCGGAGTTACCCTAGTGTGCGTTCCAGGTCTTTAAAGTTTCAGAGCTTGCTGGAGAGAGACTACCACAGTAATTGGCGAACCCCAGACACCGGCCTGAATGCGAAGTAAAGGAAAGAGGCCCCTCCCCAGCAGTTGCCTTTATTGAACTGCAATACTATTACAACATTTCACCTTCTCCCTCTCAAATTGCAGAGTAAATTCTATCATATTCTGGTCACTGCCTCCTCAGGGTTCTTTCACCTTAAGCTCCCTTATGAAATCTGCCTCATTGCACAACACTAAATCCAGAATTTGGAGTAGAATGGTGCTGGAAAAGCACAGCAGTTCAGGCAGCATCCGAGGAGTTTACCTTTACTAAATCAGAATTGCCTGTTTCCTAGTGGTCTCCATTGCAAGCTGCTCCAGATTTCCAACAAATTCCTTTTCTTGTGATCCTTCCCTAAAGGACATTAGTGACCCAGAAGGATCTTTATGACCCTTTGATAGTGGTTGCATGGTCACCAATAAACTATTCCAGATCTTTATTGGATTCAATTCATGATGGTAGGATTCAAACCCAAATCCTCAGGACATTAGGGTGGTGCAGTGGCTCAGTGGTTAGCACTGCTGCCTCACAGCACCAGTATCCTAGGTTTGATTCCAGTCTCGGGTGACTGTCTGTGTGCAGTTTGCACATTCTCCCCGTGTCTGCGTGGGTTTCCTCTGTGTGCTTCTTCCACAGTCCAAAGATGTGCAGATCAAGTGAATTGGCCATGCCAAGTTGCCCATAGTGTTAGGTACATTAGTCAGAGGGAAATGGGAGAAAGTGAGGACTGCAGATGCTGGAGACCAGAGTTGAAAAGTGTGATGCTGTGTCACGGGATCCATTACTTCTTCATGAAAAGACTCGATTCCTCTGTGGAATTTTACCTGATTATATTATATTGTATAAGATTAAGCTTAACAACAATGATGCTATTAACTCGTTAAGTGTCATGGGATCCGTCTACTTCTTCATGAAAAGACTCGATTCCTCTGTGGAATTTTACCTGATTATATTATATTGTATAAGATTAAGCTTAACAGCAATGATGCTATTAACTCGTTAAGTGTCATGGGATCTGTCTACTTCTTCATGAAAAGACTCAATTCTTCTGTGGAATTTTACCTGATTATATTAGATTGTAGCAACAATGATACTATTAACTCTTTATTGTATTTTAGCCTAGCAACAATTAAGTATAACTATGACTATGTGGCAACTGCTCTCTACCAGCTACTTATCAGCTACTTATTGTTTTCTCAGCTAATTAAGTGTTTAACGCGACCTTTAAACAATGCTGACCGAGGCACAGTTTGAGATTCCAGTTCTTTAAACAAATGATGTAATTGCTTAACTTAGACTGTAAGGGATATAAAAGCAGAGCTAAAACAGACAGAACTCACTCTTGTCTTGAAACACAGACAATGAGTCACCCAACCATCCTCTGAACCACCAGGCTTGCAGAAAAGACACATTTGTGCAAAATACGGACCGATCGGATGAAACATACGGACGGCTAAGAGCTTGCTGAAATACGCCTGCCTAAAAGATTCTCGGTTGAGGCACTGCATTCTAGCCTGAAGAAGATACAATCTGAACCAACTAGCTGATACACGCTAGTCTATGAAGATCCCATTTGGGACACTCAGGTATTAAGCTCTGCTTTTATCCTAGGTATCTTTTAAGAACATTCAAAAAGGCTGTAACGATTGTGATTAACTGAAAACATCTGATTGTGAGTATTCAAATTATTATATTGATAAATTTCTATTATATTTTACACCACACACTTTGTATTCGCCGAACCTTTATTTGATAAGATATGTTTACCTTTGTGTTGGTATGTTAAGTCTAGAACTTAGCTGAGAAGGCATTAGGATTGACTTAAAGTGAATCCCTCTCACTCCTAGGTGAAAGGATAAACTGAAGGGACCTAGAGACCTGCGATAAACCCAGCCGAGTTTGTAGCTATCAGGACCATACAGTCAATAGGGACCACTGGTAAACTTGACAGGTAACGGCCTCAGGTATATGCCCGAGGTACTGTAGTTTAATCCGGTAGTAACCCATACCTATTGAGGATATCCACCTGAATAACATAACAGCTGGAAAGGCGCAGCAGGCCAGGCAGCATCCGAGGAGCAGGAGAATCTCCTTTCCAGCACCACATTTTTCAACTCAGAGGGAAATGGGTCTGAGTGGGTTACTCTTTGGAGGGTTAGTGCAGACTGGTTGGGCTGAAGGCCCTGTTTCCACACTGTAGGGAATCTAATCTAATCTAATTAGTCTAAGGTTCCGGATTACTATTCCATTGACATTACCAATGCACCACTGCTGCCCCCAACACAATATCTTAATGATGTAGACATGGGACAAAAGGGAAACAAACTTTGTACTCAGATTCCATTTCCTTTTATTGCAAAAATATACTTTATTCATAGAAGGAAATGGAGAAAGCGAGGACTGCAGATGCTGGAGATCAGAGCTGAAAATGTGTTGCTGGAAAAGTGCATCTCAAATATTACCCCGACCTCAAATTTATCTGGACCGTCTCAGACTCCTCCCTCCCCTTCCTAGACCTTTCCATTTCTATCTCGGGTGACCGAATCAACACGGACATTTACTACAAACTGACCAACTCCCACAGCTACCTAGACTACACCTCCTCCCACCCTGCCCCCTGTAAAAATGCCATGCCATACTCCCAAATCCTTTGTCTCAGCCGCATCTGCTCCTAGGAGGACCAATTCCAATACCGTACAACCCAAATGTCCTCCTTCTTCAAAGACCGCAATTTCCCCCCAGATGTGATCGACGATGCCCTCCACTGCATCTCCTCCACTTCCTGCTCCTCCGCCCTTGAGCCCCGCCCCTCCAATCGCCACCAGGACAGAACCCCACTGGTCCTCACCTACCACCCCACCAACCTCCACATACATCGTATCATCCGTCGTCATTTCTGCCACCTCCAAACGGACCCCACCACCAGAGATATATTTCCCTCCCCTCCCCTATCAGCGTTCCGAAAAGACCACTCCCTCCGTGACTCCCTCGTCAGGTCCACACCCCCCACCAACCCAACCTCCACTCCCGGCACCTTCCCCTGCAACCGCAAGAAATGCAAAACTTGCGCCCACACCTCCCCCCTTACTTCCCTCCAAGGCCCCAAGGGATCCTTCCATATCCACCACAAGTTCACCTGCACCTCCACATACATCATTTACTGCATCCGCTGCACCCGATGTGGCCTCCTCTATATTGGGGAGATAGGCCGCCTACTTGCGGAACGTTTCAGGGAACACCTCTGGGACACCCGGACCAATCAACCCAACCACCCCATGGCTCAACACTTCAACTCCCCCTCCCACTCTGCCAAGGATATGCAGGTCCTTGGACTCCTCCATCACCAGACCATAGCAACACGACGGCTGGAGGAAGAGCTCCTCATCTTTCGCCTAGGAACCCTCCAACCACAAGGGATGAACCTAGATTTCTCCAGTTTCCTCATTTCCCCTCCCCCCACCTTGTCTCAGTCAAATCCCTCGAACTCAGCACCGCCTTCCTAACCTGCAATCTTCTTCCGCCCCCACTCCCACTCCGGCCTATCACCCTCACCTTGACCTCCTTCCACCTATCGCATTTCCAACGCCCCTCTCCCAAGTCCCTCCTCCCTACCTTTTATCTTAGCCTGCTGGACACACTTTCCTCATTCCTGAAGAAGGGCTCATGCCCAAAAGGCGGGGGTGAAGGTGATAGGTTGGAGGGGGGGGTTGGATCGGATAGGTGGGAAAGAAGATGGACAGGTAGGACAGTTCAAGGGGTCTGTACTGAGTTGGATGTTTGGATCTAGGATAAGGTGGGCTCCTCTCGGAGCACCTCTCTGAAAGCTAGTGCTTCCAAATAAACTTGTTGGGCTATTAACCTGGTGTTGTGTGAATTTTAGCTTTGTTCCTACAGACGATCACTTTAAAGTCTGCTGCCATGAACCCTGCCTTCCTGCAGGTTTGGCACACTCTAAGCTGCCCTGCATATCTCAGGTAGCTCCTGCTCCCTCCAATCACGAAGCTGGAGGGTGGGTGGAGGATATTCCCACTGGCATCCACCTTCAGGGCTACCTTGACCTGCCTCTTACTGGTCCAGATGCTAAAGGCATCTTCAACATCAGTGTCGTCTCTTTCAAGCTGCACGTACCTTCCCAGGAAGGTCAGGACATCTGCTGCTGGGACGTGTGGGTTATACATATAAATTGTAACAACGCAGCTCCTTTGTGTAGTGAGAACACACACTGCAGATCCCATTACCCTACTACACAATGATCTTTAGGTTGAGGAATTACTGTTCAATTCATACCGAGCGATAGTTGACATCAAATACTTAATTGCTACTGACATCTTTTGGTCTAGAAATTTTTACATATGAATGCAAATCTTTTTATCTTTTTTGATCCTCTTTTTGGGGCTGCAGCTCCACAGGTGTTCTCCAGTAACACAACAATTTGCATACGAGCAATCAGTGAGTGCCCGCATGCTGCTCATTAAAAAATCAAATTCAATCCCGTTCTCACTTGCCAATCACGTTAGGAGGTCTTTATTTAAAATTAAAAGGCCACGCTCTTGATCTTCAGGCATCCAGTATGGAGGAGGGAGGGCAGGTCTGAAGACCTCCTCGTGGGTCTGCTCCTGGGCCTGGCCAAACTGGCCATAAACAGGTCCAGGCAGCGGGCCGTGCAGGGGGTCGTGAGGGCCGACTGCCTGCCCCTCTTCCGCGGTTACAATAGAGCCCAGTGTCCTTGGAGAAGGAGCACGCGGTGTCCACCAACTCCCTGGAGTTGTTCAGGGAGAGGTGGGTGCCACAGGGAGTGGAGTGCATTATTTCCCCCTCCAACTCTATTTTGATTTAATCCATGCCCTCCCCTTCACTGTTTGATCACACAGCATTGTCCTTTGATGTGAAGGGCACTGCTTGTCACTGGCCACTCGGGTGTTTCCTTTCCTCCTGGTGGTGGAAAATTGAATAAAGATTTGTGGAAAAAAAAGGGGAAAAAAAATGAAAGGCAGGAACCCCTTTTGATTACTCCATTTCCTCAGCCAGAAGAGCTGAGAATAATTCCATTAACGGTATTGTTACTGTGATTGCGAGCAGTGAGCAAAGTCGATTGCAAGTCTGCCTAGGGGGCGCTGAGCTATTTAAATAATTTATAAACACAGTTAAAAAAAGGGATTTCCATTTCAACAGTAAACAATCTGCCAGAAATTGCAATCTACCTAATCCTGCAGTTATCATAAGTAATCCAATGCTGAGTTATATTCAGCTTTGTGACAGTGAATTCTGCAATTCACTGCTAGATTAGATTAGATTAGACTTACAGTGTGGAAACAGGCCCTTCGGCCCAACAAGTACACACCGACCCGCCGAAGCGCAACCCACCCATACCCCTACATTTACCCCTTACCTAACACTACGGGCAATTTAGCTTGGCCAATTCACCTGACCCGCACATTTTTGTGACTGTGGGAGGAAACCGGAGCACCCGGAGGAAACCCACGCAGACACGGGGAGAACGTGCAAACTCCACACAGTCAGTCACCTGAGTCGGGAATTGAACCCAGGTCTACAGGCACTGTGAGGCAGCAGTGCTAACCACTGTGCCACCGTGCCGCCCGTGTGTTTGCATCATCACCAGGGAAAATGGAACATGTTTCATTGAAGCCAATTATTTCAAAATGTGGTCACATTCTTAAGAGGTATAAAGTAAACAATCACTTAATGGTGTTAAATGATGAAGGAAGGGGCCATTTAGTAATGTCAGTGTTGCGTTATCTATATCCTATCCTATCAAGATGACAGAGGCAGAGTAGGCAGCGTCCAGGCTCCTCAACCCAGGGCTCATCTGCTTTTCTTTTTTCTCCGTTTACTTCCTCTTTTTTTTGCTAAGATTTTAAAGTGCTTTCTTGCAGAAGAAAATGTAGCCAGGTGCAGTTGAGGGCTGGAGCAAAGCAGTCTGGCGGATGGAGCAGAGTGGCCGAGAGCCACAAAGGAATGGGCAGGAAGGCTGGAGCTGCTGAGAGCCGGAGTGGAGCGGGCTGGAGGGATGGAGCAGGCAGGAGGGATGGAGCAGAGTGAGGGACAGCTGAGAGCCGGGATGGAGTGGGCAGGAGGGATGGAGCAGAGTGAGGGACAGCTGAGAGCCGGAGTGGAGCGGGCAGGAGGGATGGAGCAGGCAGGAGGGATGGAGCAGAGTGAGGGACAGCTGAGAGCCAGGATGGAGTGGGCAGGAGGGATGGAGCAGAGTGAGGGACAGCGGAGAGCCGGAGTGGAGCGGGCAGGAGGGATGGAGCAGGCAGGAGGGATGGAGCAGAGTGAGGGACAGCTGAGAGCCAGGATGGAGTGGGCAGGAGGGATGGAGCGGAGTCAGGGACAGTTATTGGACATGGGACTGGTATGTGTGTTCAATGGTTTGCAAGGCCAGTCAGACCACATGTGGAAATCACCGCGCTGATATACTGCAATGTAATGTTTGTCTGCAATCTGTTTGTCTGACTGTAATGTTAGTCCCTTTGACCATGTGTCTTATTTTTTAACTTATACAATGAATCACTGGAAGATAACGTAACATTTTTATTCTTTATTTCTCTTTGTAAGATTTGTACCTCAGATGGTGCCATGGGGTGCGGCATTGTAAACCTTTCACTGTACACCTGTGTTTTTGTACTTTACAGCTGACAAGAATACCCAATTCTAATTTTAATTCCCATTGACTTTTCCTTTTATTTAAGTGACATGAAATACCTGATCGAGCATTCTCTGATACACTTAAAACTTTCTGAAGATCATGACTTCTCAAATCTATATGACACAACCCTATCTGAGTAGTGAGAACCTGCTATTGAACAATTTTTAATCTTTGCATGAGTGCTTATAATGGTTAAGTGGGAAATTAACATATAAGGGAAAGGAGACAATAGAGCATTGAAGGCAAAGATGTAACACAGAGGGGGATGTCATTGACTGAAAGCAGAACCCTGCTTCACTGGAGCAACAGTGGACACTCCCATTAATTTAAATTCATTCAAATTTCTGCTGCCCTAATTATGCAAATTTCCCAATCATCTGTCATTCTTGTACTCCCTGATTTACATTGGCTTCCATTGCAATTCAATGCACTGTAGACACTGGAAATCTGAAATAAAATCAGAACATTCATCAGAAAGTTCATTGAATGAAACATTAACTTCTATCTTCACAGATAACACCAGATCATTTTAGAATACAACATACAATTCCAGTCGCCCTTCAATAGGAAGAATGTTGTTAAACCTGAGAGATTGCAGAAAAGATTTACAAGAGTATTGCTAGTGGGTTTGAATTATATAGAGAGAGTGAATAGGCAGGAGCTGTTTTCCCTGGACCATCGGAGGCTGATGGATGACATAATAGAGGTTTATAAAATTACAAGGGGTGTGGATACAGCAAATAGCCAAGGTCTTTTTGTTTAGACGGGGTAGTCCAAAACTTGAGTGCATAGGTTTAAGGTGAGAAGGGAAAGATTGGAAAAGAAACTGAAGTAACTTTTCAAAATGTTGGTGTTTGTATGTAATGAGCTGTCAATGTTTAAAAAGCACCTGGATGTGTACATGAATAAGAAGGATTTAGAAAGGTATGGGCCAAATGGGACTAGGTCAAATTGGAATATCTGACCAGCATGAATGAGTTGGAGTGAAGGATCTGTTTCCAAGCAATATGAACCTCTGACTCTATGATTCCATTTCATGCAATTGTACTTTTATATTACATTGATTTGCAAAATCTCATCCTTCTTTTCAAATCCCTCCAGGACCTGACCTCTCTCTACATGTGTACTTCAGTAGAGGGGTCCCTGATTTACAAACTTCTGACTTACAAATGCTTGTATTTCCAAAGTTGATCCCACACATGGTTTTAAAATGTGAAGACCCAAGATACAAACACATCCTGTACTTATGAATAGCTGCTTTCCATTGTCCTGAATTGAGTTCTGACTCACAAGCAAATCCACCTGCAAACAGATGAGAGAACAGAACCCATTCACAACCTGAGGACTGCCTGTAACTTTCTACATCCCTCTGAGTTACCTGC
This sequence comes from Hemiscyllium ocellatum, assembly GCF_020745735.1. Taxonomy (NCBI): domain Eukaryota; kingdom Metazoa; phylum Chordata; class Chondrichthyes; order Orectolobiformes; family Hemiscylliidae; genus Hemiscyllium; species Hemiscyllium ocellatum. Next base: position 15,869,905 of record NC_083426.1, on the reverse strand, counting down.
TCCTCCAAACCTGCCTTCTTGTAAAGCACCAATTTCAATTACTGCACTATCAACGTCATATGTTTTGCTACCAAGCCTCAAACCCAGCAAATCCGTTCCCCAAATTCCAAACCACTCAGTCTCTTTACTTCTCTTTTCTATTTGAAGATGATCCCCAAAAACCTATCACTTTGAGCAAGCAAATTGTTACATGTTCTAATATCTTCACTATGTGAACAGTATCAATTTTTGCTTCAATTTTTTCCTCTGAAGCTCCCTTGGTTCTTCTATAATCTTCAAGATGCTACATAAATGCCTGTTGTTGTTGCTATTGTTGTTTTCGTGGGACAGGAGAAGTGCAGACCGCTGTGTAACTGTCTGAAAGAGTAAATTCTGAGGAGTGACAGAAGCACTGTTCAGTTTGATGATTTATTTCATTCCAAAGTAAACATGACTCTAAAGAAAGCCACTCACATGGTGAGTGAAGACAGTGAAGCAGAGGTTCAGAAGCAACACAGATCAACCTTAAAAGGAAAAGATCAACCTTGCCGCAGGGGATCAGCATTGTCCATTCAATTCTTAAGGTACAAAACCACAAGTAACAAGCATGAGAAACCAATACAGCAATTAGGACAGACATCAGCCATGAAAAGTCTTTGTCAGTTCTGAAGGGCAAAGAAATCTTACAGGTACAGATAATGCACAGCTATCAGCTTTATCCATCATATAATAAGTCAATTTCATATAAGGTACTAAAGTAGGGCAAATTCAAAAAAAAGCACCAAGTCAAGTAACTACCTACAGAATGTGTCTAATGAGGCAGAACAATAGCAGAAAAACCTAAAGCATTACTGGAGATTAGGGATCCAGACCTGAGATATTGGCAAGTTGATATTTATGTCTAAAGTTATCCTATGATTTTCAATTTAAACTCAAGGAGAGTGTTACCTTGAAGTCAGATATTGAGCCATAGCTTAAAAATAGGATGTCTTGCTATAGAGTGAGTGCAGTGAAGGTTTTACCAGACTGATTCCTGATATGGCAGGAACTGATATTTGAAGTGAGGTTGAATCAGTAAGGATTATCTTTTTTGGAGTTTAGAAGAATGAGGGGGGAATCACATAGAAATCTACAAAATTCTTACAGGACTACACAGGACAAATGCAGGAAGGATGTTCCCAATGAGATTATATTTAGAACCAGGGTTACATTCTAAGGATATGGAGTAGACCATTTACTTCACCTCTGGAGTGGTAATCCTGTGGAATTCCCTACCACGGAAAGTAGCCAAGGCCAAAACACTATTATTTCAAGAAGGAGTTGGATACAGCCTTTGATGCTAAAGAGATCAAAGAAAATGGGAGAAGAGCAGGAACAGGCTTTTGAATTGGATGATCAGCCATGGTCATAATGAACAGTAGAACATGCTCAAAGGGCTAAATGATCTACTCCTGCTCCTATTTTCTACGTTTCTATGTGAAATACTGACTACAGCTAATAACAGTACAAACGCAAGGCTGAGGACATATGGCACATCAACTCTCTAATATCAAATCGTAGAAAACAATATGTACTTCAGATTCAGAAGTTCTCGTTCTTGAAGTGGAATGCATGTCTTGATATTAATCTTGTTCAAATGGTGGATGGAGTTAAACCAGTCGAAGTCAAAGAGTATAATAAATTAAAACAGAAAGTGCTAGAGAAACTCAACAGATCTGGCAGTGTCTGTGCAGAGAGAAAAAGAGTTAACATTTCAGGTCCAATCTTCTGAAAGGCAAGAAACAACTGGTCAAGGAACAAACAATTAAGGAATTAGTCAAAAGACATCTGGTAGAAGATTTTACAGGCCTCTCTAGATTCATTGAGTCACTCATCCCTACTTCACCACCCTGCCCCTGCCAACTTTATCTGCAACTCCCCTTATACCCACCCCCAGTCCTGAAGAAGGGATACACCAGAAATGTCGACTTCTCCATCTCCTGATGCTGCCTGGCTTGCTGTGTTCTTCCAGCCGCCTGCTTGTCTCCTTAGATTCATGGTAGAAGTCAGAATGCACCAAGATTAGTCATGTTGGCATAAAAAACTTATGTCATGCTGTCAATAAGATGGGAACCAGTCATTGCTATCAATACTGAAGAGGGTTCAGACTTCAAGAATCAGCAAGGCTTGTGAGGAAGCCTGAACAATGGGATAGCTAATGAACACTTGATCTAATTATACATTTATAACTGATGTTAATACAAGGGCAAGGCAACCTGGTGAACAGTTGGCTATGACAGATTCAAGTCTGATATTGGATGCACGGGCAACTTGAAAGGGTCAAGTTCAAAGCGAAGACTTGATTTCCATATTTTCCCAGGAAGAATCCTTAGTAACAGAGATGAGGCCAAGTCAGAAGGAATCCTTAAATAGTGGAACTGAGGAAGGGAATCATCTTATTTTCACCAGTAAGGCAGTCTACTATGAGAGAATGAGAATGTCCAAATCAATCGACAAGTTGAAGTAAAGAGCTGGCTTACTTCAGCACAGTTTGCTGGGCAGACTGACAATTAAAAAGTGCAGACACACAGTGAAGATGTAATACATACATATGAAAACCACCACCAAGAAGGGATGTCCAACGTTCAAGTTTCAAGATGTGGAAAAGAAGCAATTGTTCGTTTTAGTAGGGAAAATATCATCTGCAAAGGAAAGCTAAGAGATTAAAGGTCCTCCAATTTAAAGACACTGACAAACATCAGACTGTGAAGAAGAGAATCAAGGTCAACAGTTCTCCCATCACGTAAACTAATGTTCTTCCTTGAATGAAGAGACCAAGTTCCAGGAGAGGAGTGAAATCTCTAGGTCATCTTAGAACATAGAACATAGAACATAGAAGGATACAGCGCAGTACAGGCCCTTCGGCCCTCGATGTTGCGCCGACCGAGTCCTACCTAACCTATACTAGCCCAATAACTTCCAAATGCCTATCCAATGCCCGCTTAAATGAACATAAAGAAGGAGAGTTCACCACTGATACGGGCAGGGCATTCCATGAACTCACAACCCGCTGTGTGAAGAATCTACCCCTAACATCTGTCCTATACCTACCACCCCTTAATTTAAAGCTATGTCCCCTAGTAACACCTGACTCCATTAGCGGTAAAAGGTTCTTAGTATCTACCCTATCTAAACCCCTAATCATCTTATACACTTCTATCAGATCTCCCCTAAACCTTCTCTTCTCCAATGAGAACAGCCCCAAGTGCCTCAGCCTTTCCTCATAAGATCTTCCTACCATTCCAGGCAACATCCTGGTAAACCTCCTCTGCACTCGTTCTAAAGCTTCCACATCCTTCCTATAGTATGGCGACCAAAACTGCACACAATACTCCAGATGAGGCCTCACCAGAGTCTTATACAACTGCAACATGACCTCAGGACTCCGGAACTCAATTCCTCTGCCAATAAAGCCCAGTACACCATATGCCTTCCTCACAGCACTATTTACCTGGGTGGCAACTTTCAGAGATCTGTGTACATAGACACCAAGATCCCTCTGCTCATCCACACTACCAAGTAGCCTACCATTAGCCCAGTAATCCATCATCTTGTTATTCCTACCAAAGTGAACGACTTCGCACTTAGCTACATTGAATTCCATTTGCCACATTTCCGCCCAGCTCTGCAACTTATCTATATCCCGCTGTAACCTACCACTTCCTTCCTCACTATCCACAACTCCACCGACTTTCGTGTCATCCGCAAACTTGCTTACCCAGCTTTCAAGTCCTTCCTCTAGATCATTTATAAAGATAACAAAAAGCAATGGTCCCAAAACAGATCCTTGTGGTAAATCTTAATATGTAATGTCAGTGATTTTGAGGAAGCAAGGATAGTAATTACTTACACAAACGTATAATGATAATAGTGGAAAGAATGCTGAGGGAAAGTTGTTGTGTATGAGTTTGAAAGGGTTTTGCATGGGTTAACACATAAACATCTCCAACTATGATGATGTTGTATGAACTTGTGGGCAGAGCAACACAGGATTTCAAAGGAATAAGACCGAACCGCCAGGTCCTCCTCATAGTCTCTGTATCAAATGTGTTTTTTATAAATTTGTTGATAATATGTACTGTAGTAAACTTCTTGTTTAATGCAAAAGTCTTTTCAAAAGTTAGACCAGTATGTGGTTTTCCTTTATTACAATAGACCAAGTAGACCATGTTAATCCATACACTGAAAGAAGGGGGTTTTTATATACATTGACAAGGTGTGAATCTAACACCTCCAAAATGTAATCCCTCCAACTCCAACACACAATAACAGTAGAGTGTGCCATCATTCACAAAGGGTTGCTGGTTAGACGAGCATTCATCATTCATCCCTAATTTCCCTCAAGGAGTTGCTGATGAACTACCTTCTTGAACTACTGCTGTCCATGGTAGGACACCCACACTACTTTTAGGAAGGAAGTTCCAGCACTTTGACCCAGTGTCACTGAAGGGACAGTAATATAGTTCCAAATCAGTATAGTGTTTGGGTAGGAGGAGAACTTGCAGGGGTGGTGTTCCCATATATATGTGGCTCTTGTCCTTCTAGATGATCATGGTTGATGTTTGAAAAGTATTCTCAAAGGACTCCTAGTGAAGTAGTGCTGTGCATTCTGTAAATGGTCCACACAGCTGCAACAGTGGAACGCCAATGGTGGAGGGATTGAATGTTGAAGGTGTTAGATGGGGTGCCACTCAAGAACACTGATTTTACCTAGATGGTGTCAAGTTTCTTATGGGTTAGAAATGTACTCATCCAGGCAAGTGGAGAATATTCCATCACATTCCTGACTTGCCTGATCTGGAAGTGAATGAATTTCCAGGTTCTGACCTGCTCTTGTAGCCACAGTATTCATATGGCTGATCCAGTTCTGTTTCTGGTCAATGGTAACCCTCAGAATGTTGATAGACGTAGATACAACAATGTTAATGCCATTGAATATCTAGGAGCAATGGGTGGATTCTCTCTTACTGGAGATGGTCTTTGTCTAGCATTTGTGTGACATTAATGTTACTTTTTATTTATCAAACAAGCCTCAATGCTGTCCAAATCAGTAAGGGGCTGCTTTGCAGAAAGTCTCCACGTAGTCTTCACTTGTGGCACTAATGTGCATGAAGTGTGATGAATTAACACACAGATCAAATGTGACATTCCTGTCTGTAGCCTTTACATTATTCTGAAGAAACTCAATATAAGATTGACCATGATTCATCTTTCTGCTGGATAATCAGCAGTGTGGTGGTATACAGTGAAGAGCTGGGTGCTCACCTCACCCCAAAGAAGGATATGTAGCAAAATCCAATTGGTCCTTCACAAAATGGATGGTTACAAAAGGCACAGCGAGTATTTTCTTGGCATCCTAGCCAAAGGCCACAAGAGCCCCATTTATGATCCTCAGTGTATTATGTTAATGCTATGATCGAGAAAACTCAGTCCAGGTATGACTGCAGTCAATGTCATTGCTCACTTGGGAATTTTCTTCTGTCCTCTCTATCTGTGCCTATTTTGATGTCACAGATAATGTGTGGACAAATGAAAGTCAATTTCAAACCTACACAGATGGAAGTCAAAAAGCTGAGCAGGGACTCTGTAAGTCTAAGTCCTAGGTGACTTTTTCTTGCAGCCACATTACACTGGTGTCATTTAACCCAGAAAGATTTTATTGCAGAACTCACACATGCAATTCTGGACCACAAATACAACCACATTGCAGAAATGCCTATCACAAAGAAATCACACATAGAAATGACATCACAGAAACCCACTGGAAATACATATCGATTTAAGTGGAAGAAGACTTTATGATGAAATACTGCAACACATCCTGCAAATAGAAACCAAGTGCCTGACCAGAGATCTGAAAGCCAAAAATCTAAAGTTACAGATCTCATGTACTTCTATCAAACAGTATCAAGCTAAGAGAAACGCAGAATTAACTTTAATCTGCTTGAAAGTTCAACAATGTTAAAAAAGGCATAAGCAACTGCTTGAACAGCATGATAAAAACCTGAATCTCTCAAGAAGCAGAAATCACTTTTGGATTATTTCAATGCTGACAGACTGATACACAGAAATCTCTACAGTGTGGAAGCAGGCCATTCAGCCCATCAAGTCCACACTGATCCTCTGAAGAACAGACCCTCTGAAGAACAGCCACCCCAGACCCAGATCTCTACTCCATCTCTATAACCCCACACTTCCCATGGCTAATCCACCTAACCTGCACAGATGCATGGAGAATGTGCAAACTCTACACAGACAGTCACCCAATGGTGGAGTCGAACCCAGATCTCTGGAGCTGTGAGGCAGCAGTGCTGACCACTGAGTCATCGTGCTATCTCTAAAGGGCCAGAGAGAGAGTGTATAGACCACTGTCCTCACAATCACCATCATTGTCTTCTTTCAGTTCATTAGGAGGTGCCCTCCTTTGATGACAAAAGATGAAGTCACTATATTCATAGTATCATCTAGTCATACAGCATGGAAACAGACCATTCAGTCCAACCAGTCCATGCTGACCATAATCCCAAACTATACTAGTCCCACCTACCTGCACTTGGCCCACATCCCTCAAAACATTTCTTATTCATTTACTTATCCAAATGTTTTTTAACATTGTAACTGTACCCACATCCATTACTTCCTCTGGAAGTTCATTCCCACATGAACCACTCTGTGTAAAAAAATTGCGCCTGTGTCTTTTTAAAATCTTTCTCCCCTTACCTTAAAATCCCCCACCCTAGGGAAAAGACATCTGTCATTCACATTATCTATACTCCTCATGATTAGATAAACCACTATAAGGTCACCCCATAACCTCCTACACACCAGTGAAAGAAGCCCCAGCCTATACAGCCTATTTTTATGATTCAAACCCTCTATTCCTGGCAACATTCTAGTCAATCATTTTTGACACTTCTCCAATTTAATAATATCATCCCCTATAACAAGGTGACCAGAACTGGACACAGTATTCCAGAAGAGGCCTCATCAATATCTTGTAAAACCTCAACATGACATCCCAGTTCCTAAACTCAAAGGTCTGAGCAATGAAGGCAAACATGCTAAATGCCTTCTTCACCACCATGTTTAATGTGATGCAAACTTCAAAGCATTATATATCTGAATGTCTAGGTCTCTCTGTTCTATAACACTACCCAAGGCCTTACTTTTAATTGTGTAAGTCCTGTCATTGGTTGTTTTACCAAAATGCAATACCTTGCACTTATCCAAATTAAACTCCATCTGCCAATTGACCAACTTGATCATGATCTCTTTGTACAGTGACATGGTGGCTAAGTGGTTAGCAGTGCTACCTCACAGCACCAAGGACTCAGGTTTGAATCTAGCCCAGGGTGAATGTTCTGTGTGGAGTTTCACATTCTCCCTGTCTCTGTGTGGGTTTGCTCCAGTTTCCTCCCACAATCCAAAGATCTGCTGTTTAGGTGAATTGGCATACGGAATTGCCCATGGTGTTCAACAATGTGTAGGTTAGGTACATTGTTCAAGGGTAAATATAGGATAGTAGGGGAATGGGTCTGGATGGGTTAGTCTCCGGCGGGTAGGTGTGGCTTTGTTGGGCTGAAGGGCCTGTTTCCACACTGTAGTGATTCTGTGAACAGTTCTATGAACTAATTTTAGATAACCTTCTTCACTGCCCACTATACCACCAATTCTGGTGTCATCTGTAAATTTACTAATTATGCCTTCTACATTCTCCTCCAAAATCATTTATATAAATTACAAACCGAAGTGGACCCAGCACCAATCCTTGTGGAACACTGCTGCTGACAGGCTTCCAGTCTGAAAAACAATCCTCCACCACCAACCTCTGCCTCCAACCATCAAGCCAATTTAGTATCCAATTGGCAAGCTCACCCTGAATCCCATGTGATCGAACTTTACTGATTAGTCAACCATGCAGAACGTTGTCAAAAGTTTTACTATAGTCCTAATGGTCCATAGGGCTACTCAGTCCTTAAAGAGAGGTGACTTTTTACCACCCCTCAGGCAACGGGAGGGATTGAGAAGGTGAGATCTTCATGGAAAGCTCAGCAGGAATTGAACTTGCACTATTGCTGTCATTCATCATTGCAAATCAGCCATCCAACCAACTGACTAACCAAAACAAATACTAGCAGATCTATTCAATAAAAAGTTTGGGATCTCACTTCGTAATTGGATAACAAATGACCTTGGAGCGTTAATAATTATATCTGAGGAAACCCTGCATGCCTCTACTAACTTGTTGTTTAATTATCCTAGTGTTTCTGTATTCTGGATCTGCAGCAGCTCCAGCTTAGGAAAGTGGAACACTGATGAGCTTCAGATGGCTGCAGAATGTGTGACATTTAACTGTTCTGTTAATTCACTTCACTGTGGCACAGTGCAGGAGTAGTGTGACTCTCTGAATCTCCCTTTATAATGGATCCCAAACCCATCAGGAATAAAGTCTGAGTTTCAATTGAAGCAGCAGGAATGACACAAAAACATAAAATGCTGGAAAATCTCAGCAGGTCTGGCAGCATCTGTGGAGCAAAATCAGAATTAACACTTTGGGTCCAGGGACCCGTCCTCAGAACCCAATTCTTTTCTGAGGAAGGGTCACTGGACCCAAAGCGTTAACTGTGATTTCTCTCCACAGATGCTACCAGGCCTGCTGAGATTTTCCAACAATTTCTGTTTTTGATTCAGACTTCCAGCATCCATAGTTCTCTTGTTTTTTTTTTCAGAGTGTCAGAGTTGCCCCAGTCTCTGTGCCTCTCGTATCCAAAATGGAATGAAGTTAATAAGTAGTGGAAGTGTGTTGTCTGACTGCCTGTCTCTGCATTAGTAGCTCTCAGCACAAATTAACAGTTCTCTCATCCAAAGATTTAAGTATCAGAAATAACAAATATCCGTCCTTATCAATCTTGTAACTAAGGGTAACTTTGTCTTGCAAAGTCTCCGACCTTTCGCTGCTTTTTCTGGCATGTTTTTCTATTTAAATTCAGTGAAGGAATTGATTCATATAGTGCACTATAATGTGGAGACCCTTTCCTCTATATAATCTTTCACTGGTCATGTCAGTCAATGAGACATATACACACAAGGTTCCTCTCCCAGCCTTATTCTTCTATGAGGGTCCACCTGTGAATGCTCTCAGACCTCCTTCAGCCAAATAGATCCCTCTCAGGGGAACTCTTTTTATACTTTAATCTCACAGCAAAGCCCAGAGACATCGATTTGACCAAATTATCTTGCTGTTCTTTGAATGATCCAGGTTACAAAAAGATGTCACTGAACTAAGTCAGGTCAAACTCAAAATCCTTCAGGTCCCATCTCTAATGTCCATCTATTCATAAACATAGATGGTGCATTGGGAAGGGGATGACCAATGGTTCAGGCAAAGTGCTGTAGAAGGTGTCCTCTAAAGCTCTGTCATGTAGAGTTCAGGTGCCCAATCTATGGCCTGTGGGCCACATATAGCCTGTCAGAGCATTTCATATAGCCCAGCGTCGGCTTTACCGGTAGACAAATTTCAAATTCATTCATAGGGTTCCATAATTAACAACATGATCGCTTTACACAATAAAGATTGTAGACCAGGAGAAAACAATGATATAATGTGAAAGCTTCTTATTTTTCATAATACTTTATTTTCATTATAACTTTTAATATTGCATTTTTGCTCCAAGCAAGATTAATGATTCCGGTTCAATCATTTTATGCAAGTACATGTTAATTTCCTTAAAGATGAACAATTCAGATGGAAGTACATGTTCATGTCACAAACACTGGGAGATTTTAGATTCTAGAGGATGATCTTACTGCTGTTTTTCCTCCATTTCATCTTCCATTTCTTCCTTCCCAGTTGATGACAAATGCTGGTTTATCGCTTTGTAGTGGAAAATAATGTAGCGTGCAGAGGTTTACAATAAATTTAGAGGTAGCTATATTCAGTCCTCCAGGATTATTCCATTCAGGTTAAATTAGAGAAAACCATTGTTTTATTAAATTTACACTCTGCCTCAGATTTTACCATCAGAATAATGGCAGGTTTAATGTTTACTTGCTTTACCTTGAATCAGCACTGGAATGTTTATGAACTGCTAAATGTGGAGCGTGGGAACCCAGTGTTTAGCTTGACCTGACTTGGTTCAGTGACATTTTTTGTAATTGGAGTCATTCAAACTGCAGCAAGGTAATTTTGGTTAAATTGGATCTTTCTGGTCTTTGAACATGAGAACATAAGAACTTGGAGAAGGGTAAGCAATTCTGTCCCTCAAGCTTGCACTGCTATTCTTTAGAACCATGGCTGAACTAATCTCAGCTTCAACTCCACTTTCCTGCCACTCTCCTTAACACTTTAAAACTGTTATTAATTAAAAATCTGTCTAACTCCTTCCTAAATTTGTTCAGTATCCTAGTGTCTGCTGTTCTCTGGGTGGTGAATTCCACAGATTCATGACCCTTTGACAGAAGTAATTAGCCCTCATCTCTGTTTTAAGTCTGTACCTATTACCCTAATACTATGAAGTCTGCTTTGAGAAGAAAGTATTAAATGGGATGAAAGACATCTATTTGGTGGCGGTGGTTTGGGAACATCTTGCAGATGATCATCACAAAAGAACAAGGAAGCTGAGGGATCACATGTATGTATCACATTGATTGAAGTCACCAGGGTTAAGTTAGATGGAGATCCCACTTCTACCTCTTGTTGTAATCTTGTAAGACTGGTGTGTTTTCAATATTACCATTCAGACATCAGCATGTGTCAAGTCCTACATCTGCTGAACAAACCCACTATCAGCAATAAAGGTTAAGATTGGATCATTTTGGAACTAGAGACTAAGAGTTATAGGATTAATTGACTCTGGAATACAAAATTCAGTAGTAAGATAAGAATCAACTCAAGATTGAATATGGGTCAGGCTGCTACATTATTTCAATTACAAAAAGACAGTTTACTCTAAATTGCTTTGTGAATTTATTACACTTACACATTAATAGTCCATTAAACACACATGAAAAGGTAGGGGTGTAGGTAGCTTGTTAATTTATGCATAGACAATCTCTGGTCAAGAAAGTGAACAATTGAAATGTCTAAGCTCATTACTAGAGGTAGTAAGTCGTTCTTAGAGGTTCATTATTAAATTGGAAAATCTTGCTTTTCCTTTATTGAATCTCCACTTGCTGTTAAACTAAACTTTCCAGACTCTGACCATTCCATAGGGCTGCTCTCTCACAGAGGAAGTCAATTGGTGGTGGTTTAATCTGAGGGTTATCACACCCAGACAGGGGAGAAGTTGAAAAGGAGCATCCTTTACAGTAACCTCAGTCAATGCAGGAACAGAACCTATGCTTTTAGCCTTACTTGCCAACTGAGTTAATTTTTCCTTTCTTAGGACTCTACTTAAACCTATGTTTTTGGACCAAATCTTTGTACATCTGTCCGAATATCACCATTGTGGACCAGCTTCGAGATGTTCTATTACTCTGAACATCAATGCAAATTGTTTTGTTGCTTTTGTCTCTTTTTCTCTTAAATTAATCTTCCTTTCCCTCTTTATTTCTCCCTTTCCATCCCTGATCTGATTCTACTTTGCTCAGTTTAATTGTCATTTCGTCGTTTCTTTCTCAATCCTTAAATATCAGTTCATAAACGACTGGACTGTTAGTCCCTCTGTTCACTTAGGGCTCGATGCTCTGTTGCACACACTGTGTTATCATTGCCCACATTCCCAAGAACTGGCAATGCAAAAACATTTTGTGCTGAAGGAGGAAGGAAAATTCCTCAAATCATTTAAGAGCAAAATTCATGAAACAAGGGAGGAGGTAGAGTTATTTTTGATGCATTATTCAGATGGGTTAAATGGCCTTTCCAATCTAATGTAAGTATCTCTAAGTGTCTCATGATCTTGTGAAAAGTTGTGTAAGCCTGAACTAAACGGGATAAGAAGCATACCTCGAATATTTGTCAACATTTGCTTTTTTTTCCAAAATAGGGAGCAATTCACTGGGGAGGGGAATGCAAACTTTTCTTTTGTTGAGGAAGTGAAAGAAAACGTGTTAACTGTCGCATAATGATTTATTAGTAAAATTAATGGCTTCCTCTCCATGGCGTGTAGCTTGGCGGACAGCTGAGCTGGTTCAGTTACAACCACGATGAGCTGTCAAAGCCACTTCTGTCGTTTAGCTCTGCCGTGTTCCGACACAAAACTGCCAGAAAGCGTGAAAGGAAATCCCCCTCTTCCGGGCTGAATAACTACAAATCAAAATAGAGGGCGAAAACAGTAAACAATCAGCACGTTGACGTTTAAAGGTTTCAATGCAGACCAACCTCAAGGAATTAAAAGGTTGATCGCACGAATTGCTGTGCAGAGCAGGCTTGATCCAATGTTTCATTAAACCGGGGTGGTGGGTGAGGGGGAAGAAAGCGGTTTATTAAGCTGAGAGATCCTCATCTCTGCAGGGATGAGGGAGCTTTGTGCTGCCTTGCTTATCCGTTCCTGTCATAAATCTGTAAAAGGGTGAAGGCTGCCGAAAAAAAGTCTAAAACGGAGAAAAGGTTTTTGGAAGAATGGAAGTAACTCTACCGGGAAAAAAAAACAGGTAATGTTATGATTGTCCCAATTTTAATGCAATGTGTCTGACCTGCTTTCTTTGTGTGATAAGTACTCTTTGTATTAATGCACAGGTATTGATGCTTTTATTTTTAAAAAAGCTTATTTTCCTATTACAATTCTGCACCAGAAATGTTTGAAAACTTACAAAACAACAAGCCCCCCTCCCCCTCGCTCATTTTACTGTTCAAGTGGACTCTTTTTAAGTTGGTAACGCAACCAAGGCAAAGACGTCGATGCATACAGATAAGCAGGAACATTATAAGATCAGCTTTTTTATCTTTCGAGAGCCCCACCTTTGAGTGACACATAGAATGGCGTCAAAACAATACTGACTAAAAAGAATGTGAAATTCAGTGACTCAGAATCATGTGAAAACAGGCTGTTTGCCTGTCGCGGAATGCTATAAAAGTGTGCTACAGTCATGTGTAAGAGGAAACGTGTTAAAAGTTAGGCTTTTCAGTTTGCACGTGAAATCAATGTGACATTGCTTATATTTTCTGTAAACCCATTTTGTTGAGTTCAGTAAATTGTCTTCCTGATGTACCCAACAAACTTCGCTTCTTGTCTTAAACCTCCTTTAAACTCCCAGGCCAATTATCTAGAATGTAAAACTAATATTGCGCTCAACTTTCTTAAAAGTGTATTCATGGGATATGGGCATCGATGACCAAGCTAGCATTTAGTGCCAATTCCTTGTCGCTCAGATGGCCGGTAAGTGTGTTGTTGTGAGTCCGGAGTCACCCATAGGCCAGATCAGGTAATGGCAGATTTCCTTCCCTAAAGGACAGTAGGTTTCCAGGACCTAGTAATTTTCCTGGAGAAAGTGAGGTCTGCAGATGCTGGAGATCAGAGCTGAAAATGTGTTGCTGGAAAAGTTCAGCAGGTCAGGCAGCATCCAAGGAACAGGAAATTCGACGTTTGGAGCATAAGCCCTTCTTCAGGAATGGCTTATGCCCGAAATGTCGAATTTCCTGTTCCTTGGATGCTGCCTGACCTGCTGCACTTTTCCAGCAACACATTTTCAGCTCGTAGTTCCTGGCAGGAAAATTATGTGACAGCTTAGGAATAGTTATCTTTCTCATTTTTCCTCCTTCTTTAGGAAAGAAATCTTGAATTTGCTTCATAGTGATCCTGGATTAACTGCTTTGGATTTATTAACTATGTCGCGATTCCAAGTGTAAATTCCTAACCACACCCAATGACACCAGGAGCTGCTAGTGCCCCACCTCACCATCTTGTTTTCTTACAATTTTATCTCAGCTCATTTTTTCCCAGCTTTTTTTCCTCCATTCTCCTCAAAGTTGTCAAGTCTTTGAGATATACAGTTGACTACGTTGTCTAAGTGGACATTTTTCATAGGTGAACCAGACAATTGGGGTGAGCTTTAACCTGGTGGAGGTGATGGTGTATCAGTAGAATGTTAATCTATGTAATATTTGGGGACCTTAGTTGGAGTCCCATCCAGGCAGATGGTGGAATTTGGACTAAAATGTGGAATTAAGAGTCTAATGAATACAATGAAATCATTGCTACTTATTGGGGGAAAAACCTGTCTGGTGTCCTAAAAACCTAATGTCCTTTAGGGAAGGACCTTTAGGGAAGGAAATCTGTCATCCTTACCTGGTCTGGCTTGGTCACTGATGCCCGCATCCCAGAAATAACTTTTTATAAAAAGTTGAGTGCATCCTTAGTTTTACATCCTACAGCAATATTGAGTGGGTTCAGAACTCACTACACTGTCTACTCCTTCCCAGATGAATTAAGATGAAGTTATTACCCTAGGAAACATCACAGATGAGCCTGATCTTATCCTCACATTATGCTGATGTCCATGTCTTTTCTGTATGGATTCTCCAGCTAGGAGGCAAACTTGGTACTGTGGCCTTTCCCTCCCTCACCTCCCTCCAACCAGAAGGGATGAACTCAGATTTCTCCAGTTTCCTCATTTCCCCTCCCCCCACCTTGTCTCAGTCCCAACCCTCGAACTCAGCACCACCTTCCTAACCTGCAATCTTCTTCCTGACCTCTCCGCCCCCACCCCCACCCCCACTCCGGTCTATCACCCTCACCTTGACCTCCTTCCACCTATCGCATTTCCAACGCCCCTCCCCCAAGTCACTCCTCCCTACTTTTTATCTTAGCCTGCTGGACACACTTTCCTCATTCCTGAAGAAGGGCTCATGCCCGAAACGTCGATTCTCCTGCTCCTTGGATGCTGCCTGACCTGCTGCGCTTTTCCAGCAACACATTTTCACCTTCCTCACCTTTCCCAGCCTGGTGAATGTTAAGACCAACTCCTATCAAATGAATGCTACTTCCCCATTCATCTAACTCTGTACAGACCAGGAATTGAATCTTCAACTTTTAGATCTGCTAAATACTCATTTATTGCTGAACCAAGGGGCAATCCAGCTTCATTAAAATACAAATCAGACCTCAAACATTCATATTGCCCTTTATCTCTCTCTTTACTGGTTGATAGAGTCCAACATGTAGATTGAAGAGATAACCATGAACACAATCAGTACTTCTCATTTAATTTTCTGATTGAGTGGAAAAAATGAGATACAGAATAATCCCTCACACTCTTTCCAAGAGAAAAATAATAACTTGCACTACTAATAACTAACCTAATAGTGTTGCTTAATTGCAATATTATTAAGACTAACACCTGTGGATTTAAACTTAGTTACTTATCAAATGCAACATTCACTTTCATTATGTTATTTAAAATGTTGATGTCATCAATGCATTATGTAATGCCAGAAAGTGACACTAGCATTACGCATATTTATGAACAATACTCTATTAAAAGAAAATTAACCTATTCACTTTAAACAGGTCAAGTCTCGATTAAGATATTACTTACGAGAATTTAACATGCCAACAGCATATAGTAAGACCAAGTTGAATGTTACTTCAATTTGCAGCCTGCTGATGATGAAATAGGAACATAGGGATAGATATAGGTGATTTAACTAGATTATGGCTGATTTGTGCCTCTATCGCATTTATGCCGCTTTGATCCATGTCCCTTAATACTTTCACCTAACAAAAGTCTCTTGAACTCAGTCTTTAAAAATGCAGTTGACTAAGAATCCACAGCTTTTGTTGGAGGAAAATAGTCTTAGTTCCCTTTCCGTGAAAACCTGCACCTGAAGATTTTGGTTTGGAATTGTTTATTCATTTGATTGATGGAACTCTGGCATCGTTGGCTGCGAAACATTTATTTCCAGTCTTTAATTGCCCTTGGGGAAATAGTTGTGAGCAGCCTTCTCGAAACTCTGCAAGTTGTGTGGAATTGAGACACCCACAATTTTGACCTAGCAACAGTGAAGTCATGTAATAGTTCCAAATCAGGATTGTACGTGCATTGAGTGGAACTTGCAGGCTGTGGTACTCTCATGCATGCATTGCCCTTATCATTCTGAGTGGTAGATGTCAGAAGTTTGGAAGGAGATGTTGAAGGAATCTTGCTCAGTTGCTGCAGCACATCTTGTCAATGGTACACACTACTGCTACTGTACATTCGTGGTGGATAGGTTGCTAATCAGGTGGGTTGTTTTCCTACCAGTTGGTCAATTTTCTTAAGTGTTAGGAATATCAGACTTTCCTCAGAATATCTGTCATTCCTCAGACTTGCTCCTCCATTAAATCAAAGCTAGTCATATTCCATATGACACATTTTCACACTATCCCTATTCCCTTTGACATCTAGAAATCTATCATTCTCTGTCTTATGATTGAGCTTCCACAGCCCTCTGGGTAGGCAATTCCAAAGATTTGTCACACTCTGAGTGAAGAAGTTCCTCTTCATCTGTCTTTATTGCCTTTTCCTTCATGTTGAGACGACATCATTTGATTCTCAATACATCCATCCTGCTTTGTCCTTTAAACAATTTTGTAAGTTTCAATTAGATAACCTTTCACTTTACTAAGCTCCAGTGAACAAAGGTCCAGTCTTCTCATCCTCTCCTCAGAGAATAACCCTGCCAATCCAGGAATTAGTCTACTAGCCCTCCTGTGCACTCCCTCTATGAAAAGTATAGCCTGAAATAAGGAGACCAAATCTACAGTATGCCAGGTGTGATCTCACCAAGATTCTATCCAATTGAAGGAAGATACTTTACTCTGTACACAAATTCATTTGTGAGAAAGGACAGCAGACTATTTGCCTTCTGAAATTGAAATACACCACGACCTCGCACCATATCCACTGGTTCTCCATTCTTTATTCTTGTAAATACCTAAGAAGCTTCTCATATGTGACTTACCTTTCTCTGACTCTCCTCAATTAGTAATTATTTTCTAAGTATCTAGCTTCACTTCCTTTACAACAGAATTAATAGAACCTTGAAAGATGATCACCAATGCACTCATTATTTCTAAAGCCACATCTTTCAACACTGAAATGAGGAATATTGAGTCCTACAGATTGTAAACTTTCTGACCTACTAACATATACAGTACTGCTTTTTACCTAATACTACTTTCAGTTTCACATTCTTACTCATCTTCTGTATCTAATATTCCAGGAAGATTTTTGTATCTTCCTCTCTAAACACAAAATAAATAATTTGGGTCTGGAGTCATAGAGATGTGCAACATGAACACAAACCCTTTGGTCCAACTTGCATAACATTTCTGCCATTTCACTCATTTCTACTATGAATTCTTCTTTATCTGCCTATAATCAAACCATATTTTTCTTTACCAAATGTTTCTTTTTGACATTTATTTAGAAGTTTTTACTGTTGTATTTTATATTTCTTTCTGATTTATAATCATATTATATTTTTCCTTCATTATCAGTTTCTGGGTTCCCATTTCCTGAATATTAAAATACTCTCAATCTTCAGTCTTATTAATCTTTTTGGCAATTGTATAGCCACACCCTTTATTATAGGACAACATTTAACTTTATTAGCCATGTTGACCACTTTTCCCCTTGAAGGAATGTATACTGGTTGAAAACTATTAACTCTTTAAACAGTTCATTGCCTAAGTACTATCATACAATTTAATGTATCTTCCCAGCCTACTGGTGCCTGGACTTTCATAGTATCCTTTGTTTCAAATTAAAACCTTAGTTTTAGATTAGCATTCATCATTTTCAAACCTACTGAAAAGCTCTATCATATTATGGCCACTCTTCCCTAAAGGATCTGTTACAATGAGATTCTCAATATATAATACTGATCTAAACTAAACTGTTCCCTAATTGTTTGTTATCATACTTCTCCAAAAAAAGCCATCTGATACACATTTGAATAATTCATCCTCCACAGCATTGGTGTTGATGGGATTGACCTCGTTAAATGTAGATTGAAATCACTCATAATTACTGCATTTCCTGTATTAAGTGTACCTCTAATTTCCTGATTAATACTATGCCTAATGTTACCTCTACAGTTTAGGAATTTTTTCAACTCCTACTAATTTTTGCTGTCCCTTTATAGCTCCACCCAAACAGATTGCACATTTTGTTCTTCCAATCTAAGATCCTCTCTCATTAATATATTGATCCTATTCCTTTTGTCTGTATAAAACCACTTCTCTTTCCTTTTTGCCTGTCTCTCCTGAGTGTTGGTAAAGCTTCACTCATACAGGCAAATATCACACATGTATTCCATCACACTCCTGATTTGGATCTTGTAGATGATGGGCAAAGTTTGGAGAATTAGGAGATGAGTTACTCACTGCGAGTCTGTTCTTTGAGCCATAGTATTTATGTGACTAGTTTAAATCAGTTTTTGGTCAATGGTTTTTGGTGGTGGAATCCAGCAATGTCAAGGGGAGATGATTAGATTCTCTCTTTATTGAAGCTGATCATTGCCTGGCATTTGTGAAGTGCAAATGTTATTTCCAGTTATCAAACCTAGCATGACTCGGATTCTAAAGATCAGTGCACTTGTTCTGGATTCTTTTGTCAGAGAATATCGTTTCTCGTCATCTAACCATTCTAATCCTTTCTTCAAGTTCTTTAATACACATTGCCCCCAAGTGTGGGTTTCCTCCACGTGCTCCAGTTTCCTCCCACAGACCAAACTTGTGCAGGTTAGGGGGATAGGCCATGCTAAATTGCACACAGTCTCCAAGGATGTACAGGCTAAATGGATTTGCTGTGGGAAATGCAGGGTTACAGGTATAAGGTAGGGGAGTGGAATGTTCTTTGCATAGTCAGTATGTACTCAATGGGCTGAATAGCCTGCTTCCACACTCTAGGGATTTTATAATTCATCATGCCTCGGTTTAATATATTCATGAGCATATCAAAGCAAATTTATATAACCTATCTATACAGCACCCCTCCAACAATTTACACCTCAAACTGACACATTGCAGTGAATCTGCACTGCATCCTTTCTAGGTCAATATGTCCTTCCTGAGACAATGCCCCAACTTGATTGAGGTGTCCAAGAACCTAAACTGTCTTCACAAGGTGGATGTGAAATAGGTGTTCCCATTGTGGATTGGTTCACTGTTTAAAAATTCATGGTCCCCCCTTCTGGACAAACATAAGGAGAATTTTTCTCAGACAATATTGCAACTGTGGAATTCCCTGCAATAGAAGTGGTGGAAGTGGGGATAATTGAATATATTAAATTTTTGTTAATTCTTGTACGGAAGGAGATTCAAGGATGGGGTGCAAAGATGGGAATGCAAAAATTAAAACAAGAAAAGATCAGCAATAAATTAATGAATAATGAAGCAGGCTTGAAAGACCAATTAAGCTTATGTTCATATATCAGACTGAATATGGTACTACAGGTGGGGTCTGACAAAGGCTCTATAGAACAGCATTACAGAAGGTAAATTGTTTAGCTACCATTCCTTCCTTTCAAAGATGTTTTTCTGTCATGTTTGCTAGGCAAGTTCTGCGCATAAATAAAATTACAGGACCTTTAACTGTGCTGTAAAATAATGGGTCAAATGACACAGACACATGTTACAGTTGAGCCAAAAACAGGAATTGATATTTATGGCATTAATTAAAACAGGTTCTCTGAAATGTGAAATGATCTCACCTCAGTTAGTGCAGTTTAATGTTGACCTCTAATGGTACTGCTCTGCATGACTTAGTGTGAAATGGCAGGTACAACACTGGGCTGAAAACATAACCCGCAGAAACACAGTGCAAGCTTCAATAAAATAATGATTTGGGGTAGGTATCCAGCTATCATGTCTCTAAGTGTACCAGTTCTTGTTTCACTAATTGAAAAGCTCAAAGTGCCAATTCCTGATTCTAAATAAGTAGTACATATATATTGTAGAAAAACCACCTTAGTTATCAGTTACAGAACTGGAATGAAGGATACTTTCAAAGAAATTACTGTTATGATTTCCAGGGGATACCATTACCCAAAATGACAAAGTATTCCAAATTATCATGAAATTAAGAAATTGCCAACACAATTCCCCTTTTTGTAAGTGGTTCGAACTACCTCCCTATAGCCCTAAGATACAAGGAGCTCTCGAATGCTGTCTATCATGAGGTCTGGATATTGACAATCAGTCCTATTTTTGCATTACCTAAGAATGATTATTTGCCTATTCTTTGGATTTCCAATTAGTTCCTTTCTTTCTATACAATAGACAGAGTACTTATCCCATATTTAGTTCCCTAGCACCATTACTTCATCCTCTCTTTCTGAATCCCAATAACAGAATTTCTGATGAAGGGCTTATGGCCAAAACATCAATTCTCCTGCTCCTCGGATGCTGCCTGACCTGCTGTGCTTTTCCAGCACCACACTCGACACAAGTTTATCATCTGCTTGCATTTTTTAAATATTCTTATTCTCCACACATCACACCAGTTACTGCATTTCAAACAACTTGTGTGAATGTGTTTTAGAAGTTTAAAAATGAAAAGGAATAATCTAAATAACTACAGCAGCTTGCATTTTGTGGAATGCTTTTAACCTAATAAAATGTTCCAAAAGATTTAGTGTAATTATTTCCTACTTTCTTTAAATCTTCCTCTGCTGTGCATTTTTCCTATCCATCCATGTTAAACTGTGAGATGTACATGAGTTTCCAAGCAATAATATCCAACTGGATTTTTCTAATCCCTCAAATTGAAAAGCTGTACCATCACTTACAAGGATACATGTTGACTTTGTGCAATAGCATAAAATGGTGAACTCTTTTAAATCTCTCAGAAATAAAATCACGGAAGGTCTATTGATCTACGAACAATTGTTATACATTATTGTGCCACTGTCACAATTTTCATGTCATAGAGTCATAGAGACGTATAGCATCGAAACAGACCTTTCGGTCCAACCCGTTCATGCCGACCAGATATCCCAACCCAATCTAGTCCCATGTGCCAGCACCCGGCCCATATCCCTCCAAACCCTTCCTATTCATATATTCATCCAAATGCCTCTTAAATGTTGCACCACTTCCTCTGGCAGCTCATTCCATACATGTACCACCCTCTGTGAAAAAGTTGCCCCTTAGGTCTCTTTTATATCTTCCCCTCTCACCTAAACCTATGCCCTCTAGTTCTGGACTCCCCGACCCCAGGGAAAAGAATTTGTCTATTTATTCTATCCATGCCCCTCATAATTTTGTAAACCTCTATAAGGTCACCCCTCAGCCTTCAACACTCCAGGGGAAACAGGCAGGTATCATCTCAGGTTTCATGTTACTCACATGATCAGACCACTTTTCACCTGTGATTAACAGTTAGAAGGCATAAGAGAATGGCTGAGAAGAGTTTTGTTCAAATGTGCCCAATCCTTCTCTTTGGGAACTGTACATTTGATTAAAAAATAGATTTCTCGGGATGACAGAGCAGAGATCTGAAAATACAAGACTTTGGGAATAGGCAGGCTGGATCCTTTTTTGAGTGCTACAAATTGGGAGAGTAAAACCTTCTGAAGAGACAGTCCAATTCTAATGGCATGTTTCCACCACGTATAAAGGGAAAATTATAAAACCATTTTATACCAGTTCTTGTTCACGTCAAATTCTGGAACGCCTGCAGTTTCCAATATTTATGATGTCTTAATCAGTTTTCCAAAGGTATGGTGATTAACGTTCTCTCCTTTCAACACTGTCATTTCAAATTGCTAATAATGTTATGACTGAGAACCACTCAGTACTTTTCAAACAAGATGGAAATATGAATTCTAAGTCAACAGGAAAGTTCAGAACAATAGAGATCTCTATATTTTTAATTGTAAGCTATATTCATGAAGATGCAGGTAGGAATCAGGATTTTTAAGTATAAAGAAAGATTTGACATGCTCAGATTACTTCCTTTGAAACAGAGAAGGCTGAGATGTGACTTAATTGAAGGATATAAAATGAAGAGGGGTCCAGATGGGATGGATAGGAAATATGTGTCTCCCATAACAGCGAGATTAATAACTAGGGGCCATTAACTTAAAGCAAAGATTAGAAGAGAATTGAGGAGAATTTTTTTCTATTAGAGATGGTAGTAGCCTGAGTTTAAAAGGGTGGCAGGGACAAAAACTCTTAACACATTTAAGAAATGTTTAGATGTTCGCACTTGTAATCTGTAGGTTTCCTAGCCTCCAGGATTACGCCAGAGTTTACAAGAGTTGAAGATTAAAATCCTAGGACACTGCTGTACACAAACTAATTTAAGAATAATAAAGGCATTTAAACTTTTGATAAAGTTCCTCAGTTACAATAATATTACAGATTTGAAAAAGTGGCTGCTCAGTAGAGTAGGATGTCTGAAGCTGGGAGATCGTGCAATGAAAGTTTCAGAACTATTTCCAATTGGTGTTGGCAATCCCATTGGACCACGGTGTGGAAAGTGGAATTAAGTTATACATTTCTATTTAGGCTGGGCATGGTGGGCCAAATGGTCTTCTGCTATGCCATAAATGTTTCATATCTCATTATTCCTATGACACAGCAGTTTTAGAATGGATTTGTTACATAACTTACAGTGCAGGCACAAGGGTCGGGTTTTTTCACTCTTTGGAAATTGTGCTGCATGACATCTAACTATTATGTTAGATGTATAATGAAGAAGGGCTCATGCCCGAAACGTCGACTCTCCTGCTCCTTGGATGCTGCCTGACCTGCTGCACTTTTCCAGCAACACATTTTCAGCTCTGATCTCCAGCATCTGCAGTCCTCACTTTCTTTCTAACTATAATGTTAAGAGCAGATGAGGAGGAATGGAATGGAATGGCTCTCAGCTTTTCCCACTCTTTGCTTTGTGACAGGGTTTTAAATTTAAAAAGGATGTGTTATCCAATTCAGTGTCAACTTCTCAGATTGCGTGCAGGCAGTAAAGAATTAGTCAGACAGGATGTTGTGAGCGAAACAAGTAAGGTGTTAGTTTTATTGTGCTAGAACATACCCGGCTAAAAATATTAAATACTACAAATGTAAAAAGACATCTCAACTTCTACAACTCACACACAATTATAGACACTTGAATATGAAGGGTACAAATGACAGAATAGAGGAGTTCAATCGAGGAAAAAAGATAAGAGCTTACTGGTTGTAGCTGACTGCCTTGTCTGGCTTTGGCTCTCCAAGGTTTTAGTCTTCGGCTGGTAGATTAAGGTTATAGGTGGTGTCTTCTCCATCTCCTGGAATTGCTGTTGTGGAAACTGAAGTCACTTATAAATTCATGTATGGGATACCAGTACAATTAGCTAGGCCAGTGGTCCTTTTGGAGGAGAGAACAAAAGAACAGACTATTACTTCAATGGAGAAAAATTGCAGAAAGTTGCAACACAAAGGAGGTTGGGGGCGCTTGAGCACAAAAAGTAAAGCTATCACACAGGTACAGCAGGTACATCAGGAAGGGAAATTGAATTTTGGTTCTTATTTCGAGAGGGTTGGAGTAGAAGAGTTGGGAAGTCTTACTGCAACTGTACAAAGTGCTGGTGAGACCACATTTTAACTAATGTGAGCAGCCTTAGAACATAAGATACAATATAGAGCAGTATAGCACAGGAACAAACCCTTCAGCCCATCATGTCTGTGCTGATCATGATGCCATTCTAAACTAGTTCCACCTGCATGCACATTTATTCTAGTTATTCCTTCCTGTTTATGTGTCTGTCTAAATGCCAACTCAGCATTGCTATCATAGCTGCTTCTACCACCCACCCTGGTGGCGATACCTCCCACCCTCTTCGTAAAAACTTCCCCAGTATATCTCCTTTAAAGTCTCCTCCTCTCACCTTAAATCTATGCCACCTAATATTTGAGATTCCTATCCTGGTAAAAAAAAGACTCTGACTACCCATCCTATCAATGCCTCAATTTTACATATTTGCAACCTCTGTTGCTCTAGCAAGATCAATCCAAGTTGCCCAACCTAACATCTTCTGCACCCTCTACAAAATCTCCATTTTCTTCCTATTGTGTGGTGACCAGAACTGCACACAATATTCCAAATGTGATCTAATTAATGTTTCCTATGGATTCAACATGACTGGCCAACTTTTAAACTTAGTGAACTGACCAAAGAAGGTAAATATGTCATACCTTTTTCTTTAACACCATATCTACTTGTATTGTCACTTTCAGGGAGCTGTGGACTTGCATCCCAAGATCCCTCTGTATATCAGCACTCCTAATGGTACTGCCATTTACTGCATATTTTCTTCTTGCATTTGACCCACCAAAATGTATCACCTCTCACTTATCCAGATTAAATGCCATCTGCCATTTCTCCACCCAAATTTCCAATTGATCTATATCCTGCTGCATTCTTTGACAATCTTTCTCACTATCCACAACTCCATCAATTTTCATGTCACACGCAAACTCACTAATTTGAACCTATATTTTCATCCAAATCATTTATATTTATTACAAACAACAGAGGTCCCAGCACTGATCTTTGCAGAAGATCACAGACCTACAGTCAGAAAAATACCCAAACAATCATAAGATGTAGGAGCAGGAATTAAGCCATTCAGCCCATCAAGTCTGTTTTGCCATTCAATCATGGCTGGTAGGTTATTCAACCCCATTTTCCCTCTTTCTCCTCATAACCTTTTATCCCCATGGCAATCAAGAATTTATCGATCTCTGTTTAAAATATACTCAGTAACCTGGCCTCCACAACCTTCTGTGGCAATGATTTCCACAGATTCACCACTCTCTGGCTAAAGTAGTTTCACCTTACTTCTGTTCTAAAGGGTCTTCCCTTTACTCTAAGGCTGTGCTCGTGGGTCCTCATCTCTCCTGCCAATGGAAACATCTGCCCAATGTCCACTCTGTCCAGGCCATTCAGTATTCTGAATGTTTCAATTAGATTCCCCCATCATCCTTCCAAATTCCATCATGTACAGCTCCAGAGTCCTCAAACACTCTGCACCATACTCTTGAACCTCTTCTGGACTCACTCCAGGGCCAATACATCCTTCTTGAGTTATGGGACCCAAAATTGCTCACAATATTCTGATTGTGGTCTGACCAGAGCCTTATAAAGCCTTCAAAGTACATCACTGCTTTTATATTCTAGTCCTATCTAGATTACTGATAACATTTTTTTGCCTTCCTAACTACCAACTCAACCTGCAAGTTTACCATAAGAGAAACCTGGACGAGGACTCGCAAGTACCTTTACATTACAGCTTTCTGAAATTTCTCCCATTTAGAAAATAGTCCATGCTTCCATTCTTCTTACCAAAGTGCATGACTTCACACTTTCCCATGTTGTATTTCATCTGCCACTTCATTGCTCATTCTCCTAATCTGTCTAAATCTTTCTGCAGCCTCTCCACCTCAATACTACCTGCCCCTCCACCTGTCTTTGTATCATTTGCAAACTTAGCCAGAATGCCCTCAATTCCTTCATCCAGATCATTAATGTATGTATTGAAATATTGACCCATGTGGAATACCACTAGTCACTGGCTTCCATCCTGAGAAAGACCCTTTTATCGCCATTCTCTGCCTTCTGCCAGACAGCCAGTCTTCTATTCATGCTAGTTCCTTACCTCTTCCACCATGGGCCATTGTCTTACTCGGCAGCCTCATGTGCAACACCTTATCAAAGGCCTTCTTTGACCTAGACAATTTGTATATAACTTACCAATTCACCATGGATCCCATGTGGACTTAATCTTCTGGACCAGCCCATCATAAGGGACCTTGTCAATTGCTTTAGTAAAGTCCATGCAGAAAACATCCAATGTTCTACCCTCATCAATCATCTTCTTTACTTCCTCAAAAGGCTCAATCACATTTATGAGACAAGACTTCTCCTTCTCAGAGCTATGCTGACTATCTCCTTTAAGTCCATTTTTTTGCAAAGGCAAGTACCTTATCTCCCTACGAATCTTCTCCACTAATGATACCTACCATTGATGTAAGGCTCATCAGTCTATAATTTTCTGGATTATGTCTGTTGCCCTTTTTAAACAAAGGAACAACACTGGTTATTCTCCAGTCTTCTGGGACCTCTTCTGGTGGTTAAAGAACATACAAAGATTTCTGTCAAGGCCTCAGCAATCTCCTCCCTTGCCTCCTTTAGTAACCTGGGCTAGATTCTTATTTACTTTAATGTTTTCGAGACACTAAACACCTCCTCCTCCTTAATATTGACATGCCCTAAAATGTCAACATACCCCTCATTAATCTTACCATCATCCTTGCCTTTCTTGGTGAATACCAATGGAGAGTTGTCATTAAGAACCTTACCATTTCCTCTGTCTCCAAGCATAAATTCCCTCATACATTCTTCAGTGAACGTGCCCTTCCTCAGCAAATCTCATGCTCCTAATATGCTTATAAAATGCTTTGGGATTCTCTTTAATCCTACTTGCTAAGGACACTTCATGGCCACTTTAGCCGTTAGAATTTATTTTTAAGTTCTTCCCTGCTTCCTTTATATTCCTCAAGGCCTTGTCTGGTTTCAGTTTCCTAAACCGTACATATGCTTCCTGTTTCTTTTTGACTATACTTGCAAAAACACTTGTCATCCAGGATTCCCAAATCTCGCCATCCTTATCTTTCCTCCTCAGTGGCCCTGAACTCTGATCAACTGGACTTTAAATACACCCACATGTCAGATGTGGAGTTACCCTCAAACAGCCACACACACCCCCCCCCCAACTAATTTCTCCAGTTCCTGCCGAATACTGTTGTAATTGCCTTCTCAATTTAGCACTTCCACCTGACAACCCAACTATCTTTATCCACAACTAACCTAAAATTACATAATTATGATCACTGTTCCCAAAATGTTCTCCCACTGAAACTTTGATCATTCCCTATTACAAGGTCTAATATGGCCCATTCCCTAGTTGGACTACCTACATATTGATTGAACAAAACCTCCTGGAAGCACCTACCAAATTCTGCCCCAACTAAGCCCCTGGCAATAAGGGAGCCCCAGTAAATATTGGGAAAGTTTAAAAATACCAATTTGTTGTTTTTATATCTTTCTATGTTTACCTTTACATTTCCTGGCTGTTGGGAGACGTATAGTATAACCCCATCATAGTGCTTGCACTTTTCTTATTCCTGAGTTCTACACAAATGGCCTTGCTGGATAGACCTTCAAGATATCGTCTCTTGGTGCAGATGTGACATTTTCCTTCATCCCTTTCACAATACTCTCTCTCATGCCAAAAACATCTAAACCCTGGAATGTTGAGCTGCCAGTCCTGCCCTTCTCTCAACCAAGTTGCTGAATTGGCTACAACATAGTAGCTCTCTGTAGTACTCCAAGTCTAAACTCACCTCTCTTACCTGTTGTACTCTTTGCATTAAAATAAATATACCTCAGACCTCCAGTTCCGGTGTGTTCATTAACTTGGCACAGCCTGTTCTTCCTATTGGGCTGACTTGACTTAACCTCTACCTTCTCCTCAATCGCTCCAATGGTGACTGCTCTGGTTCCACCCATTACTGCACTAGTTTAAGCAGCACTAGCAAACCTCCCTGCCAGGATGTTGGTGCCCCTCCAGAATAGGTACAATACGCCCTCCTTGTATCGGTCCCATCTGCCCTGAAAGAGATCACAATGATCCAGAGATCTGAAACTGCCTTCCTCCATCAGCTCTTTGGTCGCTTTATTTAAAGAAAGATATTACTTCACTGGAGGTAGTTCAGAGAAGGCTCACTGTGATGATGCCTGGAGTGGAGGGAAAGAGACAAAATTGGGCAGCATTGTAGACAAAGCTGACAACAGCATTACATTACAGCAAGATACAGATCATTTAGATGGACATAGCTGTGGCAAATGAATTCTGAGATAAGAAAGTGTGAGGTCATCCATTTTGAACAGAAACAGGTTAGCTCAGATCTTTAGAACTCACAAAGTTAAATAGAGTGGATGGTCAATGAGATTTTGGGGTTCAGGCACATAGCTCTTGAAAATACCACAAACAGGTGATGCAAGTAGTCAAGATGGCTAATGGAATGCTGAATTTCACATTTTAAGAGCTGGAGCACAGGGATGCAGACAATATGCTGCAGTTATGCAAAAACCCTAGTAGACGTCACTTAGGGTACTATCAGTGAATGTGGGCACCAAACCTTCAAAGGGATGCTTCGGTTCTGGAGGGAGCTCAAAACAGGTTTGCAAGGTCGGTAATGAGGAGAGATTATACAAATTAGGCCCTTATTCTCTATAATTTAGAATGTTAAGGGGTGATCTAATTGAGGTCTTCAGGATATTAACAGGAAAAGACAAGTTAGATAAAAATAAACTATTTCCACTGGTTGAAGATTCCAGAACCTGGGTCATAGTCTAAGAATTCGGGTGAGGCCTTCAGGAGAGATGTTAGAAAGGACTTCTACACAGAGAGAGTAGTAGATGTTTGGAACGCTCTTCCTCAAATGGCAGTCAATGCTAATTCAGTTGTTAAATTTAAATTGAGGAAGACAAATTTCTATTGAGCAAAGGATATGGGCCCAATGAAGGCGTATGGAGTGAGATCAGCCATGTTCTTATTGAATGGCAGAGCAGGCTTGAAGGGCAGAATGGCCTGCTCCTGTTGCTATGTTCCTATGAATGTCTGATAAACATGGGTTAAATAGGTTGGAATTTAGAAGGACGAGAGGTTATCCCATTAATACATATCAGATTCTGAAGGGGCTTGACAGGTTAAATGCTAAGAGGATGCTTACCCTCACAGGACCAGAGGGCATTTGTCAGGATAAAGTGCACCAATTAAAGACTGAGATGAGGAGGAATTTCTTCTCTCAGACGGCTCTGAGTCTTTGGAGCTACTTGCCACAGAATGCTGTGAAGGCAGAGGTCTTGTCTATATTTAAAGCTGAGATAGACTCTTGATCAATGGCAAATCAATGGTTATGTTCCAGTGCTGAAGAGATTGAATGTTGCAGGTGGTGGATGAAGTTCCTATCTCATCGGCTGCCTTGTCCTAAATCATATTGAGCTTCTCGAGTGTCATTAGATTTTGGGCTCCCTATGTATAAAGGGCAAAATATTTGCTATAGACATCAGCCTTGGATGCCTTTATTTGCTGCTTTACTAATATTACAAGCAGCAGGGAATGTGATTGTGCATTCAGCCTCTCTTTATACAGATGTAAAATGGACACAAATTTCTAATCTTCCACCTTTTGAAGTGTTTTCAAAATACATGGATGAGGAGAGGATGCAGAGCTCTCACCTGGCAGCCACAGTGCAATATGCTACCTGACAAATTTAACACAAGTCTACATGGCTACAATTTCCACTCTGCACTTAGCAGACCATTATCTTGCTTTTATCTTTATATTGGCAACATACTATAAGCATGACGTAGATTATAATAGATTTGTTATACTTTTAGTGCACACCAATGTGTATCAAATAAAGGCAATCCTTATTCTGCAGTTTTGTATGCTGTTATACTGACGTATGATAAGAGACATTACAATGAGTTGAATCTTTCTGGTCCTTTCTGGGAGAGAGCAGGGCTTCCATAATGATGAAGGAAGGTGTTGAATGTGGAGCCTGATGTCTTCTCACTGCGACAGAATATATTGGGAAACTCGGAAGCTTGCCTGCCCAATGATAGCTAATCAGGCCATTTTACTGTTCAATAAGGACTACCTGAACCTCCATGGGCATTTTGCATCAGGATGAACAACTGTTGGAGTGGGGGCCCTTCCTGAATAGTAACCCCAAAGCCCACAGAAGAGCCTTCACCAATGGCAATGGCCGCCCTTGTGGCCATACACAGCTGATGGTACATGTCACCCCCACTACCATCACACCCTCAACTACCACCACCACCAACCATTACCCCTCATGCTATCAACTTTACTCCAACCGTACTCACTTCTTCTCAACATAGTCTCACCGTTGAGACTCTGTCCCACTGGAGATAAAGTCCCAGCACTTACTAGCACTAGGGAGCAGCTCTGCTCAAAACAGCATCCCTAATTGGACTGTAGCCACAGTGGTGGATGTGTTAATTAGCTGCAGTCAGCAAAATAACACGTCTTGTTCCAGCAGCACCTAATGATGTCTGGTCACATGTCCCATTTTGACCCTAGCAGAGGACCTTCCAGGTAAGTAGAAGAGTTCATTCCAATATCACATCTCTTTTGATGTTTGCTTCTGCAATCACAGGATTAATTTAGGGCAGCTATTTTCATAGAATTTCAGCACAAAAAGAGACCGATCTATCCAACTACTCCAAATTTGTTTTTATGCCCCACTGCTATTTTAATTCACTCACAGGATGAGGGTATCATTGGCTAGGCCAGCATTTATTGCCCACCCCTAATTTTCCACATTGCATTCGATCTGGAGTCAAATGTAGGCCAAATGAGGTAAGGGTGGTAAAGGACAGTAGTGAACCAGATGGTTTTTTTTTTACCTTACAATGGTTTCATAGTCATCATTAGACCTTTAATTCCAGGTTCTTTATTGAATTCAAATTCCACCATCTGCCATGATGAGATTTGAGCCCAGATCCCCAGGGCATTGGCTGAGTTTCCGGATTGATAGTCAAATGATAATACCACTAGACCATCAACTTCCCATCCTCCTAGCTTTCCTTCCATAACATTATCAGAATCACCCTTGTTCTCTTCACCTTTGTGTGCTTATGTAGTTTCCCTTTACACATGTTTATACAATTCACCTCAACTATTCCCTTTCGTAGCCACTTCCACTAAGTCACCAGTCTCTCGATTTAGATGGTTCTTCTGAATCCCCTACTGATTTAATTAATTCTCTGTTTGCATTAACTAAGGAATTCAGGTGGTTTCAATTTGTATTAGTAGGAATTGGAATTCTTTTTTCGAAGAAACTTTGGAACATTTACGGTCAAACTGCTGTAAGAGGCACGCCTGCTTATCAAATCATCAAATTGCATCTTCCTTGTGAAATGTCATTTGCAGATTTGAGTCATGTATTGCAACAAAATAAACCGCACATTGTCAGATGTTTGTTGCCAATTGCATCTAACTTTACCTGTGAAAACAGGATATATACATCAGGCCGACTTTTCAGCAGAACACAGGAAGATACTTAAATCACGTAGGTGGGTGTCACAACAAATATGCTGAACAGCAAAATGCTATACATATTTCAGAATGATTTTCTAAACACTTAGGATTCAGAACAATATTTAACAGGCAACTTTGTACAATCAGTTGTACCTTGCAGCTATTGGTTACTGTGATGCTTGGCTGTACATACATTTATTAATAGTGTACAATAACAACCTCCATTTAATTCTGACTAACAAAGTAAAGTTTGGTAAAATGTTTCATGAGGATATCAACAAGCAACATTTCTACCAAGTAACACAAGGAGAAAATGCAACACCTGAACATGGTTTACCACCAGTGACCAAAAGTTTAGTGAAAGAGATAGAATTCAGGGAGTGTCTAAAAGGAAGAGAGAGATAACAAGTTGGAATGGTTTAGTAAGGCAAGTCTGCAGCTAGGGATTTGCAGTCGAAGACATAGCTAACAATGGTGGAGCAATAAAAGGTGAGCAAATACAAGAATTGGAGGAGTGCAACGAGACCTCACGCAGTTGTGAAGCACGATGTGGAGGAGTGATGTTGGACTGGGGTGGGCAAAGTTAAAAATCACACAACATCAGGCGATCTCCAACAGGCTTATTTGGAAGCACTAGTTTTTGGACCACCGCTCCTCATCAGCTGTTTGTGGAGTATAAGAACATAAGACATTGTAATCTTTTGCTATAAATTCTGAGTCATGCAATTGAAATGATATATTGAACAAACCTGGAATGTTGTTAAGTCTTTCATGATTTAGAATGGGTTGCAGGTTTCGGTTCATTGTAAAGTAGAAAGAGGTTACAGTGATACAGAGGAACAATGCCACTTGAAAATAATTATGAGAATTTTAACACTATAGTGTTTCCAGACTGGAAGCCAAATTAAGTCAGCAAGCACAGGGAAGTTGGGTCAAAGAATTTAGTGTGATTAAGGAATAAGTGTATGAAGGCTGCAAAGAATGAGACTAATTGGAGAGCATTGCGTTATTTGAATCTAAAGGTAACCTAGCAAAGGTCGGGAGTATCAGCAGCAGAGTCTAGATTAGAGTGGTGCTGGAAAAGCACAGCAGGTCAAGCAGCATCCGAGGAGTAGGAAAATTGACGTTTCAGGCAAAAGTCTTTCATCAGGACTGAAGGAAAGGTGCCTCCAGGGTGGAGAGTGGGATTGGGGAGAAGGTAGCAAAGAATACAATAGGTGGATGGGGTGGGGATGGACGTGATAGGTCAGAGAGGAGGGGGGGAAGGTAGCAAAAAGTACAATGGGTGGATGGGGGTGGGGATGAAGGTGATAGGTCAGAAAGGAGGGTGGAACGGAGAGATGGGAAGGAAGATTGGCAGGTAGGACAGATCATGAGGATGGTGCCGACAGATCTGTGCCAGGGCTGAAACGGACACCTTCACAAAAATAGAGGTAGGTAGGAATGGTGATGGAGAAGATACGGGGGTCAGAAGATCATCTGAGGGTCAAATCAGTTGCAGATGTATTGTTCAGAGAGATGCCAAATTTTTTCTCTTGCTTTTTACGTTTTAATGTGTAATATTTTGGAATATCCAAAGATGAACTTGCTTTAACAGCTGATTAGACAGAACATCAAAAAAAAACAAAGAATGGTTTCTTAATCAATGTTAAAAATCACACACTACCAGATTATAGTCCAACAAGTTTACTTTGGAACCACTAGCTTTCAGAGCACTGCTCCTTCATCAGGTAGTTGTCAGATAGATGTGAGAGCAGCACTCCATGTGTAGTTTACTCTCTGGGAATATAAAAGGAGAAGGGATAAAATGCCAGTTCCAAATCCACTGAAGTGGATTACTGCAACTGCACACTCCTGGATTTGAGTGTTACTGTGCTGTGGTGGCTATAGTCGAGGAACTATCCCCTCATTATCCCTGTGTTGCCTGTCCATCTCAGAGTGTTGTAAACAAGTTTAAAGGAAACAGAACGAAGGACTTCTCTCATCCTGAATTAGATTAGATTAGATTACTTACAGTGTGGAAACAGGCCCTTCAGCCCAACAAGTCCACACCGACCCGCCGAAGTGACAACCCACCCATACCCCTACATATACCCCTTACCTAACACTACGGGCAATTTAGCATGGCCAATTCACCTGACCCGCACATCTTTGGACTGTGGAATTCAATTCCAGTTGTGGAATTCAATTCCAGTTGAAGTGCATCTTACCTTCAGATATTCAGCCAGTCTATAAAACTAAGGATCTTGAACCAACTATAGATCCATGAATGTTGATGTTATCAGTAACATCCACTACAGTGGCTGCAACATTCAACCATACACTCTAACAGACTGAAATGTACATTTAAAAAAAAACTTTATCTTTTTGGACACACCTCTTATTTCCAATCGTTATGAGTACGTGTTGCATTACCTTTTTTTCTCATGTTTAGTAATTACTAAACCTTTTGTTAATTCAGGAATGTCTGGTTCAATTGGCTCATTTTAACACAAGTTCATTTGGTTCTGGGAGGAAGGGATCCATAAGGGAAGAGATCCTTTTTGAATTAATCTTGTCAGGTGTAATGACTAAGGAAATATTGCTGCAATGATAAGGCCTTGATGAAATCACATCTGAAGTATGTTGCATAGATTTTGTCTCCTGACCTCTGGATACTTGCCTTAAATGGAGTTCAATGAATGTTCACTATTTCTGGGATGAGAAGATTGTCCTATGGGGGAAGGTTGAATAGAATCAGCCTATATTATCCAGTGTTCAGAAGAACTAAAGCAAATGACATTGGTACAGATGAAATTCTACGTAGGATCAATGGTGAGGCTGTTTTGTGAGATTCAAGAGTCTAATGCTGGAGCCAGAGTCTCA
Source organism: Hemiscyllium ocellatum (assembly GCF_020745735.1). NCBI lineage: Eukaryota > Metazoa > Chordata > Chondrichthyes > Orectolobiformes > Hemiscylliidae > Hemiscyllium > Hemiscyllium ocellatum. The sequence goes on along the minus strand of NC_083426.1, from coordinate 15,835,980 downwards.
AAATAAGAGAACAGCTATTTAAACTGAGATGATTCACGCAGAGGGCGGTACGTGTATGGAATGAGCTGCCAGAGGAAGTGGTGGAGGCTGGTACAAAAACTACATTTTAAAAGGCATCTGGATGGGTATATGAATAGGAAGGGTTAGAGGGATATGCGCCAAATGATGGCAAATGGGAGTAAATTAACTTAGGATATCTGGTTGGTGCAGACAAGTTGGACCGAAGGGTCAGTTCCTGTGTTGTATAACTCTCTAGCTCCATAATTACTATAGAAGTGAAATTCCTCTGGAGTTGAGTATCTGTAAATAGGATGATATTGGGGTACAAGTTAAAACTTTACTTAGCTGTTTGTGTTAAGATCTTTCTAACTGCCTTACATATAAATATAGCTTTGCTTTTTTTTTTCTCTTTTGTGTAATAAATACATGTTCTTTCTTAAAGAACATCTACAGCCTCACGTGAGCATGTTTCAATGAATATCCAGCACCATAACCAACTACAAAAAAATGAAACATTAAAAAAATTGAGGCAGGTTTTCATGTGGGATCTGACTTGTTTAGCTGGAATCATAACCATTCCGAAAAACAAGGGGTATGGGATCAGGCAGAAAAGTCCAGTTCCCATAATAACTCAGCCATGATATTGAAAGGTACAATGAGTTCCTGGGATCAGGTTGCTTTCTCCTGCTGCTCCCTCTTATGTTCTTGCATAAATAATCTAAATAAAAAATCTAAAGTAATAAAGAAGTATTCCTTTTCAGAAGGGAGTTTGTGCCTCAAAGGACATGCACAAATTTGGGTGAACTGTGTGTGTGTGTTGTTAGTGATGGTAAGCCTATCCAATCCTAAATACCCATCATAATGGATTCCGCACTTTTATGATCAGGTTGCAGTCATCTGGTCTCCTGTAGTCATGGGAAAGAAGGTACCTTTCATGTGTTGTGCATCTGGCTATTCCTATATTACCTACACAGACTAGTTTTGCCTGGGCTAAGCAGCATGGGGAACAAGTTCTGCCATTATGCTCATTGTATTCCAAAAACCCTGATATTGGCTTCACTGATCAGGTCCATTGACTCCTTCTATGCTTCCCACAGACTCAGGAAAGCAACCAACATAATTAAAGATCCCTTGCACCCAGGTTATACTCTCTTGAACCTCTTCCATCAGGAAGAAGATATTAAAAGTTTGAATACATGTAAGAACAGATTCAGGAACAGCTTCTTCCCTGCTGTAATCAAACTTTTGAACAGATCTTTCAAATGTTAATTCTGACCTCTTTCTCTGTGCAACTTCTCTGCAGCTGTATCACTGCATTCTCATTATGTTCTGCTATCCTGATACACTATGTATGGCATCATCTGCCTGTATTGAAAACAAAACAACACTTTTCACTGTATCTCAGTACACATGACAACAATGAATCAATCCTTGAAAGCTTAAAATAAAGCTTAAGCAGCAAACCAACCCTCTAAATCAATTCCAAATCTTTATCTGCATGAACAGATTGTTTCATAAATTGTTCTTGATACAAAAAAAAGCATATTAATCATAAAGGTGTATAAGATATTTAACTGTACATATCCAATCTTTGGAAATATATTGAGAAATATTACTCCTTTACTGGAATAGTTTGGAATATGTTTACTGTAGAAATGTAATAACTTTTTATAATAATAATAATAATATAATAGAATAATTGGATGCCCTGGCCAGCAGGACCTAACCACAATTCTGGTGGTTTGTAACCAGGTGGTGGGGTTATGTAATGATGTGGAGATGCTGGTGTTGGACAAGGTCAAAAATCACACATCACCAGATTTTAGTCCAGATTATACAGAGGGAGGCTTAGACACAGAATTTATAAGTAAAAGATCCAAAGTGTTACACAACTGATGTGAACAAAGTTTAGCACACCTAAGATGGCTCTTAAATTTTAATTAGTTAGAATAGAGGTGCAGGTTTCAATTGATTAGTATGCAAATCCCAAAATTTCAGATTCGCATCAGTTGTATGACGCTTAGATCTTTTACTTATAAATTCTGTGTCTAAGGTCTCCCCCTCTCACAAATACCTGAAGAAGGAGTGGGACTCCTTCTTGTGTTTTCAAATAAACCCATTGAACTATAACCTGGTGTCTTGTATGTTATATGACAGTATGATCAATTAGAGGTGGGTTAGCAGATGGACAAAGTGACTGTAAGAGTGTTCTATTTCTTTTCTGGTGCAACATTCACAGCTACCATTTGCATCATACAGTGCCAGGCAATGACTATTTCAACACAAAAGAACCTAGCCATTTCCCCATGACCTTTTAATAGCATTACTACTGCTGAATTCCTTATGTCAGGTCACCATTGACAAGAACCTAATTGGCAAAAGTGAGGACTGCAGATGCTGGAGATCAGAGTCTAGATTAGAGTGACGCTGGAAAAGCATAGCTGGCCAGGTAGCATCTGAGGTGCAGGAAAATCGACGTTTCAGGCAAAAGCCTTTCATGAGGAATGAAGATGGGCTAGTCACATTAAAATTTTACAAGAGCAGATCAGAGACTGTATATTCTGCCATGAGTTACTACTTACCTTCATTACCCCTCAAAACATCCCCTCTTCAACACACAAGAGTGTGTTAGAATACTTTACACTTCACTCAATGAATGTAGCATCAACAACACTCAAGAATAATACCCTTTCGGACAATGTAGCTTAATTGATTGGCATTCCACCACATAATAATTCACCCCTTTCACCATTGGTGAAAAGTGACAGCATTGTGTACCATCTGGTAAGTATGTTGAAGCAATTTGCCAACCCTCCTACATCAACACCTCTTTGATTCAGCTACCCAGAAAGATAATGACACTGCTGCAAGGGAACGCCATCATTTCCAAGTTCCCTACAAGATGGACACCTTGGAAATATATTGCTGTTTCTTCAATGGCAGGTTTTGCCCTATTCACTTAAACTGTCTCCATCCCTCGGGACTGTTTCTGAGAAAGATATGTTGTGGATGAACCAGGGAACTGTATCTAGCAATGTCATAAGGTAGGTGTGATATAGTCGATTAGATCTTTGATTGAAAGACAAAGTCAGAAGTCACACAACACCAGCTTATAGTCCAACAGGTTTATTTGAAATCACAAGCTTTCAGAGCACTACTCCTTTGTCAGTTGAAGTGAATGACAGGCAAGAGACAGAAATATAATTGGATGCTAGCCTGAACTAGCAATAAGATAAAATAATTCAAGATTTATTTAAAACTTTTTGTATTTTGGTTTACTTCCTATTGTTCTTTCTCTTTCTATTGTTAGCCTGGAGTTAGTCAATCGTAAATAAGATGCCTCTGCACCTCAATGGAAAATAATGCAGCTCACTGATTTATCTTATTTATTCGTTCATGGGATGGAGATATCACTGGCGAGGCCAGCATTTATTACTCATCATTAACTGCTTTAGGGAAGGGGAAGTGGGCCACCTTCTTTAACCCCAGCATTCTTGGTGTGTAGGAACATGCACAGTGCTGTTAGGGAGGGAGTTTCAGGATTTTGACCCAGTGAATGTGAAGGAACACCGATATCATTCCAGTCAGAATGGTGTGTGGCTTGGAGAGGATCATACTGGTAGAGTCATAGAGTCATGAAAAGCATAGAATCAGGCTCTTTGGCCTGCATGTCAATGTCAGTCAACAATCACCAAACTACACTGATCCATAGCCTAATGGGCCCTGGCATTTTAAGTGCTCATCCAGATGTTACTTCAATGTTGCAAGAGTACCAGCCTCCACCACTCTTTCAGACAGTGCATTCCACATCTCTACCATCCTCTGGGTGATTTTGTTTTCTCTCAGGTCTCCTCGAAACCACGTACTCCTCATCTTAGACATGTGCCCTCTGATCTTTAACACCTCTGTGGTAAAATGTATCTTCCACCATTGTCCTTGCAGATGGTAGAGAAAGTTGGTTTGGAAGGAGCTGTTGAAGGATAATTGAGTTGTTGTGGCAATGTCGTGAGAGAAACCATAATCATGAAGACCCAGATCGTCAATCACCAGCCTGGAGTGCAAAATACGTTTAGGCACAAATTGACCAGCAGATGGAGCCGACACCCCATTCTATGTCTGTGAAATTCCTAGCTGTACGGAAATGCACTTAAAACAAGTTTCACTCAACTAAAGCTTATAAATATGACAAAGTGATGTTGCTACCTATGTACCCCTAAAAGTAGAGGACTTAAATCCAAATGTTCCAATTCTGAGCTTGACTGGTATTCAAAAATGTTCTGCTTTCCTGGTTAAATCCTGTAACATTCTGAGAAGGGAACATCTTGTGTTAGCTGTACCTGCAGAGATATTATTTTGGAGGCAGGAGAAGAAATGTAGACAATTTTTCTTTGTGAATGCCAAGTTGGATATAAGTATTAGCCCAAACAGCCTGAATTATTGTCGCCCAGTGCTCTGTCATATGTTCGCCTATAAATTCACAATGGAGAGGATTGCGAATCAAAGCTGCTTATCATTACACCCATTCACCAATGTAATGTAGAACATTAGAGTTATAGAGTCATAGGGATGTACAACATGGAAATAGATCCTTTGGTCCAACTCATCCATGCTGTCCAGATATCCTAAATTAATCTGGTCACACGACATAGTAACCTCACTACACTACACACTTTCTCTCTCTGTCTCTCTCTCTCTCACACACACTCTTACATACTAACACAAATGCAGACCCTCTCTCATACACACGGTCTCTCAGCCACACATACATATCCACCCCCCACACTCACACCGATGCACACATCCTGTCACAGGCTTATACTTCATCACACTCGCGTACACACTCTATGAAGCATGCACACATGCACACACTCTCTCACACGCACTCACACTCACATGCACACACTGACACTCTCTCTCTCTTCCTCACATGCACGCACACACATATAAGTCTATGGGCTGAATTTGCATTTGTAGAATTGTATTTGCGGGCATGTTCTATTTTGCTGAAAAAGCACACAATCTGCAGGCAGTCAATGCAGGTAATCAGTCCATGTAACATTTTATAAATTCCTACTTTGGAAATAGAACAAGTCTGACTCAAGATTGGGATACAGACAGACTCTAACCTCACACCTTCAATACATTGTCTGAGCTGAGATGTCACTTTTTATTATAAAACAGAAACCTGCAACCCTCTCTAAAAGATGAAAGACTTAATAGCAATCTATGTTCGTTCAATATATTATTCCAGTTGCATGCTATTGTGACCTTTTGCCATAAATTCTTATGATCCTGCTCCACAGCTATCTGATGAAGGAGTAGCGCTCCGAAAGCTAGTGCTTCCAAATAAATGTGTTGGACTATAACCTGTGTTGTGGTGATTTTTTGTTTAACTATGGAGGGAGAGACATTTTTACTTCTAATCACTATTCAGTGATGATTATTGAAAGCTATTATTGGACTTCTCCTGGTGTGTGAACACCATGTGCTGATGGAATTGGGTCTATTGTGATGCACCTATGGGTAAATTGTAGGCTGATATTCACTTTCACGTGAATCAGAGCCTCTTGTATGAGTGTTTGGAGGGATCTACTTAGCCACTATCTCCTCCTTAGTGAGACATCTCTTTAAACCTTTTTTGAAGAACCTTTTGGAAATCTGCCATCATATGCCTTCTGTGACTTGGTGTCAAATTTTGTTTGATAATATTCTGATGAAGCACCTTGGGATACTTTACCATATTAAAGGCACTGTATATATTTAAATTATAGCACTGCTTAAAGGACACCCCAACAACACCTTAAAGGATTGGAGCTGGTGGGGGGGGGGGGGGCATGGAGTTGGGTACAGAAAATCATTGGATGAATAAAGGTTTAAAAATGATTTAAAAATGAAGCTAGTGCCTGCTGATCTTTCACTCCTTTAAATTTATTTTGTTATAGAGCTCACTGATCTGGTGCAAGGAAATATCTCCATTCCTGTGCAATGTGGACAAAGAAACAGTATACCTGTTGCTAAAGGACAGTTCAGAGCAATGCAGTTGTAAGTTAACCATGTGCATGTTGTGTATATGAATTGCTGAGTCTTATTCTGACTGTAGAACTATCTTGGCACATTTCACACATTGACAGAATATCTCGATGTTTTAATGCAATTTCCTATCCTCTGGAAACAAGAGTGTGATGGTGAAATGTAATAGGCTTCATCTGTATCCTAAGCTATTATCCTGTGGTACTTTATTTTTCTGTTTCAATACATTGCATGACTGCATTCTGAAGATTTAAATAAGCTGCAAGTTGCGTCACCTTGCTGCTGTTTGTAACTGTCTCACCTTTGAGACAAAGAGATTATATATTTAAGCTTCACTCCAAGAATTGAGCATTAATCTAACTTGACACTTAAGTGCATTGGAACATAGAAACAGACATCAGCTGTTTAAACGTGTTCCACCATTCAATGTGATTGGATAACACTATATACACATCTTTGGTTTGAATCAATGCCTCTGGTTAACAAAAATCCACCAACATTGGATTTAAGGTCAACAACTGACCCAGCATTAGCTGTAAGCAACAGAGAGTAACATTTCTATCATGGGATGTGGGTGTTGCTGGCAAGGTCAGCAACTGTTACTCATCCTTAATTACCCTTGAACTGAGTAGCCATTTAGAGTGTGGTGAAGAGTCAATAATATTGCTGAGGGTCCTATATAGATGAGTTCATTTGTGAGTCACACATGGACCAAACCAGGTCAGATTTCTTTCCTTGAAGCATATTAGTGAACTAGCCTGATTTTTACAATAATTGCTGATAGTTGACATGGCCACCATCACTGAGATTAGTGACGTCACAAATTTATTAACTGAACTCAAATTACACCAACTGCCATTGTGGGATTTGACCCTATATTTCGAGAGCAGTTACCTGAATGTCTGATTACAAGATTAATGGATTTAGCACTATGCCACAATATTTTCTGAAACTCTTATCACCCTTAGTGTGTTTAAATATTTCTCACCTTCTCTCTTGAATAATCTGATTCTAGTTTTTAAGTTATAACAATGATATAAAAGAGGAACTGAAGTAGACTGCTCGGCCCCTCAAGCCTATTCCACTTTTCAATAAGATCATGGCCAATGTGTTTATGTTTTGAATTCAACATACCAATCAATGCCTGATAACTTTGATTCCTTTACCTAACAGGAATCTGCCATAAAACATTTCATATAATGAATGTGCCTCAATTGCCTTTAGAGTCAGAGTTCCGCAGTCACATAATTCTCCAAAAAAACCTCATCACTGTCCTCAAGGGATGATGACTAACATTAAAGCATTGTCTCCTAGTTCTGAACTGACCTACAAGGGTAAATATGTTTTCCATGTTTACCTTGATGTTTCAAGGTTCAATGCATTTCGATTTAGTCGTCTTTCATTCTTCCAAACTTCAGAGGAAACAAACCCAGTCTGTAAGCTTTACCTCATACAGGAAGCATTGGAGGCTGAGGGGTGACCTTATAGAGGTCTACAAGATTATGAGGGGAATGCTTAGGGTAAATAGACAAGGTCCTTTCCTCAGATTAGGAGTGTCCAAAGCTCGGGGGCATAGGTTTAAGGTGAGAAGGGAAAGATTCAAAAGGGATTTAAGGTGCAACTTTTTCAAGCAGAGGTTGGTGTGTATATGGAATGAGCTGCCAGAGGAAATGGTGGAGGCTGGTACAATTACAACATTTGAAGGGGATTTGTTTGGCTATATGGATAGGAAGAGTTCAGAGGGATATGGGCCAAATGCTGGCAAATAGGACTAGAATAATTTAGAATATCTGATCAGCATTGTCAAGTTGGATCATAGGATCTGTTTCCATGCTGTACATCTCTTTGTAAAGAGATAGGACTCAAAAGTAAATGTCCATCAGACAGCTGTGAACAGTCCAGGATGGTCTGAGGTCGTGAAAGTGACTATAAAATAAAATGTTTCTAACAGCAAGGAAATTATGTGACCCTATTTGCAACAGGTGTTGCGAATAGACTAAGCTTTCCACTGGCCTGACGGAATGTTAAATCACCAAAAATGTATATCTCTGTGTTTTGCAGCAGATGCATTGTACAACTATATTATGTAAAGGGGATGCAACATCCTTGAAGCATTGAAAGATCAGCATCACTCCAGTTTAAATCATACAGTGCAATATAACTCCTGTGCAAATCATCAGATCTGGCAGAGGAACACTGTAACCTACCTCAATAATAGATCCACAAAACAAAACTGCCTGCATCACCGAGTGAAGGCAGGGCCAACAAATGAAATCATTATTAGTCAAAAAGAACTTTCCTCCTATTGTTCAGCGTAACATTATGGAATCCATCTGAAAAGCAGGTGGGGCTTATGTTTAACATTTTATCCAAAAAGCTTTTCTATTGGTAAGGCGGGGCATAATTGTAATGTCACTAGATTGGTAATGCAGAATGTCAGGCTAATGTTCTGGGGACATTGGTATCATAGAATCCCTACAGTGTGGAAACAGGCCATTTGTCCCATCAAACCCACACCAACACTCAGAGGGAGATCTGGCCCAGACCCACCCACTGTCTTATCCTTATAACCCTGCATCTCCCATGGTTAGTCCACCTAGCCTGCACATCCCTGGACACAATGGATAATTTAGCATGGCCAATCCACCTAACTTGCACATCTTTGGATTGTGGAAGGAAACTGGAGCACCCAGAGGAGACCAAGTAAACATGGGAGATTGTGCAAATTCCGCACAGACAGTCGTCGGAAGGTGGAATCAAACCTGGGTCCCTGACGCTGTGAGGCAGCAGCGCTAACTACTGTGCCACCCAGTCCAAATCCCAATATGGCAGAAGGTGAAATTTGAGCTTAATAAAATCTGAAATTAAGAAAAAGCTGGTCTCCTGGCAACCACGGCACAGTGGTTAGCACTGCTGCCTCACTGCGCCAGGGACCCGGGTTCAATTCCTGCCTCAGGTGACTGAATGTGGAGTTTGCACATTCTCCCCGTGTCTGTGTGGGTTTCCTCCAGATGCTCCGGTTTCCTCCCACAGTCCAAAGCTGTGCAGGTTAGGTGAATTGGCCATGCTAAATTGCCTGTAGTGCTAAGTGCAGGGGTAAATGTAGGGGAAGGGGTCTGGTTGGGTGCACTTCGGTGGGTCGGTGTGGACTTGTCGGGCCGAAGGGCCTGTTTCCACACTGTAAGTAATCTAACCTAATCCCTACACCACTTTCAATTTTCATGAAAAGCTTCACTGTTGTCCTTTTAGGGAAGGAAATCTGCCATCCTTACCTGGCCTGGTCTACCTGTGACCCCAGTACCTCAGCATTATCCTGACTCCTTACATCTGGGTATTAAAATTCTGACAATTAAAGACATCCACATCCCCTGAACAAAAAAACCCTTACAATTGCTTCAACTACACAGTGGGCTGGAAATCCCATCAAGGCAGGCAATATCTGTAGAAAGTTAACATTTGTAATCCTTTATCATTTGAAGATACTATTGATTGATCAGTTTATAATGAAGAACAATAGCAGCAACAATTTACATTCACATAGTGTAATAAAGCATTAGGGGAGGTGATGGCCTGTTGGTATTATCGCTGGGCTATTAACCCACATCAGGTTCTGGAGACCTGGGTTCAAATCCTGCCATGGCAGACAGTGAAATTTGAAGTCACTAAAAAATGATAACCATGAGTTGATTGTTGGCAAAACCCATTGGATCACTACTGTCCTTTAGGGAAGGAAGCTGCTGGCCTACATGTGACTCCAGACCCACAGCAATGTGGTTGATTCTTAACTGCCCCTCTGGGCAATAAATACTGCCTGATCAGCAAAGTCTTCATCCTTTGAATGAATTTTTATAAAGGCACTGCCCAGGAGGACCCTAAAATGCATTTTGATAGCAAACCACATAAGATAATAATATGCTGGCAGATGACTAAGTGCTTGGTCAAAGAAGAATGTTTTAAGGAGTGTCTTAAAGGGTGAAAGTGAACTGAAAAGGAAATGTTTTGGGAGGGAATTGCAAAGACTAAAGCACTGGAAGCACTAATAAGTGATCAAATTCAGCAATGGTAAGAAGGTGGAATTGGAAGAGTGGAGATGTTTTGAACGGTTCTGGAGATGGAAGGGAATGTAGAGACCAGAAGAAGTGAGGGCATAGTGGTATTAAAAAAAAGAAAGGTGAGAATTGTAAGGTCAACACATTGCGTAACCAAGTGAACAAGACTTTGTGTGAGTGAGGACACAGGTAGCCAAGTTTTAGATGGCCTCAGGTTTTTGTAACAGAGCAAGGAAAAGGGAATGGATGGTGAAATCAATAAAGAAAAAGGGTGACCTGTAAAAAGAGAGCAGGAGATGATCAAATGGGAGGAGAGGTCAAGACAAGAGTTGAAAAGCAGGACAGCACCATCTAGTGGTGCTGTTATCTCCCCCAATGGAAATTGCTTTAAAAGGTGCCTCTGTGATATCTACATTGAAACTTTAGTTGGGAACAAGTAATATTTTTAAAAACTGATCAAATGTGTGTTTGATGCTTCTGGGAGTCAGTGACAAAAGTGCTACAGATCATTGAGAATGAAATGAAGCAAGAAAGGGTTGAGAGAATAAACAAGGGATTGAACGTTACTGTAGAGACACAAAACACTGGAATTATACCGAAGTGTTACTTTTCTCCTCTGGACAAACAAAGTTGGAAATTAACTGCAGTTGGCAAATGGAATTTCTCAGGCCAAATTACAGCACTGTTTATTGTTAAATTTAAAGAAAGATTTGAATTCAAGTAGGTGGAGACCTTTGTCCTTCAGAGATGAGTGAGAGAATTCAGCGTCACAAGCAAGTTTGTTGCAAGTTAAGAGCTTCTTTTAGTGTCTCAGTCAGCCAGGAAATGTAAAGAATGCCTGACAGATTAAAAAGTAACCAGAAGATGATCAGAAAATGTGTTTGAAGTTGCTGTTTGCCAGGTATGCAATGAAATTCTGCTGTGTGGCATGACACATGATCATCTGATCTTTAAACCACATGAATGGTTTCACTCCCTTGCATAAATGCCCCCTTATGTCACATGATTTGAACACAATGATACCCTATTGTGGCCTCTGCCATCAGCTGATGCAAACAAAAGCATTTTTTTAAAAATAAAGTTTGCTTCCCACCCCTTCCTATGCTCACAGACCCCCAACATTTATTAGGTCACAAAACCGTACAGTAGAGAAAGCGGCTGTTCAGCCCATGGTGCTTCTGCTGGCTCTTTGCAGGAGCTATGCAATTGGCTCATTCTCATGCTTTTTCCCGTTAGCTCTGTAAATTTTTCCTTCTCACGTATTTATCTAATTTCCTGTTGAAAAGTTATTACTGAATCTGCTTCCAACATCCTTTTCAGGCTGTGCATTCCAGATCATAACAACCCCACTGTGTAAACATTCTCGCACTCATGTCACCTTTGTCCCTTTTGGCAATGAGTTCCTGGCATAGAGAATACGGCCTCCTCTTCCACTGGGTCAGGACAATGGGTCAGGATTGTCTCTCACTATTATGTTCCTCACTTGTGAGATAAACACCGGTGTGGAAGCAGGGTGGCTTTCAGCAGCTAAGGAGCTGAGGTCAGGATGGAGTCACACAATGTTACAGTGGTGGAAATAGGCTGGCTTAGAGATGGAGCAGATGGGGGTCTAATATGACACTGGTGGTTGCAAACAACCTGGTTCAGGCTCAGATTGGTGCAGGTTGTTGTTGTATTGGGTGCTCACTCTGCTCAGTTGGTTGGATGGCTGGCTTGCAGTGCAGAGTGATGGATTGAATTCCCACACTGGCTGATGTTACCATGAAGGGCTCTCCTTCTCACCCTCTCCCCTCATCTGAGATGCGGTGACCCTCAGGTTAAATCACCACCAGTTGTCTGTCTCTCTGTCTGTCTCTCTCTCTCTCTGTGATGAAAAAGCTATGGTCTGGTAGCACTATGGCAACTTTAGCTCTTTGTTGCATTAAGACTAAAGTGATGTGGAAGATAATGAACACAATGGAAGGCTCCCTGTTGAGGATTATGACATTAAGGTAAAGTCGCCATCGTTCTACCAGACTCTGTTGACCTTGGTGATGGAGTAGAAAGTGATGAAATCAAATAGTCAATGATGGACAGTGAGTGATTGATAAGTTTATCATGTGCTTCAATCCATAGCTTCAAACTGACGTTTTGAGTGACATAAAATTACCTTGCATTAAAAATAAAGAAGATGGGCTACCCTGTTATATTTTAAATTTACTCTCCTCCGGTTCTTTATTCCTGAATGTAGCCAGTTTGTTGTCAGACTTTGGCCAATCCCGATATCCGGGATTGATCCAGTTAAAAAAAACTTAATTGAATGCTTCTGATCTTCCCCATCCTTTTTCACTCCATTCCCCAAATGTGGTGCAGGGTTTGTGGGGGTGGGTGCAAAGCAGGAAGAAGAGGGGTAGTGTGGAAACCTTGCAGGGAGTGACTCAGTGACTGTTTCCCCCTGCCCCACCCCATTTCAGCAGTTGAACGCACTCGCCAACCCCAGGGATATTTACTTAACTGAGTTGTCACGGAAAAGCAGAAAGTGCCATCTTTAAAATGGTACAAATGGGCCACAACAGATTACCAAACTGAAGTATGCAAAGTGTTAAACTTCACACTAGATTTCCTAGGGCATTCTGCTATATCTTGGCAGTTAAATGGTTCCCAGGACTAAATTTGAGAAGGTATGTGATGTTAATAAATCACAATGCACAAAGGAATGTAATACGTTTGATCTGCAAATCCGGCCCCCTTGAATACCACAAAGATTACTGGATGGCTTTAGCTTGCTATTGTTTGCAAAAGTGTGCTGGGAAGATTCTTCCACGCAGTAATTTACATACAGGTGCTAAAGAGGCCAGAGCTGTTGTACTAACTGTGGTCTCAGGTACTCTGCTTTATGCAGTACCTGAATAGAGCTGCTCAGATGGGATTGCTTCCTCAGATTAACTTTACAATGTCTTTCTCAGGAAGAGAACTCAGCCCTTGTAAGTAAGCATTGTCCTGTCAAGATCTTGCAAAAACCACCATTCCTATGTGGTTCAGCTGGCCAGAAACAGCTGAAAGGATTGGATGCTGTTCATTGTTTTAAATCACTGCCAGCAACATCTCCTTAACCCTTTAATGGGTCAACCATCCTTTTCATTTTGATTTTCCGATGCCTTTATTCATTTTCAAGGAATTTAACATCTTCCCTCTGTTTGGAATATTGTGTGCAATACTGGTCTCCCTCCTATGAGAAGGATGTTGTGAAACTTGAAAAGGTTCAGAAAAGGTTTATAAGGATGTTTCCAGAATTGGAGGATTTGAGCTCTAGGAAAAGGCTGAATAGGCTGAGGCTATTTTCCCCAGAGCATCGGACGCTGAACGGTGATCTTATAGAGGTTTATAAAATAATGAGGGTGCATGGATAGGATAAATAGACAAGGTCTTTTCCCTGGGGTGGGGTAGTCCAGAACTAGAGGGCATAGATTTAGGGCGCGAGGGGAAAGATATAAAAGGGACCTAAGGGGCAACTTTTTCACGCAGAGGGTGATTTGTGTATGGAAAGAGCTGCCGGGGAGGCAGTGAAGGATGGTACAATTACAGCATTTAAAAGGCATCTGGATGGGTATATGAATAGGAAGGGTTTAGAGGGATATAGGCTAAGTGCTGGCAAATGGGACTAGATTAGGTTGGGATATCTGGTCAGCATGGATGAGTTGGACTGAAAGGTCGGTTTCCATGCTGTACATCTCCATGACTCTATGACTCAGATGGATGTAAAAGCCTTGGTGGCAGTGCAACACTCCCTCAACATTGCAATGTAGTGCGAGCTTTGATTTGAAATTCAAGTCTTCAAGTGGAACTTGACCCCACAACCTTCTGACTCAGATGAGAGTGCTACCATCTGGATGATAGCAACTGTTGACAATGATAAATTGGCAGTGGTACCAAACATCTTCATATAATACTATTAATGTAAGAAAATGCCCTACGCTACCTCTTAGGAGTTTGATCAGAAATGCTCTGAGACCATATCAAAGAAAAGAACTATTAGAAAGGGCGATTAAGGGCTCCACATAGAAATAGAGCAAAATTAATTCTTTACTTTACTAAATGCAAAGTTCCATAGAATCCTAGGATATAGAAGGCAGCCATTCAGTCATTGTGCCTGGGCAGGTCCTCTGGAAGGGAAACTTTTCTCTATAGCACTGCAAATCTTCTCTCTTCAAATGTTTTCCCAATATCCCACTTTCAGTCACTGAATTCCAGATCCTAGCCTCTCATTGTGTTCATTGCTTGTGAAATGACTGCACAGAGACCGTTATCCCATCACTAAGTGACCTTTTATTTCCATGTGCATGGTACAATGGGCTCTGACCAGCCAGCTGAGAACCTGTCCCTTGAATGAGGAGACTCTCTGAATCTCCTATTTATTTTTTTTACCCCCACACTACCACCTAACTGCGGTAGTGCTTATTTTTTCCCCAGTACCCATGGTGTGTGTGTATAGGTGTGAGACACAGTGAGAGACACAAGGTGCACGAATCTTTATTCAATTTCCACCACCAGGAAGATAGGAAAACACCCGGGTGGCCAGTGACAAGCAGTGCCCTTCACATCAAAGGACAATGCTGTGTGATCAAACAGTGAAGGGGAGGGCAGGATTAAATCAAAATAGAGTTGGAGGGGGAAATAATGCACTCCACTCCCTGCTGCGCCCACCTCTCCCTGAACAACTCCAGGGTGTTGGTGGACACCGCGTGCTCCTTCTCCAAGGACACCTGGGCTCTAACGTAATCTCCTGTTTATGTCTGTCAGACAAGGCTCCCTGATTGGGCCAGGTTAATAACTCCAATCAAAGATCTCACAGTCTATGAGATCCTCCTCGCCCTCTTTCCAATCATTACATGTCACTTTACAGTTTTCCTTAAATCTGTTTCCTCTTTTTCTCTTCCCTTCCATCAGCGTGAACAGTTTCTCCCCAACTATTATGTTCTCTATGGTTTGAACACTTTTATCAAATTTTCTTTCAACCCGTTCTACTCTAAGGAGAACAGCCTCATATATCCATTGAACTAAAATCCATCATCTGTGGAAACATTCTGGTAAGTCTTTTCTGCATTTTCCTAAACCTCTTCTCTTCTATTCCACCTAGTGGCAGATGAGGCAGATGAACTTAATCCTTACATCCATAGCTAGATTCCTGGAATAAGTCACTATCCTGTGCCAGAGGCTACAGCCTGATGGGTGCCAATCTGCATTAAGCATGACCAACCAGAGGTCTGTCTCACTCTTACTATGTATGCATGTTGGAAGGAGTTTTGGCTTGCTAGTCAGTTTGTTTGGCCACGTTATATATCCAGCAAAACATGGCGTGGGATGTGAATCCAGAGTTTCTGGTTACCCACTACAACAAGACCTCCCACAAATAGTTTCACATTTTTCCTAAAGTCAAGTTGAGACCATGTCATTAGCTTATAAATGTTCACTATAACTTCCTTGCCTGTGTTACAAAGCCTAGGATTCCAATGTGTGAGTGAGTGAGTGAGAGAGAGAGAGAGATAAAAGAAAGAAGGGAAGGAAGGGCAAAAGAAACAAAAAAAGGGCATTGCATTTATCATCACTTAAGGAGGTCACAAACTGCTTCACAGCCATCAAGGCCTTATGGAAGTTCAATCACTCCATAGAACCATACTCTGTGGAAATAGGCCATTCAACTCAACAAGTCCAAACCAACCCTCCAAAGAATATCCCACCCAAACCCATTCCCCAACCCTCACTAATGTACCTAACCTACACATTCTAGAACTCTATGTGCAGTTTAGCCTGGCCAATTCACCTAACCTGCACATCTTTGGATTGTGGGAGGAAACCCGTACAGACACGGAGAGAACATCCAACCACCAACAGACAGTCACCCAACGCTGGAACTGAACCCGGGTCCCTGGCTCTGTAAGACAGCAGTGCTAACCACTATGCCGCACTGTTGTTATGTAAGAAATATGGCAATTTTTACACAGCAAACTCCCACAAACAATAATTAATAATGAGGGTTTAATCTATTGCAATGTTTTGGGATAAACATATCCATGCATGTTAAAGTCAACCCTCTCTTCATTGCCACAAAATATCTGGGATTTTAATATCGGTTCAAACTCTAAATGAGCTAGAAAATGGCATAGGGCTAACTAACCTGAATACAGGATTATTAGCAAGGAGTTGCTTGAGAGTGATACCTCTTCTCTTGGTCTTCCCAATGCCCTGTTTAGAGAAATGCTTGGCTTCATTTCTGAAATTAGATAATCTCCAATCATAGCGGTTATAGATACAAAAACATAACTTGTCACATTACATGACAGCTCCACAATATTCTTCAATGGATCACACTGTAATTATTTTTCTTTCCTTTGCCAATGTCATCTGACTCCTTTTCTCATTTCCTGCAGCTACTTTCTGAAGGTTGCTCATGATCTCTGCAAACCTCTAACAATTGGCCCTTTATAATCATGTATCAGTAATCATTGGATTGGAATTGGTTCAAGAATGGTTCAACTTTGTGGATAGATTACTAAAGCTGGAGTTGTTCTCCTTAGAGCAGAGAAGGTTGAGAGGATGTTTGATAGAGGTATTCGAATTGTGAGGGGTCTAGATGTTGGAGATGGAGAAATGGTTTCCATTGATGAAGCAGAGGAAGCAATGAAAAGGTGACTTTAGAAAGAACCAAAGGCAACATGAAGAAACATTTCTTTACACAATGAATACTTATGATTTGGAACACACAGCTTGAAATGCCAGTGGAAGCAGATTCAATTGTGGTTTTCAAAATAATTAGATCATTATTTGAAGGGAAAACAGTAGTAGAGCAAGAGGGAAAGGGTTGGATATCAGAGTGAACACAGATGGGACTGTGGATGAATAGCTCTTGAAAAGAGCCAAATGGATTTGACGCCACATGGATTTGACTGTGTGAATAGCCTCTTCTGTGCTGTGATTCTGGTTAATTAGAGAGGTCGTGCTGAGAGTTGAGTTCTGTCTTCACTGGATATATGCAACACTTCCAGCAGGTGTCAGTATTTAGTGTTGAGCTGTTAGAGTCCAACAGGTTTATTTGGAAGCACTAGCTTTCGGAATGCACAGCTCTGAAAACTAGTGCTTCCGAACAAACCTGTTGGACTATGTTTAAAAAAAAAACACACAACACCAGGTTATAGTCCAACAGGTTTAATTGGAAGCACACTAGCTTTATTGGAAGCACACTAGCTTTACTTGGTGTTGTGTGATTTTTATCTTCATCCACCCCAGTTCAACACTGGCTGCTCCACATCATATCTCAGGAATGTTCAGCCTGTAGTGATCTACCTGGCCAAGCTCAACCCATTTGAATATGGTGACCACCTCTCTGTTTAGCACAAGTACAATATCTGGAAGGGAAACTGTGACGCATAGCTTTTCGTACTAAGTTCCCAACCAATGCAATAATTAAACAACTATTGTAACATACCTTGAGAGCAGCAAAAACTGATTAATCATTTCAGAAAGAAAATCCAGCTCCATCAGAATCCAGCGACTGTATGATTGACGTCCGTGAGCGGTGTCTCCTGATTTCTGATTCAATCAAAGTTTTAGAAATAAAGATCGTCAGAGACTGTCAATTCGCTACCACCTATTCTAGACAATAGCGCAAACTCAAAATTACTCCCACTGAGTCTAGATATTAATCTGTCCACAAATTTCCTGTAAATGAGTTCATGGACTAGATTTCAAAACTTACCCAGCATTTGTTCCTGGATGGGAACCTACAAAATCTGATACTTCTGATTTCTCATGAGTAATATTTTCTGAAATGGTGAAAAATAGAAGGCAAGTACTAATGAGGCCAGACCACCGATTTTGGGACAGTCCCTGTGCAAAGGGACTTTCCTCAGCTTTGTACAACCATCAGTGTTGTTCAATTTTGTGCAACTGTGTACCTTACAGTTGTCAACCTCTAGGTGGCAAAACTTGCCTGTAAATCACTGGGAAAGCAGTGGAAACTAATGGTTTGTGCACATATCATCCCCCTTTTCCCCCATCCCCTGACATCACAAGTCATCTTTGGATTGACATTGAAGTTCAGTAAGGTTTATCTCCCATGGAAGATTTTCTGTCTAGTTCAGTTTCCATATGATAATGTAAGACACTGATACACCTATGTGAGCATTCTCAATATAGCTGTTAACCTGTGTAAGATTTTGTAGAAAGTATTTTAGTACTTTCATTCAAATGACAATGATCACAAAATATACCAAAATCTCTTTGATATTTACTGCTACATAAACTGCCTTAAAATACTTAGCAAATATTTTCAGTGCTTTTAAACACTTAACACAAATTATATCACTAAAATTGTACATTTGCCAGAACTCATTCTTCATAAACCACTTCAGCTAATATCCCATTAAACAAAAAGGCTGCAGAGCTATAGGCTGGTTAGATGAATGGAAACATAATGGCACATGTATTATATTGTAGGGAAGTGCAAAGTAATTCACTTTCATCATAGTATGGTGAAAATAATATTTTTAAAAGCTAGAGACTTATAAATGTTGATGTGCAAAGAGATTTAAGTGTGCGTGTGGAAGGAATACAGAAAGTTAGCACATGTGTACAGCAAATAATGAGGAAAGCAAAGTGGCATTTTTTGCAAGTAAATTGAAGAACAGAAATGAAGACATTTTGTTACAATTGTACAGGTTTAGGTGAGACCAGATTTGAAATATAGTGTTCTGGTCTTCAAATTTCAGAAAGAATATACTCCCATTGATGGCATGGTAGTGAAGGTCCATTAATTAATATCTGGGATGAGAGGCTTTATCCTGTGATGGAAGGCTGCACAGATTTGGTCCAATTTCTCTGGTGTTTAGTACAACGAAAGGCAATCTCACTGAAACATTCAAGATTCCAAAGGGGCTTGATAGGAGAGATGCAGAGTGATTGTTTCCATGAGCCAGGGAATGTAAAACACAGGGGGTCTCGGCTCAACATCGGGAGGTGATCATTTTAGGACAACACAAGGGAACATTACTTCACCTAGAGGATTCTGAATATTTTGAGTTCTCTGCCCCAAATGGTTATGGAGTCGCCATTGTTGAATGCATTTAAGGCTGGCATGGAGAGAATTTTAGTCCCTCAGAGAATCAAGCAATATTGGAAGCGACCAGGAAGGTGGAGTTGAAGCCCAAGATCAGCCATGTTTGTATGGAGTAGCAGAGTTGGCTTGATTGGCTGAACATATCTACTCCACTTCTTAGTTCTTATGTTTTTGTGTTAACTGCAGTGCAAACCTTTCCAACTGACATTCCAGAACGTGAAAGTAACACTGAATGAGGAAATGCTATTCACCCTTCAAACCTGTTCAACAGGTCAAGTACAACCCACCATATCCTGGACTCTAACAAACCTTTAATTGTCATAGAGAAAATTCTGTTTGAATACTCCCTCATCCTCTGACTTGGTTAATCTCAAGTCCAGTAGCAGCAGACTTAAACATCGGTAAGTTTGGTGTGTTATATTAACGTTAACATCTGAAGACAGAAGCGCCTGTAGGATTGTCACATTATTTTGGGAAAGCTATTTGTTCCTGGGCCAAAATAACAGCACCATCACATGCATGCCAGAAAGGTAAATTTGGCATTTTAAGATTAAACCTTTTATAATCACAATAATCTTTAGCAATCAGCACCCTTGGGCTGTACTTATATTCAATACGGGTGTATCTCCTGAAGCTTTATGGTCACTATGATGAAGACTCTGTGTCCATTTTGACTTTGTTACAAATCACACTACACCAGGTTATAGTCAAACAGGTTTATTTAGAAGCACTAGCTTTCGAGGTGCTACTCCTTTATCAGGTGACAACCAACTGATGAAGAGACAGCCTTGAAAGCTAGTGCTTCCAAATAAATCTGTTCGACTATAACCTGGTGTTGTGTGATTTTTAACTTCGTCCACCCCAGTCCAACACCGGCACCTCCAAACCGTTTTGACTTTATAATTTAATAAAGGTCAGTAGCAAATTGGCGACCTGTTTTCATATCTCCAATTTTCAGCCCCGTTGAAGTGCAGTTGCCGAGTTGGACATAGCAAATTTGAACGAACATAACTGAAAGAAAGAATGGAGACCAGCGGGATAATTAGTGGCACCTGGAAGATCACACCTGTTTGTGGAGTATAGGGATAACTATATTTCTGCTTTCGAAGTAGCTACTGAGCATGTCTGCAAGGAGCTGTGTCAGAGTGATTTTAAATCACACAGGAGTATATATCTGTAGGGTTTCAGAAAATATACCTTGCACATATAGTTACGTTTAATAAAGCCTGTTAATCTTCACTCACATGAGTAGACACCTGATCTTACAATACTGCTCTTCTTTAAATGAGATCTTTTACGTCCATCTGAAGGTAGATGAGGTCTCAACTTAAAATCTGACTTGAGGAATGATGCACCCACCAGTATAGCACTCTCTCAGTATTATAACAGGAAGTGTCAGTCTGGAGTTATAAATTCAAGTTTCTGGAATGGTGTTTGAACCCCTAACCGCTGGCTCAGAGGCTAGTCAGTGACATCCGACCAAAACTGAGATTGAAGTGAATGCAACATGGATTCAGGGAATTGTTTTTTTTTAATTGGAAGGAATGTGATTTTTGAGAGGATTTTTAGCTCAAGTTGAGGTTCAGGTTGTAAGTTTGCTCGCTGAGCTGGAAGGTTTGTTTTTGGATGTTTTGTCACCATGCTAGGTAACATCATCAGTGAACCTCCGGTGAAGTGCTGGTGTTATGTCCCACGTTCTATTTATGTGTCTTAATCTCTTAAGGAGGTTGATATTTCTCAGGTTCTTTTTCTCAGAGATTGATTTGGACCTCATTTACCAATGTGTTCATGGATGGAGTGCCACATCGTCAGTGAGTACCAGAACTCCGTCAATAAATTGATTCGAACCCATTTACCAACCTCTGAGAAAAGGAACCGGAAATGATATCACCCACCTTAACGGACTAAGACTCATAAAGCGGGACAACACCAGCGCTTCACCAGAGGCTCACTGGTGATGTTACCTGGCATGGTGATCAAACGTCTGAAAACAAACCTTCCAACTCATTGAGCAAACCTAAAACCTGAATTGGAAGGAATGACTGAAGATTTGAACAAAGTAAGTTTGGGAGTTAGTTTTTTAAGTGTTGGACAAAAAGGATTTCAGGCTGTCGAAAGCCTTGGCCCCAGGTTTGAGACAAAATCTGGCTGAGAATTTTGAATTTAGTGTTTTGGAAGACTGCATGTTAAAGGTGATTCAGTGGTAGGGTTAGAGCAGAAATTCAGTCAGCTTGGAGTTTATAGTTGCTGCCATAATACTTCAAAAGAATTCGATTGAGTGTGAAGCTCTTTTGGGTTTGTTAAGGACATGACAATAAGAGCACAGTGATAATAAGGGCTCTGTCAATGGGCATTCTTTCTTTTCTGTTTTTATGGTGGTCTGTGGGAGACCAGGTTGAAGGTCATTGGAAAGTTGGCCTGGAGCTAACAAAAACATATAATGTTTTCAGCAACAGTAAGGGAAAGGTAGGGTCCTTATGTTGCAAAGGTAATATTAAGTGGTTTCAGGAATTAATAGGGTATGACATTTGAAGCTCACCACATGATAAAGCTAAGCACTGGGTTGTGTTCCATTTCAACTAATTATTAAGTCAGAATTCACATGAAACTGGGTTATAGTCCACCAAGTTTATTTGAAATCACAAGCTTTCGAAGCAAGCAGCTGACCAACCCTTAATCCCAATTTTATGGAAGATTTGTAGCTCAGGTTGTGGATCAGGTTTGCTTGCTGAGCTGGTAGATTTGTTCTCAGACATTTCGTCACCATGCTAGGTAACATCATCAGTGGGCCTCCGATGAAGCGCTGGTGTTATGTCCCGCTTCCTATTTATCTATCTCAGGATGGACGCATTGTCCCAGTTGAACTGGTGTCCCTCTTCATCCCTGTGTTTGGACACAAGTAACAGCTGTCCAAATGTGGTGCTGGAAGAGCACAGTCAATTAGGCAGCATCCGAGGAGCAGGAGACTCGATGTTTCTAGCATAAGCTCTTCATCAGGAATGTGGATGGGGATTGGATGGGAGAAGGGGCTGAGATAAATGGGAGGGGAGTGAGGCTGGGGGAAGCTAGCTGGGAATGCGATAGGTAGATGAAGGTAGAGGTAAAGGTGATTGGTCGGAGAGGAGGGTGAAACGGATGGATGGGAAGGAAGATGGACACATAGAACAGTTGAAGAGGGCGGTGCCGAGATGGAAGATTGGATCTGGGATAAGGTGGGGAGAGGGAAATGAGGAAACTGGTGAAATTGACATTGATCCCATGTAGTTGGAATGTCCCAAAGCAGAAAATGAGCCGTTCTTCCTCCAGGTGCTAGGTGGTTAGAGTTTTGTTTCAGGATGTGGCTGAAGAGCTTCAGGGCTGAGGAGATGACAAGGGGATTGCAGTGAGAGAGAGAGAGACTCACTGAGATCTTTGTAGAAGATGGAGGAGAACTTCTTCAAAGTATGCATCCTTGGAAGAGGCTTCGCAGTAAGGTTATAATTAACTAGGAGAAAGTGAGGACTGCAGATGCTGGAGATCAGAGTTGAACAGTGTGGTGCTGGGGAAGCACAGCCGGTCAGGCTCCCCCTTCCCCCTGTGTCCCAGATCCGACCTTCCAATTCAGCATCGCCCTCATGACCTGTCCCACCTGTCCATCTTCTTTCCCACTTATCCATTCCACCCTCCTCTCCAACGTATCACCTTCACCCCTTTCTTCATCTACTAACGCATCCCCAGCTACTTTCTCCCCAGCCTCACCCTCTCCCATTTATCTTTCAGCCCCTTGGGCCAATCCCTCACTCCTGATGAAGAGCTTATGTTTGAAACGTCGACACTCCTGCTCCTCAGATGTTGCCTGACCACAATCTTCGACTCTGATCTCCTGCATCTGCATCCTCACTTTCTCCTACTAGTGAGAGTTGGTCATTCTTTTGGTAACTAGCTGGTGCTCATGTATGCTGGTGGCCAGTGTCCTGCCCATCTGTCCACTGTAATGTTTGTTGCAGTCCTTGCTGGATACTTTGTATATGATGTTCATTCTGCTGGTTTCTGTTATGGGGTCATTTAAATTCATCAGGAGCTTTCCAGTGTGGTGGTAGGTTTGTGGGCTACCATGAAGCCTAGGGACCCGAGTAGTCAGGTTGAAATCTTAGAGATGTCTTTAATGTATGTCTTTAATGTAACTGAAATACCTAGTAGAAGGCTCGAGTTTCTGGGTGTATTGTGTCATTTTGTTTAGGTCTGTTTGTGGTCTGTACTTATTAGATACTTGTTGTTTCTGAATACATTGTACAGGTGTTTTTCCTCGACTTCTCAGTCCCTGGGTGCTGCAGCATGTTGTGGATCATTTAAATAATGTCCTGATGCAGCTTCTTTTGTAGGTGTTGGAATGATTGCTCCTGTAGTTGAGTATCTGGTCAGTGTGTGTGGCTTTCCTTTAAACACTGGTCTGCAGCTCTCCATTGGCTTTGTGTTCTACCGTGACGTCTAGGAAAGGGAGTCTGATGTTGTTCTCTTCCTCTTTGGTGAACTTTATACTGGTAAGGATGTTGTTCATGTGTTTATAGGTTTCTTCCAATTTGTTACGTTTCATGATGACAAAGTCGTCATCCACATAGTGGATGCAAAGTTTGGGCTGGATTGTGGGAAGGTCTGTTCGTTCTGACCTCTGCATAACTGATATCTCATAGGCATCCCATTGATTTGTTTGTAGGTCTTGTCATTGAAAGTGAAGTGGGTTGTGAGGCACAGGTCTACTAGTTTGATGATGCTGTCCTTGCTGATGGTGTTGGTGCTGTCAGGTGTTTGTGTACTTGTTTCATCTAGCAGTGTTTCTTTGGTGAGGGTGATGTTTATTGATGTGAATAGGGCTGTCATGTCAAAGGAAACCATGGCCTTGTCATCCTCTACCTTGGTGTCTTTGATGATGTTAAGACAAAGGGCACATGACCGTCATCCTGTACAGAACACAATACATTGAGAAAGCAAACACGCTACTCGCAGATACCGACACCTACCAACAGGTGGCAATGGACCTGACTCCACAGCTATTACACCATCCCTGAGGAAACTTCACAAGACAGGTGAAATTAACAAGACAGACCTCCAAGAATGAAACTGGAAGGATTCAACACACCCTATTTGTATGGATTACCAAAGGTACACAAACAAGAACCCCCCTCCACCCGCCCCTGACACATAGTCTCACTTCCTGGTACACCGACATACAGACTAGCAAAGGAACTGCAATGCAAACTGAAGTATTAGTCATGATTTGGAGATGCCGGTGTTGGACTGGGGTGTACAAAGTTAAAAATCACACAACACCAGGTTATAGTCCAACAGGTTTAGTTGGAAGCACACTAGCTTTCGGAGCATCGCTCCTTCATCAGATGGTATTGGAGGGCTCAATCCTAACACACAGAATTTATAGGGCTATAAATTCTGTGTGTTAGGATGGAACCCTCCACTATCACCTTATGAAGGAGCGGCGCTCCGAAAGCTAGTGTGCTTCCAATTAAATCTGTTGGACTATAACCTGGTGGTGTGTGATTTTTAACTGAAATACCTAGTAGAAGGCTCGAGCCACTCCATCCACTCCACCCAGGAATTCCTTCACATCATCAAATACACCAAAGTAGAGGATGACAAGGTCATGGTTTCTTTAGACGTGACAGCCCTATTCACATCAATTGATCCTCACCAAAGAAACACTGGCCTCACTACTAGACAAACCAAGGACATAAACATCTGACAGCACCAACTCCATCAGCAAGGACAGCATCGTCCAATGAGTATACTGTGCCTCACAACACACTTCAACTTCAACTTCAACAACAAGACTTACAAGCAAATCAATGGAACACCCATGGGATCACCAATATCAAGACTCTTAGCAGAAGCAGTTATGCAGAGGTTAGAACAAACAGCCTGTTTTCAACCCCATTTACCAACCTCTCAGAAAAAGAACCGGAAGTGATCTCACCACCCTCAACAGACCAAGACACATAAATAGAAAGTGGGACAGAACACCAGTGTTTCATTGGGCGTCACTGATGATGTTACCTAGCATGGTTACAAAACATCTGAGAACAAATCTACCAACTCAGTGAGCAAACTTACAACCTAATTCTTTATCTCCTTCATCAGGACAGATTACCTGAAGGTGCTGGGTATTTGGTTTGGTGGGGCTGGGGTGTGCACCAAAACCTGGGAGGTGCATATCACCAAAATGAGGCAGAAACTAGGCAGATGGGACCAAAGAATGGGAAATGAAGCCATTGAGAGATGGAGCAGCTACACTGGGACAGTTGGGAATAAAACCAAACAAGAATAGGAAACTTTACCCCCTCAGATTTCCCACCAAACTACAAGTTTCTCAACCTCAAGTCCTTTGATCTGCTTTCCAACTCTTTTCAACCTTGGTGGCATCTTACATGATAAGCCTTGGCATGTTGCCTAAGTTCCCAAAACAAAAATCTTTTTGGTCCTTTTCATTCATAGATAATGTTTCGTGACAAGCCTTGAAGCTATAAAATAAAAGATGGAATCCAATGATCCTTAAATAATAACCGGAACATGAGGTTTTAAAAAAAAATCCCATTCCAGCATGTCTCTTCGTGTGTACTTAATTGGTAATGTGGAATGAGCACGAACATTTTTTACTAAAACAAAGCTTCAGTTTAAGGTGGAAACTAGCAATAAGTAGCAAAGACATGGTATATGCCACGTATGTTTTCAAATATGTCTCCTTTATTTCAAACATACATTCACTATGTATGCTCTTAAATAGAAGCCCCTTACTGAAGACTTTTTGGAGAACTTGGCACTGATTTATGCTTTGTGTATAATAGTTTTTTGGAACAGTAGGAAGAGAGGAAAGATGTGTAAACAGTAAATAGTATGCAAATAATATGGGCATTCTAATGTTTCCAACATCACTCTTTAATGATTCTACTAAGTGATCATCCTTTCAGAAGACCAGCCTAGCAAGCTGGACAGTAGCAATAGCAAGGGTTTCGTCTTGAGTTGAAATATCTGTAAAAGATCAGCCAGCTACCTCCTCTATGTAATGCCTAAGCCAACGCTGATACCAGATGTTAGCCCCACCTAATGTATTTCAAACAACTAAACGTACCTTGAACATGTGCCAAGATGTTTCATAGAGGGGAGATGGGATATGTAACAACAGATAGCAGATTAAAGATAAGGCCTGAGGAAATAATATCTACTTAGCTCAGGCCGACACGTTCAGGAGTAGGAATCGTTTTCGTAATTATGAATAGATTTTTACCACAAATTCAGAATTCAGTCTGTCTTCTTAGTTGCTTTGTGGCATTATCTGGACATCGAAAACTGAATATCTGCAAATATCCCCATTTCCATATTTTCAAAATCTCAAACAAATTCTATTCAGTTTGATCAATGTACAATATGATAGATAACTTGCATGAAGAATATAGAAATTACAGTGATCAAGTAATTAAAGAAATAAGGAAATCAAAACGAGGGCATGAAAAAATATAAACAAGTTTAAAAACCCAAAGATGTGCAGGTTAGGTAGATTGGCCATGCTTAGAAAGCCATGGACTAGGCAGGGACAATCAACATGGCTTCATTAACGGAGGGTAATGTGTCAAATTGTATCCAAAGCTGGCTTAGTAACAGGAAACAAAGGGCAATGGTCAATGGTTGTCCTTGCGAATGGAAAGCTGTTTCAAGTGGTATTCTGCAGGGCTCAGTGTTGGGACCCATGCTGTTTGTTTTATACATTAACGATTTAGGCTTGAACATGGTGGGAAATTTGCAGATGACACAAAAATTCGCCATTCATGGTTCATGTAGGGGATAGCTTTAAGCTTCAAAGTGATATAGATGGATTGGTGCAGTGGGCCAGAAAGTGGCAAATGGAGTTCAACTCTGATAAGTGTGAGATAACGCAATTAGGGAGGTCAAATAGTAAAAAGGTTACACAATAAACAGGAATACACTAGGAGGGGTAGACGAAGCAAGAGATTTGGTATGCAAGTGTACGGGTCCCTAAAGGGAACAATACAAGTAGATAAGGTTATAAAGAAGGCATATTTTCTCCTTCTTTGGCAGAAGTATAGATACAGAAGTAGCAATGTAAGGGTGAAACTGTATAAGAAGCTAGTGAGGCCACAACTTGAGTGTTGTGTGCTACACCATCTCAAAGGAAGGATGTAATTGTTCTGGAGAGAGGGCAGAGAAGATTTACTAGAATATTGCCTAGAATATTTACTAGAATTGTAGCTACAAGGAGAGATTGGAGACGATGAGATTGTTTTCCTTGGAACAGAGAAAGTAAAGGGGTGACATCACTGAGGTATACAAAATTGTGAGGGGTAGAGATAGAGTATACAGGAGGAACCTGTTACCTTGACCAGGAAGTTCAAAAATCTAGGGTCATAGATTCAAACTAAATGGCAGAAGGATTAGAGAGGATGTGAGGAAGAAAACACTTTTAACGCAGAGCGTGGTGGGTGTCTGGAATTCACTGCCTGAATTGCTGATGCAGGCAGAGATTGTCAACTTTTTAAAAAAGTATCTGGATCTGTAACTCAAATGCTGTAAGCAGCAGGGCTATAGGTCATGTGCAGGAAGATGGGATTAGAAAGGGCATTTGGATGTCTGAGTTGGCATGGACGTAATGGGTCCCCTTCTGAGCTGTATCATTTCTATGATTCTAAACTATATACAGGGTACATTCCAGTGTAGTCAGAAAGCTAATCCAAGTCCTTCTGTTAAAGATTTGACATATGCTTTGTTCCTGTTGCTGTCCATATTTTTATAAAGCTATCAAAATATTTCACATTTCAACAGGTTATTTTTGTGTTCAGATTGTTATAAAGGTTAGGATCAACGAGCAAAGGGGATGAAAACACAGATACTGCAGTGCTCCACTTAACACATGCCCAAACTTAAAGCTACATCTTTCACAAGATAGGCATGTACTGGCATTGGTTAAGTATTGGCTAATAGAAATTAGGGAGTAGGAACAAATGAGTTATTTTCACAGTGGCAGACTTGGTAACTGGTGGCGTACCACAAAGATTAGTATTTGGGCTCCAAATGTTCACAATCTATATCAATGACTTGGACATGGGGACCAAGTATAATACTTCCAAATTTGTGGATGATACAAAGCTAAGTGGAAATGTGCATTTCAAGGAAAATGTAAAATGTTTTCAAGAGATTTGGACAGACTAAATGATTGGGCAATAACATGGCACACGGAATGTAATGTGGAAAATGTGGGGTTCTTCTCTTTGGTGGGAAGACAAATGAGCACAGTCTTTCTCAAATTAGAGGTGAGAGGTTGGAAAGTGCAGATAGGCAAAGGGGCTTGCAGTATTCCCGTTAATTATGTTTTCTCCTGTGCAGACTCTTGAGGTCTGTGCATAGCAGAGACTTCTGAAACTGGTAAGCAGTGCTATAGACAGTGTCTACAGATTGATTGCCAAGCACAGAACCTCAAAGAGGGTATGTGCAGTTGCACAGCTGACAAGATATGTTGGGTTTGTGTGCCCTTGACAATAAGTCACTGAAGGCTAACATGCAGATGCAGCATGCTATTAGGAAACCTAATTTGCAAGAGGATCTGAGTACAGGAGTAGTGAAGCCTTGCCTCACTGTGTAAACTGTGTTTTCTATGAAATATGAGGAATGAGATTAAATTCTTAAAGGGATAGACAGGGTAGATGTAGTCAGCTGTTTCCCCAATAGGAGACTCTAGAACCAGGGTCACAGTTTGAAAATAAGAGGGATGCCGTTGAAGACCGAGATGAGAAGAAATTCTTTTACAGAGATGGTGGTGAATCTTTAAACCCCTAGAGCGCTGTGGAAGCTCAGAATTTGAGTATGACCTTGGAGTGCAGGTTCATAGCTCCTTGAAAGTAGAGTTGCAGGTAGATAGGATAGTGAAGAAGGCATTGGTGTGTTTTCCTTTATTGGTCAGAGTATTGAGTACAGGAGTTGGGAGGTCATGTTGCGGCTGTACAGGACATTGGTTAGGCCACTGTTGGAATATTGCGTGCAATTCTGGTCTCCTTCCTATTGGAAAGGTGTTGTGAAGCTTAAAAGGGTTCAGAAAAGATTTACAAGGATGTTGTCAGGGTTGGAGGATTTGAGCTATAGGGGGAGGCTGAACATGCAGGGGCTATTTTCCCTGGAGCGTCGGAGGCTGAGGGGTGACATTATAGAGGTGTATAAAATTATGAGGGGCATTGATTGGGTAAATAGGCAAAGTCTTTTCCCTGGGGTCAGGGAGTCCAGAACTAGAAGGCATAGGTTTAGGGTGAGAGGGGAAAGATATAAAAGAGACCTAAGGGACAACTTTTTCACACAGAGGGTGGTAAGGGTATGGAATGAGCTGCCAGAGAAGTGGTGGAAGCTGGTACAATTGCAACATTTAAGAGGCATTTGGATGGGTATATGAATAGGAAGGGTTTGGAGGGATATGGGCCGGGCGCTGGCAGGTGGGACTCGATTTGGTTGGGATATCTGGTCAGCATGGATGGGTTGGACTGAAGGGTCTGTTTTTGTGCTGTACATCTCTATGACTCTAAAGATTGATACATTTTGATTATCAATGGCATAAAAGGTTACAGGAATAGTGTGGGCAAAAATCATTAAGTGTTTGATCAAACATGATTGCATTAAATAGTGGAGTAGGCTTGACGGGCTGAATGGCCTACTCCCATCCCTGTGTTTCTAATATAGTCCTCTCTTTTAACTTATTTCTTTATTTTTCTATTTTGTACCTAAGATTTTGTACCTAGGTACTTTTGAACCTAAGATGGTGCTGGGAATGGGAACTTTGCACTTTTCACTGTACTTTTGTACTTCAGTACACATGAACATGAACCTAACTCTAATTCTAATTCCAGTTCTTCCCTACTTTCCAAAGATATTAATATCCAATTTGGTGCTCTATCCTGAATTTATGTGCCTTTTAGTTTGATCAGAAATTTGTGTTTATTAATGTTGTTAAAACTTCTCATAGGATAGATGGTGGGACTTCCTATGTGTAAGTTCCTCAAAAAATGAGGAATCGCTCCTTCTAAGTCCACACATCAGATTATCCATGGAGAGGTTCACTCAAAGTTCAAATTAATTGTGCTGTGCTGCATGTATCACAACGAAAAGCTAACTAGATTTGGAACACTACTCGTAGGAGTTTAGAAAAAATGTATTATTCCATTACCTGGAACAGTGACTCATTTTCCCTTTCTCTTTTGTGATCTGCTGTGCAGCATTCTGAAAAGCTCCAGTCATTGGAACAAACATTTTCTCACAGGCAAGCGAAGAAACAATAATTCCTGGTCTAGGATGAATAAAGTTTTCACTTCATACATGCCAAACTTGTGACTCCTTATGAAGGTCTAATCAGCCAAGTTGTTGACTTTTTTTTTAAGTCACCCTCTAGAATGCTTTCTCCATCAATAAAATGGAAATAAAGCATCTATGTAAGTAGAATTTGTTTACATTGGTCATTCTTGACACAAGATGAAGTCAGGATGTATTTTTGAACATCAAAATTACCACTGACTGGTAAATCATAATTATTCCAAAATATATCTTTACTTTGTTCTCAGTGAAGGTGCAGTTTACGTGGGTTCAAACTAACATCGCCATTTATCATTTATACTTGAGTAATAGTTGATCACGTAAAAGTCAATCCCCTAGTTTTGGCACAAAATCTGGAATTTTCCATATATCTCGTGGAAAAGTCGACCTTAGTTCTTCACAGGTAACAGACCAACATTTATGAGTCAGTGTGCTGGCCATCCCGCTGCACTCCAGGTCTTCAGAATCACCATAATTTATTGTGTTTTTTTTCTTTATTCATTTAGAGATCGGTTGGACATCTGCTAATGATACAGTATGAATTTGATGGGCATGAATTTCAGCCCCTCAAAAATTGTATCCACGTAATCGTCAACCCCATAAATTTAATCTTAAAAAGTAGTCAAAAAACTTTGATTATTACTCGAGTACATACAGTAATTGAAAATTCTACATCAAATAATCTTAGTGAGGAGGTCTGTGGATAGCCATGCTAAACTGATACTTATTAAACAAGTTGGCATCACCAGAGTGGAATGCAGAGTGAAAAATCAGATGGCGGTTATTCTATAGCGCATCTGATTTTTCTTCCAATTTATCAATGGAGGAAAATTGGATGGGTTCCATTATAGGCATGCAAGGTTTTCCTCCCACATTTCTGTCCAGGTTTACTTAATGCTCAGGCAGGACAGATGAAAAATTCCACCTACCTGTCCAACAATGGCTTAATGTGTAAAGGTTCCACACAATGTGGCTCCAAGTTCCACAGGTCAATTTGTTTTGAGTTGGATCAATGTGCCTGATTGGAACAGAAGACTTTAGCTTGTTTTCCTTGACCAAGTGAAGGAAGAGATCAACTATGATTCCCATTTTTGATCATAACCTGATGCCTGTGCTCTCAAGTAAGCATTACTTGAGACCAGGATAAAACAGCTAGTGTTGGAGTTAAGCGGAAGGGAAATAGAAAGCGCTAGACAAAGTCAGCAGGTCCAGAGCACCTGTGGGATGAGAGCAACTTAATGTTTTGTGTCTATTACAACTTGAATATCTTTCAATGAAGTTGAAATATAACTCTGTTTCACTCTCCACAGATTCTATCTGACCTGCTGAATTTCTCCTGCACTTTCTGTTTTTATTTCAGATTTCCAGCATCTGCAGTATTTTATTTTCATTATGCAAGACCAAAATGAATCTTAATTGACAGAAGTTGCTGGCACAATCACAGAATTAAACTTCTGTATAAACCTTAAACTCGTGGAAATTAACGAGCTGGGGACAAATTTCAACGAACAAATCCAATCTCAGAGTTTGAGTGAGCAATAGAAAACATTCTCTCTCCTACTTGTAAATCACACAAAGTCATCAATAACATGATTGCCCTTAGAATTTCCTACAGATAGCGATTATTCTGCCACCTTCTCAGAGGATTAATTCAATCATCAGCTGAGTTTTCTTTTGAAGAGAAGTGAAATTTGCAATTGCTGCATCTTTAAGATAAATGCATTAACTAACAGTTGACCATAGACTTGATAAACAGTTAAACAGTTGATGCTGTGACAGGAATGTGATGTGAATATTAAATTGCTTTCTGTTATATTCAGAGATCCATAACTGCCTGAGCTATGCAAAAGGAAACAAGAGTGAAAAAAACAACCAGGTTTCTTTAGGGGTGAATGGGTGGAGCAGACAACATGAATTACCTCACTTGTTCATAAGAGACACTGCAGGTTTATGCTTAAGGTATTTATTGCCTGATAGCTTCATCATTGAAGTCCTTACATTCTATCATACCTTATTAGAAATTATGCATAGAACCTTTCCTCCCAAGGTATGGCATGAGCAGTGTTGAGAAAGATGGGGTAACATGAAAAGAATGAAAATAAATCAGAATTTCAATGTTGAGGAAAAGTTTGGTGTGATTTTCCACTCAAGCCATAAATGATGGCTTTAGAATCTCACCCTTGCATGGTTTCAATCTAATTTCCTTTTGGAATCTGCATCTCATAAAAGGCCCAAACTCTCCTTATTTATATGTCACTTCCGATTCTCTTCTCTTTCCCAGAGAAATTACACAGCTGAAATTGTCAACACGTAAACCAGAGCTAATCAGGGCTAATACTTGTCGAAAGTTGACCTGGCCATTGTCCAAGTGTTTCTTTGTAAATATATTCCTAAATACTCCATGGCCACCATCCTCATCAACCTTTCATCCATTCCAGTTGGCATTGCCAAATCGCCGACCTCGTCCCATCACCATGCCTGCTCTCAACTGACTCACACACTACATCACTCCTCCAACACTTTACTTAGGAGTTCAGGGATACCTAAAATATGCTTTTGCCAGGTTGTCTTGCAGGCAAGGACACACACGTCTCATGCCTTTACACAGGATATATTCATAGCTTGCTTTCTAGACTTCAATCACTTTGCCCTTATTTGGAGTTTGTCTTCCTCTGTATATTTCACATTGCTTTCTTAGTGCATTAACTAGTGGAGTACCACAGGGATCAGTGCTGTATCCACAATTATATATAATGTTTACCCATTCTATAATAATGCAGATTGTCAATGACGCTAGTTGATGAGGAAAGTGAATGTATTGTTGGCAAGTTTGCAGTTGACACAAAAATAGGTGGAAAGGCAAGTGTTAAGAATTACAACAAAGAGTTTGCAGTGGGATACAGGTTAAGCTAGTGGGCAAAATCTTGGCAGATGGAATATAATATGAGAAAATGTGGGGTTATGTACTTTGGCAGGAGGAATAGAGATGCTAAATATTATTTAAACAGAAAAAGGTTGCAGAAAGCTGCAGCACTGAGGGATTTGGGACAACTTGTGCATTAGTCATAACATGCTAGCATCTAGGTTCAGCAAGTAATAAAGAAGGTAAATGGAATGTTGTCCTTTATTTCAAAGAAAATGGATTATAAAACTAGGGGAAGTCTTGCTAAAATTATACCAGATACTAGTTAGACCATATCTGGAATACTGTGAACAATTTTGCACCCCTTATCTAATAGGAAAGGTAGACTGACATTGGAGGCTCTCTAGATTCATTAGGTAAATCCCAGACGGGGAAGGACTGCCTTGTGAGGAAAGGTTGGGCCTTTTACTCATTAAGATTTAGAACAATGAGAGCCAATTTTATTGAAATATACAAATTTGTAGAGGACTTGACAGGGTTGATGCAGAAAGGTTGTTTTCCCTTTTGGGAGAGTCTAGGAATTTGAGGGGCTTTGCTGATTCCAATCCAGTGGGACAGTCAGTCAAGTGTTTGGTTCACCAGAGTTCATGTAGTGCAGTATACAGCCAAGGGCAGTTTTGCAGCTGAAGTGTAACTAGTCCTGGGGTTACAGATAGATTTGTTTGGGTGTTGTGGAGACACAAGTGTGGGATAGGGGAGAAGTGAACAACATTTCCCACAACAAGACAAAGGGAGGGATTGAATGTAATGGAAATGCAGTTAGTGGTGATGCATGAGCAGGAGAGGGGGTAAGGTATGCATTGCGAATGAGTAGGAAGCAGAGGGTGAAAGGGCTACTGGGAGGATGAGGTACGTAAGAGCTGTTGAGTGGACATGATGCACCCAAGAGTTGTAGCTTATGAGTCTTGGTCAGGGACATGTGCAGTGGCAGAGTTAAAATGATGGCCCTGTTGAGGGATCACAGAGGAGATGGCTGCATTTACCATTGTGGCACAGTAAAGGTCATTGTCCTTCTTGAACTGCTGGACATTCCTTTTCAGCCACGGCACAGTACTAACCCAGACTGTAGTTTGAGTACAGTCTGGTTTAGTCTAGGGTAGTGTCACTGTCAGCTAGAATAATGTCCGTCCTCCTCTTCACCACATCATCCTCCAATCCTTGCTTGTGAAATGCAGAGCAAGCTTGTCTTTCCTTTGGGCCATGTCCTCCATGATAACAGTCAGGCACCAAAGTACAGAGAATGGCTCCTGGCTTGCTATGTCCGAAGTGATGTGAGCACCAAGTCTTTAAGCTTGATACCAGTGGCATGAACATTGAGAGGTCCTAACTCTGGTGTGCACTTGTCCCATTCTGGCTGTGCAATTCCATGAGAAAGCTTACAACAGTGCTTCCTTGCACATTGCAGCAAGTGTAAAGTGAGAGACCAAGCATGAAAAGTCACGGAGCCCTGGTGGATGGGGCATGATGAATTTCATTTGACAGAGCACTTTAACTGAAGATGGGAAAATTCAGCCCTTTATTTTCATTGTCTTCCTCTGTATATTTCACATTGCTTTATTCGTGCATTAACTAGTCGAGCACCACAGGGATTAGTGCTGGGTCCACAATTATTTATCATACATACCCATTAAATAATTTTTTATGTTGGCATTGAGTGAATTTATCTGCATAGCCCAAAAGAATGTTGGCAAAGTGAATTGTGTCTATGAATGAATGTAAAATGGGATAAGAATTCGGAGGCTGCTTGTTTTGATACCTATCCTTGTTGCTTTAATATGGTCTGAATGGAAAATATTTTACCAGTGAATGAGTACAGTTTCACTTTAGATGTACTCATTTTTCTATTATTAGTTATACTATCAATGATAGCAGTTTTAACTTTTGTCATTGAACAAAAGAGGGATGATAACTAACCAGCAGGCCATTTTAGACTTTGATTCTTTAACAGTTAAAATGTGATAAAGGTTAAAACTAATCTTTCAATTGATGAAAATAGTGTCTTTCTGACAGCAATAAGAAGGGCTTATGCCCGAAACGTCAATTCTCCTGTCCCTTGGATGCTGCCTGACCTGCTGCGCTTTTCCAGCAATACAATTTAATAGGCTGTTAATATTTTAACTAAGTTATTTTAGAAAATAATCGATAGGGTGAATAGCCAATGTCTTTTTTTCCCAGGGTAGGGGAGTCTAAAACTAAATGTCATAGGTTTAAGGTGAGAGGGGAAAGATTTAAAAGGAACCAGAGGGGGCACCTTTTTTACACAGAGAATGGTGCATGATGTAACAAGCTGCCAGAAAAACTGGTGGAGGCTGGTACAATTGCAACATTTAAAAGGTATTTGGATGGGTACATGAGTAGGATGGGTTTAGAGGGATATGGGCCAAATGCTGACAAGTGGAACTTGATCAGATTAAGATATCTGGTTGGCATGGGCAATTGGACCAAAGGGTCTATTTCTGTGCTGTACAGCTCTTTGACTCTATGAACATGACATTATTTTATAACAGGGTACCCAAAGTGCAGTTAGTGCACTATGTTTGGTCCTAACACTGTGTCCCTTGAAGCTGAGGCAAGGTTGTGCTCTTTCTGTTGAACTTTTGAGTTGGCATCATGGTTATGTTACTACACTTGCAAAGTAGAGGTATTGGGTCATCGGTTCAAATCTCAGCACAGGAGCTAGTGGTCTTTGCATTCAATTGAAAATTCATCTCAGTAATGGTGACCAAGTTTGATTATTGTGAAAAGCCAATCAGGGTCCCTTTTTGAGGAAGGAACTCTGCCACCATTGGTGTGATCTACAATGTAACACTAGAACCACAGCAAAGTGGGTGACTCCGACCTGGTCTTTGAAATGGCCTAGCAAGCCACTTAGTTCAGGAACAATTAGGGATGGCATCCAAAAGTTGTCCTTGCCAATGATGTGCATGTCCCATGAAAGAAAATATTTCCTCTTGCTGGTCTGTCGACTGAGGTCCATGGAGCTATGGAAAGATCGCTTTATCAATGTTGTCCCATTGCATGATATATTCCAAACTGTGAAACAACAAGGTCCATTTATTTAGCAACCAGAATTATATTCAAGTAAATAAGAAGACAGGCTTATATGGTATCAAGCATCCAAATAAAACAAAAAGCTTATATGCTAATTATAGAACACGAAATTGGATAGTTTTCCTCAAGTATGATATTTGACCAATAGAAATGGATTCATTCAAACATGTGCAATGCCAGTTGCTAAGCATATTTTCACAAACTGACAATGAATGAACTCTCTTAAAAAGAGAAGAAGGACAAATGTATCAGAATTTGGATGAATATGATGATTTGAAATTCCAGAAATTTCGGATCATTTTCCAAGCTCCACAGCTGGTACGGTATGTGTATGTCTTTTAATTTCTGTATTGTTAAGGGTGTAGGTTCTATGTTCATAGTTGTCGCCAAGTTAGATATGCAATAAGTAAATGCACATTGCACTGATAAAAGCATTAAAACCACACCATTCTTCAGAAAACCAGCTCCGCTCCTCCGAGGATTTCCTGTTCCGAGTAATATATTTGAGTAGCTTCTATGAAAGCATAGAGATACTATCTAACCTCCCCCTACTTGCAAAGAATATGTCCTACTAAAGACTAGCTATAGGATCAGACTCAATGTGAGCAAACGTAAATTTGTTAATGGCAGTATATCAATACCTTCACATGAGCCAACAATGGAATGTGTTTTACAAACCAATGTGAAACAAGATGGAGATGACTTTCAATTAAGAACAGCTATTTTGCAAAACGTAAACCAATTGTTTGCTCCAATTATGTTTTTGCATTTTTGTATTACTTCTCCATAAAATATGTCTGTCTTCTGAAGTTTTATTGTAGTGCTTGGTTGGAATTTTTTTTAATGCCGTGTTAAGAAATGCTGATTCCAATTTCCCAGGCTCCAACAACGCACTTGCTCACTGAGGGGTTGTGGATTAAGTCACAGGGAAAGGCTTGGAGATTTGTTTGGATGTGTTTCTGGAAACAGCACGCTGCGGGATATTACACTGTAATTTATTCCATTTGTTAATTTTAGTGGGGAAAAAAGGGTGGTATGAGTAAAGACAACCAGACAATGCAAGCAGGCTTATGTCCATATTTAATGTTTCTCTGACCCTCAAAAAGCTGGATTACTGAACATTAGAGAAACACCACTTAAAAACAAAGTTTAACTTAAGAACATGGGGAAATGCTGAAAAGTAAAAGAAACTGCCATAGCAGTTACAGTAGTGAATGGTACAGCTGGGATTTTTGACTAACAACTTGAGTGCAGTTGCATATATCATAATGTATCAGAAGGACGAACAGCCAGACTAATCAGATATTTCAGGTAGAGAGATTCATGTGTTTACACAAGGGTCTCATTGGCCATTTCTTCCAGGGCTTCGAGGAGTTGGCATCTGTTACTTTCCCTGTTCAATATTTAGAAGCACAGAACTAAACTTTCCAAGCCATTATTTTATAACTTCAAACGTTAGACTTACTCTTAAGCAACTGCTCTTTATTTACTTCACAATAAAACACTGGTAATCCATAAAACGTAGAGTGAATTAATTGGCAAAGCACAATGGAACTAATGACCTCCTTCCGTACTCTGACACTTTATGTGTGACTCTATGATGTTGTTGAGCTGTGACACAGATTTGCCTTAGCATTGTGTAATAATGGCAATATTCCTATCGTTATAAAGCCGAGTATCATCTTGTGTACCACATTGTCATGAATGATTACTTAGTATTTTTAATAAGTACTGTCTTCTTCATGTCTAGAAGTGTTAAGTTTTTTTTTATTATGGTGACATTATTGGCTTAATTTTGTTCTTTCTGTTTGAAGTCATGCAATCTCTTTTAGAACAGATCTGCATTTGCTGATTGTGCATTGACTGTAACTGTAACTTCCTGCCACCCTTGCTGACACCTCTGTTAGAAGCTGAACTCCATGAAAATATGCTCACATTGCAACAGTTATCTGACCTGGGCTATAAAGTGAGCATTTTGATACAAAAAGGTTATTGACTCTACAATTGAATCAAAGCAAAGTGTCTTCATTAAGATTGATCAGGCAATTCATTATCTTCATGAGAACAATCAAATTCTAAAGTTTTGTGATATATTTCTTTTGCATTCAAACAGTCATTTACGGTCACTGCATTTATGGTCTGTTACTTTCATATAAGTTTCTTTACTATTGTCAGTCATGTTCTGAAATACAATAATCTCCAATTATTTAGTAATCTATTGTAGCACAGTAGTGCCCTAGGGTTTAGTCAGATCTTGTAATATCCCATCCTCTTACTTTCACATTATGAATTATAATACATTTAGTTATACATTTTCAATAATGTCTAAGATCCAAGTCCCCCTGGGTTTCAGTCATATTCTATAAAACTGTTCTCTCTCGATGTCAGTCATATTGTATAATATAATTCAGTATTGAAAGATGGTCTCAGTAATAGTGACTGTGACATCGAACATTGACTGCTGTTAAAAACCCATTTGGTTCATTAATGTTGCTTGGGAAAGGAAACCTGACCTGGTTTACATCCTGACCCCGACTCTTAAGTACGCTCAAAGGCAACTGGGGTTTTGACCATAAATGCTGGCCTTGTCAAGATTGTCCACATTCTATGAATGAGTAGGATGCAAAGAATTTCCCCCCAGTCCTCATTCTCACTACAACTTTCTCTCTGTATCTAGTCATACTCTACAATGCAAATCCAGTCATCCGTTCCAAAACAACACTCCCTGTATTTTTAGTCAGGTATTGCAGTATAACCCTCCATCTATTTTTTGTTGTGTATAGCACTATGATACTCTCTCAGTTTTTCACCACACTCTATGTATTTGCCCTCTATGTATTTCCACTGCAGAAAAGCTCTCCACTTGGTCTCAATCATACATTGGGATGGGTAGTAAATGCTGGCCAGCCAGCAACACCCACAGCCCACAAATGCATAAATAAACAAAAATATTGCAGCATATGGATTTCCCACCATTTTTACTCAGGTGTGCCTCCCAGTCTGCCTATTGGGGGGTTGATTGTTCATCTGTGTTGAGGTAAACTTTTAGAGAATTTCACATAAATAATTTCTCCCTCACATACAGTGCCTTCAAGTTAGAATGCTGCTTGTGTGTGACAGCAGCAAACAAGAATTTCTGGCAACAAATGTGGCACATTGCACTGTGGGTGGTCACACAGGCTGCATTTTCTTCTACCTGTCTGTTCGTGTCAGTGTCTTGCAAATGGAAACAAAGACAGATACCTTTTTTTTGAAGTACTAAATAGAGAGGGTGCCAGAGTGAATGATATTCGTCTGTGAGCTGGTACACAGTGCTTTGATAGCCCCAGAATACCTTTGCTTCAGTACGACCGCTCTCCCCTGATCTGGCCTGAAGAGGGCGCTTAGGTTCTGTTGGTAACGACTGTTGTAGCATTAGAATTTTCCCCATAATTTGTTCACCATTGGATTAAGCTAACTATTTAGAAATTAATGAACTCGCTAGACTGTAGCCTGAGCCAGAATTAGTCGTATCAATTTAGAACATCACTGTGACTTACATAAATACATATTTGTTGAATTATTTATTTTTGTGGGAAGGAGGACAACCACAATTGATTATTTTTCTCTCTCTCTCTCACTCTTTCCCCCCCCCCCCCCCCCCCCCCCCCCACCCCTCTCTTTTTTTTAATCTTTCCCTGGGTTGTCCTCAATTACAGATGGAGGATGACTCTCTTGGAAGATATCAGAGGCTGAAGTGTAGAGCAGATCCAAACTTGTGAGTGGAGTAGCCTAAAGATGACCGTCCAAACCACAGCTTGGTGCCTCTACACAGCAGCATCACCCAGATGTTTAATCTCAGATATGGATTACATACCTGATAATATATCGAAAGTTATCCCTTGACAACAACTTGTTAACTTTCTTCTCCCTCTTTATGTCATGTGACTCCCCAATGCAATGTAGCTCACCTGCACCAAAGATGCATGTGGCTTCAAGGCATTTTGATCCAATGGCAGTACATGCTGTAAAATGGTCTGTCTCGTCTCACTCAACAAACACCTAAACAAGAGCCTGACTTGACTCTCTCAAGCTTTTCCTACTCCCAGTCTTACTGACTTTCTTGAGTTGGGATGTCATGTCAATGGGAGTTAGATGTCTTCCACAATCCTTCTACTCACATTAATGAAATATAGGGTACTCTGCAACACAGAGCTTTAATTGATTTGATTGATTGATCATTTGATTTATCATTGTCACATGTACTGAGATACAGTGAAAAGTGTTGTTTTGCATGCTAGGCAGGCAAATTATACCTTACAAAGTGCATCTTTGTGGAGACAAAAATAGAAGATAGAAATATGGTGTAAGTTGTCAGTTTGAAGCAAAAATAGGGGAAAAGGTTAGAAATAAAGACCAATTCAGAAACTACAATGGGATCCATCCTAAATTCTAGTTGCTCTTTCACATGTTGACCTGTTGTATATTTTAGTATTTTCTGTTGCCTTTTTTGAAAATGGTAATGTCATCATCTACCAGTTTGGTCCAATGCACAGTTTCCAAATTCCAAATTCCAAATCTCAGATTTACATACAATATCTATTTCAGGAGTGACCAGTGTTCACTACAGGGGAAACAAATTGTAAACTGGTGGAATGGGCATTGTGTTTTCCATTCTAATAAATTATTGTATAGGACAGATTACACTGAGTCTCGAACTTTCACTCAGTTCGCTTATGTTCCATACAGGTTTCCTCCCACCCTCATTATTGAACTCTATTAATAAATCCTGTTTCAGCCAAGTGCCATATACCCAAGACTGCTCACATTTTAAACTTCTAATTGCTCTAAATACAGTGCCTGTATAGCAGAGATGAGAAATATAGGTCTACAATGTGAGCACAAAGGCTGGTCATTAAATTTCAGTCCCCTGTGAACACTTGAATATCTCCACAATGTGCATTTTTGGAAAGGACACTTGAAAAGAGCCAGCATAAAAGTGATAACTTACTAATAACTGTGAAGATAACGGCTTAATAAGTGCCCTCATTGACTTTGAAACTTGTCAACAAGCCTCCACGTTAACGGCAAAAGTGAATCAGTTGCTGAGATTTAGTTTCGAGTAATGTCAGTGGTCATTTCACACCATTCCTTTGAACACCATTTAACCTTCACAACACTATCCTGTCCTTACTCTCCCTACTCATTGCCTTGCATCTCCACTCCATACTGACTAATCACTCGATCACGATGTACTTACTTTCTGGAATCCTCCGTAGCTCCTCTGCCTTGTCATCGTTTTTTAAACTCCACGATCATCCTCTGGTTTCCCATTCTCATGTCTTCACTATATTCCCCGCTCCTCACACACCCAATAATTATGGAATCCCGATATTCTCCTTCTGCATGATGTTCTGAGTTACTTTCTTGCATATGAGGAGTGTCAAAACAATGCAAGTATTTATTGTTATTCTTGTAGCCACCCTCTGTTTCTCCATTCTCAATGTTATATGTAAGGTATAACTCTGGAAATTACAGTACGTTTCAAGAGGGGTCTCATTATTCTCATAACAACTATTCCAGTAATATTAACAATAAAGGAAAATTCTTTGCACTTCCTGCACTTTTCTGGAGAAGTTTGTTTTTTGCATTATGTTTTAAAACTGTAAGTGCTGGTTAACATGATTTCTTGAGTGTATATAGAAGTAGGAAGAAGATGAATTGTCATCAGTAGAGATACAAATGTTAGATTCTTGCATCATGGAAAGAGAAAAATCCCTGAAAATGCTGGAAATGAGGAATAAGAATAGAATGTTGGAAATGCAGAACTGTGGAATGATTTTACGTTCAAAATATAATCTTGTCTTTTTTGTTAACAGACATTTCATATCACCAGCATTTTCTGTTTTTATTTTGGGCATTCTATCTCTGGTTCTATTGTCCATCACTTGATATGGCACCCAAATGATATAAATATTGATTCTGCACAAACAAAACTGGTCACAAATGTAACTGATTTCAGGGATAATTATTAGTATGCTTTGGCTAAATGTCCCAACCACACTATCCTCCGCCTGAGAATTTGAACCGAATAGTTCAGTAGATAGATAAGTTATTTGGCTCTGATGCCCTCCACCTTGATCTATTCAAAATGTCTATTCATGCTTTTATTTA
Source organism: Hemiscyllium ocellatum (assembly GCF_020745735.1). NCBI lineage: Eukaryota > Metazoa > Chordata > Chondrichthyes > Orectolobiformes > Hemiscylliidae > Hemiscyllium > Hemiscyllium ocellatum. The sequence goes on along the minus strand of NC_083426.1, from coordinate 15,793,334 downwards.
GCTCCAGACTTTGACTCTTTTAAAGCTATCCTGACTGTCTTCCCATCTTTCAATCTTCACAAAATTAAGCCCATCCAAAGTTCTACTGCTCATTTCAAGTCTCTTTCACTCGTTATCTCTGTGCTTGCTGGTCCACATGGACTTCCAGTTTCAAAAGCTTCACTCAAAAATGTTTATCTGTATATGCAAATCTTTCTATGGTTTTGTCCCTTCCTATCTCTGTGACCTCCTTCAGCCGTATAATCCTTGTCTATATATCATACAAACTGTTGCCTCTTGTCCATTCCCCACTCCCAGCATCCCATGATTAGCCATCATACCTTCAGCTCCCTCAGCCCTTAGCCCTGCAGTTCCCACTCAAAACCTCTCTGTTTCTCTAGCTCCCTTGAGACAATTCTTAAAGCCTCTCTCTTTTTGACCAAGTTCAAGCCGAATGCTCAAGATGCTGTTGTAGTAAAACTAAAATACTGCAGGTACTGGCAATCTGAAATAAAATCAGAAAGTGCTGAAGAAACTCAGCAGGTCAGGCAGCATTTGTAGAGAAAGAAACAGAGTTAATGTTTCAAGGTGGATATGCCTCTTCTAGAGGAATATTTCAAATGTATTTTGCTACTCTGATAATGAATGCAATTGATATTATATGTGGATTTTCACACAATAAATTGTTGCGGACAAAGCTTGTTGAAATAATTTTGGCTACAGAGGTGGTTACAAACATCTGATTTCTGAACATTCATACTGAAGAATGAGATCCCATATTACTGTTAATTTTAAGGACCCAATATGCAAACGTTCGGTCATACTAAACAACTAGATACTTAATACTGAACTGTTCTATTTTCTGACTTGCATACAAATTGATCTATGCATGTACACAGAAATGAAAGCTATTTATATTCTGGGGATTGTAATAAACCAGGCAATGTAACTGCCTTGATTTAACATTGGTTTAATTGACAAGAAACCAAAGATTAGGATTAATGGGTACCACTAAAACTGAAATTTTGTCCTCAATATGGCCGTGTGTGTGTGTGTGTGTGTGTGTGTGCGCGCGCACATGTAGTGTTGACTTGGATACTAGGAGAGCAATACCAAAATTGAATGACACAGAAATAACAGCCTTCAGAATAGTGAAGACCTCTACAAAAGGCTTCACAATAATGTCAACAGCATATTCAGATCCAGAGCTACACAGCAGAAGTAATTTAATGTGGAGAAATAAACAGCAGCAGAGACTGTAGAGGTGAAAAGAGGAGGCTATTGTCGTTCAGAAATATAATTTCATAAACATATGACCAAAGATTGTAAAAAGTGTTTACAGAAAAGCAAATAGCAATTGTTGTTTTAAATTAATTCTGTAGAAGCAAGGTTGGTAGAAACAAATTTTGCAATGCAAGTTCTTTTTCCAAATGCATTTAACTGTACATAGAACTATAGAAAGGTTATGGCAAAGAGGGAAGACTTTCAGCCCATCATGTTTTCATCGGCTGTATAGGCTATCCACCTATTGTAATCTCATTTTCCAGCATTGAGTAGGTAGGTGCCAGGTTACAGTGCTTTAGGTGTGGGCCTGAGTGTTTTTATATAATGGCTTTAATTACAATGCCACGAGAAAAGCATTGAAGTGAACATAGTTTTCACAGCAGGAAAAGGAATTTAAAAAATAATAGCACTTACAAAAATATAAATGTAATTTCATCAGGATTGTTAGAGTTAAACGTTATTTTATAGTATAATATTCGTCTATCTGATAAGACTAATTCTTGAGTTCAGAGACAGGACTTTGCCAAACTAGGTAACTGGTAGCAAAATCAGGAAGCAGAAATGTTTTCATCCTTCTCCTCCCTCCCTTAAGCTGGTCTGTGATAGCTCCCCTGGGTCAGTTCATGTTAGGCACTATACACCACCCCTGTAGATCACTTTCAGTTATGATCAGTGCTACAGATGTTAGGCAGAATGGTGCTGCAAAGGTCAGGGTTATGAGCAAGCCCTCAATCTATTAGCATCACAGAGGGTCAAATACTAGGATGGACAACTTCGGATCCAAGAGAGGACAAATATCACAATCATATTCTCGTTAGGAGCATTTGGTTTCAAAAAGTACAGAAATCCATTGGAAAGCTTTTGTTATCAACTCAGTTTCATGACAGTATCTGAATTTTCTGATGGGGCACTGTTACATTTCAGTATCATGTTGTCCAGTATAGCTGCAACGTCTATGCTAACAGATGAACCCAAGGACATTTTAAAATACTTCTGTTATGAATCAATAGGAGTCTAAAAGGGAGCAGGATTATTGTTGCACTCACTTTCCAGGTCAAAAGCAAGGACCTCCTTCGGGATTTCTGAATGTAAACTCATGGATTTAAAAAGACAATTTTCCACTCAGTGCCATCCCTCACAAACTCCAGCTCCTTACAGCGCTGGCTCTCCTCCTCCATCCCAAATAATTATAACAGGTTTGAATAATATTAGTAGTTCTGAAAATAGCAGTTAATTTAAAATATTTTCAGAATTAAGCTTGCAATTCTTGGTCCATTGTGTCGGTCATCGTGATGGTCATTTTAATAGCAAGGTGTGCACTTTCAACACGCCAGGTACATTTTCTTAAGGTAATTAGTGCCGGTGTTAGGAATGCGCATTGGACAAAAGCAGACCTTTGAAATTACATGGATTGGATTAGGTTTCAAGCTTCCTCTAACATAGAGTTGCTTAATTTTGGAATAATTCCCCTCCAAGTCACTCACCATCCTGACTTGGAAATATATCATCACAGTCATTTGGTCAGAATCCTGAAACTCTTTGTCTCCTAGTATGTGGGTATACTTAGACCACAGATTACAGCTGATCATATAGGTGGCTCATTCTCATCTTTTCAGGTGTTCTAATCCAGAAAGCTAGGTAGTGAAGGATTGAACCAGACCCTAATCTTTAAATACTGTACTAAATTTTATTTATAGAGATGCATATTAAAAACATGCACTTCTTAACTCCACAACCACAGTTTCAGCCTGTCTCTGCATAGAGGAGCACAAATGAATCCCAGTTAATGTCCATTGTCAAAGCACAATCGAACCCTCATTTGCTATGCAAGGATGTAAATTCTGTCTTACATGTAAAGTAGTGGAAGTTAGTTTACTCAGTTGGTTTCAGAACTAAACTGATGCATAATGAAGCCAACTGCGGGATTCAAGCCCAGCACTGGCTATTGTAGCTCATAGATGAACTGCCTCCTTGTCTTAATCCACACTTGTGGTGTCAATACCCTAAAGCAATACATAACCAATTGTTTCTTAATTTAGTCTGCTGTGAATGGTGTCTCAAAATAACTATGGACCTTTTGTGGACTATGGTTTCACACCAATGCCTGTAAAACACAAGTCTTCCATGAATGACTAAAGATAAATGATGTAATAGAAACTAATACCATCTTTTGGCAGAGTGTAATGCAGACAATGCGAAAGTGAGGACTGCAGATGTTGGAGATTAGAGCCGAGTATAGTGCTGGAAAAGCACAGCTGGTCAGGCAGCATCTGAGGAGCAGGAGAATCTACGTTCGGGCAAAAGCCCTTCAGAAGACATTGAGATTGGCATGTTTCTCTGCTATATTACGGCTATGCAGTTATAAGTATTTGTGTGGTCAATGCTGCCAGAAACTCCTGTGCTCGCAAGCTTCCAGTGGATGCCTTCAGATTGTTGAGGGTGGTTTATAGTTGTGACCAGGTGATGAGGAGGAAATTGGCTCCCCTCTTTCTAACCCCCTCTCAATCAGTCACAACAAATGGTTTTAATTCATTTTGACACTCAGCTGTCACACTTCAGTTAAAACATTATTCACTCAAAAATGAAGGAACCAATTAACATTTTTTGTAACTGAAAGGAATGAGATTAACTATCTACTAATCTTGAGAAAAATAATAAACCTATGACATCAAATACAGATGCACAAACACAGATAATAAGTTTAAAAGTAAGAATACAGGGTGAAACGGGGAGAATAATGATCATGCAATTAAACAGTTCTTGGAATCTTTGAGGTGTTAACCTGAGATTACAGTGGTTTAATGGCTGACCTGTATGATCAACAGGAGCATAGTTTTTAAATAAGTCTGTGATGAATGGTTGCTTCCCCAGTTTTCTTTCTCATCAGTTGCTAAATTTTGAGATGAGGAGAAAAACCGGCAAGGAGAGAGAAAGCTCCAGCTCTTGCTGTCGCATTATTTTTCTCTTTCTCTCTGTTCTGCTGCTCAAAAGTAACTTTTAAAATATAGTTCAGTGTGCATTCCTGAGTCAAGCTCCATTGTTCTTCCAAACTGGCTAAATGCAGATGAGCCAATCATCCCCCAATATGTCAAAGTATTACACATGTATGAGTTATACAGAAGATGAATTTTTTTTAACACTAACTCAGTTGCCTGGTTTTGATATCTTTCAATTACAAACTATTAATTATTGCACGCAGCTTTGTTTATGAGTTTTGCAAAGCATGCCTCAATTTGTGGTCAGGTGACCCCCCTAAACCATTTTAAGTCTATATTTCTTCCTTGCTGACTCAATGGGCTTTCTACGTTCCTAAAATATTTATACAGTGAGTAGCGATACACTCAACTGTTGTTTCTGATAGAGTTCTATTTTGTCCTAATTTAACATTGAGCTTTTAGCCTATTTATTCTTTTATCAGTTCAAAGCCCTGAAAAAGCGCACGCAACTGTACCTCAACTCACAGATAATTCCGCAAGTGGTTTAAAAAAAGAAACTATGCAGAGGTCATCAATAATATTTTGGGGTTTGGTTTACATTCGAGGAATTGAGATTTCCCTCTGAGAGCAATTACTGCTAGAGCCTTAACTAATTCTACATCTTCCTGTGTGGTTCTCAGTGGATTATCAGTCTCTTCATTTTATTTTGAATTTGTTTGCACTTTCACATGACTGAGCCATGACTGGAGTCTGTCCAGTTAGTGAGGCAAGGATGTATTTCAGTTTCACTTCCAGGAGGACACTGATGCTGCAGGTTTCATACCACTGCAGAGAAGTTTGCATTTGCATGCAGCAAGCATTGACTCAAGCTGAAATAGTTAAACTCATAATTTGGTGCTTGGTGTTTGACCATTTCTAGGAAACAGCCCGCTGGTGTGACTTCACACCATCTGCTTTCTTGTTCCCTGCAAGTACAAATCTGCAGCACGCCAAGATGGTGTAATCTCTCTCTCTCTCGAGATAATTTGACTAGATAGCAAAGGCATTCAGTTCAGGTGGAGCCCCTTAAGTTGTTTCCTGAAGATGTAATAATGATTAGATTCCCTATAATGTGGAAACAGGCCATTTGGCCCAACAAGTCCATTCTGACCCTCCAAAGGGTAACCCACCCAGACCTATTTCCATGCATTTACCCCTGACTCATGCACCTAACACTATGGACAATTTTTAGCATAGCCAATTCACCTAACCTTTGGACTGTGGGAGGAAACCAGAGCACCCGGAGGAAACCCACGTAGACACTAGTAGAAAGTGCAAACTCCACACAGACAGTCACCCAGGGTTGGAATCGGACCCGGGTCCAGGTACTATGAGGCAGCAGTGCTAACTAGTGAGCCACTGTGTCGTAATGCAACAGATGGATTTACAAGTTTTTTTTTCTATCTCTTGCTGTCCCCTTTGCAGTTCCACCAGTGCTAGACTTCTCCAGGAACCTACCCAAGAGGCAATACTTCAAGTGTTGTCTGGCACAGTAGCACAAATGCCAAGGCTATAACCAAAAACTGTAGTTCTACTGCCAAGGAGGATAAAGGCAGCAGATATATGGGAACACAATTGACTCCAATGTTTCCCTGCAAATTGTGCGCTATCTTCACTTGGAAATATATCATCGTCCCTCATTCTCATTCGGTCAAATTGTGGAATTCCTTCTCTAATAGCATTGTGGGATTACTCAAATGGACTGCAGCAGTTCAAATTTGTGGCTCATGACATTTTCAAGGACAATTAAGAATGGGCAATAAATGTTGGCATTGCCATTAAATTCCACATCGCATGACCAAGAGAAAAATGAAAAAAAAATGCTTTAGGACTAGACAGATGGAATAAATTGTCTGTCCTTTATACAATCTGACCCATTTTTTATCATCTGTTAGCTATGACTTAGCTGATAGGAGTCTTGCCCTGAAGGCTTAAGACATCCTGTGATCTGTACACCGATCTATCTTTTACTTTTTTTTTCTTTTTTTTCTTTTTTTCTTCTTGTGAGACGCAGTGAGAGACACAAGGTGCACAAATCTTCATTTAATTTCCACCACCAGGAAGATAGGAAAACACCCAAGTGGCCAGTGACAAGCAGTGCCCTTCACATCAAAGGGCAATGCGGCTCCTGTTTATTTTATTTTATTTTATTTTATTTTATTTTTAAATTTCTTTTCCCCCCAGCACCCATGGTGTGTGTGTGTGCAGGTGTGGGACACAGTGAGAGACACAAAGTGCACAAATCCTTATTTAATTTCCACCACCAGGAAGATAGGAAAACACCCGGGTGGCCAGTGACAAGCAGTGCCCTTCACCCGATCTATCTTTTAAACTAATCTAAATAGAACTTAAAATCATGGGGATTATGGTCAAGGATTATGTGACTGGCAAGCAATGCAATTTGCCAGTTTATCACTCAGATGGTGGGGATGAATATGAGCGTGGGCAGGATGGTTAACCACGCAGGCATAAATAAGGCAATTGCAAAGTCCTATCAAAGATACCCTTCTTCCTTGATGGACACAGATAGTGCTATAACATGGCAATTTGGATACTCCCAACCATCTAGAAGAAAGTGAGGACTGCAGATGCTGGAGATCAGAGCTGAAAAATGTGTTGCTGGAAAAGCGCAGCAGATCAGGCAGCATCCAAAGAGCAGGAGAATCGACGTTTTGGGCATGAGCCCTTCTTCAGGAATTCCCGAAACGTAGATTCTCCTGCTCTTTGGATGCTGCCTGACCTGCTGTGCTTTTCCAGCAACACATTTTTCATACTCCCAACCATGCCTCACACAAGAGCAGTCACCATTGCCTGCAGTAAGCGAACACCCAACTGAGGTCACAACTTAGTGGCATCACCTGAAACTGTTTGCCTATTAGCTCTGTAATCACATTAGGCATATTATGGAAAACTAACAGACCAAACAGCCTGAAAAATGCCTGTGACGCACTAAGGATAGTAACTGCCTTTCCCTGTAACAGGTTTTCACTGCATGACTCACAAGCAACAAGTACATCTGGTTTACGTCAAGGGTGGAATTATTTTCATACCATTACATGGGCAGTATAACACCCTTGTGGTGATCAAAGAGCCAACAATTATTTATTTTACTCATTTATTTTAATTTTAATCAACCGTCACTAACATCATTGCACTAAACTCAATACTTCATGGGCCCATTTTCTCAGCTGAAGGAACCACAAGTATTGAAAGAGTTAAAATTAAAACACAGAATGGTAGATACTGGAGAGATCTCGAAACAATTAAAAGCAGAAATAGAGAAACACAGCAGGTCCAGCAGCATCTGTGGAAAGAAAGCAAAAAAAAAGGAAAATGTGATCCTTCTTTAAAATGTTACCTCCATTTTCTCTTCACGGATGCTGCCAGACCTACTGAGTTTCTCTAGCAAATTAGGTTTTTGTTTTTGTTGGAAGAATTAGCTTGCAGACAGACGTAAAACAGTGGGTCCCACTGAATGATGTTCATTGCGCAAACTTTTTGCGTAAAATTGAGGTTGAAGAGAGATTTAGATATTTTAAAGCCTGGCTCCATGCATTATGTGAGTGATGTAGTTAATCCACATAAACTCAAGATAAATTCACCAAATTGGCTCCAATATTCTAGAGCCATTTGCTTACTTATGTCTTTCTAATAAATTTTTGTTATCCTGAAGAGAATGTGCCATGAGAAAGAAGATCTTTTGATGTGTTTTGTACCAAAGAAATTTAACTCGTAAATGTATTGCATAAATGCCATAATGATGAGTGAACAGCTGACTGTTGCTGCAATTTACCATGCATATTTTACGTGCCATAATTGTAAAGGAATATCCCACACTACCCATCAATTATTCACATAACTCAGATCTTATTTGTGGTTAGTCTGTAATGGCATGACATAGCGATATTGATATAAACCCATAAAACACGTGCTATTGTTATCAATTTTAATTAGAAATTTCTGAGTTTGTGGCAGATTTAACTTGAAAGCTAAAAGTATTGCTTTAAATGGGGGCATGAATCTGTAAATATTGCTGCCATATTAGGATACTTTGATCTGTCAATAGCCTAACTATTGATGTCAATGAGAAGATCAGAATGTTACAAGTTCTATATTCCTGGCTGTGCAAAGAGCCACCTGTTGTCCAGCTGGATTTGGGACTCTTTTGCCCTTTCCAGGTACCATGGCTGAATGCCCTGTGACACATGACCTTCTTCTGGGATCATGACCTTAACCCCAATTACCTTGGCACTCTGCAAGTGACAGACGGGATACACATGAAATGCTATCCTCTATGGACATTTTGTGAGTGTAGGTTTAATGACCACACAAAGTACATATATAAAATGGGTCCAGTATTATTGAAACTAAGGGAGTTTGGTTTTAGATGGTATTAAATAAAGGTTTAGAGATGTTTGAATCACATTGTAACAATTGTTTTTGTGTGAAGACCAATACAATATGATCAATTTTTAAAGACATTTCATTGAACTCATGTCTGACAGGAATAAAATTTCAGTATTTATTTTTGTTATTAAATGTTAACTAAAGTCTCTGTCTATTTAGATTTGTTTTCTTTATAGGTCAGTTACAGCTGAGCTTGGACTGTAGAAAGTAATCTGAATCACACGCTTCCTAGACACCCCCATTCATTCTACTGTGTGCTGAGTAAGCAGCAGCTTTGCAATTTAAGTAGGACAAATCAAATGATCAGTCGGTTCCGACCATAGTCCTTAAAGCCCTGAGCTCAACCTGAAAACACATTCCACCTTCGCCTCCAACAATGCCCCTGCAACTACCCTGACTGAGATGGGACATAGAAATGCCACCTAGTGGAAAACCCTGTAAAATTACACAGCACAGCTACCAAAGACCACAAAGTCTGACCGGAGACTTAGTGACTCAGGGGTTGTGTTCTTCTGTTGATGGTAACTTAATCACTGTCCTAAACTTTTGAAAATTACCTGTAAATTGTGAACTTTAAATTGTTTGATTTATTTTTAAGGTTATTTCAACTGGAACATTATTTTCCCTGTTTAGTGTATTTGATCAAAAGTAGTTCATTTCTTCAAATCAAACTAGAACTGCTGAGAACATCACTTGAGCGGAGGTATAGTTTTAGCTGGTGTATTTGCTCTTATACAAAGGGAAGTTGCATTTTTTGTTCCATGCACTTAATAATACCAACTCATGTGTTGAGAAATAAGATGTCAGATTTTAACAATAAATAAGTGGTTTCAAAATGTTTGAGGTTTGCAGCCTTCACTGTATTGTAAAATTTCTTTTAAGGTGCACAGTAGGCTAGCTCTCTACTGTGTAAATCAGATTGTTGACAAGTTTAGTGGAGAGTGAAGGTATGTTCCAATGTTTGCACATTCTCCCCCTGCCTGTGTGGCTTTCTGCTGGATGCTCTGGTTTCCTCCCACAATCCAAAGAGGTGCAGGTTAGATAATCTGGCTATCCTAAATTGCCCTGTAGTATCCAGGGATGTGCAGGCCTCCATTTTAACCATGTAAATGCAGGGTTACAGGGATAGGGTGGGATGCTTTTTGGATGGTTAGCACAGACTTGATGAGCCACATGGTCTGTAACTGTACTGTAGGGATTCTATCAATTCTGAATGGTCCGAAGAGGAAATCCCAGGTCTGCCAGGAGCTGAATTGATTTGCCTAATGCTTCTCAAAAAGCTGAAGAACAATATCACCCAGAAAAACTTGTATTGTCAGGCTTAAGATGCCCCTCCAAGTCATTTTACTAGAGGGTAGGAGGATTCTGATTAAATGATTGGTGGGGAGCCATGAGCTGCGTGTACTTATTTTTAGCTAAACCCCAATAGTATGGTTGAGCATACTGGAGGTCACTAAACCCACCTGAGCTCTTTGGAATTGGGTAAATCATGTGTATATAAGGAGTGAATGTACCCTGTACGCATTGATCCAGTGTGGAGATACTCCATTGCCCAGAACTGCCATTACAAAGGACTGTGGATTTCAGAACCATAAACTTAAAAATAGATGCAATCTCATGATCACCCGAGTACTGCAATATAATTAGAGTTGGAACGCTGCATCTTTCCCTCATCTGAAACACTGTGCTCTGAAGCGATCAGGTTAGAGTTTACCATTCTGACTAAATATCAAGATGCTCAGTTCATGAAAACTTATCTGAAGAGCCTTTTCAGTTGAAGCAATCCCTGTGGAATTAGGGTAACTGGATCTGAAACCAATCTATACGCAGGGATTAGAGACTAGACTCCAAAAATACAAATGGGTTGTGTTTTTGCCCTCTTATGTGGGAAGAATAGCCGAGACAAAAAAAAAGAATAAAAAGAATAGACTATTTATTCAAAGAAGGAAACACAATGTAAAAATATCATCACGGAATAATACCAAAATTTCTCTTTTCACTTTAATTTAATAATTACACAAAGTTTTGCTGTCATTTGCTCTTTGCATTTCCTAGTTCTGTTAGGTCCACTTTTATATTTTAAATGAGCATCATTTGATGCAATAAAAGCAAATACAGTCCAGATGCTGCGGATCTGACAGTGTGGAGAATCACAACTGTTCTGTCAGTCTCTATGGAGCGTCGCTCCAAAAGCTAGTGCTTCCAAATAAACCTGTTGGACTATAACCTGGCGTTGTGTGATTTTTTTTAACTTTGTACACCCCAGTCCAACACCAGCACCTCGAAATAATGTATAGATACTTCACAATCCACAGTTTTCACTTGAGTCTTAACCAAATTCATTTTTAAATAGCGGAAGAAGTCAAACTAGTTAAAGTCAAGAAACAGCTGATTAATGAATAGCCAGATATGGAACAACTGGTCAAAGGGTAATCTGTAGAGGATTTCACAGGACCCTCCAGATTCATGGTGGAATCCAACAGAAGACAAATTGTTTTCCTTTTATTAATTCATGGGATTTGGGTGTCATTGGCTAGGCCAGCATTTATTGCCTATTCCTAATTGCTAAAACATTGCTGTGAGCTTGGACTTAGCTCAGATGTTGGCTAGCTCAGATAAGGAAAGAATGTAGAACATTACAGCACAGTACAGGCCCTTCGGCCCTCTATGTTATGCCGACCTGTGAAACCAATCTAAAGCTCATCTAACAGATGGCAGTTTCCTTCACGACTAGACATTAATGAACCAGATGTGCTTTTTTTTTAAAAACAATTGACAACAATTTCATGGTTATCATTAGACTTTTAATTACAGATTTTCTTTTAATGGAATTCAAATTCCACCATCTGCCATGACAGGATTCAAAACCCAGGTCGCCAAAACATTGCCCAGTTGTCTGGATTAATATCCAATAATCCAGACCATTGCATACCCTTTTCGAGATTAGCTACTTTTAATGATGTTGGCAAGAAAAAGTGGCCAGGAAATCACAAAGATGACAGGAACAGAAGAGTGAACAAGAATATATCACCATTCACGGTACTGGGTGGAGACTGGTAGACTAATGATCAGATGGGTCCAGTGGGTTGGCAATGATCAGATGTTGCAGCACTGATGGTATTTTACATTAATAGATGACTGACTGGTACATGGTAGAAGATAGTTATTTCTGATTCATTTTGAGAGTATGTCCTCACTTAGTTGATGACTAGGTAGCTTTGTTGTTGCTTTTCAGGAGAGGAGAGGAAGGCATGGAGGGAGAAAGTACAAACACTTTTCCTTTAGAAGTTAGAATTAAGTGTCCGAGGGCAGAGAGTGAAACATATGTGTTCTCAACTGTTAAAACCTTAAATACACACAGATAGAAAAAAGTGCATCTGAGCATCAGCTGCACAGATAGTTATTGCACTGGAAGGTTTCCAACGATAACTGTTGTCTGACAGTTAGTCAGTCACTTAAGTTGAATTTTCTTGGAGTCGTGTGATCTACATGGCCAGGCTGCACTGCAGTGTTAGTTCAACAACGATGATGATTCAGCTGCAGATGTGGCTTTAAGGCCACATGTGGTTCCTTTGCAGTCTGGAGTAACTGACTTCTACCATCAAACAACGCATCAGCAAGCAGCAGTCATTTAGGTAGTCATCGCAATCTGTTCTTCTACATATACTGGCACAAGCTGAATGAGACTGCACCATACAGCTGTGGTTTCATTCCTGTTAGCTCGGTGCAATGAATTCATGCTTTTGCCACTTGCCGTGCAGAATTAACCTCTTATTTCATGAATGCCAATGTTAATTTCACTGCAAATGAGGGTGTTGTTTCAGCAATGTAACTGCACCAAGTTCACTGATATAGCATAGAAACCACACCAGAAACCAGCAAGAAATGGCAGTGGCAAATCTTTAATGTCCAATATTGAAGCTTCTAAATGAATCAGATGAAAGGAGGAAGAGCTTTGATATGCCGGGGCCTGGGAAATCAATAACTATTGAAGTGTCATGAGAAAGATGAGACAATCGTCACAGCTCTAAGCATTTGGATGTGGCAGGCAATTTTGGACTCGGCTGAGTCGTTACAAGTCCCTTTTTCTGGTATGCACTGCAACAACTTACTAAGGCTCCTTTAGCAGTACCTAAAAAATTCATGACCTGTACTCCTACAAGGACAAGACAACAGATGCACAGAAACACCACCACCTGCAAGTTCCCTACGAAGCCATGCACCATGCTGATTTGGAAGTGTATTACATTCCTTCACTGTTGTTGAACCAAAATCCTGGAATTCCCAAATAGCATAATAGATGTGCCTTCACAACACTGTATGCTAAAATCATTAAAAGGAGCAGGTAGTAAAAAGGTTGCATCAAGTTAATGTTGTGTGTTATTTTTTATTAACCTATCTTTCTAAACCACCTGTTCAGAGATAGACCCTAACTTTTCTTATTTTAAAGTGAGGTGCTAGGTTTCAGATGCAAATTGATTGGTCAAACTACTCAACATTAAGCAAAACAAAATTTATTAAAATACCATAGTTAAAATACAACAAAAGAAAGAGGCACTTGAAAGAGGAAAATTTAACCGAATAATGAGTTATTTTCTTGTTAAACAGTGAGTGTTCCAATGTAGCAACATCCCATAAACATACCCTTGGCAAAGGTAAATTCAGAAAACCGATTGTCTCACATAGAGTTCTCCAATCCAGGAGGAAAGAACATCAAAATATAATCCTGAGAGAAAACTCAGGGAGTAAGTGTAGCAACCAGGAGAGACATAATGCCTTCCAACCCTACTGAGACCCGAGTAACAACTGCTGAAAGTTAACTAAAATTCCTAGATCTGTGAGAGCTTGACCACACCCACTTAGGCTGCTTCTATTATTCCATCTTTCAAAACAAAACCAAGGCCTCTCAAATTATTTATTTTATCATATACTTCATATACTACTTGGTACCTTTCCCCAATCTCTCTCTAGAAGAAATCAGGACAAAACACAATATCGTCACACTGATATCAATTATTTTTAAAGAAGTGTGTTAATATATATGAATAAAAGATGAATAAATAGAGATGAAATAGATATTAGCTGAGATCAAAATGAATGGTGGAACAGATTGAAGGTGTGAATGGCCTATCCCTGTGTCTGGAGTATTTAAATTGTCACTGGAATTGCATATATCACACGGTGCACACTCCTGATCCGGAAAACAGAATAACGTTTTCAATTTGCTGGAAAGTACAAAACTAGAATTTATGAATATAACATAGTCACAAATAATTCCAATAAGGATTGTAGGAAATACTTCTGCCAATGAGTAATAATAATAGAGCCCACTACTTCAAGATGTCGATGAGATTCATAGCTTAGATACATTAAAGAGAAAGCTAGATAAACACAAGAGATAGAAAGAAATGGAAGCTGATATGGTTACACAATGTGAAATGGAAGGAGGCTTGTGCAGTGTGTAAATATTGGCATTGACCAGTTTGGCTGTGACTAGTTCTATTCCCTGAATGATACATAGCTCAATTGCATTCAGAGTAATGAGAACTAACTGCAACTCAATATGCTCGGCTGAATTAAAATAACTAGATCCAAATGTTTTCTTCAGTCCTGCAGGTCTTTGGGCAATTTATCTTAAAGTGCCACAACTTGTGTACTGACAAGTTTAATCTCTCATCAAAGCTTCCTTCCATCATGCTGGTTGCAGTAATTAGTCTATGGCTGAAACCATTGTCATGGTTTTGTTGTTTAGTATTTGAAGCGTACCTGATAAGGATGTTTGAAGGAATATTCCTTTCTGCTAGAAATATGGTTGACATGACTATTGTTTTAAATTAGATTTGCTTCAGTGGTTTTTGTTGATGCTGTACAGATGAAACCATTTTCACAATTTCAGTAGGAATACACAGACTTTGTAGAAAGTACAATGTGGAAGCAGGCCCTTCAGCCCAGTCAGTCTCTGTTTACATTTGCCTTCCACACAGCTGAATATTCTGATTTATATTCAGCCATTTGACCTATCATGTTGTGTTGCCTCTTTGATAGATCTACTAATTTATTCATCCTTTCTCCTCTTTCCACAAAGCCCTGTAAATATTATCACTTCAAATTTCATACAATTCTTTTGGAATGTTATCACTGAATCAACTTACACTATCCTTTCAAGTCACGCATTCCAGCTCATCAAAACACAGTGTAAAAAAAATTGTGTGTCACCACTGATTATTTTTCCAGTTGTCTTTCAGTTTTGTCCTCTGGTTATCAATCACACTGTCACAGTTGCAGTTTCTCCTTGCATACTCTGTCAAAACCATTCACAGTTTTGAACATCACCATGGAAGCTCCTCATGATTTCCCCTGTTTGATAGACACCAACCCTAGCTTCTTCACTCTCTCCATGCAGCTGAATTCCATCATCTCTGGTCTTGACATAGTCACAGCCTTAGCCCCAAAACCTGGAGCTGACTTTCCATCCTTGCAATTCTCAGGGTACAAAGGTTTCTCTTGCTCCCTGCTCCAAATTATTTATATTTAATCTCATATCTTTAGCTATTTAGATACTGAGGTCAAGAAACCCTAAACCAATAGAAATAACTTGCTTTTAACTTCCATGTTCATCCTTTCATTATTATAAATATATAATGCACAATTATATTTTTGAACAAAATCTCAAGTTATGCAACTCTTTCCTTTTGATTTTTTATTTTGCTTTGTAACTGGCATTGTACCAGCTCTAACAGTTCATTTTGTGTAGGTCGCAAAGCTGCACTTTGTACACTAACCATGTTCCCTTTTTGTATAGGTTCACCATTAAAAAGAAAAGATTGCCGTATGTGGCAAATTTCACCAGGACTTACAAAAGTACATTGCAGTCAGTAATGTACATTTGAAGTGTAGTCACAGAAGTCAATGTAGAAGGCACGCTAACCAATTTGTGCACAACAGCAAATTAGATCCCAACAGCAGCACCATGACAATCTGCTTCAGTGGTGTTGAGGGATCAATATTGGACAGGAAACCAGAAGAAAACTGCCAAGTGATTAAGTGTTTTCTAATCAATCTGTTCAAAAATTTATTACAGTCCTTTCGAGCAAGGGCAATTTGCACCCCAATCTCCTAGCTCAGAGTAAAAAATGAGGTCTGCAGATGCTGGAGATCACAGCTGCAAATGTGTTGCTGGTCAAAGCACAGCAGGTTAGGCAGCATCTCAGGAATAGAGAATTCGACGTTTCGAGCATGAGCCCTTCATCAGGAATGGCTCCTAGCTCAGAGGTAAGGATAATATCACTGCACAACAAGAGCCCAAATAATTCCTTGGGACTGCTTCCTGGATCAGATTACCTTTTCCAAGCTATGTATTTGGTGAAGGGAAGAATTCATACAGAAGCCTTACTCTTCTGGTACATACTTCACGCCAAAAGCTGTTCTTCATTGATCCTAGCAGTGGGAATTAAACTGTGGGGACAGGGATGGGAATGATTTAGCCCAATCACATCCTCACCTAGTATCTGTATGTATATGTTTTTGGTAGGGTTATCACATACTGGACAGAAAAAGGACTTAAAATCATGGGAACAATGAGACCAATTACAGGCCACTTCACTTGCTCAGTTGACCTGACTTTGTATTTATTGCCATGATTATCAACACAGTTTAAGCCTTATTTTTACTGATTTCTAAAACAATTTTCGTCGTTTACAGATGTACAATGAACAAAGTGGTCTGAATCACTGCCAAAGTTCAGTCAGTAAAACTTCAAAGGGTCTAATTTCAAATTGACCCCCAAATAATTTATGATTTGGCAGTGTTATCATGCATTGTAAGATCTCCTTTCTTCCCGAATGTGTTAACTGAGGATAAGAACAGAACATGAGTGATATTTCATGGAATGTTTTGCTGGCATTGCAGGGATTTATCTTCTGATGGAGGAAGCATGATGTGGATACACTGATCTGATGTTAGATGAAACATTCCTGGAACAATTCATCAGCCCTCCTAACTTCCTGTTGGTAGTTGTTGTGTGACAGTATTGAACTGGAAACTTGGTTAAAAGGAAAAATTGATGGGGAATGACAGGTGCAGTGAGCAAGAACACAGGCTTTCAACTATGGAACGCAGGGTTGAGTTCCAATCAGATTAAATGGATTGGAAGCTTTATTTCCTTCATGTGTATGGATGTCCAAAGTGAAAGTGGTCAAAGCAGCTGGGTTGATTGGCATCTGTCCACCAGCATCAACATTCACTCCCTCCACCAAAGCACAGTGGCAGCAGTGTGTACAACAAAACACACTGCAGTAATCACGAAAGTTCTCTCTACAGCACCTTCACCAACTGGAAGGACAAGTGCAGCAAACACATGGGATCTCCATGGCTCTCCATTCTAACTTTGCACTATATTACCATTCCGTCATCATCACTGGGACAAAATCTTTGAACTCCCACCTGAAGGATTGTAAGCTACATGGACTGCAATGGTTTAAGAGAGTACCTTCTCCAGGGTAATGAGATGTAGGTGACAAATGTTGGCTTGAATGAATAAGCAAAAAAAAGTTATCTTGAGTTGCTGACCAAATGCACGGGCATGAGAATCTAGGGGTGAATTATCAATTATTTACCATTAAATTGTCAGCAATACAAAAAGCAAAATACCGTGGATAATGGAAATATTTGAAATGATGGATGTTCAGCGCATATCTACTGACTGGCAGATTGATCCAGGAATTGGACCACAGGAGTAATGTAGATAGTAAATGAGGGAGTTTGATAAGCCAAGGTGAGTCAACTTACCAGGCCTTATATAAAAATCCCTCCAATCGGCACTTAAACAGAAAAGATTCAGTCTATTAACTTTCTTTCTCCACGGATGCCTCCAGACCTATCGAGTTATTTCCAGCATTGTCTATTCTTGTACTCTAAATACTCAATCTTGTTCAAACAGGCAAGGGAGGGTTGGCAAATGCTATACTGGCAAGTTCTTTTCATGTAACATTTAGTGTTTTAGAGACTTCCTAACCTTCACAGTAATGACTCCAAGTCATCTTCATGTAGTCATTTTAAAGTGCATTAAACAAGATGAAAAAGAAAATTGAATTTAACTAAGGAAGTAATTTTATGTAGTGGAACAACTGGAAATTCAGCGAAATGAGGTATAGTGATTGTCATTCAACCTACAGTAGAAAGTTGTTGTGGTCCAGGACCTGGACCCAATATACCGGCCACTGCAGCGGACAGCAACTGACAACTGGAAGCGGCAGAGACAAGCCACTATAAATGCTGGAGGAAACATCACAGAAGCGCTTCACAGGAGGCTCCCAAGCACTGAGGATGTCACCTAGAAAGGGGACGAAACGTTTGCAACAAAAATTCCCAGCTCGGCGAACAGGACCACAACAACGAGCACCCGAGCTACAAATCTTCTCCCAAACTTTGAACTACAGTAGAAAGACTTGCAGAAAATCAAGATGGAAATGTCATCTCAATTTATAGCTTATACCATATGTATGATCTATAATATCTTGTCCAAATTTTTATTTACCTTATGGTGAAATGTCAGTGTATTTCTTGATGAGGAACTCCATCAACTCAATAGATTTAATGATCAAAATAAGGATGAGGCTAAAATATGTGTGGGTTTCCCAAAAACAATGGAAAAATCATATAGAGCCTTTATTATGCATTTATATAGAGCCTTTCACGAGCTCAGGACATTTTAAAGCACAGTTTAGCCAAGTAAGCACTTTTGAAACATAATCACAGCTCTAGCGTTGGAATCACTAATTCATTTGTGGCTATGACTCCAAAAATCCATGAAATAGCTAACAAACAACCCAGTTCAGTGAGCAAACCTACATCCAGAACCTCAGCCTGAGCAACAAATCTTCTCAAAAAAGAAATAGCTAACACAGCACCTATTTTGATGCTGTTAGCTGAGGTATGTGTATAGGCCAAGAACACACCTGAACTTCACCCGAGAGAATGTACACGGCTGGGACTATGTGCTCAGATCCCTGGACCAGAGTTTAAATGCACAACATTATGTCCCCAAGGCAACACTGCTGCCACAGAATTGAAGCAGACAATAAGTAATCCTAACATGAAACCAAAGTGCTGAGAAGATTGAGTGGAGCCACAGTTGCTATTGCAAGGGTAGCTTCACTGTAACTGACTTAAAATTTCCATTTAAGAAATTAAAGGTATTCAATGTAGCAGTAGAAAGGACAATGTGTTGACAAAATGTTATGTTCAAGAATACAGAAGATGGAAGATTAATGATTAATTGTACGGGAATTCTCAACGGTATTTTTGCTTAAAAGTAAAAACATACAACTTGATAGTGAAGTCTGGCTGCTTTCCACAAAATTTAAATTTAATGCAAATTTTTTTTACTGCAATGAAAGTCTACTGGAAACTGATCATTGCAATTGTATCAGTGCACAAATAAACAAAATTAACATCACTTTTATTGTAATGAAAGATTAAGTTTGTAAGTTATTCTTGCTATCTGGGCCAGTATTTCCCTGAACCAAAAAAGAGATCACACTGCAAAATCATTGGGAAACACAGAAAAATAACTGTAACTTATTTCAGTAGCAAATTGCAGCAACCATTTCAGCAACACAACCGCTGTTAGCATTCCTCTGAAAATTCAGCAACACTCATTTTCAGTGATTCATTACTCACCGTCTTTGAGGCAGGATCTTTCACTCTTAGCTCCCTGACATCTCACAACTTCAATACATTCATCCCTAATTCCAATGAGCTCAGAAAACCTACCATTGGGATATGGATGTGTTCTATAATGGTTCTGTTTCTCTCTCTGTCAAAATGAAATATCATTTGAATCTTCTGCAAAAACTATCATCACCAGAAATTGTTTATTCTACCATATCAATCGAATGAGCAGCATGAAATTCAGTTTATGAAAACTCTTAATGTGTCCAATAGCCTACTTATATCTTGATACTTTCAGCTGTAAGATACATACTACTAGAGATGAGTGTAACACCATATTTAAAAAGGCCATCACACCTATCACCTCCAAAGATATGGAGGTTAGGTGGCCATACGAATTTGCCCATAGTGTCCAAGGGATGTGCAGGCTAGGCGGATTAGCCATGGGAAATTCAGGGTTATTGGGTTAGGGTAGGGGTGGGATACTCTTTGGAGGTTTGGTGCATACTCCGAAAAGATGCCATATAATCCAAGTTGATATTGATGATTGAGCAAGGGTTCACAACAACAATTCCAATATTGTTATGAACTAATTTAAGAACATTTTTCATTGTTTTATACTGTTTTCAGAATCTGTGTGGTTTGTTAGCTTCCTGCTGGCTGTAATTACTGATTGGTCTGACCACAGTTGCAATCTATCATGTTCTTGTTTCTCCCCCCTGTTCCCGACAAGGTTAGGAGGCGAAATACCACGTGACAATGCAGCTCAGACAGAAGCTGCTACTGAGTCGGTATCTGCCATTGCTAAAACATTGGCATCTCCTGGACTTTCAGATTTGCAACTTGCTTAAATTCGCTCAATTTTCTTTCCATCAATATAGTAAGTTTCTGATGAAAAGTTTCTGGATAGTTTCAACTGAAAATCTCTGCACCAGAAACGAGTTTACTATGGGAAACCCTGGCATGATAAAGTGAAGCTAGCAAATTGACAAATTCCGACATGTATTTCAGGCGCAGGAAGTCACAGATTTAAGCCACGGGACTGCGTGACAGTCAAATCTGCCAGCTGCAGTGTGAAGAGTTTTAGGTCATGCAGCTGAACGAAAGCATAGTTTCCTCCATCAGAAGAAGGCAATTATTCTTCAGACCTGTTCCCTGTAGTAGTCATCAGGTTCTCTAAGTTGGTAGTGCTGGGTTAAGTTGTAGGCTGAAGATCTGCTCCAGGATGTCAGCAGTGAGTAATGCTTAACTGCAGTCTGAAAGAAGCCCTGTATTTTGGCAAGTTAGCATACCCAGCACTGGTAAGACATAATCCCAAAGGTTTGAATATCTTCCATTTCCAATAGCGCCTCCCCGCCCCCCATGTCAAACAGCCTTGCTTGCCACTTTTTTAAAAACTAAAAAATTAACAAATCCCATTGCAAAGATATATACCACTTTTAAAAACACACCTGCGAGTTTTCTCCTGGGCTGCTCACAACAATAATCAAGAAATTAATGTTTAATTCCTTCACATTTTGGGATAATACTGGTAATGCAGTATCTTCCAGATGATGTTAAACTAAGCTTCCACCTGATTCATAAGGTAATGAAAGACTTGCATTTATATAGCATTTAGATATAACTACTAGGCACCTCAAAGCGCTTGATAGCCAACAAAGTATTTTTTGCAGTGGATATACTGTTGGAATGTAAGAAACATTGCTGCCAAAAAGGACAGAGCAAACAGCAAATGTGATAGTGAGCAGATACTCTCTTCCTTTGTTGATTGAGGGATAAATATTGACCAGAACACAAGCGATAGATCTACTGCTCTTCTTTACATCCATCCAAAAGGATTCGCTTTAACTTCTCTTCTGAACCTAGTTAGCTGAGCTTTCAAGCAACAATTCAAAATGTGTAGGGAGCTCTTAGTGTTTCCTTGCTAACAACATTCCTTCAAGAACAACCAACAGATTCAATAGTCAGTCCACTTACTTGCATGAAACAATTACTATAATTCATAACAGTTACAATGGAGAGCATGCAATGTAAGACTATTTGGCCTGTCAATAGACAATAGACAATAGGTGTAGGAGTAGGCCATTCTGCCCTTCGAGCCTGCACCACCATTCATTATGATCATGGCTGCTCATCCTCAATTAGTATCCTGTTCCTGTCTTATCTCCATAACCCTTGATTCCACTATCCTTGAGAGCTCTATCGAACTCTTTCTTAAACGAATCCAGAGACTGGGCCTCCACTGCCCTCTGGGGCAGAGCATTCCACACATCAACCACTCTCTGGGTGAAGAAGTTTCTCCTCATCTCTGTCCTAAATGCCTACCCCTTATTTTTAAGCTGTGTCCTCTGGTTCTGGACTCACCCATCAGCGGAAACATGTTTCCTGCCTCCAGAGTGTCCAATCCTTTAATAATCTTATACATCTCAATCAGATCCCCTCTCAGTCTTCTAAACTCAAGGGTATAAAGCCCAGTCACTCCAATCTTTCAACATAAGATAGACCCGCCATTCCAGGAATTGACCTCGTGAACCTACGCTGCACTCCCTCAATAGCCAGAATGTCTTTCCTCAAATTTGGAGACCAGAACTGCACACAATATTCCAGGTGCGGTCTCACCAGGGCCCTGTATAGCTGCAGAAGAACCTCTTTGCTTCTATGCTTAATCGCTCTTGTTATGAAGGCCAGCATGCGATTTGCTTTCTTCACTACCTGCTGTACCTGCGTGCTTGTCTTCATTGACTGGTGTACAAAAACACCCAGATCTCTTTGTACTACCCCTTTACCTAACTTGACTCCATTTAGGTAGTAATCTGCCTTCCTGTGGATAACCATACACTTATCCACATTAAACTGCATCTGTCATGCATCTGTCCACTCACCTAACCTGTCCAGGTCACCCTGTAATCTCCTAACATCCTCCTCACATTTCACCCTGCCACCCAGCTTTGTATCATCAGCAAATTTACTAATGTTACTAGTAATACCATCTTCTATATCATTAGTGTCATGTTAGTGCAGGATCTCTGAAAGAGTTATCTACCTAATATCATATCGCCACCTTTTCCCCAGAACTTGGTGATTTTCTTCAATTTAAGTGCTTATACAATTCACTCCCAAAGTTACTGAACCTGCCTCCATGACAATTTCAGACAGTCCATTTCAGATCACGACAACTTACTGCACGCATTTATTTTCATTGTTGTTTCTGCTGGTTTTGCCAATTATCTTAAACTAGTGGTTACCAACACTTGCACGACTGGAAGCAATTCTTTTTATTTACTCCAATAAAATTCTTCATGATCTTAAAAAGCTCCATTTAATCTCTATAGGCATTTATTCTATAGCACACTGGTTATGTTCTTGTGTGACTCAGCGCTATATAAAAATTATACAATAGAAATAGTGTTACCGATGCAATTGCATTATATCCAACACACATTTTAAAAGTCTGCGCGTTAGAAACAGCACCCTCCCACCATTTTCAAATCACATTACTGTAAATTTGCATTGACAAAACATGCGTTATAGCAGAATGACCAGTATTAAACTTCCTTGCACAAAGAAACCAGCTATCCTTAGTAGCCACACACACACATGACAAGCAACAGGAGTTCGACTGGGACAACACTACTATTGTAGGACAAGCCAAACAGAGAACAGCCAGGGAATTCCTAGAGACATGGCCCTCATCCACAGATTCTGTCAATATGCACATCGACCTGGACCTAATATACCGGCCACTGCAGCAGACAGCTGGAACTGACAACCGGAAGCGGCAGGTACAAATCACTATAAATGCCAGAGGAAACATCACAGAAGCGCTTCACAGGAGGCTCCCAAGCACTGAGGATGTCACCTGGATGAAACGTCTGCAACACAAATTCCCAGCTCAGCGAACAGAACCTCACAATGAGCACCCGAGCTACAAATCTTCTCACAAACTTAGAAAAATTCAGTTTCCTAGTCTCTTCACTGATTGAATGTGAAGTTTAGGGTGTAGGTTTGATATTCAGACATTTCATTACCTGGCTAGGTAATATCATCAGTGGCGACCTCCTAGTGAAGCAAAGCTGTTGTCTCCTGCCTTCTATTTATATGTTTGTCCTGGATGGGGTTCCTGGAGATTATGGTGATGTCATTTCCTGTTCATTTTCTGAGGGGTGAAGTGATTTGGGAGAGATGTATAATAATGCTATATAATTATAGGCGGCACGGTGGCACAGTCGTTAGCACTGCTGCCTCACAGGCCAGAGACCCGGGTTCAATTCCCACCTCAGGTGACTCTCTGCGTGGAATTTACACATTCTCCCCGTGTCTGCGTGGGTTTCCTCCGGGTGTTCCAGTTTCCTCCCACAATCCAAAAATGTGCAGGTGGATTGGCCATGCTAAATTGCTCATAGTGTTAGGTGAAGGGTAAATGTAGGGGAATGGATCTATGTGGGTTATGCTTCGGCAACTTTGGAAGGGATACTAAATAGATTTCAGCATTAGTCCAGTCTGACTGTAGATCCTTGTCTATATTCCAACTATTACCTATGTATCAGTGTGGCATGGTAGCTTACTAGTTAGCACTGATGCCTCACAGCACCAGGAATCTTGGTTTGACCCCACCCTTAGGCAACTGTCTGTGTGGAATTTGCACAATTCCTTCTGTGTTTGTGTGGAGTTCCTCTGGGTGCTCTGGTTTCTTCCCACTGTCTAAAGATGTGCATGTTAGGTGGATTGGCCATGCTAAATTGCCCATAATGTCCAGGGATATGTAGTCATTGGAAATGCAGGTTTAAAGGGATAGGTTGGGGGGTGGGGGGAAGAGGTCTGCATAAGATGCTCTTTAGAGGGTTTGTGTAGACTTGATTGGCTGAATGGCCTGCTCCCACACTGTTGGGATTCTATGTATTTTTGCAAGATAATTCTGACTATCAACACAAGAATGGTCAAGTAATTCAGAGGACTAATAAAGACTAAAATCCCAAGGTACAGGATTATGCCCACCCTCTCCTTTGGTTTCACACCAGAAGTTTTAATATATTGTAATACTGTTTTTTTTTTGCTGCTGTTTAGCCCCTAGCTGCTGCAGTGAAGGAATCCTATCCAGTGAAGGAATCCCAATCCCTGCCCTCCCATCAGAGACCCTCGGGAAACTTTATGCTGTATAACAGTTAGCATCCAATTGGGTTAACTGACACGATGAAATCATATCAGCCGTCAGGATATTGGAGAGGTGTTACGTTCCAGTCACTAAGTTGTGCTAGGTTCATGTAACTTGTGCTTCCTCTTAAATTGAACTAGAGGACTCGCAAGAGACAATCTTGTATCTCTCAGATGTAAAATAGCCAGCTGTTAAGTACTATATAATTGTTATGCATCATTGAGATAGCACACTAGAAATCAAGTCCTGCTACTCATGCAGCTATCACAAAAGTTAAAGAATTTATCAAAGTATGAAAAATTCCCAAATTAACCTGTCTTTTAGTACCTAGGTTGATTGAAAACATGAACCAGGTTTCGATACTTAACAAGAACTACTATTTATAGCAAATAGGTTGTAACCACAGATAAACAAACTATAAACTGTTGATGCATAACTCTACCCTAAAACGAGTTCCTCTCTGCCTACATATAGACAGATGGATAAACCATTGATGTTATGGGAGGAGGGTGAGAAAGCAGTTCAAGGGCTCAAATTCACAGGAATCATTGAGCTGATGCTTTTGCTTGTCAAGACTTGTTCTCCAATCTTGCCCCTCGGTCCTTATCAATTGTTGTCAAGAAGCACAGAGTAACTGGTGCATTAACTGCAAAATCTCTTAGTTACTGGGTAAAAGCCACAGGTTATAGCAAATGTTAAGGGGAAAATAAACTGATTTTCTTCAAGTTTTAGGAACTTTATTGGAAAGAACATACTACCTCCCCTTCTAAGTGCTTCTGCCAGTATTGTTGGCACCCACAAACTATTCTGCTCCCCATGACTAAATCAGATAGTTGTTTTCAGGTACTTGTTGCCAGCCAAATCTCACTATGTTTACATACCCTGGTGCCAGTCAATCTATAAACAGACTTGCCCACCATTTGAACAAAGCAACGATGTAAACACAACTTACAATGTGTTTCAGTAACTTGCTTTTAAGAAGTGCAGCAATTCCTTTCACCATTCCTGGTTTTAAAACAGTCATTTTCCCACTTTAGTCCACAATCAAAACTACCGAAAAATGAAAAGATAATGTCTTTACATATCAAACTTTTACCATTTATCAAGTTTGAGCCTATCTGTTACTGTAGACTAGTTGTACTTTATATAACTTATTTGTCAATGATTTTGAAATGAGACTAAAGAGACCATGGATGACTAGTAGAAGAACAAAGAATCACTTAATTAATTAGGAACTTTTAAAAAGAAAGCCATATGGATCTGCAGGTTTACACAATTGCTAAAAATTGAATGTATCTATTCTGTTTGTTTGTCAAGCAGGCACATTCAGAAAGATGGACATAAGCCAAAGTTATGATTTGGTTACTTGCTAACTGACAATATTCTCCCCATTAAATTTTAATAAGCAAGGAACGCGAGAGCTAGCAAGGGCAGGGATGGGAATTCCTGGCCCATATTACTTAGTTATATGAAATTGTTTTGACTCCTTGAAAATGGGAAAATTGTGGATTGCCACAAATGATCAGTCAGTCACTCCATGCTTGCAGGATCTAGAAAGGTATACATAAATTCCGTGTCCTATGATCCTGCCCCACTAACTACCTGATGAAGGAGCAGTGGTCTGAAAACTTGTACTCCCAAATAAATCTGTTGGATTGTAACCTAGTGTTGTGTGATTTTTAACTTAGAAAAGTATAGATAAGGATGGACCAGGTTTGATCTCCTAGTTATGCTACATGAACTAACTTCAGCTGTAGTGGTGATGAAAGCTTAGCAATTGAACTCAGTGTTACTGAATTAGATTAGAGATCAGAATCAAAATTGACATTGGGTTACCAGTGCCAACTACATCTTTGAGTAAACCATGTTATATATGCAGCCAAACCAAGTCTGCACCTCGCTATGACTTCATTAGCTGCCACTAGGCTCTTTGCTGAAGGGAACCACACGTTTTTGCTTGTTCTAGTTTGGTAGAAGAAAACACTAGTCTAACTTGAAGCTGCTCTTGTATTGAACAAGAGGTAGTTTATTACATGTTAACAACTAGTTACAGGTTACATTGATGTAATATATATTGTTACAGGGACAATGAGGTAAGACTGGATGTTCAAGATCCTAAGATATTCTGCATACCAAGTTTGTGTGACATCATCATAGTGGATGACACTTAAGGCAATCATCACTATGAACCTTTTCAGATCTTTATACAATAAGCCACACCTTTAGGCCGAAGAGCATGGTGTCACAGTCGTGACTTGAGCACGAAATCCAGTCTGACGCATCAGTCCATATAGACAAAATCAGAGGTGGTATCATTCAGAAGAAACCTTTGTCTGAGATCCCTGTCTTCCCTCTTGCTTGGTTTTAAGATCCCATGATATTATTTTGAGCACATTGAGCAATCAAGCAGCTGGAGATAAACAGAATATCTGGTCAGTAATGATGTCACCATTTATAGGAGCTTGTTATTCACAAACTGACAAGTGTCTGTTCCACACCACAGCGGTGAATACCTTTGAAAAGATAGTTGATTGCTCTGAGGTTACATAAAGTGTTTTATAAATAATCACCGTAGTGCTTTACGTTCTTCAATATTGCTTGAGTGGAATTTTTATTAGTATACAATACCTTATGCAAGATTTTTGACACAACACCAACCTATAAGTAAGAAACAATGGAATTGATAGTAGTAAATTAAATGTTAATTAGCTGCAGAAAGACGTGTGATTGGCTAGCTGTAAGTTGCCTTAAGTACAGTAAATGTGCATCTTTGTTCTTTTTCATAGAAGAAGAGATCTGTCAGATTGCATTGTGAAACTTTTTTATATTTCTGTATTTTATGTAAAATAAATGAGTTGTTGATCTGCAATTCTTCCTCCTCCTGCCAGAGATTTTCAGTTCACTTTCCATGAAGATAGAAGTCAGTAGTGAGTGGGCAGTATGTACAGCAATGATTTTATTCTACAATCTCTGTGTAATGTTATAATTGAACTGGATATTGGCAGTAAAGGCAAATAATAGATGATGGAGGACACATGATGATCTGCTTTTGAGAGTGATTGGTGATTGATGCTCAGTTGACAGAACCATACAGCATTAAACCCACAAATTGGTAAAAGTTGGGGAAGTAATTTGATATTTGTTCCAACAACCGTGGAATTAAAGTTCAAAAAAGAAATATATTTTCTTTCCTAAAAGACTGAAACTCATTAAAAGGGGAGTTGATTTGCAACTCACTATTGTAAACACCATCTAGAATATTTTCGGGTCAAAA
This sequence comes from Hemiscyllium ocellatum, assembly GCF_020745735.1. NCBI lineage: Eukaryota > Metazoa > Chordata > Chondrichthyes > Orectolobiformes > Hemiscylliidae > Hemiscyllium > Hemiscyllium ocellatum. Next base: position 15,765,592 of record NC_083426.1, on the reverse strand, counting down.
ATTGCCATATGAAGTTCAAGAGTTGGCAAGTTTGAAAATTTAAACTAATGCAGAGGATTGTTGCAGAATCTAGAAGCCGGGTTTATATTGTAAAGGTTAAAATAACATTGCGAAAGTGGTATGTTTGTGTTGTTTCTTTATTCATTTCTGACATTTGACATTGCTGGCTGGTCAGCATTTAGTGCCTGCCTCTATTTGCCCTTGAGTAAAAAGTGAGGACTGCAGATGCTGGAGATCAGAGCTGAAAATGTGGTGCTGGTTGAAGCGCAGCATGACAGGCAGCATCCAAGGAACAGGAAATTCGACGTTTCGGGCAAAAGCCCTTCATCAGATTCCTGATGAAGGGCTTTTGCCCGAAACGTCGAATTTCCTGTTCCTTGGATGCTGCCTGACCTGCTGCGCTTTAACCAGCAACACATTTTCAGCTCTATTTGCCCTTGAAAAGGTGGTGGTAAGCTACCTTCTTGAACCATTGCACTCTCCACTGCTTCACAGAAGTTGTTTAATTAATTATATTTTATAACAATATTTTACATAACACCTCTAATATGAAGAACAAAGACCCATCACAGTGGTCTTAAAATTTGACACTAAGCCAAAGTAGATAAAGAGTTAGATTTTAAGGAGCATCTTTAAAGAGGAAAGCGAGGTCAAGAGTAATATAGGGAAGGTTGGTGGACCCTGGGGCCGAGACAACAGAAGGCACAGCTACCAAATGGTGCAACGACTGTAAGCATGGACATTTGAGACTAGAATGAGAGGAATGCAGATGTCAGTGAGGGTTGTGGGATGGAGGAGATTGCTGAGATCGGGAGACACAGTATCACAGAGGGATTTGAGAACAAGGATAACAATTTTAAAATCGAGATCTTGCTTGACCAGCAATATAGTAATCAGCCGCTGATCTGTTTTTGTGTGATGTTGATTGCGGCATAATTATTGATTAGCACAGTTAGGATAACTCCCCTGCTTTGGCTGACGGTCTTAAATCATAGATTACAGACTCTGTTCAAAGCGAAAAAAACGACTCTGTTTGTCTCTCCGCAGATGTGGCCAGACCTGCGTCTCTCCAGAATTTGCTGGTTTTATTTCAGATTTCTTATTTTTTATTTGACTCCATTAGATGGTGTCACTTTCTTCCAGTTGGCTTCTTGCATCCCAGTTTTGATGAGTTCAAGAGAAAAACTATTCTTCTTTTAGCAATATTTAAACTCTGTACAGGCAGTTCCTAGGTTGCGAAGAGGTTCTGTTCTTGAATCCATTTGGAACTCAATTTGTATGCAAGTCAGAACACAATTCAGGTGAATATAAAATAGCTGTTCACAAGCATGAAGAACTGTCCACATGTTTGATCTTTAAAATTAATACATCACCATGTAGAATCACATTTCTAGGTAAGAGCATATGTAATTTAGACGTTCGTAACTTAGGGACTGCCTGTACTACTAAACATATATCCCCTGTGCTTCTTTGGAATTGTGCATAGGTGGGGTGCTGCAGATATCTATGTGAAAGAACTAGGACATTGGCTTAACATTGACTGAAGGATGGCAGTGCAGCACGCCAATGGACCGTGGGCCATGACTTTTGTGCTGTACTCTCTGCAGCAATCCTGAACCTTCAAAATCTGAGGCAAGGTCAAGCTACGCTGACTGAACTTGACAAGATCCATTGACTGTTCCATAAATATGTACAGTTCCAAAAAATCAATTGTAGAGATTGGTAATTCTCTTGAAAATTAATATTTACCACCCCTTTTCCAGATTAGCTTTAGTAGGTGCAACATATTGTCAGTATATGAAACCATTCAGTTATATTGTCTTGCAGGGTTGTACTTAATGGGAGTGACAGGGCTCCTCCACTAACCGAAGAATTGGCAAGAGTCTGACACTTCTTTTCAAATTAAATGTCAAAGAGTTTAAGTGAGTGGGCAAAATCTGGAGGGTGGAATATGTTGAAGGAAATGTCACTTCTTTACTCATTCGGGGATGTTGGCTTCTCTGGTTGGGTCCGCATTTATTACCCATCCCTAGTTGCCTACAAAAAGTGCTGGTGGCCATTCGTAAACCTCTGCAGTCTATTTGGTGGTGGTACATCCACAATGCTGTTAAGAAGGGAATTCCCTAAAAAGGAAGGAACAGCAATAATATTTCCAAGTTAGGATGGTGTGTGCCTGGCAGGGGAACTTACAGAAGGCAGAATTCCCATTTACCTGCTGTCCTTGCCCTTCTAGATAATAGCAGTCTTGCATTTGGAATGTGCCGCCTACAGAGGATTGATGAAATTCTGCAGAGCATCTTTTAGATGTTTGTGAGTGGTGGGGGAAGGAAATATTTGTGGATGTTGAGTCAATCGAGCAGGCTGCTTTGTCCTGAATGGTGTCAAGTTTCATTGAGAATCTGCCCCTTACTTATGACTTGTCTTCACCAGTTCTAGTCTTTCCCAAAAGGGAAAAAATCTTTTGAGCATTCACGCAATTGAGTCCCTTCGGAATGCTACATGTTTCAGTAAGATTGCGTCACATTCTCCTAATCTCCAATGGACACTGGCCCAACTTGTCCAAACTATTCCTCATAAAATAACCCCTTCTCCAATGTATCACAGTGTCAAATTTTGTTCAATAGTGCTTTGGTGGGGTGCCTTGGGATCTTTTATGATATTGAAGACACCATATAGATACTATTCTTGTTCTGGCACTAGTGATGGAAGATTTTCTGTTCAGGCTGGAGATACTAGCAAAGATGCAAAAAAGAATTGCAGGCACAATTCAAGAACAGAAAACAATAAATCAAATGTCACTTGAAAAGGACAAATCTGTAACCTAGTGGATATTCTTAAGCGTCTGAAGAGTTTTGACAGACGTAGACAAGGTGGAGACCAAAATTCAGAGCTATGAAAATAAGTTAGTTATCTTAGTTATTCCAACTAGAAGGGCAAAGACAGCAGATGCCTAAAAACACCACCACTATCTGCAAGTTCCACCCTCCTGACTTGGAACTATACTGCCATTCCTTCACTGTTGGTGAGCTAAAATCCTGGAATTCTGTCCCTGCCAGCACTGTGGTGTACAAGTGTCAGATTGGCTGCAGTTATTCAAGAAGGCAGTTCACCACCACCTCCTCACGGGCAATTAGCGATGGGCAATAGATGCTGGTCTTGCCAACAAGGCTGATGCCCCCCCCCGAAAATTAAAAAATAGTGACTGGGAATTCAAGAGGAATTTCTTTACAAAGAGAGTGGTTAGAATTAGGAACTCATTACCACAAGAAGTAGCTGAGGTAAATGGCATAAATGCATTTAAAGAGAAGTGAGATAAAATGGGAAGGAAAAGCGAATGGAATGTTATGTGAATTGGATTTGAATGAAGGCAGCACAGAGGAAGCTTGAAATCAATCTAAATACCAGAATTTGTCTTTAGACTGAATGGCCTCTTTATCTACTGCATATTCAATATAGTTAACAGCTAAGAAACGTCCCTGAAAAATTCCAGTTTAACAAAGTTCTTTATGATTGAAATTTATACCTGAAACATTTCATCTTTTCCGGTTGTGATTGTGCCGAAAGGAAAGTCCCAAAAGTCATTCAATGCAAATATTACATGGATAACTGAGAGTCACTGAATTGGCCTCTGAACCTCAGCCAAACTCAAGCCAATCCTCTGTCTCCAGTAGATCTTCTCTATGGGGCTAAATCAAATGAGGCAGAAACAGGCTCTGCTCTCCAGTTCAATGGGTCCTTATGTACAGGCTCCTTGTAGAAGCTGTAAAAATAAACACAAAAGCAATGCTTCAGACAACAGATGGCAGATAGCTTCGGTAGCATGTATTCTACTTCTTTGTTTCCTTTTGTATAAGTGGGAAGTGTTGCCATCGGTGTTTTTCAAAACTTTACTGATAGGGACTGTGCTAATTAAGTGTCCTGATGTAGTTCATCAGATAATTGGCTATTCGATGCTATCATGCTACCGTATCAAAAGACAAGGTCATATTTGGTCAGATTTGGATCAGATCACCAGGTTAAAATCAGCCATACACAATCTGTCAAGATTACACCTACAAATCGATGTGTTAACCAAATTAATTTTAATTAGGACCTCCCCAAATGTAAAGTAATTGTCATCCCATCGCTCCAGGCTAGATTAAAAGATAACTCCTACATGTAAAAGTGCTGTAATTCATTGACTTACCTTAAATACTTTTCATATGAATGGCGAGTCCCTTTAAACTAGAGGCGTCATGGTCTGCTTGTACTGCACTATCTATTCTGACCTCAATACAAAACACTAAAATTTGGAATTTTATGTGAAAAGCCTTCTTTGACATAACATTTACAACTGCCCCTACTCTGGAATGTTCCATGACCTCGCTGTGCCACCAACATACTTTCAAAAGTTTTTGTTTCTAATTCCTCTGACCTTAACCAACTTGATCACATTCAAATGCAGCTGTTACCAGCAGCTAAATACTTCTCTTATTTTGCAATTATAATTCTATTGAATATACTGTAACTATACTGTTTGATAAATATGGTGAGTTTTACCTCTGGCGATAGTATGATGCAGATATACACAATATACATATAAAACCTATTTGCATTGGTGAAACGTGCAGCATATGTTGTCCAAACAAGCTGGCTTTAGATTTATTGATTAATGACTCTGATATTCTGTTTTGTACCTGAATTGGAATTGAGCACTGACTGTATTTGAGATGGACCTCTTATGCCTGTCAAGCTGAACATTCTTTGATCAGCAAGCCTGTCTCAGCCAGGAAGTAGACTAATTGATGGTGAAAGCCAGTTAGTGACACAGGCAGTGAGCCTAGTGAGAACAGACTAATGAGAATAGGAAGAAATCTATCATCTGTGCTGTCAGTGAAGAATGTTGTCAATTTTTATGCAATCAGGTTATATTTCCAACATAAATGTCCTGAACTGTATGGTCTTATTTTGTTTTTGTAATGTTAGATTGTGAAGTATTATTTCCAAACTGTTGTGCCCCATAAATTTGTCATGCATTTACCTGCCCTTTATTGGTCATAGTATCATCCTAAAGGTGACCCCCTGACCTTGCTTGTTTAATCTTCACTCCTTAAAGAAGTCAAGCTGCATCCTTTCATTATCGTTTGGTCTGTGCTCTGTATGATTTCTGCGCGATCCAAAAATCCAAGAGACTGTTAACAGCCACAAATAAGCTATTGGCTCCACCTTGATATTTTAGACATACCTGCCAATTCTTTTTCAAAAATGATGTCCCTTGTCAGCAATATACTAGGTGTTTAACACATCAGTTAGCAGCAGAAAGTGCTGGTGGCAATGACATGAGACTACATTTTTTTTGAGTATATGTATTTATTGAAAAATTTTTACTCTTTTACAAAAAGATCAATAAGTTATAAAAGTACAAAAATACAGAAAAGTAGAAATAATACCACATTATTATGTTACAGTAATAGACTCATAGATTCATAAAGATGTACAGCATGGAAACAGACCCTTCGGTCCAACCCGACCATGCTGACCAGATTGCCCTCTAGTTCTGGACTCCCCGATCCCAGGGAAAAGACTTTGTCTATTTGTCTTATCGATGCCCCTCATAATTTTGTAAACCTCTATAAGGTCACCCCTCAACCTCCGACGCTCCAGGGAAAACAGCCCCAACCTGTTCAGCCTCTCCCCATAGCTCAACTCTGGCAACATCCTTGTAACAATAAACTACCTACTAATATTTGAAAGGCAATTATCTCAAATTAAATGAAATAGTATTAAATTAAATTACAAAGCTACACCATTTTTATCCTGCACAGGAAAGTTAACCATAACTGAGCATACACCGTCAGTTCTGATGTAAGGCAATAGTTCCATCCTAGTGTTATAAAGAAATCATGCAATTGCCATGCCATTTAAACTAATGGGACCAGAATCACGTTATAACCAGTACAGGTAAGGAATGTTTGCATTCTCCAAATAACAGTCTCAGTTCTTCAATCATGTTAAAGACAATTCACGTTGAAACGCGCATTGTTGCAGAACCGACTGTCCTCCAACATTAAGGGTGCAAGCTTCTCCATCAGAGAATATGTTCCAGGGTGAAAGAAAAAGTCACTTCCACTCTTAGAAATAGAATTCACTGCTCTCTGGTAATGGTTCATCTAGGAACCTGATTGGAAATAAATGAAAGTCATCCACCCAAGAAATGAGTCGGCAAAATCTGCACTCGACTATGTACCATTTCTACCGTGAGCAGGTTGAAACCGAGTCATTCATCCAGGCCCTTTATATCAATGCATTCATACCATCATAACATTTCTGCACCAAAATGCTGTAAGAAGCAAGTATTTTCACTGAGGGTCCAATAGCAGAAAGGTGCTTCCAAATGAAAGTTAAGTTATATAAATCCAATCTTAAAAGAGGAGAAATCCTGAATTTTTGAGACTATCTAGGTTTTAGTGAATAACAACATAATGTTGAATATTACTTGGCTCTGAAATAATGCTGTGTGAATGCTTTGTGTCACCTGATATTCAGCTTTTTTCTGATTATTTTACAAGTTAAATACTTCTACACTATTATCTTATGGGTAGTTGTCAGGGCTTATGTATTGACTTGATTTTGAAAAAGCATTTGATAAATTTTCGCATCAGTAAATTTTTGCTAAGAGAGATTACTTAATTAATTAAATAATACATCACAAAGGATAGTTATCAGTGGCTTAAATTATAGTTAGCCAGCTAGTGCAAGTCCAGTTATCTGATCAAATTCATCATATTTGATGGCAAAACATTGAGTTCTATGAATTATACTGCAGTTCTAGTGCTGATTCTATATGAATATCAAAAGCAGAACCATATGAAGATATAGTGGTATTGCAACATTATAATGTTCAATCTGTTTGAAATGGAGGTTTCCCCTAGTCTGCCCACAATCTCTGCAAAAGAAACTGCCTAGAACCCCCAGAAGTAACTTCTTGTACTGGTGAGATTGAGAATTCTCAAGTCCTAATGAAAGCATCACTAAGGCTGCCCCCTGCACCTCCTACCAGCCCAGACACTGACACTGTAGGTTCTAGCGGGTGTAGGTACATAAGCTGGTGAGAACCCCACTGTGACAGCCCTACCACTACCTGAGGAAGAAACACCCCAGGCTGCTGGCACATGTAGCACTGCAGGTGACCAGGCTCCTGCCCAGCCGCAGGCAGGAGATGATCCCATGGTATCAGCAATCAGGGACTTTGTCTACATGCACAGGGAGGAACAGGAATTGCAGACACACATGCAGGATGCAATGGCCCTATTGCCCAGAAACTACAACAAAGCATGCAGCAAATCATGCAACCATCCATCTGCCTCCATGGACAGCTTGGCAGCTGCCATGGAGTGCCAGGTCCAGCATTCTCAGGGGCTGCTGGAGAGGCATGCACACTCTATCGCTCCATTCATTCAATTGTCAGGACTGAAGGCTTGGTAACAGGGTAGGGGTGGAGTACAAACCATGACCTCATGATACAAGGTCTGCAAATCAGACAGGGCAACAAAGAGACCATGTTTAAAGGTTTGGTCATCACTCTCAGTTTTTGCTTTAATATTCCTGATGTTAATATTTGTCTGCTTGTGAATCTCAGTGTAGGTGCTGAATGAATTTTCACATCATCTGACAGCACGTCACGGTCACACATGAGGTTCCAAGGATAGAAATCTGTGCTGAGAGCCCAGTGAACCATGGGTAGCAAGGCAAACAATATCCATTTGGTCACAGTGGCACCTTTGTCCCTCCTCATTCAATAATCTTTATGATTGTTACAAAAGATAAGTAAGGAAAGGAATTTTAAAAAAAACTTTATCATTATATTAGGACCAACAAGTTAGTCAAGACCAAAGTACTCCCTTAAAAACTGATAATGACATTTTAAGTGCAAATGAGGAAGTGTTTAATAATTACGTTGCATCAGTATTAATAGTGGATCATAGTAATCAAGGCACTCTGTGCCCTAAAACTGGAAATCAGTCCAGAATCATTTGAGTATGGTGGGAGAAGAAAGGTAAACAAGGAAGTTAAAGAGTATTAAGCTACTCTTGACAAGCTCTTAAAATTCATAACTGAAAGCAAAATTATTGTGAATGTAAAAATGCATTGGCTAATCAAAGGGATCTGCCACATATTTGTTGAAAATAAAAGTAGTATAAAGTATGTAAAAGTAAATAAAATTCCTGAAAATGAAAATGCAAGTAGGTAAAGCTATTGAAGTGGTCAATTGCAATATTAATTTAATAAATAGAGGAATAAACACAAAAGTAAAGAAGTCTTGACAAATGTTTCCAAAATGCTGTTTCGACTGCAGTAAGGCATTAATATGGAGTTTTCAGCACTCATTTGTGGAATGGACTTTAAAGCCAAATACAACTTACAATGTAGATTCATCAGGTGATGTTAAATTTTGGTAAGTTATAGGAATGAGTAGATACTCAAGGTTCTAGGATTATTTTTATTGGATGAGAAAAGACTGAGGAGGTTCAATTGAGTTTTTTAAAAATTTGGAGATTTATTTAACAAATATTTCCTCTGATGAGGATTAAATGACTAGCCATCACTGCTTTTGAGAATAAGGAGAGACAAAAGGAGACATTTTGATATGTGGAAGAGGAGGGGGTACAGAATGACTTGTCAAAATGAATAGACAATGCAGAAGCCATTGTATCTGAAAACTGAATAAATGTTTCCAATAGAGGAAAGTTTAGAGTCAAGAGTGAGACATAGAAGAATTAGTTTTAAGTTGCTGCAATAAAAACCTGCACAGAGAAGATGGACCAAATGGCCTGTCCCTGCACTGTAACCTTCTACGTTGTAGAAGTACACCAGGTTGAAGATTTTGTATGCTAATGGGTCATGTTGTTACCTTGTATAATAGAAAATGCAAAGACATAAGTTTATCAAAAGATGAGAAATTATAATGAAAAACCCTGGTAAGTCTGCATTTGAAGTATTTCTCACATTTACCAGAGGCGGTCTTGTGGTGCACATGGCAATGTCCCTATCTCTGACCTAGTAGTTCTGAATTCAAATCCCAGCACAGAAGCATTTGGCCACAGAAGGTGTGTTCATAATGCAGCCAAGCACATTGACCACTAACCTGCAAATCCATCCCACATGACTCTAGCTGGTGGTAAGAGTGGGAGAGATTCCTGGCCAGTTATGCTTTATGTGGATTAATCCCCCCTCAAGCTCCAGCCTCTGCTAAAAGGCTAGCAACCTGTTCCATGAACAACATAAAATAATGCATCAACACAGTGAGCAATTGGTTGGACTTATGGGGAGGGTTGTTTCTGTTCTCTTTATCAGGTTCTTTAAAAGGCAGCATTGGTTTGGAAGTTATTTGTGGTCAGAGAGTTATAAGCTATCATTGTAAATTAATGATTTGAAGATGCCGGTGTTGGACTGGGATGTACAAAGTTAAAAATCACACAACACCAGGTTATAGTCCAACAGGGTTAATTGGAAGCACTAGCTTTTGAAGCACCGCTCCTTCATCAGGTGATCAACCATCTGATGAAGGAGTGTCGCTCCGAAAGCTAGTGCTTCCAATTAAACCTGTTGGACTATAACCTTGTGTTGTGTAATTTTTAACTTTGTAAATTAAGGATGTTGAATTGAACAACTTAAAAGTTAATTTCCACACAGCACAATGAGTACAAATTTCATTAATACATTCAGAGGAGAAATGGGTAGATTCCTGGTTCAACAGGGGTAATGGACAAGAGATGTAGGAGTTGAAGATGTAACCTATCTCTGGATCTAAATAACAGAGGAATAAAGGTTGTTAGTGAAATATGCATAACTGATCTGGATGGATCCAGCTTTTAATGCACTTAAGAGGCTCAGCACACACCCAGAATGGAATAGCATTGTGGACCAGACCAAAGTCCCTCAAAATATGTTAAGGAAATTACCTATACTGTAATTTCTTCTTATTTTAAAAGTGAGAGTGTAAAGCGTTGTGTTCCAGATGTAGTTCGATCGGCAAACTACAGACTTGGAACAAACACACTTTATTTATACTCTATAATTAAAATACAGATAAAATAAAAACAAAATAATTGGCTTAACTTTAATTCTATTAAAATGTTTAACAAAATAATATATATATATATTAACTACCACAAATTAATTATTCAAATATGGTAACATCACATAAACACACCCTTGGCAAAGACAAATTCAGTGCAATAGATTGTTCCACATGTAATTGTAGCAGCAGGAAGAGACCTCCAGCTGTAACAGGGAGAGGAACAAGAGCTTTCACATCCAGCTTCAAGACTCCAGCAGCTGCTACTGAAGGCAAAAACTAAAAAAAATCCTGATTCTGTGGAAGTTTGACTCCACCCATTCAGGCTGCTTCTATTGTTCCAACTTTTAAAAACAAGTCAAGGCCTCAAGAGCTATTTACTTCATTGGCTTTGCAGCAGACTGTTCTATACCACTGCCTCGACCTTTTTTCATTTAAAAAAAAACAAGGACAAAATACACCTTTTAAAGCCATCGTATTGTCACAGTAGTTAATTGAAAATTGTGCACCTGCTACTAAAAAGGACAATCTAACTCAAGAATGAGGAGCATTCTTTTAAATTTGTTCACAGGATGTGCATGTTAGGCCAGCATTTAATACCCATACCTAATTGCTCAGAGGGGTCAATCAATCACATTGCAGTGGGTATGGAGTCACACGTAGGCCAGACCACATTAGGATAGCAGATTTTCCTTCCCTTAAGGGTAGTAATGAGCAAAAGGTTTTTTTTTGGCCTTTCCTGACAAGTAGCAACAGTTTCGTGGTCATCATTAGACTCATAATTCCAGGATATTACTGAATTCAAATTCCATCATCTCCCAAGGCAATATTCAAACCTAAGCCCGCAGAACTTTACCTAGTCTCTAGATTAATAACCTAGAGCTGATACCACTAAACCATTGCCTCGCATGTGCACGATTAAAGACAAAACGTGAGGCATTAGGAATAAGCACGACTGCTTTCTCAAAAGTGTTAATAATGTTAATGGGTCAAATAGCTTCCTCCTGTACCCTAAATCTCTATGATTTTATACTGATGAGAAATATAATAATGATTATTTCAAAATAAATTAATAGATTCTGGAAAATGTTAGAAATATTCAGCAACATTTGCGGAGAGAGAAATAGTTCATGTTTCAGGTCTGAGACTCAATTTAGGAACTTTCAAATTTTTGATAATATTGGTTCGTGCTGTAATTTCAACCCCTAACTCTGGAATATTATAGAATCATCACCCTGTATTTGTTTTGTTATTCCTGGCAACCTTTTGAAGGCATATCAGGGTAAATGCTGTAATTTATTTTTTCCAATGTCAGGGAAGTTCTGCAGTATGCATTATCTTAAGGTTAGTATTAATGCTGAGCGACTGTCCATAAAGGAAGAGATAATGGCAAGTCATTTCCAATATTTCATTTTAAGCATAGATTCTGTCCTAGAAAGATGTTATGAGGTAGCAGAAGGAGATATCTCCAAGGCTAACTTGAGTAAAATTTGCTGACTGCATAAAATAAATATTGTTATTTATATCAGCTGGAAGCCTAAAACTAACAATTTTGATTGAGATAGTCATAAGGAAATGATCTGTATTTAGATTAGCCAGCCTAGTTCCAGTGAAATCACATGTTGTATGTGGCTTGCACATCATTATTCAGTGCCAGACCCACTTTGCAACACTTGTATTCAACTGATGGTTTAGTGGTTTACTGGATTGTTAATCTACAGACCCAGAAAATGTTTTGGGGATCTGGGTTCAAATCCTGCCACAGCAGATGGTGGAGTTTGAATCCAATAAAAAGGGAAAATGTAGAGTTAGTCTAATAATGATTGTGAATCCATTGCCAGGAAAGATCTATGTGGTTTGCTTATGTCCTTTAACGAAGGGAACTGCCCTGCAACCACGTGGGACTAATGTGGATTTCACCAGTTTCCTTATTTCCCCTCCCCCCGCCCCACCCTATCCCAGTCCCAAGCCTCCAACTTGGCACTGCCCTCTTGACCTGTCCATTGTCGTCCCCATCTATTCGCTCCAACCTATCACCTTCATCTATCTCTTGCACTCTCAGCTACCTTCCCCCTAGCCCCACCCCCTCCCATTTATTTCTCAGCTTCCCAGCCCAGCCCACAAGCCTCATTCCTGATGAAAGGCTTATGCCCAAAACGTCGATTTTCCTGCTTCTCGGATGCTGCCTGACCTGTTGCGCTTTCCCAGCAGCACACACTCTCTCGACTCTGATCTCCAGTCCTCACTTTCTCCTCCTTACCTGGTCTGGCCTATATGTGACTATAGATGCCACTGCAATGGGGTTCAGTCTTAACTGGCCTCTGGGCAATAGATGCTGCTGAGCCAGCAACACCCTCATCCTGTGAATGAATAAAGGAAAAATTCATCTTTCCAGTTGCTCAATGTGGTATTCTCATGGTTATCAATTGTGAACTGGTTTCCCTAATAATCCGTGGGACTAACAAAAATACATAGAATTGCACAGAATTATGTCCACTATAGAGCACAATAAAAAGGCATACCAATCAACTTCGTATTCCTTTTTAATTTGAACACCTTTGAATAGATTACATATATTTTGTGACCAATAGTGACATTAAACTGATGGAAGAACTTTTATGAACAGGTTATGGGGGAAGAAAATGGAAAAACAGTCAACTGAGAAATAAATATACTAGTTGTACTGGAGTTCCTTTTTCAGATATACAAGTCAGACGAGTACAAGTCAATTTCAAGTTTTACTGGATTTTTTTTTCTTTACCTCTCAATCTCTTACCACTTCCTGTTTTTGGTATCTATTCTTCAGAGAAACGTTTGATATATCTTGCATGCCAAAATCTCTTTATTATTCCAATTTCAAGAATAAATGGAATCCGTTACTTTATAATTTCTCGAAAGTTCAATGTAATCATTCCAATTATAGCGCCATCCAGTGGGCATCATTACTCATGGTTGCAATAACATTTAAATAGTAGAATATTATTCAAATCATAAAATAGCATGCATGCTGTCTGCCGTCTTTTCTGTCCTAGCAATTGCCACACCATACCCCACTTCACGTCCAAAGTCCCATTTCTCATTATGTCCATTCTTCCCAGTCTCTTTCCACTGATATGTTCAATTTCTCTGAAGGCAGTTGTTCTCCTCACAATCTCCTTAATATTCACCTCCTGTTTAATCGACCTCCAGCACCATTCATACACTCTGCACTTGCATTCACAAAATCATAATCTTTCCTCCAATTCCCAGTTTGAAGTGAGATTTGGATTCAGGCGATTCCATAAAGAAGCAGGGCAGTCCCAACTTTCCTTATATTCCAAAAACTGCTCCAGTCAGTTTGGAAGAACTGCAATTTAGAGATAAAGAAATCAAGGTAGGGGAAAGAATCCAAGATGCATGAAGTAGAAGGAAAAAAAAAAGTGAATTCATCTCTCACATATCTTTGGCTACTGTCTGTTGCTCAAGACAAACAATATCATTTCTATGAAGTCCAATGCTGGGCAGTTTCCTCAATGTCAGCGCGTTTAGATTTAATGTTGTTTGAGTCACACCAAGTCTCAATTGTACTGCTTCGCCTAACATCACGTTTTGTTCTGTTACCTGCAAACCTTACTAAAAGTCAGCCCTTTTGACCTAAAAGTAATACATATTTCCTCTTTTTCAAGATGGACAGGGTCCTTTAACTGCATTCCCAGAGATTTCACTACAATGTCAAGCTTTCTCTGAGAGCATATCAACATCTAAATCTAGCATTGCTGAACCTGTCAGTGCTTTACTTGTTCTTTCTGATATTACTCCCATTTGTTACCGATAGTTTATTGATAAAGAAAGTTATCCTCTGCAGAGTTGCTGTCTCATGAATGTTGGCTCTGCCATAACAAATCATGAAATATATTTGGATTTGGAAAATAAACTCCAGAATATTGCCAGCCAGTTAGATCATAAATGTCAACAAACCAAGTGTTAGTATTAAGTTTATATAATCTAGCCTAATACAAGACCAGCTGGGTCAGTAATCTCTCCTCTTTGCAAAATTAGCCCAACTTCACCAGCAATGGATTTCTACAAATTGCAGTAGTATTCGGGAAAGGAAGAAATTAAAAACTTTGCACTTTTAAGAACAACACTCTGGAGAAATACCTACTTATTTTGCATGCTTCCTTCAAAGCTTTTATGCTCAGGTGAGAAGGTAGTCTGCAGGGCTTCTATTGGATAAAGCAAGGTTTCAGAAAGCGAGGACGCTAAATGTCTTCAAGGCAGAGATTGATAGATTCTTGTTGCCTCGAGGAATTAAGGGCTACGGGGAGAACGCTGGTAAGTGGAGTTGAAATGTCCATCAGCCATGATTGAATGGCGCAGTGGACTCGATGGGCCGAATGGCCTTACTTCCACTCCTATGTCTTATGGTCTTATGGTCTCATCACTAAGCAGTGGCCAAGACCTCCCTCTTACTGTGAAAAATGGAGGTGAAGACAGGATCAAGATTGTAGATGGGGGTGACTCAAAGGTCACGTATCCCATTGAAACTCGCTCTATCAGAATGCTCAAGAGCTCCCCAGGATCAAAATATCAGAGTGACTGCCTTCGGGAAAGGTAAAGTAAGAGTCAAAAAGGTCTACAGCACAGAAAGAGGCTGTTTGGCCCATCGAGTCTCTGCCAAACAGCCACCAAACACTTGGAAAACATTTGGAAAATAAACAAACTTGTTTTCACAACAGTATTGTCACATGAAATATCCACAAACAGGATATTCGAAAGAAAATGTTCAGAATTATTGAAGAAATAAACAAAGAGAAATGCGATTCTATCTGCTTAAAGATAACATCTGACTATATATGGAGAAAATTTCCTTGCAAAACTTTAATGAGCAGTTAAAAGCAACTGTGTGGGTCCACAATACCCAACAATAGCATATCTTTGCTGTTTAAGAAGTGAGCGACTTTATCTCTTCAGTCACACCAGATGTTCACATAGAAACTTCACAGCAAGTGTCAGAAACTGAGCATTCACCCACTCTACTGTCAGGATGACAATGATGCCTGCCGCAGATCCTACTATCTGACGTGCAGCCATCTAACACAGCCTCAGAAAACCATTTGAGCCGACTTACACTCAACAGTTTCAAATTTGCAAAAGTGGGTGAAGAGTGGTTGTTTTTAGTTTTGGTTTTGAAGAAGAGTGGGTGGGGCAACTGCACTTTTGAAATTCTGTGCCTGTGCTAGGGTGTGGTAGGAAGGTGTGGACAGGGTGGTGTTGGGGCTGGGAATGTACACAAAACTTGTTCCTGTTTCCTATTGGGGTTTGGTGTCTGATCACAGATGACCAGATCAAAACATTGTGGGTGGATGAAACTGTTTGGTCAGGATATGGCACCCAGTTTAATGTTTGTCTTGTGTGATATCTTGTTTTGAGCCATGTGATGCTTTCAGTTGAAACTCCAGCTACGTTCACATCTTTTCGCAAGTGTTGCTTTGAACGAAACAAATCACGAGATGGTCCAATAGCTATGCCAGATTGAGTTTAATTTCCAACAATCAATTGTAGTTTAGTGATATGTAAAGATCAATCAAGTTGACATTATATTCTGTTGGTGAGGAAGACCCTGGTGTCACACCCCATTGGACCTTTTACTTTGACTGTGGTCTCATTCCTCTGGTCAGATGAGACTCATCAAATGGTCCAAGGCTCATTGATAGAGAAGAACCACTGTTATGAATAGCTTTCTTAAATTTGTGGGAAGAGCATTTTGAAGAAACAGCTTTGTGTTTGAAGCCGTACAGCTTATGTGCATTTTGAGATCCAATCACTTTTTGCAGCCCAGCTTAGGACAGGGGAAGAGTTGGGGGAGGATGGTGTCGGGTGGTGGAGTGCCGTCTGTGTCCAATTATACCTAAGATTTAATCATTAAAAATATTCTAGCTGAAATTTACTCCGACTGAGCCTCAAGAGTAACTCTGAACATTCTGCTTTTAAATCTTTAATTCAGAATCACATTGCGAAATGGAAGAGCTTTAGCTGTTGAACCACAGTAAGGACAACCACTAACTGACTGGAAACAGAGCAAAGTTTTGATAAAAAGCTAGAACGATACCTTCCTGGCAACACGCCAATTTTACTATTGTCTTAGTGAGTAATAAAATGAGTTGAACAAGAATTGATTGAGTCAATCTCAGAGGCTAATGTAATAAGAGTCACGAATTTTGGATTAGCTTGAAAAAGACAACTTGGATCCCATTTAGATATTTTACAGTTTAGGCTAATGTGTGCCTTTAAAATTCAGTGATGCACTGAACCTTAAAGGCCATGTTTTATTCCATTCACATCACAAATGAAACATATTTGCATTGAACTTGATGATAGAAACTAGTTTTACCACAATGTAGATCAAGCCTTTGCTGTCTGGCTTATTCAACACATAGTCAAACAGTCTGGGCCAAGTTTTTGTCTGGGCTTGGGAAAACCCACCCTGACCAAAATGAGCTTCAATCATCAATTTCCATTGTTTTCAACCTCTTTAATAGGAAACACCAGCTAACCAGCAATGCAATTTCACTTTGATGAACAGACGTTCATAAGCACATATTCATCATTATAGTGTGTGATCAAATAAATAACTTAAACTGATATGGAACTTCTAACATAAAATTGTTGGCAGAGCACTTTGAAGGGATGCCAGGGAAACAAATATTAGAAGAGACCTAAAAGTTAAGAAAAGCAATGGGCTTTAAGAGGAGGAAAGGAAATTAGAGAAGTAAAGGGGCTTGGGGAAGCAATTTAGGTTCGAAGATGGCTGATATCATTGGCAACAATATGGCAGAAAGTGAAATCCATATCCATAGAACCCCTAAAATGTGGAAACAGGCCATTCGGCCCAACAAGCACACCGCCCATCTGAAGAGCATCCCATTCAGACCCACACCCTACCCTATCCCTATAACCCTGCATTTCCCATGGCTAACCCACCTAACCTATACATTCCTGAATAATTTGGGTAATTTTGCATGGCGAATCCACCTAACCTGCACATCTTTGGACTGTGAGAGGAAACCGGAGCACCCGACAGAAACCCACCGTGGTCATAAACTCAGGACTGGGAATTAAGGTTGTGGTTGTAGAGTTGGATTATGTTACAGAGTTAAGGGGGAGTGAACCCATAATGAAATTCAAGTGCAAAGATGAGAATATTAAACTGGAAACATTACGCAAGTGAGCCAAGACAAGAGGCCAACAGGAATTAATGCAGGAACATCAGGTTATTTGCTGATGGAGAGAATGGGAGGTCAGAAGCTTAGCATTGTGCCAAAGAGACAGGGGTAGTTACTTACAGTTCAACACAGTTTGGAAAAGTAGCTACAAAGTGGAATCATGGGGAGGTCCACATTTCCAACCTTTAGCTGGGGAGATTGCACCACATCCAAAACTGGGGATGTGAGACAGGATGAAAGCAAGGAGTGTGTCAAGGAGCTTGTTATAAAATTTGCTGATAACAGCAGGAGAGCATGTTGCGAAAAGGACGAGAGGAGACTGTGAGGGATACAGGCAAACAAAGTGAGAGGGCATAAAAATGGCAGATGGAATATACATGGCTAACCCTTTTGGAAGGCAGAACAGAAAAGTAGCGTATTATGTAAATGGAGAGAGATTGCAGAAGTTCGCAGTACAGAGCAATCTGGGTGGCCCTATACATGAATCACAAAATGTTACTCTGCAAGGACAGCAAATGATTAGAAAGGCAAGTGGGACGTTGTTGTTTATTGTGAGGAGTGTGAAGTAGAAAAGTAGGGATGTTTTCTGCAGTTGTAACAAGCAATGGTGCAACCTGGAACACTGTGAATAGTCTTGGTCTCCTTATTTAAGATATAATTGCATTTGATGCAGTGTAGGGAAGGTGCACTCAACTGATTCTGGGAATGAGGAATGAGGTTAAGGGGTAATATTAGGGTTAGGATTGTACAGTAAGAAAAGTTTGAGCCTGTGCATATTAGAGTTTTGAAGAATGAAAGGTGATCTTATTGAAATAGAAAAGATCCTGAGGAGACATGATACAGTGGATGCAAAAAGTATTTTTTCCCTTGTGGGAGAGACTAGAATTGGGGGATATAGTTTAAAATTAAGAGGGTCACACATTCAGCATGAAGATGTAAAGAATTTATTTCTCTCGAAGCGCCATTAGTCTGTGGAATTCTCTTCCCCAGACAGCAGTGGTGTCAGGATCATTGAATATTTTTAAAACTAAAATAGATAAATACTAGCCAAACACAGGAAGTAAGGTATTTAGGGGGACAGACAGGAATGTGGAAGCCACAAGAAGATCAGCCATAGAATAGAATCCTTACAGTGTGAAAGCCGGCCATTCAGCCCATTGAGTTCACACTGATCCTCTGTAGAGCATTCAACCCAGATTCACCCCTCTGAAGTCCTGCATTTGCCATGGCTTACCCACTAGCCTGCACACCTCTGGACACTATGGACAATTCAGCATGGCCAATTCACCTAATCTGCAAACCTTTGGACTATGGAACAAAACCAGAACACCCGGAGAAAGCCAACACAGAGGCAGGGAAAATATGCAAACTCTATGCAGAGAGTCGCCCAAGGTTGAAATTGAACCTGGCTGCGTGAGACAGCAATGCTAACCACTGAGCCAGTGTGCTGCCATGATCTCATCAAATGTCAAATTAAGCTAAAGGGTCCAAATGATCAATTCTGTTCTGAATTCATGTGTTTTTGTTTTCATATCGGTCTGTAAATATTAGCTATTTCTGGCAATGTCTTGACAAATATCAAATGGGCAAAAGTAGAAATACATGATGGCAATCCCATAGATCTGAAGTAATTGCACTGAAAGGAATAGAAAAGTTACAGCACATCCAATCTATCGTGCTGCACTGATCGGTGCAGTCAACAGTGTCAAAGGCTGAGGGGAATCAAGCTTGGTGAGGAAGGATAATGAACTGTGCTCACAGAATTAGCTAATGTCATGTTTGACTTTGATTAGGGTCATTTTGCTGCTACGTTTGGGTTGAAATCTGGATTAGAGCGATTCAGGCAAGGAGTTACAAGTGAAAAATGGACAAGGGTGTAGAGAAGACAAACCAGAATGATTCCAGAATGCAGGATTCTAGTGACGTTGATACTGGAGAAGCTGGGTCATTCTTCTTGGAGTCACAAAGAATGATAGTTCTGGTGAATATTGATCAGATTATGATGGATTGAGATATGAGATAGACACAGCAAAACAGTTGTCATTAACTAATGGTCCAAGGATTGTGTGCACAGATTTAAATTATTGAGCAACATATGCAAGGGAAATGAGAGGAAATTTCTTTTAAACACAGTGAGTGGACAATGGTTTCAAAGACTAACTGAAAAAGAGATTGTAGATGGTGTAGTACTTTGCAATAAAATTCAAGATGCTCAGTGATGTTAACGTGGTCATTGTTGTTGCAGGTACCAAGAATTCATAACAAGCACTATATGTTTTAGTTTTTCATATTGTGATCCAACTAAAAGTCCTCATGAAATGGAAAGCAACAATATTCTTTCTCAGACAGGGTGACGAGAAACCAAAGCCAGTTTTCAGACTCAACACAAGTTTTCCCCAAATTCTGTTATTAAGTTTTAATGTTCCCTGGAGACAACAACACAAATTTGCATTTATATGACACCTTCAATGTAGTGAAACATATCCCTGGACATTTCGTGCAAAATCTGACCATGAGTCACATGTCTATCCTGTCCTGAAGAATGGTTACACTCAAAACGTCGATTTCTGCATCTCCTGATGCTGCCTGGCTTGCTGTGTTCTCCCAGCCTCCTGATGCTGCCTGGCTTGCTGTGTTCCCCCGGCCTCCTGATGCTGCCTGCCTTGCTGTGGTCTCCCAGCCTCCTGATGCTGCCTGCCTTGCTGTGTTCCCCCAGTCTCCTGATGCTGCCTGACTTGTTATGTTCTCCCAGCCTCCTGCCTGTCCACATGTATACCTTGTAACAGGTGAGCAAAAGCTTGATCAAGGAGTTAGGTTTTAAGAAGCAACTTCGAGAACCTCGGCAGAGAATTTCAAGGTGTACGGCCTGGACGGGTGAAGCCACTGTCATCGGTGGTACAGCATTGAAAATCTGAGTTACATACAAAGCCAGAAGTGAAGTGGCATAGCCATCTCAGATGAGTGTAGAGTGGGAGGACAATACAGCAATAGAGTCACAGTCATAGAAATGTACAACACGGAAACAGACCCTTCAATCCAACTCATCCATGCCCACCAGATTTCTTAAATTAATCTAGTCCCATTTGTCAGCACTTAGCCCACATCCCTCCAAACCCTTCCTTTTCATATATCCATCCAGATGCCTTTTACATGTTGCAGTTGTACCAGCCTCCACCACTTCCTTTGGCAGCTCATTTCATACATTCACCATCCTCTGCATGAAAACGTTGCCCCTTAGGTTCCTTTTAAATAGAGGATTGTTCATGGAGGTGTTTTGGGGGGACTGTACAATGGTGTGGCAGCTGGAAAAGTGTAAAGCCCATCATTTTCCTGACCTCTCATTCCCCCATCCCAGTTAAGTGCAGGACAGGAATGATCAAGGACTGTTTTTCTGCTCAGAGACCAATTGAAGCCCGTAAATGGCAATTAAGGGGCAGAAGGGCCTCAGTCGTCTGTTGCTGATTGGGTAAATGATGAGGGGAGGGTGGATTGATTATTCAGGTCATACAAACAAACCACCAAATATTGCCACATGGACTTGCCAACCTGGGAGGGGTTAACTTTCCCACATTAGCACCCTATGCCCATTGGGACTAAGAGTTGCTCTCCTACAATAGGATACCCCTCCCCAGCCCTTAAACCATGCATCCTCACCAGGGTTTACCACTGCAAAGCCTACCCAACTTACCTCAGTTTTAGACAGGGACTCTCTTCCTTCAGCATCCTGCAATACCAGCTGCGGCCACTGCTCGTGGTGTTGCTGTTTGTGATGGCAGAACTCCAATATGGAGGTTCCTCACCGTAAAGGACCAGGAATCTGGTGCTGGCCAGGCAGTGCCTGAATGTCTCTTATCTGTATCAGAGCACCCAGGAATGACCCAACAGGGATTCACTCTCCTGCCACCAGCTCTCCAGCTGCCTGGATTAGAGAGAATGAGCTATAAGGAGAGGCTAGAAAAACTCAGGTTGTTTTCTCTGGACTGGCAGAGGGTGAGAAGAGACTTGATAGAAAGCTATAAAATTATGAGATGCATTGATAGGGTTGACGGTTAGAATCTTTCTCCCAGAGTTGAAATATCTAAAACTAAGGGGCATGCATTTAAGGTAGATGGGGAAACATTCAAAGGAAATGTGAGGGGTAAGTTATTTACATTGAGAGTGATAGGAGTCGAGAACATGCTGCTGGGGTAGTGGTGGAGGCAGATACGATAGGGGCATTTAAGAGACTTTTAGATAAACATAAGAATATGCAAAGAATGGAGGGATATGGACCAAGAGCAGGCAGAAGGGATTAGTTTAATTTGTTGTCATGTATGGCACAACATCATGGGCTGAAATGCCCATTCTTGTGCTGTACAATTCTATGTTCTATGTCGATTCGTTTTGTGTGAGGGTCTAGGACCAGAAGCATATTCTCAGACTAAAGGGTCACCCATTTAAGACAGAGATAAGGAGGAATGCCTTCTCTCAGAGGTTAGTGAATCGGTGGAATTCTTAACTGCAGAGGACTTTTGAGGCTGGGTTATTAAATACAACCAATGCTAGAATAAATACATTTTTAATCAAGAGTTATGAGCAAAGGCAGGAAAGTGGAATTGAAGATTATCAGATCAGTCTTGATCTCATTGAATGGCAGAGCAGACTCGATGGGCTGAATGGCCTGCTTCTACTCTGATGGTCTGGATCATCCCAGCCACCATGGCATGGAGGAGGGGACAGTTAGTTTGAGAATGCTGGCCAAAACCTTCAGATGTAAAGCTACAGGAGCATGTTCTCCACAAACAAGAAGAAAAGACCTATGCGTAAATATAAAAGTTGTTTTGAGAGACCACAAGGATCATGCAGGTGGGGAATGAAGTGCTAGAATAGTACAGTAATTGGCCCGCTCAGACGCTGTGGTTAAAATTCATTATCAGGGGGTTGCCGGGACACCTGTGCTGTGTTTGCGTTCATTGTAGTCGATGCATTCGCTGTGTGACAAATGGAAAGTTAATGTCCGTTAGAGAGGACTGTGAGCCCTCACCTTCATCATGCAGGCATAAACCACGAGCATAAAAAATGTTTCCATCTTCTCTTTGCCACCCACCCCTGTCAGAGCAGTTCAGTAGACCTCTACATCTCTGACCCCGTCAGGGCCAACATTTGGACAAATCAAGTAGGAACACATGGGATTTCTCTGGGTAAACAAAATGGCCAAATGATTAATCATGATGAATCACAGAGTTATTATGTCAGCGAAAGAGACCAATCAGCTCATTATGCTGTACCAGTGCCATTACCCAGTGCCAATCTCTTGTCGTTTCCCCATATCCCTGCGCACCATCTCTATCTATATAAATCATCAAATGCCCTCTTGAATGACTAAATTAAACCTGCCTCACCACATTTCCAGATAGGGCTATGAATACCTGAACTACTTGCTTTGTGAGAAAACTTTTTCAAACATCACCCTTACTTCGCTCATCCATCATTTTAAATCTAAGCCCTTTTGTTCTTGTCTCTTTAATGAGTGGGAACAGCTTCTCCTTATCTACTGTATCCAGTCATCTCAGTATTTTGAAAATCTCAATCAAATCTCCTTTCAGCCTTCTTCATTCTAAGGAGAAGAGTCCCAACTTCTTTAATCCAATCTTCTTAACCAATGTTTCTAATTCCTGGAACAATTCTTGTAAACATACAGGAAGTTCTTCTATAACACGATAACTGTGTGCTTGTGCAACTCTGCATTATAGACAAATCGTGCTTTAGAAACAGCACGTAAAATGTTGGTGATGTAATTGCATTACAGCCAACACGTTTTAAAAGTTTGCACAGTAGAAACAACATCCCCAATTCGTCAATTACATTACAGCAAATTTGTATTAATGAAACACACGTTATAGCAGAACAATCTGTATGAGATGGGGCTGTAAAAATTTATCCTAATTAAAACAATATGCAGCACAAAATATGTTTTGATATTATCCTACTAGGCATCTAACGCTACATTGATCAGCATTTCACACTTAATATTCAATTATCTACCTGGTATCATTTGAATAACAAATTATTTCAATAAATGTGTTTGAGGCAGGTATACAATATTGCATTACAGGTGCAATGAGCTAGGATTTGACAGTGTAGTTACTAAACAAACAGTTTAACATGATACTCAGAAACAATTACTCGAATGATCACTGGATACCAATATGAATTAAGTGATCTGAGTTAGGATAACAGTTGGAGAGCTATGATTAGCTTACAGTACTCTGCTGGGGAAATCACTTGAAGTTCCCATCTTTAATAGCCATCGAAGTATATAGGTCTGGAAGGAGTCCAAGTGCAATAAGACCTGTTAGTATTTGCATCCTTGGTTTCCATGATGTGAATGGATAGCTCAATGAGGTGCAGGAGTGTTGGGGTATAAATTGGCAAAAAAAAAGGAGAATCATTCCTTCCATAGTATCTTCCAAATCCCTACTGCCTAGAGGGATAAGGAAAGCAAACTCATGTGAGTGTCACCACCTTCAAGTTTTCTTCCAAACCACACACCATCCTGACTTGCAATTCTATTGGCGTAGCTTCACTGTCACTTGATCAAAATCCTGCAACTCCCTTCCTAACAGCCTGTGCCTGTACCTGTACTTCCATCACCCTAAAGGATGTAGAGAACCTAAAAAAAATCACAATACTATTTTTTATTCACTCATGGGATGCAGGCATTGCTGGCTGGGCCAGCATTTATTGCCTATCCCTAGTAAAGGTGATTGTTTACTGTCTTCTTGAACTGCTACAGTCCATTTAGGTTAGGGATGCCACAATGCTATTAGGGAGAGAGCTCCAGGATCTTATTCCAGTGACACTAAGGAAATAGGGATATATTTCCAAGTCAGGATGATGTGTGTGGCTCGGGGGGAAATTTTCAGGTCATGTCCTTCTGGATGGAAGTGGTTTTGTGTTGCCTAATGTACTGGGTCTCCTGGAGCTCCATTTGGAAGTATAAAAGACAGGTTGGAAAAAGCAATTTTCCTGCTTTTTCCTCCTGGCACATGTACTGCAAGACTTTAAGAAAACAGCTTACATTCTCTAGGGCAAGTAGGGATTGGCAACTAAACTGATGCAACCCTGCTAACAATGGTCACAACCTGTAAAAAGATTTTTCAAACAGCTCTCCTGTTATGAAAATCCATACATTTCTAGTATTATCCTAAATCTTCTCTACACCTTTTTCAGTGTTCTGCATTCTGTACATAATATAGTGACCTGAACTGCTGTAAGATGGTCTATCTAAGTTTGAATAGAGCACAATGTCCTTCCTTTTTCAATTCTATCCCTCTAAATGAAAAGCCTAATGCTTGATTTGCAACTTTGTGGTGTGTTTAATAGGTGGGGAAGCTCTTGCAATGATGTACTCGTTTAATCTGAGACCTCTTTGTTCCTCTCTTATATGCAGACTCACATTTTCCAAGTTATAAGAAACATGTCCAACCTACCTACCACAATGTATTGTCATTTATTTATCTATCAGAATTTTATTTGCCAAATTCTTGACCATTCTGCAAGTTTACAACAGAAAGAACTTCAAAACCAGAAAGATAATTGGCTGATTGAGATGATTTAAGCAGATGGAGTTCTGACAATTGGTATATGAATCCTTTTCAACCCAATATCTAAGAAGCTTGGCAAAAGAGTGGTCACACTCAATTTAGTTGTGAGGAATGAACCAGATCAGACAAAAGGATTAAAATGAGGAGGTATCTAAGGAGTAATATACAGTCTGATTGGAGGAGGTTGGTCAGTGTGACTGCTATGGGGGTCCTATGTCTCAGCCTCTACCTCTGAGTCTGAAGCTCAGGGTTCAAACCCCACTCTTGGAGTTGCCCATGGAAGGAGTATTCATGATGTAGTTCTACAGTATGATACTCCACCAGCTAATCTTCCACCACCCCACCACCATCCCTTAGAGGGTGTGAGAAGTTAGAAAACAAATAAAGCGATGAACAGATGCTGGTCAGTGTGTTTTGTGAATGCTGCATTAGCTATCACAGAATATGTTTTGAGAAGAGTTGAAGAAGAGACATATCAGATTTGAAATGTTAACTCTGTTTCTCTCTCTATAGATGCTGCTGGACCTGCTGGGTATCACCAGCATTCTATTTTGTTACAGAATATGATTGGTTAGTTTAAATTAGAGTGACTCTATAGTGCTAATTAGTATAAATGCCAGTTGTAGCTCCACCAAATTAGTATTCAGGAACATCCTGAAAAAATAATGGTCAATTAATAGTATAAAAATTTTGTCTTTCTCACTGACAGTGCCCACACATCCTGACACCACATGTTACAGCTTATTCATTTGAAGATTACATTAAAGTTACTCATTTTTTTGTATTTTTTTAATGAAAAGTCCCTTTTGAATAATCATTCATTTCTTTTAAAAAGATACAAAAATATTCTCAACTGATAAATAAAAACTGATAAACTTTCCATTGTGACAAACACAGCTAGTCCAGAAAGTACCTCAGTAACTAAGGTACGGGTTGAAAAGCAGAGTTTCATAGAGAACGCTCCTCCGTGTTGTATGTCTTTTACTGCAAAACATAAACAGATTCATTTGAGGAGAGTCATTTTGAAAAAGAAACAGTTTAGTGAAACCCTTCAATAACAACAATTTGTCTTTTAAACTGTGGCATTAACATTGAAAGCAGGGTGTCATATGGAGAAAGCAGGGGGTGACAAAGAAAAGAGGTAGAAAATTAACCAGGGCCCAAGCTATAGAGGGCAAGTCATAGGAGGGGGACCAGTAGCTTTGTCAGAAAAGATAATATTTTATAAAGAGTTTTTAAGATGTTGAAGGAAGCAAAGTAACAAAAACTTCTGGTAAAGTGTTCCAAAGAACCGATTTGAGTTAGCAGAAGGCTATGCTTCAAATGGTGAGGTTAAGAGCTGAAAAAAATAAGACGCAGTCTGATATTTAGAGTTCTCCAACTAAAGAACTGGAGAATGTTTCAGCGATACAGTGATGTAAAACAGTGGAGGGATTGGAAAATGTGAAACAATATTATTAGCTCAGTGTGCAGTTTGAATTCAAGGAGCAGAGAACAATACAGCACAGGAACAGGCCCTTTAGTCCTTCAAGCCTGCGCTGACACGTTTTGCCCTTCCATACTAAAACTGTCATCACTTACAGGATCCATATCCCTTTATTCTCTTCCTAATTCATCTATTAGTCCAGGTGCTTCTTGTTGCTGTTATTGGTGTCTGCTTTCACCACCTCAGGTCACCCCTCAACCTCCTGTTTTCCAGTGAAAACAAACCCAGTATATTCAATCTTTGTTCATAGCTAAAATCCTCCATACCGGGCAACATCCTGGTAAAACTTTTCTGTACCCTGTTATTGTGGTTCTGTTCGCCGAGCTGGGAATTTGTGTTGCAGACGTTTTGTCCCCTGTCTAGGTGACATCCTCAGTGCTTGGGAGCCTCCTGTGAAGCACTTCTGTGTTGTTTCCTTGGGCATTTATAATGGTTTGTCTCTGCCGCTTCCGGTTGTCAGTTCCAGCTGTCCACTGCAGTGGCCGGTATATTGGGTCCAGGTCGATGTGCTTATTGATAGAATCTGTGGATGATGGCCATGCCTCTAGGAATTCCCTGGCTGTTCTCTGTTTGGCTTGTCCTATAATAGTAGTGTTGTCCCAGTCGAACTCATGTTGCTTGTCATCTGTGTGTGTGGCTACTAAAGATAGCTGGTTGTGTCGTTTCATGGCTAGTTGGTGTTCATGGATATGGATTGTTAGCTGTCTTCCTGTTTGTCCTATGTAGTGTTTTGTGCAGTCCTGGAGGATGTCACCTAGACAGGGGACGAAACGTCTGCAGCACAAATTCCCAGCTCGGCGAACAGAACCACAACAATGAGCACCCGAGCTACAAATCTTCTCATAAACTTTTCTGTATCCTCTCCAAAGCATCCAGATCCTTCTAGTAATGTGGTGGCTAGAACTGTATACAATATTCTAAGTGTGGCCTAATTAAAGGTCTATAAAGCTGCAACATAACTTACCCATCCTATACTCAATGCTCCTTCCAATGAAAGTCGGTGTGACTGAAAAGCCAGACTCGAACGTGTGAATGAAGAAGATCCAGACACATTGAGGTCAGTTTTAAAATGAAAATGGGCTGGTACACATCCTCTCAGCTAATTTTAAATTTAAAATTGTAAAGGCAGACATTATCATATGAGCTTTCTTAAGATAATTGAGGCGTGATTGACATCTTAATCCAGAAGCATAAACTGGGGAACAATAGTGACTTTCCCAATATTCTAAAATTGTCTGGAACAACTGTCAGTGTCAACAAAGTAAGAACTTGCCCAATATTGGGTCTTTCAGTCATGAAAAAGCATCTTTGCACAAGGAATTGCTCCAGGAGCCTGCAATTCTGTATGTTGAGGGCTCTGACCCCTGATGGATAAAGGCCCTCGAGGGTATTTGCCCATTTTAGTGTCTCAATTGCTGATGGAATGGCATTGCCATCCATAAGCC
Organism: Hemiscyllium ocellatum; assembly: GCF_020745735.1. NCBI lineage: Eukaryota > Metazoa > Chordata > Chondrichthyes > Orectolobiformes > Hemiscylliidae > Hemiscyllium > Hemiscyllium ocellatum. The sequence continues at coordinate 15,737,813 of NC_083426.1, read as the reverse complement.
TATCTGTCTCATATGTAATCAAGGTAGAGGGAAAAATAGTAGGGTCCCTGCCACTGATCTCCCACAGCGTAGATGTCCAGCCCACCACTATAATCACCTTTTATTTTCTCAACTTTCAATTTAAAAGAATTTCTGGAGGAGCAGTCTGATGACACTGGCAGTTTGAGCAAGGGTTTTGGTGCCTGACAGAAAAAGCCATGAAGGCTAGGATCACGAAATGAGTGGCCAATAGTTGAGTGGGGATGGGAAAAGGAAATGGGTTAACAGGGAAGCAATCAACTTGAAGAGAGTGGAGCTTAATGGGAGAAGAACTGTACTGTTTGAAAATAACTCCACAGAGGCTGGTCCCATCACCAACTCAGCTTTTATTTAAAAATGCAGAGTACCTGACACTGATCCAGCTCGCTCGGACCCAGCTGTCAGAGGGAACAGAACCTCTGACACTCCAGTCTATATCTGTCAGCCAGGGCTCCCTGATTGGACCAGATTAAAAGTCCCAGTCAGGAACCCATATTCTATGAGGTCTACCTGGCTGACCTTGTTACAATCACTACACTGTTAACAAAGTGGAAGTGATTTTCTTGGTTTGAGGCAAAGGAAATGAAGATATTTAGATTTGATGTTCTTCAGAAAATGCCTATTGGTTGCAGCTGCTTCCAATCTGGTTGTTAAATGCAGGAGCAAAGCGAAGCCTATAGTTCTCCATAATCTGTTACACTGATATTTCGCCAATAACGGCTCACCATAGGAAATGAAACAGGATTGGTGCTAGTACACATAATCAAAGTTCAAATCATACTCTTTGCCTTGTGATTTTACAATAAAGAATCATAACAAAATTTATTCAATATTTTTCTTTTCCATTAATGATAAATGTGGTTAAATATTGTGAGATTCATATCCCATAATTATCACAGTTTCTCAAACACTTTACTTGTTTGCGGTGTTGTAATCTGACTTTAATTCATGGCACATTGGCCCTGTGGATAGCATTGTTGCCTAACATCCTAGGGACTTGGGTTCGTATCCAGTGTTGGGTGGATGTGGAGTTTGCATGTTCTCTCCATGTCTTGTGGGTTTCCACCAGAGCTCTACTTTCCTCCCACCGTCTAATGATGTGCAGGTTAGGTAGATTGGCCATGCTAAATTCAGAGTTAGAGGGAGACAATAAGTACTGGGGTCGGTGCACACTCAGTAGGCTAAACAGCCTCTGTCCGCACTGTAAAGATTCTATAAAATTTACATTTAAAGTGTTAACTCAGACCTTTTTGAATCAATCAGACTTCTGTAGTACTGTACTATTCTGCAACAAAATGCATCTTTAGTCAGAAAGGGGTTGGTTACTCTTCAGAGGGTCAGTGTGGACTGGTTGGGCCAAAGGGCCTGTTTCCACACTGTAGGGAATCTAATCTAATCTAATCTAATCGAGACCATCCACATCTTAATTTAATACCATGTGACTGATAGAGTTGATAATAAATTATTCCTGATGAAGGGCTCATGCTCGAAACGTCGAATTCTCTGTTCCTGAGATGCTGCCTGGCCTGCTGTGCTTTGACCAGCAACACATTTGCAGCTGTGATCTCCAGCATCTGCAGACCTCATTTTTTACTTGATAATAAATTAGTCTCTTGTTGCCCCTGGAGAGGACCATGTGGTCGGGAGGGTGCAGCTCCTTAACTGTGCACTGTTCAAACTATTTTCTATTATACTGATATAACCTGAAAATTAGAGATTGGGGATCATTTAGGAATTAGGCAGGAACACTTTTCTCATGCAAAGAGGAATAGATGTTTGAAATTCTGTCTCCCAGATGTCAGGAGATAGTAGAAAATAATTGGAGCTGCCAAGATTGGTATCGTTAGATTCTTGTTGTGTAACAGTGCCAACGGAGATAGAAAGAAGGCCAGTATATGAAGTCAAGATCAGATCAGCATAATCTCATGGAATGTCAAAGCAGGCTCGAGAGGGTCACATCACCTATCTAGTTCCTCTGTTCCAAAACTTAGCTGCAAATATATAACTGAGTACACATGGATTAGACATTGACTTTTGTCCCACAGTCCAAACATGTGCAGGCTAGATGGATTAGCCATGGGAAGTGTAGGGTTTTAGGGTAGGGAGGTGCATCTGGGTGGAATGTTCTTCAGAGGGTCAGTGTGGACTCTGTGGGCCGAATGGCCTACTTCCATACTGTAAGACATTCTATGATTCTAGTTACACTTTGGCCAATTTTGTTCCTTTTTTCCAACTTGACCATTTACAGAAAGAATGACATGGAGTGTGCAGTCCTCAAATAATCCGGCCTATTGAGGTCTCTAAACACGCTACAATCCTTCCCACAAATATTCTAAAAAAGATGTACCCCACTTGCTCCATTTGCGTTCCCTGATTTACTTTTGAAAGAAGACGTTTGGTATGCCTGTCAGTGCATTGAGTATAGGAATTGGGAGGTCATGTGGTGGCTCTACAAGAATTGGTTAGGCCACATTTGGAACACTGCATGTAATTCTGCTCTCCCTGCTATTGGAAGGATGTTGTAAAACTTGAAAAGTTTCAGAAAAGATTTGCAAGGATGTTGCCTGGGTTGGAGGGTTTGAGCTATAGGGAGAAATTAAATAGGCTGGGGCTATTTTCCCTGGAGTGTTGGAGGCCGAGGGGTGAACTTAGAGGTTTACAAAAGGCTTATAACCAAGGTCTTTTCCCTGGGGGCGGGTAGTCCAAAACTAGAGGGCATAGGTTTAAGGTGAGAGGGAAGAGAATGAAAAGGGATCGAAGGGGCAACCTTATCAGACAGAGGGTGGTGTGTGTATGGAATGAGCTGCCAGAGGAAGTGGTGGTGGCGGCTGGTACAATTCCAATATTTGAAAGGCATCTAGATGGTTATTTGAATAGGAAGGATTTAGAGGGATATGGGTCAAATGCTGGCAAATGGTATTAGATTAATGCAGGATAATTGGTCAGCATGGACGAGTTGGACCGCACGGTCTGCTTCCACGCTGGACAGCTCTATGACTTTATGACTCTAAGTATGTATCTATATTCACATGTTGGTTCTTATATCTGCTTTTGAGATCATATTTCATGCTGTACATCATATTGAGGACAGAAAATAATGGCAGTATAAGAATATAACGTTGGGATATTTGTATGATCTTCATCTAGGCAATGAACAATAGCCTCACAATAAAGCTATGATCATTTAGGACAGCGATGAGGAAAGATTTCTTTACTGAGAGTTTGTAAACCTTTGGAATTCTGTACACGAGAGTAATGGATGCTCCATCATTAATTATATTTACGGCTGAGTCAGATTTTATTTTGTTCCTCAGTGATTCAAGGGGACAGTAGAGCATTAGTCATAAACTTATTGAATAGTGGAACAGACTTAAGAGGTTTTATAGTCTACTCTTGCATTTATTTCTTATAATCTTAAATTATCTTTAGGGTGGTGGCTGTGTTTGACACTCTCTTTAATCGTGAATTCCCCTACCATGCCACCTCTCTGCACAAAACATCAACAGTTCTTTGGTGAACTGATAATAGAACAAAACTGAAACCAGTAAGTCATGAACAGTTGAGATAAACATTGAAAGTTGCCCAAGTTCTGCACACAAATAAAGAACTTAAAGGAGGGGTTAAGTGATCAGAATAAAGACTTCTGCCTGCTATTTATGATATCAATGTATGTAATACAGCTCATACAGAGTATAAATCCTGCCTCTCAAGTAGATGAGTTAAGGTTCATCCAAACTGTATAAAATTGTACCCTTCTAGCCACTAATGTTTTTCTTTCACTGTTAGTCATATTCCCTTTCATTTGAGGTTAAAGTCCCACCCAAACCTAGTTGAGACTTATTTTTAGTATCAATATTATTCAATGCTGCAGTCTCACTTATGATTGGATTCATTTTATGTCTTTTCGTGTCTGAATTTCCCTTACTATAGTTTATAGCATTGATAAGATCCTGCTGTCAGATAACCCTTATGATAGGTATTTTAACCTGAGTTTTTTCCATGCCTGAAGGGACAGTTGCAAAGAATCAAACTACTCTTTAGTACTTTTTCCAAGCAGCTTCTCAGATGTAAGCAAAACAATGATCGTGAACAGATGGTTTTAGTGACAAGTCAAATTTAATCCCATCCTGATCCAGTGTTCATCAATACACAGACACCAACTTTCCCAAAATTCTCTCCTTCTCAAATAATTGGATATCAAGCCTTCAACAATTCAACAATTATCCACTACTTACAATATACATATTTTCCATCAAATAACATAACTTTTCATGTTTTTTATTTACTTGCAAACATCTTTTATAATGCTTGAAGACAGTCTATCTTCCTGCCTTAATTGATAAAGAGACCTCAGCCCCTGACAACCAGCCAAACTGGCCACAACTTCAACTAGAATTTCCCAAATATTTTTACCTATATCTCTGTCTGCTTCTGTTTTCCAATTCATGTGTTTTTTTGAATATATGACAGGATAATTGACATTGTGCTATTTCTCTCTTTATGTGTTTTTAGTTTTATTTTTCTACTATTATATTTGCCTCCCTCCCTGATATACATACATTTATATTTATCTTCATATTTTTTCTCCATATCTACTTATTTAACCACTTTATTTTTCTGTCTGTAGCTAACTTTGCTGAAATTGTCAGGGAGTGGCATGAATCAGATCAAAACTATCTTTGGAGATGTAATTATCAGGCTTAGAGAGCATACAGGTGACATTTGCTCTCATTGCATACTTGGTCACTGGAGCCAAAATGTTAACTCTGATTTCTCTTCATAGATGCTGCTTGACCTGCTGAGCTTTTCCAGGAGCGTCTGTTTTTGTCTCTGATTTACAGCTCCTGCTGATTTTTCAGTTTTTGTTTCATACCTAAGTGCATTGAGTGTTGCCTTCAGAGTTGGAAAGTCAGTTTTTGCACAATATTGGAACGTTGCAATCCAATACATTTTGTAGAACTAGCTGCATTTTAGTAAGTGGATTTTGTTCATCACATATTGTTGAGGTCTAATTTCTGGTGCCCCATTAAAATCAGATTGGGAGAGAATAATGTTGAGGAAAGGGATGCAAAGATGGTCAATCCATGCCAAATCCCCATGGCAATGCCCTGGTCAAATTGACAGGTTTGAATTTAATCAGTTAACTAAAGCCAACCAATCAGCATTCTTTTTTCATGTTGTTTCCTTTCTAAAGTTGCTTTTCTTGCATTTCAGTCCTGATGAATGCAGCTTCAACTTTAATTTACTTTTAGGGATTTGTGTTCTGTGCTACCAAACAATTAGTGGAAACGTAATATAGCGGAAATGCCCATAAAAAGCAGAAGACCATAAGACATAGCAGAAGATACAGACTATTCAGCATATCGAGTCTTCTCTGTCATTAAGTGAGATTATAGCTGATGGTATAATCCTCAATTTCATTTTCCTGACAATTTGCCATAATCATAGATTCCTTGCTTATTAAGAATCTATAATAGGGTGCAGGAGCAGAGGAACATTCTTTATTAATATGGGCATAGACTACAAGAGCAAGGAGACGATGTTGAACTTGTACAGGACACTTGTCAGGGCTCATCTGGAGCATTGTGTACAGATATGGGCACATGTCTGGAAAGGACCAGATGCAAAGCAATATCACTAAGAACCTTTTGAGAGATAAGTTAGTGCAAGCATTAAAAGTTGAAAGGAATATGATCAAATGTTATTTGCTTTGGTTTATTAAATTACAAATTGTATTCCTCAGCTTTATTGCTGTTATGACTAGTCCCTAGGTGAGACTCCACAATGCATTATGGTATCAGACGGTTTACCCCAAATTATTAAACTTCCAGACAAGGAGAGATAAACGTGCTCACTTTCATTATTCACCCAGCCTTCTTGGGTGTTTGCAAATAAGGTTAATTTTCAAGGGATCCCTTCCCTTGTGGATACCTTTGTCCCAGAATAAATGAATTAGTTCTTTAAAAAGAGCAAACTGAACCAAGCTTTCCAGAATTAACAAAGGAGTAAATTTATTAGTTTTTAAACACAAGAAGAAGTAATAGCACATTACCACAGATTAGAAATGAGAAAAGAGTCTTTAAAAAAGCTAAGACAGGTCAATTGAAATTCCTTTGTTCCTTTTAATCGTCATTGGCTGGTGATAGTTATAGTTAGAAAAAGCCTCTTCTCTTCCTTTACCTGTGTAGCAGGGGTGCTTAATAGCTGTTCCAAAACTGTGACTTTCACAGCACACACACTAAGATGTCAGTCCACTAATACACACTGACCAGGGTTGAACCTTCCTTTGAACCTTTGCCCTGTGTATCTTTGAAAGGTTAAAATGTAAAGGTGTCTCTCGACCAGACTGCTGTCTTTTTTTCCCAGCATGTTCATAGCCTGAAATAACTCCCAACAGATTGCCATTCAGTTTGTAGTATTTTTTCCATTTTTAAAGCAATCCTTTTGAAGCTTTCTTCACATACCTTGTCAGGTTTGACATTCCAGAGGTTTTCTCACTCTCTCTCTCTCTCTCTCTCTCTCTCGACAGCCATGGAACTTACATCTTCAGTCAACTTTTGGCTATATATCTTTAATAAAACAAAACACATAATTACAGTTTGATAAGTCCAAAGGTGGTCTGGAGTTATGATTCTTGGTCATGATATAGCTGACTCCTTGATGAATGAATCTTTAAAAAAGGATGTATTACTTTTATTAGGATAATGCCTCCTTAACCCATACTGCTCTTGATTAGTTTGCATGTCCTATTAACATAGAAAATAGGAGCAGGAGTAGGCCATTCAGCCCATTGAGTCTGCTTCACCATTCACTATGATCATGGCTGATCATCCAACGTAATATCTTTTCTTGCTTTCCCCCCATATCCTTTGATCCCTTAAGAATTATATGCAACTCCTTCTTGAAAGAATTCAATGTTTTTGCCTCAACCACTTTCTATGGCAGAGAACTCCACATGCTCACCACTCTGTTAACTGAGACTATTCAGCATGCTTGATCATTTGCAGCCTCAGACACTTTTCTTTTCCTGTAGACTCAGTGGAAACCAGAATTACAGAAATGTTAGGGCACAGGAGACCATTTGGTCTATAACAGCTCTCCAAATGAGCATTATGACTTTGTGCCACTCTCTTGCCTTTTCCCCCTGCACATTGCTTCTATTCAAATAAACATCAAATGTCCTCTCTTAAGTGCTTCAAATGAATATGGCTGTATCACACTTCCATTCAGTGCATTATAAATTCAAAACACAAATTGTGTAAGTCTTCATTTCACATCACACTTGCAGCTTCTACAAACTTGATTTCAATCTGTGCTGTCTAATTCTTGATCCCTTTACAGATGAAAGGAATTGCTCTCCATCACCTCTATCCAGATTTCTCATGCTTTTGAAAACTTATATTCTGTTCACCCTGTTCAAACTTGCTCTTCTAAATCCTATCTACTCTTATGTGCCATTGATTATTCATGTGAGAAAGATCATGGACAGACATATTTCTCTAGATCTCTTTAGTTCAAGGTCAAAGTGTTTAGGTTGCTGAAGCTGACTCCCACTCTGTGAGAAAGTGACTAACATCTGCTTGGTGCTTCCCACTAATGGCACAATGAAGGTTAGGAACTCAAACTGTGGGAACTGTGGTTGTGTGCTCACATCCACACACACTGTGGCATGTTTATTTAAATGCTGAAACATTGACAGTTATTATACCTGACATTTAGTAATTTCCATCCATGGATTTAGCTTCACATCCTTCTTTAGTATAGACACAATAAGGACCAAACCAACGAGAAACACCTATAGAGCATGGGACCTCCAACCTACTTGTGTTGTCAATGTGTGGTATAATTCTGTCATCTTTACTGATATTGAACCTTACAACCTTGACTTTATTGCTACAATTTTGAGAGAGACAAAAGAAAACAGGTACTTTCTCAGCAGAACAGACAATGGATTCACAGAGTAATTGTTGAAAGGCTTGGCTGAGTACAAAATCCTTATCTAAATTGCTGTACACTATGAATCATTTACAGTTGAAGGGTAAGTGACTGGTGCCAGGCTCTACATTTTGGTACAATGTAGAGAATGGGTAGTTTCTGTTTCAGGTCTTCAACCTTGATTCCTGTGAAGAATCCTCTAAGTACAAGTTACGAATTAGCTCACATTGTCTGTGTGTGCATAGGCAAAAGATGGTGTTTCAATGGGAAATATTTGAGTTGGTTCAAAGTTATCTTTCTGCCAAACCTGAACTGAGGTGGTGTCGGTGAGGTATTAAAATCATGTATCCAATATTCCTTCCTATGCACTCTCAGCTAAAAGAATAAGCTGTAAATCTGTGTTGCTTCTATCACTGTTGATCACTCATTGCTAACTGGTGTTTCAGATCAGACCAGGGCCACGAAAATGTGTCTTTGTAAATGTGTCCGGCCTTCACTCAGAATTAACTACAGCAGAGAATACACAGAGTAGGAGGTAATGAGAACAAGCCTAGAATGCCTAGAACACTTCATTGGAACTGTCCAATCTCCTAACCACTTAAAAGAAGGTCCAACAAGGAATGTTATTGTAACAAAGAAATCGAGTTTGGAGTAATTAGCATAGCATTTTGTAAATTAAAAATAGGAGATACTCCCTTTTTATTATTTCAATAGTACAGTGGTGCGTACATATGGAGCCCAGTTAGCTCAATTGGTTGGACAACTGTTCTGCAATAATGTGGGTTCAATTGCTGCATCAGCTAAGGTTGCCATGAAGGACTCTCTTTCTCAACATCTCCCCTCATCTGAGGTGCAGTGACCCTCAGGTAAACCACCACTAGTTGTCTCTTTCTAATGATCAAGCAGTCCTGGGTGAGAATGCATAAGGTGCAATCAGGATAGTTCTCCAAATTCTACAAACATTAATTTCAGTTGATGCTGGGAGATTAAGCTAAAATACAAGCTACTAAGTTTATTTTCAAATTCTTCACATACAGACACACCTTAACATCTGCTGTTGCAAATATACATAGCATAGTAGAATGTCACAATGCACCAACAAGGGTCTGCGTCTTACACTCCTCTGGTTGAGAGAGTTTCTCTTGCTGAAGGTAAAAGGGCTTATGCCCGAAACGTCGAATTTCCTATTCCTTGGATGCTGCCTGACCTGCTGTGCTTTAACCAGCAACGCATTTTCAACCACTTTCTCTTGCTGAAGCCTAGTGTGATCTCTCACTGCATCTTCATAAGCTTGCCTCATTAACTTCCATACCCTACCCCAATGGCATCCCCCCATACTCGATTCTAGCCCCGATCCAACATTCACTGCACCGGAACAACTTGTCCCTTACTGGATAGCCACTAAAAGGCCAGCAATTCAGGCACGTGTGCCACCTCTGAAGATCCACTGAGCACTGATACAAACATTGGCAAGCTGCCGTTGCGTTTCACTGGCAAGGTAATGGCACAGCAGCCACAAAAGTCACCCTGTCCACATAGCCACGTGGCTGGCACTTCTTTACAGAAAGTGTGGTGCTAGAAAAGCACAACTGATCAGGCAGCAACCGAGGAGTAGGAGAGTTGATGTTTTGAGCATACACTCTTCATCAGGAATGTGAGGGAAAGTGAGGACTGCAGATGCTGGAGATCAGAGTCAAGAAGTGTGGTGCTGGAAAAACACAGCCGGTCAGGCAGCATCCAAGGAGCAGGAGAGTCAATGTTTCGAGCAGATTCCACATTTCTGATAAAGAGCTTATGCTCGAAACGTCGACTATCCTGCTCATCAGATGCTGCCTGATCAACTGTGCTTTTCCAGCATCACACGTTTGGACTCTGACCTACAGCATCTGCAATCCTTACTTTCTCCTACTTCCTTACACAACCCCATTCTGTCACCATAGTTGCCATTAAACCACCAGACCCCACAGTTTGTTCTGTTTGCTCCATCCTGTCTAAACACACACTCTCTAAATCATCACTGTTCTGTCTCCATTGCCCTCTGTAGTCCTGTATCTTGTTGTTATCCAGTAGAGGAACATCACAATCAATTAATCAAACAAACCCAACGATGAGCTTTTATTTGCAGCCAGTTAAAGTGAACACAAACAAAACAAATAGAGGTTGCAGTGTCAGCCACAATAAAAACCTAATTCCATAACAATGATCAACAACTGCTTGACAGTCCATGATTGTTGGCTGCATCCTCAGCTCCCAGTGACTGGAACTAGCTGTCAGTCAGCTTCTGTCTGCCTTGTTGCACCCAATGCAGCTGAGCTCTGTCACGGACAAGGACAGCTTCCTCCTTCCCAAAGTCCTCAACCTCCTCCTTGGATGACTGGTCCCGTTCCTGCTGTTCCTTGGCATCCTGGACGTCTCCTGTTCCAATTGCCCAGAGCACCACATACCAGGATGATGGGACACCCTTTTCCTGAAACATAATTGGAGGGATTCACAGCTTGCATCACCGTGCTTCACCTACCAGTCTCCCCCACAGTCTCCATGTCTGCCTTAACATTGCAATACCCTGTCAGCCCAGTTTCTATATAGAATCCCTCCCACTTGACTTTAACTGCCTCCTGTCAGCATCCTTGTGTCCAATGTGACACATGCCTCTTGTTCCCACCCTGGCTTGATTTCCACACCCTTTTTGGAAAGATTCCCCGCTGCATCTATGATGCCCCTTGCACCTCCCTCAGTGATTGACCTATGAATCCCCAGGAATGCACATACCCCAGACCTTGGACTGACTTTGAAAAGCAGTCTCTAAACATGACTGGCCAGACCCCTGGCCACTGTTTCTGCAGCTCCCTGCCTGACAGTACACCATACCCCTAACTGCTTGGGATTGACCTATGGAACTGTTTGTTACCCACTCTCCAGACTGTAGACAGAAATCTACCTCTGAATGTGACTGGATCGAGTGAACGACTGACTGTGGCCAAGCTCTTGGACGGTGTGCAAATTGCACCCATGACAGATGGTACCAGGACTCCTTGACTGACAGTAGATTACATCCTTGACTATATTGAGGACCAATCCCCACCCAGTTTCCAACATGGCCATCTGATTGAATAAACATGGTGTGTGTTTGCCATGCAGGCAGCTAGTACACATTAAATCAAATCCTTGGTGTGCTGCATAGCAAGGTATCCCCATCCCAGACAGATCTGGACTGACATGCAGCCTGTCTGTGTGTCTGTGTCGAAGATCATCTCATTTCTTCAGTACTGTCAGCCTTTAGGCTCTGGCTGCACCAATGCACTATCACCCAAGGTACGGCAAAAACATGGATACTGCAAACATCCAGGTGGGCACCAAGTGAGCAACTCCTCAAAGAACAAGTGAGCAAGCCTGAAATGCAGCCTGGGGTCAAGATTAGAGTGGTATTGGAAAAGCACAGCATGTCAGGCAGCATCTGAGGAGCCGGAAAATCGACATTTCGGACATTGGGGCTGAAATGCAGCCTGGTCCCATCTCTGCCCTGATCATAAAGTGTCTTTGCAGCAGCTTTTCAATGCTAGTTGCCAGTGTGACCTGCAATGCAGGTCCATACTTCCTAACAGTCCTGCAAGTAGATCAGATAAATGTCATGAGAATCTGTTGGCTCAACTGATTCCAATGTCCATGGATGAATGGTGTGTGTGTGGCTGATGCCCATGGACCATGACTGAGATGCTGCTGCATGAGACTGACATCAATAGTGAGGAAGATGCTAGAGTCTACTATCAAGGATATATGGTAGAGTACTTGGAAAACAGTGGTAGAATCAGATACAGTCAGCATTGATTTACAAAAGAGAAATCACACTTGACAAACCTGATGGAATTTTTCAAGGCTGTAACTAGTAGAGTTGATTGGCGGAGCCTGTGGATTTGGACTTTCAGAAAGCTTTCAATCAAGTCCCATATAAGAGATTAATGTGTCAAATCAAAACTTGTGGGATTGGGAGTAATATATTGAGATGAATGGAAAATCGGCTAGCAGACAGGATACAAAGAGATGGAATAAATTAGTGTTTCTGTGAATGATAGGTAGTGACTAGTGGGGTACTTCAGGGATTGGTACCAGGACCCCAGCTATTTACAATATACATTAATTTAGATTAAAGAACTAAATGTAATACCTCAAAATTTGCAGGTGACACAAAGCTGAGTGGAAAGATGAGCTGTGAGGAGGGTGCAGAGATATTGCAGTGTGAGTTGGGCAGTCTGAATAAGTGGGGCAAATGCATGACAGATACAGTATAATGTGGATAAATGTAAGGTTATTCACTTTGGGAGCAAAAATAGGAAGGTAGATTCTGATTTGAATGGCAGTAAATTGTGAGAGGGGAACGTTCAATGAGACATGGATGTTCTTCTGCACCATTGTTGAAAATAAGTGCACAGGTGCAGCAGGTAGTAAAGAAGGCTAACTGTATGTTAGCTTTCACAGAGAGAGGATTTGAGTACAGGAACAATGATGTTTTGCTGCATTTATATAGGGCATTGGTGAGGCCACACCTGGAATATTGCATGCAGTTTTGGTCTCCGTACCTGAGGAAGAATGTTCTTGCCATAGAGGGAGTGCAGCGAAGATTTACTACATTAATTCCTGGGATGGCAGGACTGATGGTTAAAGAGAGAGTGACTTGGTTAGGATTATATTCACTGCAATTTCAAAGATTGAGCGGGGTATTTCATAGAAACCTGTAAAATTCTTACAAGACTAGGCAGATTACATGCAGGAAGGATTCCCAATGGTGGGGCAATCCAGACCAGGGTTTATTGTTTAATTATAAAGGGTAGACCTTTTTGAACTGAGATGAGGAGACATTTCTTCACCTAGAGCCTGGTGAGCCTGTGGAATTGATTACCACAGAAAGTGGTTGAGGCCAAAACAATGTGTTTTCAAGAAGGAGGTGGATGTAGCTCTTGTGGCTAAAGAGATCATGGGCTGTGGGGGGAGGCTTCTTTAGAGTATTGAGCTCTACGTTCAGCCATGATCATATTGAATGGGGGAACAGGGCTCGAGGGATCGAATGGCCTAATCCTGCTCCTATTTTCTATCTTTCTACATTTCAATGTAACATGGGGGCTCTCCATAGCTCGCAGTGAGCTGAAGTCACCGGTGACAATTCTCAGTATCTTGTTTGCTCACAGAAGATGATGAGACAGGAAGCTGCATATTAATAAAGTGAGACATGCAGTTAGTGAGGTAATTCACAAGCAGTAATCCCTTTCAATAGGCAACTTCTCACTGCCTGGTGAGAAACTCACTTTGATACCCAGAACATAATTAAAAGATACAGCGATGTTGTTCCTCACATTGAGATAGACCTTGATGGACTTCTTGGATGATTCTGCCACACTTCTCGTCAAAGCCCACATCATTCACACCACTAGAAGATTCTGCCCAAGGCGTTTGAACATCAACTTCCTACCTTTTTTTCCTTTCTGAACATTATAGTCTAATGTCACTGTCCTCATTACCCCTTGTAGTGTCTCACTTTTTGGCATCTAATTCCCTTCTAATGGGTTCCACTTCGACAAGAGTTTGCAACACAGTTTGGCACACTTTAAACCTCCATGTGAAGAGTTCCTTTCTTTTTATCTAACTCCCCTTTACTTCATCATGTGCTTATCCTAATGTTATATCTGCTTCTTCCAAATTATGACGCTTCGTTATCTTGAGGATGTTTATCAGGCTGCCACTCAATCTCTTCAGTGTCAATGGGCAATACCCAAACTTCTGAAGTATCTCTTCATAACTCAAAGCCTCCCTTGAGAACATCCAAAACAATCTTCAACCAATAATTTTCAAAAACCTGATCAATAGTGTCTATCTGTGCACATAGAAAACAGTACTCTGTATAAATGTTAGCTATTTATGACTGAACTTGCTTTGAGGTCAGGTTAACAAAACTGGATTGTTTGCAACTGAATAATTCTCATGAAAATGATCATTCAAATTCAAAGCTTTCAGAAAAGCGGTCTTGCTGCATTATTCCTGCTATTTTGACTTGCATTCATTTGAAGGAAGTGGAACTCAGCACTTCTCACTATTTCCATTTTCTACTGGCATCAGAACATATATATAAATAGGTAAAGTCAAGATGATCAGCTACCACATTGCCTTAAGATGCTGTAACAATTTCCTGTTTCAACGTATCGATTTCGATTTTTTTCCGAGTTAATTTTTTTGATGTAAAACAGAATTTGTGTTTTTCTCTAAGAACGTAAGACTTTTTGTCACCATTTTGCTAATGCACAATTGTTTTGCTGAATTTCAAAATTTGTGATGTAAAGCAGGTAGCACAAACAGCTGAAATTTTGAATGACAATTTCATTACCAATTTGTCCTTTAGAACTTCAGTGTGGTGGGTAATTCTGCTGTCCAGTCATTTGGGGGTTATTAGCTGCGCCAATGGTCAGGATTAAGTGCAGCTACAGCTTTGTATTTTTTTTGTTTATACATTCATGGGGTGTAGGCAGGACTGTAAAGCAAGCATTCATCACCTATACCTTATTGATTTTGAGAAGGTGGTGGTGAGCTACCTTGTTGGACGCTGCAACCCGGGGATTTTGACCCACTGATGATGAAGAAACCATCAATAAATTTCCAAGCCACGATGATGTGGTGATGCAGGGCTTGAAGGTGAACTTGGAAGTGTTGGTGTTTCCACCGTGGCACCTCCATACAATGATCAAAATCACGTGATTCCTAAACACATCAGAAACTGCAGAATCAAGAGCCAAGCTGTGTTCACACATGACTAAATGTTATTACTGTCTCTACCTCTGTCCATTGACCTTTTTCAAGAAGACATATTCTTACTCATAGAAGCTAGACATTTTTGTAACTCAGCGGCATTCTACTCAGAGTGAGCTTATTGCATATTTGAAACATTTATCATATAATTGTAATAGAGGTGGAAACCTATATTTAATTAGATTCCAGTTTTGTTAAAACTCTAAGGCTGGGAGGGAGCATTACCATTTTACTTATGTTTGTAGCATGAAGCAGATACACTTTGTGGAGCTTGTGATACTGAAATTGAAATGTTATATTTTCAGCCTTCAGCCAGAGGTGGGTTAACGGAGACCTGCAAGTGCCAGAAAATGATCTGGCTGAAATTCTGCACAAGCTCCTCTGGTTACGGTGGGAGACCAGTGAAAGCCCAGCCCTCTGATTTCTAAACATGTGCTGGACTGCACTGTGTGAAAAGCACTTGGCATTGGCACAAGTCAGGGGTTTGCCAGCCACAGTTTGATTCCTCCCACTCCCTGTGTGGTGCTAATGGCACCTGCTCCTTCCCATTCACCATCTTTTGTCAGTAGTCAAGTTCATGGGATTAAAAATGAGAAAGGCAAAAAAGGAGAATTACACAGTGACTAGATTTCAACAGTAATTCAGTGGGTGGAAAGCAATCAGAGGTGCTGGGGAATCTCAAAAGATGTGAGTTCTTTATTTCGCTTTACGCAACTATTGAAACGTAGAGATGAGAATACAACATAAGAAATAGGAGCAGGAATAGGCCATTCTGCCCCTCTAACCAGTTGTAACAGTCAGTAAAGTCATGGATGGTCTGAGTGTGACTTTCTCTGACACTTCTCTCTCTGCCCCATAACCCTTGACTTCCCTGTTGCTCAAAATCTGTCTCATTCCCACGTTTCCTAGCAAAGAGAATTCCAAAAACTAAAGACGCTCAGAGTAAAATAAATCCTCCTTGTCCCAAATTAGAGCTCCCTTATTTTTTAGCTGCAGTTCTAGATTCCTCCTGAAGGGAAGCAGCCATTCAGTATGCATCCCATTGAGCCCTATTAGAATCCTATGTAATTCAATATTTCAAGAAGGCCACCATTTATTCTTCTAAACACCATTAAGTGTAGGTCCAACCTGCTCAAATGTTTCTCATAATGTAAGTTCTTCAATCCCAGGAATCAAACTAGCGAACTTTCTTTGAATTGCTTCTAATGCAGTTATATTCCTTCTTAAGGAAAGAGACCACAACTGCAGAGAATATTATGTGTGTGGCCTCAGCAATTCCATGTACAGTTAGAGTCATTGCGCCAAAACGTCCTTACTTTTTCACTTACTCTCCCTTACAATAAAGGTTCACACTCCATTTGCCCTCCTCCTTACTTGATGAACCAGCTTGCAGCCATTTTGAGTGTCCACATTGACTAAGAACATTGAGGCCATGCAAGGACCTGTATAGTTGATGTGTAACTGAGTCCAGGGCTTATGGCCATTCCCATGAATGTGAGGGAGCTTCTAGCAGTAATTTTTGTCCTCTTGGCACCATGGACACTGCATCCAATCCTGGCCACCAGACATAACTTCTTGCCAATATCTTCAGTTTAGAAACCCTTGGATGACCCTGGTAGAGTTCTGATGGTAATCTTTGCTCAGGACAATCACTCTTGCTCCGCATAATAATATGCCCTCCTCTACTGTGATCTGGTCTCTCCAGATACAAAAAGGCTTCAATTCTCGTTGTGACAGTCATTTGGTTTCCCCTTCATCACCAGCTGTTTCAGTTTTGCCAGGACTTGATCTTTCTGTGTCAGAAGTCTGATATTATCAACTGTGACCGGAAGAAAATTTAAAACCATTATGATTCTTCCATTGGCAGCACCACTAGTGGTGTATTTGCCAGTGGGAGGCAGCTCAATGAATCTGTGCTTGATACTTAGCCCTCCAGACAGTGTTCTGAGTATTAAGTGCACTTAATATTAGAGTCCACTGCTGAATCTAGCCGAAAGCGATGGGTGGCACTGCCTTGTCCTCTTTAAGTAGACCTAGCAAGTATTTGTGGTCTATTATTATTACAAATTTATGTCCGTAAAGTATTGGTGGAAGTTCCTGACTCCAAATATGACTGCCAAACCTTCTTCTCTATCTGGGCATGATTACGCTCTGCATTAGCCAAGGTCCTAGATACACATGCTATTGGGTATTTCTCTTCACTGGGCAACCTATAACCTAACACCATCCCAATGTTATATGGGACAGCATCGCATGTCAATACCAGATCTCCCTTGGGAATGTAGTGTGCCAACACCCTTAGAGGATGATAGCTGTTTCTTCACTTCCCGGAAGGCTTTGACTTGGCTTCGTAGCCATTTCCATGACTGACCCTTTTTTAAAAGTTGATACAAAGGTGCCAGAATGGAAGCCAGGTTATGTACTAACAGCCCCAAACAGGGAATTCATATTCCATGAGATGCACCTAACTGATTTTGTTACAATCACTGTGCAGACGGTTTTTTTTTAAAAACGTCTTGTTTTCATCATTTTCTTTGAATGTTTTTCTTTATATTGAAAGATTGGAGAAAAGGGCTATTTGTCTGTTTTCCAGTTAGAGTAAAAATATTGGATGTCACAAGTGGATTAATGTTTAGAGCATGGCGGGAGGGACAATCATTTGATGAAACCTTCAGGATTTTGTTTAAGCATAGTTGATAAACCTAGTTACTCATTAGCTTTTCAGGGCTGGGATTTCCACCCTTGGCATCCGTGATCCTGAGGAAGGCTAGCCACTGGACACTTAACATCAGTGTTGTGGTTCTGTTAGCCGAGCTGGAAGTTTTTGTTGCAAACGTTTCGTCCCCTGGCTAGGCGACATCATCAGTGCTTTGGAGCCTCCTGCGAAGCGCTTCTTTGATGTTTCTTCCGGTATTTATAGTGGTCTGTCCTTGCCGCTTCCGGGTGTCAGTTTCAGCTGTCCGCTGTAGTGGTTGGTATATTGGGTCTAGGTCGATGTGTTTGTTGATGGAGTTTGTGGATGAATGCCATGCCTCTAGGAATTCCCCGGCTGTTCTCTGTCTGGCTTGCCCTATGATAGTAGTGTTTTCCCAGTCGAATTCATGTTGCCTGTTGTCTGCGTGTGTGGCTACTAGGGATAGCCGGTCGTGTCGTTTCATGGCTAGTTGATGTTCATGTATGCGGATTGTTAGCTGTCTTCCTGTTTGTCCTATATAGTGTTTTGTGCAGTCCTTGCATGGTATTTTGTAAACTACATTAGTTTTGCTCATGTTGGGTATCGGGTTCTTTGTTCTAGTGAGTTGTTGTCTGAGCGTGGCTGTTGGTTTGTGTGCCGTTATGAGTCCTAAGGGTCGCAGTAGTCTGGCTGTCAGTTCTGAAATGCTCCTGACGTATGGTAGTGTGGCTCGTCCTTTTGGTTGTGGCATGTCCTCGTTCCGTGGTCTGTCTCTTAGGCATCTGTTGATAAAGTTGCGCGGATATCCGTTTTTGGCGAATACCTTGTATAGGTGTTCCTCTTCCTCTTTTTGCAGTTCTGGTGTACTGCAGTGTGTTGTAGCCCTTTCGAATAGTGTCCTGACGCAGCTTCGTTTGTGTGTGTTGGGGTGGTTACTTTCATAGTTTAGGACTTGGTCTGTGTGTGTTGTTTTCCTGTATACCCTTGTGGTGAATTCTCCATTTGGTGTTCTCTGTACTATCACGTCTAGGAATGGGAGTTGGCTATCCTTTTCTTCTTCTCTCGTGAATCGGATTCCTGTGAGTGTGGCGTTGATGATCCGGTGTGTATTTTCTATTTCCGTGTTTTTGATGATTACAAACGTGTCATCGACATATCTGACCCAGAGTTTGGGTTGAATTTGTGGTAGGGCTGTTTGTTCTAACCTTTGCATAACTGCCTCTGCTATGAGTCCCGAGATTGGTGATCCCATGGGTGTTCCATTGATTTGTTCGTATATCTGGTTGTTGAATGTAAAGTGTGTAGTGAGGCACAAGTCCAGTAGTTTAAGTATGCCGTCTTTGTTGATAGGTTCCGCCTCCTGTTTTCTGTTCTGTAAGTCCAGTAGGTTGGCTATTGTTTCTCTGGCTAGGGTTTTGTCAATCGAAGTGAACAGTGCCGTCACGTGGAATGAGATCATGGTTTCTCCTTTGTCTATGTGTGTATTCCTGATGACGTCCAAGAATTCCTGTGTTGATTGTATGGAGTGTTTGGATCCGCTGACCAGGTGTTTCAGTTTCTGTTGTAGTTCTTTGGCCAGTTTGTATGATGGTGTCCCTGGTAGTGATACTATGGGTCTGAGTGGGATGTCTGGTTTGTGTACTTTAGGTAGTCCATAGAATCTGGGGGTGTTGTTGCTTTCAGGTTTCATTCTTTGTAGGTCAGCTTTGGTTATCTGTCCGTTTTTTTGTAGATTCCTTAGTGTGTTATTTATTCTATTGGTGAGTTGTGGTGTGGGGTCAGATTCCTTCATTTGGTAGGTGTTGGTGTCTGCAAGTAGTTGTTGTGCTTTTTTGATGTAATCTGATTTACCTAGGATGACCGTCATTCTGTCTTTATCTGCTGGTAGTATGATTATGTTCTTATCGTTTCTTAGTGCTTTCAGTGCTTCCCTCTCCTTGGTGTTGAGGTTATGTGTTTGTCTTATTCTTATCATCATAGGTACGACCGTTTGTCTCACTGTTTGTTGTGTCTCTTCTGTCAGTCCATTGTTCCTGACTGTGCATTCTAGTGCTGCTAGGAAGTCTGCTGTCTTGGCATCCCTGTGGTTGTAGTTGAGTCCCTTGGCCAGTATAGTTCTTTCCATGTCTGTGAGCTGTCTGTGGGAGAGGTTTTTGACCCAGGTGTGTGTTGTAGTGTCCTCTTTTTTGTGTGTTAGTTTGGCCATTTTTTCTTTTAGTGCCGTTTTTTTGCGGTGTGTTGTCCTGTTCTGTCCTATAGTGACAGCCTGTTCAATGGCCCGGGTCCATTCGTGATTAGTGGTTTTTGAAATTAATGACTTTTGGCGCGCAATTTCTTGTTTGTATTTGTGGAGTCGGTTGTGAGCGTCTGTGATCATTACCTGGATCATCCTGAATCCGTTCTGCTTGGCTGTTTCCCTGGCTTGTGGATTGTTGACTGGTGGTCTGTACTTGACACATTGTGGAAGGATTTGATTCTTTCGGCATTCGTGTAGGAATCGGAGTTGTTCGTATGTGGCGCTTAGGCAGTTAGCGCAGGATTCCCATTTCCTGGCTTGTCTCAGCGTCTCTTGCCCGTAAGTGTTCAAGGTTTGTGCGAAGATTTGTAGCTCGGGTGCTCGTTGTTGTGGTTCTGTTCGCCGAGCTGGAAGTTTTTGTTGCAAACGTTTCGTCCCCTGGCTAGGCGACATCATCAGTGCTTTGGTGTCTGCAAGTAGTTGTTGTGCTTTTTGATGTAATCTGATCCAAAGCACTGATGATGTCGCCTAGCCAGGGGACGAAACGTTTGCAACAAAAACTTCCAGCTCGGCGAACAGAACCACAACAATGAGCACCCGAGCTACAAATCTTCGCACAAACCTTGAACACTTACGGGCGAGAGACGCTGAGACAAGCCAGGAAATGGGAATCCTGCGCTAACTGCCTAAGCGCCACATACGAACAACTCCGGTTCCTACACGAATGCCGAAAGAATCAAATCCGTCCACAATGTGTCAAGTACAGACCACCAGTCAACAATCCACAAGCCAGGGAAACAGCCAAGCAGAACGGATTCAGGATGATCCAGGTAATGATCCCAGACGCTCACAACCGACTCCACAAATACAAACAAGAAATTGCGCGCCAAAAGTTGTTAATTTCAAAAACCACTAATCACGAATGGACCCGGGCCATTGAACAGGCTGTCACTATAGGACAGAACAGGACAACACACCGCAAAAAAACGGCACTAAAAGAAAAAATGGCCAAACTAACACACAAAAAAGAGGACACTACAACACACACCTGGGTCAAAAACCTCTCCCACAGACAGCTCACAGACATGGAAAGAACTATACTGGCCAAGGGACTCAACTACAACCACAGGGATGCCAAGACAGCAGACTTCCTAGCAGCACTAGAATGCACAGTCAGGAACAATGGACTGACAGAAGAGACACAACAAACAGTGAGACAAACGGTCGTACCTATGATGATAAGAAAAAGACAAACACATAACCTCAACACCAAGGAGAGGGAAGCACTGAAAGCACTAAGAAACGATAAGAACATAATCATACTACCAGCAGATAAAGACAGAATGACGGTCATCCTAGGTAAATCAGATTACATCAAAAAAGCACAACAACTACTTGCAGACACCAACACCTACCAAATGAAGGAATCTGACCCCACACCACAACTCACCAATAGAATAAATAACACACTAAGGAATCTACAAAAAAACGGACAGATAACCAAAGCTGACCTACAAAGAATGAAACCTGAAAGCAACAACACCCCCAGATTCTATGGACTACCTAAAGTACACAAACCAGACATCCCACTCAGACCCATAGTATCACTACCAGGGACACCATCATACAAACTGGCCAAAGAACTACAACAGAAACTGAAACACCTGGTCAGCGGATCCAAACACTCCATACAATCAACACAGGAATTCTTGGACGTCATCAGGAATACACACATAGACAAAGGAGAAACCATGATCTCATTCCACGTGACGGCACTGTTCACTTCGATTGACAAAACCCTAGCCAGAGAAACAATAGCCAACCTACTGGACTTACAGAACAGAAAACAGGAGGCGGAACCTATCAACAAAGACGGCATACTTAAACTACTGGACTTGTGCCTCACTACACACTTTACATTCAACAACCAGATATACGAACAAATCAACGGAACACCAATGGGATCACCAATCTCGGGACTCATAGCAGAGGCAGTTATGCAAAGGTTAGAACAAACAGCCCTACCACAAATTCAACCCAAACTCTGGGTCAGATATGTCGATGACACGTTTGTAATCATCAAAAACACGGAAATAGAAAATACACACCGGATCATCAACGCCACACTCACAGGAATCCGATTCACGAGAGAAGAAGAAAAGGATAGCCAACTCCCATTCCTAGACGTGATAGTACAGAGAACACCGAACGGAGAATTCACCACAAGGGTATACAGGAAAACAACACACACAGACCAAGTCCTAAACTATGAAAGTAACCACCCCAACACACACAAACGAAGCTGCGTCAGGACACTATTCGAAAGGGCTACAACACACTGCAGTACACCAGAACTGCAAAAAAGAGGAAGAGGAACACCTATACAAGGTATTCGCCAAAAACGGATACCCGCGCAACTTTATCAACAGATGCCTAAGAGACAGACCACGGAACGAGGACATGCCACAACCAAAAGGACAAGTCACACTACCATACATCAGGAACGTTTCAGAACTGACAGCCAGACTACTGCGACCCTTAGGACTCATAACGGCACACAAACCAACAGCCACGCTCAGACAACAACTCACTAGAACAAAGGACCCAATACCCAACATGAGCAAAACTAATGTAGTTTACAAAATACCATGCAAGGACTGCACAAAACACTATATAGGACAAACAGGAAGACAGCTAACAATCCGCTTACATGAACATCAACTAGCCACGAAACGACACAACCAGCTATCCCTAGTAGCCACACACGCAGACAACAAGCAACACGAATTCAACTGGGAAAACACTACTATCATAGGGCAAGCCAGACAGAGAACAGCCAGGGAATTCCTTGAGGCATGGCATTCATCCACAAACTCCATCAACAAACACATCGACCTGGACCCAATATACCAACCACTACAGCGGACAGCTGAAACTGACACCCGGAAGCGGCAAGGACAGACCACTATAAATACTGGAAGAAACATCAAAGAAGCGCTTCGCAGGAGGCTCCAAAGCACTGATGATGTCGCCTAGCCAGGGGATGAAACGTTTGCAACAAAAACTTCCAGCTCGGCGAACAGAACCACAACAATAAGCACCAGAGCTACAAATCTTCGCACAAACCTTGAACACTTAACATCAGTGGCATCACCATTGCCGAATCTCCCATATCAGTACTCTAGGTGTTATCACTGACCAGAAACTGAACTGGATCAGCCGTACAAATACCTGTAATGTCAAGAACCGATCTGAGGTTGGGAATCCTGATTTCCCAAAGCCTGTCTGCCATCCACAAAGCACAAATCAGCAGTGTGATGGAATATGCCTGAATGAGTGCAGCTCCAACAACACTCCAGAAATTTGACATCATCCAGGACAAAACAACCGACTTGACAGGCACCATATCCACAAATATTCAATCTCTCCACGAATGACATATTCACACCCTGCACCACTGTAGAAACAATGTGCTCCGTCAACTGCAGAAATTCACCAAGTTTCCTTAGACAGCAACTTCTAAACCTACTACCACTTCCATCTAGAAGGACAAGGCAGCAGATACATGGGAACATCATCACCTGCAAATTCCTCTCCAAGTAGTGTACCATCCTGACTTGGAAATATGTTGCTGTTCCTTCAATGTTGCTGGGTCATAGTCCAGGAACTCCCTCTCTAATGGCACTTTCACAAAATGGATTGCAGTGGTTCAAGAAGTCAGCTCAGCACCTCCTCAACTAATCAGGGATGGATAATACATTCTGGGCTAGATCCCCCTTCAGCGAATGGGTGAGACTTGCTTCACCTAGTTTAAATGCTATCATCATCAAATATTGTAAAACTTTACCCACACCTGTATTAACGCCCCCCCACTCATCCTCATTAATGATGTAGGTATGTGTTTTTCTTCTCTGAAGAAATACTTATTCTGGATAAACCAAGCGTGAACCATTCATCCAGCGCTATTTAGGAAAAACTTAAACTTCACCATCAGTCATAAAATCTCGGAGCAGTCACTCAGCAACTGTATTTACATTGTTCAGCACCATTAGCAAGATTTAGAGTTTTGAGCTATGTGATGTGTTGATGTGGCCACGTTAATCATAAGAAAGACAATATTAGATTTCTAAAGATAAATATCATTCATTCTTAGGTGTCTTTCACCAAAAGGCTTGCATCTTTGAGCACGAGTCAGCCAGGTGGTAATCTCCATAGAGAGTGCAGACTGATGTCCAATTGAAGCTGCTTGACAGAAGTTAACATTGATGTTGAGATGGCTAACCCACTGCCTAATAGATGGCTTCAATTATTGATTTTATCTTGTGCCCAACATATGAGAAGGGGTGAACCATCTCCCTTTCTCTCAACTTTCTCAGTTGGTCACAGCAAATGTTTACTGTTTTTTAGCGTAACATGATAACTCTATCTAATTAAGCTGGTGTTAACCAATTTTACATTCACAAGATTTTGTTGAGTTAAACAAAGAATAGGTTTATTACCCGCTAACCCTGAGATAAAGTAATAAATATTTATTTATTATAAATGGTTTTATTTATAAATATTTATAATGGTTTATAAATATTCATAATGCCTTTGTGCAGTCATTTGGGCCCTTACGTATCACAGATACAGAGTTAACCAGGGATAGTGTTCAGTAAAAAAGGAGTTAAAATAATGGAGGTTTCAAGTTCTTTGGGTTCCCTCGAGTCATGCAGTTTAACCATGGTTGTTGGTTAGTCAGATTCTTAGAAGATCAGAGGAGGAAATATTGCAATTATCATTTTAAGTTTTGAGTTCTCTGATGCGTTTTTCCAATTAATGTAGTTGACCTTTAAGAAGGAGGTTACACGTTAAGAAAGAGGCAGCCTTTTCAGCCCATGTTCAGCACTACATCCTTAATTCCATCTCCTCCTGGTATACTAATGATATCCTTGGAATAAAAGTCAGTTGTATATTGCGCATCAGCTAAGTGTTAGGTTTGATAATTACCTGCATTATCTCCAGCATATTAAGATTTTCATAATGGTGTAAATCAAAATATAGCTGCGGACCTTTGCACACATCCCATTGTATCTGACTGGCTAATTTCACTGTATTTGAAGAAATATTAATTTCAGTTCAGTCGGTCTTTAATGTAAACTTTGTTAACTTATGTAAGCCAAGTGAACTCTGTGGCCATTTTAAGTCAATGTTTTTGTGCCTTTTGAATGTTGTTCCCATCCATGCAGGTCCCAGGTATTAAATTAGCCAATAGAATAAAAGTACCAACAGTCCATATTTTATATCACCTTGATAATCTAGAGGTTTAACAAAGAGCTGGTGATACCCATTATCAAATGTGATTTACCAGTGCATATTTTACTCCCAATTTTTTATCCACCACTCTCTTAACATCCCCACATTCAATGCATCTCCTCAAATTATGAGCATTATCATTATCACTTAGCATAATCCCACGTCACTCTATGAAACTGGTGTTGTTTTGTTTCTAGTCAAACTTAGAAGTATCATTTCAAAGATGGTTTATGGGAGAGTTTTTTGTTGGTTAGAGTATTAGAGTTCAATTCTTCATCGTCATTGACAAAAAAAAATAGAAGACAGAAGCAGGAATACGCCATTCGGCACCCTGAGCTTGCTCTGCCATTAAATATGATCATGGTCGATCATCCAACTCACTGGTTTGACCCTGTTTCCCACACAAACCCTTTGATTTTTTATAGCCCTAAGAGCTCTAACCCTTTCTTGAAAACTTCCAAATTTTGGTCTCAGCTGCATTCTGTGGCAGGGAATTCCGTAGGTTTATCACTCTCCGAGTGAAGAAATTTCTCCTTATCTCAGTTCTAAATGCCCCACAACATATCCTTAGATTGTGACTCTGGTTCAAACTCCTTAGTCATCTGCATCTTCCTTCCTGCGTTTACCCTGTTTTATAGAATAGAGGAATTCATCTTGTGTGGAAGCAGGCCGTGCAGCCCATCAAGTCCACCCAACCACCTGAACAGCATCCCACTCAGACCCATCCCATCCCTGTAACCCTGCATTTTCCATGGCTAATCCACCTAGCCCACACATCCCTGGACTCTATGAGCAATTTAGTATGGCAATGTGATTACCCCTCATTTTTCTAAACTCCAGTGAATGCAGACTAAACCAATTTGCCCTCGGAAAGGAAAATCCCATGTGCTCCTTCTCAGGCATCCAGACGTACCTGGACTTCTGTAGACTGCAATGATCATTGGACCCAAACCTTTCTCAGTTGAAGTTTATGAAGTTTATGAAAGTTCACGCTAGTTTCCTGATGCATTGCATAAGATGCAATCAAGTAAGAGAAGGAATAACCT
Source organism: Hemiscyllium ocellatum (assembly GCF_020745735.1). Taxonomy (NCBI): domain Eukaryota; kingdom Metazoa; phylum Chordata; class Chondrichthyes; order Orectolobiformes; family Hemiscylliidae; genus Hemiscyllium; species Hemiscyllium ocellatum. The sequence goes on along the minus strand of NC_083426.1, from coordinate 15,711,820 downwards.
ACAAGGACCTTGAAGCTCATATTTACCTTTCTATTTCCACATCTCTGACTCTCGGTAATCTCATTCAGTAAGTACTCTAAGGCTTCATAGAAATGAAAAATGTGAAGTTTCAAGGAGTCATTCTTAATTTCTCCCTGCTCTTGTGGACTTGGCTACTCCTTTAAGAGTAAAAGAAAATTGACAATGACTTCTATTTGCTATTTTTGTGCAAGACAATTAGTTTCTAACTGACATCACAAAATAAGCTCCACTTATCAGGATACTAGACTAACCAGTGTTAGTAACCAGTCTATTTTCACTCATTATAGTGCTATGTTACATGTTGCTGTGCAGTAATGTATCTATGAACTCTTAGGTCTAGCCTGATCTCTCACAAGAGACTTTCATTTAACTCAGATGTAATGTAAATAGCTATTAAGTACTAGGTAATAAACATATTTTATTTAGAGTGAACCTCTCTTCTGCTGAAGACTTTGTGGTAACATCCTTCCCCACTTGGTGCCAGTAACTTAGACCAATATTAATGAAAATATCCTTCTATTCCTTTAAACCTCAAATAGTGCAATATCTCATCCAAAGGGCAAAATCTCAAATAGTCCAGCATTTCTTTAATGCAACATCAAAATGCCACTCTGTGTTACATGCTTAAATCTGTAAGATGAACCTGAATCCATGACCTTCTAAAGTCAGAGGCAAGTGTAACACCAGTGGACCAAGGTTGATATGTAAGGATGTTCTTCAAAGAGAAAAATACTATTTAAGCAAGAGGTGAATTTTGCTAGCTAGCAAGGATTTCCACATCAGACCTTCCTTTGTGAAGCTGGTGCAAACTGCATTGAGCTAAAAGGCTTATTATATTTTTGGTAGTCAATGGTCACCCTACTGAGAGGCAGCAAGATCTTTTTTCTTTATTCATTCATGGGACATGGGTGTTACTGGCTTGCCAACATTTATTGCCCATCTCTAGTTGATCTTGGGAAGGTGATGGTGAGCTACTTTCTTGAACCAATGTAGTCCATGTGTTGTAAGTTGACCACAAATCCAGTATAGTGACTTGGATACAGCATTTGCACTAAATTCTCCCAGTTATAGTGGCTACAACCATCTCATTTTCATGTTAGTTGATTAAAAGTTGCCTGTATTCTGAACCAATGGTGCTGTCTCGATTCCATTGGAACATTCTCGATATTTTTTCTATAAATAATCCATGAGCTCCTAAGGAATTCTCATTATCAGAAATGTTGATGACTTGGTTTGTATTTAACTGCTTCCTGATCTGTACACCTTCACTTTCGCTCACACAAATCAAGATGAAGTTGTTCCAATCTCATGCCTAATCCAAAGGAATTATTTCAGTAAGAATCATGAATGTAACAGAACTTTTGAGGGTAACCTTATAGTGGTTTGCAAAATCATGAGTGGAATGGGTAGAATGAATAGCCAAGGTCTTTTTCCCAGGTTAGGGGAGTCCAAAACTTGAGGGCATAGGTTTAAGGTGAGAGGGGAAAGATTTAATAAGGACCTGAGGGACACCTTCTTTCACATAGAGGGTGATGCGTGTATAGAATGAGCTGTCAAAGGAAGTGGTGGAGATGCGTTCAATTACATTTAAAAGGCATCTGGATAGGTATATGAAGAGGAAGGGTTTAGAGGGATATGGGCCAAGTGCTGGCAAATGGGACTAGATTGGGTTGGGATATCTGGTTGGCTCGGTCCACTTGGACCAAAGGGTCCATTTCCGTGCTATACATCTCCAAGACTCTATGACTATATAAGCAGCAGATTCCCCAATAGTACACTGGAAAAAGTTCCTCAAGGTTTCAAGTATACAGGTTTCTTGATGGGTTGGATTTTTTGTTAAATAATGCAACTTGTTCTGAACTGTGACTTGACTGTAACCTTGAGCAAATGATATAAATTAATAAAAAGAAGATTGTGTAATTTTTGTACAAGGAACAGTGATGAAAGAAAAAGGAATGAAAGGTAACAGGAAAGAGGGGAAAATGACACTGGGGAATTAAAAGGATAAAGGCATTGACACCACTTACAAAATGTTGTTTTGGGTTCCACTCAACAGTGTTGATATACCATTTGCCTCTGGCTAGTTTTATGAATGGAATTTTTCATTCATGCACCACTGTATGTCGTTAGCTGAGGTTGAGGGAACTTCCTGGATTCAACAGTGGATTATCCAAATTTCTAACCTCAGGCCATGAATTTAAAATATATGGAAATGAAATTCAATTCTAAAAACCTTGATGCTTGAAAGAAAACAACTAGACTATAATCAACAGCTAAAACCCCATGCATTTCTCAGTTATAAATTAGAAATCTAATTGTTATTAGAGATATTTAATAAAGCAGAAATTTAGGATTATTAAAATCCATTCCCTCCCTATTGGGGTTTGTGAACCAAATAACTCAGTGTAGCCAGAATTGATGATCTTCCAAGCCACTGTGGAAGAAAAGATTGACCTGCAAGTTCCACTTGTCATCCTTTGTTGCATTTCGTAATCTTTATTTGATAAATGGAACGGATTGATAAGTTCGTTTTTGAAATGATTATCACTCTGCTCACAGGATAAAAATCCTTTCCCCTCTCCCAATAAAATATATCCATTAATTCATGTCCATGAAAATGATCGAACAATTAGAATGAGTTTTCATTCTTGTAATCATTATTGTGTACTTTTTGTTTTGCTATCTGCATCTGCATTGGTATCAACTGAGACAAAGATCCATTTTAGTTGTAGTATCTATAATATTGTATCAAGTCAAATTCTGCCTGACACTGGCTGGCCAGGTTGGCTTAAAAATAATGGCCATAGGGGTGTGGCATTTGTATATTATATCCATGTAAAATATATTATATGTTTCAATATATTATTTATATTTTACCCATGGTCCCAATACAAACCCTTTATGCACTTGGGGAGAGACACAAAGAATGGTATAGATTACAGATGTGTAACCCCTTTATGCTACAGACTAAGTGGCAGACTGATCACTTCTAAATGAGCAAAAGAGGAAGTTATCACTTGACGTCCCCTGGATTTGCATTTGCTCAATAAATTAAAAACCTATGTAACTGTACCCCAACAAAAGTCAATTGTCTGATTTCTTCTGTCCAGCCCGAAGGCAGAATAGAAACCCGTTCTGTCACTGTGTAATTAGATGGGTTTTGGACGAGTTAAAATCTCACCATATAATGCAGTTGATTTAATTTTAGATGATCTATACCTCAACTCTGTCCAAACGCTTCAATTTTGTATCATTGCACTTTGTGCAATGTTTCTCCTGAATGGATCACCTAAAAGGCAAATAAGTGGAAAGACTAAACATTCGAACACAATTTTTGCCCTTCTCTCTCTCTCTCTCTCATTCCCACACATTTCTAGCCCTTAAGTTCCTCTAGGGCTCCCCACCAAATGCAGTACCATGAAAATTGCATCCCTCCCCCCAATGTTTTGACATTACAGGTATTATGCTTTAATTACTGCCTCAGATGCTCTGCATTCAATCAAAAATGCTTCAGATTTTTCCAGAAAAATGTGGCTTTAAATTATGCTGAAACTCATTTCACAAAGTTTATTCCTATAATGTTTGTTTCTCTAGTTTTCTGTTTAAATATGAAGTTTTCAGATTTACCATCTTCAAAACACCTTGTATATAATCGGCTTGGAATTGAGCTAACTTACAAATAATTCAAACCTGAAATAGTCAGGTTTCATAGAGGAATTTCTAAGCAGCATTCTAACAGGAAATATGACAAATACTTTAAAATGTCAAAAAATTCATGCAAAATATTTTCATCCAATTTAGGACTCTTGAACAGAGTGAAGACAGGGCATTTCCCCAACAGACTGATATGAAAACAAAATGGTGAGTTGACACAAATATCTCTATATGCATATCTGTTTAAGAGTGTGTTAACTATAGCGTACCTATGCAACTATAACTTTTAGCTATCGTGGGTTAGCTAAGACCAGTCTGCTCAGATCTGTGAATCAGTGGTTATCGTTGAGAGAGCTTGAAGAGTTAGAGAAAATCACAAAACAAAAATAATGGAGGATAATACCAAAGTAGGACTGAAAGAAGTGGATAGTGCCAGAAATTATAAAGCTTTAGAGGAAAAAGAGAAACATTGTTCAGAATTGATTTGGAGGTGCCACGACCACCTGATGAAGGAGCGTCGCTCCAAAAGCTAGTGCTTCCAAATAAACCTGTTGGACTATAACCTGGTGTTGTGTGATTTTCAACATTGTTCAAAAAGTGATACATTTGGAGCTTGTAACCAATGAAGCCTTAAGTCAGTGATGTTATTTGCTTCAGTAAATTGCTGTCATCATCTGCTGTTGTTCGATTTTCATGATCTTATTTTCTGGAGCAGTTGAAGACTGAACATTAACAAGAGGTAAAGGAGATAGGAAATGGTAAACATGTGAAATGCTTGGTGAATGCTTATGTGCCAGGACACTGGTGGAATCAATTGTTGGTTCTTGCAATAGGATTAGTTCTAGTCTACAGATTGAAAACAGTCAGTGAAGTAGAGACATCTCATTTCTTAGTGATCCAGGGAGAAGTGGAGTCTGCTGGTTGAACTCTGAATAAATGATGCACCATAATACCAGGTAGTTTCAGGCACCAGTCAGTCAGATAACTGCGTTAATGGGAGCGATGTACTTTGCCAACATTATGGTAGGAAATAGATTGAATTCAACTGAAAACTACATTGTGGTTAATTTTTGCCTTCATGTAATAAGTCAGTTTACTTTATTTACATTTGATGTCATTTCACTAAGGTACTTATCAATCACTTTACACAGATACGGAACCTATGTAAAATTATGTTGGCCTGTACATTTTGTTTATTACCTTATTCTTTGGTCAGTGGTCTGAATCAAATACCTAAATATTAAGCAATGAAAATATTCACCAATTGTTCGAAATGCAGAGTCCAATAACAGGGAGAATTCGAGAGAATTCTACCTCATAAATATATCGAAGTTAAACTTGTTGTGTGTTTGCAATGCCAACTACTACCAATTTGTGGTCAGGTTGTTTGCCATTATCAGCTGAATCTCAATGAGAAAAGGCTCTTGATTTAACCAGCTATAGTGCAACAAAACTCCATTGCCCTGATGTTAGTCTTAAAGATATCAATAACTTGTTTACAATGATTAAAAACAAACTCGGCTTACTGAAATGCTGCCGAGAACAGTCCCACACATTGATGGGACCCTAGGCACCGTCTCCAAATGACTGACCACCCGCCCTCTCTCTCTCTCCCTCACACTTCCCCTGGAGTTCTACACAGGAGTGTACCCTAAACCCCCCTTCCCCAGGTAATCTCTCCAACATTGTTCTTACAGGGCAAAGGTGGAACTTGACAAAATGTTGCAGTAAACAGTTGTGTGTGTGACTGCGTGTGGGCGGGGGTGGAGTTGGATGAGGTTAGGGGGAGTCAGACAGGGGGCGGAGTGGATGGAGGTTGGAGGGAGGCCGGGGTGGATGAGGTTGGGGGTGTCAGACAATGGGTTGGGGGCTCGTGCGTGGTGTGCTGCTGCCAGGTCTCCTGAATGCTTGCTGTATCAATCCCAGTGAACTGATTGGGGGGGAGCAGGATGCTTCAGCAGTGCTGCAGGTCCCTTATATACAAGTGTGTCTTTGCTCAGAAACGAACCCTGAGACAGAGAGTGGGAGCAAGGCAGGCAGAACGAGGAAAAAGGAACTTTCAGAAAACTCTGATCCCCAGAGGAGCGGCATTGGATCGATTAACCAAATAATCAATTATCTGAACGAAATAGTGCCCACCCATCTCGTTTGGATAATCAAGGTTCCTCTGTACATGGAATGGGAGGAAATACATATGGTGTGTGACCAACAGCACAGACTAGTTAGGCTGAATGGCCTGATTCAGCACTGGAAGCTCCATGTAACTCAATTCAATAAAGTCTGAAGAATGTATGGAATTCCAGCAAACGTTTTCCATTTCTAATCTATTCTGAATTTTAGACATTCTTGTTATACTACACATGGGTTCAGTACAAACTGTTGTAACATGGTACCCAAAAGATTAGGTATTTTGTGGCTGCTTCCTATGTAATTTCAATCACTCTAAATCACTAAAGATTTACCTCATCAAATTCCCATCAGTGACAACCCTACAATTCAGCCTCTGATCACTGGGTAATAAATGCAAAACCTGCCATCTTTTTGGATTGGAAAGAAATGTGAGATAATGTCAGGTACGGTCAAAGTCTGTTGATACTCACCACATTTAGAAAATTGCAGCCTTGAGAATCTGAGCTGTATCCATCTCTGGGACAAGTGGATTCCTGCACAGCAGCCAGGCTTCAAAGGGAAATTTGTCACTGAGGTGAAAGGCCAAGTTGTCTTTCAGAGTGAATTAATGGTAAAAAATATTTGGAAAGTCAATAAATCAGTTTTCTACTGATGGTTCAGTGACACTGTTTCCTGAGATAATGCAGGTTTTAATCCTGGAATTTTTCCACTTTTATAAAGGATACCTTTTTGTTTCTAACACTGCCTGAAAAAGAAAGGTAATCTTTTATTTTTACAGTGGTTTAAATACCTTAGAATGCCTTAAAGCCCTTTTTGTGATGTACGTGTGGTTAGAATGTAGAAAAAATCGCACCCAATGTATGAATCGCAGCAAGGTCCCACAGATAAATATTATAATAATTGGAGGATTTAAAAAATATTATTTATGTTGTTTGAGAGATAAATGTTCACTTGCACTCTTCAGCACTACTAAAGAATAGGTAGCTCTGTGAGGTATTTTGGATTGACGTGAAAGAGTAGAGGGGCTCTTGATATAACATCCCACCTGAAGGACTGCACCTCTGACAGCGTGTACTCCGTCAATACTACACAGGATTGTCTGCCTCAATTTTGTCTCTGTGGTAATGTATGAACCTCTTAAGTTCCTAAGTGGGAACAGTGACTACCAATGGACTCCAATGGCTCATAAATAAGACATCAAATATATTAAAAAATAACTCAAGATACAAAGTGAATACAGAGTAAAACCTGGTGTTCAATTAAACAGATAAAGGATTGAAGAAGTTGATCTCTCTCAGCAACAACAGATTTTGATATATTTTAGTTAGTATTTCCCATGTTTGGGGTCTGACAAACGGAAATACAAATATTGTCTGCCATATAAACTCGTAAGACCCAGAGGTGGTTATATTTCAATAAAATTGAGCGATTCTATTTCATAGTAACATTTTGTTAAACAGTTATGGTGAAAAATTTCTTATTTACAAATTCATCATGTAACTTGGTATGCAATGTGTAAACTTCTAAACATGAGACTCTGTAAATAGTACCTCGTGATAGTATTTTTATTTATGACAGGTAGCTGGATGAACTTGAAAGCAAGAAAATTTTCTGGCAATGATAAGTCATCAAACAGAGCCAAATTCTGTCCTCCAGAATTACTCATAATGCGAAAGTGCTACAAAGCCTGCAGAGTTGCACCTTTAACAAGTAGCTGTTACAAACCATTACCAATCTATAAGCTGCAAATTGGAACTGTGACTCTGGAAATATCTGAAAATTACTTGGAAATTGTGTAAATTACATAGCAGCAAATGATAAAAAAAAACAGCAAGCAGAAAACACAGGAAAGCAAATTTCTAAACAAGCTCAGAATGTCAGATGGGTTAATTTATCGGGGTGAGTGCTCCATCAGAACTGATGAAGAATTGCACTTAAAATATTTGTGTATCTTTCACTTTAAACTAATGTCTGATCAGACAAACATGCCCAACATTTTCTAAATAGCAAAGTGAAGTGCTGTTGAATGTATTATTTCCCACTAATACATGTATTTCAATCGTCATTAGGTTACTGTAGCTTTGCAGAACATCCATCTTGAGGTTGAAGTCACCAAATTAGCTGTGTAATTAAAATTAAGGAAAAGCACTCTGGACTGCAGGAAGGCATTAATGGACCAATCAGGTGAATGGAATAGTGGCAGCTATAGGTCATTTTGGAGGTGAATAAGGTAGTGTACTTGGGGAAGCCTAACAAGCCAGGTAAACAAACAGTAAATGATGGGATACTAAGAACTGCAGAAATAAATCAAGACCATTCATTCCATACCCATGGATTCCTGATGGGCTGGGCAGGTGATGAAGGGGATGTGAATGCATAAGAATTTCTTGGCTTTACAAGACATAAAATATGAAAACTGTACAAAACACTAATTAGATCACTGCATGGTGTACTGCATGCAGTCTGGCTACTACTTTCCAGCAAAGTTTGGAGTGCACTAAGGAGGTTCATGAGGTGATTTCCAAACAGATTGCCTGCACTGCTGAACTGTCATTACGAGGAATATTGGACAAGCTGGGGCCATTATCTTCAGAACAGAAATAGCTGAGGGGAGATCAGACTGAAATGTATAAAATTATTATGGGTTTAGATAGAATGGAGTGTAAAACCCCATTACCCCTTTGTTGAATGGTTCGTAACACTGTCCAGAGTAATAGGTAGTAGGTTTTATAGGGGATTCAAGAATAAAAGTGTTGAACCTTAGGATGGTGGAGGTCTGTAATTCATTGCCTGAAAGGATGGTGTGGGAAATCCTCATAACATTTAAGAAAATAGTTGACTATGAACCTAGTCATAGCCAAGGTGACTAAAGACTCATTGTGGGTAAGTGTGATTTGGTTCCTAATCTGCAACTGGGGAGGTTTATAGATAAGCTGAGATCATTCTCTTTGGAACAGAGGTAGCTGAGAGGAGTCCTAACTGAATTGTATAAAATTATGAGGAGTTTAGCAAGAATGGAGCTTGTTGTGAACTTGTTGCATTCTAAAACTTTTCATGCTATAAATTTGCATGACTCTACAACTCTAGGATTAATTACAATTCTGCTTTTGCCACTGAATCATATAATCTTTTCAGGTAATAATTCAGAGAAGATTAAGGTAAACAGATCAATAAGATCCATTTATTGCTGGTGCCAAGGCATCAAGGTCAAAGTCTCTCCTTTAATGTCTGGGCTGATGCATGAAGATATGATGTTTGAATAAGTTATCAGAGTGGCCAATGCCTATTGAGTCAACATGAATCAGCACTTTCTTGGCCAAGATCAGTAAAATGTAAGCGATTCTCATTAAAGTATGTTAATAGTCAGAAAGAAACTAATTAATTGAAGTTTCGGTTTCTTCAGTAAACATACCCTAAAGTGCAACCATGCTGATATGGTTCTCACTCTGAGAAAAGGCTTGAGGGAAAAAAGTCACTTGTTACATTTAATTGATTTCTCAGAGTTTGCATTTTTTGGAGCAATGTCAGAATGAGCTATCAGGTCTGCTCTGGGATAAAAACTTAGAAATTGTATATTCGTAGAATCATAGACTCCACTACAGTGTTGAAGCAAGATTTTCAGCTCATCGAGTCTACACTGACCCTCTGAAGAGCATTCACGGAAACCTACAACCTCTCCTAACCCTGTAACCCTACTTTTCCCATGGTTAATCCACCTAGCCTGCACATCTCTAGATTTTTTGGACAATTTAGCATGGCCAATCCACCTAACCTACACATCCTTGGATTGTGGAAGGAAACCAGAGCACCCGAAGGAAAACCCACGCAGACCCAGGGAGGACACGCAAACTCCACACAGACATTCATCCGAGGATAGAATTGAACCACGGTCTCTGGCACTTTGAGCAGCCATGCCATCCAGTGTTAGTTTTTTTGTTGACCAGCACCAAGATTTACTATGTGTTATTCTGCATTCACCATCACGTTAGCATCGTCAAAACTATTCCAAATCTGATACAACAAGTAGGGCAACCGTCAGATAAACTGTGGGTTCCATGTGTGACATGGGAGGAGGTGACTTGTGTAATAGTTAATCCAGACAGACACACAAACAAGAACAAGAGTAGGCTGCTTGGCCTTTGACATCCTCCCCCATTCAATAAATCATGGCTGATTTTAACCTCGACTCTATATTCCTTCATATGTCCAATAATATTTGATCCCCTCCATATTATAGAATGTCTTCCCACTGTCTTAAGATTGTTCATCCACTGCCTTTTGAGGAAGGGAATTCCAAGGACTCACAACCCTCTGAGAGAGAAAGTCCTGAAAGAGCCCACCCCATTGTGACAGTTGTCCACCTCACTGGTCATCGGGCACAGAAAGGAAACCTACCTTGCCTTCGAGGGTGCCACAGCAGAGTTATGTACATTTCCACAGCAGGCAGCCTCAGTAGCAGTCACTTGCATCACCTGATGCCTGCTGTTGATACAGTTGCTGAGGCAATACCACCTCTGAGAGGAGAGCCGCCATTCTCAATTGCACTGCACTCCTAATGTGAAATCCTTCCAGTACCCGACCACTCACCTGCTCAGGCTCAGGACCTACTTTCACTCCCAGAGGAGAGGGATATCCAATTTTTTCATGAATTATTCTGAAACATTCACAAGTGACAAGTGCAGCCAGTTCTAATCTAAGCCACTAGGGGGACACCTTGTAATATTTCCTGTGTAAATAACTTCAAGGAAGGTCTGTCCAAACGTTGGCATGGCTGTAGCCTTCACTCCCCTTCCCCTGAACTCAGGTATATGTATGGTTCACTTTTTATGTGTGTGTGCCTTCCTTGTTTACCCTTTCATTGATAAAATATTTATAAATGAATGAATGAAAAATCACTAAACAAGAAGAAAAGCAACTTTGCAACTCTCTCATAGGTCCAAATATTAAAAAGGCAAAATTGTTTTCTTTAATCTTTTTTTGCATTGAATACTTTTCCAATTTTCATGCCTCCTTCTGTACTGTTGAGCGTATTTTTGAAACAGTCATTCCAAGGAAGTTGAGAATCCTCTCGTTTGACTACCTTGTCACTCACCTCATTCTGATGAAAGACCTCACTGGCAGTTTTGTATGTATTTCTATGGATGAGCACGTAATGAAAGACATTTCCTTGTAATGAAGAGTGAGCTGTATTATCTCATTCACCAGGAATCTGACCTTGGGTCTTTGTCCCACAACTCAATCCTTCCACAGTCAACACAGTTGAAACATCATTGTATTCGATCTTCTCCATTATGTTCCAAGCCTTTCGCTTTTAAAATGCTGTGGGTTATAACCAAAATTATCCCATGAAGAGTTTATCACAACAACTAGACTGCATTTATTAAAACAGAGCACCAGTACACTGAGCAGACTTGTACAGACATCCACATCTGGAATATTATTATTCTCAAAACTATTTGTTTGAGAACACCACACTGATTGATAATGGAACTACATTTTGCCATAAAGTAGTAAAGAAAGAATTGACATTTATATACCCCATTTTCATGACCTCAAAATGTCCCAAAATTCTTTACAGCCAATTAGTTACATTTGAGATGTAATAGGTCCCACAGACACTAGCAGTTATGAACAGGGATTCTATTTGAGGTGTTGATTGAGATACATCTATTGGCAAGGGTACTGGGAGAATTGCCCTTCTCTTCTTTGAATGGTGTCATTTTTGGTCACCTGACAGAGGCTGGGTGTAAACTCTCAAGTGATAGCCAGTACTACATTGGAGTGACTGGCTAGACTATGCACTTAAATCTCTGGTGTGGCGTTTGAATCTACAAGCTGCTGAGTCAAATGTGAGTGCAACTGTATGAGACACGGTTCAATCCCAACCTTAGAAAACCACCCGATTAGAATGTGATGTTTGCACTGTGTGTCTTTATGATTTTCTTGCATGAGTATTGCTTATAAAATGGTGAACAGGCTTGCACAGTGAATGGATGACAACTAACAATGGAACTGAGCAGCCAAGTTGCACTGGGCCTGTGCCCATTGGAGTTTAGAAGAATGACAGGTGACTTTATTGACACATGCAAGATTCTTATGGGCTTGGCAGGGTAGATCTGGAAAGGTGTTTCCCCTTGTAGGAAAGTCTAGGATCAGAGGGCATAATCTCAGACTAAAGGTTGCCCTGTTAAGTCAGAGATGAAGAGAAATTTGTTCTCTCTGAGGGTAAGGATTCTGTAGCATTCTTTAATAAAAGGGCTGTCAAGATTAATCGTTAAGTTTAGGGGTGGCACGGTGGCAGAGTGCTTAGCACTGCTGCCTCACAGCGCCAGAGACCTGGGTTCAATTCCTGCCTCAGGCAACTGTCTGAGTGGAGTTTGCACATTCTCCCCGTGTCTGCGTGGGTTTCCTCCCACTGTCCAAAATTGTGCAGGTTAGGTGAATTGGCCATGCTAAATTGCCCGTAGTGTTAGGTGAAGGGGTAAATGTATGGGAATGGGTCTGGGTGGGTTGCTCTTCGGCGGGTCGGTGTGGACTTGTTGGACCGAAGGGCCTGTGTCTACACTGTAAGTTGTCTAATCTAATCTATAATCAGGGTTGAGGTGGACTGATTTTTAATCAATAAAGGAATCAAGGTGTATGCAGGGAAGACAGGAATGTGAAGTTGAAGATCACCAGATCAGCCATGATTTCATCATATGGCAGAGCAGTCTTGATGGGCCAAATGGTCTTCCTCTACGTCTTAAACTGTTATGGTCACTTGTTTAATGTTCTTAAACTGCTGTCACATATAACAAATTAACTTGATTATAGGTGGACTGAAAGACAACCTTCTCATGCTCCAATAAAGGGATTTTTGCGAGCAGGCTGTCACAGAGCAAATCTATGGGGTTTTTATTTATTCTCAGTAATAGCTGGAAGACAAAAACAAAAGACCTTTTGTGCAAACATTTATGAACAACTAAATTATTTTAATATTAACTGAAGATCTCCTGCCATTACTCATGACAAGTAAGATATTTTCAATTTTGATTTGATTTGATTTGAATTGTCAAATATACCAAGTACAGTGAAAAGTTTTGTTTTGCAGGCAGGACATTCAAATCATAGGATGGTTAGACAGCTGCACAGGAGGTGACCAAAAGCAATGTGAACATTAGATTTGAAATTAGAGAGGTCCATTCAGCAGCCTAACAACAGCAGGGAAAAAGATCTCTTGAGCCTGCTGTTGTATGTGTTCAGGCTTCTGTATCTTCTACCTGATGGTAGAGGTTGCAAGAGTCTACAATCGAGGTGGGAGAGGTCTTTGATGATGTTGGCAGCCTTTCCGTGGCAACAAGACATGTAAATGGAGCCCATGGATGGGAGGTTGGTTTCTGTGATGGTATGGGCTGTTTACACAACTTTCTGTAGTGTCTTACAGTCCTGGGCAGAGTAGTTGCTGTACAAAGCCGTTATGCTTCCAGATAGAATGCTTTCTATGGTGCATCTGTAAAAGTTGGTGAGAGTCCTTATGAGCATGCTTAATTTCCTAAACTGAGGAAGAAGAGGCGTTGTTGTGCCTTCTTGGCTGTTGCAACTATGGGGGATGTCCAGGACAGATTTGTGGTTATCCTCACTCCAGGGAAATTGAGGTTCTCGACCCTCTCTACCTTAGCTCTGCCGATGTTGATAGCGGCATGTCTTCTTCCTTTCTTCCTGCAGTCAATGATCAGTTCTTTTATTTTGCTGACAGCATTGGAATGTAAGATCCAGTACTTGATGCTTGTGTTAATCTTTGTTTAAACCTAATTTGTCTAATTGCTATTTAGAAAGGAATTGTGAAATCAATTATAATTAAATGATTGTTAGCAACAGATCTTTGTAGAATGGCAGATGATTGCATCTAGATCAAAAGAGGCAGCATACAATTACTCCCTTTTTACTTTTTTGAATACTTTTTTTCAAACTGCACTCTTTCAAGTATGGAAGCTTTGAGATAGATACAGGCAGGAAATATAGAACTGGGGGACACAGTTTAAAGAGAAGGGGTCTCTTACTTAAGTTTAAAATGAGGAGGAATTTCTGTCTGAGGGTCACTAATCTTCCCCTCAAAGAGCAGGAAAAACTGTATCATTGAATATATCTAAGCCTGAGTCAGGCAGACTTTTGATATGTAAGGAAGTCAAGGGTTCTGCAGTCAAGCAGAAAGTACAGTTAAGATAACAAAGAGTTCAGTCAGTCTTTTTGAAAAGTGGAACAAGCTCAATGAGCAGAATGAGGTATTTCGTATAAAATAGATTGACAAATAACTATGTCAGTTCTTGTAGTTTGAAGGAAGCGCAGCATGAGAGGAATTGTTTCATTGACCAAAACACGTCTCCTGCATGTAGGGGATATCATCAGTGGAGATTTAGCAACCCATCTGATTGAGAAATGGAATAGATTTCAAGGTATGTGAGCAAGTGTTTGCACCTATTATTAGAACCTGCTTAACAGTCTCACAGAAATGGAAAAGGCATATCAAATTAGTGAGTTGTGGCAAGCTCATCCTTACTGAAGAAAATTAAGAAAACAAGGAAAAGATAACTGTACACAACGCTGAAACTCACCAAGGCTGAAAAGAAGAAAAGAGAAGGCACAATAAATGAAGAAGTGATCACCTTACACAATACATTTACATGCACATACAATTGCAATTTTAAGCAATACTTTTAAAAAATGACACAATGTTTCTGCAAGTGTTTGATGTTATGCCAAGTATACAATTGAGGAAACGCAAAGTCAAATATTTTCAATCTTGATGTTCAGAGATGTCATACTGTCAGTTAAGACAAGAACAACGATTGAAATAAAGAAATAAAGACTTGCACTTCCACTGCAGGTGAAAGGCAACAGTTATAATGTAGGGAAAAGAGCAACCAATTCATGCACAGCAAGTTCCCATAAATTACAATGTGATAATGACTAGGTCTCCTCTTTTGCTGATACTTGTGAAGGATGACTTTTGCACCAAGGATAACTCCCCTGCTTTTCTTTAATACTGTGTCTTTAATAACTTCCTGAGAGAGTGGTCTTGCTTTAATAGCTGATTTGAAAGGCAGCTCCACTGACTATGAAGCACTCCCCCAATATTGCAAGAGTGTCAGCCTCAATTTCTGGTGCCCAAGTCTTCAGAGTGGGACTTGAACTCATAATCTTCTGAGTCTGGGTAAGAGTGAGCCACCTCTGAACCATCATAGGAGGAAAGCCCAGGTGGCAAAAGGGAGGGAAGGAAATGTGAAACAATCCATGTTGCAGAAATCAGGCTGTCACAGGATTGCTTTTTGTTTCATAAAAGAAGATTTCTCGTTACTTTGTACATGGGTCATAAGTTAATACGTTTGTGCTGCCCATGCTGTAATATCCACAATGGAAAAGTGTGGTGCTGGAAAAACACAGCAGGTCAGGCAATATCCAAGGAGAACCAACATTTTGGGCATTTGCCCTTTATCAGGAATGCCCTGTAATATTCACAGTTATACAATTGGTCCATTTTTCCAAAACTGCCTCCTGAGTTTCTCATTTAATTAATTATGAATGGAATGTTTTAAACAGCTTATCTGTTTGCATTATTCTCCCAGAGCACAAAGGCCACAAATTAACTATACTTTATCTTATTGGAAGAAACACATTTGCAAGGCATTACTGTTAGATAAAAGTGATACTGATGTACCTGACTGATAATTAATGAGGACCTGGACCAAGAACAGCAGTGTTTATGAGTAAAAGTCTGCAGGAAGATGTTATCTTAATTGATGTGAACAAGAAGTGTGAATAGTCGTAATAGACTAGCTGTGCTGTTTCTCAGCTTGTCATCATCTATCTCTTTCATTGCCTATCCCTTTTATTTCCATCTCTTTCTCTCTGAGCTCTGTTCCCATGTACTCTATTTTTATCCTATCATCAGCGTAAATATTACCCTTTCCCATTTATCTTCAATTCTTATGAAGGGTCTCTAGACTTAAATTGTTAACTCTGTTTTTCTCTACAGATGCTATCAAATTTGCTGAGTTTCTCCAGCACTCTGTTTTTGTTTTGGATTTTAAGCATCTGAAGTTCTTTATACAGGCCGTCCCTGGGTTGCAAGTGAGTTCCATTCTTGAGTCTGTTCACAAGTCAATTTGTGCACAACTCAGAACTCAATGCAGGACAATATAAAATAACAACTTGCATGTTACAGCTTTAAAATTAATATTAATACATCCATGTATGGGATCATGTTCCTACGTATGAGCATTCATAAATCTGACATTTATGTATCAGAAACCCCCTGTATTTACTTCAGAACTGGCACCTTCAGTGAAAACTTTCTCAGATTTTACAAAGGCCATGAAATCTGACCCACTAAAACCATCATTACCAAATATCTGATCATCATCGTATTGCCTGTGTGAAAGCTGACTGCTACTTTTCCTGGATTACAATTGTGAGAACTATATCAAAGTATTTCATTGGCTGTATTGGCTATACCGCTTTGGGACATTCAGATGATTTGAAAAGTTTGAAACAAACGTAAGTCTTTCTTTCAGTTTGACCTGAAATATAGAATTTTAATTATTCCAAGCTTAAAGACTTTGTAAATTTTGGATAAATTTGAATTGCTGAAATCAAACGGCATTGGGCTATCTGGTGTGTAAATTGTACAAGAAATATATAGGCTTAGACTACCATTAGGAGAGAGTGAGGTCTGCTGATGCTGGAGATCAGAGTTGAAGTGTGTGGCACTGGAAGAGCACCCCTGGTCAGGCAGCAAGAACTGCCTGATGAAGATCTTATGCACGAAACGTCGACTCTCCTGCTCTTCAGAAGCTCCCTGACCGGCTGTGCTTTTCCAGCACCACACCCTTTGACTTAGACTACCATCAGCATGCTGACTGATAACAATTGTTATGACTCCAAATGCTGGGAGCTTTGACCAAGTCAGATCCCAGAGAGAAATCTGGCTTTATAAACCTAAAGTATTATATTTGAAATTTGGTTGCTGCGGTGGTCAGTCACTGAAAATATTCACTCAAGGTTGTAAATGTACAAACTTAATAGACAAAGCTAACTGTATAAAACCATCTCAAAAGATATTATCATAAATAGCAAAAAGAAAACTCAGCATTTCTTCCTAGCAATAACCTTTACAGACATTTATTCCTTGTGAAGTATTAATCCTATCCTCATTTAAAATTTCTTACTAAACTGACAAAGTTGCAAACATTTCCTTTTGATGAATTTCTGGACCTTATTAGATTGGATTTTCTCTGTTACTATCCCCCAAGAAACCAGGCAGGCAGGGTAGCACATTGCCGTTTCCCTCCTATGAAGCTGCTAAAACAACTTAATATTTCTTTCCAGCTCTGATGGCTTGAAAACATCTGCAAACTAAAGTCCAAACGTCTGCTGGAATGAAGTTAAAAATCACACAACACCAGGTTATAGAACCAACATGTTTAATCGGAAGCACTAGCTTTTGGAGCGACGCTCCTTCATCAGGTAATTGAAGGAGCAGCATTCCGAAAGCTAGTGCTTCCGATTAAACATGTTGGACTATAACCTGGTGTTGTGTGATTTTTAACTTTGTACACCCCAGTCCAATACCGATATCTTCAAATCTGCTGGAATGGATCTTTTCTTCTGAACTGAATCCATTTGTGACCCCCTGGCCATCTGTCTTTTTCTGTTCATCATAAAAACCCAAGTCAAAATCTCATTAGTTAACTTCTTTAGTTGTTGATGTAATTCCTTGGAAAAGCTGTCTTTAGTTCACTGTTCCAAATGACTTTCTGACCTTTTCTTAAAAATATGATGAGGACTTCACAACACTGAAAACCAAATCCGCATTTACTCTAAGTTGGGATAAAAGTTCTGAAAAGTAATAATATTACAAGCCTTCACCAAATATTTTTGCCTCAAAGTCAACAGGTTATGAGTTCAAATTTTAAAGTAATGTGAGAAATACCCTCTTGTGAGTAAACAGCAACAGGCTTTATTGAATATAACTAGAGTCATAGAGTCATAGAGATGTACAGCTTGGAAACAAACCCTTCAGTCCAACTCGTCCATGCCGACCAGCTATCCCAACCCAATCTAGTCCCACCTGCCAGCACCTGGCCCATATCCCTCCAAACCCTTCCTATTCATATACCCATTCAGATGTCTTTTAAATTTTGCAATTGTACTAGCCTCCAACACTTCCTCTGGTAGCTCATTGCATACATGTACCACCCTCTGAGTGAAAATGTTGGGCTTTAGGCCTCTTTTATATCTTTTCCCTCTCACCATAAACCTATGCCCTCTAGTTCTGGACTCCTCCACCCAAGGGAAATTTGCCTATTTATCCTACCTATGTCCCTCATGATTTTATACACCTCTATAATGTCACCCCCTCAGCCTCCGATGCTCCAGGGAAAACAGCCCGAGCCTATCCAACCTCTCCCTATAGCTCAAATTCTCCAACCCTGGCAACATCCTTGTAAATCTTTTCTGAATCCTTTCAAGTTTCACAACATCTTTCCGATAGGAAGGAGACCAGAATTACATGCTATATTCCAACAGTGGCCTAACCAATGTCTTGTACAGCTGCAACATGACCTCCTAACTCGTGTACTCAATACTCTGACCAATAAAGGAAAGCATACCAAACGCCTTCTTCACTATTCTATATCCAGATGATGGTAATAGGGGACATCTTAAATGGAAACCCATAGGTTCTTGTTCCATAAGATCTAAGATCATTATGATGTAGTTCATTTTGCACATGTTAAGTAACTGTATTCAGAATAAAGTTTCAATTTATTTTACTCCACACCGCCACAAGTTCTTTTATTGTACCTCTTTTTGCCTGTAGTTGTAACTGAGCATTTAAGACATTCCTGTGTGGTACTCTTTGATAAGAATAGGTCATTGCTCATTAACTGAGCAGAAAAGTTTCTTCAGGTAAAGGTGCATCTTGATCTTGAAGTACTGAAAATTTTTGTAATAGAGAGGCCTTTGCCTCTGTTCCTGAATTTACCCTTCACTCCAGCAAACTCCAGCATTCAAATGGTCACATCCTCTTGGAAATGGAGACAAGAAATTAACATTTTCACGCTCCTTTCCTTCAGCTTTGCTCTCCTTTCCAGGAATGAATCCCATACTTGAAAACAAAATGGAAGTAACTCTGAAGACAATTCTGGAGGCAAAGCAACGTCATTTTCTACTTTAAGTGTAGAAATGTTTGTTTCTGTAGATGGTTCTATCACTTCAACACTGGCAGTTATGTAAGAATGATGAGATGTAGACAATATCATCTTGAGAAAATAGGATTATGTTGTCATTGATAGGATTGATAGGAAATTCCTGTGTGGTACTCTTTGATAAGAATAGGTCATTGCTCATTAACTGAGCAGAAAAGTTTCTTCAGGTAAAGGTGCATCTTGATCTTGAAGTACTGAAAATTTTTGTAATAGAGAGGCCTTTGCCTCTGTTCCTGAATTTGTCTGTTGTGACAGTTACGCAGGAACATGGGTTGTTTAAATGGATTTTTAAAATCTCCTGCGAGTTGTTTGTTTTCAGTGTCCAAGGCTTGATTGTTTAGTTTCCTATTCATCTTCATTCATCCCTCATGTTCAGGCATGGCTTTCTTCCTTGACAATGACCTGGAGCACTCACTCACAATCACTTCAATTGGCGGTCATTTGATGGGCTCTGAGATTGCTGATAATGGATGATCTGTAGATTCTGTTACACATGGGGAAGTTGCTGTTTGTTGGGTTAGACAGCTTCGATGTTTGAAAGCTTGTGTCCTGCTCTGAAGCCTCAACTTTGCCTCCCCATGCTCCCAACAAATTCTCTTAATCGGTGCCTTCCCAAATGAATATTCTCCATCTCGGTGGTCACAAGCCAGCTCTCCAGTCAGTCACCTGTGAGTTTGACATCTTCAGGGATGTCGTGAATACTTCTGTTGTTCTCCTGAAGTCCCCTGTCATGAACAAGTTCTGAGTAGTGGAATAGTTAATTCAGGAATTTGATGTCAGGCATACAAATGACATGACCACCAATTGAAGTGATTGTGAGTGAGTGCTCGAGGTCATTGTCAACTTGTTCTATGGAGAATATGAGAAAATGGACCTTTCACTAAACACTACTTTATAAGACATGAAGAGGAACCAAAACATAAAACATAAAATTGAATCAACAGTGAGCTTCAGTAGAGAATTTGTAGTGGCCAAATGTTGATGGCATCTTTGGTACCAAAAACTAAAAATAAGGCTAAGAGGCTATGGGCTGAAGCCTGGAAAATGAGATTAGAATAGATATGATATGCCAAAGGGCTATTTTCCATGGTGTAAATGGTAGGATCATGATGTTCAGTATGACTAAAGGAGTATTACCTCACAGATGCTCAAAGAATGGAACTATTTAGGTGAATATTATGAAATACTGGCTTAGAAAAAATTAATTCATAGCAAAATTAAGAAATACATGGACTCTGAATTAAAATGACATTGCATTAGTAGTTATTTAAAATTTACCTTTTCCAGTTTAAGAACAATTTTATAAGCTAATACCCATCTATATGCAGAATAGAAAAGTACTCGTGGTAGGGGACTCAATAGTTAGGGGAATCGACAGAGATTTCGTGGTCAGGATCGGGATTCCTGGAAGGTATGTTGCCTCCCTGGTGCCAGGGTCCGGGACGTCTCCGATCGGGTGTATAAGGTTCTAAAAGGGGAGGGCGAACAGCCAGAAATCTTGTTACATATTGGCACTAATGATATAGCCAGGAAAAGGATCGAAGATATAAAAAGTGATTTCAGGGAGTTAGGATGGAAGCTGCAAAGCAGGACAAACAGAGTAGTTTTTTAGATTAGACTTACAGTGTGGAAACAGGCCCTTCGGCCCAACAAGTCCACACCGACCCGCCGAAGCGCAACCCACCCATACCCCTACCTTTACCCCTTACCTAACACTACGGGCAATTTAGCTTGGCCAATTCACCTGACCCGCACATCTTTGTGACTGTGGGAGGAAACCGGAGCACCCGGAGGAAACCCACGCAGACACGGGGAGAACATGCAAACTCCACACAGTCAGTCGCCTGAGTCGGGAATTGAACCCGGGTCTACAGGCGCTGTGAGGCAGCAGTGCTAACCACTGTGCCACCGTGCCGCCCTTAAGTGTTCTCTAGTTTACTACCAGTGCCACGAGATGGCAAGGCGAAGAACAGGGAGTCTTCAGATATGTAGATATTTGGGATGCCTTCTGGGGAAGATGGGACCTGTACAAGAAGGACGGGTTGCATCTGAACTGGAAGGGGACCAATGTCCTGGGTGGAAGGTTTGCTCAAGTAGTTCGAGAGGATTTAAACTAGTATGGCAGGGGAGTGGGAACCTGAGCTGTATACCAGAGGTGAGAGTTGATGCAGATGAGACAATAGCAAGAGGTAGGCCAGCTAGTGGGAAGGATTTTCCTGGCAAGGAACCAAGATACAGTTAAAGTGTGTTTGCTTTAACGCAAGAAGTATCAGGAATAAAAGTGACGAACTTAGAGCATGGATCAGTACCTGGTGCTATGATGTAGTGGCCATAACAGAGACATGGATATCTCAGGGGCAGGAATGGTTGCTGGATGTTCCAGGGTTCAGAGCATTTAAAAAGAATAGGGAGGGGGGAAAAAGAGGAGGGGGTGTAGCACTACTAATCAGAGAGGGTATCACAGCTACAGAAGCTTCTATTGTCGAGGAAGATCTGCCTACCGAGTCAGTATGGATGGAAATTAGGAACAGCAAGGGAGCAGTCACCTCATTAGGGGTTTTCTACAGGCCCCCCATTGGAGCAGGGAGATTGAAGAACTCATAGGTCGGCAAATTTTGGAAAAATATGGATGTAGTAGGGTTGTTGTAATGGGTGACTTTAACTTTCCCAATATTGATTCGAGCAGAAGATTTGAATGGAGCTGTTTTTGTAAGGTGTGTTCAGGAGGGTTTCCTAACTCAGTACTTTGACAGGCCGACGAGGGGAGAGGCAATTCTAGACTTGGTGCTCCGAAATGAGCTGGGGAAGGTATCAGATCTTGTGGTGGGAGAGCATTTTGGTGATAGTGACCACAACTGCCTCACATTCTACATAGCTATGGAGAAGGAGAGGATTAGGCAAAATGGGAGGATATTTAATTGGGGAAGACGAAACTATGATGCGATTAGACATGAGTTAGGAAGCATGGATTGGGAGCAATTGTTCAATGGAAAAAGCACTATAGACATGTGAAGACTGTTTAAGGAACAGTTGTTGCAAGTGATGAATAAATATGTCCCTCTGAGACAGGCAAGAAGTGGTAAGATAAAGGAACCTTGGATGACGAGAGCAGTGGAGCTTCTCGTCAAAAGGAAGAAGGTAGCTTACATCAGGTGGAGGAAGCTAGGGTCAAGCTCAGCTCCAGAGGATTACAGGCAGGTGAGGAATGTACTTAAAAATGGTCTGAGGAGAGACAGGAGGGGGCACGAGAAAGGCTGGGCAGAACGGATTAGGGAGGACACAAAGGCATTTTACACTTATGTGAGGAATAAGAGAATGGTCAAAGAAAGAGTAGGGCCGATCAGGAATAGCATAGGGAACTTGTGTATGGAGTCTGAGGAGGTAGGGGAAGCCCTAAATGAGTTTTTTGCTCCTGTCTTTACGAAAGAAACAAACTTTGTAGTAAATGAAACCTTTGAAGAGCAGGTGTGCATGCTGGAATGGATAGAGATAGAGGAAGCTGATGTGCTGAAAATTTTGTCAAACATTAAGATTGACAAGTCGCCAGGCCCGGACCAGATTTGTCCTCGGCTGTTTTTGGGAAACGAGAAATGCAATTGCTTCACCACTTGCGAAGATCTTTTCATCCTCGCTCTCCACTGGAGTCGTACCTGAGGACTGGAGAGAGGCAAATGTAATTCCTTTCTTCAAGAAAGGAAATAGAGAAATCCCCGGCAATTAAGGACCAGTAAGGCTCACGTCTGTCGTCTGCAAGGTGTTAGAAAGGATTCTGAGGGATAGGATTTATGACCATCTGGAAGAGAATGGCTTGATTAAATGCAGTCAACACGGCTTTGTGAGGGGCAGGTCATGCCTCACAAACCTTATCGAGTTCTTTGAGGATGTGACTAGAAACGTTGATGAGGGTCGAGCTGTGGATGTGGTGTATATGGACTTCAGCAAGGCATTTGATAAGGTTCCCCATGGTAGGCTCATTCAGAAGGTCAGGAGGAATGGGATTCAGGGGAACATATCTGTCTGGATACAGAATTGGCTGGCCAACAGAAGACAGCGAGTGTTAGTAGAAGGAAAATATTCTGCCTGGAGGTCTGTGGTGAGTGGTGTTCCACAGGGCTCTGTCCTTGGGCCTCTATTGTTTGTAATTTTTATTAATGGCTTGGATGAGGGGATTGAAGGATGGGTCAGCAAGTTTGCAGATGACACAAAGGTTGGAGGTGTCTTTGACAGTATAGAGGGCTGTTGTAGACTGCAGCGGGACATTGACAGGATGCAGAGATTGGCTGAGAGGTGGCAGATGGAGTTCAACCTGGATAAATGCGAGGTGATGCATTTTGGAAGGTCGAATTTGAAAGTTGAGTGCAGGATTAAGGATAGGATTCTTGGCAGTGTGGAGGAACAGAGGGATCTTGGGGTACAGGTACATAGATCCCTTAAAATGGCTACCTAAGTGGACAGGGTTGTTAAGAAAGCATAGGGTGTTTTGGCTTTCATTAACAGGGGTATTGAGTGTAAGAGTCATGAGATCTTGTTGCAGCTTTATAAAACTTTGGTTAGACCGCACTTGGAATACTGCGTTCAGTTCTGGTCGCCCTATTATAGGAAAGATGTGGATGCTTTGGAGCGGGTTCAGAGGAGGTTTACCAGGATGCTGCCTGGACTGGAGGGCTTGTCTTATGAGGAGAGGTTGACTGAGCTCGGACTTTTTTCATTGGAGAAAAGGAGGAGAAGAGGGAACCTAATTGAGGTATACAAGATAATGAGAGGCATAAATAGAGTCGATAGCCAGAGACTATTTCCCAAGGCAGAAATGACTAACACGAGGGGTCATAGTTTTAAGCTGGTTGGAGGAAAGTATAGAGGGGATGTCAGAGGCGGGTTCTTTACACAGAGAGGTGTGAGAGCATGGAATGCGTTGCCAGCAGCAGTTGTGGAGGCAGGGTCATTGGGGACATTTAAGAGGCTCATGGACATGCATATGGTCACAGAAATTTGAGGGTGCAGACATGAGGATCAGTGGTCGGCACAATATGTGGGCTGAAGAGCCTGTTCTGTGCTGTACTGTTTTATGATCTATGTTCTAATTGGAGCTGAGGCATATCAGTGGCTTCATACCATACCAGTCCTCTGCTTTTTTTTTGATTTCTGTTTGCAAAAGAAAGGATTGCTGTTTTATGTTTCATGATTGCAATTTGCTCCAAGGGCGTGGATTGCAAAATTAGCTATTATAGATTTTAAAGGAAGTTGTGTGGAAACTTCTGTGGGACTGAAATCCAGATGTCTCACAGTTTCCTATGTATTGGTACATGTCAATAAAGGTGGCAGAATAGGTGGGGGTATTCATTCAGACCTACACATGATGCTGGTGAATCAAAGAATGTAGGATTGGAACATTGGGTGAGAAACTATCAAGGCAACATGAAAAGCACAAATCTTCCATTCCCATTCCTGCACTCCTTTCTTTCTGTTTAAGCATTGGCGCAGGATTAAAT
Source organism: Hemiscyllium ocellatum (assembly GCF_020745735.1). NCBI lineage: Eukaryota > Metazoa > Chordata > Chondrichthyes > Orectolobiformes > Hemiscylliidae > Hemiscyllium > Hemiscyllium ocellatum. Next base: position 15,687,282 of record NC_083426.1, on the reverse strand, counting down.
TGGTTAAGGACAAGTTAGATTCAGAAATAGCTATTTTAGGCTTTTGATGATTTGCTATTGGAACCTACCATGATTTTACGCTAGTGAGTAGTTCTGGCATGACTTCAGACTTCTTTGAACACGATATAGAAATAGCAGGGGGCCATTGAAGATTTTTATCCTTGACTGTCAGATTTGATATGGTTCTTTGTGATTTTTTTTTCCCTTTGTCTCATTTTATCTTTTAATTCCTCTGCCTGTCTTTATTTATATGTGCGCCACTTTCACTCAAGTTCCTTCCTCTTTTGTGTGAGGTTATGTGCCTACATTTAACATGTAACAATATTTTCATTCTCAGGGTGGAGACGGAAACCTTTTTGATTCCTTGTGAATTCACTTTTCTCCGTTTCTTTTTAAATTCGCATTTCTTTTTTAAGCTGAAGTTTACACACCATCCAAAAAAAAACCCTTCCAAGCTAACACTGACAAACAAAGTCATGACATGCACCTTGTTGAAACGCCCATGGATCATGGCCAAACAACCATCAGTTAATGTTCTCCATGATGCCCGTGTCCTCAACAAGGTGAGAGTTGACAAGCCCTGGGGAACGCAAGCCATTTCCACATTTCACCAAGAGGCTGCGACAGATATTGCCAGGTCAGTTACGATTTGTGAATTGCAGCCAAAGCAGCTTCAACCCTGGTGTGGGTCCAGTAACTTGCCTCTACTCAACCTTAAACGCAGTACCCCATATTGAGATAGTGTGACATTTCCATTTTGCACACTATTCAGGCAGCCAATCTGAGAGAGGGATTTCTCAATGAGAATTTGTGACAATCAATGCCAAATTTTGGATCCTCTTTTGTGCATTGGTGTCCACAAGGCAGTGAATTAAGATTATCACAGCAGTGGTAAAGGCTTAATTTTATTTGGAGACTATTATTTTTAAAGGGAATATGTATTTACAACCTCTGAATGTGTTACCTTTTCCTTCATTTTAACAAACAGCTTTAAATATCAGGAAGTATGGAGTAATTACTATTTTAAAAGTATGTTTATATCCATAATAGAATGCATTAGATGATGTTATGTGGGACTGAGAAATAAGATACGGTAGTATACAGCTTGGTGGTGTAGTATGTATGTGTAAATACTGTTATTTGTAAAACTGCAGATGAATAGACCCAAGTTGGCTGACCTCTTACTTAGTTGGGGAAAATTGTCAATACAATATCTAACCCATTCGGCAAGACTGGGCTGGATTCAAACCAGGTCACTATTTTACACTCCATCCAATACTGTACTTCATCCATAAGGATGGATAAAATGAGGACATGAACATTCAAATCTAGTTTTTGGTAAATGCACTAAAAGACAGATCCCCAATCTTTTGGGTATGGCAAATTCTCCCCTTTCGGTTTTTTAAATAACTCTATTGGCATGCAATGTATCTTTCCCAGTGAGCAGTCATGTGGATAACTTAGCCTGTATCCTCCATCAGTTCTGTAATAATGAAGTGAGATAGCAACCATCTAGGTTAATTTTCCATCTCCATGCCAACCCTGCTCCTCAACCCCAGTATTCCCTCACTCCCTCACAAAGAAATCCCTGGGGATTGAATTGTGCGCAGCATAGCTCAGCATTGGTACTGTTGAAATTCAGGAGCTGTGAGCATCAACCTTCTTTGAATGTCATTCTCAAATTGTCCATCGTCGTTTAAATGGAGTTGCCTATTTAAGACAGCGATGAGGAGAAATTTTCCCTCACAGAGGGTCATGAGTCTTTGGAAGTCTCTTCCTCAAAAGAAGCTGCAAGCAGAATCATTGAATATTATCAAGGCAGAGCTGAATAGATTCTTGGTAAGCAAGGAGGCAAAGGGTTATCAGGAAGAGGTGGCAATGTGGAGTTGAAATGACAATCTGAATAGTCATTATTTTATTAAATGGTGGAGTAGACTTGAGGGGCCAAATGGCTTCCTCCAGCTCCTAATTTGGGTGCTTCAATGTATATTCAAATGCTAACTTCTAAAAATAATCATTTTCAAAATCAAATTCTCTCTTATGCGTTTTATTTCTAACTATCTAAACCCTTGCAGCCTCTCTCAGCACCATTCAAAAATGGTGACCATATTCTTCCATAAATTGTTCCAAGCTTCTTTCAGAGAAAGGGTTGATGTTCTTCAGTTTACTGAAACATCGTAAAATCACACAACATCAGGTTATAATCAAACAGGTTTATTTGAAAGTACCAGCTTTGGGAACGCTGCTCCTTCATCAGGTAGCTAGTAGTGTCCGAAATCTCAACATTTGCTTTCTCAACTTATTAGAAATCCACGTGCAAGGGGCCGGACTATCCTGATGGATGCAAAACAGAAACAAAATGCCCAGTGCACGGCTAAAAGCAACTGTGAAGTGCAGATAACTTTGCCCCAAAAGTCCTGAGAGTAGTTTACCCTGCCAGAAATATTCCCAGCGTGCTGGGTATAAAGTATTGATGCCACAGTCCAGACACCAGCATGCTGCAACTCACAAAAAGCTGATATGATGCTTTGAATTAATTAAGCATTTCTTTAGTTCTACAGTGACAGTGGGGCTAACAAGCGACTTACAGCTACTTTTGTTAGCGATGAGTCATGATAGCACACGCATGAAAGAATATTTGTATTCATCCTTCACCAATGGTGTACGTATGATTACATAGGCTATCAAGCTTTGTTCTGTTACATTAAATGTGAAATATACATCAGAATTAGATAATACAATAAACCTCTCTTGACAAAACCTTGAAATGATACATGGGCACAATTCAAACACAGCCTCACAGCAAAAGTAAGTATCATACGAAGTGATTTTCAGAAACCCAAATTAAAGTCATTATAAATTATTCTTTTACATGGTTTCCACATGTATTTTCAATGTCTACATGGAAAAATTCTTAGAAACCAATGGACCAAACAGTCTCAATGTTTAAATGTTACAGTTTCATTCTGTCAAAAGATCATTAAGCCAAAATATTAATCTTCAATTTCTTTTTCTAAAAATGTTACACTGTCCTTCTGAGTATTTCTCGCATTTTCAGCTTTTGCTCCATTCTGTACCTTGTTGACTGAGCCACAGCGATATATTTCCAAGTCAGGATGATGACTTAGGCGGTCGGGTTCATGGGTTTGGAAGGTGCTATTAAAGGGAGTCTTGGTGGGTATAATGTACACATTGCTATCATGGTACATCTGTTTTGGAGGGAGTGAATGTTTAAGATGTTGGATAGGGTGCAAACAAAGGGAGTTGTTTTGTTCTAGATGGCATTTAGCTAAAGCGAAGAATATCCTATCACACTCCTGCCTTGTGCTTGGTCAAGATAGTGGGCAGGTTTTTCAGGAGTTAGGAAGTGAGTTACTTCCCACACGTTTCCCAGCATCTCATCTGTTCCTCAAGCCACAGTATTTGTATGGGGCAGTTCTGTTCACTTCCTTGTAGATGTGGTAACAGTCTAGAAATTTGGTGAGTGAGCCAGTGCACCTGTGTTTGAAAACTGGTAATGGTTGAGCAAAAGCAACATCTGAGAAAGGAAGGATTTTTGCATCAGTCCTTATAGAATCCCTACATAACAGAAACAAACCATTCGATCCACCTTGTCTGCACTGACTCCCCCCTCCCCATAATCCTCCATTCCTGATAGCTAACCCATCTAGTCTGCACATCCCTAGAGACTACGGTGCAATTTAACAAGGCAAATCCACCTAACCTGCAGATCTTTGGAATGTGGGAGGAAACTGATAGATCCAGCAGAAACCCACAAAGACAAAGGGAGAACATGCAAACTCTACACAGACAGTTGCCCCAGGCTGAAATCAAACTCAGGTGCCTAGTGCTGTGAGGCAGCAGTGCTAACCACCGTGCCACCCAATACTATCCTGTCCATGCTATCCCTATATCTAGGGACTAATACCATCCTGTATTTTATTGTTGGAGACACATGATAAAGGGATGCTATTGATTCAGTTTTTTGTTTCCACCTACTTCCTGATCTTGAATTGCTTGAACTTATTTAAACTCCGAGAGTTAGGTTGCGAGGTCAGGTAGCCAACGGAACTACGTTATGCTTCACAGAAGTTTGTTTTCACACGAGTGTTTGTTAACTCCATTGAAACCAAAATAACATGTTTAGCTGTTAATTTACTTTCACTTCACTTATAAATAGTGACTTGGTACTAATGATGCTAAAATATCCAGCTCTTAAATTGTAAACTTAAGAATCGCAGTTTCAACTGGGAGTTTCCTCCAATTCCCATATATCAGAGAATGGGCTGTACAAGTCCCAACTGGGTTATCTATGGAAGACCACATCTCCCTGCATTTCTGTAACAAGGTAGTAATAACTGTGAAAGATTGTCCAATGGATCACATTCATGATATCCAGGTAAAAATCTCCAAATTTTGATGTCCCACCCACCTGACTGAGGAAGATCTCATAGCCATGGGAGGGGAACTTCTGAAGAGAAAACAGTCAGAAATAGGAAATGGAGGAAAATAGAAACAAGTTACAATTTTTTTATTGATTGTTTATAGTTTAAATACATTTATGAAAAGTAAAATAACATGATATCTTATAGGATAAAATGGTTTCCCTGAAGTATTCAGTGTTGAAAGAGTGCAGGAAACACTACTGAACTCTGTTCTGACTATACTGAAGAAGAGATTGTGTAACTTTTATTCTATCAGTTTTGAAATACAGCCTGTGTCGACTGACAAAAAGGAATACTGCCGCTTTAAGCGGAATTGACTGAATAGGCACTTTCCTCTTGAGTGCATTGATGCTGTAACCTGCAGGCTGGTTAGAACAGCAATAGGAAGAATACTTGCCAGCTGCCGCATCTAACTTCCTCTCTTATTTCAACTTGCCAACTGTTATAGATGTCTTCCTGGCCTTCATTTCAGCTAAGGATTGACACGTCAAGCAAAGCTGTATACCAGCTGAAAGGAACTGGTTACCTCATAGCTTGTACAAAAGTGAAGAGAAACTTACAAAACCCATTTTGTAAACCTAGCACTTTAAAAAGTGTACATTTTTTTTAAAAAAATCTACTCATAATTCTGTTGGAAGGAGGAAACATTCTGTATAAAGGGCTACAAATTTTCAAGCATCGTTTTGTCCAAAACCAAAAATAAGCTACTCTTGAGAATTATGCAACATTTAAGGCCTTATGTTTAATCTGAACATCTACAATTTAGCAATGGATCTTCTGGTAATAAGGCTGCAATTGTTGGCCATCATATATGTCGCAAATGTTTGCACATACTACATATCTGATAAAGATTTGGAGCTTTGAATCATTGACCATAACATTTCCAAAGATTGACATGTTAATCCAAAATTGTGCTTTGGACTATTTGCAGCAGAAATAAACAGCTTGATGAGGATAAACTCTCAGAAGATGACCTAAATGCTAAAACTACCATTTCTTTCTTTCTATAAAAGCCCAAACCATTGTATTTTAAAATTCTATTTTTAACTTGGTTTATATCGTGGTCTTCAAATGAGTGGCGACCACTGGCAAAGGCTAGCTGATACCAATGTGGTATTGTCAATCCACTAGAAGGGATGCTGAAGCACAGTCTAAGGCAACATGCCTGTCTGTGTGCTCATGAATGTATACATAGGACTATAGAAGCTATAGTGCAGAAAGTGACGATTCAGGCTATTGTGCCTGACTGTGCTAGCTCTTTGAAATGACATTTTAAACTATTCTCACTGCCTGTCATTTATAACCCTAAATCTTCCTAGACATTAAACTTTTCATTTAGAAAATCCAATGATCTCTCCCTATGGAAAAGTATTCCTAACTCCAACAAATCTGTAAAAATCAGTTTTCCTAATTCTTTAGGCTTTTAGAGGCAATTTAAAATTGATGAAACTTCTTGTTAGTGGCTCCGCAATCAGAGGATGTGCACACACAAATTAAGTTTTTCACCCTTCTACGCTTCACTTGAGCTTAGTAATGTGCCTGGCAATTCAGCTGAATGATAACTCATTACCTGGAGTAAGCCCAAGCTTGAATCAAATTCTCCTAGGCTACAGCACATCAAACTAAGACCTTCTGTCATTAGCCTGCTGAATCTATTCATGGTTTACAAGAGGCCATGCGCAAAAATTGATTCATTTCACAATACAGAGGCCATCCTTCTGCACAGGCTCCTCCCCTTCCAAAAGCATTCTAGAACAAAAATGAAACCGATTATCATCGTTCACTTTATAAAAGTTGACTAGTATTGTGTCTGAGGGAGAAAAAAATGCATCTTCTCTGAGAAACTTGCTATGAGAGAAAATATTGAGATTGAATACTAATTACTACTGTTAATAAATGGCATTATCCCAGAAATATTTGCAATGCGGGCATTTTGTAAAAATGTCAGTTGTGTTATTGTCACTACAAAATATTGGAGGAATGTCAAAAGAATGTTTTAAACTTTAGTATTGCCAAAAGTGATTTTAAGGCTATTGAAAAAGATCAGTTAGACAATGCATCATAGGTTAATGGTTACAGCATAGACAAAGATCATTCGGCCAATCATATCTGTGTCAGTTCTTTGCAAGAGCAGTTAACCTAGTGCCATTTCATTGCCTTTTCTCCATAGCCCTGCAAATCCTTCCTCTTCAGTTGCTGATCCAACTCATTTTTGAAAGCTTCAGTTGAATCTGCCTCCACCATATTTCCCAGGCAGCATCAGAAGGTGAAGTAGTCAACAGTCCTGAAGAAGGGTTAAACCCAAAACACTGACTTCTCCACCTCCTGATCCTGCCTGGCTTGCTGTGTTCTTCCAGCCTCCTGCCTCTCTACCTTGGATTCCAGTAATTGCAGTTTTTTTATTGTCTCTAACCACATTTGCAGGCAGTGCTTTCCAAACATATATTAGTAGATGAGAAAAACGTTGTCACAGCAATGGGGGTGATTGCAATTTATTTGATACAGTACTCACATGTAGCTGAACAAAAAAGCACAGCAAAGATTTTGATGAATTACTGATTTTCCTCTCATTGCATTCTCTTGTCACATTGCATCAATCAAAATCTACACCTCCATTCTAACTGATTAAAGAGTGAAGAATCATCTTAGGTGTGTTCAATTCGTTTGCATGAGTTGTATGATCCTTTGATCTTTTCCTCAGAAATTCTGTATCTAAGGTCTTCCTCTCTCACTAACACCTGGTGAAGGAGCAGCGCTTTGAAAGCTAGTGCTTCCAAATAAACTGGTTGGACTATAACCTGGTATTGTGTGATTTTTAACCTTGCTTCCTATAACACCAACTCAATAACAGAATAGTAATTTTATCTTTCTTCTTTATCAAATATCTTCTTTTGAAGAGGTAACCCCCTGACTGTCCACTCAGGTGAATTTAAAAGATCCCATGGCGTGATTTACAAAAGTGGAAGGGAGACCTCATAGCGACCTGTTCAGTATTAAAGGTAAAGTCACTATAGTCCCAGAGGACTGTGGGGCTTCTCTCTCAGTAGATAGGGACAGCTGATGGTGAATTTAAACTGAGCAAACCAAACCTCAGAAAAGGGATGAGGTTGAGAAGTCAGGACCTTCACAATAGCCTTAACTAATGTCAGAAATGAACTCTTGCTGTCAGTGTCATTCTGTATCGCAAATCAGCCAGCCAGCCAGCCAACTGAGCTAACCAACCTCCAGTGGGCTAATACCTATTGGTCCATCAATATCAGATCAAATCAAAATAGACTGTTTGTGGGAGCTTACTGGCTGCATTTAAAGAGTTTCTTTCATTGTTGTAAAGCTATGAAAGACATTTTTAACGGTGCATCATAAGAAAAACAAAAATTTAAAAAGTTCAAACATTCCCATTTACATTATATTGATCTTTAAAAAGAAAGGAATGGATCTTCTTCTGAATGTGTCTTTCAATGAACATTGTGAACAAGATATTTTTATACATTAATGGCACACACCGCAGGTCAACTAAAACAATTGCAAAGCTGAGAAAGCAAGCTCTACCTTGGTGTCAAATTATTTCACTCTGAGTTCAGGGATCCCTTCCAGTTTTCATTTGGAACAGTTGCCTCTGGAAAAAAATTCCGTAAAATATACCAAGCTTGTTAAAAAATTATGGTGATGTCTTTGCTCATATTCTTTCTGCTGATTGGTCTCCACAAGAATACTAACTACTTGTTAACAATTGAACTCTGGCTCCTGGACTGGACCTAAGACAGGACAGCCAGGTTTCTCGCTTCCTGATCAGTGCCAAGCTATCAGATATGTAGTTATGTGGTACATCAGTATATGTTAAGTGTATATACTAAGACTGGAATCAACTGCTATATTTCCACCTAAGATGAGCTGGGAGCAATCATTAGCGAGTGACTTAACAAAGTTACCAGAGACATCCTGGTAATATACAACCCTGGTCGTCACATGCTGAAAAAGAGTGCGTATGTCACATAAATAATCTGTCTGAGGTTTGGCAGGACGACATGTTGGATAGCACAAATAAAGCTTTGGTAGCTACCTACTTTGCTATCTGGTAACACAATAATTGAAAGGTCAAAACTTATCCAGTTCCTGTTGAGCTACTTTAAACCAGGAATGCATTATCAACCTGTTTCCAATGAACAGGCAAAAGTCATGTATGGACTTTGAATTCCTACCAACATAGAAACTAATAAAGCCACATTGTGGGAAGAATTCCACACTGTGCATGAACTGTAGTTGGCCACCTGTCAAATAAAACTCTGTCACCACTCCCTTCAAAACATCATACGTTCCCCTCCTATAAATAACAACTGATTTATGTTTAAGGCATGTCGATATTTCAAGTCTCATTGGAAGTAATAACATATTATGAAAATCTTGCAAAAATATTTTGTCATGTCCATGTTTCAAACATCTTGCTTTTACACAAAATAGCATCCAAATAATTGTCAATTTAGTCAGACGACTATGATGTCAACAATTTCAAATTTACAACTTGGACATTTCTTTTACAGCATCATCATAGTGTTACTACCTGGCCAGTGATTATATTAGTTTGAGTTTAACTTAGATGTCTGTTTGAAGAGATAGTGTGCAACATACTGCAAGTGCAGAGAAGATTGTGGGTCAAACTGAAGATGTGGGTAGGACTGATAAGTTAACCTCCATTTATTTCAATGCAAGGGGCCTAACAGGGAAGGCAGATGAACTCAGGGCATGGTTAGGAACATGGGATTGGGATGTCATAGCAATTACAGAAACATGGCTCAGGGATGGACAGGAGGTAGATAGGATAGTGAAGAAGGCGTTTGGTATGCTTTCCTTTATTGATCAGAGTATTGAGTACACAAGTTGAGAGGTCATGTTGCAGCTGTACAGGGGGTTAGGCCACTTTTGGAATATTGCGTGCAATTCTGGTCTCCTTCCTATCGGAAAGATGTTGTGAAACTTGAAAGGGTTCAGAAAAGATTTGCAAGGATGTTGCCAGGGTTGGCAGATTTGAGCTATAGGGAGAGGCTGAACAGACTGGGGCTGTTCTCCCTGGAGCATCAGAGGCTGAGGGGTGACCTTATAGAGGTTTACAAAATTGAGGGGCATGGATAGGGTAAATAGGCAAAGTCTTTTCCCTGGGGTCGGGGGGTCCATAACTAGGGGGCATAGGTTTAGAGTGAGAGGGGAAAGGTATAAAAGAGACCTACAGGGCAACATTTTCACACAGAGGGTGGTACAGGTATGGAATGAGCTGCCAGAGGAAATGGTGGAGGCTGGTACAATTGCAACATTTAAGAGGCATTTGGATGGGTATATGAGTAGGAAGGGTTTGGAGGGATATGGGTTGGGTGCTGGCAGGTGGGACTAGATTGGGTTGGGATATCTGGTCGGCATGGACGGGTTGAACCAAAGGGTCTGTTTCCATGCTGTACATCTCTATGACTCTATGACTGGCAGCTTAATGTTCCAGGATACAAATGCTACAGGAAGGGCAGTAAGGGAGGCAAGAGAGGAGGAAGAGTGGCATTTTTGATAAGGGAGAACATTACAGCTGTACTGAGGGAAGATATTCCCAGAAATACATCCCGGGAAGTTATTTGGGTGGAAATGAGAACTATGAAAGGGATGATCACCTTATTAAGATTGTATTGTAAACCCCCTAATAGTCAGGGGAAATTGAGAAACAAATTTCCCAGGAGATCTCAGTTATTTGTTGGAATAATAGGGTGGTTATGGTAGGGGATTTTAACTTCCCAAGCATAAACTGGGATTGCTATAGTGTTAAGGGTTTAGCTGGAGAGGAACTTGTTCAGCATGTACAACACAATTTTCTGATTCAGCATGTGGATGTACCTTATAGAGAAGGTGCAAAACTGGACCTATTCTTGGGAAATAAGGCAGGGCAGGTGGCTGAGGTGTCAGTGGGGGTGCACTTCAGGGCCAGCTACCATAATTCTATTAGTTTTAAAATAGTGATGGAAAAAGGTAGACCAGATCTAAAAGTTGAAGTTCTAAATTGGAGAAAGGCCACGTTTGACAGTATTAGCAAGAACTTTCAAAAGCTGATTGAGGGCAGATGTTCATAGGTAAAGGGATGACTGGAAAATGGGAAGCCTTCAGAAATGAGATAATAAGAGTGCAGAGACAGTATATTCCTGTTAGGGTGAAAAGAAAAGCTGATAGGTGTAGAGAATGCTGGATGACTAAAGAAATTGAGGGTTTGGTTAAGAAAAAGAAGGAAGCATATGTCAGGTATAGACAGGATAGATCGAGTGAATCCTTAAGAAGAATGTAAAGGCAATAGGAGTATATTTAAGAGGGAAATCAGGAGGGCTAAAAGGGGACATGAGATAGCTTTGGTAAATAGAGTTAAACAGAATCCAGAAGGTTTTTACATATACGTTAAGGACAAAAGGGTAACTAGGGAGAAAATGGGGCCCCTCAAAGATCAGCAAGGCGACCTATGTGTAGAGCCGCAGAAAATGGGGGAGATACTAATCGAGTATTTTGCATCAGTTTTGACTGTGGAAAAGGAGGAGAAAGTGAGGTCTGCAGATGCTGGAGATCAGAGCTGAAAATGTGTTGCTGAAAAAGCGCAGCAGGTCAGGCAGCATCCAGGGAACAGGAGATTCTATGCCTGAAACGTCAAATCTCCTGTTCCCTGGATACTGCCTGACCTGCTGCGCTTTTTCAGCAACACATTTTCAGCTCTGACTGTGGAAAAGGACATGGAAATAATAGAATATAGGGAAATAGATGGTGACATCTTTAGAAATGTCCATTTTACAGGGGAGGACGTGCTGGATGTCTTGAAATGCATAAAGGTGAATAAATCCCCAGGACCTGATCAAGTGTATCCCAGAGCTCTGTGAGAAGCTAGAGAAGTATTGCTGGGCCCCTTGATGAGATATTTGTATCATCGATAGTCACAGGTGAGGTGCCGGAAGGCTGGAGGTTGGCTAACATGGTGCCACTTTAAAGAAAGGTGGTAAGGACAAGCCAGGGAACTAGAGACCGGTGAGCCTGATGTCATTGGTGAGCAAGTTGTTGGAGGGAATCCTGAGGGACAGGATGTACATATATTTGGAAAGGCATGAACTGATTAAGGATAGTCAACATGGCTTTGTGTATGGGAAATCCATGTCTCATGAACTTGATTTAATTTTTGAAAAAGTAACAAAGAGGATTCATGAGGGCAGAGCGGTGGACGTGATCTATATCGATTTCAGTGAGGCATTCGACAAGGTTCCCCATGGGAGACTGGTTAACAATGTTGGATCACATGGAATACAGGGAGAACTAGCCATTTGGATACAGAACTGGCTTAAGGGTAAAAGACAGAGGGTGGTGGAGGGTTGTTTTTCAGACTGGAGACCTGTGACCAGTGGAGTGCCACAAGGATCGGTGCTGAGTCCACTACTTTTCGTAATTTATACCAATGTTTTGGATGCGAGCATAGGTAGTATAGTTAGTAAGTTTGCAGATGACACCAAAATTGGAGGTGTTGTGGACAGCAAAGAAGGCTACTTCGGATTACAATGGGATCTTAATCAGATGGGCTGGTGGGCTGAGGAGTGGCAAATGGAGTTTCATTTGGATAAATGCAAGGCGCTGCATTTTGGGCAAACAAATCTTAGCAGGACTTAAACACTTAATGGTAAGGTCCTAAGGAGTGTTGCTGAACAAAGGGACCTTGGAGTGCAGGTTCATAGCTCCTGAAAAGTGGAGTCACAGGTAGATAGGATAGTGAAGAAGGCGTTTGCCACTTTTGGAATACTGCATGTAATTCTGGTCTCCTTCCTATCGGAAGGATGTTGTTAAACTTGAAAGGGTTCAGAAAAGATTTACAAGGATGTTGCCAGGGTTGGAGGATTTGAGCTATTAGGAGAGGCTGAATAGGCTGGGTCTGTTTTCCCTGGAGCATCAGAGGCTGAGGGGTGACCTTATAGAGGTAAATAAAATCATGAGGGGCATGGATAGGGTAAATTGATAAGGTTTTTTCCCTGGGATGGGCAAGTCCAGAACTAGAGGGCATAGGTTTAGAGTGAGAGGGGAAAGATATAAAAGAAACCAAAGAGCAACTTTTTTATGGAGAGGGTGGTGCACATGTGAAATGAGCTGCCAGAGGAAGTGGTGGAGTCTGGTACAACTGCAACATTTAAATGGTGTCTGGATGGGTATATAAATAGGAAGGGTTTGGAGGGATATGGGCCGGGTACTGGCAGGTGGGACTAGATTGGGTTGGGATATCTGGTCGACATGGATGGGTTGGACTGATGAGTGTGTTTCCATGCTGTGCATCACTATGTCTCTGTGTCTCAAATCTGTCTCCTTCATGAGAGGACCAGTTTCATTGTGTCAGACTATAATTGGAGGTGTACTAGACCTGGACAGAAGAGAATTAGGTGGGAGTAACTTACTGACAGGCGAGATCATTTTGAGTAAAGGAAACTGGAGCAATACAAGATAAGAAGATCACACTATCCCTGACTGCCTGTACACCAGCCCATTAATGGAGCAGAGCAAGCTCCAAATCCCCCTTTTCCCTCAACCACAGAATGAATTTCCAGAGTGACATCTTCAAGTCTTCTAGTTCGTTCCCAATTTCCCACTCCTGTTAGTTCTTTCCCAGCCTTTAAACGTTGGAATGTCACGCAAGAGAAAATTTAAGAGTGATTTGTTCACTGCAGGACAAATTTTGACAATGTTTTAGAAAGACATTTACTCAGGTTAAGCTAGAAATAAAATCTTGACAGTTCCAGGCTTGATTGGTAACATGATAGTATTGTCCTATGGCCAATACACACTATTTGCTCCTAATCCACGATTTATATTGTGTTATTTTACAAGAAAATGTGGCTATTCCATTGGTAAAGTTTCAAAAGAGGCCCTATGAATTTGGCAGATTACACTTTTACAGATGGTAGCAACATGAATATCCTTAAATATCACTTCACAACTTTTACAATATAGCAAACTATCCATTTGTTATTAATAATGGCAAGTTCACACTGGATGTTTCTTTAGGGACATGGATATAGTTCACAATAGATCTGAATATCCCAAAAATACCAAGTGCAAGTTCTGTATGTACAGCACTTTTAGTTTCTCCTAATTTAAAAGAAACAGTTTCTAAAACATCAACAGACCTACGTTGCAACTAAACTCATCTGGTTGGCACAAGGCAAGGTCTGATAGCCTCCAGGGCTCAAAATACAAAGTCACAATAATATTTTGCAGAATGTACGAACTATTGTTTTCAGGAAGTCAATGTTTTTGAGAATTAAAAATATTAAAGAAGTGGTAAATATCCTGGTAAAGTTTCTGCCCAGGTTTACATTGGATTGAGTACATTTGCTTGCCTGGTGTTTAACAACCCTGCAAAAACCTGCTGTTTATGAAGCATGTGCCTCATGCAATACCCTGTCTATTGGCTTAGTTCAATAATAATGTAGGAAGGACCCCAGCAACAGCAATTAACTTGTGAACACTCCACAAGGAACATGAATGAGCAATCACTGTAGGTGTTTATCTTGGTTTTAGATCACCAAACACAATTTAAATAGCTGCATCCCCACAAGCTATTACCAGTGATTAACACCCACGTATCCAGCTCATCATTGCTTTCTAATGACTTTTGAGAGGGAGGAACAATTAACCACTGCAATACCTGTGTGGTTTTGAATTAATGTCAATTTTTATTGGATTTTAATGTCATCTCTGCTATATTATTAATTGAAACTTGTACATTTTAATCATGGCAGTTAGCTTTTGTCTATATTTTGTGAATTTATCAATTCAACTCAAATAAAGACTCAAAAAGGGAATAAATGGAAGAGAACTTTAAATCTGACAGTAAATAAAACCTAAAAAAAATCAGAAAAAACGTGGATGCTAGAAATCAGAAACAAAAACAGCAATCCTAAAAAAGTTCAGCTGGTCTAGCAGTATCTGTGGAGATAAACCAGATTAACATTTTGGGCCAAGTGACCCTTCCTCAGAAATATAATCTCTGTGTTCAGTTCTGGTCAACTCATGATAGGAAGGATGTAGAAGCCATAGAGAAGGTGTAGAGGAGATCTACCAGGATGTTGCCTGAACTGGAGGGCATGTCTCATGAAAAAGGGTTGAGTAAGCTATGACTTTTGTCAATGGAGTGAAGAAGAATGACAGGTAATTTGATAGAGGTGTACAAGATGATGAGAGGCATAGAGAGAGTGGATAGCCAGAGACTTTTTCCCAGGGTGGAAATGGCCAATAAGTGCAGGGGGTGGGGGCAAATATTAAGGTGATTAGCGGAAGGTTTAAGGGAGATGACAGAGGTAAATTCTTTACACAGAGAATAGTGGGTACATGGAATGCACTGCCAGCAGTGATAATAAAATCAGATATATTAGGGACATTTAAGTGACTCTTGGATAGGCACATAGATGACACTAAAATGAAAGGTATGTAGGTTAGTTTGATCTTAGATTAGGATAAAATGTCAGCATAGCATTGAGGGCCACAAGGCCTGGACTGTGCTGTACTGTTCTATGTTCCATGTTCTATGATTTTTCTCCACATATGCTGCCAGACCTGTTGAGCTTTTCCAGCAATTTATGTTTTTGTTTCTAGATATATGTTCAGTCGTTGACATTCAAAACTGAATGACACTGATCTGCAACCCCATCAGAGAACATTTCATCAATCTTTTTCCCAAACCCCATCCCGTACCTTCTCGTGTTACCTTCCACAGTACAACTTCCAGAATGTTTTCCTTTATCCTTTCATCCACCATATTTGCCCCAATCGCTGCCCTTCCTACACCTCCCTTGCAAAAACCTATGATTTCCAGCCCAGATGCCTCTAAATTAAAGCACCATCCTCTGCCATAAGGTCAGAGCAAATTACTGCAGATGCTGGAATTTGTACTAAAAATTAAAATGTTGGAAATCACAGCAGGTAAGGCAGCATCCAGGGATCCTCCATTGTAATGCCATTATCAATCTCATCTTCCCTATATCCTTGAACTGTTCCAAGTGAACCAATCCTTCTGTGAGACACTGGTCTACTTTGTGTTCAGCACCTCCACTCCCCACCCCCATGCTCTTTCCTTTCCCATTGGCACCTTCCCATGTAAACACAGGAAATGCAACACCTGTCCTTTCATTTCATCCCATCCCACCATCCAGAGTGCCAAATACTCCTGTCAGTAGGAGCAGAGATATTCTTCTTCAAACATAGCAAACTGTGTATGCTACACATGATGCAACCACTGCTACACCAGGGAGACAAAATGCTGGATTGGTGATCATTTTGCCAAATAGTTCCATGTGGCATGGCTAACACTGCTGCCTTACAGTGCTAGGCTACCTGGGTTCAATTCCAGCCTTAGGTAGTTGCTCTGTGTGGAGTTTGACATTCTCTGTGTTGTCTCATTCTAGGTGCACTAGTTTTCTCCCATAGTCCAAAGATGTGGAGGTTAGATGGATTAGCAATGCTAAATTGCCTATAATGGCCAGGATATGCAGACTAACTAGATTCGCTGTGGGAAATATGGGTTACAGGGACAGGGTAGGGGGATAGGTCTGGATGTGATGCTGTTTGGAGGGTTGGTGTGGACTCAATGGGTTGAATGGCCTGCTTCCACACCATTGGGATTCTGTGAATATACTTTTTCATGAACTCAGGATTGCTTACCACTTTAATTCACCATCTGATTTGTACTGTGACCAAAGTGACCACTCTGTTCTTATTTCCTATAGCACTTTACCTTTCAACTCAATACTTACAGCCTTTGGACTTTAATATTTCATTCAACAATTTTAAATCTTCACCATTGCTCCTGTTTACTCCTGAGTGGGAGAGTGGAACCTGACTGCACAAGAGGAGGGTGAGGTGACCAAATGTCTCTTATTTTAAGGATGGTCCCTTATTATGACCTTTATTTCTAGGACAGTCTGTAGGGGACAGCCTTGGAGTGTCCTCTTGCCTTGTGGCCATTGGCAAACAGGGGGAGCAATAATTGTCAGCATTCACTACTCCCCTCCCCCCCACCCAATCCAACTCCTTCGATGGTTATCAGCAACAATCAAAGCCTCCCCTACTTCCCCATTCCAGTCGACCCATCCCTTATCTTGTTTCATGGGCATCTGGTTAGCTCAGTTGGCAGAATGGCTAGCAGGTTTGTGAAGTTGAGCAACACCAACAGCACAGGTTCAGTTGTGCTGAGTGTGCTGAGGTCACCATGAAGGTCCCACCTTTTCAACTTTGCCCTTGTCAGTAGTGTGGTAACCCTCAGGTCAAACTCACCAGCAGTTGTCTGTCTCTAATGAATGGTCCTCTGGGACTATGGTGACATTATCTTTAGTGTATAAGGGTTGTCACTCTGGAGGAGGTGCAGATTCATGTTTGAGGTATGCTCCTTCTTTTGGTACAAGACTACCAGGTTTTTCCACAAGCCCTGAGAAATGCCTATCTTTCTTCATTCCAAGCCACAACAATCTTCTCTTTGTCACATTTCCTTTCACCATCTGCTATCCTGCTGTTACCACCTGCCTGTCTTCAGGACCACCTTTTGTTATTTTATAAAATCAACCTATTCAGAGATGTTATTACATGCCCCTGGAGCTGGTGGGACTTGAACGCAGGTCTCCTGATGCAGATGTGGGGACACTACCTCCCCCATGTCACAAGAGACCACCTATCCTTTGTTTCACTCCATTCCCTCTGCCAGCCCTTTCCCCAGTCAGAAACCCCTTCCTTTTGTCCTCTGTCTGAAAGCTATTAACCTGTAAC
Organism: Hemiscyllium ocellatum; assembly: GCF_020745735.1. Taxonomy (NCBI): domain Eukaryota; kingdom Metazoa; phylum Chordata; class Chondrichthyes; order Orectolobiformes; family Hemiscylliidae; genus Hemiscyllium; species Hemiscyllium ocellatum. Next base: position 15,670,042 of record NC_083426.1, on the reverse strand, counting down.
ATTTTCTAGTTCTGAGCTTTCTCTCTCTCTCTCCACAAATACTGCCTGCTCTGTTGAGTAGTTCTAATGATTTGCCATCTTTTTTAAAATTTCCAGCTTTTGTTTCTGTTCCATTATTGCGTGATTTTCATAAATACCACACAGCCAGCTTCTTCTGTGGCTAGGTTCACGGGCCCATTGCTACTGCTACTTCCTGAAAGGCAATAATTACTAAGCATCTGTGACATTTAGCAATGTATGTGGTATTCTTTGCCCTTCATGTGTGTTTTGCACTTGATTTGTTGACATGCTTTACATTATTTGAAAGGATGATTCTGTTTTCCCTTTACCTAAAAATAATCTTTTTTTAAAAAAATGTTTTTACCCACTGATTTGCCTCTGAATTTTCCGCATTTCAATTAAGCAACTAACTATGTTGATTCCAGAGATACTGTTTATTACAAAAGTTCAGTGACTCAGTACTACCTTATATAGAAATGAACTTTGCAGACCAAGAGAACTCTAGTTTCAATAGCTAATCTGCTCAATTACCTAACTTCAGCCAAGGTGTTCTCAAAGTAGTCCCTGGCCTAATGTGGAGTCCACTGTTGTGATTGTAATGAGGTCAGCCAGGTGGACCTCATAGAATATGAGTTCCCTGATTGGGGTTGTTAATCTGGTGGAAATTGAATAAAGATTTGTGCACCTTGCGTCTTCCACTGTGTCTCGCACTGACACACACACATGGATGCTGGGGAAAAAATACGCCCAAAAAAAGAGAAAAAAGATTAAACAGCTGTGTCACAGGTTCTAGAAAAATGAACAAGAGTGTCAGACAGGAGAAAGTGAGGTCTGCAGATGCTGGGGATCAGAGCTGAAAATGTGTTGCTGGAAAAGCACAGCAGGTCAGGCAGCATCCAAGGAACAGGAGAATCGATGTTTTGGGCATAAGCCCAGAAGGGCTTTTCCAGCAACACATTTTCAGCAAGAGTGTCAGACATCCTGGCACTCTGAAAGCTGGCTGTGAAAGAGCTGGACCTGTGTCAAGGACTCTCCGTGTGTAATAAAGGGTGGCTTGGTGATGGGACACCAGCCTCTCTCTGTGGAGTTATTTCACCCACTATCATCTTTTTTTTAAGAGGCAGACCTTCCTCAACCTCTTCCTTAGTCTAAGTTGAACAAAATGCATCCAATATGTATCCATCTGATTTTGATTTGTTATGTTAAAAAATTATCAAACTTCACAATGATGGGAAAACCTGTGATTGCTACCAAGAAAAGGTAATGGGTGGGTGTAGGTCAATAAGACTATACAATGTAGCCAGAGTGTGCTGGATGTAAACGCCAAAACTCGCTTGCTGTGGGCACTGCTTGATTTGGTTCTCTGCCAAGCAGGGACCTGGAGAAATGTTGCAAAAGGTGTGCTGGCAATCCTCCTGTGTCAGTGCCATCTTGCTAGCATGCTTCCTCCTGTTCCATGCAGAAGGTCCCACACCTCCTCACTTAGAAACTCCCACAGACACACCTAGAAGACTGGCTCCTTTTGAGGGATTGTTTCCTTCATTCTTCGGCTTTTTGCCTGGGAATTGACCTTAATATGTATGTAAATTGCCACTTACATCTTCCTTGTGTAATTCTGCCTGCACTTTTCATAGAGTCCTAGAGGTTTACAAAGGACCATCGACCCATCAAGTCTGTGCTAGTCAAAAACAACCACCGACCTATTCTAATCCCATTTTCCAGCACTTGGCCCATAGCCTTGTATGCATTGGCAGCACAAGTGCAAGTCTAAATACTTCTTAAATGTGACAAGGGTTTCTGCCTCTACTACCCTTACTTGCTGTGAGTTCCAGATTCTCACCATGCTCAGGGTGAAAATATCTTTCCTCACGTCCCCTCCAAACATCCAAACCCTTACCTTAAATCTGTGCCTCTAGTCTTGGTCCCTCCATCAAGGGGAAAATCCTCTGCCTGTCTACCCCATCAATGCCCCCCATGATTTTATTTACCTCAGTTATGTTGCCGCTCAGTCTGCACTGCTCCAAGGAAAACAACCCCTGACTGCCCAATCTCTCATCATGCAGCAGGCTGGAAGAACACAGCAAGCCAGGCAGCATCAGGAGGTGGAGAAATCAATGTTTTGGGTATAACCCTTCTTATACCTGAAACGTCAACTTTTCCACTTCCTGATGCTGGCTGGCTTGCTGTGTCCTTCCAGCCGCCTGCATGTCTACTTTGGATTCTAACATCTGCAATCTTTTTGTCTCTAATCTCTCATCATAACTAAAATTCTTGAGTCTACGCAATATCCTGGTAAATCCCCTCTGCTCCCTCTCCAGTGATATCACATCCGTCCTATAACGTAGATCTGCAGACAATACTCTAGCTATAACCTAACCAACACTTTATACAGTTCCAACATAACCTGCCTGCTCTTAAAGTCTATGCCACAGCTAATAAAGGCAAGAACCTATATGCCTTCTCAACCACTTTATCCACCCATCCTGGTATCTTAACAGACCAGTGAACATGCATATCAAGGTTTCTCTGATCCTCCATATTCAGCAAGGTTCTATTGTTCATCATGTAGTCCCTTGCCTTGTTTGTCCTGCCCAAGTGTATCACCTCACATATATCCAGATTGAATTCTATTTCCCAGTAATCAGACCATCTGACCAGCCCATCTATATACTCCTGTAATCTAAGGTTATCCTCCTCACTATTTGCCACCTTATAGGCCATCCATTAACATGGTCATGATGTGTCTTTCACCTTTTTTTGTATTGGGCCACACTTACTTTGGATTCAAAACTAGACTGCTCAAGGAGAATGCAAAGTCAAAACTTCGCTTCAAACTTCAACGTTTGTAGAACTCTATTGTATGTTGACACTATATACAACTGTGGGGAAAGTGAGGACTGCTGATGCTGGAGAATTAGAGTCAAAACATGGCTCAGGGAAAGTACAGCAGGTCAGGCAGCATCCGAGGAGCAGGAAAATCGATGTTTTGGGCATAAGCCCTTCATCAGGAATATTGATGATGAGGGGCTTATGCGCAAAACGTCAACACTCCTGCTGCTTGGCTGCTGCCTGACCTGCTGGGTTTTTCCAGCACCACACTTTTCGACTATACACACCTGTGTATAACAATCTGAGAAGTACCTGGTTAAATCTTACGTTAGATTATTAAGAGACGATTATCCTCAGTTGATTCTCTCTCCAGAACAAATTCAACTCTAGTTCATTCCTCCCATGTTGTGCTATTTAAGCCATGTGGGAAACACTTCCATGACATCACCATATAGTGGCTCCCAAGGTCCAATACCCACAATGTGGAAACACATCCATTAACCTTTGCAATATAAGATGGGGATAAAACTCACAGTGGTATAGGCGGACAGAAGACTAGAGCTGAAAATGTGTTGCTGGTTAAAGCACAGCAGGTTAGGCAGCATCCAAGGAACAGGAAATTCGACGTTTCGGGCCAGAGCCCTTCATCAGGAATGAGGAGAATGTGCCAGGTAGGCTAAGATAAAAGGTAGGGAGGAGGGACTTGGGGGAGGGGCGATGGAGATGTGATAGGTGGAAGGAGGTCAAGGTGAGGGTGATAGGTTGGAGTGGGGTGGGGGCGGAGAGGTCAGGAAGAAGATTGCAGGTTAGGAGGGCGGTTCTGAGTTGAAGGAACCGACTGAGACAAAGTGGGGAGAGGGGAAATGAGGAAACTGGAGAAATCTGAGTTCATTCCTTGTGGTTGGAGGGTTCCCAGGCGGAAGATGAGGTGCTCCTCCTCCAGCCGTCGTGTTGTTATGTTCTGCCGATGGAGGAGTCCAAGGACCTGCATGTCCTCACTGGAGTGGGAGGGAGAGTTAAAGTGTTGAGCCACGGGGTGGTTGGGTTGGTTGGTCCAGGTGTCCCAGAGGTGTTCTCTGAAGCATTCCGCAAGTAGGCGGCCCGTCTTCCCAATATAGAGGAGGCCACATCGGGTGCAGCGGATGCAATAGATGATGTGTGTGGAGGTGCAGGTGAACATGTGGCGGATATGGAAGGATCCCTTGGGGCCTTGGAGGGAAGTGAGGGAGGAGGTGTGGGCGCAAGTTTTACATTTCCTGCGGTTGCAGGGGAAGGTGCCGGGAGTTAAGGTTGGGTTGGTGGGGGATGAGGACCTGACGAGGGAGTCACGAAGGGAGTGGTCTTTGCGGAACGCTGATAGGGGAGGGGAGGGAAATATATCCCTGGTGGTGGGGTCCGTTTGGAGGTGGCGGAAATGACGGCGGATGATACGCTGTATGCGGAGGTTGGTGGGGTGGTAGGTGAGAACCAGTGGGGTTCTGTCTTGGTGGCGGTTGGAGGAGCGGGGCTCAAGGGCGGAGGAGTGGGAAGTGGAGGAGATGCGTGGAGGGCATCGTCGATCACGTCTGGGGGGAATCTGCGGTCCTTGAAGAAGGAGGCCATCTGGGCTGTACGGTATTGGAACTGGTCCTCCTGGGAGCAGATGCGGCGGAGACGAAGGAATTGGGAATATGGGATGGAGTTTTTACAGGGGGCAGGGTGGGAGGAGGTGTAGTTCAGGTAGCTGTGGGAGTCAGTCGGTTTATAGTAGATGTCTGTGTTGAGTCGGTCTCCCGAGAGAGAAATGGAAAGGTCTAGGAAGGGGAGGGAGGAGTCTGAGACAGTCCAGGTGAATTTGAGGTCGGGATGGAAGGTGTTGGTAAAGTTGATGAACTGTTCAACCTCCTCGTGGGAGCACGAGGCAGCGCCGATACAGTCATCGATGTAGCGGAGGAAAAGGTGGGGGGTGGTGCCAGTGTAGTTGCGGAAGATGGACTGTTCCACATATCCTACGAAGAGACAGGCATAGCTGGGGCCCATGCGGGTACCCATGGCTAGTACCACATTCCAACACGTTGGCTTTCCTCAAACTTATTTCATTATTAAAATTATTACCATCCACATAATTTCCTCCCAGAAGTTTATGAATTGGGTCTCACAAGCTCTCCAGGTTCATGAAAAATACCTGACGGCACTTTCTTATATACAGGTGGTCCAGTGAATTTTGAGGCAGGTTTACCTTATTTGCTTATTCATGAAGATTGCATTTCCACACTAAATTTGTGGAAGAGAGTCAATTAACTGGGTATTCTCATTCTCACCCAATTTTCTGGTATTTATTGTTCTCCATACTCAACAGTGTTCATGGTAAAAGGTTAAGTGAAGTTAGCTTTACGTCCACAAGTCTCTCTTCTACTAAACAGTAAACATGAGCTTTATAAAATTGTTTATATTTTTGATAATCAGCCCACACTGCAACTAAAGATGTTGCTTGCTACGATGCTCAATTACAATCTCTGCTTCCTCACCCACACACACACAGATATAAACATATCCACTTCACCCACGCATATACATACACAAAGGTACGTCACACCCACACATGTACACACACACACAAGCATATCCACCTCATCTACACGCATGTCACACCCACTCCCACACACACCCCACACACACACACACTCCCACAAACAGGCGCATCACTGCCATTCCCACAAACAAACACACTCCTACGTTCACAAACACACATAGAGTCAGAGAGTCATAGAGATGCACAGCATGGAAACAGACTCTTCGGTTCATGCCAACCAGATGTCCAAACCTAATCTATCTGACAGCAAAGAAAAGAGCACCATTACTCATCTGGTCACCTGATTTTTGGAAAGTTATTGTACACAATGTGGGTATCACTGGCTAATCCAGAATTTGTTGTCCTTCTTGAATTGCCATTAAAAGATGGTGTTGAGTCACATATTGAAACACTGCAATCCTTGCAATCAACAAATCATTGCAATGTCATAATCCATATAATTTATATCTCTAATTGGTTTTGCTGGAGGACATCCATTTCTAATACATATAATAAGATTGCTGAAACTGATTACGATGTGTGTGAAAGATCTTTGAGTGAAAATAGTTTTGCATTTGGCTTTGATTCATTTTACAACCACATGCTTTAAGGCTACCTATACTTATGATTGGCATTCGGGCAAGGTGTTGCAAGTGACTAACAATGGGGGAACTCTATCCCAACATGAACCAGCATCTTTACGAAAGAAAAGAAACGTATTGGAGGGAAATTAGAATCTAGTATCCTCGAGGAGCTGGTGGTAGTGTTCATAGAAAGTGCTTGTTAAATTTAGCAGTTTGCAAAAAAGTTCTTTGCATTAACTAAAAGTTCCAGAAGTTAATTCTGAAATTAAGGTAATGGAAAGCATTGTAATGTATATGGACCTCTGATATTCCGAGGGACTTGGATGTGGAGAGGTAGTGGTGTAGTGATATTGTCATGGGACTTGCAATCCAGAAACCAAGGCAATTGCTTTAGGAACATGGGTTTGAGTCCCACCATAGCAGATGGTGAAATTTGAATCCGTGAAAATCTGGAATTAAACCACTGTGAATTGTTGTAATAACCCATGTGATGCAATAATAGAGTCATAGAGATGTACAGCATGGAAACAGATCCTTCGGTCCAACTCATCCATGCCGAGCAGATATCTTAACCTAATCTCATCCCGTTTATCATTACTTGGCCCATATCACTCCAAACCCTTCCTATTCATATACCCATCCAAATGCCTTTTAAATGTTGCAAGTGAACCAGCCTCCACCACTTCCTCTGGCAGCTCATTCCCTACACGCACCACCCTCTGTGTGAAAACGTTGCCCCTGAGGTCACTTTTATATCTTTCTCCTCTCCCCCTAAACCATGACCTCTAGTTCTGGCCCCCTGCACCACAGGAAAAAGACTTTGTCTATTTATCCTATCCATGCCCCTCATGATTTTATAAACCTCTGTAAGGTCACCCCTCAGCCTCCAATGCTCCAGGAAAAACAGATACAGCCTGTTCAGCCTCTCCCTATAGCTCAAATACTTCAACCCTGGCAATGTTCTTGTAATTCTTTCTGAACCCTTTCAAGTTTCACAATATCCTTCCGATAGGAAGAAGACCAGAATATTCCAAAAATGGCCTAACCAACATCCTGCACAGCCGCAACATGACCTACACTAAATGCTCTGAACCATCAATGGAAAGCAGACCAAATGCCTTCTTCACTATCCTATCGACCTGCGACTCCACTTTAAGACCGTAAGACCATGAGACATAGGAGTGGAGTAAGGCCATTCAGCCCATCGAGTCCACTCCGCCATTCAATCATGGCTGATGGGCATTTCAAAGCTGAAAATGTGTTGCTGGAAAGGCACAGCAGGTCAGGCAGCATCCAAGGAGCAGGAGAATCGACATTTCGGGCATGAGCCCTTCTTCAGGAATGAGGAAAGTGTGCCAAGCAGGCTAAGATAAAAGGTAGGGAGGAGGGACTTGGGGGAGGGGCGTTGGAAATGCAATAGGTGGAAGGAGGTTAAGGTGAGGGTGATAGGCCAGAGTGGGGGTTGGGCGGAGAGACCAGGAAGAAGATTGCAGGTTAGGAAGGTGATGCTGAGTTCGAGGGTTGGGACTGAGTATATAATTCCCTGGCTTGTCCTTACCATCTTTCTTAAATAATGGTACCACGTTAGCCAACTCCTGTCTTTTGGCACCTCACCTGTGACTATCGATAATACAAATATCTCAGCAAGGTGCCCAGCAATCACTTCCCTAGCTTCCCACAGAGTTCTAGGTTACACCTGATCAGGTCCTGGGGACTTATCCACCTTTATGTGTTTCAAGCCTCCTCTGTAATATGGACATTTTTCAAGATGTCACCATCTATTTCCCCACATTCTATATTTTCCATGTCCTTCTCCACAGTAAATACTGATGCAAAATGATCATTTCATAACACTCCCATCTCCTGCAGCTCCATACAAAGGCCACCTTGCTGATCTTTGAGGGGCTCTATTCACTCCCTAGTTACCCTTTTGTCCTTAATGTATTTGTAAAAACCCTTTGGATTCTCCTTAACACTATTTGCCAAAGTTATCTCATGTCCCCTTTTTGCTGTTGAGAACTTCAACTGTTAGATTAGGTCAATCCTTTTCCATCACTATTTTAAAATGAATAGAATTGTGGTTGCTGGCTCCAAATGCTCCCCCCTGATACCTCAGTCACCTGCCCTGCCTTATTTCCCAAGAGTAGGTCAAGTTTTGCACCTTCGCTAGTGGGTACACCCACATACTGAGTCAGAAAACTTTCTTGTACACTCTTAACAAATTCCTCTCCATCTAAACCTTAACACTATGGCAGTCCCAGTTTGTATTTGGAAAGTTAAAATCCGCTACCATAACCACCCTATTATTCTGGCAGATAACTGAAATCTTACAAATTTGTTTCACAATTTCCTGCTGACTATTGGGGGTCTATAATAAACTCCCAGTAAGGTGATCACCCCTTTCTTATTTCTACCCAAATAACTTCCCTGGATGTATTTCCTTCCTAAGTACAGCTGTAATGCTATCCTTTATCAAAAACGGCACTCCTCCTCCTCTCTTGCCTCCCTTTTTATCCTTCCTGTAGCATTTGTATCCTGAGACATTAAGCTGCCAGTCCTGTCCATCCCTGAGCCACATTTTTGTATTTGCTGTGATATCCCAATCCTATGTTCCTAATGATGCCCTGAGTTCATCTGCGTTCCCTGTTAGGCCTCTTGCATTGAAATAAATGCAGTTTAATTGTTCTCTGCTTTGTTCCTGCCCATAAGTAAAAAGTGAGGTCTGCAGATGCTGGAGATCAGAGCTGAAAATGTGTTGCTGGTTAAAGAGCAGCAGGTCAGGCAGCATCCAAAGAACAGGAAATTCGACGTTTCGGGCTAAAGAACGGCTTTAGCCCAAAATGTCGAATTTCATGTTCCTTGGATGCTGCCTGACCTGCTGCACTTTAACCAGCAACACATTTTCAGCTTTGTTCCTGCCTGTCCAGGAAGTTTACCTACACCTGACCCCAAACCCATAGCAATGTGGTTGACTCTTAACTGCCCTCTGAAGTGTCCCTAGCAAGCCAGTCAGTTCAAGGGCAATTAGGGATAGTCAATAAATGCTGACTCCCAGCCAGCAACACCCACATCACATGGAGGTACACAAGCAATTAGGGAGGCCAATGGTATGTTGGCTTTCGTTGCATGAGAATTGCCACAGAATAGGGAAGTCTTGAGACGAATGTACAGAGCTTTGATGAAACCACTACTGGAGTAGTGCGCATAGTATTGGTCTCTATATCAAAGACATTACACATGTCCTAGAGGAAGATATGGCAATGATTCGATTAGTTAATTCATGAGATGAGAAAATTGTCTTATGGTGAAAACCTGAGAGAAAAGGGTCTGTACTCTTCCTTGTTGAGAATAATGAGAGATGATTTTATTGAAAAATACAGTTTGGGCCTTGATAAAGTCGAAAATGAGAGGTTGTTTCTCTTAGCTGGAGAAACTATAACACAGGGACCTAGTCTCAGAAAAAGGGATGAATCATTTAGGAATGAGATAAGGAGAACTTTCTTCATTCAATGGATTGTGAATCTTGGAAATTTTCTTTCACAGGGAGTTGTGAGTAGTCCGCTATACAATTTATTTAAGGCAGAGTCAGACAGATTTTGTTCATTCAGGAAATAAGGAGCTTTAAGGAATCATAGAGAAATTGAGTTGAAATAGAAAATCTGCCATGGTCCAACATGGAATAGCAGGTTAAACTATAGATGCCATTTGATCTATCCTACTCTGATTTACTATGTTCTTTTTTTTCTGGTCACTTAGAATTAACACAACTGACTCTTTATAGTTTTTGCTGATTAGTGGCAATTCTTGAGCCACCCACACATTTTCTGTATATTTACAGCTTCGGAAACTGTGTTGGTAACTTAAATTTCTTTAAGAGTGAGCCAACAGAATTATGCATTACCTGGGATTATTAACAGTGGGAGATGTCAAACAATATGGCTGCAAGACAATTCTGTCGATTGACATGTTCCAGAGTGTTATAGAACTTTAATATATTATTTGGTAACTTGAGTTCTAAAGTAAAGGTAGATGGACTTTTGGTTTTCAGTTCTGAGAAAGCAACTTGTTTTACATAAGGTTCACAATTTCTTTTTGCAGTGAGTCAAAATAACATGTCAAGGAAGTCATGAGACTTAGGTAAGGGATGAGATGAGCTACCCGATGAGGCAATTGTAGGGATGTTTATTAAACTGAGCCTTTTTGAGTGAGGAAAAGTGAGACCTAAAGTAGGTTGAATACTGAAGAAAATACCATTGCAAGCAGATGAGCTATTTAAAAATCTAAAAGAAATCAGAAAAGCAGAAAAGCAAGAAAACTCCCCTAGAGGTCAGAGAGAAAGGTCAGTGAGTTATTCTGTGCCTGTGTGTCTCTGGGAGAGAGACAGAATCACTATTTGCAAGCTCATCAGTTCAGTGCAAAAGTAAGGAGTGAAATAAAGGTGATATTTATCTGGGGTTGAGTGTCAGTAAAGGATATTACTTGTAAAAGGGATTTAGTCTTTCCTTTTGCTGTTTATGAAAAAACCTTTCCATATTATCATTATACCTACATAGCTTTGCTTGCCTCTTATTTGTGTAATAAACTTAGGCTCTTTTCTTAAAAGTAACTTGTTAGTCTCTTGTTAATATGTTCAGTTGTTGATCACCATAGCATTCAAAAATAAAATTGATCTGTTGAGACAGAGCTATTCAGTATTACCACCAGTATGTCCATCACAAAGTAGAGGTCTTATTGGGATGGAAAGCCATTGAATTTTAGAGGCATTCATGAATCTTTAAGGAAATTAATACCTGGAACTACAGGAAATAAAAATAGGAGAATTGTTGTGAAGCACATCGGGTGGGAGAGTCAAAAACCGCCTTTACATTTTTGTAAGACTTCCTGGGATTAAAAAATATAGCCATGGATTGTTTGAAATCTTTGACTAAGGCTGCCAGAGACAGTGCGCAGATTAATTTGTCTTAGAAATAATAAATGCACAAAGATGAAATTCTTGAAGTGATTACCCAGCACTTAGAAGTAGAAGGAGAGAAACTTGAAATTGTGATGTCACAGGAAATGCTTAGCATATCTGGCAAAATATGTGAAGAGAAATCAGGGTTAATGTTTCAGGTCCAGTGACCCTTCCTCACCGGACCTGAAACGTTAACTCTGATTTCTCTTCACGGATGCTCTCAGACCAGCTGAGTTTTTCCAGCAACTTCTATTTTTCTTTCTGATTTACAGCATCCGCAGCTCTTTCAGTCTTTATTGCAATGTCACTGTCGACATTTGCTAATATTCATATAGAAAACTAATACATTGAATTAGAATTGAAAAGAGATGATGAAAAGAAAATATCAATGGAAGGGAGAAGAAAGAAAGGAAAAGAGAAATGGAAATAAGAGCAGTAGATTTGGAAAATGAGGAGACAAAAACAAAAGAAATTCAAACAGTAGAAAGAAAAATGAAGAGAAATTGAATAAAACAAGCTTGAGATCAAAAGAGTGTGAGAAATGAGATAACATGACTTGTCTCGAGAAAAGCTTAGACTAAAGCAAGAAAGAAGAGACAGTGGCTCAGAGGATGATTGTGAGCCCAATGATGAATTTGATTTAATTAGAAATCTGTGTCTATTGTTTTTATGTACAATGGATGGAGTTGAAAGAATTAAAAAATCTTTTTTTAATCTCATTTAAACATCTTTATTAACTCATTTTAACATTTTAACAACTCATTAAGAAAACAAAAGCAAGGAAGTTATAGAGGCCAAAGATGCTTGGAATTCAATATTACATTGTTCTGAAAGTTACAGAAACGAATTGTACGCCAGTTTGTCAGAGATAAAACTGCAGACTATCAAACTGTTAAAACAGCAATCTAAAGTTTCAATATAAAGTCAAAGAAAGATTTTGAGAATGTGAAGAAAATCATGATTATGGAAGAATTCAATTTTCAGTAGTTTTCCAGAATCTCTTAAGAATTATTGTGATGAGTGTCAAGTTTAAAAATTCAGAGAACCAGCGATTCTGGCGGGTAATTAAGATATTTTGCATAGTTACATTTGTAAAAATGACCAGATGGAAATTGACAAGGAAATTGGAGGAATAGAATATTTGGGGATGGAAATGGATTAAGATCAGGGAACAAACAGAAGGACACCGTCAACAAGATTTCCTGAAGAAATGCCTTAGAAAAAACTGTGACAAAAGTAGTGCAGTAAAGTCAGTTCAATTGTTCACATGATATGAATTATCCAAAGAAGTACAGGTAGATCAAAGGCTAAATTGTAAGTCACTGATATTCAAATAAATAATATCTGGGAGTATCTGGCTAATCAAGATGATATCAAACTTTGAAGACCTTGATTTTCAGGAATATCCTAGTAATTGAGGTAAAGGAATTCCTTTGTTTTGATTTCCCATTAGGGATTTCCTGATGACTTCTCAAGATTCAGATTTTAAATTGATCTCAGGTTATGATGCAAGAGGATCACTTAAATTATTTAAACGAATATAAAGAAAGCTCAGATTCTCCAACTTCAACTTGCATGTCGGACTTCACAAAAAGCTAATCAAATTTTGCAAGTTGGGTCAAAAAGCATTTGAAAAGTGGTCAACAAACTGTTTGATAAAAAGATAAAAAAAAAGCAAATCTCAGAGTTTTACTGCTGGACAAAAGGTGTTAGTGTTGTTACCTCTCTCTGGGCAACCATTAATAGCAAGGTACATTGTATCTTATAAAATTAGAAATGAACTCAGTGGTGTAAATTATGTAGTAAATACACTAGACAGAAGGAAAAAAAATCAGTGATTGTTACAATGATAGTCTGACATGGAGGACAGTGAGAACGAAGTATATTTACAACAGTGAAAGATGTAAATGGAAAGGCAAGCACTGATTAAGGATGGTCAACATGGCTCTGTGTGTGGGAAATCATGTCTCACAAACCTGACTGAGTTTTTTGAAGAAGTAACAAAGAGGATTGATGAGGGCAGAGCAGTAGATGTGATCTATATGGATTTCAGTAAGGGGTTCAACAAGGTTCCCCATGGGAGACTGGTTAGTGAGGTTAGATCTATGGTATACAGGGAAAGTTAGCCACTTGGATGCAGAATTGGCTCAAAGGTAGAAGACAGAGAGTTGTTTTTCAGATTCGAGGCCTCTGACCAGTGGAGTGCCATAAGGATTGGTGCTGGGTCCACTACTTTTCATCATTTATAATAATGATTTGGATGTGAACATAGGCGGTATAGTTAGTAAGTTTGCAGATGACACCAAAATTGGAGGTGGAGAAGGTTACCTCAAATTACAACAGGATCTTGATCAGATGGGCCAATGGGCTGAGGAATGGCAGATGGAGTTTAATTTAGATAAACACAAGGTGCTGCATTTTGGGAAAGCAAAACTTAGCAGGACTTCTACACTTAATGGTAAGGTCCTAGGGAGTGTTGCTGAACAAAGAGACCTTGAAGTGCAAGTTCTTAGTTCCTTGAAAGCGGAGTTATAGGTATATAGGATAGTGAAGAAGGTGTTTGGTCTGTTTTTTTATTGGTCAGAGTATTGAGTACAGGAGTTTGGAAGTCATGATGTAGCTGTATAGGACATTGGTTTGGTCAGTTTTGGAATATTACATGCAATTCTGGTCTCCTTCCTACCAGAAGGATATTGTGAAACTTGAAAGGGTTCAGAAAAGATTTACAAGGATGTTGCCAGGGTTGGAAGATTTGAGCTGTAGGGAGAGGCTGAACAGGCTGGGGCTATTTTCCCTGGAGTGTCGAAGGCTGAGGGGTGACCTTATAGAGGTTTACAAAATTATGAGGGGCATGGATAGGGTAAATAGGCAGGGAGTCCAGAACTAGAGGGCATAGGTTTAGGGTGAGAGGGGAAAGATGTAAAAGAGACCTAAGGGGCAAAATTTTCACACAGAAGGTGGTGTGTGTGTGAAATGGGCTGCCAGAGAGTGTCGGTGGAGGCTGGTACAATTGCAATGTTTAAAAGGCATTTGAATCGGTATTTGAATAGGAAGGTTTTGGAGGGATATGGGCCAGATGCTGGCAGGTGGTACTAGATTGGGTTGGGATATCTGGTCGGCATGGATCAGTTGGACCAGTCTGTTTCCGTGTTGCATATCTCTATGACTCTATGAATCTAAGTCTGGAGTGAAATAAAGACAACTTGACAATGACTTAGAAAGTGAAAATTCAAACGGCAATTCTCTAGTGAGCAGTTTGGATGAAACAAATGTGCTTAAGTAGTTTGATGGAATATCATGCTACTCTCAGAAAATGGCAGAAGTGACTTACAAAAGAAAATAAATGATTTGTGCAAAAAGGCAAGGAAAAACATCTGTAGTTAAATGTGATGTTAATGTGAGGATGCACTACCCATAAACCAACATCCTTAACATTCAGCAGAGGAAATGTAGCTCAAATGGGGGATTTGATTGAGTTCATGATGGACAATAGCATTATTGAGCTGAGTCATAGCTACTGAAGCTCCTCTGCAAACGAAATGGATCAAAATGAATATGTATAGATTATTTGAAAAAAAAACATAGAAACAGGGCAGCTTCATATATAATTCCCACAATTGAGAGGATTGGACATGTATTATTTGTTACAAAAGATATTGACAATTTTCTTTCACTGGTGTAGCCAAAGAAATATCAGTTTTCATAATACCAGATGGACTTTATCAATGTGAAGTCATGCAGTTTTGAATGAAAACATATTGCACCAGCGGTTTTCCATTGATTAACGGACACAGGATTATCCATCTAGGTTGTATACATAGATGACTTGGTCAGGTTACAACCTGCGAAGGACTTTACAAGGTATGAACAAATTGTATAATTCATTACAAAGTGCTAATTTGAGCTTAAATTTAGCCAGGAATGTATTTGTAAAAACAGAAGTGATATTACAATTAATATTTAATTTATTACGAGAAAATTTGCCACTCCACTGACTTAACCAGTTTATACAGTGAATGCATAACACTTTATATGAATACATGGAGATCTGAAACAAACAAAAGCAGAACTTGCTGGAGAACCTCAGAGGTTTGGCAGCATCTGTTTTCCCTGCACAGATGCTGCCAGACCTGTTAAGTTTCTCAAAAAATGTCTGTATTTATTTGTTTTGGACCCTATTGGTTTGATTCTTGGTCTGTACTGAGTTACATTTGTGTTGTGATGGTCCTGAGTAAAGCAGGTGACTATCACCTAGGGCTCCCTTTCCTGATCTAGTGACAGATGTACATAGACAAGCATTAGATGCAGTTTGATTATGATGGCCCATGATTGTGTAAGTAATTAATGTTTTCTTTGGAGATATTAGGTTCCATGAAGAACCAGGAGGCCCAGGAATCTTTATCATGGTGGTATTCACTCAGCAGTCAGTAAGGTTAGAGAGAGCCGCTTGTCTCCTCTAAAATGGTTGATGATGTAATCATTGCATCATGTATTCTGACTCTAAAAGTGACAGTCCACCATATTTATATAAATACACAACAGCAGAGGATATCAAACTTGTCAGTGTCTGCTGATCCATACTAAAGCAAAGAAATAATGACTGCTTTGGAGAAAGAAGTTTGTAAGGAAAATAAAAGTGATGCTTTTCATTCTGAGGGCTTATTGTTTCTTGGACTACAAGTGAATACATTTCAAAGTATCCTCCCTATGAATATGATATGTAAGTGCAGGATTATGAGGTTGAGAAGGTAGGGATCAGGAGGACAAAATGCCAATATTTTCAAGGAAGATGTGGAAGTAAAGGAATTTGGGAAATTATGGTGGCTCAGTGGTTAGTACAGCTGCCTCACAGCACCAGGGTCCCAGGTTCCCAGGTTCGATTCCACCCTCGGGTGACTGCCTGTGTGGAGTTTGTACATTCTCCCTGTGTCTGTGTGGGTTTCATCCCACAGTCGAAAGATGTACAGGTCAGGTGAATTGGCCATGATAAATTGCCCATAGCGTTAGGTGCATTAGTCAGAGAGAAATGAGTCTGGGTGTGTTACTCTTGTTGGGCCAAAAGGCCTGTCTCCACGCTAGGGATTCTAATCTAAAGAGAAACTGACAACAAATGTGGCTACAGTTAACATGCGTTACCAGTTGTTCAGATTTAATGCCTTTTTTATTCCATGAGTAAAACCCAAAACTTGTGCTTCATCACAATTGTTCCAATTCAATTCACAAATTATCAAGAAATTTAATGTAACTTTTTCAGTAACAGGGAATAGCTTGCCTTTATTACTTTCCGCTTGTGGTCTCCAAACTGCAAAGGTACAGCAGTTAAAATTTGCACTGAAATGGTCAGCTAGGTATCACGTAGGGAACAAGTTCAACATGGAACATAAAAAAAAGTGCTTCTAACTTTAAAACGTCTCATATTACCTGGAATACATTGTCAAAAACAAGTTTGTAAGACTAAGGGACACATGATACATGTCTTAGGGTCATTAAGTGTATTCAAAGCTTAGTTAGACAGATTATTAATCAGGGAGGAAGTGAGGACTGTGGATGCTGGAGATCAGAGCTGAGAATGTGTTGCTGGAAAAGCGCAGCAGGTCAGGCAGCATCCAAGGAGCAGGAGAATTGACGTTTTGGGCATGAGCCTTTCCTGAAGAAGGACTCATGCCCGAATCGTCGATTCTCCTGCTCCTTGGACGCTGCCTGATCTGCTGCGCTTTTCCAGCAACACATTTTCAGCGCAGATTATTAATCAGTACAAGAACCAAGAGTTATGAGAAAAAGGCAGGAAAGTGGAGTTGAGGATTACTAGAACAGCCATGATCTCTTTCAATAGCAGAACAGATTTGTTGGGCCGAAAGACCTAATTCTGCTCCTATGTTTTATGGTGACAACATAGCTGCATCCAAGGCAGCTGCTGCTGGTGTTTCATACTAAACATAAAATATTGCTGAAGAACCTGTTAGAGCTGCAAACCAAGTGCTAACCAAAAGTAATTCCAAGGTACATACTCTACTGGATACAAACAAGTCTTGAAAACAAACATCATAGTATAAAGGTAAATATTTGAGAGGACAAGATATCAACATTTTCAAGACAGAGAAGTAAGATAAATAGTGCGTTGATAAATTGTGTTGTATCTCATGTCCAGTATGTCAGTAAGCCTTTAAGAAATGTGCTCATGATATCATCACTTCATCATTATATGTGCCCTGATGGTACAAAGGTATCATACTCTATCTTATGTTTCGATCTCTTAAAGTATAAAACTCCACTGAATGAATGTTGCTCTTTTGTAAGCTACTAATTTAATGTTAGCCCAGATGCTTATGTGCCTGAGAAATGTAAAGTTTGTACATTGTCAATTGGATTCTTCAACACCATGATGTGCACACCCAGTTTTGTGTGCCACATTAGATAACGTACACATTACCACATCAGATAAATCACCTTGTTAGAGATAAATTCATACATTAATGATCATTCATCACACACTTGAAATCTTCATCCTGTAATGATTTACAAATATTAGCATGCTCTCTTTTTTTATTTTTGGGACCTGGCTTTGAATCTAGCTGTGGATAATGGAGTTAATTACATTATCAGCATGTTTAAAATTCTCAGTATTCACGTTACCACATAATCTGTGGAGCTATCTGGTCATCAAAATGTTCAAAGTTTTACTTTGTTTTTTTTTGTCCATTACCATTATGTTTTTTTTAAAATATCCTTTTATTCTGAAATATGGTTTTTATTCCATCTGTGTCTCAGCTCTGTGCTGTTTATACACAAAGAAAGAAAACCTCATTCCAATTAGGAAACACCTTTAAGAGACTTGGATAATGTGTATTGTTTAATGTGTGTGTTGTTGGCAAGGCCAACATTTGTTGCTCATCGTGGTTCCTCTGCTAAGGTGGTAAATAACTCTCTTTAACCTCTGAAAGTTTGGTACAACTGACTAATTTGTGTGGGGACTTCAGTGGGCTGTTAGGAGTGAACTGTAGTGTTGGCCAGGAGTCTTCCAGGGTAGGGCTGACTCATTTCATTCCCCATAGGATTGGGGTTTTGTTTTGTGCAACAAACAACTTCACAGTCACTGTTATACCTTTACAGAGCTTTAAAGAGAAATGTATTCTCAAAATGGAATTTGAATTCACAATGTAATACAGTCATAAAAATGCACAGTATGGAAACAGACCCTTTTGTCCAACTCATCCATGCCAACCGGATCTCTTAAATTAATCTAGTCCCATTTGCCTGCATTTAGCCCTTACTTCTCTAAACCCTTCCTATTCATATACCATCCAGATTCCTTTTAAATATTGTAATTGTACCAGCCTCTACCACTTCCTCTGGCAGCTCATTCCATACATGAACCATCCTCTGACATGAGCTATTAAAAATTTATCCAAGATTCCAATAAGATGGCCACTATAGTATCGTTCCTCATTTTTGCACCATGTATCCTCCACAGTTTAAACAGTCAAAGGTGACATCACTGAAACTCAAGATTCTGAGGGGACTTGACCAGGTGGATGTGGAAAGGATGTTTCCTCTTATTGGTGAATCTAAAACTAGGGGCTGTGTTTTAAAAATAAGGTGTCACCCATTTAAGTTAAAAATCACACAACATGAGGTTATGGTCCATAGGTTTATTTGGAACCACTAGCTTTCAGAGCACTGTTCCTTTATCAGGTGGTTGTGAAACCGCTCCACAACCACCTGATGAAGGAGCAGCGCTCCGAAAGTTACTGCTTCCAAATAAACCTGTTGGATTATCACCTGTAATTGTGTGATTTTTAACTTTGTACATGCCAGTCCAACACCAGCACCTCCATATCATGTCGTCCATTTATAACAGAGATAAGGAAACATTTTTCACTTGAAGCGTTGTGAGTCTTTGGAATACCCTCCCTCAAAAGATAGTGGATACATATTCTTTAAATTTTTTTTAAGGTTGAGGTAGATAGATTCTTGAGGAAGAACAATTGTGGCACTATGCAGGAATGTAGAGTTGAGGTTAAAATCAGATCAACCTTGGTCTTATTGCTTGGTGGAGCAGGTTTGATGGGCTGAGTGGTCCTTGTTTGTTTATTTGTATCATAACTACTGGGCTAGTCTTGCAGTTGTTTTACAGAGCATAGCATTTATTTGATAAACTGTAAAGCAGCAGAGGATGGTTGCTGATGCTTTCACACAGATATTTGAAGGAGCAGCTGGTTCAGTTGTCGCAGACAGTAGTCAAATCACAAATATTGTGAACCTGCGATCAATGATGTGCCAAATTAAAACCTATAATTCATAATAACCTTTTGTTTTTAATTCTACTCTTGCTACCCTGTGATTGCCAGCATTTTGAATCTGGTGCATTTGGCAGACTGTAGCTATTTGATCCTATTCAACCACAGTTTGACCCTCATGTCCCTCAGGAGCATATGTCACACGAACAGATGTGGCAGGTATACTATCATGTCTGCCATTACATTTAATCTGTGGGGAGAAAGGCCAGCTGGCTTGAGGCACTCAAGAGAAAGTATTTTAAAAATAAACCTAATCTCAAAAAAGCAGTAGCTGTGGATAAGGGTTAAATCTTCTATTTTTACTTCTTTAAACCTGTTATTTCATGTTAATTTGATTTGTAATATCAAATATCAATTTGTAATATTGTATATAAGGAACAATGTCAACTTTGATTCTGTTTTAAGTAAAACATTGGAGTAACTTTAATTTCAGTAAACTTCAGTAAAGCTGTCTTTCTAAAGGGGCAATTTTATTCAAGTGCTAAGAGTTAGCAAGTGGGGAGATTGTTAGGGAGGAGATGCTGAATCTGAAGGTCTGAAGTAGCTGAATGAACAGTGCACATAAATCTCGACTATTTTAGAATCAACTCTATGCATCAGTTCATCTCCACTCCCCTTGCACATCAAAACACCTCCCATTTATTGCTCCAATTAAGTCAGCTGCATACAATCTATAAACACGTGCATTGAAAAAAGTCAACAGTATAGACGAAAGAAGGTAAAAGCTAATGATAAGTATTTGATTTTCTAAAGGGAATACAGACAATGATATTCTTATAAGAACTGCCAGAAGTGACACAGCTACAGAATCAACATCAATAACAGTAAGTTAAAGCATAAAATATGGTAATGATATTTCTTTCAATCTAGGTCCAAGTTTGTTTTTAATTGAGAACTTTTCACAAAGTTCCTGGGCTAATGGTTCAACACATCAACAGCACTGGAGGGTAAGACTTTTCAAACAGTCAAACACGTAAACCTAAGGACAAATTAAATTCAGGAGCTCAACAGTTTTGAACCTGGGGTATTGGAATTAGTTAGAATATGAGCAATTATGTTGAAACTTGATTTTTGAAACAAAAGATATCAATACCATATACAAGTTATTTTCATCAAAATCAAGTGGGATTCAGTTCTTTTCTGCCAATTCTGATAAGCTGATAATATTTGACAAAAATCAAAAAGGTCACTGAAGGATATGGTTATGCTGTTAAAGCGTTTGCTCAAAGGCTTGATGTGAGACTGTAATAATGCACTATCTAATCAATTATAACTTTCCAAGTTTGGCTTCTCTTCACTAAAGACTGCAAATGCCAAAATTGATTCGATGTAATCTCTAATGTTCAAGCTTCTAAAGACTAACCTTGTTTTAAAATTATTTTGCGAACTTTCTTTTGGTCAAAGCTTACATTTCGTGCAATGCTGCATAAGGACGTCGTGTTTGACACATTTACTTCTGAAGATGTGGTGCATAGCAGATATCAGATTGAAAATCAAACTAAAGTTAGAGCATTTAAAAAGAACATTGCAGTCAAATCAGTGTATCATTTAATGTGATGGGCACAAATATACTATTTTTTTTCTCATGAACATATTTCCAACTGTCCAGCATTTTCATTCACTCAGCAACCGAAGTGCTTAATTTGACCAAAGAAACGATATAATGCAAAGAAACTGTTGCTTATTCGTTTAATTGAATATTATGATATATATTAACATTTTTATCAATATAAACGGAACTAATGTTCCAGATTTATTATGATTTGTTGGATATCACAAATAGGCAAAGCAAGAGTGTTCAGTTTAATAAAGAGATGGTTGCACAAACTCACATTGCTTTTTTATTCCAGGTGTTTTCAATTACTTCTGTTCGGTTTTGTATTTGCTTGATTTCTCCTCTGCAGGCTAACTGCACATTGAAACAATATCTCATGCTCCACTACACCTGACTGTTAGAGGTTTTCTTGCATTATGCACCACTACCTTTCTTTCAAGCTAAACATTCTTTCAAAGGATAAACATAATCATTTGGGAAGGGTGTAAGAACAAGATCATTGTCATTGAGAACACATTTGTACAACCTATCTCAATCATCAAAAATGTAACCAAAAGAGCCAAGAAGTCACCTTACAGTCCACATTTTCTTTCAATTCACATTTAAATTATTTTCAGATAATACTGAATATTGGATACCTGCAATACTGTGTAAATTTGGTTCTCTATATTTAAAGAATGATATATTTGCACTGCCGATAGCCACAGTGAAGATTCGTGAGGTTAGTCCCTGGAATCAGAGAGTTGTCCTGTAATAAGGGCTGAGTAAACTGGGATAATATTCGCTGGAATTTAGGAGAGGTAATCTCAGGAATTTAGGAGAGGTAGGAATCTTAGGAATTTAGGAGAGGTAATCTCATTGAAACATATGCAATTCTGAAGGAGCTTGACAGAGTAGACACTGAAACTCCAAGGAATCTAAAATACGGAACAGAGTGGGGATGAGGTAAGGAAATATTTCTCCACTCGTGCAGTTTTGGATCTTTCACATTTTCTACCCTAGAAGATTGTGGATGTTTTTTCATTAGATATATTTAAGGATAGCATTGACCGCCATTGTTTCTCTCAAGGAGTCAAGGGATATTGAGAGTTAATGAGGTGAATTGAAGCCCAACCTAAGTCTTGATAGACCATGTGTCGACTCCTATTCCTACTTCTCCTATTCTTCAGTCTAACATT
The DNA here is from genome assembly GCF_020745735.1 of Hemiscyllium ocellatum. Lineage (NCBI taxonomy): Eukaryota > Metazoa > Chordata > Chondrichthyes > Orectolobiformes > Hemiscylliidae > Hemiscyllium > Hemiscyllium ocellatum. The sequence continues at coordinate 15,648,094 of NC_083426.1, read as the reverse complement.
GTGGGCTAAACATGTCCAGAAATTGACTGTGTCAATTCTGGGGAATTTCCTGGAGGTTTTTCCTCTGTGAGCCCAATGGAGTTATTTCACACAATATTACACTGCTCACCTCATTAAGTATGCACTACACCTGCACAGCACCAGTCTAACACAATCGTGTGTTCATAAGTGCGAGATATTTGACAGTGCTGAAATGCTTTTCATGTTATGGCGCCATAATTAAACCCCAAATGCACGCTGTGTCAAATGCTGTCAGCCTGGTCTGAAGTAGCCACCCAGGTCAGAGTGTTGCCCATAGTCTAGAGGAACGTGCCACACTGCCACAAGAAGAGTAATGGCCTTCTGCTCCTCACAAAGGTAAGGGCCACCATCATGTCTCTATACCTCATACTCACTCTAACTCTGTCATTGGACTACCTCCCAAAAAGGACCATAGCTTCCACTCTCAATATTGTTTGTATTATTTTCTCTCAATGACTCTCATCCATCTCATTCCCCCCAACTACTAACTGTTCCTGCCCTCTGTGCTTTACTTGGGAACATCTCACCATCTTTCCTGACTGACAAAGGGCCAACTCCCTGAGTGACCATCGTCCCCCTTGACAGTACATTACTTCCAGTTGTGCTTCCAAAAGTGACCAGCTGCCTGGCTCTAGTTCTGTGCTAAAAGGCAAGGCAAGGTTGAGATGCTCTGAACATCCAGGAGGAATCAAAGTGAGTGAGCACTAAGAAAGAAAGCAAAGAGCATTGTCCCAATGCAATTCTGGGTGCCTGTCCCTGCATGCAAAGTGACCTAGCAACAGCATTGCAATAAAAAGTGTTGATGAACTCCAAAGAACAGTACTGAAGAACTGAACTTTATTCAAACTGAGTCTCAACTGTGCCATGATGATTTGGTGAGGATAGTGCTTTGCCAATGTCATCCAGGGTGGGCAAAGGGTGCAGATGGCTGCTATGCATGTAGCTTGTCCTTCAAAGCATCTAGGAACATCTTTGAAGAGCAAAATAAAGTTAATATTTCAGATCAATGACCTTTCACCAGACTTGCCATCCTATCATCCCTGATGGCATGAATGAGATAAGGAACTCTCTATGATTGGAATGTCTGGAGTAAACCTGAGTAGTGACATTCCACTGTGCACAAATGCATTGTTCTAGCAGGATATCATATGAATCCAATTTAGTATATTTACAAGGCTGTGTTGTTGGTGCATAATCATCCAGTTATATTATGTTAAAAATCTATCAGAAACCATGAGATTAAGTCTATAGTACTTACGGTTTGATATTCTGGACTGGAACACATTTACTAAACATAAATGTGAAGTCTAAGCTGTATTTTAAATTGTGTAAAATTGGGGTGACCACTTGAAATCCTGGTATTAGGATACAAAGTGAAAATCAAATGGCCAGTTCCCAATACTGGGATTCAATATTTGGATCTTGTTCAAGGAACATTACTTTTAGTGATGCACTCGACCCTCAAGCTGGTTTCATGTGCTTAAGGATCATATCCAGGAACTCCATGACTTTACCACATTACACTTGAACCTGTCCAGTCAGAATACATGGGACCAAGTCACTTCTGATTGTTGGAATTTTTTTGCAATATGGAATGATATGAGAAAGTTGAATCACATGTGAGTGAACCAGAAAACACCACTGATATAAATATTTACTGAATCACAAACCAGTGATTAAAAAGCATTATAAAGTAGTATAAAAATAAATTTATTTATCCAAATACTGTACCTTCCATATTTCCAATCTCAAAGCACTGTCCTATTATGATGTTTTAATTTGCTTGAGTCTGTTACAATAACCTTCCAGCCAACTAGTGTTTCTAAAACAATTGATTTCAGGACTAGACTTGCAATAGCTTATCATACAGAAGTATTTAAGCTTTATCCCTTAGGATGATTGAGACATTAAGTTGTATTGTATGATCAAGGTTTGTGCGAAAATTTGTAGCTCGGGTGCTCGTTGTTGTGGTTCTGTTCGCCGAGCTGGAAGTTTTTGTTGCAAACGTTTCGTCCCCTGGCTAGGCGACATCATCAGTGCTCTGGAGCCTCCTGCAAAGCGCTTCTTTGATGTTTCTTCCGGTATTTATAGTGGTCTGTCCTTGCCACTTCCGGGTGTCAGTTTCAGCTGTCCACTGTGGTGGTTAGTATATTGGGTCCAGGTCAATGTGTTTGTTGATGGAGTTTGTGGATGAATGCCATGCCTCTAGGAATTCCCTGGCTGCTCTCTGTCTGGCTTGCCCTATGATAGTAGTGTTTTCCCAGTCGAATTCATGTTGCTTGTTGTCTGTGTGTGTGGCTGCTAGGGATAGCCGGTCGTGTCGTTTCGTGGCTAGTTGATGTTCATGTATGCGGATTGTTAGCTGTCTTCCTGTTTGTCCTATATAGTGTTTTGTGCAGTCCTTGCATGGTATTTTGTAAACTACATTAGTTTGGCTCATGTTGGGTATCGGGTCCTTTGTTCTAGTGAGTTGTTGTCTGAACGTGGCTGTTGGTTTGTGTGCCGTTATGAGTCCTAAGGGTCGCAGTAGTCTGGCTGTCAGTTCTGAAACGCTCCTGATGTATGGTAGTGTGGCTAGTCCTTTTGGTTGTGGCATGTCCTCGTTCCATGGTCTGTCTCTTAGGCATCTGTTGATAAAGTTGCGCGGGTATCCGTTTTTGGCGAATACCTTTTATTGGTGTTCCTCTTCCTCTTTTTGCAGTTCTGGTGTACTGCAGTGTGTTGTGGCCCTTTTGAATAGTGTCCTGATGCAGCTTCGTTTGTGTGTGTTGGGGTGGTTACTTTCATCGTTTAGGACTTGGTCTGTGTGTGTTGTTTTCCTGTGTACCCTTGTGGTGAATTCTCCGTTCGGTGTTCTCTGTACTATCACGTCTAGGAATGGGAGTTGGCTATCCTTTTCTTCTTCTCTCATGAATCGGATTCCTGTGAGTGTGGCGTTGATGATCCGGTGTGTTTTTTCTATTTCCGTGTTTTTGATGATTACAAACGTGTCATCGACATATCTGACCTAGAGTTTGGGTTGAATTTGTGGTAGGGCTGTTTGTTCTAACCTTTGCATAACTGCCTCTGCTATGAGTCCCGAGATTGGTGATCCCATGGGTGTTCCGTTGATTTGTTCGTATATCTGATTGTTGAATGTAAAGTGTGTAGTGAGGCACAAGTCCAGTAGTTTAAGTATGCCGTCTTTGTTGATAGGTTCCGCCTCCTGTTTTCTGTTCTGTGTGTCCAGTAGGTTGGCTATTGTTTCTCTGGCTAGGGTTTTGTCAATCGAAGTGAACAGTGCCGTCACGTCGAATGAGATCATGGTTTCTCCTTTGTCTATGTGTGTATTCCTGATGACGTCCAAGAATTCCTGTGTTGATTGTATGGAGTGTTTGGATCCGCTGACCAGGTGTTTCAGTTTCTGTTGTAGTTCTTTGGCCAGTTTGTATGCTGGTGTCCCTGGTAGTGATACTATGGGTCTGAGTGGGATGTCTGGTTTGTGTACTTTGGGTAGTCCATAGAATCTGGGGATGTTGTTGCTTTCTGGTTTCATTCTTTGTAGGTCAGCTTTGGTTATCTGTCCGTTTTTTTGTAGATTCCTTAGTGTGTTATTTATTCTATTGGTGAGTTGTGGTGTGGGGTCAGAATCCTTCATTTGGTAGGTGTTGGTATCTGCGAGTAGTTGTGCTTTTTTGATGTAATCTGATTTATCTAGGATGACCGTCATTCTGCCTTTATCTGCTGGTAGTATGATTATGTTCTTATCGTTTCTTAGTGCTTTCAGTGCTTCCCTCTCCTTGGTGTTGAGGTTATGTGTTTGTCTTTTTCTTATCATCATAGGTATTGTATGATTTCAAACAGGGGAAAGTCAAAAGAAAGGGGTCAACAGTTATTGGAGAGTGTGAAATCATATTAGAATATTCATATGGAGTGACCAGCTTAATGGTCAAATCTTATAATTTGGTTAGTGTTAAATTGACAGGGTGCCATGCTGGAAAGTAATTTCTTGGATGCTCAGTGAAGACATAAGCAGTACATTCCCCCCCCCCCCCCGTCCATTTTCTTCACTCAAGGAGTAACTAGTCAAAGAGAATCAACGTTTCTGGCATGAGCCCTTCTTCAGGAATGAAGAAGGGCTCATTCCTGAAGAAGGGCCCATGCCCGAAACGTCGATTCTCCTGCTCCTTGGATGCTGCCTGACCTGCTGCGCTTTTCCAGCAACACATTTTCAGCTCTGATCTCCAGCATCTGCAGTCCTCACTTTCTCCGAGTAAATAGCCAACAAAACTCCACACAGTTGAGGAGTGGTCCGTTACTTGAGATGTCCAGGATTCCTTGAAATTATGAGTCATTGCCTTTATGAATGGAAATTCGTGAACAAGTTATATTCTTCTTTCTTAAAGGCTAGATTGAGCACAGCTCACACTGCATGATTTGACTATCAGGGTATTTTTTTTTAAGAAGCACACTCTTATTCTTAGCCTTAGCCATCAAGTGCTTGCAATGAAAAAAAATTACCCTGCAATCTCTGAAAAGAATTATCGAGGCAACAGAAGATAGTTCTAATTTGCCAGTTTGGTTCATAAGTTGCATATAGGCACAAGTTAGTTTGGTATATTCCATCTATTTAATTGAAAGGTAGTCTAGATTTATGAGAATCTCAAACCCATGTTACACAGGTCTCTGAAGAGAATTCTTCCACATAAATTATCAACTGTATGTAGAATTTCTTTGTTGTAATAACATACCCTGAGCTGACCCCAGATTTGACCACCAAATTCAAGGTATAATTTGGCTAGGGACCAATTTGAACTAAATAGCAAAGCATTTGCAATTGCCTGAGAGTTGGTTGCAGTTTAGAAGATGCATTTCAACCAGACAAAGACCAGAGAGTTTCAATCAAGTTTCTGTACTCCATTACAACCAGTTGCATCACCAAAGGTTCTGCTGTACTCTTGTTGGAGGAGAAAGCAGTAAAAGAATATTTGCAAATTATTTTATTTGCTTCATTGGCCAGTATCAGCTAAACAATTTTCTGTAACTTCAATTATGATTTTTTAAAAATATGGCAATTTTTTAAAGCGTTCTGACGGCATGCCTAATTCTGGCAGCCCAAGATTTATTGTCCATTCCTAGTTAGTGGGAAGGCACGAAAATCAACCACTTGATGTAAAATCAGAGTCACGTACACCGGGTAAGGGTTGCAGGTTTCCTTCCCTACAGGCTGTAGGTAAGATGAGTCAAGCAACCAACCCATTAACAAATCCGTTTATATTTTAGTGGCTAAAAGAAATTGGATGAATGGTCAGCCATCATGCTTGTAATAGTTGTAAATTTACCAACAATCCATTCATCATTTTCATTCAATTTCAAATCACAACCCTCAGATTGCTCAGATGTGCCATAGCTACAAGTTACTTTGCATGGTAAATGGTTGATTGCAATAGCAATTAAATTGCAATAACATCGCTAACTTCACTCATGAGATGTGCCTTCTGCATGGATCAATAACTGAATATTTAATGAGTTGTGAAAATAGCCTGAACTAAATTGAGAAGAAACAACTGCTGCAACTTTTATGTCTGTCTGTGAACCTTGGACAGATGTTTTCATTTGAGGAAGAGTCTGGGTTATAAAGAGTTAAAACTGGGTTCTGGTTGAATTGACCCAGACTCTCTGAAGCATTAACCAACAAATGCATATCGAAGTAATGCATCCAACGGCAAGGTTGGACAGTTTCTAACAAAACAAAATAACGACAAATGCGTTCTTTAAGAACCTTGTTTTCAGAATGTCCTGAATATTGATAATTGTGCACTGAGAATTCTTACATATAGTAATGTCACAGTGTGAATTGTTTGGGTTCAAAGAAAGGCATTGCTACTGCTGGAAGGTCACAGCATGATGGCTGACCATTCATCCAATTTCTTTCAGCCACTAAAGTATAAACGGATTTGTTAATGGGTTGGTTGCTACTCTTATTTTATGAACCAGCAAGAAATAGGACAAGAAAGAACAGCATGAAAAAGAGAATAAAAAAGAAAAAGAGAAGGAAAGACAGACAGACAGATAGATAGATAGGCAGGTAGATAGACAGATAGACAGACAGACAGATAGACTAATAGATAGACTGATTGCCAGACAGGTAGATAGACACGTAGGTAGATAGACAGACAGACAGATAGATAGATAGAAAGAAAGAATGAATTAGTTAATTCTATTTTGAAATCTGACATGAGGTCAAGTGTCCTAGTATATCCAATACGGAATGATGCATTTTCCTATTGTATGCACTCAGGATCATGAATTTGTGAGTCACATAAAAAATGAATTTGCTGTTTTGTGCAACGACCCAATTAGGTTCCATTTTAACTCCAGATGGATAGTATCAAAATGGGTGGAAGCCCTTGCTCACCATGATACTCCGCAACTTTTGGTTACCAGCTGAAACCATGATGGGCAACAGCTTGTATAAAAGTGAAATACAACCAACGTTGGAACTCTGAATCAAACACTGAATATTAGACAAACAAAGCAGGTCAGGCAGCATCTGTGCAGAAAGAGAAACAGAGTTCATGTTTGTGTCCGCTGTCTCTTTTCTTCAGAACTCAGCTCTGAACTTCTCCTTTGAAAACAAACTGATCAGGTCTGGGAAAACAGCATCCTCAAGTGAAGGGATTCTTTTCAAAATTTAACTTCATTGTGTTGCCTCCAATGTGCCAGGGTCCGTTATGTCTCAGATCGTACCTTTGGGGTCCTGAAGGGAGAGGGTGACCAGCCCCAAGTCGTGGTCCACATAGGTACCAACGACGTAGGTAGAAAGAGGGATAGGGATGTAAGGAAGGATTTCAGAGAGCTAGGGTGGAAGTTGAGAGCTAGAACAAACAGGGTTGTTATCTCTGGTTTGTTACCTGTGCCACATGACAACGAAGGAATAGGGAGAGATCTCAGCTAAACACATGGCTGCAAGGATGGTGCAGGAGGGAGGGTTTCAGGCACTAGGATAATTGGGACTCCTTCTGGGGAAGATGGAACCTGTACAAACAGAACAGTCTTCGTTTGAACCAGAAGGGGTACTAATATCCTGGGTGGGAAATTTGCTGGTGCTATTCAGGTGGGTTTAAACTAGCTCAGCAACGGGGTGGGAAACTGAGGTGTAGTTGCAATGCACAGGAGGACGAGAGTAGGGAGGACAGGGACAGGATTTCACAGTCACAGAAGTATGATGCCAGACAGCAAGAAATATGTCTACTTCAATGCCAGAGGTTTCCGAAATAAGGTAGGTGAGCTTGCAGCATGATAGGTCCCTGAGACTTCAATGTTGTGGCCATTTCGGAGACATGGATAGAGCAGGGTGAGGAATGGATGTTGCAGGTTCCAGGGTTTAGATCATTCATTAAGGACAGGCAAGGCAGTAAAAGAGAGGGATGTGTGGCCTTGTTAGTCAAGGATAGAATAACGGTGCCTGAAAGAATTTTTGACGAGGGCTCGTCTACTGAGGTAGTATGGGCTGAGGTTAGAAACAGGACAGGAGAGGTCACACTGCTTAGAGTTTTTTATAGGCCTCCGCAGAGTTCCAGAGAGGTGGAGGAGCGGATTGGCAAAATTATTCTGCGTAGGAGTGAAGGGAACAGGATGGTCATTATGGGGGACATTAACGTCCCCAACATTGACTGGAAATGCTGTAACTCTAGTACGTCGGATGGATCAGTTTTTGTCCAATGTGTAGAGGAAGGTTTTTTGACACAGTATATTGAAGGGCCGACATGAGGGGAGGCCACACTGGATGTGGTGCTTGGTAATGAACCAGGCCAGGTGTTTGATTTAGTTGTAGGTGAACACTTTGGAGAGAGTGACCATAATTCAGCTACATTTAGTTTAGCGATGGAAAGGGATAGGTACATGCCACAGGTTAAGATTTATTGATTGGGCAAGGGCAATTATAATGCGATTAGGCAAGAATTAGGATGCATAGAACAGGGTAGCAAAATGCGGGGGGTGCAGACAATGGAAATGTGGGGCTGGTCTAAGGAACAGATATTGCGTGTCCTTGATAGATATGTCCTTTCTGGCAGGGAAGAAGTGATAAGGTAAGGGAACCATGGTTTACTACAGAAATTGTATCTCTTGTGAAGCGGAAGAAGGAGACCTATGTGTTGATGAGACAAGATGATTCAGATAACACGATGGAGAGTTACAGATCAGCTAGGAAGGACTTAAAGAGAGAGTAAAGAAGAGCAAAGAAAGGACATGAGCAGTCTTTAGCAAATAGACTAAAGGAGAACTTAAAGCTTTCTATAGGTATGAGAGAAATAAAAGGATGAATCAGGTAGGAATAGGGCCAGTCAAAGACAGAAATGGGAAGTTGAGTATGGACCCTGTGGAGATTGGAGACGTGCTAAATGAACATTTCTCATCGGTTTTCACACAGGAAAAGGAGAATATTGTAGAGGAGAAGAATGAGGTATAAGGTACTAGACTAGAAAGGATCAAGGTTAGTTATGAAGAGGTGTTATCAATTCTAGAAGGAGTGAAAGTAGACAGGTCCCCTAGGCCGATGGAATCTATCCAAGGATTCTCTGGGAAGCTAGGGAAGAGATAGCAGAGCCTTTGGCTTTGATATTTGAGTCATCATTGTCTACAGGTTTAGTACCAAACGACTGGAGGATTGCAAATGTTGTGCCCTTGTTCAAAAAGGGCAGTAGAAATGACCCAGGTAATTATAAACCTGTGAGCCTTACATCTGTTGTAGGAAAAGTTTTGGAAAGGATTATAAGAGATACGATTTATAATCATCTAGCAAGCAACAATTTGATTGCAGATAGTAAATGTGGTTTCGTCAAGGGCAGGTTATGTCTCACAAACCTCATTGAGTTTTTTGAGAAGGTGACCAAGCCTGTGGATGAGGGTATGGCAGTTGACATAGTGATTGTAGACTTCAGTAAAGCCATTGATAACGTTCCACATGGTAGGTTGTTGGAGAAAATGCAGAGGCTTGGGATCGAGCGTGATTTAGCAGTTTGGATTAGAAACTGGCTTTCTGAAAGAAGGCAGCAAGTGGTGATTGATGGAAAATATTTAGCCTGGAGTCCTGTTACTATTGGTGTGCCACAAGGATCTGTTTTGGTACCACTGCTGTTTGTCATCTTTATAAATGACCTGTAAGCAGGCATAGGTGGATGAATTAGTAAATTGCAGATGATATTAAAGTCGGTAGAGTGGTGGACAGTGTGGAAGAACGTTACAGGTTGCAGGGGGATATGGATAAACTGCAGAATTGGGCTGAGAAGTGGCAAATGGAGTTCAATGCAGGTAAATGTGAGGTGATGCACTTTGGGAAGAATAACAGGAAGACAGAGTACTGGGTCAATGGAAAGATACTTGGTAATGTGGATGTGCAGAGAGATATTGGAGTCCATGTACACCCAGGTTGATAGTGCTGTAAAGAAGGCATGTGGTGTGCTAGGTTCCATTGGTAGATGGATTGAGTTCCAGAGCCGCAATATCATGCTGCAACTGTACAAAACGCTATTGCGACCGCACTTGGAATGTTGTGTACAGTTCTGGTCGCCATATTTTGGGAAGGATGTGGAATCGTTGAAAAAGGTGCAGAGGAGATTTATCAATATGTGTCCGGTCTGGAGGGAAGCTCTTATGAGGAAAGGCTGAGAGACTTGAATCTGTTCTCATTGACAAGAAGAAGGCTAAGAGGGGATTTATAGAGACATACGAGATGAACAGAGGATTAGATAGGGTAGATAGTGAAAGTCTTTTACCTAGGATGATGACATCAGCTTGTACGAGGGAAAATAACTACAAATTGAGGGGTGATAAGACAGATGTCAGAGGCAGGTTCTTTACTCAGAGAGTGGTAAGAGTGTGAGATGCCCTATCTGCCAACATAGTTAACTCAGCCACATTAGGGAGATTTAAACAATCTTTGGATAAGCACATGGATGATGATGGGATAGTGTAGGGGGATGAGCTGAGAATATTTTCACAGGTTGGCGCAACATTGAGGGCTGAAGAGCCTGTTCTGCACTGTATTGTTCTATGTTCTATCCAAGCAAGGAGGTAGATGAATAAAGAAGGTGAGATACCTGCCTACCTGTGAGCTTCAAATGTTAGTATATCTGTCTGAAACCATAACAACTTGGGGAATCTTGTCACAGGTCTCATTTGTATTACCAATAAGTGATGGGTTGATGGGATTTGAGATGACTCCAGTCACAGGCTGTGGCATTTTGAATGACCTTAAGTTTATCATGTGTAAAATGCATGAAAGCAGTCAGAAGTTGACTAGTATAGTCAAGTCTGAAGGTAATCAAGTCATGAATGAGGTTTTCAGCAGTGGGGTGGTGCAGCCAATGGTGCAGAGGTGGAATTTGGCAGACTACTTTTTATATTTAGAAGTACTGTTACACAGAACTAAACATGTTTTCTTCCCCATCACCAAATCACCAGCAGTAGATTCTCATCTATTAACTATGACCAGTGATTAAAATCAGCCATTAAGAGCAACGCAGACCATCAAAAATGAAGGCAAGGTAGGGTGAGGGGAGTGGGTTAAATCAAAATGGAGCTGGAAGGGGAAAGTGGGCAGTCTTTATGATAACACAGTTTAGCTAGACCATGTAAATATGAGTGGGCTAAATAGCTAACCTTCCTTAATTGCTGTTTCCATCAAAAAAGCATCGGCAGGAGCGTGATCGAAACACAAAACACTGGTCCTGCCCTATTATCAAATTGAAGATCCACAGTCTCAACTATAATAGTTACCTCTTTGCCAATTGTCCTGTGTCAGTGATACTGCCAGTTCACTGCCAATTAACATAGGATTAGGAACGTTTTCTGCTTTGAACCTATGGGTGCCAGGAACTGGATTGAAAGTGACCAGCAATCTTCTTAAATTATTAAGATCTTTCTTAAAATTCTAGTTCAATGCCACTAACCACCTCTGTGGCATATGGGTCTGAAAGGGTTAATACTGGGTGCCATAAGCACTACCTACCCACTTTGATGATGTCCTTGAGGGCAGAACAGTAGGATCTCAAAGGAGTGAGACCTTATAGCTGCTAAAGGTCTCAGTGAGAATGGATTGAATCTCATGTTTTGTCTTGGCTAAGTTCAAGTCGCATTGGGTTTCTCGGAGGGATTATCATAGTGAGGACTCATGAGTTTTCTTGCTATATCCCACCAAACCCACCTCATGAACAACCTCATCCAACCCTGCGCTGCCCGTCACATCCAATTCCTGCCTCTCCTTACCACATGCCATTCCCGGAGCAACTCACCGCTCAGCACCATTATGCAGGTGAGAGATTGATGTAGCACTCTGCAGACAACAAGTTGTACACAGCCGTTGACTGAAAACTGCTGATTGGCAAGGTAAGTTGCCCGGTAATGGGACTGTGTTAATTGGCATGGTGGGAGGTAAGACAAGGCAAGGCAAGTATGTTGAAGTATGCCAGTGGGCACTAAGAGAGTGAGTGCTAAGAGAGTAAGCTTGCAAAACTGAGATATTGCCTGATCCAATCTATGAAGTAGGTGACTGTGCCTGTGTACAGTGTGGTGGGGGGTGGGGGCAGACTTTCGGTGTGAGTGGGCATGCACCCTGCAATGCAAGTTTGCTTCCAGAGCACAGTGCCAATGTATCAGATAGATGGCAGGATGAGCAGTTGCTGGATATCCCATGTCAATATATACGGAGGAAGGGCTCTTTAATACATTTTTTCATGAGATGAGGGTGTTGGTAGCAAGGCCAGCTTTTATAGCACATCCCTAGTTGCCCTTGAGAAAGAGATGATGAACTGTCTTCTGAACCAGTGGTTCTCAATGTAAGCTTGCTTGCTGAGGTGGGAAATCTGTTTTCATAAGTTTCATCACCATACTAGGTAACATCATCAGTGAGCCTCCAGTGAAGCACTAATGTTATGGCCAGCTTTCGATTTATGTGTTTAGGATTCCTTGGGTTGCTGATGTCATTTCCTATTCTTTCTCTCAGAGGGTGATAGATGGGATCCAAATCGATGTGTTTGTTGATAGAATTCCAGTTGGAATGCCATGCTTCTAGGGATTCTTGTGCACGGTTCTGTTTGCCTGGTCTTAGGATATTGATGAAGGGCTTTTGCCCAAAACGTCGATTTCGCTGCACTTTGGATGCTGACTGAACTGCTATGCTCTTCCAGCACCACTAATCCAGAATCTGGTTTCCAGCATCTGCAGTCATTGTTTTTACCTGGTCTTAGGATAGATGTGTTTTCCCAGTCAAAGTGTAGTCCTTCCTCACCTGTATGTAAGGATACTAGTGAGAGTGGGTCATGTCTTTTTGTGGCTCCAAAATCGCTAACACCATGTGGTGTAGGATGCACGTGACTAGTGCCTGTGGGTCACGCCCTGAAGTGTAGCTTGATCAAAGTCTACGTGGAGTTCGCTCAGAACAAGTGGCAAGCCGAATCTGCTCTGGCTTCCCCGTCAGGTTTTCCCAGCGTCTGGTTTGTTTGGTGGCTTGGTAAGATAGGAAGCTGAATATTAATGAGACAAGATATGCTGTTAACAAGATAAGCACTGATCCCGCTTAATTAACAATTGTCCGCTGCCTAGCGAGAAACTCACCACACCACTCGCGAAAAACATAAGAGCTGGTGCAAGCTGCTCCCAAAGCCAAATTGGGTCTCACATGATTTCTCATTTGATTCTGGCACACATAGCCCATGTCACTCACACCCCTGTAAGATTCCACTCAATGTCTATTGTGTCAATCTAATCTGCAACTAGCTGCTAATGTGTAATAAACTATATCTTGTTAACTACAGGAACCTCTTCTATTTAGGAAAGAGGTTTTCCTTCACCACACTGGACCAACCAGGCTGTGTAGTTTCTTACATTTAAAGAGGATGATGACAGTAAGTTGATGATTGAGTAGCCCATGCAGTATAGTGAGCTGACACACTCAGGCAATGACCTTCTGACGTGCTTGTGAAAATAAATCTTTCATCATTAAGTTTCTGGTATATGAGGTTGGTTTCCATTATTCTACGTGCTTGAAGAATTTATTGATCTGTAAACAAGCCATTGTTATTTTGTAGGTATATACAAACGTTTGCACTAATTAATAGCTATGCATGGAGCAAAGGTCTTGCCAAATCTTCTGATGACTGTTCTGTAGAAGTGAGATGAGGAGATTTTCTTTTGTTTATCTAAAAATTTATTGTAACCTGGAATGTGTTCAAATGAAAGGCTGGAAGAAGCACATCTGACAGTAATTTTCAAGAGGGAATTTTGATAAATACTTGAAGTGCTTGGGGGAAAGGGCTATGGAATGGATTTAATTGAACAGCTCTTTCAGGCAGGATGGGGTGAATGGATTGGTGGGCAATTCAAGAACATTTAGCAACTCTTTCATTTCTTTGCCATATTTTTCTCCAAAGTTTCTTCCACTATTCAAAGAATTTTGTGCCTTTTTCATTTAATCTAATAAAAGAAACAGAGGAAGGACAACTCTTCCATTTCCATCGCCATCCAACACCCGCAACTGTTATTGGCAAGATGAATTAATGCCATATAGCTACAATCAATCAATTATTCTTCTGACATTCATCAAAGGCGTTTTAAATTCATTAAAGTCTGAATAAGTGCCTCTTAGCACAGAGAAAACTCTGGGCTGTAAGAAGCTATGAAAAATAAAGTCCTTTGTGTCATTTGAAGAGTTGATTGTGATGAAAATGAGAAAAAAGAACTTAAAAGTGGAACTAACTATACCTTTAACTGGGGAGAAAGAAGGATTCCAAATTAAAAGGATAAAGATTGCAGTGGCTTGAAATCATCAATTGTTCCTTGTAAAAGAGATAACAGTAGAAGGATAAGAAGCTGCTAACACAGTGTCAATCTTTAGTAAACTACAGAGTTATATGCAGTCTTGCATGCAATACTGGAGGCATTTAAGAAATAATCCATTCTAGATTATAGATCAAGACTAAATGTAATGAATAAAAAACTACAGGGAGTTGTGTACATGAGGAATATTCTAACAAGCATTACCATTTTTGATTGATGAATCAAGGATCATTAATGAAAGAAACGTAGTCTGTTATTTACTTTGCCCTTCCAGAACGCATTATAGAAATTCTCGACAAACTTTCAAAGCTAAAGAGACGGCTGTCACGACCCACAGGAATGTTGCAAGGTCGGAGAGAAATTTGGCTTAACAACAAAATTGGCAGTGTCTCAGTGGTCAGCAGTGCTGCATCACAGGGCCAGAGACCTAGGTTCAGTCGCACCCTCAGGTGACTGTGTGGAGTTTGCATGTTTGCCCTGTGTCTGTGTGAGTTTCCTCTGGGTGCTCCATTTTCCTTCCACAGCCCAAAATGTGCAGGCCAAGTTAAGTTGCCGCATAGTGTCTAGGGATATGCAGGCGAAGTGGATTCGTCATGATAAATGAGGGGTGATATGGGTAAGGGATATGGATTGTGTGAGATTCTTTTCAGAGGGTCAGTGTGGACTTGATCAGATAAATGGCCTGCTTCCATGCTGTAGAGATTGTAACAAAAGGTGCTTTAAAGTAATAGTTTTCAATACTTGTGTACAGGAGTGAATTGAATCCCAAACCAATCATTCCTATGGGAATTTTCATTCAAAATATTTTGGGTTAACAAGCTGAATATTTAAGTTCTCCAATGATAAAATGTTCCATGAGATGTCAAGATGTTCTAAGAACTTAAAAATTTACTTAAATAGTTTTACTTCATAATGAGCAGATGAATAGAAAAGAAGATTTACAGATATTAAACAGAAGGCAGTCGCATCGTGTGTTAAAATATTATTGAAGATTAAGATTAAGATTCTTGAACTGTGACACCATCCTTTTGAAAGCCAGAATTATTAGTTTTCTGTTATATATCTGCAAATGTAGCTTTCAGGTGGGTTGTCTAAATCACCTTAGTTATGTTGTGATTTTCATTTTATTGCCATATCCAATTCACGCTACAAAAAGTTGGTACTTACTTGAGGGGCGGTGTGATGGCTCAGTGGTTAGCACTGCTACCTTGCAGCACAAAGGTCCTAGGTTCAATTCCAGCCTCTGACGATACAGTGCCTCACGGTACCAGGGACCCAGGTTCGAACCCAGTCTCGGGCGACTGTCTGTGTGGAGTTTGCATACTCTCTCTGTGTCTGTGTGGGTTTCCTCCGGGTGCTCCGGTTTCCTCTCACAATCCAAAGACCTGCAGGTCAGGTGAATTGGCCATGCATAGTGTCAGGTGCATTCGTCAGAGGGAAAGGGTCTGGGTGGGTTACTCTTCAGATGGTCAGTGTGGACTTGTTTGGCTGAAGGGCCTGTTTCCACACTGGTAGGGTTTCTAACAAAAATTTAAAAAATAATATATTGGAGCAGGAGAAACTGAGGATTGCAGATGCTGAAGATGAAATTCAAGAGTGTGGTGCTGGAAAAGCACAGCAGTTCAGGCAGCATCCGAGGAGCAGGAGAATCGACTTTTCGGGCATAAGCCCTTCATCAGGATTCTTGATGAATCGTCGATTCTCTTGCACCTCAGATGTTGCCTGACCTGTTTGCTTTTCCAGCACCACACTTACTATAATGATGTGGTTCTCAATTACAAGACTGAGTGCTATCCTGAGAAACACCAGTCAGTTTATTTGAAATGTGGGAGAAAGTCCAATCATAAGCAAATATTTCAATGTCCTTATTGGGTCTGATGACAAAAAACAAAAGCCATGGATTTATGCTTGGGACATTGAGCCTCTCAAAAAGAAATCATTGCCATTTTAATATTATTGATGACTTCGGTCAAGGTCAATGATGATCATTATCGATGGCAGATCTCCCAGACCTGGTCCCTGCAGGACTCCTGTGGTGCACAGTAGGAAGAGAACTGCGGCCATCTGAAAGATGCTACCACTGATGCAATTCTGACTCACCCCAAGATGCAATCTGAATATTGTCACCCACAAGCTTAAGTCACATGTGCTTTCAAGACCTCCATCAGCAGATAGCTGAAAGAGTGCAATGGAAGGGAATACAAATAAAAGAAACATGTGCTTCTTTATGTTAAATGCCTTATGTTACTAAGGCATTAATTTGCCCTGTCCGATGAGGTGTGTCAAAGAGTTCATCCAAAGACATATTCAGTACAAGGCAATTTGAACAAGAATTATTACATTGCAGGAAGACATGCAAACTGATTTGTACAGCCATATACAAAAATGACATCAATTATTGAACTCAAGAGAATTTACACACTTCCAATAACTTAATCACTTCGGTCCCAGTATCATTCTCATAAATCTGTACCATAGTTTCCAACGTCAAATTTAACAAGATTTCTAATTTACATAATTTAAACTTTATTCCTTTTAAAACTCCATCTGTCACCCCTAGACACACAAAAAGAAAAACATAAATAATCTGACTGAAAGGGAAATAAATAGAGAAATGCAGTTCTGTATCACCAATCAAAAATCACAAAATTGTATGGGTTGGAGTTCACAATCTTTTTCCATCCTTAGATGGTGTCTTGATGATACTTGCACAGTGATGATCAGAAATTGTTAATTGGAACCTGGGACTTTCCTTTATCTGTATTTGGAAGCACTAGCTTTTGGAACGCTGTTGCTTCATCAGGTGGTTGTGCAGTTATGTGGTTGTGGAATAAACCGTTTGGACTATGACCTGGTGTTGTGTGATTTTTAACATTGTACACCCCAGTTCAACACCGGGACCTCCAAATCATTAACTGTCTTTTGTATTCTTCCTTCCCACAACTTTGAATGCAGACTTTCCCTGTTCTTTTGACAGAGAGTTAGCAAAAGCAATTTTTCAGAGTACAGGAACAGAGAGGTGTTGACAACTTTGTGTGTTTCTATCTCCTTCTGTTTTCTTTCTGTGTCACAGAGTCTGTGGTGAGGTACAATTGATCCAATCAGATGATTTTTACTGTGCTAAGCTCTCCTGAACCAATTAAAAAGCCAATCAAAATACTGTCTCTGAGTGGAGTTTCCGTAAACACAGTGCTAGGGACCCGGGTTCAAGTCCTACCTTGGGCAACTATCTGTGTGGAGTTTGCATATTGTCCCCATGTCTGTGTAGGTTTCCTCCAGGTGATCTGGTTTACTCCCGCTTTACTCCCTTGACCGAAGTCATCAATAATATTAAAATGGCAATGATTTCTTTTTGAGAGGCTCAATGTTCCATGCAGGTTAGGTGAATTGGCCAAAGTGTTAGGTGCATTAGTCAGGGCTAAATACAGATTAGGGGAATGGGTCGGGTGGGTTACTCTTCAGAGGGTCAGTGTGGACTTGTTGGGTTGAAGGGCCTGTTTCTATAATATAGGGACTCTAATCTATCTAAACACGCCAAGATGGTGCCTCTTTGTGTCCCTAATGATAACATTGTTGCAAATGCATCAGTTAGCTTCCTTTGCTTCCCTAAAGCTGCAGATAACTAACTCTACCTTTTCCCTTTTCTAAAATAGTTTCTGTTTTCCTCATTTTCAGTCCATAGTCCAACAAATGAAAAGAGGTGTTCTCTTGCATTACTGCTAAAACTTTGATTATTATTACTTATTAACTTAAGTCCTTGGTATCATAAAGCATTGCTCTGCACTTCTTCCAAGAGAGAATATTGGAAATAACAGTGGAATTTCTGCCTTCCTCCAAACATCAAGATATGATGGAAGGAAGAATTTCTCTGTTTGCTATTTGTCAGATGGTTCTGGCCCTCGGCACTACCGCAGATAGGGTAAGGAGGCAGGTCCTGAATTCTCACTGGCCAGAATGGCAATTTAATCCCATGTTGTTGGTATTGATCTGATCCATACCATTCGTACAGAGAACTGACCACACTGCTATACCTCCAACCCTAACAAGGAGTTCAAGTTGCTCTGTAAAACATACACATTGTAGTCCAGGAGTACGAATAGTGTTGGTACAAGCTCCAAGTTTCTTTCAATCACATGGCTGATCAGGAACTTTACCTATTCTTGCTGTCTTCAAATGTTGGAAGAATTTGCAGGTTCATCCTCAGCCTGCTTTACCATATTATAAATGTAGTTCTTTAGTTGTCAAATCTTGGAGTAGGACTTGAACCTCAGGTCATCTGATTCAGACATACAATTGCAACAGGAGACCTCCTTCAACATTCACTACATCAGGCAAAACTATTAAATATTTCCTTGAAAGATTGCTGTGTGATTTCTCCAGAAATACTAACCAGATCAAACCTTTCCATCACTTTTATAATATCATTGGCTCATAGCGATCAAAAAAACCTTGCTCTTCTTAATGTGAGGCTAATGGCGCACTCGAATCCATCTCATGAAATTTCTTCTTAGCTGAGTAAGATGATAGTTCTTTGGTGATTCAATCCCAAGACTGTTTGCAGCTGGCTGAAAGTGGATATGCAATGTTGCAGCATAGAAGGGAAAATAATTGCAAAAGAACAAAACCCCTTTAACTACTTTTCAATATTCCCAAATACAGGAGATTTCAATCACATCATGTCAGAAAAACTTTACTCATACAATTTGTTTCTAATGCAGAATGTCATTGAGTAATATCATAGAAAATGCATATGCTAAATGATAACCCAGATATTAGATTAGATTAGATTACTTACAGTGTGGAAACAGGCCCTTCGGCCCAACAAGTCCACACTGACCCGCCGAAGCGCAACCCACCCATACCCCTACATTTACCCCTTACCTAACACTACGGGCAATTTAGCATGGCCAATTCACCTGACCCGCACATCTTTGGATTGTGGGAGGAAACCGGAGCACCTGGAGGAAACCCACGCAGACACGGGGAGAATGTGCAAACTC
This sequence comes from Hemiscyllium ocellatum, assembly GCF_020745735.1. Taxonomy (NCBI): domain Eukaryota; kingdom Metazoa; phylum Chordata; class Chondrichthyes; order Orectolobiformes; family Hemiscylliidae; genus Hemiscyllium; species Hemiscyllium ocellatum. Next base: position 15,629,255 of record NC_083426.1, on the reverse strand, counting down.
CACACAGTCTGTCGCCTGAGTCGGGAATTGAACCCGAGTCTCAGGCGCTGTGAGGCAGCAGTGCTAACCACTGTGCCACCGTGCCGCCCAAAATATTTACTACATAAGCAAGTTCAGCATTTTATAAAAAGGTAAAATGTTATAAAAATGCAGAAATCCTATTTTGATGCTTTTGCTCTCTTTTCTAGTAGTGCTCACTTTTTTGTTTAGTAACCTAAATGGAAAAGAATTAGTCAAACTTGTTTGGGCAAACACCCTGTCTAAGTGACTCCTAAAACTGCTGACTTCACAGTCCGGCTGACAAGAAAAATAACTTTGCTAAACTAGACTATAATTTTGCATTGAACAATTTGAATAACTGTGAGGTTAACTCTTCCTCCACTCAATTTTTCCATAAACCTTCAAATTAGTCAATCATACAGAATGTCTGCAAAATTCAATTTCTGCAAATGATATGGTCTACCATATCCTTCTAAGGACCTGTTGGAATGGTCAATAAATGTCACTCTTAACAATGACGCACACACATTCAGAATGAATTTTAAAAACATTTGTGGCTCCTTGCGAATCATGATTTCACAGAAATGTCACAGAGGGTGTGCACTGGTTCCCAGCGCAGGGAATATGGTTAGCTGTTACCTGTTGGCTTTATCTGCACCACAGATGGAATTGTACCCATGGCATGGCCAATGGAGAGAGGGTGATTCTGATTTCCCATTTCCTCTTGTTTATTTAATCTCTTCCCATGCTAGTGAGTTTCATTTCTACTCAGTAAAGGTCAAACATGCCAGTTTTGACCACTCAAGTGTTATGTAATGACAAGCAATGATCCTTAATTACAATTCCCTGCCTTGTGAACACATGGTCTACCCTAGGTGTGTACTGTGACTTGCTAGTATCCGAGGTGAGAGAGGTAACTTGCCCTCCTACTATTTCATAGCAAAGGTTGTGCACAAACTGTCATATAAACAGCTTGGGCCTAATTTTAACTCTTTGTAAATAATTGGATTTTGCATTGAAATTGTGTCCAACGCTGTTACAGAAATCATGAGAATTATGTTCTTCTTACAGAAATAGTAAGTTCTCAATTTAGTCTCGCCATAAACATACAATCAGTAAGAAAACAAAAGTGATACTAGAAGTTTGAAATAACAGCAGAAAGTTCTAGAAAATGCTCAACAGGTCTGGAGTCATCTGTGGAAAGAGAAGAAAAGTTAAGATCACATGTTGATGACCTTTTGACGAATGCATAATGGCCTGTGTGAACCATCACAGTTTCTAGCTCATGTGAACAAAATAACTTATCACTGCTACAGCCATGAGTAGCTTATGTTTCTGCTTGTCTTTTAAGCATTCAAAACATTTTACTCATCAGGAAGTCTTATGAGGGTGAGTTGTAATCACATTCTTGTCTGACCAACAACTGTATTGATTGGAAATCATCTCTGAGTATGCATCTGATTTTTAATCATATACACAGTTTGTTTTTAAACTATATTGGGACCATTCTCTTCCTTTACTGTGCATTAACTTGAGATCTGCTGTGATAATGCTCTGCTACTGAGCATTAAATTCCACCTTTCTATTGCAACTGCCTTGCAACGTTAGATTGATCCCCAGTCTCCTACAGTCATACTACAAAAAAAGTCAACCTGTACCATAAATAACTTTATTGCCACCTCCACAATAATTCAGTAACCACCTCTCTTCCTTCATCAAACCTTACTCCCCTGCAACCCTCAAAGCTGTGATGCTATTATGATTCTACATCACTGACCTCACAAGTAAACAGAATCTTCTATATGTGTAGATGATATTTGGAGGGATTGCTTAGCAAAGAGATTTAGTGCAAAGGTTCAGCAACTACTATTATAGGAAAGCTCAGCTGAAATCCCTCACGCTTCATGTTGCAATGCTGGCTGGTCACTCTTTCACCCTGTACTTTGATGTCACACTGACTTGGAATACCAAACAGACTACTCAAAGAAAAGGCAAAGTCAAGAACTGTTCTTAAGCTTAGTCTTCAAAGTTACATGAATACTGCAATATATGGTAATCATAGATTTACCAAGCTCTGATTTTTGTTGTCATGTGAGGAAGGAATTTTTTTTTAATTCATTTGTGTGACTTGAGCATTGCTGGCTGGCCAGCATTGATGGCCCATCCCTATTTGCCCTTGAGAAGGTGGTGGTAAGCTGCCTTCTTGAATTGCTGCAGTCCACTTGCTGTGAGTTGACCCACAATGCCAGTAGACTTGGAATTCCAGGATTTTGACCCAACGACTGTGAAGGAACAGTCGTACATTTCCAAATCAGGGTGGTGACTAGCTTGGGGGGAAATTGCAGGTGATGGTGTTCCCTTGTCCTTCTAAATAGAAGTGGTCGTGGGTCTGGAAAGTGTTGCCTAAGGATCTTTGGTGAATCTATATTCTATATGTCTTCACATCCACGTGCTCTTAAGACTCTTTTATTCTGCAATGTTGTACCTTGACCCATACTGTGCCATTTATAATCAGTGTTTGTAACTCTATGACATCATCACAAGGCTGTTCCAGAGTCCTGAGCCCTTTCACCACTGTCACATGTCCTGCATCCTGGCTACTTGCTCATAAGCATATTCCCTCTTAAGTGATATCACAATTGTTCTGATTCAACATTTTTTTCTGCATCCTCTCCTCATTTTGCCCCACTTTGGGCAGCATTGTTTCAATTTGTCTTGCCTAAACATTTATGCTAGTGCTTGTATCTCTTTGGGTAGTGTGACTATGTTCCAGAGTTTATAATTTAAATGTTCCCTCCCTTTTGTATTGTCACGTCTCCAATTTGTACTCCTGTTTGATGGTTTTTAGCAGAGTGAGGCAATGTTTAAACATTTCTTGCAGCTCAGAATATCCACAGACACAGTAAATTTGAAAATCTCAATCTTCATGTCTTAGCTGACCATCCAATTTCCAAACTCTCAGTTTCTCTGACTGCGGTCTCTTTGTGCATTCCACCCTCAGTTCACTCCACCTTTGATGATCATATCTATTAACTGACTGGATCCTACCATCTGCATTCCTGTCCTAAACCTTGCTGGCTTACCAGCTCCCTCGGTACCTTTAGAATTCAAGTTAAAACACATCGTTTGCCCCTGTTCTTAGCAACCCCACTTTATATGGAATTCACAAGGTCCATTTTCCATCTGTTTAATCTCCTGGAACATTTTCCATGGTGAAGGTTTATAGAAATGCGATGTTGCTGTTAATTAACCTGTTTTAAAATGTAGATGCAATGTTAAATGATGAACAACAGATCAAAATACAATAGTCTGTATTTGGGATAACAATAACTTTATTCAAATTCCATAGTATTCAGTGGTATATATTTTATTTTGTTTTGCAATTAAGTACATTCTGAGGAAGTGTGAATTTTAAAATTAACCTCTTCTCCAGGTTTCATAAAATGTTTGTAAGGAAGATATTAACAACTGTTATCCCCTTTGAGCATAAGTGCTGATAAATTACAGTGGTTGTCAATTCCACCAACTGCATGTAAAATATTGATGTACTTTTCAAATCACAAACAACATTGATGCAGTACCACTTTAAACTGTTAGCTGTGCCTCACGACAGAACTTTGCAAGGCCCTTGAAGGAATCACAACAACTTGGAAGGTAGTGGCATTGTCATTCGGTTAATTATTCAGAGAGCCAAGCTAATATTCTGGGGACCTGGTTTCGCAGTCCCAACAGGGAAGATGATGAAACTCCAATTCATTTAGTTAATCTGGAAACTTAAATCAAGATAACCAGGAAACATTTGTGGTATAAAAAAAATCCTCAGTGATGCAAGAGTTAAACATTTCAGTGAAAAAAATAAGGCAAAAGCATTCACCACGATCTTCAAGTGCCAAGTGGATGATCCACCTCAAGTGGTCCCCTGCATCACAGACGTCAGTCTTCAGCCAACTCGATTCACTCTACATCATATCAAGAAATCCTTAGAATCCCTACAGTGTGGAAACAGGCCCTTTGGCCCAACAAGTCCACATCAACTCTCCGAAGAGTAACCCACCCAGAACCATTCCCATACCCTCTATTTACCCCTGACTAATGCACCTAACCTACATATCCCTGAATACTATGGGCAATTAACCATTGCCAATTCATCCACCTGCACATCTTTGGATTGCGGGAGGAAACCGGAGCACCCGGAGGAAACCCACGCAGACACGGGAAGAATGTGCAAACTCCACACAGACAGTCGCCAGAGGCTGGATTCGAACCCGGGTCCCTGGCACTGTGAGGCACCGTGCCGCCCTAAAATGTTTGGAATCACTGAATACTGCAAAGGCAATGGGCCCTGACAATTTCCCAGCAATAGTACTGAAGACTTGTGTTCCAGAACGTGCTACTCCTCTACCAAGCTGCTCCATAACAGTTACAAAACTGGTATCTACCCAACAATGCAGAAAATTGCCCAATTATGTCCTAGACATACAAAACAGGAGAAATCCAATCCATCCAGTTACCGCCACATCTGTCTACTCTCAAGCATCAGTAAAGTGATGGAAGGTGTCATCAACAGTGCTATCAGACAGCACCTGCTTAGTAATAGCCTGCTCAGTGATGCCCAGTTTGGTATCTGACTCAGTTCCTGACCTCATTACAGTCTTGGTTCAAACATGGATAAAAGAACTGAATTCCAGAGGTGAGGTGAGAGTAACAGCCCTTGACATCAAGGTCACATTTGACTGATTGTGGCATCATGGAGTCCTGGAAAAATTAGAATCAATGAGTACCGGACAGACTCTCTGCTGGTTGGAATCATATTTGGCACATAGGAAGATATTATGATTGTTAGATGTCAGTCATCAAAGCTCCAGAACATTCCAGGAATTCCTCAGGATTGTGTCCTAGGCCCAACCATCTTTAGCTGCTTCATTAATGACATTGCCTCTATCATAAGATTATAATGATGTTCGCTGATGATTGAACGATGTTCAGCACCATTTCTGACTCCTCAAGTACTGAAGCAGTCCATGTTCAATTGCAATAAGATCTGGATAATGTCCAGGTTTGGACTTGTAAGTGGCAAGTAATATTCACACCACACAAATGCCAGGCAATGACCATCTCCAATAAGCGACAATTCAACCACTGCCCTTTGACATTCAATGGTGTTACCATCACTGAATTCCCCCACTATCAACATCTTGGGGGTTACCATTGACCAGAAACTCACTGGACTCACCACACAAATACATTGGCACAAAAGGAGATCAGAGGTTAGGAATACTGCAGCAAGTAACTCACTTTCTAACCCCATAAAGCCTGTCCACCACCTACAAGGCACAAGTCATGAGTGTGATGGAATACTTCCCACTTGCCTGGATGAGTGCAGCTCCAACAACACTCAAGAAGCTTGACGCCATCCACTTAAAGCAGATTGCTTGATTAGCACTACATCCACAAGCATCCACTCCCTCCACCACTGATGCTCAGTAGCAGCAGTGTGTATTATTCACAAGGTGCACTGCAGAAATTCACCAAAGGTCCTTAGGTAGTTCCAAACCCATGACCACTTCCATCTAGAAGGACAAGAGCAGCAGATATTTGGGAACATCACCACCTGCAAGTTCCCTCCAAGCCTCTCGCCATCCTGACTTGGAAATATATCGCTGTTCCGTCACTGTTGCTGGGTCAAGATCTTGAAATTCCTTCTCTAAGGGTATTGTGAGTCAACCTAGCATATGGACTGCAGAAGTTCAAAAAGGCTGCTCAGCACCACATTCTGAAAGGTAATTGTGGGCAGGCAAGAAATACTCATCAGCCATCAATATCCACATCTTGCATATGAATAAAATAAAACTCACTTGGTTTACTGGTATCCTTTCAAGAAGGAATATCTGCCATTTTTAACCTTGTCTGTCCTTTATATAACTCCAAAACAATATCGTCAATTCTTAACTGTCCTCTAAAATGACCTAAGAAGTCACTCAGTTCAAGGGCAATTAAGGATAAACAATCATTTTTTTTACTAATTCATTCATGGATTGTGGACTTCGCTGGTTGGGTCAGTACTGATTGCCCATCCCTAATTGCCCTTCAGAATGGGATGGGAGCTGCCTTCAAGAACCACTGCAGTCTATTTTGTAGAGATACAACCTCAATGCTGTTAGGGAGGGAGTTCCAGATTTTGACCCAGTGACACTGAAGAAATGGTGATGTATTTCCAAGTCAAGGTGGTGTGTGACTTCAAGGAAAACTTTCATGCGGTCGCGTTCCTATCTATTTGCTGCCCTTGTCCTTCTAGATGTCAGAAGTCATGACTTGAAAGGTATTGTCTCAGGAGAACCTGTGAATAGGTGGTACATACAGCTGCACCAGTACACTGATGCTGCAGGGAATGAATGTTTCTGGATGCATGCCAATCAAGTGAGCTGCTTTACCATACATGTGTCAAAGTTCTTGAATGTTGTGGGAACTGCACTTATCCAGGCAACTGGAGAATATTTCATCACACTCTTGATTTGTGCCTTGTGGACAGTGGAAAATCAGGAAGTGAGGTAGTTACTGCTAGATTCCAGCCTCCAATCTGCTCTTGTAACCACTTAGATTACTACAGTATGGAAACAGGTCATTTAGCCCAACAAGTCCACACTGTTGCTGTGAGGTAGCAGTGCTAATCACTGAGCCACCGTGCCTATTTGGCTGGTCCAGTTCATTTCTGATCAGAGGTACACCCCTGAAAGTTGAAAGCAGATTACTGGACTTGCCAATTATTCTTTCCTGTGAAAGAATAAAAAAAGTCATCCGATAATAAGTGTCATCCCACAGCATTCACATTGGGTTCATTGTTATATTGTCTTCTCCTGGATTTGTTAAGGTTTATCACAGCTCATATCAAAGATGTTTGGATTTTTGAATGAATTTGATTGGGCTTCAAATTCTATCAGTGTTTATCAAGACTACTGATATTGAAACTTAGTTAATTGCTTTTTGGAGAGAAAATAATCAATTACTCTTCTTGACGAAATAGGAAGTTTTAAATTGCCTTCACAGTAAACATCGTAGACAGACATTCCCACTTTGCACTGAAATCAGCCAATCCAGCGAGAGTATCGTGGTATTTGAAATGCAAAATATATTTGAGGCAAATCCACTTTGCACAGGTCCTTTGCACTAATTTGTCATTAAAAGTTGGCCTGGTCCATAAGTGCGTTACATCCCAGAATTAAATTAATCATCACTGGGAGTTTCTGCTAATTGCAATAGTTTGAAAGCATTCAAGGATGCTGTAAAATAATAAGTACTTTTTTGCAGCAGATACATTAAGATGCAGATTTTTATATTTGCATGATAAGAAATGTGTGGCAAAGTATCAATACAACAAGCAAGTGGCACCCCTTTCGAAAGATCTTGGAATTATTTATAATTGGGTTATTTGAAGTTTGGTATACTTTCTTTTAATGGTCAGAGTATTGAGTACAGAAGTTGGGAGATCATGTTGCGGCTGTACAGGACATTGGTTAGGCCACTGTTGGAATACAGCTTGCAATTCTGGTCTCCTTCCTGTTGGAAAGATGTTGTGAAACTTGAAAGGGTTCAGAAAACATTTACAAGGATGTTGCCAGGGTTGGAAAATTTGAGCTACAGGAAGAGGTTGAATAGGTTGGAGCTGTTTTCACTGGAGCGTCAGAGGCTGAGGGGTGACCTTATAGAGGTTTACAAAAATATGAGGGGCATGGATAGGATAAATAGACAAGGTCATTTCCCTGGGGTGGGGGAGTCCAGAACTAGAAGGCATAGGTTTAGGGTGGGAGGGGAAAGATATAAAAGGGCCCTAAGGGGCAATTTTTTCATGCAGAGGGTGGCACGTGTATGGAATGAGTTGCCAGAGGAAGTGGTGGAGGTTGGTACAATTGCAACATTTAAGATGCATTTGGATGAGTATATGAATAGGAAGGGTTTGGAGGGATATGGGCCAGGTGCTGGTGGGTGGGACTAGATTGGGTTGGGATATCTCATTGGCATTGACGGGTTGGACCAAAGGGTCTGTTTCCATGCTGTACATCTCTATGACTCTATGACTCTAAGTGATGGACTGAACTCTGAATAAATCATAGCATCCCTACAACGTGGAAGGAGGCCACTCAACTCATCGAGTCTACACTAACCCTCTGAAGAGCATCCTACCCAGACCAAAAACTCCCATCCTATCCCTGCAACCCCACATTTCCAATGGCTAATCCATCTAGTCTGCACACCCTGGAGACTGGACAGTTGAGCAGTTCAATTCATCTAACCTGCTCATCTTTGGACTGTGAGGAAACCAGAACACCCAGAGAAAACCCACACAGATATGGGGCGAAGGTGCAAATTTTACACAGACAGTTACCCGAGGCTGGAAGTGAATCCAGGTCCCTGGGGCTGTGTGGCAGCATTGCTATCCACTGAGCCACTGTGCTGCCCCAAATGTTTAAAAACTAAAATGTTTAATTTCTTTTGAGATCTATGTTTTTTCTTTATTATTAAAAATGTGTTAAATTGTCCATTTAAATCCAGCAAAGATTATGTTAAAGAACAATGTTTTAAAACGTTATGTTCTAAAGCATTGCAGATAATACTGGTACATGCCAGGTTTTACCTTGGGCAATACGCAAATACGAGAGCAAAAACTTCAGAAAAACAGTACATCCAAAACAATAGCAACTTTGCATCTGAATCACCAATTTGCTCCAAAATCAGAAACTCTAACCCTTATTATAAGGGTTTGTGTGACATTTGATAGTGTAATTCCATGTATTGAAGTATAACACAGAAGCTAATAACCTTAGACTAATAAATGAATTACATTTCTTATTTCCATTTATCAGTCCAAAGATACAACACTCCATCACAGGTGTGTTATATTGGAACATTATTCATCAGGAAATAGAAACTAATTGTTTTGAGATTGGACCTCAGCTCTGCCACATTTTCCTTGGTTGACGGTGTCCAAAACTGGAGGGCATAGGTTTAAAGTGAGAGGAGAAAGATTTAAAAAGGACCTGAAAAGGTGCTGCGTGTGTGGAACAAGCTGCTGGGGAAAGTGTTGGAGTTGGATACAAATACAACATTTCAAAGACATCTGGATGTGTACATGAATTGGAAGGGTTTAAAGGGATATGGGCCAAATGCTAGCAAGTCAGATTGCAATGTCTGCTCGGACCAGATGAATTGAACTAAAGGGTCTGTTTTTGTGCTGTATGACTCTATGACTCTATCTTCAGCTCTTCCTTGGGGCTGCTTGTAGTCCCAACACTGGCCACTACTCTCTTCTAGCACTGTCGGGATCACTGAGTAACTGGCCCATCCAGAGAGGTGCTTCCTGTCTCTGAGGGGAGAATGTGGGGATGTCCCATTCTGGTCCCACTGAAACCAGCCCACATAGTACCATTGCAAAGCAGCCAGACAGTCAATTGACTTTTAGCTTGAAGGGCCCGAGAAAATGCACCCCAATATAACAGTTTTTCAGGCTGCCAGCCACAAGAAAAGTAGCACAAATTGGATGAGCCTCCAATATTTGAGTCTCAAGAGCAATTACTTCTAAATTAACGGGAACCAGAATATATAATATGGAAGCAGCAGGTGATCTGTGATTAAAATCCCAAACAATAAATGCAGTGCTGAATTAGATTGTAAAATAATCCTGAGAAAGGGCCAGGTGGAGAGAAAACTGTAGAAGAAAATGAAATGGCTACCGCAGTAAGAAACACACATCTCCAGGTCATCATGGATTGGGAGGCATTTGAGAAACTTACCCCAAAAGAACAAAATGGCTTTCTAAGAGGAAAGGGTCAGTTATACCTTTGTGGGCAAGAGAGAAGGGGTTACATTTGCTTACGAGCTGGGAGCTGTGTCATGCCATCAGCTCGTAAGCAAACTATTCAAAAAATTCACATACATATTCAGCCGAAGTTAAATATATGGATCTACCTTGATGAATTTCAAGGCCGGAAGTCAGAACCATGTTAGATCATGGACAATTTCTTATCAAGACTGAAAAATACAGCAGGGAAATATAAATTGAATGACGCAGCTGCTAGGACAGCTCATTTGTAGCTCTGCACACTTTGAAATATAGAAAGAACTGTTTGGAGAGGACAAGCTCATAATATCGTAGGCTATAGGCACTGCCAGTGCATATGAAGCCATGAGTAAACATATGAGGATGTTGACTGTTGCTGAACAAAGAGAGCTTGGAGTGCAGGGTCGTTGTTCCTTGAAAGTGGAGTCCCAGGTAGACAGGATAGTGAAGAAGGTATTTGGTATGCTTGCCTTTACTGGTCAGTGCAATGAGTATAGAAGTTGGGAGGTCATGTTGCAGCTGAACAGGACATTGGTTATGTCACTTTAGCAATTCTACGTGTGATTCTGGTGTCCCAGCTATAAGAAAGATGTTGTTAAACTTGAAAGGATTCAGAAAAGATTTATAAGGATGGTGCCAGGATTGGTGGATTTGAACTATAGGGAGAGGCTGAATAGGCTGGGGCTGTTTTCCCTAGAATACTGGAGGCTGACCTGATAAAGGTTTATAAAATCATGAGGGGCATGAATAGGGCAAGTAGACAAGGTCTTCTCCCTAGGGTAGGGGATTTTAAAACTAGAGAGCATAGGTTTAGGGTGAGAGGGGAAAGATTTAAAAGGGACCTAAAGGGCAATTTTGTCTTGCAGAGGGTGGTGCGTGTATGGAATGAGTTGCCTGAGGAGGTAGAGAAGGTTGGTACAATTACAACATTTAAAGGGCATCTGGATGTGTTTTTGAGTAGGAAGGGTTGAGAGGGATTTGGACCAAGTGCTGGAGAATGGGACTAGATTACTATAGGATAACTGGTTGGCATGGACGAGTTTGACATGCGGGTCTGTCTCCATGCTGTACATGTCTATGACTCTATGACTACCCACATGGCTAGCCTTCAGTTAAGTCGATAGAAAAGCAGCATGATGGATACAATGCAACAATGATGAAAGAATGCATAGCAAACCGAGTGGAAGATGTACAGGAGTTGTGGACACCCACATAAATGCACAAACTGAAGGAAATATCCCACACATTGAACAGCAGAGCCTGTGAAAAGCCAAATCACTGAAAAAGACATGCAGAATTGAGGAAGAACATGAGTCATCAGAATTGGAGAAGCAGGGTAAAATGAGAGAGAAAAGAAAGTGAAACTCTGGAAGATAATAATGCATTTGAGAATAAAAAAGACATTTGAACCACACAACAAGATGAAATGGCTGGATTCGACAGTTCCCAGTGATAAATAAGTTCAACAAACTTTCATAAATCAAGAAGAGATTGGGAAATAAGCCCATAACGATGAATCAGAAGCTGAACCTTAATCCTGAAGCACAGACATCATATCTTCTGGTTGATAAGAATTATCACAATTTAGTCTCACAGTGCTGAAACTTTATCAAGTGTATTTCTTGCTGCCATCCATGTGGCTTTTAGCTGACACTTGTCACATGACTCTAGTTTAGCAATGAATGTGGAACCCCAAGGTATATTCAAAACATTTAGTTCCTATTTCTTAATGAATGATATCAAAATAAAACACCTCCCTTTTAAAAAGAACATATAATACTCCTGTATCAATGTAAATGCTCTAATCATTAACATTTTTAAGCTAAAGATAATTAAATAATGGCTTTTATTGGATTATCTCTGAATTACTCACTGAGAGAGTATCTGTAACCCTTCATCTTGATTGGTTTTCAGATCAAATTTGACTCCGTTTTGGTGATGCTACATTCACCAGGTGATAGATATTTTACTTAGATTTTTTATCTCATGTTTATTTTGTGGCTACAACCAAGATATGACATCTACCATTTCTCTTCCTTGCTTGTATTTCAGGGTGAATTGTAACTCTGAAGGTTCAATTTTTCTCTTTTACCCTCATCCAATGAATGATGATGTATTGAATTTCTCACATCCACACATGACTGCCAAAAGTTGTCTTTCTATATTGGCATATCTGCTCATAAGTGATGTTACAATTTTAGACATGAATGGCGCTATCATCTTGCTCATTCCTTGTAGAAGCAACAACTTACAGTCTCTGAGAAGATCTGACAAGATACAGTAATACAATCAGCAAAATGACAGAAATGGTTCAAAGGATAACTCTTTTTGAAAATTAACAGGATGTGGGCATTACAGGCAAATCCGCATTTATTGCTCATCCCATTTGCTTTTGAGAAGGAAGGATGAAAAAGATGGTGACATCACAGAAAATCTACCAAGTCATTGATTGGTAAAAATATTTGATTGGGGGCTACCTTTAAATTGGTGTAAATTCAACAAGTGTTTTTTTTTAAGTAGTTATTCTGGATTTAGCTGGAAAACACGAGGAATAAGGAAAAGCTAGAGCCAATGATGTAAAGTAATACAAGTAATCTAAAGTTAATGCACAGGGCATAGTTATGATATGGCAGCTCAGCATGGCCATGTAGAATATGTGGCCTTCAATATGTTAGAAGTCCAGCACCCTACCAGTGTCTTAGACAATCACATGTGCAGGAAGTTCTGCCAGCTGCAGAAATTTGAGCTTCAGATTTCAAAGTTCAAGAGCTGGTTTGAGTCACTGTGACACATCCATGAGGTTGACAGTTACATGCATCGCACATTCAGAGAGGTGGTCACACCACAACTGAAGGGTCTGGAGGCAGAAAGGGAATGGGTGACTGCTGGGCAGTCCAGGAGAAACAGGCAGATAATGCAGGAATCCCTTTGGGTCCAGCCTACAAATTGGTTTTCTACTTCCAATGTTAATGAGGGTTTTGATTCTTCAAGGAATACAGCCAGAGCCACATCTGTATTCCCTTGAATGGTTTGGCCACACAGGAGGAGAGGAAGAAGAACATTGTAGCAGTAACAATAGGGGATTCATTAGTTTGGGAAGCAAAACTTTAGGGGTATAGATGTGACGCTAGGATGGTATGTTGCCTGCCTTTCGCCAAGGTCAAGAATATCAGAGTGGCTACAGGACACTATAGTGGGGAGCCACAGGAGTAGTCCACATAGATACTAAAGACTTGGGTAGAAAGGGAGATGTGGCCCTACTATCAGAATTTAGGCAGCTGAGTAGTAAATTAGCAAGCAGGATCTGAAGTGTAGTGATCGCCACATAATTCCCAGTGTCACATGCAAGCGAGTACAGAAATAGGAGGATAGGCAGATGAATATGTTGGCTGGGAAGACGAATGAGGGCTTTGGGATCCTGGAACAATGGGACAGGGTTTGGAGAAGATGGCACCCAAAGAAGCTGGTTGGGTTGCACCTCAATAGAAGTGGGACTGAGTTCCTTGGGAGGGATTTGGGTAGTACTGTCGGGAGGACTTGGAAGGGGTATGGAGAGAATATTCAAGAGAACACCAAATATTTGAAGAGTCAGATAGCACTAATGTGGAGAAGAGAAAGTCAATAGATGAAGCTGAATAAGGGAGAAAATATTGATGTCTAAAGCAGCATTACTGTGCTTTCATGTGAATGCACTGAGAATAGTAAATAAGATTGGGGAATTACAGGCACAGACTCCATGTGGAAATATGTACTGGTGATAACAGGGACTTGGCTTAAAGAAGGGTAATGTATGATGTTTAATATTTCTGGATGCAAGTTGTTCAGTAAAGATAGGTAAGAGTGGAAGCATTGGTTAAATACAGCAATGAAGTACAGGAGAAAAGAGATATTCTAGAGGGTTCAAGAACAGAATCAATCTGACTGGAGCTAAGGAATAAAAAGAATACATTTATCTTGCTTAGTATAGTTTGTAGATCAGCGAAGCAGAGCAACAAATCTGGAGGGAAATTACAGGATGCCTACATTATAGAGTCCTTATAATTGACAATGTTGACTACCCATATTTATCTGGGATAGTGCAGTCTGTTCTGATATAACTGATATAATGTGAAAGTTCTATTCTTGAATGATCTCGCGTTATAAGAAAACTGCATTATAGCCAATACAGGTAAGGTAAGTTCATGTTCTACAAATAATGGTCTAAATTCTTCAATCACATTAAAAGCAATTCATGTTGAAGAAACATGCTTTATAGCAGAACCGACTATAGTAGTGTTAAGGGCAGGGAGGGGCAGTTATTCTATGATTATGTTCAGGGAAATTTCCTACAGCAAAATGTGTCCACCCCAACTAGAAAGAATCTACTATTGCACTTAATCATTGGAAAAGAGGTGAGCCAAGAACATCAAGCGATAATGGGGGAACATTTAGGAGACAGTGGTTGTTGCAAAATAAGGTTCAAGATTATGATAAAAAGAATAAAAGGCAATCTAGACTACAACAATTAGCTGAGGGGAGCGTTGATTTCAATGAAACCATGACAGAGTTGGGCCAGATAGAATGAAGAAGAGCATTGATGGAAAATCTGTAGTTGAACAATGAGTTACCTTCAAAGAAGGTACATCCACTCAAAGGAGAAAGGGAGAGAAAACAAATCCAGAGTTCCCTATATGGCAAAGGAGATAAAAATTAACATGAAGAAGCAAAAGGTGCTTAAACTGGTATCACGTAGAAAATATGTCTGAAAATTAATAGGAACACAGAATGTACAGAGAGGAGGTCAAAACGCAGATGAGAGAAATGAAGAGAGATTATGAGAAAAGACTGATAACCAACATAAAAGTGGATCTTAAAGTCTTCTTTAGGCATATCAATAGTATAAGGGTGGCAAGGCATTGAGATGATTAGGCACCAAGAAAGGGATTTACACATGGAGGTAAAAGGCTGGCTGAATGAATAATTTGCATATGTCTTTAGTAAGAAGATATGTGCTACTCTGGTCATGATGTGAGAGGAGGAAGTTCTGTCCCTAATAAGGAGGATGTGTTGGACAGGCTATCAATGCTTAATGTTGACAAAGCACCAAAACATAATCTCGTAATATTTGCCTCTCTCTGCCCTTAACACTTCTACTATCTCAGTCTACATCCAAGGATATTGAAAGAAGTGAGAGTTGAAACTGCAGGGAAATTGGTCATAACCTTTTGGACTTCCCAGGATTCAGTAGAGGTGCCAGAGGACTGGAAAACTACAGGTATTGTGCCCATGTACAAAAAAGATTGAAAGAATAAGCTCGTTAGTTATTAACCAATCATTTTAATTTCAGCAGTGAGAAAACTTGTGGAAGCAACTATTTGAGAAAATAATTAGTAGTCACAAGGAAAAAGGTGGATTGTTCAGGATGAGCCATCATGTCTTAATAAAGGAGAAATCCCTTGTTGGATTTTTCTGAAGAGGTAACAGAAAGGATTGATAAGGCTAATACTGTTGATGTAGTGTACGCGGACTTTCAAAGAGCAGAAGAAAGTGAAGATGCTAAAGATCAGAGTCGAAAGTGTGGTGCTGGAAAAGCACAGCAGGTCAAGCAGCATCCATGGAGTAGGAAAATCAATGTTTCGAGCATAAGCCCTTCATCAGGAAGCCCTTCCTGATGAAGGGCTTATACCCAAAACATTGATTCTCCTGCCCCTTGGATGCTGCCTGACCTACTGTGCTTTTCCAGCAGCACGCTCTTTCAAAAAGCATCCATCACAATGTCATACAACAGACTTGTGAGAAAAATTACACGTCATGGAATAAAGGATACAATAGCAAGGTAGAAATGAATGGCTACATAATAAGAAATAGAGAGTGATGGTCAGGAGATAGTTTTTAGGCTGGAGGATATTTTGGAATGGAGTTCCCCTACAGTCAGTATTGGGACCTCTGGTTTTCCTGATATTTATGTTAATGATCTAGATCTTGGTGTGCATAGGAAAATTTGAAGGTTTAGGAATAATGCTTGGAACCATATACTGTGAGAGGACAGTGTAGAACTCCAAAGATTATAGACACATGGTGTAGTGGGGAGATAGATGGCAGATGAAGTTCTAAATGGAGAAGTGTGACATGATACATTTTGGGAGGAGGAACTTGGATAGATAATACAATATAGAGAGCCTTAATGGGGCACGGGAGGAGAGGAAACTGGGTGTTTTTATACAATGATCACTGCAGGTGGCAGGATGGATGGAGAGAGCTGTTTGTAAAACATACAGAATCCTGAGCTTTGTTAATGGGGCCATAGAGTACAAAGCAAGGAGATTTTGCGGAATTTACACAAGATTCTTTTCCAACCTCACCTACAGTATTTTTTACAGTTCTAGGATCTAGCAGAAAGATATGAACACATTGAAGAAGATGCACAAGTGATTTACACAAATGGTTCTCGGGATGAGAAATTTCTATTATGAAAATAGATTTGAGAGATTGAAATTATCCTCCTTCGTTAATAGATGGCTTAGAGGTGAGATCTGGTAGAACTTTTCAAAACCATGAGATCTCTGGATTGAGTAGATAGGGAGAAACTGTTACCACTCATAAATGGATTATGTGTGAGTTGGCACAGATTTAAAGTGATTTGCAAACATAGTAAATGTGAAATCAGAAAAAAATTTTCACTCAAGTGTTTCAGATATGGAAGTGTGGGAGAGGCACTTTCAATTGAGTCATTCAAGAGGGCATTGGATGATTAACAGAAACAATGTGAAAGGGTATGGAGGAAAAGACAGGAGAATTACACTAAGTCATAATGCTCATTGGAGGGTTAGTTCAGACACAATGGGGTGGATGACTTTCTTTAGTTCATAATGATTCTGTTATTGAACTAGTGCAGTTCAGTGGGGGTACACTCACAGTGCTCATCGGTGGCAAGTTCCATGAGGATAACCCAACAACAGTGAAGGTTTGGTCATATAGTTACAAATCAGGATAGTGCATGACTTTGAATATAACATCTCGTTAAAGGATGGTTTGTGTTCTTCTAACTGGACTCAGAATAACAATAGTCAACATGATGCAGGAAGAATTTCTCCAAAAGATAAAAGTCTACATGGGAATGGAAAAGGATAAACTCAAATTTGCTGTGCATCAGGTAGATATCTACAAAGACATTAAACCTGTTGTGTCCAATATAAAATATATGCCAGAAAGAGGGGATCATAGCTTCTGGAGTACCACCCTGGCCATACTATGGGTTATTGTGGGAGCTGATTTATTTATAGACAAGTAAGAATGGTAGCTCAAAGTTGCAGTCGACCACTTAATATTCCCTTTTATCTGTAAGGTGAAATATTTAAGAGCTATAACAATCATCTCATCAGTAAGAGTTCTGTTTACTGATCAAGGAATTCCTAAAAGAATAATACATGACACTGAAACCCATTTTTCACCAGAGAATGTAAGTTGTTCGCTAAATAGTATCATCACCGCATCATGATATTACCTAAACAAACAGGGGTTTATTAAATACTAGGTCCAGATGGTCAAGACAGGTCTCGCAAAATGATGAGAGATAAAGGAGACCCAAACTGTTGCCTCACTGACAATCTGACTGGCACCTCTCAAAGCTGATTTGAAATCACCTGCTGGACTGTTGAATAGATGGAAGTATAAGATGACCCTGCCACACAAGACACTCCATTCATGTGACCAGGAGGAAGTAAGACCAAAGCTCACTAATGCACAGCTTTTTTTTCTTTCTTTTTTTTCCTTTTTTTTTCTTTTTTTGTTTTCTTTCTTTCTCTTTTCTTTGTTAAATTATGACTATTATATATATGATGTAATTGTACATCAATGTTTGTATTTGAGAGTTTTGTTTATTTTTGTAAATTTGCAAAAATGTTAAATTTCAATAAAAATATCTACAAAAAAAAAACTAATGCACAGCTTGAAGGAGCTGAATACTTCAAGAAGCTCGCCAGATTTCTAACTCTATTGTTGAAAGGGTAAACTATATATGCATATGATTCAATCATAAAAAGCTGAAATCCATGAAGTCTAGAATAATATGGAAGCCCGTGTGAAGTGGCTTTGGCTTCACATTACTCAGTTTCTGTGTACAGGTTCTGGCTGGGAGTAATAAAACCAAATCTTCCTTCCTCATACAATCCAATCTCTGACCTGGTGTGGGCACAGAAGGAGGATTGAAAACTGGGATAGATCAAAGGCATTGGAAGAACTGTACAGAATTCAGGCAAAGATCTATCAGCCATTGTTCAATTCATTAAAGGTACACATGCATTGAGCGTGATCTCTTCATCTTCAAGAATGCTGAGAAGCCTTCAAATAGACCACACCAGCTTACACGACCTGTCGGTTATTCCTAGAAGCCAACAATTCAGGTAAATCACAAAACTTTATGCTGTTGCTTGACCGCCTCCCTAGGGAAGATGATGAAACTGTTTGTCTTATTAAACAGAATATTCTGTCACCTGCCTTATGCAGATGTGCACTAGCTACAAATTGACTGAAATTGCCGATTTATTCTAGAGCAGCCCTTAATGATCCTCAAGCATAGGATTCCAGTGCCAGTTACATTACGATCAACATGTAGTACTGTGCTGTTGGGTGCCAGTTATTGGTGCAACAATTGGCACAGTTTAGTCACTATCGAAGTAGAGATACTGGACACATCGCTCCTCTGTGAGATTATACTGCAGAAGACCCAACTGCTCGAAAGCCAGCTTTCGCCCTCTTGTGCTAGCAACTGCAGCTCTCTGATATCTTGTTTGCGACTGCTCCACCCCCTCTTCCACCCCCTCCTCCTCTGCTGTTTGAAGCCCCAAAGGCAGACCCAGCAACACACCCATTTTACCACATTAAATAGCTGAAGCCCTTGCACAAAGTCATTTTCCAGAACTCAATGAAAAAACATAGCCACGGAAGCCTTATAAATTGCCTCCACCCCATTAGAAACCTAAAAGAAAACTTGACAGCGATTTACCTGAGTACTGTTGACACTGTTGCAGACTGCCTATGGTTATAAGAATCACTAAGTAGGCTGACAAACCCCCAATCCAATATTTCCCACAATTGAGTTTCATTGCATTTTCAATTTCTCCAGCGCTTTGTTCAGCCTATCAATTCGTTTATCCTAAAAAAAAACAATATGGCAACTTTCAAACTTCTAGGGAAGATTGGGCCAACGCTATCTGTGCCCAAAATCTGATACTACTATCTCAATGGTCAAGGCTGAAGCAGCTCAATTTGTCTCTCCCTTTGATATTAACAAATTTGAATATTTGATGAAACTAATAAAATGTTTTAGAAATCATTGACAAGCCAGACATTACATCTTGTATGAAGCATATTTGCATAACAGGTCTAGAAATGGCACTTGAATCTATTTGAGATATCATTCACTTAGGGGGTTTCCAGGGGTTGGGTTACTAGTTTGCAATTCATTGGTTTCTATTCTATAGATAAAGCAAAAAAGGAATTAATATCTACATTGAACATCTGAGCCACTTTTTATGAGAGTTAAAGTCACCATTTTCTGGGCTATGAATTAAATGGAATAAAGTTATTTTTAAGAGTCACGTGCTTGCAATCTTTAAGGACATATAATCTCCCTCTCTTAGACCTTTTCCTCTGAACTCCAAAAAAGGAATCAATAAAGTTATGTTCTTACTGAAGCTATTTATCCCATCTTATGGAGAACAAAAGAGGGAAGGTGTGTTAAAAATGATGTGGGTATGTTTATTTTGAGCTTTGGAAAATTGCCGACAGTAAGATCAGCTGGAACAAGGAATGAAATTCAAACCTGAATTCTGGTTTTTCTTCTTTCGTTCTTTGGTTGATTGATATTATCTATCTGACAATTGGAATGCCATAATTCATTCTGTTTTTAATTTATAATTGTGAAAATATATAACAATGATTAGATTAGATTACTTATAGATTAGATTACTTACAGTGTGGAAACAGGCCCTTCGGCCCAACAAGTCCACACCAACCCGCCGAAGCACAACCCACCCATACCCCTACCCCTACATTTACCCCTTACCTAACACTACGGGCAATTTAGCATGGCCAATTCACCTGACCTGCACATCTTTGGATTGTGGGAGGAAACCGGAGCACCCGGAGGAAACCCACGCAGTCACGGGGAGAACGTGCAAACTCCACACAGTCAATCGCCTGAGGCAGGAATTGAATCCGGGTCTCTGGCACTGTGAGGCAGCAGTGCTAACCACTGTGCCACCGTGCCACCCAAATGTGATACCTTAAAACAATTTGTGTATGTATGATTAATCCAACAAATTGGTTATTTCAGCACTTTAAAAATGTGTTTTCTTAAAAACGTGTTGCTGTTTGTTACAAATTGTCCAGTGATGTTTTGTATTTACTTGATTTATACATGGTGCAGAGCACAAATTTAATCAAATCGGCTTGATGGTATGAGGTAGTGGAGAGTTGTTTTTCAGAATGCAGGCTTATGACCAACAGTATTCCACTGGGATTGGTACTGGGTCCACTTGTTTTGTCATTTATATAAATGATTTGGATGAGAATATAGGAGGTATGGTAGTAAATTTGCAGATAACACCAACATTGGTACTATAGAGGACAATGAAATATGTTATCTAAGATTACAAAGAGATCTTGATTAATTGGGTCAATGCACTGAAGTGGCAGTTGGAGTTTAATTTGGCTGAATTTTGATAAAACAAACAAAAACAGAATTATTAATGGTAGGGCCCTGGGTAATATCTTAGAAAAGAGAGACCGAGGGGTTCAGGTACCTAATTCTTTGAGATTTGCTTCACAGGTAGACAGGGTGGTTAAGAATCGAGAGTGTGGTGCTGGAAAAACACAGCAGGCCAGGCAGCATCCGAGGAGCAGGAGAATCGACGTTTCAGGCAAAAGCCAAACATCAATTCTCCTGCTCCTTGGATGCTGCCTGACCTGCTATGCTTTTCCAGCACCACACTCTCATCTCTAATCTCCAGCATCTGCAGTCTTCACTTTCACCAGAGTAGTTAAGAAGGCATTTAGCACACCTGCCTTCGAAGCTTAAACCATTGAGAATAAGAGTTTGGACAGCATGTTGAGGTTGTACAGGACGTTGATGAGGCCTATCGGAGAGTAGTATGCAGTTCTGGTCATCCTGCTATAGGAAAGATATTATTAATATGGATAGAGTTCAGAAATTTTTTACCAAGATGTTGCTGGGAATGGAGTGTTTGAGTTATAAAAATAGATTGGATGGGCTGGGACTTTTATCATTAGAGCATTGGATGTTGAAGAGTAACTTTACACAGGTGCATAACGGGCATAGATAAGGTGAATAGCAAGAGTGTTTTCCCTAGGGTGGGGAACTTCAAAACTAGGGAGCATATTTTTAAGGCGAGAGGAGAAAGATTTGAAAAGGACATGAGGGGCAACTTTTTAACACAGGGAGTGGTTCATCTGTGGAATGAACTGCCAGAAGAAGTGATGGACGCAGGTAGAGTTACAACATTTAAAAGACATTGAGGTAAGTACATTAATAGAAAGGATTTGGAGGGATACAAGCCAAATGCAGACAGATGGGACTAGTTTATTTGAGAACATGGTCAGCGTGGATTAGTTGGACCAAAAGGGTCTGTTTCCATGCTATTCCCTCTATGACTCACTGACTTTAAAAAAAAACTTCATGCCATTTGCTCACAACAAGCTCATGATATAAATACCCTACAATTCCTCTACAAACTTAAATTTCCTCATGAGAAATCATTCAAAACTAAAATCATTCATTCCAACTCTTCTACCTTACTAACTTTTCTGTTACAGTTATTTAAAAAGTTAACCATCTAAAAATAACTGATATCATTTGAAATATACACAATGTGTACAGAGGGCCAGAAATACTGGATGTTAAGATAATACTTAAAATTAAAATTTGTGATCATAATCAATTTTTTTGCACAATTTAAATGTATCACATCAATTATACTCAAGATACCATCACATACACAAGGGAATAATGGCCTCAATTTATGCCATTGACTTTCTATTTCTAATCCCATAATTATAATGGAATTCATTTATAACCATGGCTCATATATGCCCAAAGTAGTCTCACTATTCTAAGTCAATTTAAAATATTTTTGCTTTATTCAGAAACTATTTCACTTTCCGTTCAAGAAAATGTTTAATTTCTTGTCTGGAAAGGTTGGTTTAAGTGCAGGAACAGCATGAGAAAATTTAGCAATTCCAAAATTAGTAATATTATCCTTCTATTTTCTGATCAATTTATGAACTCTAGTACACTTTGCACCACATACTGTTTACAAAGAGCACATGGGCAATATGTGCTCCAAGCCTTTGCATTTCCCGACTCTTAACAGCTGACATAAAATGCACAAGAGATGACATTCTCCTTATATAGGGAGTCATTCCGGATTGCCTGCGATTACTGGGTGCTCACTGAGTGGTAAAATATGCAACTCGATGTCACTACACAGCCACAAAAATGCTGTTCAGCAATTATTTAAATATGCCCTCAATGATTGCACATTTTCTGTTGAATCTTTTGCTATTTTTCTCATTCAAAGTTTGGACTTTTCTGGTTTTAAGGCTCAACTACCCACCCAATAAACTTGTTAAGTCATTGGGCCAACCTATCTTCTTTCATTTATAGAGTTCATGTCCCCAGAATGAAACTTACAAACAGGGAATTGAGGCAGGGTGGGCCATTGGTGCCCTGCAGCATTGCACAATAAGTAATCCAAAAAACCGAATGGCTTTCTTTTATCTGAATGTCTCATATAACCTCAAGAATCTTTGTAGACCTCAAACACATGCTGGGCTATAATTGTTGTAATTTGCTATGTTTTTCTTAATTTGTTCATTGGATGTGGGTATTATATGTAAAGACAGCATTTACTGCCCATTCCTAATTGCCTTGAAAAGGTGGTGGTGAGCTGCCTACTTGAACCCTTACAGCCCTGTGGGTTAAATACAGCCACAGTGCTGTAAGGGAGGGAATTCCAGAATTTCGATCGAGCGACAGTGAAGGAACAGTGATATATTTGCAAATCAGGAAAGTGAGTGGCTTGGAGGAGAGCCTGTAGTGACAGCACTCCCAAGCATCTGTTTCCCTTGTCCTTCTAGATATTAGAGATTGTGGGATTAGAGGGTGCTGTCGAAGGAGCCTTGGTGAATTGCAGCAGTGCATCTTGTGGATGGCATTGTACAGAGGTGATGGAGAGTGTGAAGTTTGAAAGTGGTGGATGGGCTGTAACTCTGTGGGCTCCTTTGTCCTGGCTGGTGTTGATGTATTTTTGCCCGTGTTCCCACAATACATCCTTGCATACAGGCTTAAGGTAAACATTTTTGACTTGTTCAGCATCAGTTAAAGGTAGGCATGCAAACCTGCTACTCTTTCAGCCCGCATTTCATTAAAGATACCATCCATTAATCCGGTATTAGTGTACCAAAAGGCCAAGTAAATGTGTAGCATTAACACCAGGTCAAGTGATCAGCCATTTCAGTCCACACAGCACCACTATATCAAAAACTCAATTTTCCCTGGCTTGTTACCAGAAGGGATGTATGAATACCAGAAGTAGATGAAAGGAATTGAGACCAGAAAAGAAAACTCTACTCTGTGGTCCAATCTTGCTATTATGGCTGGTGACTGCATTATACCAGCTTCACCGAAGGTAACTGCATAAGGAAGCTATACACATCAAGGAAACCTAATGATAGGTGAAATAAATCAGTTTCTTGCAAGCCGATTAGCAGCCAAGGAGCAAGATTGGCATGAGGTTGCTAACAGTGAAAAATGTGCAAGCAACATCCAACAATTTTGCCACAGGCTTTGTATAGAAAATGACAGGAGACTTGGCAAGAATCAGTCAGTTTGTGATTCACCGCTTCATTGCCAATGTCTTAGATGCTTTGTTTCGACACGCTTGGTGATCAAGTTAAAATAAATGTCAAAAAAGTAGCATTGAGTAGATCTGTTGAAATATATTTTATTCTCTTGGTACGGGATATTATTAGCTTCACTGATTGGTCACTCAAGCACCAATTGCAGGCTTCCGCATTCAAGGATGTCACTAAATTAATATCCAAATGGATTGCAAAGACCAACAAATATGTATGTATCTGATGATCAATTTCCAGGATTAATTCTATTTCCAGGGAATTATAGCCTAACTACTTATTCAGGTTCAGATAAGTTACATGGAATTCTCTGGAATTATTTGATTACCTGTTCCTGGTACAGCGTCCTCAGTCAGGAATGTAGAGTGAGGCATACTCAAGAGGTTGGGCTATAGTCAAGCAGAAACTTGTTGTGCTGAAACCTTGATTCCAATGCCTGGATCAACACAAGGTGCAGTGCTATATGTTCCCAGGATTGCTGTCAGAATGGCAGTGTGCTAGATGCTTTTGTGCATGGAATTTGAACTGAAATAAGGCAGGGCACAGGCAGAGAAGATGCTGGAGGTTGGTGGTGATAAACCAACACAAGCTCAGCATCTACCATAGTAAGTTGCAAAGATTTACTGGATTCTAATTAAACAGTTCTTTATGTTAAAACTGCATTTTACTTTAGTCAGTGAAAAGAAGAAAGCTTTTGCATTTATATAGTGCATTTATGATTTGAACATTCCAAACCATATTTTTGTTTTTATTTCAGGACGTGTGGGCATCATTGACTAAGCCAGTATTTATTAACAAACAAATTGCCATAAGAGGTAGCGGTGAGCAGCCTTCTTAAACTGCTGCAGTCCACAGGGTGTAGGTACACCCACAGTGCTGTTAGGAAAGGAGCTCCAGCATATTGACTTCAGCGACAGTGAAAGAGTAGAAATATGGTTCCATTTCAGGATGCTGTGCATCTTGGAGAGGAATTTTCACGATAATGGTGTTTCCATACACTTGCTGCCTTCTAAATAGTGAAGGTCATGGGTTTGGTAGGTGTTGTTGAAGGAACCTATTTAGTTCTTTCGAAATGTTGCCACTATTATAGTTTAGGGAGAAGCACCAATGGATTTACAACTCAAGGCCTGAGGTGCAATGAGAAAAATTATCAAATTGTCCATTTTAATGAAGTTGGCACTGATAAAATTCCAGTCTCTTGCATCCTCCTGAGAGAATGGTGGTTTAAAAATAAGGAGCCTCCTATTGAACATGGAGATGTAGAAAAAAATACCTCCAAGTGGTCCATTAGTCTCTGGAATTGTTTTTCCCAGAGAGCAATGGAGGCAGGGCCTTTGAATATTTTTAAGGGCTGAGTTAGATAGATTCCTGATTGACAAGTGACTCAGGGGACTTAGAGGTCATCAAGAGAATAGAGGCCACAATCCGCTCAATACATTCAATGCAATCAGCTTTAATATCCATTGCACAGTATCATTGATGAAGCTTGGGACCAGCTCACCTTCCTGTTCTGACAGCTTGGGTGGAGCATGCTATTGGGAAATACAAAAAGGGGAAGGAATAAATGCTATACAATACCCGGTAGTCTTAAATGATATATTACACATAGTTCTATTTTGCCTTTGCAAAATATTACCCACAATTTTTCTGGTTAAACTAAATGAGTTGTTTCCCATTTTTATGCACACAAAAAAATGCACAAAACTATAAGTACCCAGTTACAAACATTTTTACTGTCCTTGGGTAAGAAATACTCTCTGATTGCTACTAGGTCTGGAAAAGGACAGATGATCTTAATTGGGCAAGATTTAATATCTTGTTCCGTTTCCTTTTGTTTGCTGTATTGACTGCTGGCTCACATTCCATTTTGCACTATGTCCCCCTGACCTTAAAATGAAAAGTCCAATATCCATTAATATGCATCCCTACCACCCCCACCCCGCCCGCAGCATGATCTTGACAACTTGTGACAGTCTTGTACTGTCATTTTTTTTTGTCAATATATCATTTTGATTTGTGTATTGAGTACCTCCAACGGAACACTAGACTGTGAAACATGAACAAGAGCTTGGGTTTATGCATCACAATTTCCAGCGGTCACTGCGGAATGGGACTTGCTGCAAACTGAAAAGCAGTCATAATTAAAAATGTTCATACATGACTTTCAATATTTATTCCAGGGAGCTATACTGCTTGATTCCTTTTATATAAATCCAGTTCATATTTTGATATAACTTTGTCTCAGAGGCTTTCAGTTCTCCTTTTATTCAAAGCTATTCTTCTTTGCTGTAAATGACTAAACTATCTTCTATCCTCTCCCCACTCAATTGCCACAGCAACCGTAATAAAATGAAACAGAATCATAGCTTAATACAAAACTGAAAGAGACCTTTTTAGCCTATTGTGACTGCACAAGCTCTTCAATAAAAAAAACTGGTCAACTCATCCCACATCCCAATTCTTGCTCCACAGCTCTGCAATTGGTCCTCTTTAAGTATTCAACCAATACCTTTTTCAAAAATTCTGCCACCCTTCCAGGCAGTTCATTTCATATTTTGAAAAAAACATTTTTAAAATGTTTTCCTTTTTCCAATTACCTTTACTTTTTGAGCTTTTGCCCAACACTAAAATGACTGCCTCTATATTCCAAATAAATGCGTTTTTGATGGTATTACCATGTGCCCTGCAATTGTTTCACTGTATCTCGGATGCAAGGGCAGAAAATGGTGCAAATTACGTATTTGGAAACCCTCATCCTGTAACATGCTTAACTATTTCCCGGGATGAAAGACATATTTTATGAAGAAAGGTCAAGAGGTTTGGGCGATATCAAATTGAAACTTGAAAACGTGCATCTTATTGAAATGTATAAGATAACCATGTGAGGGACTAGTTCATGTGAGCACTGAGAATATGTTTTATCTTGTTTAGACAGGGAGAGATGGCAACAACCAGGGGAAGCAGTTTAAAAATATATTTTTTAAGATGGAGATTACAATTTTTTTTCTCTCAGAGGATTGTTAGGCTGTGAAATTCTATTACTTAGAAAACAGTGGAACCTGGGTCATTGAAGTTATTCAAAACTGAGTTAAGTAGATTTTTAATAGACAGGGAAGTCAAGGATTATGGAGAACAGACAGGAAAGTGGTATTGAGACCATAATGTGACATAGCAAAATGCAGAGCCAACTTGAAGAGTTGAATAGCATTCTCCAGGACTAAAACAAAAACAAATATTGATGGAAATCTCAGCACGTCTGGCAGCATATGTGGAGAGAAAGCAATGTTAACATTTCAGGTTCAGTGAACCTTCTCCAGAACAGGACTTGTGTCACAATCCAAAAAAAAATCTAATTCAGGTAAACTAGTCATTCATTCAACATTGTGACTAAAACATTTTTTGTTTAGAGTTGAGTTTTAAATCTGGATCGATACTACAGGAAACTATTTGAGAAGTAATCACTGTTGATAGGTTTTCCTGAAGTATCATTCAAATTCTATGTGCTTAGCTTAATACTTCTGATGAGCTACAATACATTTTCTTGTTTAATTGGAAAAGGTGTTCTTTTCAGAAATAACTTAAACTATGGGAGACAAAGAAATTGCCAAAGGTTAATTTTCTGTGTAGTAATGAAAAGTGAAGTGAAGATTTATATCTGTTTGCTACAATTATGTTTCTAAGATTGTTATATTTTGGGGCTGCAGCTTTAAATCTACGTTAAGTAAAAAAGATAATCATGTGACCTGGTAGGTTTGATTGTTGGTGATCAAAGAACGGTTTAGATTGTTTTACTGAGAAGAAGATACAAAATATCTGCACTTGTAAACAAAAAGGCAATAGTCTGTGCTTGCAGTGAATAGACTCTAAGCCTCCAAAGTACGAGAAAGATGGTTTTGGGTTGTAAGCATTTGTGCTGTGAAGAATTCATTTATTTAAAAACAAATGATGTTGAGAGTAAAGATAGTTACTTTAGTATTTCATCTATATACCATGAGTAATATGTTTCCCATTGCCATGGAGAAAGGGCAAGAGGATGCACTTTTCACATCAGATTGCAGGCTTCCTATAAAACAAGTATACAAGAATTCTATGTGACCAGCAGAGTCATAGAGTTATATGGAAACAGACCCTTATGTCCAACCATGTCAACCTTGCTCCCAAATTAAATTAGTCTCACTGCTTGGCCCATATCCCTTCAAACCTTTTCTATTCATGAACATATCCAAATGTCTTCTAAACATTATAATTGTACTTGAGAAAAGGCTGTTTGATTAGATTAGATTAGATTACTTACAGTGTGGAAACAGGCCCTTCGGCCCAACAAGTCCACACCGACCCGCTGAAGCGCAACCCACCCATACCCCTACATTTACCCCTTACCTAACACTACGGGCAATTTAGCATGGCCAATTCACCTGACCCGCACATCTTTGGACTGTGGGAGGAAACCAGAGCACCCGGAGGAAACCCACGCAGACACGGGGAGAACGTGCAAACTCCACACAGTCTGTCGCCTGAGTAGGGAATTGAACCCGGGTCTCAGGCGCTGTGAGGCAGCAGTGCTAACCACTGTGCCACCGTGCCGCCCACTGGTTTTGCAAGTTACCACTGCCAGATGTGGGAGGGACATGGATACTCAGTCTGCAGCCTGGAAGATTCTGAGATGTGCCCTGGCATGGCTGAGTTAAGAAGAAACATTGGAACAGGACTCACTGCTGCTGATCGATTTAAAGAACTCTTCCAAAAACTAAGGAAAACACCTTCAAGCAATCTCTCAGGATTACAATTTGGCAAACAAGGACATGGGAACAAACAGGAAATTAGGAATAACTACAGACTCTTTGTTAAAAGGACTGTAATTTCATGGAGACTACAGTGGGTGACAAGTATACAAAGGGAATGTATATATTTCCTTTTGTAGTTAAAGTATATGCTGTCTACAAAATCAAAGTAGTGTTTAGTCATTTATACAAGTTGTAAAAAATAAAACCTTGTCAGATTATTCTTTTTGCTAATAACTGAAAGGTCAAATCATTTTTTAAAATTTATTGGACTCTCTGGGCATCTTAACGTGTGAAATAATGGTGATTATGCAGTTGTCCATTGTCTTCTGCCCCAGTTGCAACTGCACTGCTTTAGAATATCTGTTCTACCATTTTGACATTGCATCTAGAAATGTATTCCGAACTTAAAGTTCATTTAGATGAGATTAGATTCCCTACTGTGTGGAAACAGGCCCTTCAGCCCAACAAGTCCACACACCCTCCAAAGATTAACCCACCCAGCACCATTCCCTCTGACAATTGCACATTACACGATGGACAATTTAGCATGGCCGATTCACCTGACCTGCACATCTTTGGACTGTGGGAGGAAACCGGAGCATCTGGAGGAAACCCACGCAGACACGGGGAGAATGTGCAAACACCACACAGCCAGTCATCATAGGCTGGAATCGAACGTGGGACCCTGGTGGTGTATTGTTGGAAAAGCACAGCAGGTCAGGCAAATCAGGGGCTTATGCTCGAAACGTTGATTCTCTTGCTCCTTAGATGCTGCCAGACCTGCTGTGCTTTTCCAGCGCCACCCTCTCAACTCTGATCTCCAGCATCTGCATTCTTCACTTTTCCTCCTTAAAGATCATTGTTGCCGATGTGAGAATAATTAGCAGCTATGGCACACTTCAACCCGACTTCTTTCTTTAAATGTCAAAAGTGAATAACATTGAGTGGAAATTATTTATTTTAATGTTGAGACCACGAGCACAGCAGGTCAGGCAGCATCCAAGGAGCAGGAAAGTCAACGTTTTGGGCATAAGCCCTTCAGCTTATGCCCAAAACGTCGACACTGCTGCTCCTTGGATGCTGCCTGACCTGCTGTATTTTTCCCAGTGCTGCACATTTTGACTGACTCTCCAGCATCTGTAGTCCTCATTTTCCACTGTTCACTCTATACCTAATTTACTGTCAGGCAGTGCATTGTAAACCTTAACCACTCATTTCACCAAAAGGATTTTTTTCCTCTCACCTCTGATTTTTTTTGCATCTTAATCTAAAGCTGGTTATCAAACTTTGGCCTATTGGCAACAGTCATTACTTTATTATTCGATTGAAATTCTATGATTTTAAACACCACTATCAATTCTCCTGTCACATTCCCTGTTCAAAAAAAAACAATCTCAGTTTCCCCAATCTATCCACAAAACTGAAATCCTTATCCTGGAATGTACGTTAATCTCTCCAGAGTTTTCACGTCCTAACTAAAATGTGGTGTACAGAATTGCATACAATATTCCAGTTGAAGTTGAACCAGTCTTTTTATGTAAGTTGAACATCCATTTGTATTTTTTAAACTTAATACATGTATTTATAAAGCTCAGAAGCCCATATGTTTTAACGGCTTGTTTTCTATTTACCTTCAAAGATTTGTGCATATACACATGCAAGTCGCGTCTTGCACCCCGTTAAAATTGAATCATTTTGTTTATCTTCCTACAAAAGGTGTCACCTCACATCTTCTGCATTGAAATTCGTCTGTCCTGCTTCTACCTAATCCACCAGCCTGTCCACATCTGCCTGAAATATATTATTGTCTTCCTCACTGTTTACTACATTGGCACGTTTTGTAAATGTCCTCTTTGAATTACATGTAATCAATAACTATATGTTAATAGCTTGGCTGTATCGTTAGTGGTTTCAGATAATATCAGAATACATGGAGCTGGGATCTGAGTGCAGCAGGTTATAGAGATATCCTGGACAAGATGTAAATAAATAATAAAGATTGCTAGATTTTACCCACATGTCTGCGTACTGTCTTATCAAGGATACCCTGAACATCATTCCTAATGCAACAACTATCCTGTACTGCAAAGTCCAGCTCATTAATACGTGTTTCAATACATGTTAGTACTCCGAGCTTTGCAACTTTGGGCACATCACAATATACACTCACACAAGTCTGGAAAACAAACATTCTGCAGGACTTAATTTTGTATCGCTTTACTGTCTTTTTTATCAAAGGGCTTTCCATTCTGCTAACGAGCCTAATGTGTAGACATTTTAAAAAATCACTTTTGCAAGTTCATACATACCCTATCAACTGCACTACCTACATGCACCCTCTTTTTGTCTCATCGAAGACTTAATCAGCATCATTAAACATGCTCTTAATTAATCTGTCTTTCCTTTATCAGTCCATGCTTCTCCTTCTAACTGTTCATTTTCTCCTAGGTTATTGTTTCTAAAAGTCTCCCCATCAACAACATTAAACTGATTGACCTTACCCCTAATTGCCAGGCTTGTTCTTCTCTCATTTTCTGACTACAAGTGTAGCATTTCTAATCTTCCAGTCCTGTGACATCAGTCTGAACCTAAGGAAGCTTTAGATTTGATATCTGGTCCTTTGCAATTGTTACCTTACGTTCCTCAGCACCATGAAATGCATCCCATTCGGACCAGCTGGCATAGCCACTTTGAGTGCAACCGTTCTTTTATCTACCAACTCTTTATTTACTTCTTTCTTATCCTGTATCTTCACAGCATCCTCACTTAATGTAGCCTTGGTAAAGTCCTCATCTGTATTAAACACTGATGCAAAGTACATATTTAGTACTGAAGCTATGCCTTTTACCACCACAAATAGATCTCCATTTTAGTGCCGACACTAACCCATCTAACAATTCTCAAACTGCCAGTATGCCTATGGAGGACCTTTGAGTTCATTCTGATGTTAGCCATCGATTTATTCTTATCAAACAGCAGTTCTTATTGAACAAGTCCAGTGCAAGTAAGAGCCACTTTCTCACTCTTAGATTGGCAACAAGAAATCATTATTTTTTCTGAACCCAAACTAAAGAGATTCTCTCTTTAATCTCCCAAGGACATTCTCCCATTCTAGCACTGTACTGTTTCACAAGTCAATACTGCTATTTGTCCTCCTTATCCTGCACCCTTTCTTTCCTGAATACCAAGTACCCAGGAAAATTCAGCTTCTAATCCTGCCTCAGAACTAGAGGACATCGGTTTAACATGACAGGGGAAAGATTTAAAAGGAACCTGAGGGGCAACTTTTTCATGCAAAAGGTGGTGCGTGTATGGAATGAGCTGCCAGAGAAAGTGATGGAGGTTGGTACATTTTCAACATCTAAAAGGCATTTGGTTGGGTACAAGAACAGGAAGGGTTTAGAAGAATGTGGGCCAAGTGCTGGCAAATGGGACTAGATTAATTTAGGACAAATGGTTGGCATGGACGAGTTGGACCAAAGGGTGTGTTTCCATGCTATATGTCTCTGTGACTCTATGACTCTTCTTCAGGCAGGTCTAAGCTATTGCCAATACATTATACTGCCACATAGTTATTTGCAGCTGCATCTCACTAAACTTGTTAACCACACTTCATGCAATTTCACACGTGCACTCCAAATCCAACATTGACACTGTTTAATCTCAATTCTCTGCAACCTACATTTCACCATCCCAGAACTATTGGGAGCTTGTAATTTAAATCAGTTTAAATGTGCTCTGCTTCAAAACTTTTCAATATACCGCAAATGGAACTTTCGAATTTAAAAAGGAATAATAAAATAAAAGATGAATATAAATATCAAAGCTCATGAAAAGACAGGGAATATTGCAGACCAGTATGTGTCTGCATTCAATTTTTTTCAAGCTAACTCCTAAATGTTTGAGCAAATGGACAATGCTCTAATCAGAGATAGGATTGCCTTAGGAATAAGAGATCCAGCCATTAGAGCATGTCTGCTGACAGAAGATAAACTTACTCTCAAGAAAACAATTGACATGTACAAAAGCTCTGAGATTGTAAATGACCAACTAAGCATACTAACTGGATAACTGATTAGGCTTGGTGTTATTCTGGCCTAACAAGAATAAGGAGATAAAAAGGAAGTATTTCCAGAAAACCAATAGAAAGTTCAAGACCCAAGTTCAGGATGTAAATATTTCAAAGGGTATTACTTGAAGGCTAAGGAAACATGTTCAACATGGGGAAAGCCGTGTTCTTACTGAAAAAGTGCTGAACCCATTATCATGCAGGTATTTTGCTGGGAATAATCAAAGGAAGCTATAAATATCGCTGCTGGAGAGATGTCATTTGGTCTGTTATATCCACACTAACACTCTAAATGAGCATGACAACTTAGTGCCATTCTGCTCTCCTTCCCCATAACCATGCACATTATTTCTAATCATTATTTAAACAATTCTCTATTTCCCCCTTGAATGTCTCAATTAAACCTGTTTCCACTGCAATTCCAGGCAACATATTTCAGACCCAAACTACTGAGCATGTGAAAAATCATTTTCTCATGTTGCATTAATTTGCAAATCGCTTTAAATTTCTGTCCCTCGTCCTTGATCCTTTAATGAGCAGAAACAATTTGTCCATGACTACTTCATTTGGATTTCAATTAAATTTGAAGTTTTCAATCAAATTTCCTCTTGGCCTTCTCTTGTCCAACCTCTCCACTCTATCTTCATAATAGAAGCTTTTTATCACTCTTAAATCTCTTATGCATTCTCTCCAGTGTGTTAACATTCTTCCAAAAGTCTGCCCCCAGAAATGTACACAGTGCTGCAGCTGAGGTCTAATTCATGTCTTCTTTCATTCAGATAATGATTCAGATCAATTGCTCTTCACAGTACAATATGTTGGCATTATCTGATCTCAGGCTGGTAAGTGGTTGCTAGAATAATGAGTGCAGAATAAGAGCATTTAGTTAATGGTGAAGGGTCAGGCTGCATTCCACATTATGAGTATCACAGATCTTTGTAAAGTGACTCAAGATGATGACCTAAAAATTAAGTCTTCAAAGGTAAAGTCAGATGATGGAAGTATGCTAAACCCAAAATGGCAAACTAAGGCCCAATGCAAAATCCATTCATCACAACTGAAAGCTTGGATTGAGAACCCTACATGTATTTGCAATGTTCCACAGCACATCAAGAAATTGATTAATGAACAGATCCTAAAAATCGCTAGTCTTAGGTGTCTTCATGGAGAATGTAATCTTGAAGTAAATGAGAGTGGAGACCAACACAGCATCTTTCAAGGAGAGTTCTGGCTGCCTTCAAGTCCAGCCTGAAAGAGAAGATAGAGGAACTAGAAAAGAAGAGAGTGATCATGAAAGTGACAACACTCACAAACTGGATTTACAACATCCAGTGTAACAGTGAAATTCTAGAACAATTGAGAGGTTGCCTGGACTCAAAGCATCTGAGTAAGGCTTTGAAGAAATCTCATTATCCTTGCTAAACATTGACCACAACTGGCCAAGGCATTGTCCTGTATTGCCCTCGATGAAACGGTTTAATACTGGCAAGTGAAGTGGGACAAAAGCAGAAGTTTTCCAAGTACTTTTGATGCCATTTCTACTGCTCCAGTGGAGTGATGGAATGACCCTGCAGTGTGAGGCCAGTGAATCAGGGTGAATAGCAATTCTCATACAGCAAGGTCAAACAGTTGCATTGCATTCGGGGTATTAATACAAACTGAATGATATTCCCCCAAAAAATGAGCATTACTCCATGAATGAGCAGACACCAGTCAAACAAACAACAACAGCTTACGTGCATAACATTAGAAGAAATTTTTTACAATTATGAATGTAATGTACGCTCAAGGACAGATGGAAGTGTGACAGATTAAAATGAACAAATAACTCTTGAGTGATGATTTGCTTTATAGATTATGGAGTTTGGGTATTTTGCAGATGCAAATAATTGTGCATTTTTTTTTAATGAAAGGAGAAATATCTTTGTACGTTATAAGTTGTACACTGTAATTTACAACATCTGATGAGGTGCTTTGCTGAATTGAAATCAAAAACCTTAAACCCAGCACATGGAACACTCCTTATTCTTCATTGTCTACTTAAAATAAGAACATTTTGCCAGAAGGTTGTTTGCGAGCAGAATTGTCACAGATAGTCTTACGAGACCATAGGGCTGCTCTCTCATTAGAGAGAGATGACTCTTCATGGTTAATCTGAGGGTCAAAATTCCTCAGATGAGGGAAGAGATTGAGAAGTAGAGTCCTTCATATAACCTCAGCCAATGTGGGAATTGAAGCATGCTGTTGGTGTCACGAGCCAGCTGTCTAGCTAACTGAACTATCAAACTCCGCCACCCTGTGTAACATCCAAAGCACCTCACTGTCATAACACTGCTTTCTAGTTGTCTGTCTGGTTTACTCACTCTGTCTTGCTTTTCAGTTTGTATACTTTTCAACATATAGTGATATCACATGGTGCTAACTACTTTTTTTAAAAGAATAGGAAGGTGAAATAAATCAAGCACGAATTGACTCATGCAGTAAAGTTAAAGATTGTAGGTGGGGACCATCTGCTTCTTTACATGAGGATACCTTGGTCCAGCCCCCAACCACAAGGTTTAATGAAGATATCACATTTGTTCTCAGGCTAGTGATGAGTAATTGAGCTGGAAACTCCAGAGTCCTTCACAATAGTGCGAGTTTCTCAGCAGCACTTGGCTAGTACTATTTGGTCCTAACACTGAGGGTTATGATCTATTAAACATATTTTCAAAAAATGTATTATATTAGTAGCATTTGTCTTCTTGTCAGTTTATCTATACATTCTTTGCCATCCACTAGAGAAATGCTCCATATTAACTCTGCTCAGCATTCAAAAATACCATTAAAAGGTAACAGTTGTTGTTTTTGCTTCTGATATCTTCCCAATAGTAGGTTAACCAACACATCAAATTTCTTTTGTTATTTCTACTGGTTTCCCTTTACCATTTTAACACTTGCTCCACCCCCCAAGCTTCCTTCTTTCAGAAGGAACAACCGATGAATAATTAAGGACTTGTTCAACACATCAGCCATTTGAAAAAGAAAATTAGTTCAAATACGACAGACCTCATTAAATGTATGCTGTATCAGCTAAAATAACTTGTGGCTGCTGAAATTGACTACGGTTCTGGAATAAAAGTTGTTGCTGGGAAAAGAGGTACTGAGAGTATGCGACTATAAATGATTACTAACACTGAGGCATGCTGCTACAGGTTGAGACAGATGGTGGGAGTGTCACTTCCTTTCCCAAAGTACATGGCTGTACCCAAAAGAACAGCGTCCCAAAAACCTTAAAGCACAATAGCTTATTGAGCAGTTTCAGTCACATTAAAATTTCAAACCCAAAAACCACAAGAATGCAAAGCAAAGTAAGAATACCCTTTGAGGGGGAGCAAACTGTGTACAAAGTCCAGCAACCTGGAACAAATATAGCACAAACTTAGCTGGAAATTTGAATGGTTACCATTAATAGCTAGCAAGACCGTATATAAAATTGATACATAACCTACATGAAATTCTTTTGTCTGCTATCTTTGCAACAACAAGGCTATTTGTGTTTTGTAAGATTCATTCATTTTAAACTCAAAAGGGTTTTTTTTGTCAATGGAAAACAAAACAATGGTTCATTTCAATCTTTGTCAATATTTTTGCAGAGCAGATTATTGAATAAATCATTCTCATGTAATTGAATAAGTCGGTCCAACATTGGTTAAGCTACCAAAATAAATTAATTAGTTGCTGAACAGAAAAGTTATTGCTGCATTATTTAAATTAGACCATCTTTTCCTTTCATTTTATTGCCATTTTCTTTGTTACACAGTTTGATAGTTTTCTATCAAATATTTCCAGCTGGAAGGATTCAGGCAAATGAGTGGTAGAGCTATCTGCAAGTTTGATATTAATCAAACAACTGAAATAAAGAAGTGTTACACCATTTCAAATATTTTCCATTAGATTTCTCCTACCTATTGACACTGAAACTACTCTGGATCTATTGCCTGCCACCCACACTGGAACAAAAAAAAAGTATTGCACGAGTAAGTTATTTTGAAGTATATGGCACAAAGTTAGTCGACACACATCATTTCGGAATTTGTACTATTTGGAAGATAACAAATTGCATAGCGCAAATCAGAGTTTACACCTTACTGAACTGGTCAGCGCATATTATTAGCAGTAAAATTCTCTCTTAGTTTCACAAATAAAGTTTCCAATAAAAGTTTATCAGAGTAATGTAAAATACATTGTGTTCTTCCTGTTAAATGATGTAACTTTGGGGCTCAGTAATATTTAGCTACAGTAAGAGTTGTAGAGAAAACTCAGATATGTGCAGTCCTAACAAAGCAAACTTGTTTACAAGAAGATACCAAAATAAAATTCAAGGGCTAAGCTTACTTCATAATTGAGGATTTTACAGCAATTGTGCTAGCAAATGGCAGTTTTAATTATCTTTTGGTAATTGTGGTTTGTTTAATAATAATTTTCATCAATAATTGCATCAATTTCAT
Source organism: Hemiscyllium ocellatum (assembly GCF_020745735.1). Classification (NCBI taxonomy): domain Eukaryota; kingdom Metazoa; phylum Chordata; class Chondrichthyes; order Orectolobiformes; family Hemiscylliidae; genus Hemiscyllium; species Hemiscyllium ocellatum. The sequence continues at coordinate 15,592,166 of NC_083426.1, read as the reverse complement.
CTTTTGTTATTGCAGAGGTAGTATTGTTCAAGGTATAAATGGGAAAATTCACGTTTAAAGAAAGCTGTTAAATCATAATTTTCTTTACCTGAAACGTTAACATGCCTCAGGTTATGCTGCACAACCAATACCTTGGCATCAGAAAGTACTCATGCTTTTCACTTCCAGTTTGTAATGTTAGCTTTGTGACACAATGCTGGTCATCCATTTGACTCCATTAATTCAAGTATCATTAAGCACAATGAATAAATTGTGATGTTTGCAAATTGTTTGCTTGCATATAGAGGTTATAGAAACTGTGATTCATCCAGAACATTCCTTGGTAAACTAGTTGATCAATGAGAATTCAACTGTAAACATTAAGTTTTCTGATTATTCTTACCTATATGAATTACAAATATCCCCAGCTGAATTTAATCATGAAGTTACAAGTTCTTATGGTAAAGTTCATTCTAGGTATTGAAGTTGTGCTTGAGCTCTACAAATTTATCGGACTGGAATGCTCCTATTTGCAAGACAGTTATTTTAGCTTCATTTGCTTTTTGGCAATCTCTATTTAATTTCTGCCCAAGAAAATATGGATAGTTTCGCAGTCTCCATGTTGTGATTCTAGCCAAAGTTATTTAGTACTTTATTAATGAACACTCTAGACCTATGAAACCCAGAGTGATTATGATTGCAGTAAAATTTTCATAAACATAGCAAAAAGGAAACTTGAATTTGCAACTTTTTCTTGCATGCATCAAGACAAAGATGCAAGAAATAGACTTGGAAAAGGAACACTAATTTACATGACATGAGAAGACAGTGCTGGATATAATTGGCAAGGAGATGCAGTAGAAACAGGTCTTAGTGACTGCTACATTCCCCAAAGCAACACCCTGACCAATCAGAGTCCACCCGCCTGGTCGGTGAACTAAGATTGATAATTAATTGTTCTTACTACAACTCCTTGCCAATGATGACCCAATCAATCGACATCCTCTTCTCATGTTTTATAAAGTAGTGGTTGTTTTCTAAGTTGATTTTGTCACATCTTAGTCCTGAAGAATGCAAGACAAAGAGCTAAGTCTTCATCTCTTATTTAGCAATGTTTGAGTTCTGTACAATCAAGCAATTATTTCCATACAATGATTGGCTGTCTTTTTTAAGTTTTAATGAAGGTAAAGGCAGATTGCTTTCCCAAACAAGCATGTTTTTGACATAGTTATCCACATTATGCACATTCCTTTCTGTTACATTGGGAAAAATACCTTTAACTCAATGGCTTATTTATTATTAGTATCATAATTTCATTTACTGTTGCAAACAACAAATATGTAATCCAGTCTTCAAATAATAGTCAGTGGATGAGTTACTCTAATTATGACCAAAAAAGTAAGAATTCTTCCCCGTCACAAGCGCAGAACTAGTTGAAGTCAATGGTTCAGATCATGTATTTAATAAACCTATCTGTCTTGCTATTTTATTACTCCCTTCATCAGTCCCACTATTTTCTTATAATTTCACCCCTTTTGATGCTATATTTACTGACACGGCGAAAGCTTAATTCAATAAAATGCAAAGATGGGCAAGTCTGTTATTATCTCTGTTCAGAATTTGGCTAATATGCTAATATGTGACCCTGAAATGAGCAAAAGACTTTGCATCAAAGTATTAGCTGTAGCTTAATGCCTCTGTCTTTAGAAAGCTGTAGGTTCGATTCCCTCTCTCCAAACTTGAGTATAAAAATTGGTTTAACATTTCAATGCAGAGCTGAGGACGTGAAAGTGGAATGTTAAGATGCACCACTTCAAAGAAATAAATTGATTTTGGAATCCTGGCCAACATTTATACCTGAGCCAATATAATCAAAAAACATGTTAACTGGCATTATCACCTTGCTGTCTATGGGACTTTGCTGTGTGCTTACATTGTCCCACATTTCCGACATTACAACAGTGACTAAATTGCAAAGAAACACACTTCAGGACATTTGCGGAAAGTGTCCTGTAAATATAATTCTTTCTTTTAAGTGCTCAGTTGTTATTTATTCCAGAACATTCAAGAGAAGCATTTGCGGATTTACCCAAGAGATCATAAAAACTATGTTCATTATTCCCACTTACACAAGAATTGGACAAGGTATCAAATTTTAAACACTATACAGACAGAGTCCAAAGCAGATTTAAGGGCAATGTGAAAAGCAACTCTACCATTATTGTCTACATTCTTTCATGGGATATGGATGTCACTGGCAAAACCAGCATTTGTTACCCACTCCTACTCACCCTTGAACAGAATGGTTTGCCAGGTCATTTCAGAGGGCAGAGCTGAAAAATGTGTTGCTGGAAAAGCACAGCAGGTCAGGCAGCATCCAAGGAGCAGGAGAATCGACGCTTCGGGCATAAGCCCTTCTTCAGGATTCCTGAAGAAGGGCTTATGCCTGAAACGTCGATTTTCCTGCTCCTTGGATGCTGCCTGACCTGCTGCGCTTTTCCAGCAACACATTTTTCAGCTCTGATCTCCAGCATCGGCAGTCCTCACTTTCTCCCATTTCAGAAGGCAGTTAAGAATCAATCCCCTTGCTATGGACATGCAGGTCAGACTGAGTAAGAGTCACAGATTTATTTCCTGAAAATAGATCGGTGAATAAAATGGGTACAACTCTTGCTGATCATCATCATGGTCATTATTACTGAGGTCGATAGTAGTCATGATTTGGAGGTGCTGGTGTTGGACTGGGGTAAACAAAGTTAAAAATCACACAACACCAGGTTATAGTCCAACAGGTTTAATTGGAAGCACAATAGCTTTCGGAGCAACGGTCCTTCATCAGGTGGTTGTCATCACCTGATGAAGGAGCTTCGCTCCGAAAGCTAGTGTGCTTCCAATTAAACCTGTTGGACTATAACCTGGTGTTGTGTGATTTTTAACATTATTACTGAGATTACTGAGACTAGCTTTATGTTCCTAGATTTCTTAATTATATTTAAATTCCACCAGTGAGATTTGAATTCCTGAACTAGATTTAAGCTGTTTTACCTGCCTCAACTTCCAAAGGAGCCCTTCCAAAATATTTCCCCACTATGTCCCCAATATCAAGGCTTGAATATTATTGTGATCCCTGAGAGAGGACTGCGAGAGTAGGGCAAGGAACGAGTGCAGCAGACTATTATACTGGGAGTTCAGCTCTTACAAATCAGTCAAACCGTGGGCGGCACGGTGGCACAGTGGTTAGCACTGCTGCCTCACAGTGCCTGAGACCCGGGTTCAATTCCCTACTCAGGCGACTGACTGTGTGGAGTTTGCACGTTCTCCCCGTGTCTGCGTGGGTTTCCTCCGGGTGCTCCGGTTTCCTCCCACAGTCCAAAGATGTGCGGGTCAGGTGAATTGGCCATGCTAAATTGCCCGTAGTGTTAGGTAAGGGGTAAATGTAGGGGTATGGGTGGGTTGCGCTTCGGCGGGTCGGTGTGGACTTGTTGGGCCGAAGGGCCTGTTTCCACACTGTAAGTAATCTAAAAAAAAGACCATGGCCATCATTGCTGCCTCTGGGCTCAGGACTCCAACATTTCAGTTTGTGACCATACTTGATGTCACACGTATCTCACTTTGGCAAGCACCATCCATAAGCCTACTGAATCCTAACGTAAACATCAAATGAATCCCCTGATAATCACTCATGAACCACATTCAATGTGAAGGAGATTGTGATTTATGAAGATAAAGTGTCAGAGATTTAAGATTCAAAGAAAATAAATGAAATACTAACATAATTGAAAGAATTTATTGCAGTGAATGTTTAGCTGGCACCTTAAGTGTCCTGATACTGCTAATTTTACAAACCACATACAGCACTACTCTAATTAAGATTATGAACTCATCAGTCATGAATTCCTTCAAAGCATGATATGAACTAACACTCGCAATTTGCAGGTTCACCTGACCATTTGCAATACTATCTAATCATGTTCACATGAACATCTGGAGTCAGGTAAGTTTGATTCTGAAATGTAGGAACATATGAACAAGAGATGGTTATTGAACCTCTCAAAAACCAATCTACCTCCAATGAGATCATGGCTGATCTGTGACCTAACTCCAATACCTAGCTTTGCCCCATTTCTCTTAATATGTTTGGTTAACAATAATCTGTCACTTTTGGGTGTAATATCAATAAGGCAGGGTTAAGAAGAATTTAAAGGCATTTTCTACACATATTAAGAACAAGAGGGCAGCAAGAGAAAGAGTAAGCCCACTCAGGAATAAAGGAGGAAGGTTATATGTTAAGCCAGAGGAAATGGGTGAGAACCTTAATGAGTACTTTACATCGATATTCACCAAAGAGATGGATGTGAGATATGTTGATGTTAGGGAAAGGTGTGTGAATTCTTTCAGGTAGGACAACATAATGAAGGAAGATATGTTTATACAATCCCTACAGTGTGGAAACAGGACATCAGTCTGTTGAGTTCACACTGAACCTCTAAAGATCATCCTATCCAGACCCATGCCCCCACCCCATCCCTGTAACCCTGCATTTCTCATAGCTAATCCACCTGGTTTGCACATCCCTGGACTCTATAGTCATTATAACATGGCCAATCCACTTCACCGGCTCATCTTTGGATTGTGGGAGGTAACCAGAGCAGCCAAAGAAAACACGTACAGACATGGGGAGAAAATGCAAGCTTCACACAGCAAGTCACCCAAGGCTGAAACCAAACCTGGGACCCTGGTGCTATGAGGCAGCATTGCTTACCAGTGAGTCACTGTGCCACCCTGAGATAGAACCCAGGGGTGTTGAGTGTCGAAATATAGGGCCAGACGGGATCTATCCCAGGATACTGTAGGAGGCAGGGAAGGAAATAACTGAGGCCTTAACAGATATCTTTGCATCTTCTTTGGCCTCAGGACAGGTTCCAGAGGACTGGAGAATGGCCAGTATTTTTACTTTGTTTTAGAAGGGAAATAAAGATAATGCATATAATTACAGGCTGGTGAGCCTGACAGCAGTGTGGGGAAGCTTTTGGAGAAGATACTGAAAGACAGGATTTAATCACATTTGGAAATGAATGAATGTGTTAGTGACACGCAACATGGGTTTCTGCATGAAGGTCATATCTCACCAACGTGATTGGGTTTTTTGAGAAGGTGACAAGAATGATGAGGGAAGGGTAGTGGATGTTGCTTACATGGACTTTAGTAAGGCATTTAATAAGGTACCTCATGGCAGAAGGTAAAGTCTTGTGGCATGTGGTTGAGCTGGCTAGATGGATACAAAACTGGCTTGTTCATAGAAGTTAAAGATCACGCAACACCAAACCTATAGTCAATACGTTTATTTGGATGTACTAATTTTTGGAGCGCTGCTGTGGAGCAGAATCATAAGACACAGAATTTATATCAAAAGATGACAGGATCATGCAACTGAAATGATATATTGAACAAACCTAGATTGCTGTTAAGTCTTTCATCTTTTAGAATGTGTTGCAGGTTTCAGTTCTTTAATATGTCACTCCCAGAAATTCTTCTAAGTCACACTCTTGAGATAACTTAAGTTTTTATTTTTAAATAAGTGACATCTCAGCTCAGACAATGTATTAAAGGTGTGAGGTTTGAATCTGTCTGTATCCCAATCTTGAGTCAGGCTGGTTCTATTTCCAAAGTAGGAATTTATAAATGTTACATGGATTGACTGCCTGCAGATTGTGTGCTTTTTGAGCAAAATAGAATGCATCTGCAAATACAATTCTGCAACTGCAAATTCAACCCATAGACCTTTTGCTATAAATTCTGTGTCTTATGATCCTGTTCCACAGCTACATGATGAAGGAGCAGCACTTCAAAAGCTAGTACTTCTTAATATACCTGTTAGACTATAACGTAGTCTGATATGATTTTTAACTTGTCCAACACCAGCACCTCCACATCTTGTTCATTGAAGACAGAGAGTAGTGGTGGAAAGATGTTTTTTTTCAGAATGAAGATCAGTAACTAGTGGTGTTCCACAGGGATCAGTGCTGGGACCTTTGTTGTTTGTAATATGTGTATAAATGTTCTGAGGGAAAATGTGGTTGGTCTGATGAGTAAGTTTGTGGATGACACCAAAATTGGCAGAATTGCAGATAGTGAGCAGGATTGTCAAAGGATGCAGTAGGATATAGATAGTTTGTAGATTTGGCAGAGAAATAGCAGATGGAGTTTAATCCAGCCAAATATGAGGCGATGCATTTATACAATAAATGGCAGAATCATTAGGAGCATTGAAATACAGGGATCTAGGCATACAGGTCACTGACAATGACAACACAGATGGATAAGGTGGTCAAGAAGGGATGCAGCACACTTGTCTTCATTGGCTGGGTCATCAAATATAAAAGTTTTCAAGGTATATTACAGCTGTACAAAACTTTAGTAAGACCACATTTGGAATATTGCATATAGTTCTGGTTGTCACATTACCAGAAGGTCACGGATGCTTTGGAGAGGATGAAGAGAAGGTTTATCAAGATGTTGCCTGGTCTGGGGAGAGTGAATTTAGTTGTGAGCAGAGTTTGAATAAGCTCAAATTGTTTTCACTGGAAAGACAGAAGCTGAGGGGGACCTGATAGAGGTCTACAAAATTATGAGAGGCATAGATAGGGGAATAGTCAAAGTCAACTACAAGAGGGCACAGGTTCAAGGTGAGAGTGGGGAAGTTTAGGGGAGAAGTGCGGTGAAAATGTTTCTTACAGATGCTGGTGGGTGCCTGGAACACACTGCCAGTGAAGATGGTGGAAGCAACCACATTAGCAACGTTTAAGGCATATCTTGATGGACACATAAACATGAGGCCAACAGAAAGATAGATAACATGCACAGCGAATAAGTAGCAGGTCTAAATAAGGCTTAGGAATCAGCACAGGCTCGGTGGACCAAAGGGCCTGTTCCTGTGCTGTATTATGTCATTGTAATGTGTTGCAAAAGGCTACAGTTATGGGCAAATCCACTGCAAAATGCAGAGTTGCAGTCCATGAGTTCAAGAATTGAGAGAATTGCACCTGAGTGAAGCTATCAGCGAAATTAACAATAGTTGTTGGACTGAAATTCATTCCAAGCAGAAAACAATATCCATTTTTGCAACAATTTCTCACATTTCATGTAAAATTAGTTATAAGATTCAGGAAAGCATAATAACAAATTTATTTTGCAACACAACACTTCTGATGCCTCTTAAGTAGACTTGTATCCATGCAGGAATAGTGGGATGTTGTCTGACAATTAATCAATTTTATTTTCATTGAAAACTGGGACTCTCCAATCGAAGAAATTGGCAAGCTAATTAAAAGTTATGCTATACCTTGCAAATAGTTTAGAATTTTAATGTTATGATGAACTAACATCATAGGCATGACTGCTTAGATGGATAACAGCAACCATTTCTGTTAAAAAGAACATACAATCTGCATTATCAATTAATCAAACATCAATTGTCTATTGCGGAATCAAACTCCAAATTTCTACCACCTTACTTTTTTTTCTGAAGTTCTGAAAGATCTGGTTCTAATTTTTAGTCCATGACTCCCTGGTGCAAGATAAAATCTTCATTTGATTATTTTAACTAAACACTTCTCACAGCTGAATTAGAAAAACAACTGTAATTTATATAGCACCTTATATCAGGATATCAAAATGTCATGCACCAATTAATGAATTTGAAGCGCAACCATTCTTGGTAAACTTAAGAGTCAGCTTTCACCTATACAGCACAAATAAATGGATGGTGGAGTCATCTGATATTGGAGGTCTTTGTTAAGGGAGTAATGTGAGTCAGGATTAATGAAATTTTCGTTAGTTTTCCTCATGAGTAGTAAATTGGAGACTTGGTTGAGTTGCGCTCATCTCTAATGGATCCTAGTAGGTTGGCTTAGATTTGTTCGGTCTCAGACTTGAAATGTGAACAACGTGGAAGCAAAATATATCCCTTGATCTTTAACTTTTCCTTTATTTACAATTACCTCATTTTCATCACTTCAGTTTTGATATTTCGTTTCTTTACAATGTGGTATGTATGCTGATTAAATACACTGTTGAAATCATTCTAATCAGAAAGTATTATTAAGAAGGCAATACAAAGGCTAATGTTTATACTCTAAATACCTCAATGTAGTTGAGATATTATTTAAGCATGAATATATAGTTAATATTTGAATCAGATGACTATCAGTAAGGTTTAAAAAAAAGGACCATAGGCATTTCTATCCATGAAAGAGCAAATATTGGTTATGCACAGCTTGAGATTATGCGCACTTTGTAATTTATATATTAATTGAGAGCATTATATATGTTGCTTACATTCTGACTAAGGAAACATATATTTGCCAAGACTGTATATGATATTCTGAAGATGGACATACTGCTTCTGTGCTGAGAGCACACATGCCTTTACATTATACTGAGCACAAGGTCCACTTGTTCAAAATCATGGTTTATTTGGAGTAAAATATCCAAATTTTTCAGTAATAATAAGTAACTATAATGACGCAACAGTATATCTTTGGTGCAATTCAAATTCAGTAAATATGATACAGTTTATTGTGTGTGTTTTTGTTCTATAGTAACATGGGCATCAGTGCAAAGATCGCCCATTCCTAGTTGCCCTGTGAGCGTAGAGATGGCTCTTGTACTTCAACTACTTTTAATACAACTAAGTGGTTTGTAGGGTCACTTCTGACAGTAATTAAGAGTTGACGGTGTTTATGTTTGGACATTGTTTTTATCTCAATATTTAAATCAGTTGTGGAAATAACATTGAACATAATGTCTAAAATGTGACTGATGACATATATGCCATTTATTCTCTAACTAATGGTGGATATGGTGTTTATATTTGGGGTGGATATCCTGCTTAAAATCTGACTGAGATGTGCTTTAAAATGATGGTGTCTCAATGTATTGCTTAAGATTAGTGCGTGGGTGGATATGGCATTTATATTATGGAGGTGGTTGTAGTATTTATACTTTGGTTCAAGGTAAATTTGATCTATATGTTCTGAAAATGGTTACAATGCGTACACACTCTCTGCTGATCGTTAAGGTACTTGTAAACTGACTGAAGATGAATGTGATATTACTCTAATTGAATGTGATTTTGATTTTTATACTCTGAAGTTAAATATGGTTCTTTTTCATAGACTGTGGGTAACTATTGAGTTTATAGGCTGAGTTATGCTGAGAACAGCATTCTTATACACATGGGGCAGAAATAATCTTTTGGTGATGATTGAGGGTGAATTGTGGTAATAGTCTGACCTAAGGTGCATTTGTGTTTTATAACTTCAGAATTATATACAGATTGGGATCAAATAATGTGGTGCTTATTCTTTGAGTATCTTCGGTCGCTATATCCTGACTGATGTTGCTCATACTCTGGGAATAAATTTGGCATTTATTCCAAACTGAAAGTTTCTGTAGTCTTTAAGTTATGTTTAAGGATGAGTATGATGTTCATACACTGATTAAAGTTGATCCTTTGAAAGGTGTTTCAAGTTCAGTTGAGAGTGAATAATGCATGTTCTGACATACAGAAATATGCAGATATTACAACAGGGGAACAGGTCGATTAGCTCAATCAGTCTTTCTTGATTTACACTCATAGGCAGAGAAATAATCCCTTAATTCACCTCTCCATCATTCACCATGTAACCTTGCGTTTTGAGAAGGTCCTGCACCATTAATGGGTGTTTTATGTGTATAGGTACAGCATTCTGAATTCTCATCATTAAAAAAGAAATGACAGTGTACTACAGGGATATCCTTGATTTTTCCAGTTTGCTATATCAAGTTGCTGTTTACATCTAACATAGAAATAAGAGCTCCATGAGAAACCAATATGAATATCTATTATGATATGTGGTACTTACCTTATGTTTTCCAAGATTCAACAAAAATTCAACACCCTTATTTTAATTGTTCTTCTTTACTCAATGTGCTGTTTTAATGCATTACCATTCGGTTTTACTTGTACATATTATTTAAACTGTACATATAACTGAAAATTAGATTTAAGAGTTTATCTTGATCTGTCATCTTCTGTTTCTATCTTTGAAAGTTGTAGTATAAGGCAGTAAGCATTCAATGTTAGTGATTTTCCATGATTTATAGTTTATTGTTCAACTTGAGCATTCTATTTGGTACATTTTGTGAAGAGTGATATAGTAATTGGATCTTATGGAAACTGCCATCTTACAGTAAGCACCAGAGAAAATATTGAAGCATAAACCTGAACCGTAACCTGTTGGTTTTTGTTTTAACGAAGATCTTAACTACAGAAAGATAAATAAATTTGTTGTAGTCTTCAATATACATTTTTATCTGTTATCATTGCTATTATTTGTAATGATTTTTAAATGCATGACAATTACCTATTTAGATCCATTTAATATTTCTATAACAGCCACTGGGGGTTATGTAGCAGAACATTGCCTTAACAATTTATATGGTGCCATTCAAAAGACAATCAAAATGAAGATATGGCATATTTTTGATCAGAACTGTTTTTGTCAATAGAGTTTGTTCTTCTATTGAAAACTTATTTTTGTGGAATTAATCTAACAACACCATCTTTTCACAATGCAGCTGTGGCCAATAGATACGTGTTGGCAGTACATTACACAGGAAGTATTTTTTCCTTAATAATTTATTTAATCAAAAAAACTTTAACAAGGCAATCTTAAATGAAACTATTCCAGTATTCATGTTCCAGGTGGCAATTTTGCTTGATTACCATCAAAGCAAAGCTAATATTGCAGACAATACAAGTCTTGTTTCTATCATGACTTCCTGTCCATGGTTACATCACTACACCTATAAAAGAAGGAGGCAGATTTGTAATAGGAGTTACATTACTTGGGATTATTTAATTCTAATTCATTAATATTTAAGATTAGGGTAATATTTTTTCTTACCACTTCTGTTTTAATTTATTTTAATAATAACTATTTATGTGGATTGCTAGTGAACTAAATTGACATTGAAATATAGCTAGCCACCCTGTAACTCATCCAAATAAGTGCTCTTCAAGGTCTCACATTCTTGAGTTTTGCTGAAAAAATACACATTTGTCAACGTTTTTCATGTGGCACTCATAATACAACTTGTAAGAAATATCAAAGTAAAGGGAAATTTCTTGTGAATTGTCCTGATGAGTGCAAGATAAAAAACTTTGACAAATGGGTATTTTTTTCAGCAATACTCAAGTTCTTTATTATAAAAATACTATTTATCACATTCTATTTCAATAAAAACATTTAAGAATCATACATAACAAAAATATATTAGTAATTGTTATTGTTTTTAATAATGGTTGAATCTTTGAAATAGATGTGTAGATTTAAGTCTTTCTATTTTCTTTAATCCCATAAAAAGAATTCCATCAACTTTTTGACATCAGTAAGACAAATCAGATGTTCAGCATCTACCATGGCACATTCTTTGATAGCTTAGGCAAGAAATAATATTTTGGCTTCATTATCCTTCATTTTATATTGTCTGATAGCAACATAGAATTCAAATTTTACCAAATGTTTAATTGTTGAAAGATAAGATTGATCAAAATCAGCTTTAAAATAAATCCAAATTTTCACAAAAATGCAATACTTTATTTTAGAATCATAACATAAAAAAAATTTGACAAAGAACAATAGAAACACACCAGGTTAATAATAGAAATCAACTATGTTAATTCCAATTTAATTTCAAATTGCTTATTTATTTTGATATTTCACATCAAACAAATCGAAAATATCAAAATCAAACAAAACAAATATGTATATTTTAAAAATATTTGTTTTCTGTACATTATAATTTGAATGCATAATTTAAGGATTTATACAAAGAATATCTTCTCCATTATAAATAAGAAAGTATTAAAAGGAGCATTTTAACATCCATAAACTTCTAGTAGAAACAAAAATGCAAACTCCTCTTGAAGAGGAATTATTTATTTTACAATAAAACTGTAGAAAATTCTGTGTAAACTTACATGCTTGCATTTCCCACAAATAAATGACACCTTTAAGCATTGTTGTACTGCAATACAATCTATTAAAATCAATATGTTTTGTGCTTATTATTGTGGTGACTGGACCTTTCTCCTGATGTTTGCAACAGTGTCAAATACTTAAATACATTAAATATGTGTGAAATTTATGTTCTGTACCTTCAACCCATAAGTGCAGACACTAAATGAATAGAAGCAGAATTTTTCTGAGCTGTCTTCACCAAGACCAGTCAAACTTTATAAGAATGTGGTTTACTTTATTCAGTATACATTTTCTTAGAATTACACATGATGTTTGTTTAACTATATTTGAACATTTGTAAGCATATAGGAATTCCCCCCAAAATAATTAACTCTCAGTCTGCACAGTAATAGCAAACGGGGTTCATCATTTCTCTAACTATACAAAATGAATGTATTCAGTTTTACCAAAGTAGCAACTGCAAGAAAAAAATGCAATTTGCACTTTTCATAAACGACAGCATGGATTGAGTAATAACCCCTACCACCCACTCTGTGCACCATTGAAACAATTGATGATATTACACATTTAGAGAGGAAAATGTGTGATTTTTAAAAAGCAGAATCACTTGGAAATGAGCATTCAGGTCCTACTGCACCTCAAAATGTCACACCCTTACAAAGGGAAAAATAAATTACCAAATTAAAAGTAATACTTGGAAATGAACAAGATCTTTTATTTGGGTCATACTGCACTTCGATTCTAAAGCAAACTTAATAAGTTGGACCAAATGTGTCTTTTGTCAGTTTTTTGGGTGTTCCCTTTTTTAATACTTTTATGATATGTGAGCATTACTGACTGGGCCTGCATTTATCACCTTTCCTTGGTTGCTCTTCAGAGCCATTTCATTTGCAAAGAAAAGCAAACACCAGCAATACCCAAGAAATAAATGGAGGTTGTATTTCAGAGGTAAACTTGCCGGGGAAATGATGAACATTATGTCCCAGTACACAACTACCTGGCTGAAGCAAGAAGGGGGAGGGTGGGGGGCGACCACTCTCATCGAGCCTAAGACGGTGTGAATGGACCACATGCCAACACACCTCTCCTCGCCTCCCCCATCCTCCCAGGGCACGTGCGCGGGGTATCGAATAGCGGTGACGTCAGCGTCGCGCTCATTGGCCGGCGGCGGCGGGACGGCGATTGTGATGTCAGTGAGGGGCGGGGCGAGGGTGGGGAATGCTGGGTGGGAGCCGCGCGATGGAACGTCGGGGTTGCTCCGGTGACGGCTGCGCGCTGGATACACAGCCGGAGTATCAATCAAGTCGACAGGGTCCCGCGCAGGCGTGCTTGGGTTCCTCTCTCTCTCTCTCTGACTCTGGTTCTTGTCGCATACAGAGGGAGCCCCAGTGCATCCAGAGGCAGACGGAGCTCATTCGCCAGCACAGTCATATCAGCAACACACACATACACACATATAGACAGACATGGAGCTCCTGTGCATGGAAAATGCCCCTAGAATTCAGCGAGCCTTCCCGGACCCTACCCTCCTCGCTGACCATCGAGTCCTGCAAAACCTGCTGCACACTGAGGACAGATACATCCCCAGGACTTCTTATTTCAAATGTGTCCAGAAAGAAATCGAACCCTACATGAGAAAAATGGTTGCATTTTGGATGCTAGAGGTAAAAAAAAAGAAATTTTTTTTTAGAGGAAAAGAGAAAAGGCGAGCACTCTTCAAGATGCAGTATTATTCATGCCTGCCTGTCTCAAGAGCTTTTGCAAAAGTATTTGGGCTGGGAATCTGTGTCGGTGTCACCTACTTAATTTTAATCTTTTTATAATTTTTTTCAGAATAAGTTATTTATAATGTTGCCTCTGAAAAGCATATTGGAAAAAAAAAGGCGTCGCTTTTGTATGAAGTGCGTGCAAGTTTAACAAGCTTTCTTTCTCTTCCCCCCAATTGCAGAGAACTTCTTGGAATCGAATGCAAAATTGTGCTGATATTTTTAAAAATATTTTTTCTCGCAAAATTTATAAAGAGCTGATGATGGCTGATAAACAACATAGTGTCGCCATGTTGACTCGACTTCAAAAAAAACTTTTTCTTGCGTTTCTCTATTGGGCTCATCAAAAGTCGCTTTGGCTTTATTAATAAGAGAGTCAGTAACTGCAGGGTTATTAATGGGTGTTTTAAGATGTTGCATTTTTTATTCTCCGTCTCACAAGTTGTCCTTTGCACTGAGTCCGCTGGATCTTAACTCCTGGACTCTTAATGGTTGGTGCAGAGAGCGAGTTAGACCACCCAAAATTCTTGCATTGTACCTTAAATTTCCTCCGTCCAGCAAAAGAGTTTGTTGTCAGCTCCTGACCCCAATTAAACTTCAGGATTTCTTGTTTATTTACATGTAAAAATTATCGCTGGCGGAGCAACTGTCTAATTTTCCCGATTTTTTGAAACTTTACTGCGAACAAAAGGTAACTCTGCTGGCAGCCACGCGATATTTTTTATTTAATTTAATTTTAATATTTTAGAAAATCCGCAGTCGTCGGGGGCAGAAGGAGGCTGTCGCCCAGGATTGTTAAATCTTGTAAAAAGCGAATTTTGAGCAGATAGCTTGGCATGTGGGAAAGGTCGGGAAAGGGTAGTGTTTTTGACTTGTTTTTCAAATTGCTGGGGCTATCGGCTAAAGTTTGTAATGCTTGGAGAAAATGCGTGCGATTGTAACGATTTTGTCTTTTGTGATCGAATAGATACTTGGGCTGATCTCCCCTACTTTTCGCCGTTTTTTTGCCCCATTCTAGGTGTGCGAAGAGCAAAAATGCGAAGAGGAAGTCTTTCTGTTGGCTATGAATTATCTGGATAGATTTTTATCTTCGGTTCCCACTCGAAAATGTCACCTCCAGCTGCTAGGGGCAGTCTGCATGTTCTTAGCATCAAAACTGAAAGAGACGATCCCCCTGACAGCTGAGAAACTCTGCATTTACACTGACAATTCAATCACTCCAGAAGACCTCCTGGTAAATTCACCAATATTTCAACAATTTGACACGTCTTGTTTTGTGCTTTTTTTTCCCCCAAATCTATTACAGAGCCTTTCTGAGAACGACAAAGTTAAAGAAAATATTATTTTGTAATTCTGTTTCACATTTTAATTTTTAAAAAACAATACTTTATACTCAGGTGCGCAGTAAACTTTATATCCAAGGTAGAAAGCTTCCGACCTCCCATTAATTGAGCTTATGTGCTGGTAGTGTCTGTAGTTATTGATCAGAATTCAACCCAGACTGACACTTATGACTAAGCGTCTGGCGCCCTCTGGTGCAAATTTGCCACCCTACTTGTACCGAGGTGCCATCAAATAAAGTACAGTGATACTAATTTTACAATTAGTAATTCTTTCCAGTTTGTCCTTTGGTGAGATGTTGTCAATGCAAACATAGCAGCAGAGGCTGTAGTATTTGCATGGGAGTTTGGACTGTATTTTATAACTATTTTATAATGTGTAACAATTTATTGTCATAAGGATGAAAATTGTTTAAGTTATGTCCAGGGTTGTCAACTTTGAGCTGATCAAAGTTTACGTGCCGACAAATCTGCATTTGGAGGGAGTCCGTTTTAGTTTAGGTTCTTACTGGCAAATGTACAAAATGCTGTAATTCTTTTCTGGGGCATCTGAGGCTTGCAAATTTATATTTTGAAAAGAATTCATGGGGTGGCACGCTGTTAAGTCGCCAGGCTACACCGGACACCTGTGTGATTCTTCAGAGATGGTTGTGGTTGGTAGTCTGCTGCATCTGGCTGTGTACAGTGCACTACTATGGTAACTGGGTCAGCAGGACCACACAGATAAAGTTTCCTCATCTTGCATCCTGCAGTGGTGGAAGGTTGTTACCAATTTTCTTTTGGGTTCCCTTTAGAGTCTTTTTTCGTGTTGCCTTCACACCATAGCTATTCCTCTGATAGTCTACAGGTCATTCTCAGTCATCTTGCATTGGCACAGTTCATCTTAATGCTTCAATAAGTTTTTACCCCCATTGCTTCTCGCACCAGCAGTTCTAACTTAGAATTAGAAACCAGGAAGAAATGTGCACTGTTGGATGCTAAAACAGATGTCAGCTGGTGGACCTCCTAATTCCGTGAAATGTAAAATTCTGTTTCTTCGACCCTTGCAATTGCCAAATATAAATTGCCAAACTGCATGATTGCAGTTAGCTGCATGCATGCAGAACTTTAAGTGTTAATACAGAACTTGGCCAAGATACGGTGCTGGATCCTGTGTTAGAGATAAGTGCTGTTTAGTTATGTGGCCATTTACATGGCAGATTCTTTCCTTGCCTCCTATCAAAAGTCTACACATTGTCAAATTGGAATGGAGGTTGCAAACTGTGGTCCTTTTTATCTGTTTCCATTCACTGCTCCTAATATCCTGCAACCATTTTACCCGACTACCGTGTGAAAGCAAAATAAAAATGTGAAGTCATTGGCAAAAGGAACCGAGATGATATGAGTCTAAACATTTTCAGCTAGTTCTGGAGCTAAGGTATGGAATTCACTGCTGAGGGTGGTGGAAACCAAGTCATTTGTAGACTTTGAAAGTAATTAGATAATACCTAAAGGAGACATGTTAAAGGGATACAGGAAAAGAGTGAGGACGTGGAATTAACTGAATTGCTGTTCAGAAGAACCAACACTGCCTCGATGGGCTGAATGACCTCCCCCTCTGCGTTGTAATTCTAATTCTCTTAGATGCTGCGTCTCTGGAATGTAAGAATAACCAAAATATAGGTCAGGCTGTTACTGTCACTAGATGGCATGTTAAGTGACATGGAATAAGTTGAGCTTATTTGACTGCTTGCCTTTAATGTGTGGGAGAAAATCATTTAGTTTTTCCATTTCTGTTCACCATCCACTGGGAGTGGGTTTTGGTTGTGAGAGCAACCCGTTCTGTTATCCACGTTACTGCTCACTATAACAGGAGTTAACTTTGGATTGGTAAATTCACGGGACAAGCTATTCTCTTGACATTTCTCTGCTTGAGAAAGAAGCATCAGTTTCTTCATGGTGAGTGGAAATATTTGCATCACCTTGCCCATTTCCCATCCACAGAGAATGGCTGAAGCATTAGTCCACAGCACCTTGGTTGGGAATCGTGGCCTCAATTTCCATTCCCACTCATCAGTAACTTTGCTTTCCTCAGGATGCTGGTTTGAATTATTTCCAATCATAGGATCACTTTGGGAGATTTGAAGTCCACATTCTCATCTCTGGCTGCATGAATGGGAATGATCCAATTTTGTTTCCTCTTTGTATCTTTTCTTCAGTTCACTTGGGACCCAGAACAGTACTGTCTTCCTAGACACTTGCCAATAATGCTTTGCAAACAGCTGCTGAAGGGTGTGCAAGCCTTACTGCCTTACTCACAACTGATTTTTTTTTCTCTTCCTTTTTGAGGAAGTAGTTTCTTCAATGACTGAGCAAATTCTGAAGAACTGTGTGTAATAAACTGGAGGTATGATCTCTCATTTGGTTGCATTTTAGTGTTTATCTAGTCCTTTTGAATTTATATTGGGTAATTTTAAAGTGCTTGTCTCCATAATGTGTAAAAGCTATTCAAGGCACTGGTCAACGTGCAAAAAAAAAATATATAATGGGTCATCAGAAGTGAGAGACTACTCCTATGACGAGGCATTTACAGAGTTGGGCTTTTTCTGAAGAAGAGAGATGGCTGGGGAGGGTGACCTCCCAGAAGTCCCTTGAATTATTGCCTCTCATATATTCCCAATTTTAATTAATTTTAATTGGCAGCTGTGTTTTTCACCCTGTATACCCTTCTGTCTGGAATTCCCTCCCTAGTGTTGTTGTTATGACGGACAGACCTCTCTAGAGTTAGATAAGCGAAGATTGTTCGCATTTTCTGATGTCACAAGGGTTAGGGGGCAGAGATATAAGATCTTGGCCAAGGGGTGCATGCAGAATGTGAGGATGCAAGGAGGTGTAATGATGTGGAACTCACTGTTCTCAGTGGGAGTGAAAATGGAGATTATCAATGATTTCAAAAAGGGAATCGAACGATCCTAAGGGATCGAGTGGGGGAGTGGGACTGCTTTTTATTTACAGTCTGTGCAGAGCTGGCATAACCTCATTGGGCCAAAAGATCTCTGTTACCATAAGACCATAAAACACAGGAGCAGAAATTAGGCCATTTAGCCCATTGAATGGCAGAGCAGATTCAATCATGGCTGAACCTACTTTCTCCCCATAACCCTTGATCCACTGACAATTAAGAACTTATCTATCTTGGTCTTAAATATACTGACCAGGCCTCCACAGCCTTCTGTGGCAATGAATTCCATAGATTCCCCACTCTCTGGCTGAAGAAGTTTCTCCTTATCTCCGTTCAAAAGAGCCTTCCCTTTACTCTAAGACTGTGCCCTCAGGTCCTAGTCTCTCCTACCAATGGAAACATCTTCCCAACATCTACTCTGTCCAGGCCATTCAGTATTCTGTATGTTTCATTTAGATTTCCTGTCATCTTTCTAAACTGCATTGAGTATACACGCAGACTCCTCAAACGTTCCTCATGTTCCTGGGACCATTCTCATGAACCTCCTCTGAACACACTCCAGGGCCAGTATATCCTTCCTGAGACATGGGGCCCAAAACTGCGCACAGTACTCCAACTGTGGTTCGTGTCATACATGTGGCTAAGGATGTGATTGCCCAAGAGAGGTTGAGGGGGGAATACACCAGAATATTCCCTGGGCTGTGGTGATTCACCTATGAAGAGAGATTAAATAGACTGGGGTTGTTTTCCTGAGAGCAGAGACAGCTGAGGATTAACCTGATTGAGGCGTCCACCATTCTGAGGGCCATGGACAGAATAGATGAGGAGAAACTTTTCTGAGGGGCATAGATTGAAAATGTTTCCTTGGAAGAGAGGACATTATCATCAAAAGAGGGGTAACAACCCTTAAGACATTTAAGAAATACTTAGATGAGTACTGGCATTAGTTAGGCCACATTTGGAATAGTGTGTGCAGTGCTGACCAGAAGGACATGGATGTTCTGGAGAGGATTTTGTGAAGGTTTATCAGGATGTTGCCTGGTCTTGAGGGTTTTAATTATGAGGTCAAATTGGATAACATTGGATTGTTTTCCCAGGAAAGACAGAGGCTGATAGAGGTCTACAAAATTATGAAAGGCAGAGCAGGGTGGATAGTCAGACGCTTATTCTCAGGGTGGAACAATCAACTACAAGAGGGCACTGGTTCAAAATGAGAGGAGGCAAGTTTAGCGGCGAAGTGTAGGGAAAATGTTTCACACAGAGGGTGGTGGGTGCCAGGAACGCACCACTAGTGGAGATGGTGGAAGCATGCACGTTAGCAATGTTTAAGGTATATCTTGATAGACACATGAACGGGAGGTGAACAAAGGGACAGCAACCGTGGAATAAGTAGTAGGCCTAAATAAGGAGTAGGGATTGGTGCAGGTTTGGTGGGCCACAGGGCCTGTTCCTGTGCTGTCTTGTATTAAGTCTGAAGCATGTGAAAGAGTTTGATCGGGTACATATGGAGACGATATTATTGCTTGTGAGAAACCAAGATTCCTTTCCATAATTAAAAGGCCACTAGAAAGTGCAGGAAAAAAAATTCTTTACTGGGAGAGCTTTTAGAATGAGGAACTGATTGTCGTGAGTAGTTCAAGTGAAAAGCAAAAATGGGTTTAAGGGAAGTTGACGTGAAAGAAGTGAAGTTGTGCTGATTGGATTAGATGATGGGTAATGAGAGGTATGTACAGAGTATAAGCACCAGAGGGACCAAGCAAAAATGAGTGCTGCAGATGCTGGAGATATGAGTCAAGAGTGTGGTGCTGGAAAAGCACAGCAGGTCAGGCAGCATCCGAGGAGCAGGAAAATCAACATTTTGGGCAAAAGCCCTTCACCACCAGGGACGAGTCGATCCAAATGATCTTTTTTTAAGCCTTACGTTCTCTATTGGTTGATTCTAGAACAGAAATGGTTTGGATGATGAGAGAGACATCTTGTGGTTAAGCAAAGGTACTGTCTGTCATCTAGAGTTATGTCATCATTGGGTCCTATCTCTTCCTTTTAGATCTGAGGAAATAATTTGTATTTACATAAAGGGTTATGAGTGTGTAATGTGGAGTTGAATAATTTTAAATTAACTCTGATTGGAATGGGTTTTATGGGTTAATCCTGATCTAAATTTAAAGTTAATGAACACCGGAATATCTGCTCAAAATTTTATTGTAAAGAATCAAATTCTTGTGACAAATTTATTAAAACATTCTCATGATAGTGTCACTTGTGATCAAGGTGCATTCCAGAGACTTGAGTTCATCATTGTCCTGAGGAATTATTTTGGGTCAGACCAAGGCTATTTAGGTGTCTATAATGGCCCCCATGGACATAATCTTGGTGTTTTTATCAGCAAATGTCCCTCAGCTCTAAAGCCATGGTAACGCAGAAGGAGACCATTCACCTATTAAATCCATGCCATATCTCTGTTTTGCAACCTGGTCAATACTGTTCCTCCTCTTTCTCTCTCACCTGTACATGTGTTTATCTCAACCACTTACCCAATCCCCTTTTGAAAATGTTGATCGTTTCTGTGTCTACCAATCTTGTAGACATGGAGCCCCAGGTAATTCCAATATTGTAAAATAGATAATCTGTTCATTTAACTCACTGTTGTATGGAAATTAGCTATACTTCAAAAGCTCTTGATTTAGTTTCAAAGCATTTGGTATGTCCTGAGTTTTAAAGCAGCCTATAAATCTGTTTATTTTTCGATCTAATTTATTAATAGTTTACTTTCAACAGAGGGCTTTGTTTGTAGAAGTGAGCATGAATGGAAATTGAATTAGTTTCTCCTGCTTTTAGCTTAGACTTATCGTCCAATATGGTTTTCCAGATTCACCCAACACAAGTACCGTCTATTCAAACTTTTATTGGTGTACCTTTTTTGAAAATTGTCTTGGTCAGTACTCTGTTACTTAGGACAGTAATAACTGGTGGGTCAGTGTATATGATGGCCCCATAATGTGTGAAGCACTTGCAACCGAATCACCTTTTTGTTTGTTAGGTTTCTTCACTTTCAGTTCTATGTCCATGTTTATGATGAAAAAATACTCATGTTAATCTGTCACCTTGCAAGTTGCTCACTTGAGTTCACAAATTCTCTCAGACTTTGCAAAAATGCTTCATCTGCCATTACTCAGTAACTGAAATTTCTAATGCCCAAATAAAGATGATTTTTTTTTTAACAACGCACATTTTGGAACAAAATGATTAAACTCATCAATTGAATTGTCTTGTGTCTTTTATTTTGTTTTTGTCTATCCCACTAGCCAGGGCTTGAATTAATAGTTTTGTCCAGAGTGTGTTGCCAAAGGATGTTCAATTATGCCTTGATCTCGAATGCTCCAGTGTTCAGTTAATTGAATATTTTTTTTTATTTGTAATGTTCCCTGTTCAAACTCTTTTGAGAGATTAGAGGACAAATTTCAAAACCATCATTGATGTGAAAATTGTTTTTTCTAATGAGAGCTGTTTATGAGAGAGGAGACACACACAATTTTTGATGTTACTTAATTTACCGATGGTGGGAGAAGGTGAGAACAGTCAACCAGTTGAAATTTAAGCCAGCTAATTCAGCCATCTGCAATTTGTTGGTAAATAGAAAAGTTTAATGCTATTAGTGTGTATAAACTGTGAAATGTAGAAACAGGAAGAAGCCATTTCATCGCTCAACATTTTCGCCATTCATTGAGACCTTGGCAGATGATTGATTCAGATCTCTAGCACCTACATGTGGGTTTGGGGAGTGAAACTGAGGTATGAGCAAAGACAATTCTTGCCTTTTCCAATTTAGTTCCTCTTCTTTTAAAAAGAAAAGTCTTTCAAGTATCTTTGAAAGCAAGTAGATTGGGAGGCAAATAAGTTGTTTGGGGCATCTGATCTTTCTTTCACTCTCACTAGGAGAACAAGACTTCATATTAAGGTAAATGGGTGAGGTAGATAGTTCAGGTGGGAAGAAACAGGTGGGAAGATGTTGGGAAAGGTGTACAGATGAGTTAAAGGTCACAACCTAAGGAAGGGGGACAAGTAAGAGAAAGTGTGTAGGTTGTAAAAGATGTGCAGAGAAAGGCAGAACAGAAAAAGCAAGTCCCAATCATCAAGGTGGGCTTCAAAATATAATGTTGAATAAGGTCAGTAGCAGCCTAAGTGAAGTAGGATTGGGAGCTGCTTGAGGATCCCATGTCCGTGCAGCCTTCAGACCAATGACAGCCTTTTAGTTGTTGGCTTCCTGTAATATTGCACCTTGCAATGTCACCCATCTGAATGAAGGAAAAATAAAATATGTGGAAGGAGGGCTCTTTTTAAAAAAAAAAGGGAACTGAGAAACAGCAGTTCAAAGACAAATAAGAATTGCACATTCTCCATGGGAAATAAACTAGTATATTAAAATGCTGCACGTTTTGTCTAATTTCAGGATTTAATTTTTTTTTATAGATCAACGTTTACAGTAGAAACTGGCTATGTAAGCATTTAGTCTCTCATTTTGAAATCTTTTTAAAATTTAAGTTATAGTAAGCAACTTAAACGCATCAGCAAATTTAGTGGAAAAATTTGAATTATCAGCTATTTCACTAAAGAAATGTTGAATTAAAAGTGGCAGTATTGCTATGTAAACTCTAAACCACTTCCAGTGTAATGGTTTGCTTTTTGCTTGGGATTTGCCCAGCCTGCCTCATCAAACAGCAAACTGTTGAGCCTCTTCAGGTTAGACTGAACTTTTTAACTGTACCTATCTCTTTAGTAGCCTGTAAATTGTGTCAATTTCGTTTCCCAAGCTGCCAGCATCTCAGCGGCATACCTTGTCTCTCCTCCAGATCCCAAAATCTGTAATGGGGTTGTGGGGCGGGGGAAAGATGTCAGTTAGTATCATTGATGTAACAGAAAGATTTTGTGGTATTCAGCAATTTTAAGAACACTGAGCCAATGAAGCAGCTGTTATAAGGAATGACCAAAAGCTTCTGTGTTTGGGTAGGTCTTTCCATGGAGGTGAAGGATTCACATGAAGTGGGACTAAGGCAATTGGTGAATCACAAACATGTGAGGGGATGTACAGGTCTTGGGTCCAGAAGAGGTCACAGGGTCTCTTATGTGGTGTTAGTGTCCCTACCTGTGAGCAAGGATGCCCAGGTTCAAGTCCCACCTGATCCAGAGGTGTGTCATAACATATCACTTGATTGGAAAATATCCAGAAGGGTTTAGAGAAGGTGGAGTTACATAGTAGAGGGTTTTAAGTTTGAGACGACACAATATTGAGCATCTTGGGAAGAGTGTGAGGGCAAATGATGACTTGGTGTGTGATAGGGACCAGCTAGCAGAGCTTTAGATGAGCTGCTGTTTACTGTTGCTTTAGCAGGATGGGAATCTAAGCCAGGCGGAGTAATCCTGGTTTGGTTTAACAGAAGCACCTATCGGTTTTATTGTGTAAGCTCTTGGAGGTAGGTGATGATTTGAGGCCAAAGTCAATAATTGTTTGTAAAGCGTGGGCTAGAGTTATGCAAATTGAAGCTCGCCTCAGGACGAACAAGACATTGATATTTCAAACATTCCTGTTCAATCTCTAATAGTCAGCAGTGAGAAAAAAACCAAATTCCATTCAGCACGCTTCATGATGTCTTAGTGCTTAATAGCCAAGAATGTGCTTTTGAAGTGTTGTCGCTTTTGTAAGAAAAGCAGCAGCCAATTTATAAGTACCAAGTCCCAGAAACAGCTTAAAAAAAAGTAGTAACTGTACAGTCTGTTATGGTGTTAGTTAGAAGAATAGTCATTGAGAGTGTATGTATTGTGGCAAGAGCTAAAGAAGCTGGCTTCAATCTTCAAAGTTAGCTGTAGAAGGTTATGCCCCACCCATTACTGCTTGTCTAAAATCCGGTCTTGAAGTGCAGTGTGTGTGGAGAGTTCAAGTTGTAGGGCAGAAACTTTAGCATGTGGAAGCTGAGAGATCACAGAAGGAAAAAAAGACATAGACAGCACTATTAACAGTATGGGTGAGATGCACAAAAAACTGACAGATGGTACTCATAGATCATAGGAGGGACAGATGGATACAGCAGATCATAAACAGTTGTGCAAGAAGGCGCATATTGAAGGGAGGTGATCATATAGATTTGAGAATGAGGGGAAATAGATACCCAAGCGCTAGGAAATGTCAGCACTGTGCAAATAATACACAACTTGTATTTTTAATGTATATCAAACTGCAGACTAATTTGTGAATTTTTAGGATGAATGGAACTTAAAGCCTTGAATGTTTTGCAAAAGTGTCATTATTTACTAAATTTGTTCACAGGCTAATTAAGCTAATAGTCCAGTTTGGAAGTTTCACAAAGCAGGAGTATGATGAGACTCAATTAGAGGGGATGAAAAAAACCTCTGGAATATCTTTAGGAAAAAGTGCAGCTTCTGTCATTTAAATAGGATGGAGGACTCATGATATGGTCTCACCTTCAATGGGTGTTAGTAATAACTTATTGCTTGTCAAGAATAGAACATGCAAATAATGTGTAAACTGTATCTTAAAGCAAGGTTTAGTTAACTTAGTGAGTGTCATCATGTGCTGGCAAAATGTTTTTAGCATCCAGCCTGCAGGAGCTTTGCGATACATGCTGAGTTCCACAGCACTTTTTCCAAGATAAGGTTCTATATCAGAACATGTCCTTCCTCCTTAGTTTTGTTTCCTGACTGAATTCTCACTTTTTAAAAATATAAATAGACATAACAGTTAGTGTTGAGCATTGTAAACAATTCGCAAGCAATTTGAAATCTGTTTTCTGGTAAATGTAGAAATACCAGATCCTTGCTTTGTGTGCATTTAGGGCCTGAGAAAACCACCGCGCTCTGTACAGACTAATAGTGGGAGGATAATGCTGGTTTTTCAGTTCCTTGAACCATAGCTTGTTTTCTATGTTCTAAAGTTGCATTTGTTCTTGAGACACTTGGTGGGGATGATCTGACAGAAGCCTGACTTGTCCATCCGCCCAGTTAAGTGAAAGTATACCATGAAGAATGCATTCTGACTGCAAAGTATTTAGAGATGTGAGTGCTGGTTCAGTAAATGATTTATTGCTAGTCAGCTGGTCCGTTCATATACTCTTGAAGTTCTGGTGTTCTTTCAACTTTAATGATCCTTGTTTCTCATTCAGCCCACTGAGTACACTCCAATGAAGTATCTTGGGTTGTCTTTCTATGTGAAGAGAGCAGTACAAATACAAACTGTTTGGGTCCAGTTGCTACCAAGGTTTGACTAATTTTACTTTCTGGAGTCTGAATAGTTTGGATATCAGTAATATAAACCTAATGTAGCTATTGTTAATTTCCCTTTGCTATAGAGTAGAATTTGTATGAAGCATTCACTCTTTTGCGAATGATACACAAATGATCACTAGCATCTTAATCATTTTACAATTCTCTTGGCTGATTGGAGTGAACCTTGATATACTGTTTGTTTCAACTCCTTCACCATTTGATTTCAAGAAGAAACCAACCCATTTGGCTTTTTTTGTGTCACTGTTGCTGCTCTTTTGTGCCTCTGGTTCCCATAACAACAAATTTATAATTTGTTGACTTCAGTGGCGATTCTTGATAATCAACGGCAGACCTGCATCCTATTGACCTTTAGTGTAGAAAATAATTGCAGATTTGCAGCAAATATATTCTAATTCTGTGGGTTTTAAACAGCGATAGCTTTTGTTTTGTTGCATGATTGATATGGGTGCCATTTCTAATTCTTGGCTATCGGCATCTGTATCAACCAGAACACAGCAAGTCATGAAATACAGGTGAATTATTTTCTCCATTGCCTTCTTTCCTCACAGTCATACAGCTTTTACATCCCAGTCATGAAATGTTATGTCTGCAGATGCCAGCAGTCCTTGTGGATAATGGTCTTGTATCCACAGATTGATGAGAAATGTCAGCACTGTTCTCGTCACATGTGTGCCTTAATTAAAATCCTTGCCTATTAATTGTTAGTACAGGTGCTCGATTCCTGTGTGGTCTGACTCAATCCAGCAATGTGGCTCTACACGAGTCACTGCTGTGACTCAAGTGGCCCCCATGAGACATCAAATAGTGCTGATAGTAAAGGCAAGGTCATAGTACAAGCCAAGGCTTCTTCCTGACTCTCAGTGACATACAAAACAGTAATCTTATCTGGGTATGCAAATGGTGAAAATAGACTGTGCTTGTGGTGTAGGGTATCCTATATGGACACTAACATTGGATTATCACTTTAAGTTCACTGACAGGCATCCAGTATGGCAGCTCATTCTGATGGAATGGCAACTCTGTAAATGAATCCTTGGGTGCACCGAGGGACATTTATGATTCACGTGCATAAGGTGTAGCTGCAGTTTCATATGTATTGGTCAGTTCTAAGCAGTTTTCCTTATTTTCTGTAAGTGAAACTGTTGTACCAGGTGGATCATCACCTTCTCAAGGGCAGCTACAGAGGGGCAACAAATTGTCTGTCATTGCCAGCAAGGCCCCATCAATTAATTTAAAGCAAACTGCCAATATCAGGGAATTAAAGGCAGTACAAGTTGCAGAATAACAAACAACTTGTACATGCAGTTCCGAAACAGAACAGATTTGAAGAAGTTGACTGATTTGTGATAGGTAAGGATCAAAGCAAGAATTACAGGGTTGAAGCATCAGAACATATTTAAAATTTGCACACAGTATTGTGTGTAGATGAACCCAATAAAGGGAAATCTCAAGCCTTTTCTCTCTTCTTCCAATGTACCTTGGAATGGATCATCCCTCAGATTCTTCTATGGATGTTGCAACATCAGAGAGGTCTTCTCTCAACAGTTGATCTGCTCAGGTCCAGTGAACTCCATTTGGTTTTTGTAACTTCACCCTGTTGAGGTTAGAGTATACATCTCTTCATTCACACACTGAAGACAATGCTATGTCATTTGTTGATAAGCCCTACTTCATTCCTTTCATCGCGTGAATTGGGCAGTGTTTAAATCCCCATTTTTCAGTGCGCCTATTTCCTTTTGCAATTCCTCAAATGCTCCGGAAAAAAATCTTTCGACTGTGGGCTGTGCAAGAGTAGCCGTGCAATTTTTGCTTTTTCCTGAAGTAACTATATCAATAAAAGTGTGCTGGGAGAGAGTTCACAACTGATTCCACCTCCAGAGTTTATGCCCAAGCCTTTGTCAAGTGGAGTCAATGTAGACTTCTGTCTCTTCTGTGCTATCTTAGCTTTTGGAAGGAGTACCGATGTGGGAACCACACCCAGTTCCATTGAGTGAACTGCCAATGTTTTGCCTTAACAAGGAACTAATTTGCATATAAATAATGTGGATCTGCTTGCAGTTATTGCTGCCACTCCCTGATCTTTGTGTATCTTAAAACATTGTCTGACTTCACGTTCTCTACTTGTTTGTCTTTAATCCATTGTACAATTGTTTTCCACAATATCTTTCTGAAAAAGCTGTTCTTTGAGGTCTCTCTTCATCCGTCAGTCTCCCTGATCTTCTGTCCCTTTAATTTTTTTACCTTCTGGATCTGAATCTGTTATCCTATGTTTATCCCCATCCCTGTCTTGCAATACCTCCTCTCTTTCCCTTGTGGACCTCTGATTTTTGACATTATTGATCTATGTAAAATAAGTGAAGTAACCATAGCCCCAAAGAATCGTAGGGCTTCTCCCTCCATGAGGCTGTTTGTTGTGGCTTAACCTGAGGGTGACCCCATCTCGGGCAAGGGGCTAACGTTGGGAAGGCAAGACATGCGTGGTGACCTCACCTGCTGTTCATATCATTCTTGATTGCACACCAGTCATCAGCTAACTGATCTACATACCTTACTGATGTTTCTCACTTTCATGCAGCTATTGAACTTCTGTTAGACATCTAACGCCCTCTCAACTTCATTGCATCACTGTCTCTTTCCCTCGTTTGGTTTCTAATGATGTTAACGTGTCTATATCACTCAAACAGATCTCTCTCTTTAATGATGGCTGAAATCAGTGCACATTGTAGCAGTGAGTTTGAAGTTAGTGTACATAGCAA
The DNA here is from genome assembly GCF_020745735.1 of Hemiscyllium ocellatum. Classification (NCBI taxonomy): domain Eukaryota; kingdom Metazoa; phylum Chordata; class Chondrichthyes; order Orectolobiformes; family Hemiscylliidae; genus Hemiscyllium; species Hemiscyllium ocellatum. The sequence continues at coordinate 15,564,059 of NC_083426.1, read as the reverse complement.
TTCAGAGCATGTACAAATGGATCATATTGGCCACACATAGTAGGAGAGCTGGGTTTATTTTAATTGGACTGCGATGGGAGAAGGTGCCAATGGGAGGTGCGATGGCTGTTTCTTCTTCAAACACATTGGTCTTTGAATGGAAAGTTAGCAGATCAGGGAATGGCCTGGGAGTTAGAATAAGTGGAAGAGTGCCTGTTGAGTGGTTATATAAGATCAGATTGAGAGATTTTGCATGGTCAAATTGAGCCAGAAGTTTGGGAAGGCTTTCACTATAACAAAATTTAAAATAGCATGGCTAATGAAGTGGAATCTCATTCTTATTTTTATGAGGCAGGGGAAAATGCAGCAAGTCACATCATTTATATAGAAAACTCCCTAAAGTTGTCAGAAAGGAATAAACAGGCTAATAGTGAAGACGTTTTGAGAAATGAACAAGGTCAACTGCCTCACTTTTTTATTGTGGTACTATACATTATATGTATAGTAACTACAGATAGCTTAGTTTGCTTATAGCAAGAGTCTTTCGAGCATTCCCTCTGGGAGAGGCATTTATCGAGGATGTAAGATGTCATATGAGGCATGGCTAAATCCTGGAGCAGGAAATAATTAAATGTTCTGGCATGAAATCAGTGCATTTACAAGACTTTTCTTTATAAAAATCTGTCCGGAACATGCAGCAATTGTCTAAGATTTTTGATTATCTTTTCTCTTCCTCAGAATTGGGAGATAATTGTCCTTGGGAAACTGAAGTGGGATCTCTCAGCCATTACTCCAAATGATTTTATTGAACATATCCTGGGGAAGCTGGCTTTTCCAGTGGACAAGTTGGAGCTTGTTAAGAAACACACTCAAACATTCATTGCCATGTGTGCAACAGGTATTTGCTGTTTCACTTCTTTTTAAAACAAAACTAAAGGAAATTTACTTTATAAATACAGAGATTGAAAAGCTTGAGATTAAAGAGCAGAAGCAATTAATTGTTTGGGGTTGGGAGGAGTTATTTCTATGTTTGCTTTGTAGAATAAATTTGCAAGTTATTTTGTTCTGTCTTAGAATGTGTAATAATAAATTAATGGTATTACCAGCAAGAAATCAAGCGCTAACTCTCTATTGTCCTTCAGCTGCATTACTAACCTGGGAGGATATCCACCATAGTGGTAACCGTATCATCTCTGGCAATAATATCTTTTGTTCCCATTCTCTTCCCAGTCTTTATTAATGTTTAATACAAAGATGCTCGCCAGAATTTCCGTAAGTTGATGTTGGGTTTAGTGTATAGGGGATGAGAAAGCAGATAGACACCAGACTGGCCGGCTGCTGACTAGTGGGACTAGATTAGGTTGGGATATCTGGTCAGCATGGATGAGTTGGACCGAAGGGTCTTTTTCCATGCTGTACATCTCCATGACTCTATAACTTCTTGAAGATCACACACAGTTGATAGTCAGCCTGTGGTGAGTTTCATCAAATGTCATGTGTAAAAATGGCTTGGAGTAACTTGCTGCTTTCCCTTCCATGCAGCAAAGATGTGTCCTCTGTAAATAGCCTGGTTTCATTCTCCTCAGTAGTGAAACTACATTTTACCAGATGGGGCTTGTCACTATGCTCTACCATACCTACATGGAGATTCAGCCAGTCAAAGCTTGTTGGAGCAATCAAAGGCCATTGACTACAAACTTAATTTTACAGGAAGTGCATTTTAACTTCTTTTGTAACTACTGTGGTCTGTACAACACAAAATTTAGCACATTCCAAATACAGACACAAACTCAGCGTCTGCCCAGCCATGCCCCTGCAATTTTGACTTTGTCCCCCTTCAGTAAAGGGAAAGGAACAGACTGAATGACCTTTTTTTTGAGTGAAGCCCAAGCAATATAGGGATGTGGCGGGTCCCACATGCACCAGACTGAGGAACGCAAATCCTGTATTTGGATGATGGCAGTACTTGTTTCGGGAAGTTGTTTGAGCAGTATTAAATTCCTGAAATGGGGGGTTTTGCAACTTAGTTCACTTTAAGCTCAGGTGATTGACTTTAAACCCTTATGTCAAAGTTCAACAAAGTCTTGACTGAATGGTTGTGTCACTGTGAAAGATGAAGGCATACAGGTATTGAGTTCAGGGCTTGTCTTCCAGTTCCAGTGGATCTTAGATCCTATGACACTGTTTGAATGAGTTCTGGGCTCTGCTGCTGTTTTTGTCTCTGGAGATTTGCTATCTGCGTAATGTAAATTGAATAATTATTGGTAGTGGCTTGTCACTCAGTTATTTTAATCAGGCAAGTCCAGACTTTAGAAAGTCCTGCAATTAATTATTTTGTGTCTTCATTTCAGATTTTAATTTTGCCATGTATCCACCTTCAATGATAGCAACAGGAAGCATTTCAGCAGCAATCCGTGGGCTTGGCATCCCATCCCGTACTCTTTCAGATGAGTCTTTGACAGAGCTGCTGGCCAAGGTCACCTGCACAGAACTGGTGAGTTTGGAGCAGAATATTGTAACTGATGCAGAAGTAATGAATTGGTAGACCCATCTAGTTTTGCGGAGACCCATGAGCTGAATGAAGAAAATACGAGTGACTTGTCTCCAAAATGTGAAGTTTTTATTTTAAATAGAAAGATTTCTGCCTTCACGTTCAAATATAATCCAGGTAATAGTTTATCAAACTCTGTTACAATTACGTGAAGGAAATTATAGGTGAAATTCCAAACCTGCTCATTGCTGGATGTTATGCCTTTATTTAAAGTATTGAGGATGATAAATCAAGGTTCTTTTTCCCCAATCCCAGTCCCCGGAAATAAACTGTTGCAGAACAGATGTCGAAATATTGCCTTTTCAAAATAACTTGCATTTATATAGTATCATCTTAATATATTAAAACATCTCATGGTCAGGTCCATCCACATTATGAAATACATTTGGACCTGATCCACATGAAGATACTAGTAGAGGTGACTAATAACTTGGTTGAAGAGGTATGATCTAAGGAGAGTAATAATGGCCATTTAATATCCATGCTTAAGTTAATCATACTTTGTAATTTCCCTTTCCTGTTAAGTAAAAACCTTATTTGTCAATTTGTTAAATTCCTCCATAATCCACATTGAACATAGTTTTCCAGTTGTTACTGTACCTGAGATGTGTTTGGAAGTCTTTGGGTTGGAGCAGTCACTTGCAGCTGGTACTTTTTGAATCACTAGACGTAGCTGTTTTGATTTGTTTCTGGAAAACTGGCTGAGCCACTTTGAGAATATTTTATGTTGAAGCTAACCATTTAAGCACTTTGCTTGTCAGTTGGATTTCAATTTCTTGTATCAGTGGGGTCAGTTCTGAAGTTATAGTTTGTGCTCGACTTCCTCCTGTTGAGAGTAAACTCACTGACCGCTGATCCTGGGATTCAGTCACAGTAGCAATCTTCTCATCAGCAAAGTAACACAAACAGCATAGTGTTGCTGACCAAATAGTTGACGATATTAGTTGAGGGATAATGTTTATCATTGCTGCTTGAATAATCTCGTGGGACCCTTTTATGTCCAAATGGTAGCTTTAGTTTGTCATCTCATCCAGAAGACAGCACTTCCAGTAGTGCAGCACTCCCTCAGTATTGCACTGGAGCATCAGCCATTTGTATTGTGCTCAAGGCTTTGTGCTGACGCTTAAACTTTGAGTTGCCCAGTTAGAATAATTGACTAGCACGACAGTGTCCTTCTGTTTTATGACAAGTGCCTTTTAAAGTTTATACAGATCAGTCTCTGAGAATACTCTGATATAACTTGGAATGTTGCACTGATGTATGTTGCAGACAGTTCAACCATACCTCTGACAGGGAGAGCCCTTTGACAAGTGGAGTAATGGTAAAAGGTTTGGTATTACCGGATTTACCGGAATACTAACCTAACCGCTAGACCATATGGGATCTACGGAGGTGTTTTATTCTTTGTTCGGCTGGGCTGCTGATCTTCATTGGGCTCTATTCCATCAGTGTTGCCAGTCCATTGTTACAGGTGTTCCCAGAACCCTTGCAGACTGTTTATTTACCATTTGAGGGTGTCGTCACTGATAAATATGCTTACCTGAGGCATGTTCTCAATACTAGACATTGGGTAAAAATCCTGACCTTTGGATTCCGAGCCATTCCTCTCTGTAAACGGCCCCCTCGCCTTCATTCTGCGGAAACCCAGAGGCTTTGAGACCTGCTCCTAGAGCCCAGCAAGCTGCAGATTGATCTGGGAAGCTGCCTGGTCTGCATTAAACTCAGTGTCTCAGCATCACTCTCAAGTGGTGCATTTACCCACTAAGCCATTGGGGGAGGCATGTACCGGATATATCCAGCTATTCAGTGCCCTCCTCTGTGACATGCTTTGGAAATCAGATTGCCTGAGCAACAATTGCCTATTTAGTGCAGAATCTGGGTGATGCCTCATGCAAATTAGGATAAAGAAGAGGTCACTGTTGCGCTGTCAAGAATGATGCGTTGCTTTGTTGCATAAAGAGTATCAGTCCTCGAATTCCATGGTTGGGGGTTGTTTACGTGCAAGTAAGTAACTCCCTTCAGTATAGGAAGCAGTGAAGATATGTTTGCTGCGCTATCCTGGATAAGTATATTTTGCACAGAATGTACCAATGCTGTTTTTTTTCCATGTCTTTTAAACTGGTTGCTTTTATTGCATCTCCCTTTGTGATTTTTTTTATAACAGAAGTGAGCTAAGGGGCAGGGAGGGGGGGTGAATGCGGGTGTGGATTGGGAAGGAATAAGAAATAGCCAAGCTGTTAGCTGGATAGGCTGTTCAGAGTCTAGTTTCCTGCCTTGCCTTTGATCCTGGTAATTGGAACCAATTATGGTGTGACTGGCCCCAAAGGCCCTTGTTCTGCTATTCATTCTGCAGCAGAAAGACTGGGATGAGTTTACTACAGTGTATTATTCTTGCTCTTTGATCTTGCTTTCTGTCAAGCACTCAATACCACTGCTCCGCAGCAGTGTTACCTGCACTCCAGCTGGCTTTATTTTTTTTCCAAGAGTTGTTGTTCCCTTCGGTTTTCAACTGCTTTCCTCCTTGACAGCTGTTGAAGATAAAAAAAAGCTGCTCTTTGAGGGATGTGCCTCAGCATTGTGGATTGGAAATGCTGGAACGAGTGGTGCATAATAGATGGCAATAGGTGAAAGGAATCTGGCTACTTCTAAAGTTACGACAACCGCATAGATGCAGACAAAACCAATAGCTTAGGTATTTGTACACTGCCTTGTGGGGCATTCTGGTTGAAAAAGAACAGATGGGAGGCTGCATTCGTCTCTTTAGTGGAGTGTAGTATCTGACAAAATATCAAAACGATTAACTAGTGTGGCTCTTCTTTCCTTCAAATACAAAAGACTTATGAAAACTAAAACATATTACTGTAATAAGAATTCCATGTATGCAGTTGTGCAATCCCTGAATCTCTAGCCATAAAGACCTGGTGGATATGAATTAGTTCTGTATTGAATACTTGCTGTGCATTTTTAGAAATAAGCCGTTTTAGTTATTGTGGGTGCTTTCCTTCGAAACAAAAATTGGTTTTTTGATTCTATGGATATAATCGGTGAGGATGTGAACTGTTTTTAACACTTGACTTTGTTGTATAACATTTAGGATTGACAAATGCAATCACCAATGTTTCCATTGGTGCAGAAGGTGAGAATTCTTAGTAATGACGTAGTGGAGGTACTATTTTAGTTCACCACTTCCTCTGCAATTTGAACCTCGAAGCAGTTCTTTTAAATTCCTAGTGAGAATAGACTGCCCTCAATTTTTTTTCAAAAATGTGGCACCAGTGAGACAAAGGTGTAGTCCACTTTATCATTCTAAACCGTTGCTACAGCAACACAGTGCTCAACACAGCCCCAAGACTGACCATGCAAGTTTCTGCATTGTTGTGGACCAGGTCAAACCCCCCTCAAGAGCAAATGCAGTTCTTTAAAGCCATAGTATTGTCACATTGTTCCCTTTGCCATCGTAGAACAACAGCCAGGTGATTGGGCTTGGAATGTTTCTTCTGGAACGATTCACCTTTCCATGCTCTTGCTTTCCTGGGGGAGGGCAGGAGGAGGGACCGTTCTTGGGCTCCATTGAGCTCTTGGCAGTCACCATGTGAAGATATCACACTGTGGAAAATTGTGTTGGTGATGAAACAGCACCTTACCATTCCCTTACCCACATATATGTTAACTATATTTAAAGCTGCCTTTAAAGGCTAAATTGAGAACTCCACAAAAGGCAATAGCAGCTCAAAGACTGGAAAATGGGCAGCCCTGGATTTGATGTTTTTGTGGACGTTAAGAAGTTTTCTTGGCTTTAAAGAAAAACTGATTATATTTTTACTTTTCGTAAATCACTCTGGATAATTTAAGTTGCAAATGAATGTTTTATTTATACACCAGTTTCTCCTGGTTTATACAAAGTGGAAAAATTTCATTCTCGATTCTGGAATGCCCCATTTTCACTGTTTGACACTTAATGGAATAACTGAAAGTTAAGAGTCCCTTGTTAGTAACAAAGTAATATATGGCAAGTCTGTGTGGCATAAAAGCAGTGCTGTGCCAAAGATTATATATTCCACATTAACGCTTCTGCATCCACTTACCAGAGATGCCACCCATTTCTGGGTTGACCTCACTGCTCTAGGGGCAGCTGAGCTTCGCTTCAATCTTTTGTTTTGAGGAAAATCTCATTACTGCTATTGCCTGTTCGGGTCTAGCATGAAAATTAGCTTCACCAGTCTCCATCCAGTGCCTGACCGATAGGGCAGATCTTTAAGTGCAGTTCCACAAATTAACAATATGATGGTTATCCCAATAATGAAGACCACACAAATGGTTAAAATTCAAAAGGAACTGCAATTCTGGCATGACCTGAAGCTGGCAATAGAGCAGAGCATCAAAGGGTCAAGTGAATGAGCTTTGGATGAAATGGAAGTGCCTCATTCTAAAACCTTTTAGAATGACCACAGCACAGGAGGAGAGGTCATTTAGTGCATTGTATCCAGTTTGACTCTGCATGAGCAACCCACCTAATCCCATTCGCCTGCCTTTTGTCTGTTGTGTTGCAAATTTTTCCTCTCAAGGTAACTTGGCAATTTATTTTTGAAAGCCATGTTTGAATCTGCCTCCGCTGAGCACTGTCAGTGCATTCCAGATCCATACCACTGTGTGTGAGCCAATTATGTCATGTCAATGTTGTTTTATTTGACAATCTACTTAATTGGCATCTTCTGGATCTTGATCCTTTCACATTTTTTCCTGATTGCTCTGTCCAGCCACTCATGATTTTGAAACTCTGCACTCCTGATTTGACAATCATTTCTTGTGGAACTAAAACCCCAGTTAATGTCCTTTGTTTTATTAAGGTGTATTCAGTTTATTTTGAGCTTTTAATAATGATCTGTTTGCACTTCAGTACATTGTACCAATAATGAAGTATAGAGCACTGTTAGGGTTGGAACACAATGTTCCCTTGTTGGCAAGAATGTTACCTGCTGCATTGTAAAGTAAGTATTACTCCTCCCTTGGGTCAACTGTGTTTGGATAAAGGAGTTACTCCTCTGGTAGGGGGGAATGTTCATTGTCAGAAGAGGACCTAGACTGTTTAGTGCAGTGAGGCAAAAGAGTCCCTTCCAGAACTTAATTTGGCAATCTTTCACAGAGATGAGCTTTGTGACGTAGTATGTCAGCTGCTCCTATTAATAAAAGACTTCCATTTACACTTTCTCTTAAGTATTCCGTTGTTCGCTCCTTGACCTTCAACTAGGGAAGGGAATTTTCATGTGATTGGAAGTAAAGTATTCCCTTGCATTAAGACAGACCCCAGCTTGGATCTCTGCACTTAATGAATTTGGCACATTAACTGAAGCTGGCCCTTACATAGACTTTGCTCACCTTTCAAAGCTCAGAGCAGAGGTTGGGGGGTTGTGCTGTTCCATTCCTGTTCCACTTGTCTTGGGTAAAATTGTGTATCTAAATTTCCGATATAAACTTCCCATAAAGAGGAGTGCAAGGTTTGTGTTTATTAAGGTGAGGCTCCACCTCACCTTAATAAACACAAATATCCAAGAATAAAATCATAAGTTGTTAAAGCATATGAGCAGAATCTATACAACAAATCCACTCTGTAGATTTCCTCTTGTGATGATTGTGAAATTTAGTTGCTGTGTAAACTTTGACACGTGGAATGTGCAAAAACTCTACAGTAGCAGTTGTGACGGAATTTATATGTACAAATTTTTCACCGAGTTTGTGTGTTAGCTGAGTTAGCTTGAGTTTAAATTTGTTCGGTGACCACTGCAGCCACCTACTCCTTGCTTAAAAGGTCACCTACTTTTGTTATGCATGTTCCTGCAAAATGATATGGTTCATGACACTGTGTAGGGTACTGAAACTGGGGGAATTTGGTGGTTCTCACAGACTAATTCAGTAACCTTTGCTGGGAATATGTTTCTGTAGTTGGTAAATGCACTGCCTTTGAGAAATCAAAACACTCCCCAAATTATTGAGTGACTTTCTTGCAAGCTGCTGTTCAGCTTGAATGGGGACCAAATGGGGAAATTCGTGGTTGGGCACCTCACTCTAGAATCAACAAAAGCTGATACTCTGTCTGTGGTATGGTTTTAGATTGTTTTGTTTAACTCTTAGTTGGATACCATTGCTATCTATGTAGGTGAACGTGTGACAGGGAGGGATACACCAATAACTAGTTTTTTTAATAGATATTTTTATTAGAAATTTAACATTTTAACAAATTTACGAAAATAAACAAAACTCTCAAGTACAAACATTGATATAGAAATAAATCTTAAATATACAATAATCAAAATTTAACAAAAGAAAAATACCGAAAGAGAAAAAACAAAACTCAATTAACTACTAATCTAACCTACAATTAGCCAGAGTTGAGTCACTTACATCTTTCAAATAAGAGAAAATGAGAGAAAAAAAAAAGTGGGGGGAAAAAAAACCCCAACGATTAACATAGAAGTTGGATATTAAAATACTTGCTCGGAATGTGTTAATATCATATATAACAAAACCCGTATTCGTATGGGATTCCTCTCCTAAGGGGCCCCGGACCAGCCATGTTTGTAATCTCAATTAAATAAAAGCCCTTGTTAGGATAGCCAAAATATCTATGTAAAGGGGCTGCCATATTTTATAAAAAATAATTCGGTCTTTCGGTGCACCATATTTATAAGGAAGTCAAGGGGAATACATTCCATGATTAATCTATGCCAATTTGAAAATCCAGGGGAACCTTCAACCACCCAGTTTACTAAAATAGTTTTCCTTATATGGAAAGAGAGAACAGAAAATAATCTCTTCCTATTTGACATTCCAGGTGCACCACTTAACCGACTGGTCAACCATAATCATCCGGGTAAATCCGAGACCCCCCGGAAGGGGAGACCCTATCTAAAACATCCCGAGCAAAGAGCATATAGAATTTACAAAAATAAAGGTTCTCTAATACACTCATAACAGTATGATAAAAAGGAAACTATTTCTAAATAATAAAAAAAAACATATTTGAATGGAGATTATCCCCCTGGTTCCCAGGGGGTATCACTTCTTTTCCAACAGTCCATCATATCCTCTCCCAACCAGTGCCCCACCCTTGACCCAGGCGCTCCTTAATAGGATGAGGAGAATTCAGATATAATACCGAGCTAGAGTTAACAGTGAGCACCCTACACACACACACACACACACACACACACACACACACACACACACACACACACACACACACACACACACCTGAGTATAAATGGAGATCCACTTTGCCCAAGTCTTGGAAGGAGCACCGTAGGCTCAGACTTGCTGAGTCGCCGCCATCTTGAATCTCCCAATAACTAGTTTTAAGTGTGAATCTATCATAGAAAGTTGTCCCAGGGAGCTTCATAGGAACATGTTGAATAAAACTGCTATTGGAGAGGTGGAGGGATCAGTATGGGTAATGAAAAGCTTGATTGAAAAGAGCAGTTTGTTTTAATATCTCTAAGGAGGCATGAGAGAAATTTAAGAAAGACATTCCTAAGCGGAGGCTCAGAAGGTGCTGAAGATGAGGCCAATAATGAGAAAAGGGATGGATGTATACTCAAAAGACAAGATTTGGAGGAAATTTGTTGAGCTCACTGGTTAGACAGGTGAGGCCATGGAAGATTGGAAAACAAGGTTTACCAGGACAGAAGGGTCTTTTGTGCGATGAAGGTGTCCAATCTGAGAAGAAAGAGAAAAGCCTCTTACAGTGCCAGCTGACCTTTCGAAGGTGGATGCTTCATTGTATGGTCCAGGTCAGAAAGAATGGAGAATGAAGAAATGGGATCAAGAAATCAAGGATAACGTAATATAGGCTTCAGTGCCACTACAGGGTTAGAGTCATAGAGATGTACAGCATGGAAGCAGACCCTTCAGTCCAACCCGTCCACGCTGACCAGATATGCCAACCAAAACTAGTGCCACCTTCCAGCACCCGGCCCATATCCCTCCAAACCCTTCCTATTCATATACCCATCCAAATGCCTCCTAACTGTTGCAATTGTACCACCCTCCACCACATCCTCTGGCAGCTCATTCCATACACGTACCACTCTCTGCATGAAAAAGTTGCTCCTTAGGTCTTTTTTTTTTATATCTTCCCACTCTCACCCTAAACCTATGCACTGTAGTTCTGGACTCTCCAACCTCAGGAAAAAGACTTTATCTATTTATCCTATCCATGCCCCTCATAATTTTGTAAATCTCTATAAGGTCACCCCTCAGCCTCCGACGCTCCAGGGAAAACAACCCCAGCCTGTTCAGCCCCTCCTGATAGCTCAGATCCTCCAACTCTGGCAACATCCTTGTAAATATTTTCCGAACTCTTTCAAGTTTCACAACATCTTTCCAGAACTGCACACAATATTCCAACAGTGGCCTAACCAATATCCTGTACAGCCGCAACATGATCTCCCAACTCCTGTACTCAATACTCTGACCAATAAAGGAAAGCATACCAAACGCCGCCTTCACTATCCTTTCAAGTAGCTATAAACCTGCACTCCAAGGTCTCTTTAATCAGCAACACTCCCTAGGACCTTACCATTAGGTGTATAAGTCCTGCTAAGATTTGCTTTCCCAAAATGCAGCACCGTGCATTTATCTGAATTAAACTCCATCTGCCGTTGTTGAGACATCATGCTTTGCTTGATGTAGCTACAAGGTTTGTTTTCAGATGTTTCGTCACCACATGAGGTAACATCAGTGAGCCTCCAGTGAAGCGCTGATGGTATGGCTCGTTTTTTATTTGTGTTTAGGTTTCCTTGGATCGTGGATGCCATTTCCAGAGGTGATGTCATTTCCTGTACTTTTTCTTAAGGGGTGGTAAATTGGATTCAAGTTAATGTGTTCGTGGATAGAGTTCCAGTTGCTTCCAGAAATTCCCGTGCATGTCTCTGGCTTGTCCTAGATTGATGTGTTGACCCGGTTGAAGAGTCCTTCCTCATCTGTATGTAAAGATACGAGTGAGAGTGGGTCATGTCTTTTTGTGGCTAGTTGATGTTCATGTATCCTGGTGGCTAGTTTTCTGCCTGTTTGTCAAATGTAGTGTTTGAAGAAAAAAACATTCTTGACTGGAGGGCAAGGGGTAGTGTAAGTTAAACTTAACTAAGATATTATCCTGTTGCGATTTCAACTTGTGTTGTATCATCATGAAAGTGCCTGCACTGTATACCTCCATCTCCTCTTCTAGTGAAGAATGCAACATCATTATTAGGATCACGTGAATTACCTGCTTTAAATGTGTATATTAGCAATAGTTTAATTGCACTTTAAGTATTCTCGATTGTCTAATTTTAAACACTAATATTGCAGCTAAGCCTAAGTTGTTAGGAATTTGTAGGCTGGAGTTCAGTTCTGTACTGGATTTTTCTGTTTGCACAGTCTGTTTTTAAGCACCTTGGACTGCGTGAAGGTAATCCAATCTAAATACATTTCATATTTTATCTTTGAAGTAAGACAATATAAATTGATTTTTAATAATTTTACAATGGTGAAATTTTAATTTGATTTTGGGATTTCTAATTCGCTATTGGGGCTGAGCAATACATAGTTTTAGTTACTTGCCCCTGCAATTAGTCATCAAAAACCTAAGTGCTGCTGTATCTAGCACGACAGTATCTTAATGAGAGAGTCTCGCATTTGAGTAGCATTTTTCCCAACCTTAGAGTATCCTAAAGAACCTTCAGTCTTTTACAAACAAAAATGTTACAAAAGGATTTCAACTTAAAAACTGCAGTAATTGCAATAAATCCAGCATGTTCCACTCAATTCAATTGTAACTGTCTTAATATTTGCAAAGTGCATTCCATGTCAGATATCCAACCTGAGGGCAAAACATTTCAAATTGGAATTTAGTGCAATATATAAAGTTCTTCACACAACTTGTTTCATTCTGTTGTGCCTATTTTCAGTACTTGGATTTAGCACACTTTTTTGTGGAAGGCTTACTGCCAGAGGGGTTCTATAATTTCTAGTCCCTTCTTGCACTGTGGCCAAAAGGTTTTAGGTAGCGACCTTGTATCAGTTATGTCTTTGCAGAAGCCACCCAAAGGGTTAGTATGTCCCTCAGCATGTAGTCCCAGAACTTTGGAATGTGCTAGTCTGTGACTTGTTTGAGGACAGCACCTTACATTAGAAGACCATCACATTTTGGGTAAAGCAAAGAATATCTTTCATCAAATTGATGGTACTCCAGGGGCAGTTGCTTGGCTTTGTGTTCATCCATGTGAACAGCCACAGAACACTTAGAATTTCTCAGAATGAACCTTGACAGGAGCCACTGCGTGTCTCTCGACAACTTCTTTGCAAAGGCATATTCCACAAGGAGGTGGACCTCAGTCTCCTCTTACAGCCAATGAGACACTCTTGAAATGTTGTCACTGTTGAAATGTAGCAAACTTTACAGGTAAATAAAAGCAAAATATTACGGATGCTGGAAATCTGAATTAAAAACAAAGTGGTGGACAAGCTCAGCAAGGCTCTGTAGAGAGGGAGAAATAGAGTTAACTTTCCAAGTCCAGTATGACCGTTCAGAACCTTCCTTTTTAAAAAAAAAAGTCATGCTGGACTTGAAACATTAACACTCTCTCCCACAGATGCTGTCAGTCTGCTGTTTCTCCAGCCCATGTGTTTTCATTTCAAACTTTACAGTCAGTTTGTGTACGGAAAGCACCCTCACTGCAGTTTGATAATGACCAAGGTAATGTGGCCAGCAGTGTTGGTTAGGGGATAGATATTGAGCAAGGCACAGTGAAGGAACTAGTCTATTAAGCTGTCACCTTGTTCTCTCCAACTCTGAGAGATTGAATCAACTTGGAGCTTTATTTTCTTTTGATGTATGTGTGATCTCATTTACCTATTCATTTAATGTCACTTTTTTATACCAGGACTGCCTGAAGGCTTGCCAAGAACAGATTGAAGCTGCCCTGGCAGAGAGCTTAAAACAGTCCCAACAACAGCAAGAGCAAAACATGTCCTCTAAAACTGTACACGAACCAGACCAAATCAGCACTCCTACAGACGTAAGGGATGTCAACCTGTGATCATCCACGTGCAGTTTTGGGGACAAAAACTGCAACTCCTTGGATGCAGATCTAATGCTCTTTTAGTACTACTTAGTGCTATTTGATAGAAGAAAAGACATTGCTTTTTTGTATATACAATAAATGAGCTCTATCTCTGTACAAACATGTAGGGTGAAAATGCTGAAAAGCACACTTGGGATCACGTGAAATATAATGGTGATTATCATTTTGTGAAATTCCTCCACCCTACAGCTGAAGCCTTGATTGTGATTTGTTGACCAGCCAACATGAATATAGCTCCAAATTGAATGGTTATCAAATTATAATAAATATTGAAGGTTTCTAAATTTTATTTTTTAGTGTCTTCCCAAAAAATATAGCTCAGAAAATGTGCAAGGTACTTGTTTTTAAAGCCATTATTTGACCTTTAACTTATTGGTACTATCACAATATTTGATAACATCCAGCATTTCTCTTTCTCTCTGTCTCACTCAAACAAAAAGCAAAAAGTTGTGGACAAATGAAGATTGTCTCCTCTTAACTGGAGTTCATCCCTAGATTTAACAAACATGCTATCTTTACACATACCTCAAAAAAAGTAAATCTAATACAGACTTTCATTTAATGAGGAGATCATTGAGCATCATATCATGCTGAATGTTTAATGGAGACAATCTGATAAATGGGGCGTTTCAGGTTTATGTCGTAATGACCCATTTAACAGACTTTGACTGTTTTGCACAGTGTAGGAGGGAATTCTATAATGTATAAATTAATACGCCTTATTTGTTTTGTGGGGATCTCTCATTTGGGACATTGACATTGTGATGTACCAGTTAAATCATCAGGCTTCAATTCTGCTTTGCACAATGATGTACAAGGATCTAATTGTATATAATATATTTAAAATGGGGCTGTAACAGGAAATTGGATTTGTTTCTCCTAGTGGCAAGAAATTAAGAAATGAGGCAATGTTGACCCAAATTCTTTATACAAAATGTTTCTGCTGGAAGTTTTGAAACTGATGCAGCCCTTATTTAAAAATATATATATTATATATACTTGCACACATACATATAAATGGAGTGCTGGTTTCTTGATAATAGAATATGTACCAACTGGTTTATATCTAATGAAATATATTTAGTTACTTTTACACAACTTTACAGATACCAGAAGTGTTGGTATATAAACAAAGAGCATCAGAGGGCTGAGAGAGTCCACTATAATCTTTACAGTTTTATAGTTCAAACTTCATATCTATTTTAAACTTAATTATTGTAAAGATTACAGTGGACTTGTCAATATTGTTCTTGAAGCATTATTATGATAACATCACTTATGCTGAGCTGTTAAAATATTAGCTTGACAATGGGGTGCACAAAGCTACAATTTTTTTCTATAGATCAAAAATTACTCTAAAATAAAGTGCATTTTTTCATCTACAGTGATGTTATAGGGAATGTTAGTTGGCACAGAAACTATTTAGTCCTTTGGAAAAGATCAATATTAAAGCTGTTTGCTTCCAGAATATCAACCTGTGGCAAGTCCTTTATAAAGAGAAGAGTTGAGGATGAATGAGGAGCTTCAGGTTCTATATTACAGATTAATGAAACTTGTTGAACTGCACCCATAAGAATTGCCTGCATTTTTGTAAGTAAGCCATGCTGAATTATGAAAAGAACAATCTCTGCAAAGCATCACTTGCTTAATGAGTAGACACTTGTCACCTCATGGAGTTAATAACATGCTCAAATATTCAAGTAGATAAATGCACTAAATAGTACAGGTACAGTTGCAGCATAGTGGCCAAAGGGTGTGCAGTAGCTAATTACTGGCAGTTCAGCTTAATGAATGATTTCTGCCTTGTATAAATATAACAAGTGAAAGGAAAAGTATTGAGCAGCCCATGTTGTACTAAGTCATTCCTGATGAAATTCCCCTCCTTTTGAAGGCAGTTGTATGCTTGAGAATTTGGCTATTATTTCGCAGGGGATTATTGGTGAGCAGGAGTGTGGTGCAGTTCCAGTATACATCATTTATAGATAATTATTTAAATTTGTAGATTAAAGCTCATTTACAGTTCCAATCATCAGAAGTATAGTACACAAAATTAATTTAGAGGTGTACATGTGTCTGCGTAGCTGCATGAAAAAACAAATGTGATAGGTCGGGATCAGTTGCTTAAAAACAGAGTCCCCTCAATACAAAAATCTTTGGATTGATTTTCATGACTGGTTACATTTATGGAACTGTTGGTAACATCATAGAATTTGGCAGCTAAGGAGGCAACCATCCAGCCCAACAATTTGCATTTATATATAACCCCGTGAACAGAAAATTATCCCAAATCAATTCATATAAGTGCAAGGTAAAATTAGGTTTGTGTAGCCTCTAGAAGACCTGCCTACTTACTGCAATTTCCTTTTTAAGTTTTTCTTCATTGCTGTTCAACACATATTGAACCTGTTTCCATTATATATTTGTTTTTGCTAATTGTAAACAAACCTCTACAAAAAAAAATCCTAACCTTTCTATTTTGCAAGCTAAGCTTTTAGTTTCTGCCCCCTTACTGACTTAGCAGCTACTGGAAATTTTTCTTTATTTTATTGAGCGACCTCCAGATTTCACCTTCCTCATAGCTAAAGCTCATCATCTCTCATATCCTCTTTAGAAAATATCTTCTGCATTCTCTTTATGGTCTCAGCATCCTTTTCGCTGTAGATTGTACAGAAGAGACACAATATTTCAACCAAGGAAATTTTGTGTGCTTTGGTGTTTTCAATGATATGAACTAGTGATGAGCAAACTTTTTTTTCAGTTTCATCTGATCTTTTCTGGGCTCGTTTTAAGCCATGTCCTTGATGTTTCTGGCCATCCCTTACTGCAGTATCTTTCTGGAAATATAATTTAATAATGCTGAACTCAACTTTAAGAGGCATATGATGCTTTGGTAAAATGTCCTAAAATTGAAACATGTAAGTGTCTGTTAGACATTGATCACAGTAATGATTATATCTAGTGATTTGCTGCCACTTACTTTTCCTAACTCTGCTTTGTAATTATGCATTCTTTATTCCCTCAGTTAGTGAAAAGTTCTTGTTTGCCAATTTTTAATTGTTTTGAGTGCTGCAATATTTGCTCATAATGTAGATGATCAGTAGTATCCCAAAAGAACCAGAGGTATTAACAGGAGAACTGAAGTACCTTCTTGTTTTTGTAGTTCATATAGCCAGATATTTAGTGAGAGTTTGAGGGCCTATGTTACCATGGAAAATTATCTTTTGGCAGAAACTAGATTGTGTGAACTTGCTTATACTAGCTATGACATGGTTAATTTAATCCACTTAGATTCTTAACTGTATCTCTTTAACTCCTTCATCCTCCACATTCCAAAAAATCAAGTCTGTTATTCAAAGAGCAGGCATAACAGGATGTTCTATCTCTTCTGAATTATATTTGTATAATATCCTGAGAACATTTCCTCCTGCTCCAAGCTGCATGTAAAGATGGAATTTCATTTCTATTCTGTGGATACTTTTGTTTTACATGCAGCTTTTGCTTTTGGAAAAAGGTGCAGTCACTTTTAGGAGTACTATATGCTGACAAACTAAAAGTTAATGTTGCCTCATTACTCTATAGGTGCTATCTGTTGTTAGATAATTGATTCTTTAATAGATTTTGCACCTGCAGTGACAGCCAAGATGGTGAGCCTGTCACTTCTAACACTGTTGCATGCTGCCTCAGCAATCATTTTGGACCCAAGTTGAATGGAAAATGTGCTACATTCTCTCTATGGCAGAGATTTTAAGCCGTACATCAGCTACTTTTAGATTGTTGATCTATATTCAAATAGCCTATTATTGGAAATGTTACAGGTGTGCCACCATTAAGACACCACTCTTAACTAGTAGTGCTGTCTACGGCTTGCCTGGTTTGTGTATTTGGGTAGTACAGTGTGTGATTTTTGAATATGTGCTTATGGCACTGGAATATTTCCCACTGACACCCATCTCTGCTCAAGGTGTACTCAACCATCGCTCTCAAAGACTTGATATACACTAAGTGCAAATGTAACATTGGCAAGCTGCCTCTGAAACAGTAATGCATTTCGGTCCTGTATGCTGTGAAAAGTGCATACCTTCCTGGGTTAATTACTCATATTTTGATTAACGTCTGACACTTGTCAAAGCTATAGATTCTAGACTATTGAACAATAGTTCTGATATGTTTAGTAACATCTTAAATTTTCTAGTTTAAAATAAAAAGGTTGGTGAGTAATTTGCTATGTGGAAGCTCTTTAGTAATTTTGTGATGTCTTAGCCGTTATCTAGTTAATTTCTCACGGCAATGCCTTAACCAGTCAGCCAACCTTCTAGTTTAAATTTTAAATATAACTTGGCACTTAATTGCCAGTCATCATCTAACTGGTACATTCTCCATGGCAACACCTTTACCAATCAGGAGTCCTCTTGCTAACTAGTCAGCACTTTCCTACAGCATAAATGCTATTTTCCCTTTTATGTTTAGTATTTATTTTACCCTGATCAATGCAAGATGAAAAGCTTCGACAAACCTTTTTCCAGCAATGCTCAAATACTTGTGCCATATCAAACTTAGATAGATATAAGTGATAAAATGCAAAGAGGACAAAACTGATGGTTTCGCAATTTCTGGGGCACATGCAATTTCAATTTCTTTTTTAAAAAATGTCGTATATTTCTTCACTTTCTCCTTTCAATTTGGAGCACCTTTAATATATTAATCTTTGCTAGTCAATGCATACATGGTATATAGTCCTGTTTGTGAACTGGGTTGTCATCAATTTAAAAAAAACTTGAAGCTGATTTAAGAAGTGGTAACTTAAGGAATCGTGTCAAAATTCAACAACTAAAGCAATCTCTGGCTCATGACATTGGTACCTGTGACCATGCCTACAGGAGGCTAAGTTTGAACAATCTGAAACTTGTCATGTTAATAGGTTTGACCGAACAAGATTTATTTTCTTTTTTTGCGCTGCTAAAAGGGCCAATGTCTTATGTTTTTTAGTTGTCATTTAATAAATCTTGCTGCTATGATTATTTTATATACAGGATTGTACAACAAAGTATCTGTTGGTTCAAGAGACAGTGAAATGTCTATCTTGGTGTCTCAAGGATATAGTTTATTAAAATTGCCATACTTAAATTATCAAATCTGTTTGAAAACCTGTTGTGTTTTCAAAGTGATATTGAATGCTGCAGTAGTTTTCAGAAGGAGAGGAAGATCAGTAGTGTTTGTACAGTAAGACTTTGAGATAGATCTGTAATTGTCTTGGGTATTATCAATATGGTAAATGTGGGAGTTAAATCAACATTTATTAATTATTGGTGAGAAGGGCATATGGTCTATATTGAACATTTCTGATGTGCTGTTCTTTGCATGTGTTTCAAGGTCTGGGGTCAATTATAACTAGTCCATTTGGTTATGAATCATTGTTTTATGTTTTTTTTAAAGTCAACATTTTTGCTGCTTATGTTAAAAGTCACAAGTCAAATGGAATTATAAGAAAATTAATTAATTCAAATACCTATGTAAATTTGACTTGATTCAGTAGACTTTGCTATATGGAGATGTTCCACTTACAATATCTCAGGTTACTAAACAGTTTTTACAGTATCCTTTTTGCAACTTTTTAAACATCACAATTCTGTAATGCCCTAAGGCTAAACATTTTTGAAAGGCCTTTCTCGGGGACAGGCATTGGTGCAAATGTTTTGGTCAGGTAAACCATTGGTCTTATTCATTGTGGGCATCTGTTGGTATCATTTTGATGGGGTACTTTACTTTTCCTCATTTGGTGCCGCCAGATTCATTATGTACCATATACTTGGGTATTAACATTTTGAAAACTAACAAAAATATCCTGAACGTATGACAGCAAGTGTTGCAGATGGTTTCTTTTGAGATTGTAGAATGAATTCCTGCAACAGTATTGTTTGTAAAAGTGTCATTGTGTAAAGTTAGGGAAGGTCACAATGCTTTGGCGATGAAAACAGTTTGAGATAACTGGTCCAAAAATGACACCACCTTGACCAAAGTTTTTAGCGAATGGTTGGATTATTCTTAATACAGGAATTGTATTTAAAAGTAATATTCTCCAACCATTTCACTGACTCTTAGATAAACCAAAAGCTTTGATTTCAATTGCTCTGAAATGGCAATTGTTCTGTAACTGACTTGTGTTTCTGAACATTCAGAAAATAAATGTTAGTGATTTGAACTTTGGTTTTTGAAAATACTTAAGTCCACTATAATACTTCCATAGATGTGTACCTAATGTGCCGATTACTAGTTATGCATGATGTAGGTAAAACATCTGGTTCACAAATTTGTGGAACTTAACCCCTGACTAATGTTGCTGGTATGATGGTTAAGGTACTGGTGGCAATATGGTTATTTTAGTAGCCTGCTACTGCCTTGTTACCCTTGGCGGAGAAAGATGGCTAGTGCTTATATTTTACTTGTTCTCACTTGCCCCTGCTGAAGTGCTGCATGCGTTGAGTTAGGTGAGAATAGAATTAGGCTCAGCTGTGGTGACCTCTCCTTCATTAAATGCACTGCTAACACTTGTTGCCAAGATGTGTACATAAAAGGATAGCTATTTGGATAAGGCACGAGAGGGTGGTTGATACTTATGGAAACCTGGTCCTTTGAGCGTCAATGGCATAAAATTGAGGATGGAATTAGATTAAGTAGTAAAGATTATTCCCTCATCTTTAGATGACAAAAGTGGTGACAGTGAGCCAGCTGTAAAAATTGAATTGCTTTAATTTAGTATTAACTGTGTAACTGCAATGAAATTTGAATACTCATCCAGTCTTTTACCAAAAGACGACACTGCATCTTCAATGTTTAAGTAGTATCTACTATATTTTAAGATTATTTCAGTGTACAAACATTGTTGCATGTCATAATGTTGCGTCATTTTTATCAGTGCATTACCTGACTAGCATTAAGAAGTCCTTTTTGGTATACATAACAGGCTATTTTGAATTTCTTTATTAAATAATATGGTTTAATTCTTTATCAAAATAGCATGCAAGAATGAATTACTTTTTTTTCCACTGCTTGTCAAAACTTGAATGCACAACAAGAAAAATATGTTGAAATTGCTTTACAAGTTGTGACAAAAAGAAATTGTACAATAATTAACAGGAGGACAATAATAATTATAGCTTCGAGTTATGACAAATGAGTGCTTGAAAGTAGTTATGCCTGGAATTCATCTGTGTCTATTGTATATACTTGAATATAAAGTTAGAAATTCAGTTCTCTCTTTATGATGTGACCAGTAGGGATGGTTATCTTATCTGTGGATTGTATCTGAATTTAGCTTTTGCTTGTGGTTGGTTTCCCTCTGAATGTCTCTGAAGACTAAATGCAGCACCATATCAATGCCTCCCTAATCATAGTCATTGTCTACCTGTTGCTTGGCTGGTTTTTCCAGCATTAGGATGTTTTACTAATGACTTAACTGCTTAGATCCAAGGTGGTAACGAAAGATGTTATAGATGAAGCAGAAGACAAATTTACAATTTATAAATACAAAGGGTGAGCCTTTCCACTGAAATTTCAGAGCTACAGTAATGAAGCAACAACTAACATGAATGTACAACTTTGAGAGGGGACAAACATATTTGTGGATACCAGACAAAGTATGATATTAGGTGCAGAGAAGCTTTGTGACGTGAAAAAATTGGATTTTTATAGGGTAATGCTTTTGTTTGTATGTTGATTTATACTCCAGTATATTGACCATTTTAATGTAAATTCCTTAAATGTTGTAATCACTGCAGTAACTTCTTCTCCTTTGTAATCTTAAACCCTTATTACAATCAGATGTAAATCTAAGAAAGCTACAGCAAAAAACATGATGAGTTTAAGTAAGTTGCAATTAAAGTCTGACAATAGCTGTCCAACCAGTTCAGGGGATAGGAGGATGCATACATCAGTCCTATCTATCTGGAAGAGCTTAGATGAGTCTGTTTAATCCTCCAATGTGGAAGAACAGCAGACCACAGATATGACCCTATCAACCTGCTACCAGAGAGCCTCCTTTAGCAGATGATAGAGTAACTTCTGCAACAATTATAAAGCAACTTAACCGAATCACCATGTTTGTCGTCTTGACTAAAGGAGGATTTCTGAAAGTAACAGGACTGGGGAAGCTAGACCAGAAACAGGTGAATATTGGAATTTTTTTTCTTTTAAAATAGTTTAATTATTACTTAAGATTATCTATGGGAAAATATACTCTAACGTTATGCAGGACTGAAGCATTAATATTACACTGACAGTGCCACCCACCTGCATGATCAGAGTCTTGGCATTCAGCAGAAAAGAGGTCCGTTGCATGAAGTGAAATCAGATGAAAGTTGGTTGTAATGTCTCCTGACACTAGGGCATTTTTAATAATACATTCCATTCAGTTGTGAAGTAGGTGGACCATGCAGCAACAGTAGTCGATGAGGCAGGAAGTCAACTGGTGCTTCAGCTAACCAATACTTTGGCTGTGGGGTTTCCAGTGCAAGGAGCCCATTGTTAGGCCCAAGTGAAAGTTGCCCAACCTCAGGTTTTAATTTGATTGGCTGCTTATCGGGCACGGAGTGGAGGAGGGAGCAGTTAAAAATCACTCCTCCACAGTCACTCTGGGCTTTTAACATGAAATGTAGACGTTTGACAGGTTGACTGTCACGTATAGAACTATATTAAAATCTCCTTCAGTCAAGTTGTTCTCTGCTCTGATAAGGGGCTCTTACATCTATCGTATTTAAACTTAGAGGTTTAGCACAGCTCTATGCATAAGTGTTGAGCAATGGAAAGAATAAATATTTGGGGCATCATTAAAAGTTGCTGAATCTAATTACCATTAGCCATCTACAATGAGAAACACTGTGCACTGGGGTTTGGCGGATCATAACGTTATTGTCTCAAACTCTGTATGTTTTTAGACTTCCTTCATTGCTGTGAAAGTTTTTTTTGTGTCTTCACCTGTTGACTCCAAGTACAACAACATTTTATTTTTGAGTGCTTCGTTGTGGCATTTTATATTTCTCATTCATTGTGTTGTTCAGTACATTTTCCTAGTGAATTGGGGCTCCACGATTGTTCATTATTCAAATGTTTGTTACCGAACTATCTGAAGTGGTACCCTTATCCAACCTGAGTATTGAGCAGTGTGAGAACTTTCTTTTTAAATAGTTCGATGAAGGTCATTGAAGTGCCAAATGATTTGAAATGCTTGCTCCTGTTGCTGCTAATTCAGCAATGGAAACTTTTCAGGAGGTAAAGCAGATTTGAGAAGGGTTATCAAATTTAGCAGACTAAAGCGAACACATTGGGCTTGGGCTCTCCAGTTGCTATTTCTTTCACTTGTGTTCATAACAATGGCACATAATGAAGGTATTTTTGATGTTTCATTCAGTTTTATGTTTGATTTAATTTTTTGACATTGTCTGCCATAATTATAATGCTTCAGTCCGTTATTCATATTTTGTCACTTATACTTAATGAAAAAATGTATTTTTTGTTCATTATTGAATGCTTTAGGTTTGTCATGAATACCACATCTTTAAGTAAGATTTGTCTTTGTTTTGTACTCTTCACAGCATTATCTTAGCAATAGATTTTTTTTTTAAAATGTCAAAAATCTGGTTGCTGATTGGGTATGCATATCAAAATGAAATCTGTAGAAAGAAAAATTTATCTTTTGACTTCGAGGCCTGTTGCTATTTTGGTGTTACAGTGCCCCAATTTGGTTACATCAGCCCTTTCTTGAATAGTTTGCCTTGGCTGCATCACAGATAAAGGGTGTTCAGCCTTCAGTTTCACAATTCTTTCTCTTCTGTACTCATTCTAGGTTTTGTGGCTGATATGGATGTGTGTATAAAATTTGTATTTATGCACAACTGAGTATGTTAATTTTTTTTCTAAGAGTAAATCTAGCAAACAATCCCACCTAAATAAAAGTACAGAGTGATTTTGCCAAAATGTTCATTGCAGTTCTGTGAAATTACTGTCTGCTACTTTTTAAAGAAGAAATCAGTTTTATTTTAAATGTAACGTTCATACAATATCCTCTATTGTGTTAATTTCAATTAGAATTTTCTACTGTCACCAAAGGTAATGGGTATATTTTAGAGTTTATTTGGCTTTCACCTAACATTGATAAACCTAAAGATGTAATCAAAGCTCATGCAAAATACTTTGAAGAGTTGAATGTGTAGTCATGTCCCTAGTTGACTGCATGATTCCAATGTATGATCATTGTGAGACATAGGCAGAGGTGCTGAACAATAAATGCAGTTTTTCCAAACTGACCGTGTGCTGGTATTTTGTTTTATTTTTGAGATCATGAATTTTTTAGAAACTGAGTGACCTGAAGTCTCACTTCATTGTTTCTTGCTCTAGAGACTTGGGTTTCAGTCAAGGTGTCTCTTCACTGCCTTACACCTCCCACGCACTTCTGGATGCATACATCCGTAGTACATCAGATTTAGTGTACTTTTGTACTCAACGTGTGCCTTTTTTTTAGCAATGTGGCTTAAAGTAGACTACAAAAAGGTTTCAATGAGTAATAGCCCTCCGGGAATGAACAATTGCAGACACTGGTTCATTAGAATGTCAAAATAAGGTTCGAAGGAAGTTAAGTGCTGTGTTTTCCTGGTTACTTAGATTTACACACTGATGGCATTGAACAAAAGAGAAGTTTAATCAATAAAATGCATAGTGAATTTGAAACAAACCTCAGCATGAATAAAGTAATCTCAGTTAAGAGGCCAATGCATTCATTAAGTGTTGATTTGAAGAAGACCGATAGTGAACATTACAATTGCCTTTGAAGTTTTGTTTAAATTTCTGGGTAATAATTTAAGAGATCCTCCTTACCTTTTAATCAACATTGCATGTTACACAGTGCAATGCAATATATATGCAGAAGTATTTTGCTATTGTGCAAATGTCATTCTTTAGTTGTCCTTGTCGTGTCACTGAAGCATCATTCTGTCTTTTATTTAAGAAGCATGTCAGAAGATTTAAACTGTGAAGCCAATAATGGATTGTCCTGGAAACATGAGCTGTAGGATAGCATGCAGTTTTGTTTAAGTGTCCAAAACCTTTCTACTTTCTCACTTTGTATGTGTTGCACTGGAGCTGCAATTGCTGTACCTTTTGAGGTCAAGTTGGAAAGCCACTTCCAGATCATCATAATTATTGTTCACAAAGAACACTCATATCTTACCCACTGTCTTCTGGTGTGGGAAATTGCCTCCTAATGACATGGCAATAAAGATGTGTTAACTCAGGGATCAATGTATTTGAAATGATATCTATTTCTAAGCTGGCTGATGCATTGATGTCAAAATGTATTCACTACTGACTCTAGATGTGAATAGAAGTGCTTTTTTTCTTCACTCTGGGTCAGCTATTACTTGAGCTATTCGTGATTTTAGTATCTCCAGTGAGTAATTGAAGTTTGTGCTGAACCAACTTTGTCATTCAGGGCTTTCATAAGACTTCAAAAGTCCTCTTAATTCCAAAGTGCGACAGCAACTGCAAAACAGTGTCTAGATTAGAGTGGTGCTGGAAATGCACAACAGGTCAGGCAGCATCCCAGGAGCAGGAAAATCGACATTACCCTGATGAAGGGCTTTTGCCCAAAACATTGATTTTCCTGCTCCTTAGATGCTGCCTGACCTGCTGTGCATTTCTAGCACCACTCTAATCTAGACTCTGGTTTCCAGCATCTGCAGTCCTCACTTTTGCGTAACTGCAAAACAGTGTAATGTGTTCAATGTCAAAACAAGATTTTTAAGTTTTACACTGGAACCATGCAATTAAGCTAAAATGTTACTGATGAAAACATTGTGGTGTGGGTATTTTTCAAAATGAGTGCAAAAGCTGGTTTTAAAATCAGGAGACCAAAATTCCAGATGCAGCCTCATACCTATTTTTCTATCACATTTCCTGTGCATTAAGTTATAATGTCCTACTGCTTCACAGATTCACAGTATCCAGCTTTGTCTGATTTAAGTCAAAGGAGAGAAAAGCATACCCTAATCTTTATCTGCATGCACACAGCATTTCTAACAAGATAGATGAGTTGACAACACAAAAATAAATGAATATGACTTGATACCTATTATTGAGATGTGGTTGCAGAATGGGAACTCAGTTCAAAGGTATGTGACATTTTGGAAAAGTAGGAAAAAGGAAAGGGGGTTGGGAAATGTTAATAGAGGAAGGTACCAGTGCAGTGTTGAGTCGTGATATAATAGATTGTGATGTGGAATCAGTTTGGATGGAAATAAGGAATAGCAAGGGACAAAGTAACGAGTGGAAGTTGTTTATAGACTCCCAAAGAGTTGGCTTATTGAAGAACAAAACTCAAATTTGGGAAGTAATTGAACTGTGCAAGGACACTAATTGTCATGGGGGAGTTTAGTCTGCATATTGACAGGACAAGTTAGATGAGCAAAGGTAACGTGGACAATGAATTTGTGGAGTGCATCAAGAATTACTTCTTAGAGCAGTATGTTGCAGAACCAACCTAGGAACAGGCTATTTTAGATTTAGTATTTTTGTAACAAGGTAA
This sequence comes from Hemiscyllium ocellatum, assembly GCF_020745735.1. Taxonomy (NCBI): domain Eukaryota; kingdom Metazoa; phylum Chordata; class Chondrichthyes; order Orectolobiformes; family Hemiscylliidae; genus Hemiscyllium; species Hemiscyllium ocellatum. The sequence goes on along the minus strand of NC_083426.1, from coordinate 15,537,841 downwards.
AGATCTCGTAGTTAAGAAGCCTCTATGGGGAAGCAAGCACAACATGGTAGATTTCAAATTCCAGTTGAGGGCAAGCAACTCTTGTCTAAAACCAGGGTCTTCAAACTTCAATGGGGGTAGCTACAGAGATAGGAAAAAAAAGTTATCTAAAGTGGGTTGGGCATGTGGACAAAGGGGAAGGTCAGTGGATGGAGCAGTGAAAAATAAGCAGGTATTTCATTCAGATCAATAAAAATTTACTTCAGTCAAAAAGACTCTGTGATGTATAAATCATCTGCGATAAACAAAGATGGTCAAAGGGTATCCAATCCAAAGCTAAGGCATAGAGTGGCAAAATGCTAATGGTAGGCCAGAGGATTGGATAATTTTTCAGAAACTAGCAACTGGTGACTACACATCTAATGAAGAGGGAGAAAATTGCTTATTAATTTGGCAAGAAATATACAAATGAACAAATCATCTATGAATATACAAGAAATTAGTGAGGAGCTAAGGTCAATGTGGAATGCATGGAGGATGCAATTGGGGAATTAATAATGGAAAACAGGGTCATGGTAACTAACTTAAATCAATATTTTGCCCCAGTCTTCACAGTGGAGAAGACCATAAGCATCCCTAGGGTACGGGATAAACAAGGTGTAAATAGTAGGAAAGACGTTACAATATTCTTGTTGGCCGTTTCTGAGAGACAACAATATATGTTGAATGACTCAGCATAATTCCATTCACATTACAGTCCATTGTAAAACATTTTCTCAGTTTCTGTTACCTTCAGCCTTATCCAAAACTGAGGGAGAAAGTATTTGACATCTAATGGGACTCGAACATGTTTCAGGACCAGATGGCCTACATCAAAAGAGTATAAAAGTGGCTACAAAGGAAGTGTAAGTATTGGTTGAAATATTCCAAAACTCCTTGGATTCCAGGAAGGTTCCAGCATTTTGGAAAATTGATGATGGGGTGACCCTATTTAAGAAAGGAGGGAGACAAAAAAACAGAAAATTACAGTCCAGTTAGTTGGGAAAATGAAAGAGTCAATTATTATTAAAGAAGCACAAGCAGAACATTTAGATTAGTTTAAACACGAACAAAGTCATCATGACTGTGGAAAAGGAATCATGTTTGAGAATTAAAGTTGATAAAGAGAACTGGTAGATGTAGGGCATTTGGATTTTCAGAAAGCGTTCCCCAATGCTTATACAAAAGGTTATTATGCAAGATAGGCAGCCATGGTGTTGGGGGTAATGTATTGGCATGGATTGAGGATTTGTTCATACACCGCAAAGTCAGGACCTCTTGTTTTCTTTTTCAGGTTTAAGCGTAAGCTCTTTATCAGGAATGTGTAACTAACTGAAGTCCTAGTTAGTGGAGTGGAGTACCACAAGGATCAGTCTTAGGACCTCGATTAGTTACGCATTCCTGATGAAGAACTTATGCTCGAAACATTGACTCTCCTGCTGTTTGGATGCTGCCTGATTGGCTGTGCTTTTCCAGCGCCACACGTTTTGACTCGATTAGTTACTGCCTATAATAATGACTTGGAGGAGAAGTATAACACATCCAGATTAGTGATGATACCAAACATAGGTGGAAAGGTATATTGTGATGAGAACATGAATCTGTAAAGAGAAATTGATAGGTCGTCTGAATGGGCAAAAACTTGGTAAATGGAGTTTAATGTAGCAAAGTGTGAGTTCATACAGGTTCTGAGAAGGCAAATTGAATTTTGACCTTTTATTGTTAGAGATTTAGAATTTTGGAATAGGGAAATCTTGCTATCACCATACAGAGTTTTAGTGAGATCATTTTTGGTCCCCACATTTTAAGAAAAGGATTTATTGCCAGTTCAAAAGAAATTCACGAGTTTAATCCCTGGAATGAAGAGGTTGCTTATCAAGAATTGCTAAACAAGTTAATACTATGTTTATTAGAGTTTAGAAGAATGTTTATTGAAACGTACAAATTCTGAGGGGGTTTGACGGGGTAGGTGTTGAGAAGATGTTTCCACTAACAGGCAATTAATTTCAGCATAATGGTACACATTGAAATCTGAGATGAAAAATAATTTCTTCTCCTGGGGGGTACTGAATGTCTTCAATTTCCAACCAAAAGAGTTGCAGAGGCTCGCTCACTAAATGTATTTAGAGAGAAGGGAGTTTTTTTTTTAAGTATCAGAGAATTGATGGTTATGCTGAGCTGGCCCAAAGGAGGAGTTGAAGCCTGGAGCAGATCTGTCATGATCTTGTTGAACGGTAGGGCAGGGTTGAGGGACCGAATGATGCTGCTCCTATTTCTTATGTTCTAAGAGGTAAGCTTTAAGGGCTGTCTTTAAGTCCCTTCACCTCTATAGCCGCTTTTTCTTTCAGAGAAAAGTTTGCCTTATCAATATTAAAAAAAACTGAAAATGATACGCTGTTGTCGGTTGCACATATTTTCTATAAGTTGGGCAGGAAAAATACACACATCAACAACAATTCAGCAGCATAGAATGATGAAACTAAATAAATTGCTAATCTAGACTTTAGCTAACCTTTCACTAAATGTGGATGTAGTCTAACTTCTAATTGCTCCAACTGCCATCCACATCAATCCTTTCATCTGTTGCTACCTTATTCTGCACCATCATAAATGAACATGACTAAATTGATTAGATTACATTACTTAGTGTGGAAACAGGCCCTTCAACCCAACATGTCCACACCGACCCTCCGAAGAGCAACTCACCCAGACCCATTCCCCTACATCTAACAATACGGGAAATTTAGCATAGCCAATTCACCTAACCTTTCACATTTTTGGTCTGGGGGGAAACTGGAGCACCCGGAGGAAACCCACGCAGACACTGGGAGAATGTGAAAACTCCACACAGTCACCCGAGGCTGGAATCGAACCTGGAACCCTGGCTCTGTGAGGCAGCAGTGCTAACCACTGTGCCCTTGTGCTGCCCATGTAAAGACTTTATTTTAAAACTTCCACTTTTTTTTCATCTCCATGTCTTCCTTTGACCGTGTAAGAACAATATCTCTTGAGAGTTGTAACTTTCAGGACAGGGACATAAGTGTGGTGCTTAACTGTCAGTTGCTTGCAGATGTCTCTATCTCTGATCTGTTTTATTAGATATCCCTGTGACTTCTGCCACACATTTGATGCGGCATTAGCTGCTGTCTCCCATTTGTTAGTCATTTGAGGCTGCTGGCTAGAAGTAGCCCCTCCCTGTGAGGCAGCAGTATCATCTGTTCCTATACCATGACCCAGCTAATAAGTATATTCTCAGTATATCCTAGACTCTGGCAATAGAATCCTTGTCCACAATGAGTTTTGTGAAGTAATCATCAAGCTTCTGTGAATTCAATTCCTCGCCCCCAGCACATATTGAATCTAGTTGTGTAAGGCTTGTGTATATTACAGCTCCTGTTCACCATAGCCCAGATAGAGCAATCAAGGGGGAAACCGCAACTGCCCTTCAGACTCCTGTCACCAGCTCAGTGCAAATGACCATGAAGTTGTAATGTAAGAACATTTTGAAATAGACTCAGGAGCTGGTAATTTGGTCCATCAAATCTGCTTTTGTGGTATGCTGTGCTTCTTAACGTGGTGTCTGGAGTAGCTGAAGTGAGCCATGTCGGGTGCTGTCGTCTTCACATTAGTAGCTTTTTGGTAATTTTACTTTTATTTGTGGCATGGATGTGTCATTAGTTGGGCCAGCATTTATTGCCTGTCCCTAGTTGCCCTTGAGAAGGTAGTGGTGAACTGCCTTCTTGAATTGCTGAAATCCACCTGCTGTGGATTGATTCATATTGTCTTTCGAGAAATATTTTCAGGATTTTGACCTATTCAACTGACCAATCATTTTTAAAGATTCTTGATAAGTTTCTACTTTGTGTGGCATGCTGCTAAAATGCAAAGTATTCAAGTGCATTAATCAGAGAGGAAAAGGGTGATAATTTAACATTTTTCTTTATTGCTTTCAAATCTCTCCATGGTCTCACCATTCCTTATCTCTGCAATGTCCTTCAACCATCTGAGATCTCGACATCCTTTCAATTCTGGTCTATTCTGCATCCACAGCTGCTTTTACTCCAGTATCAATGTCTATAGCTTCAGCTGAATTTTCTCCCCAATCCACTTCACCTCTCTACCTCTCTCCTTCCTTAAAACATGTTAAAAGCCACCTTTTTGAAGAAGCATTTGATCATCTGACAAAATCAATAAAGTGTTATGGTACTGAAGGCGACCATTCAACCCTTCATACACTAGCTCTCCAAATGAGCATCATGACCTAATGCTATTCTTCTACCTTTTCCTGTACCTTGTAATATTCTATTCTAATATCTCCTCATGTTGCTGGAGATCTAATATTGTTTGATAATGTTTTTGTTGACTTGAAAAAAAATTACTTCCTTTCCAGAGCAATATTTGACATTGATTATGTATGTACTTTTATCAGAGAATTGCTGAGTTATTGCAACACAGAAGAAAGCTATTCAGCCCACCATGCCCATACCAACTCTCTAAATAAACAAATCACTGAGTGTCATCCTCTACCTCTCAGAGCAGAATTTTCATTTTCAGATAATAATCCAATTCTCCTTTGAATGTCACAACTGAACTTTCCTTCACTTCATTTGAAACACTTATTGTGTGTAAACATTTCCTTCATATCACCATTGTTTCTTTTGCAAATGACCTGAAATCTGTGCCCTCACATTCTTGATCACTCCATCAGTGGAAGCAGCATTTCCCTATCTCCTCTGTCCAGACCCTTTGTGGTCCAGAATACCTCTATCAAATCTCCACTCAACCTTCCCAGTCTTTCTTTGTAACTGACCTTCCTCATCTCTTCTCATTAATCTCTTCTGCACTCTCTGTAATGCCATCCCATCTTTCCTATAAGGTGTGGCTCCCAGAACGAAATGCAATTCTCCAGTTGATGTAGAATCAGTGCTCTATATAGATTTAACATAATATTCTTGCTTTTATACACTATCACTATTAATGCCTAGTATGTTGAATGTTTTATTAATATGTTCTCAACCTATCTTGTCTCCTTCAATGCTTTACAAACATATACATCCAGGTCTGTCTGCTCTTGCATCTTCTCTAGAATTATAACCTTCTTTAATATTGATTTTCTAGGTTCTTCCTATAACTTCACAGTTCTATTTTTGTTATCCTATTGCTCAACTAATTATGGTAAATCCATATTTCTATTATTTTTTAACCTTCTTATTGAAACTTAATTTATCCAGTCCAAGCAGTTTTACTACACAACAAAATTAGTTTTGATAAGGATTTAAGCATAAATAGTTTTTCTAAATGTACTGTATACTCAAGATATGTTGCAAAAATCCAAGTTAGTCAATGTTTTAAACTGGACTTATATCCCTTTTCTGGAATGAGAAAGGAATCAGTTGTTTCTCTCACAGCCAAAATTCCATATGGAACCCAGAATCATGATTTCACATTACAATGCAACTTCAACGTATTAGTCATATGTGGAAAGTAAGTTGAGTTAGTTAAACTTCTTAGCTTGTCTTGATTAGTAAAGTGGAGTCCAACTAGGGATTCAGTGTTTAAGACAATATGGTGGTTCAATGATTGGTATTGCTGCCTCACAGTGCTAGTGACCAAGGTTTAGTTCCACCCCCAGGCACCTGTATACGTGGAGTTTGCACATTCTCCTCGTATCTCTGTGAGTTGCCTCTGGATGTTCCAGTTTCCTCCTACAATCCAAAGATGTGCAGTTTAGGTATATTGACCATGGTAAATTGCTCATGGTGTCCAGGGATGTGCAGGCTTGGTGGAGTAGGATGGGAACTGCAGGATTACAGGAATGGCATGGGTCTGGGTGGAACATTCTTCAGAAAGTCGGATGGGCTGAATGGCCTGTTTCCACATAGAATCCCTACAATCAGTATGTATGCCAGACTAAAGTATCAATACACCAATTAGGGTGATGTATTATTAGAGGTGTCACTTTTCAGGAAGAACAGTAAACTCAGGTACCATCTGCAACTCCAGTTGATATCCTGTTGGAAGAAGAGCATAAAGTTCTGCTAGTCTTCTGACTAACGTTCCTTTTTCAACAAACATTACAAAACAGATTAACTGGTTATTCATTCATTTGCGGTTTGTGGACCTTGTTACGGACTGAGGTGGGAAAGTGTGTGGGTGTCCTCCAGGTGTTCTGGTTTTATTCCCCACAATCCAAAGATGTGTAGATTATGTGAATTGCCTATGCTTAGGCGGCACGGTGGCACAGTGGTTAGCACTGCTGCCTCACAGCGCCAGGGACCTGGGTTCAATTCCCACCTCAGGCGACTGACTGTGTGGAGTTTGCACGTTCTCCCCGTGTCTGCGTGGGTTTCCTCCGGGTGCTCCGGTTTCCTCCCACAGTCCAAAGATGTGTGGGTCAGGTGAATTGGCCATGCTAAATTGCCCATAGTGTTAGGTAAGGGGTATATGTAGGGATAGGGGTATGGGTGGGTTGCGCTTCGGTGGGTCGGTGTGGACTTGTTGGGCCGAAGGGCCTGTTTCCACACTGTAAGTAATCTAATCTAAATTGCCCATAGTGTTCAGGGATGGCTAGATTAGGTGCATTAGTCAGAGTAATAAGGTTGTGGAATGGGTCCGAGTGGGTTACTTAGCAGCAGGTCAGTGTGGACTTGTTGGGCCAAATGGCCCTTTCCACACTGTAGGGTTTCGCTCAAAGGACTAGGAATCTCTGGGGTTCTCAACCTCATGGAGCTGTGGGTGCTCAGTCATTGAATGTATTTAACACAGATTGAAAGATATTTTGTGATGAAGGGCATCAACAGATATAATGATGTAGGAAGGAGCTGAGGGAGATCACCGTGACTTTGTTGAATGGTGGAGCAGATTTGAATCTGCTATGTGGCCTCTGTTCCAGCTCCTATTCTTGACGTGTTTGAAACCAATAGTCATGTGATATCAGCGTCTGGATTTTCACTTTGTGCTTTTTAAAACATTTATTCATGGGCAGTAGTAACATTTATTGTCCATCCCTAATTGAGCCTGAGAAGGTGGTAGAGAGCTGCCTTCTTGACCAGTCTATGTGGTGTTGGTGTTGATCAGGAAGAATGGGCATTATTGTTCCAATTCAGCATAGCACACAACTTGGAGGGGTTATTGCACGTTTTCCAATCCATCTACGCCCCCAGGTTCTAAGGGTTGAGGTTGCATCTTTTGAAAGAACTTTGGTAAATGATTGCAGTGACTCTTATCCAACTTGCTACCCCTGGTTGAGGGAAAGGTATGTGTGTTTCCATTCAAGGACCGGCTGCTTCCTGGGTGGACCTGTTGGCATGTCCACAGCAGACTTCAAATGTCACCCTCCTTGGAGAGGCTGCCCCTAAAATCGCCCCAAAACCTGGCGGCTGAACTGCATGGCGCTGGATGCTAAGCGCCATTCCTGCAACAAGAAAGCACGGCCACGCCTGCGCGAGTTGGCATCCCCCCCCCCCGCCGCCCGGCAATACGTTGCTGTAACCCCCATATATGGGCAGGAGGCGCCGGCGCATGCGTGTACGGGAGGTCACGTCAGGACACAGATCTGCCCGGCAACAGCTGGGCTGCAGCTGCCACGCCTGCGCAGTTGGAGGAGGTTCCTGTCTACGTCATCGACAAAGTAGCAAAGCGCAATGTAGCAAAGTTGCCAAAAAAATGCACAATTGTCAAGTATCTAAGAATCGAGCACACTGCACAGCAGTGAACTCTTAACACTACACACAATACTCAGCATTTTTTCAATCTCTGAACTCTTTAAGATGACTTAAAACCTCGAAACTTACTTTTACAATATCTATTTAAAATTATGTTAAATGAAATTTCTGGGCTTTCTTTTATGAAATAGCTACTAAATATAACATTTTATTTACTGAAGACAAAATTCAACTGAGTGAAGAGTGAATGCACGAAATATTACATAGAAGAATATCCACTACATTTCTGCGGGATTCTTTAACCCCTTATTGGCCTTCACTCAAAAGGTTGCTCGCTGAAATTATTGACTTGCAGCCATCCGAAATGTTTACTAGTTAAGAACAATGAAACACGGTACAATATACAGAGTCCTTTGCATTAAATTATTCCGTGCATTTTTAGCCTTTATTTATCTTCCCCAACCCGCATTCGAAATTTTTAACATAGAAATAAAGTAGATATTTTGTTTCGGGCATAGGCTTCGTTACGCAGAGGAAAGGTGACATCTACTGGCTTATTTTATACTTAGCAATGCAAAAGAAAATTGTGTAGAGATGCAGCTTTTGAGAAGCGAAGGCTATATACTTTAAAATATCAATTTATCGCCTTATATCAAGATAGTGATTGCTTTCAATAATAACAAGTGGAGATTTATATTTCCTACCTTGAGATTGTCTAAATATTCTTGACCGATTCGTTTTTTTCAGCCTTTGAGTCATTTATGTTTTTAAAAGGTGCTAGATTTGTACTAAGGGTATTTGAATTGAGATTTGCATTCAGATTTCAACGTTGATATAATTGGGCTTTTATCTTTTCCAAGAAGAAATTACTAACTATAACCTTGCGTTACTTATTTTCAAACATGCAAATTAAAGTGGTTGTGATGTTGCATATAGTTTCAGGTTCCACCATAACAAGATTGCTGCATCCAGTTCACTACGCTTTAACAAACCTGTTAGAAGGTGAAAACAAAGTTATCACGATTGTTCCGGGTAACGGGGAATTTAACTACCTGAGGACTTTTTAAAAATTCGTTCACAAAATGTCGTCTGACTGACTCGGCCAGAATTTATTACCCAGCCCTAATTGTTGGGGCTGTTAAGAGTCAACCACATGTAGACTAGAGTCGAAAAATGTGATGCTGTAAGAGCACAGCAGGTCTGGCAGCATCCCAGGAGCAGGAGAATCGACGTTTCCGCATAAGTTCTTCATCAGGAATGTGTGGGGTGTGGGGAAGGGGCTGAGAGATAAATAGGAGGGTGGGATGGGGGTGAGATAGCTAGGAAGGGATAGGTAGATGCTGGTGAGGGATAATGATGATAGGTCAGAGCGGAAGGTGAAACGGATAGGTGGGAAGGAAGATGGACAGGTAGGACAGTTCAAGAAGACAGTGCCAAGTTGGAGGGTTGGATCTTGGATGAGGTGAGGGGAGGAAAAATGAGGAAACTGGTGAAATCGACGTTGATGCTGTGTGCTTGGAGGGTCCCAAGGCGGAAGATGAGGCATTCTTCCTCCAGGCTACGGGTGGTTTGGATTCAGCAGTGGAGGAGGCCCAGGACTTGTATGTCCTTGGCAGAGTAGGAGGGGGAATTGAAGGCCAGACCAGGTAAGGATGGCAGATTTCCTTCACTGTGTTTTCACTTCAGTTGTTACATGGTTGCCATTGGGGGAGCTTTCAGATTATTTCCAGATTATTTATATTTTTCACAATTTGTCATACTGGAATTCCAACCCATGTCCCTGGAACACTAACCTGGACTCTGGATTACCAGTCCAGTAACATCACCACTACACCTCTGACTACCGAAGTTCGAGGTTATTCTCCTTGAACCAAAGGAAATGGAGAGAAAATTTGACGATATTATGGAAATGGGAGCATGACCACACTACATAGCCCATCAAGCTTGCTCCACCATTCAACTGGATCATGGCTAAACTTCACCTTCAAAGTCATTCTGAATTGCTTCTGTACCTTGCAGGAACATACAGTAATCCTTCTCCACATCAACATTAAGCAGTTTCACTCTTTTTCGATTTTTCAATTCTTCCAACTAAAGTGAAGAACCTCACATTGCTCACATGATAATTCATCTATCACCTTGTGGGTCACTCACTTAACATGACTAAATCCCCTTGGATCCTCCACACAGTGTACAATCCTACTTAGCTATCTTTCATCAGTAAACTTAGATATATTACTCTCTGTCTCTTGACCTAAGTTATTAATACTGATGTAAATAGCTGAGTCCCTAGCACAGATTCTTTCAGCATTACATTAGTTGCAGCCTGCCAATTTGAAAATGCCTCACTTATCCCCTTTCTACAATAAATCAATCCTCTTTGCAGGCTAATATATCACCCCCATATATATGTATACATATGCTGCACATTCACTTTTTATCAAATTGGAAATCCAAGTATATGACACCTACTGACATCTGGCTCTAGCAAGGGCACGACTTGGTGTTAATTATTCTTGGATACAAGGTGTTCAGAAATAAAAGGAAAAGAGACTGGGTGGTGGTTTTGGTTAACAAGAGCATTGTCAGACTGGAGAAAGATGACATTCCAGAGGGTTCAAGACAGAATCAATCTGGCGAGAGCTAAGGAGAAACAAATGGTGCAATTACATTGTTTGGTGCGATCTATTGATGACCAATGGTGGGAAGGATGTAATGAGACAAAAACATGGATAGAAAGTACAACAACATACCAACATTATATTGCTTATAATTGAGGATTTTAACAACATAATTGTAGACTGGGACAGTGATAGTATTAAGGATGGAGATTGGCAAACATTTGTAAATTGTGTTCAGGAGCATTTCTTACAGCAGCGTGTACTCATTTCAGTTGAAAGGATGCACTGTCAGAATTGATTCTTGGAAATTCAGTGGATCAAGTGTTAGTGGGGGACACTTGAGAGACAGTGATCACTGTACCTTAATACCGAGTGTTACTACATACCTGTTCGCTGGGTTGCGAAGAATGGGATTGGCCTCGCTGCCGTAGAACACTCCAAGTAGATGGACCATTCCATCTCACCTGTCCTTCATAGAGAAGTTTGCAACAAGAAGCACCTTTGACCACCAGTCCATTAGGAAAGGGTTAGCACACAGCATCCTCAAGACCATGAAGGTAAAGGATAGGGTGGATCCTGTCGCATGGTTCCCTGAGGAGACTATCAAAGTCATTTGGCAGAATACCTCATCACCAGAATTTTGTAATAATCACCAAGACAGCATTTGGCTGGTGGTGTGAAGGGCACTACCTGTGAGATCCTTCATGTACACCCAGTCAGTCTGTGCCACCATACACCGCCCTCAAAGTGGTTGCGGGGAGGGATTGAGATTGTCACACATATTCTTCTGGAATGTGTCTTTGCAAAGGAAGATGCAATGGTTTGCATTGAGGTTCGTCCTAAGCTGCTCCATGATGCAGGACTCTGTGTTCCACAGTCTGTTCCCTGGACACACACCAAGCCAAGGAGGACCATCAACTCAGTGAGAGATGCTCTGTGGTCTGCCTGAAACTTGTTGGTTTTCCAGAACAAAGAGTTGACCCTGACTGAGTGTTGCAGACTGGCATAATCTAGGTCCAGGACCATGTGCTGAGGGACGCACTAAAGCTTGGGGTAGCTACTGCCAAGGCGCAGTGGGGAAAGACCACTGTCTGAGGTCTTCCTGCTGAAGGTAAATGAGAGTCTGTTCAGTTAGCAGATCCTCCTACAGCCTCAAATAAATGTAAATATCAGTAATATATCTGCAAAGGAGATCTTTGTTTTTTGTTTGCTGTTCAGAGTGTGGTGCTGGAAAAGCACAGCAGGCCAGGCAGCATCCATGGAGCAGGGAAATTGACGTTTCGGACAAAAGCCCTTCATCAGGGTTTTTGGACAGAGTCCAAGTCCAATGTTTTGTTTACTTACTTGATATGCAACAATACAGAACCACACTGCTTTTGTGACAATGTATAGATACAGATTTTTTTATGAATAAAGTATATTTTTGAAAAAATAAACAAAGAGCCAGTGGGGAAAGAGAACTGTCAGAGGTTAAATTGGGTTCCGTTCTGTTATCGGACCCTTCCGCAGCCTGAAATACATGTAAATATAGTCTTATACAAGTAAGAGATGCCTTTTTTTATTTGTTGGATAGAGTCAAACTCCAATGTTTTGCTTGTTTTCTTCAAATGCTTTTGTACAAAACCAAACTTTGTTTGTGTCTGTGTATATGTAAAGTTTTTTTTAATGAAGAAAGTATGTTTTTGAAATTAAAGGAAAATGATAATGGGAAGGGTCAATAAATAATCCAGAGTAAGAATAATTAACTGAGGGACAGCCAACTTTAATGGGTTAGGGTTAAGGGCAAGAATGGAGCTGGAGCAGATAGACTGGAACAAAAAGCTCTGGGAAAAACTGACATTGAACAATGGCCTACCTTCAAGGGGATGTGGTTCATGTGCAGTGAAGGTACATTCCCTCAAAAGGGAGAAGGAGAGCTAACAAATCCAGAGTTCCATGGATAAAAAAGGAATTAGGAAAGTTCAGAAAATTCAAAAAGCAAGAGTGCTAATAACAGATGTCAGGTGGAAAATACAATTGAGAACCAGGAAGGAAAGAGAAGGTTCAAAGGGAGGTGAAAAACATCCTAGGGAAGTGAAGAGGGTTTGTGAGAAACACCTGGCTGCCAACATTAAGGGGAAGCGCAAAGACATCTATAGGCATATAAATAGTAAAAGTGTGGTAAAAGGAGGAGGAGGACCTATTAGTGACCTACAGGGGGATTTACAGGGAGGCAAGAAGCATCACTGAGAAGTTAAATTAATACTTTTCATCTGTGTTTACCAAGGAGATAGATGCAATCTGGCCACAGCGAGAGAGTACTATGTTAACCCTATATTCTGCATTTCCCCTATAGTCTGCATTTTGTTCAATTACATTGATATACTTATGTAAGGTATACTTGTCTGCTTAGCATGCAAAATAATACTTTTCACTGTATCTTGGTACATGTGACAATAATAATCAAATCAAATTAAAAATGGTTCAAAATTGATTAGGAGGAAATGTTGGATAGGCCATTAATGTTTAAAGTTGGCATGGCACTAGGATTGGTTGAGACGTATCCAAGGACAGGGAAAGAAGTGAGATTGGAAATCACAGGGAAACCAGCCATAATCTTTCCGTCTTCCCTAGAATCAAGGGAAATGCCAGAGGACTGGAGAACTACAGGTACTATTCAGAAAAAAGGTTGGAAGGATAAGTCCAGTAGTTATAGACCAGTCAGTTTAATTTCAATGTTGAAGTCTCTAAAAACAATTATTTAGGATAGAAATAGTACTCGCATGGAAGATGTTAGATTGTTCGTGATGAGCCAGCATGGATTTCAAAAGGAGAAATCATGTTTGTGTAATTTGTTGGAGTTTTTGAGAAGGCAACAGTAAGGGTCAATGAGAATAATGCTGTTGTGGTTTTTAGGACTTCCAAAAGGCGTTCAGTACAGTGCTATACAACAGATTTGTAAGCAAATTTAATTTCAATGAATAAAAGTGTGAGTGGCTAAATGGATGAAAAATTGGCTGATTAGTAGTAAACAGAAAGTCATGGACAATGGATACTTTTCAGGCTGATTAGATTAGAGATTAGACTTACAGTGTGGAAACAGGCCCTTCAGCCCAACAAGTCCACACCGACCCGCCGAAGCGCAACCCACCCATACCCCTACATATACCCCTTACCTAACACTACAGGCAATTTAGCACGGCCAATTCACCTGACCCGCACATCTTTGGACTGTGGGAGGAAACCGGAGCACCCGGAGGAAACCCACGCAGACACGGGGAGAATGTGCAAACTCCACACAGTCAGTCGCCTGAGGCGGGAATTGAACCCAGGTCCCTGGCGCTGTGAGGCAGCAGTGCTAACCACTGTGCCACCGTGCTGATTGTTTATAGTGGACTTGCCAGGGGTCAGTATTGGGAGCCTTGTTTTTCTTGACATGTATTAATAACCTAGAAGTTGGTGTGCATGGTACAAGTCAAAGTTTGCAGATTATATGAAACTTGTAATTATATGTAAACTGTGAGGTAGAATTTCAAAGGGACATAGGTGGAGTTAGCAAAAGGCGACAGTTGAAGTACAATGTGGAGATGTGTGACCTGATGCATGTCGTTGGGAAGGAAATGGACAGACAGCATCATATTCAAGTTCTCCTCCAAGCCAGTCACCAATCTGACTTGGAAAAATATCACTGCTCCTTCAGGGTTGCTGGATCAAAGTTCCCTCCTTAATGGCATTGTGGGTCAACATACAGCGGGTAGACTGCAGCGGTTTAAGAAGGCAGCTCACTGCCACCTTCTCAAGGGGAACCAGAGATGGGCAATAAATGCTGACCAGCCAGCGATGCCCACATCCCACAAATGAATTTTAAAAAGACAATAGAAAATAGGGGTTACAATCCTTGACGGGGTGCACGAGCAGAGGGACCTGATGTACATGTGCACAGAGCACTGAAGAGAGCAGGATAGGTGGAGAATGTTGCTAATAAAGTATATAATATCCTGGCTCAAAAACAGGAATTGCTGTAAAAGCTCAGCAGGTCTGGCAGCACCTGTGGAAAGAAATCAGGGTTAATGTTTTGGGTCCAGTGACCCTTTCTTTAGAACTGATGGTAGATAGGAAAACGTTATTTTTTATGCAGAAGATTGGGTGGAGGGAGGGGTAAGGAGTGAACAATTGGTGTAGACAGAGGCCAAAGGAAAGAATTGGCCCACTCAAGGACGAAGGAGGAAATGTATGCGTGGAGCCAGAAGAGGTAGGTGAGGTCTTAAATGAATACTTTGTATCAGTATTCACCAAAGACAAGGAACTGGTGGAGGATGATCTCAGGGAAGAGAGTGCTGAATTTCTAAGCCAAGTTGCTAGTAAAAAGGAAGAGGTGTTGTGCATCTCAAAAATTGTTAAGGTAGATAAGTCTGGGGGTCCTGACGGGAGCTATCGCAGAATATTGAGGGAGGCAAGAGAACAAATTGCTGGAACATGAAAGACATCGTTCTATCCTCTTTGGCCACAGGTGAGGTCCTAGAGGACTGGAAAACAGCTAATGTTGACCTATTGTTTAAGAAGGGTACAAGGAATAATCCAGGAAATTACAGGCCTGAGAGCCTCACATCAGTGATAGGGAAATTATTAGAAAAGATTCTCAGGGACGTCTTTAGAGGCGAATTGACTTATTAGCAATAGACAGCATGGTTTTGTGCATGAAGATGATTGGTGAGGGAAAAGTGGTCTACATGGACTTCAGTAAAGCCTTTGCCAAGGTCCCTCATGGCAGACTGGTACAAAAGATGGTATCATGGTATTGGGGAGAGCTGGCAAGATGGATACAGAAGTGGCTTGGTCATAGGAGACAGAGGGTAGTGGTGGAAGGATGCTTTTCAGAATGGAGGGTTATGATTAGTGATGTTCCACAGGGTTCAGTACTGAGACCTCTGCTGGTCATGATCTACATAAATGATTTGGAGGAAAAGATAGCTGGTCTAATTAGCAAATTTGCAGATGATACAAAGATTGGTGGAGTTGCAGAGAGTGAGGAGGATTGTCAGAAAATTCAGCAGATTAGTTGAGATATGGGCAGAAAAATGGCAGCTGGAGTTTAATCCAGACAAATATGAGGTGATGCATTTTGGAAGGTCAAGTACAGGTGGAAATTATACAGTGAATGGCAGAACCCTTAGCAGCATTGATATACAGAGGGATCTGTGTGTGCAGGTCCATAGATTACTGAAGGTGGCAGTGCAGGTAGATAAGGTAGTAAAAAAGGCCTATGACATGCTTGTCTTCATTGGAAGGGGCATTGAGTGTAAGGATAGACAAATTATACTACAGCTTTACAGGACTTTAGTTCGGCCACACTTGGAATATTGCATACAGTTCTGGTAACCCCACTACCAGAAGGATATGGATGCTTTGGAGAGGGTAAAGAAAAGGTTTACCAGGATGTTGCTTGGTAATTTACCATGTTCCAATAGCGATGAAGAAAGGTTGATTAGAATGGGTTTGTGTTCACTGGATCGCAGGGAGTTGAGGAGTGACCTGATAGAAGTTTATGAAGATTGTGAATGGCATTGATAGAGTATAAAGTAGGCTTTTTCCCAGGGTGGAGGGGACACGGATTCAAGATGCAAGGGCAGATGTTTAGAGATGCACGAGGCACAGTTTTCACATAAAGAGCGGTGAATGCCTGAAACACGCTGCTGGAAGAGATGGTGGAAGCAGACACAATGCAGCATTCAAGAAATATCTGGACAAATATGCAAATAGGAAGGGATTAGAAGGAAAAATATCCTGTAAGTGAAATAGTTTTAACAGAAAAAGGCAAAATGTGTCAGGTGGGCTGAAGGGCCTGTTCTTGTGCTATGTTGTTCTTTATTCTAATGAGAGAGAAGAACTGTTGGACAGACAAAAGAGTGGATAATGGTTGTCATGGAGAAAATATAGAAAATTACCAGGACACACGGAGAGTTCTTCAAGGAGTAGATTTTTATAGAGTCATAGAGATGTACAGCATGGAAACAGACCCTTCGGTCCAACCCGTCCATGCCGACCAGATATCCCAACCCAATCTAGTCCCACCTGCCAGTACCCAACCCATATCCCTCCAAACCCTTCCTATTCATATACCCATTCATATGCCTCTTAAATGTTGCAATTGTACCAGCCTCCACCACTTCCTCTGCCACCTCATTCCATATGCATATCTCTTCATGATCCTATCTTCCTGCGACTCCACTTTCAAGGAGCTATGAACATGCACTCCAAGGTCTCTTTGTTCAGCAACACTCCCTAGGACCTTACCATTAAGTGTATAAGTCCTGCTAAGATTTGCTTTCCCAAAATGCAGCACTTCGCATTTATCTAAATTAAACTCCATCTACCACTTCTCAGCCCATTGGTCCATCTGGTCAAGTTCCTGTTGTAATCTGAGGTAACCCTCTTCACTGTCCACTGCACCTTCAATTTTAGTGTCATCTGCAAACTTACTGACTGTACCTCTTATGCTCGCATCCAAATCATTTATGTAAATGGCAAAAAATAGAGGACCCAGCCCCGAGCCTTGCGGCACTCCACTGGTCACAGGCCTCCAGTCTGAAAAACAACTCTCCACCACCACCCTCTGTCTTCTACCTTTGAGGCAGTTCTGTATCCAAATGGCTAGTTCTCTCTGTATTCCATGTGATCCAACCTTGCTAAACAGTCTCCCATGGGGAACCTTGTTGAACGCCTCACTGAAATCGATATAGATCACGTCCACCGCTCTGCCCTCATGAATCCTCTTTGTTACTTTTTCAAAAATTAAATCAAGTTCATGAGATATGGATTTCCCATACACAAAGCCATGTTGACTATCCTTAATCAGTTCATGCCTTTCCAAATATATGTCCCTCAGGATTCCCTCCAACAACTTGCTCACCAATGACATCAGGCTCACCGGTCTCTAGTTCCCTGGCTTGTCCTTACCA
This sequence comes from Hemiscyllium ocellatum, assembly GCF_020745735.1. Classification (NCBI taxonomy): domain Eukaryota; kingdom Metazoa; phylum Chordata; class Chondrichthyes; order Orectolobiformes; family Hemiscylliidae; genus Hemiscyllium; species Hemiscyllium ocellatum. Next base: position 15,520,600 of record NC_083426.1, on the reverse strand, counting down.
CCTTTCTTTAAAGTGGCACCATGTTAGCCAACCTCCAGCCTTCTGGCACCTCACCTGTGACTATCGCTGATACAAATATCTCATCAAGGGGGCCAGCAATACTTCTCTAGTTTCCTACAGAGCTCTGGGATACACTTGATCAGGTCCTTGGGATTTATCCACCTTTATGCATTTCAAGACATCCAGCACGTCCTCCCCTGTAAAATGGACATTTTTAAAGATGTCACCATCTATTTCCCTATATTCTATTATTTCCATGTCCTTTTCCACAGTCAACACTGATGCAAAATACTCGATTAGTATCTCTCCCATTTCTGCGGCTCCACACAAAGGCCGCCTTGCTGATCTTCGAGGGGCCCCATTTTCTCCCTAGTTACCCTTTTGTCCTTAATGTATTTGTAAAAATCTTCTGGATTCTCTTTAACTCTATTTGCCAAAGCTATCTCATGTCCCCTTTTTGCCCTCCTGATTTCCCTCTTAAATATACTCCTACTGCCTTTATATTCTTCTTAAGGATTCACTTAATCTATCCTGTCTATACCTGACATATGCTTCCTTCTTTTTCTTAACCAAACCCTCAATTTCTTTAGTCATGCAGCATTCTCTACACCTACCAGCTTTTCTTTTCACCCTAACAGGAATATACTGTCTCTGCACTCTTATTATCTCATTTCTGAAGGCTTCCCATTTTCCAGTCGTCCCTTTACCTATGAACGTCTGCCCTCAATCAGCTTTTGAAAGTTCTTGCTAATACTGTCAAATGTGGCCTTTCTCCAATTTAGAACTTCAACTTTTAGATCTGGTCTACCTTTTTCCATCACTATTTTAAAACTAATTCTCCCTGTATTTTGTGAGATCTAATCTTGCTAATCAGTCTCCCATGGGGAACCTTGTCAAACGCCTTACTGAAGTCCATATAAATCACACCTACCGCTCTGCCCTCATCAATCCTCTTTGTTACTTCTTCAAAAAACTCAATTAAGTTTGTGAGACATGACTTCCCACGCACAAAGCCATGTTGACTATCCCTAATCAGTCCTTGCCTTTCCAAATACATGTACATCCTGTCCCTCAATTTTCTTCGCAAACAAAAGACCGTGACACTTAGCAAATTCTTGAATGTCCCCAAACCTAAGGGTCCACGGATCCTTATACCTTTTTTAAATCATGTTTCTGTTAGTTTATCAGCACGTCCAACTGCGTTCATCAGAATTACCTCACACCAGCTACATAATAAACCAATGATGTTAGTTCCCATTATCTCTCTACTGCCACTATGGTTTTTCCTACATTCTACTTAATATTACTCTGATGTCATGATTAGATATTTTACTGTCACCTCTGTAACAATGGTCTTCCATCCCAGATCCTACATAATATTACTGGATTAGATTACTTACAGTGTGGAAACAGGCCCTTTGGCCCAACAAGTCCACACCGATCCTCCGAAGCGCAATCCACACAGATCCATTCCCCTACATTTACCCCTTCACCTAACACTACGGGCAATTTAGCATGGCCAACTCACCTAACCTGCACTTACTAACTCTACCTCTTATGCTCGCATCCAAATCATTTATATAAATGACAAAAAGTAGAGGACCCAGCCTCTACTTAAGTTCTTGCCTAATACTGTCAAAATTGGCCTACCTCCAATTTAGAACTTCAACTTTTAGATCTGGTCTATCCTTTTCCATTATTTTAAATCTAATAGAATTATGGTCACTGGCCCCAAAGTGCTCCTCCACTGACACCTCAGTCACCTGCCCTGCCTTAATTCCCAAGAGTAAGTCAAGTTTTGCACCTTCTCGAGTAGGTACATCCACATACTGAATCAGAAAATGGTCTTGTACACACTTAAATTTCTCTCCATCTAAATGCTTAACATATGGCAGTCCCAGTCAATGTTTGGAAAGTTAAAATCCCCTACCATAACTACCCTACTTTTCTTACAGATAGCTGGGATCTCCTTACAAGTTTGTTTTTCAATTTCCTTCTGACTGTTAGGGGGTGTATAATACAATCCCAATAAGGTTTGCATCCCTTTATTTCTCAGTTCCACCCAAATAACTTCCCTGGATGCATTTCTGGGAATATCCGCCCTCAGCACAGCTGTAGTGCTATCCTTTATCAAAAATGTCAACTCACTACCCCCCCCCCCCTCCCCCCACCCCTCCTCTCTTGTCTCCCTTTCTATCCTTCCTGTAGCATTTGTATCCTGGAACATTAAGCTGCAAGTCCTGCCCATCCCTGAGCCATATTTCTGTAATTGCTATGATATCTCAGTCCCATGTTCCTAACCATCTGAGTTCATCTGCCTAACCAGTTAGGCCTCTTGTATTCAAATTTTAATTTATTAGTCCCTGCCTGCCTGACTGTGTTTGACTCACTCCTGTTCTCAACTGTACTGTCTCAGATTGATCTCTTTCCTCACTATCACCCTGCGTCCTATCCCCCCATCTTAATAGTTTAAATCCTCCTGCGCAGCTGTAGCAAATCTCCGTGCCAGTATATTAGGCCCCTTCCATGTGGTATCCATCCTTCTTGTACAGGTCACTTCTACCCCAAAAGAGACTCCAATGATTCAAAAATGTGAATCCTTCTCCCATACACCAGCTCCTCAGCCATGCATTTATTTGTTATATCCTCCTGTTCCTGCCCTCACTAGCTCACAGCACCAGGAGTAATCCAGCTATTACTACTCCTGAGGACGTCCATTTTAAATTCCTACCCCACCCTCTTATCTCCCTTCAGACTCTCAACCTTTTCCCTTCCTATGTCGTTGGTTCCAATGTGGACAATGACCTCTTGCTGGTCCCTCTCCCCCGTGAGATAATTCTGCACCGTCTCAGAGACATCCTTGATCCTGGCACCAGGGAAGCTACACATCATTCTGCTTTTTCGCTGCTGGCCCAAGTACCCGTCGTTGCATTAGAGCCAGTCTCAATACCAGAAACTTGGCTGTTAGTGCTACATTCCCCCGAGATTCCATCACCCCCTACATTTTCCAAAACAGCATACCTGTTTGAAATGCCTACATCCACAGAAGACTGCACTAGCTGCCTACCTCTTTTACCCTTCCTGGAGTTAACCCATTTATGTGACTGTATGTGGAGACTTTCCCCCCTTCCTATAACTGCCATCCATCACATACTGTTGCTGTTGCAAATTCCTCATTGCTTCTAACTGTCTCTCCAACCGATCCATTCAATCTGCTAAGATTCACAGCCAGCAGCATTTATGGCAGATATAACCCGCAGTAACCCTTAAACTCTCTTTAAACTCCCACAACTGACAAGAAGCACATATCACTCTATTAAAGGCCAGCTTTGCTCCTTCACCATCTACAGGCCCAGAAAATAACACCATCTTATTCCTCTACAAACACTACCCAGGTTAAATTAAGAGTTATGGATTTTATTTTAGGTTTAATCAAGAGACATATCTCCAAAAACGTATAATCAAGAAAGAACCTACTCTATTCACTACTACAGATTCTCTGTAGGCCACACTTAAAATGATTAACATATCTAATTCTGTGCTGTGAACGTCCCCCAACAGTTCCTCCAAGATTAGTTGTGAATTTCACTGTTTGTTAATTTTCCCAGATGCACTCCGATGTCCAGCAATACACGAATTCAAACATCAAAGGCAGTAACTGTGCAGGTTCTCTCTCTCCTGCAATTACCTCACCATGTGCTTCCCTTGTCTGCTCTTCTCTCTTTTAAAACTGCTGTTGTTTTGACTTTTTTCCCCCAAAGTTCCAAAACAATGCAACAGCATATAAAACAGTAATTGCTGCTGCTGGAAGTCGAGGAAATCACCTCCAGCACCTAAAATATCTCAAAAAAAGGAGCAGCTGTTACAGCCATAAATGTTTCCTGTCCTCCATCTTGGAATCTGTTCTAAATAGGAATAATGGAGTATTTTACCTAATCAAAAATACACTGAAATATGTTGACACTATGATGACACTGATCTAAAATGGATATACTGGAAAAAATTCCAAGTTGCAACAAAAAATGAATCACATCTATAATGGCTGTGATAGGATAAGTGTTTTGGGTTGGTACCACAGTGTGCAATGGGGTCATAATGTGGTTCCAGTGTCCCTACCTCTGAGCAGGAAACCCAGGTTCAAGTTCCACCTGCTCTCGAGGCATATAACAACAACTTTTAACAGGTTGATTGAAAATATCACTATTGAGAGGGTAGTGAAGAAGTACACTGATAGGTATATCAATAGGGCAGAAAACAGTAAAAATCATTTCAAATTGGGCTAAGAAAGTTGTAACACACAGAATTCCAACCTGCAAAACCCTTTCGCTTGTTATCATGTACCTTCTGCCCATAAAATTTGTGATCTACAGTAAAATCACGATAAGTCGAACTTTCACAAATTTGTGTTAAGAGCAGTTTTGAGATAAACCCCTAAGCTCTGTTTTGCACTCTCAACGTGCTCAATGTCAAAGAAAATCAAATGAAAACTGTGATGTAGGAAATGTGAAAAATGTCGTCATTTTCCTTTTGTTTACAATTTAGATTGGCCTGACATTGCAAAGTAAAAGACATTAAAGATGTTGAGAGGTAGCTCCTGAAAAACTCAATTATTTTTGCTTAACTTGCTGTTTTCGGGCAAGCTTAATAGAGTTGAACATCTTTTCTGTTCTCATGCTGCAGAGCAAAACCCTGGAGCATCTCCACAGCCTGTGTGTATTCGGCTAGGGAAGCAGGCAGGTGAGCGGAAGGGAATTTACTCAGATTCTTCAGGGTGACCAGCCTCCTCAATTGAAAAACCTATTGCATCAATGATTGCCTCATCAGTCAATTCCGTTGTGTTGTATACAGTGTCATTTACTTCAGCAAACATTTCCATGTCAATCTCCTACAGGTAAACAAAAATAGCCTCACAGAAGACTAGTTGGTTTTACTCTGCTCTTCCTTGTTCTCAGTGTCTTGCACAGCCGTAGCCTGCTTGAACCAAACAGTGAAATCAGTTGACAAACATGGCTTTGGACCCTATTTTCGAATGTGTATTGCTGGAAAAACACAGCAGGCAAGGCTGCATCGAGGAGCAGGAAAATCAATATTCCGGACACAAGCTCTTCACCAGGAACGAGGCTCCCGGGTTGGAGCTAAGAGACAAATGGTTGGAGGCTGGGAAGGGGAGGGGGAAGAGAAGGTAGTTGGGAAAGCGACAGGCGGATGAAGATGAAGGAGAAGGCGACAGGTCAGAGGGGGGAGCAATGGACAGGTCCGGAGGGCAGTGCCGAGTTGGAGGCCCGGGATGGGACAAAGTGGGGGGAGGGGAAATGAGGAAGCTGTTGAAATCCACATTTATCCCCTGTGGTTGCAGGGTTTGCCCTCGGCCACCATCTATTGCTTTCCCAGCTACCATCCCCCCCCCTTCCTAAGCCTCTTCCAAGGACACCTACCTTGAAGAAGTTCTCCTCCTCTCTCTAAACAGATCAGTGAGCCCCTCTCTCACTATACTCTCCAAGTCCTCTCCTCTGCCCTGAAGCTCTTCAGCCACATCCTCAAGCAAACTCGCTACGACAGCCACATCTCCTTCCTCGGTACCTGCCTACGGAACCGTTTGATTCCACGTGGACTCCAGATCACATTGTGACCAACTCAGTTTGTACCCGAACAGGACACCCAATACAAATCTGAAACCTTCAATGATTCTTTTCTAATGGCATGATTAGATATTTTACTGTCAAGGGTCTCAAGCAGGCTGACTCTACTAACTATTAATTAAATATTTAATGTCATGTCCTAAATATTTATTGTCACAACCTTTCCCAACCTGCCAATGATGATATTTAGCAGGCGGGGCTGGCTTTACTGTTGTTATCTCATCCTGCCATAGTGACATTTTAGCCTCAACCTGACTCTGCTCATTGGTGTAGGAGCATTCCAATATTCTTATCCCATCCTGCCACAGTGACCTTTTGACTAGTGTAGCATTCCACAGACCCCTTGCAACAGATCACCAGTGGTCTTCATCCTTTAACCCTTCCCATGCTTTCATGCTCTTTATTTTCCATACAGTCAGCCTTGGAGGATGAATGGCTGTGAATGGGGACAATTAGTGGCTAACAATGGGTTGTGCCTAACAGCTGACCATGTGATAACAAGGCTTGGTGTGTGGCAGTTAGGGTAAGGACATGGGAGAAGATGCCTGAAGCCTGAAAATTATTGAACTCGATATTGAGACCAGAAAGCTGTAGAGTTCCGAAGTGGAAAATGAGCTGTTGTTCTTTCTGCTTACTCTGAGACTCACTGGAACACTGCAACAGATCTATGAAATAAATTTTGGCCTGGGAACATAGTGGTGTGTTCAAGTGGCAGGGGCGACTAAAGGCTCTGGGTCATTTTTATGGACAGAATGTAGGTGTTCTGCAAAGCAGTCTCCTAATCTGCACTTTTTCTCCCCAGTGTAGAGGAGACCACATTGTGAACAGTGAATGCAGGAGATTAGATTGAGTGAAGTGCAGGTAAGTCGCTGCTTCACCTGGAAGGTGTATTTTGACCCTTGGATACTGAGGAGGGACAACCTTCTGCCTTTGCAGGGAAAGATGCGGTGGGGATCTGTTGGGAGTGGAGGAGGAGTGGACTGGGGTTTCCAGTAACGAAGTCCCCATGGAATGCTGACAAAGGAGGGGAGGGGAATATGTGTCTTGTGGTGGGGGTATCCTGCTGGAGGTGACAGAAATGGCGGTTACAATCCTTCGGATGCAGAGGCTGGTGGTAAGTGAGGACCAGAAGGTTCTTAACGCTGTCGTGGGAGGGAGAGAAGGGCTGATGACAGAAGTGCAGGAGATGGGCTGGACAAGGCTAAAGGCCCTGTAGACCACAGTAGGGGTAGTCCTAGGTTGAGGAAAAAGGTGGACATTTCTGAGGCCCCCCCTCCCTTTATAGAAGGTGACATAATCAGAACAGATGCGCTCACTGGAGGCAGAGTCAATTGAGGTATATATTGGGTTTAAAAAAGGCAATGATGGCCAAAGGTGAATCATTATTTGTACAACTTGCAAAGGAGCTGCAAGAGGTGTGCACCGTCACATCATCAGAATCCAAATGGTCAGCAGCAATCTGTCAGGGAAGACAAGGAGTACCCAGCTCAGGGAGAGAGATTGCAGTCAGAGGGCCTCTGCGGATGTGTGGGGTCCATAAAAAGCCCACAGCATGGTAGCCCTGATTCCATTTCCTGGGTTGGATACGGTGCAAGCTCCATACGTCCCAGCTCATTGTGACGGAACTTTGCCAATTGCAGGAATGGGAGCTGAGGTCTACAGTGGTGGGAGGCCGTCCTCTCTCACTAGCTGTGAAGTTTATTGTTATTCTGAACCTCTCTGCAATTGGCTTCTGCCAGGGAGCAACAGGTGACCATTCTGGGATCTCTCAGTCATGCTCCCACAAATAAATCAGGACGGTAAGTGATACCATCTGTAAAAGGTCGCAACGGTTCATTTTGTTTCCCCACGGCATAGTCATCCTTCAGCAGTGGGCTGTGCGGTGGCACAGTGGTTAGCACTGCTGCCTCACAGCGCCTGAGACCCGTGTTTAATTCCTGACTCAGGCGACTGACTGTGTGGAGTTTGCACGTTCTGCCCGTGTCTGCGTGGGTTTCCTCCGGGTGCTCCGGTTTCCTCCCACAGTCCAAAGATGTGTGGGCCAGGTGAATTGGCCATGCTAAATTGCCCATAGTGTTAGGTAGGGGGTAAATGTAGGGTATGGGTGGGTTGCACTTCAGCGGGTCGGTGTGGACTTGTTCGGCCTTGGGCCGAAGGGCCTGTTTCCACACTGTAAGTAATCTAATCTAATCAGTCTCATATACATGCAGCATTTAGGGTCCAGGTGCCCTGCAAGCTCAATTGCCCAGCGTGGCCATTACTAATGATGCCATCCCACAATCCCCCCCATGTGAAGCAGAACACAAATACATACTGTCCATGTTTCATCCAGGGCTGTGGTGGAGACCAGTCGGGAGTTGGAGTGCTCCAGTAAAGCCATCCTAATGTACTATGCTCTGCTCACTTGGAGCAGGCAACATGCTGGGTGCTGAGGGGCTGGAAGAATAGGAGTAGAAATCCGAGGAGGATGACAAGGGTGTTAGGGAGGAGGAAGCTCTCCCAGTCCATGACCAAGCTCAGCTGCATCAGACATTACAAACCAGCCAGGAGCTGACTGATGCCCAATTCCAGTCGATGAGGTCTTGCTGCTGCAGACCATCTTGGAATGTTGCCATTGGTCATCATGTCAGTATTTGCTTTGCAACCTGAAGCCTCTATTGGTTTTACTTGTGTTCCCTTTTGTTGACCATCAACGAAGCCCACATTTTGACTTCTCCGAATGCTTAGCTCTTTGTGATGATCGCCTATTGAACAATGGGAGGGAGTGGGTGTCCAGTGAACACTGGGGACAGAGTCACAGTGACTTAGAAAAGGTATTTAGATGGGATGTAGCTACTGACAGGCAAACTGTGGGGCATGGTGGTTATGTAACAAGAGGGGTGAGAGAATAGTGTATGTGATAGGGCATGTCAGCTGTAACAGCTGAATGTCATGGGCAGCATGACTGTATGGCTGCTGTGCCATGACATTGCCGACAAGAGGCAACAATGGATTGCTAATGTTTGTCTGTCTACCCAGCAACCTTTCCAGGATGGCATGGACACAAGGGATACCAACCTTTCAGTGGATATCTGATGAGTAGTTCACTGGAATGGCGCACGGACAACGGGGTCATTACGGCAGGGTAGGTAATAATGAGAAATATTTGGTAAGATACAGCAAGAATTCATGCAAGGCCTCAAAGCAGGAATCCCTCCTAAAAACTCAACATAATTCAGAAAGCCAAAAAACATTATAATATTCATCCCAGAATAAATGTTTCAAATCCAATAGAATTCTGCTTCAGATCTGAAGGGGCTAGAAAAGTCATTTATATATATATATTATATATGAAGGAAGAACAAGTGGAATCGATAGCGGTGATGCCCAGAGCAAAAGGCAAAGGGAGTGTTAATGGTAGTGGAGGAAAGATACAGACACAAAGAGACGTTAATAGTACATGTTAATAGCAGATAATAGTTCAGGTCTGCTGAGGCCAACAAGATATGCAGGGAGAGGCAGAAATGGTTATAATCACAAATGGAGTGCAGTGTTCATGGGCTGAAGCTGTTGAATTCAACATTAAGTACTGAAGGCTGGAAAGTGCTTCAGGTGCTGTTCCTCCAGCTTTTGCTGGGCTTCACTGGAACACTTAGCAGGTGTAGGACAGAAATGTTAGCATGTGAGCATCCCAAACTACAATGTTTATTGAAGCAGCAGGCAGGCACTTTAATTATCATTGTTCCATCCATAACCTGACATTCCAGACTCTTTGCTTTTTTCTTTCCTGTTTGCACTAGATATTCTTAGACTTTGCATTAAACAAATGAAGTCAATTACATAGGAATTCAAACTTAATTCACAAACCAATGACTCTAGTATATCATGTCACAAATCTGATACCATCGATGTGCTCATGCAATGCAGCAAGATATCTCTAAACTACTTCACAAACTACTCCATTAGAAAATGCCTGTGATAGTTGAAGCAAATTTTGGAATCAGCAACACAGAAAAGATTTATTGCATGCAGTAATCTCTAAAATTCAAGTGGCCAAGAACTGTTTAAGAAATAAAATTGTTAATTTTTACTTTAAAGTATAACAGAGAATAATTAACTATCAACTATTTACAACTCCTTCCTCTAACCTATCCTTTAGCTACCCTTCTATAATACTAGTCCGATAAAACTCCCACTTAAGATTTACAGGAAAATTCAGTTTAAAACCAGCCAGCGGTTGAATCTTCTCTTTATCTTAATCGGTAGATTGGCTCTCCAGGTCAGTGTCGAGGTTTTTCCCAGTGCAAACTCCTTCTCTAGACAGGTATCTCAGAGCGCTTGACTAGCAGTCTACAGCTATTGGTCTGTTGGCAGTTCTCCTCGCAACTGTTCAGTTTTCCTTGGTCTTATTCTCCAAAGCATCGGTTTGTGTTATTGGCTTTTAAGATTTTGAATTTAGTATATTGACACTTGATTGGAATTTGGTATTTTTCAGGATATAATTTAAACTGATTGGCCAAATTTGAATCTGTTTTGTCATTTCCAGGCAACTAGCTAACCCAGTAGCTGCAACACATGTTACGTTGTGTCTTATTGAGAACACTTGGTGCTGTCGCTGCTAACTTTTACTTGCTTAAAGATATAGTACACCCACATCTTCATAACAACAGTATTAAACAACTGTTCTTTTTCAAAAATATGTGAAATTCTCAAGCAAATTTTAACTTTTGTAAATTGGTAACACAAGGCTACTGTATTTGCATGTTGATTAGGCTTGCGTTGAATGGACTTATTGCACAATCTTCACTCGTTCAAAAGAACAGATTATTTGAATTCAATAGACGCCCGGAATCAAGAATCTAATGATGACCATGAATCCATTGCCAATCGTCAGGAAAAGCCCATCTGGTTCACTCATACCCTTTACCTGGTCTAGCCTACATGTGACTCCAGACCCACAGCAATGTGGTTGACTCTTAACTGTCCTCTGGGCAATTAGGGATGGGTGATAAATGCTGCCTAACCAGTGATGCCCTCATCCCATAAATGGATAACAAAACGTAGCACAGACAAAGGCTATTCAGACCATCCTAGCAGATCCAGCTTTATGAGCTGTTCGAGGTTAACTACCTGTGGCTTAGGAATGAAAATGGCTCACTAGGGGCTCATGTGCAGCTACCGAATTTGAATAATTGAACTTATTATTTCCTCATTATCAACGTTTTCATCAGATATCTTTCTCTAAATGCATTTGTCATTTAAAAATATCAGGCGTCTAAAAAAAATCTTCAACAGTGAGCAGCTTAGAAGGTAACAAGACCTGTGAAATATTTAATTGTCAAAACATGAAATTCATTCAAACAAGCTTTGAAAGGAAAGTTCATAACAACTTAAGAGATATTATTTAGCCAAGCAAAATGACATTATATAGGCTTCAAGTTAATGGCTCATGTATCGCCTAACGATGCTTGCAGGTATACACATATGCATAAATAAAGGAATCAACTGCAATATACGTTTTAGGCTGTTTTATTAAAATTATTTTAACTTTTTCCATAAATTGCTTCAAAACGGCAGCAGAGGAGCAGTGCAGGGTGCAGGCTCCTCAACCCAGGAGCCCAGAGCTTCATCTACACTGTTCGCTTTTACATTTTTCTTTCCTTTCGCTGCTTTATTAAAGTTTCCAATTATTATAGCTACTATCAAGATTCATTCTAAAGGGCTTCAGCCGAAGGCTTGTCCTGACCCAGCGACGAGGTGGTGTCCAGCAGCCTGGAGTTGCAGTCTTTTCTTGCCACAGTGGTCTTGGCTCAGCAGGGCGGTCTCCTGGTTTGGCCGTCTTGTCCCCGAATGCGGGTCTTCTTCAGCATGTTCTGGCGGCCCGGTATGGCAGTTTCGTCTAGGGTGGAGATCTGGGCCTAGCATGGTGGTTTTATTCAGCGGAAGCTTCAGGACCAGTTTTCCAGTGGCCCGGCATGGCGTTCTCATCAGGGAATGACAGTCTCATTCTGGCTGTGTGTTCCAGTTATTTCATAATTTCTTAATCGGCTTCCTCCAAACCCAGGAGTCGTTAACTAAACTCTGATGAACATTTGTCTTCATTTTACTTTTCTATTAGTATACATGACTGCTGTCATTAATATAGGGCCTTGGTAGGGCGACTTGTAAAATGTTTCATTGTACTTTTCATGAAAATGTACACAATAATAAATTTCTTTTAACAAGTTTCCAAACAGAAGTTTTTACCATTAGTAATATTATACAATATATTAAGGCTGCCTCCTTTTTAAACTGAATAGCATTTGAATAAACTTAAATGCCAGTAAAGATGTATCTATTGATATCAATGCCTTATTTGTTCATTATTATTGAGGCTCATATTGCGCTTCTGCCTAAATTTTAAAAATGCCCCTTAGTTATTAAGGTTTGCCAACCCTGTACTCAATTAGACCACGTTCCCGCAACTTTACCTGTTCAAACATAAATGCAACTTTCTTCTGAAAGTTACTGAAGCTGTTTCTACCACCCTTCAGGCAGTGCATTCTAAAACATATCCATGCGTGAGTGCTATTTAAACTTAAATATGTCCGATTATATTTGTTGCTTATGCTGATAATTGGTGCTGTAATCACAGTCCAGATTGAGTATTGTTATGACTCTATTAGCGGTCTTTTAAAGGTCATCTATTGTTCTGAGGGTAGGACCTATGCTGACTATCTGTACTTTTGACCCCATGCCACACATAGATAGACTTTATGGAGTAGCGGGGGTGGTTACATGGGCTTGAACCACAGGAGTATAATTGCCTTCTTGAACAGATCATGAATGTATATCTAGCCACTAATTTATCTTCTTCCACGTGCTTTTATGTTTTCACATTAAACTCCTGCGGGCAATGCTCTGACTAATTAAAATCGCAGGTAGGAATGTGAAGCCAACACTGCTAACAGCTTATTCTCGAGCGTGCATTTTGCCAATTTATTCAGAACTCTACTTGACACTCAATAGGAATATTCTTTCCCATTGTATCTGTCAAGCTGGTTAGTTCATCAGCTCTTTAAAAATAACAGGAATCTTAAAAGCTTTAATTAGCATTTTGTAATTCCTGTCAGGTACTGCCACAAGCGCAGTAACACATTTGAAACTTTACTGTACAGTGCTATACTTAGAAACTCACAAGATGATCTTTTCCCAGCTTTTGGTTAACCCTACATTATAAAACCAAACTCATGTAAAATCCCTAGAGGTATTGTTCACTATTTCATAAATGCTACTGTTTCTCCCCTCCACCTCCACTTTCAACAGAAACTCAAAACAGAAGCAGCAGGAGGCCATTCAGCCCATTGGGCTTGCTCCAATAGGATTATGGCCGATCTATTGCACCACCAGATTCTTGGACTCTCCCTATATGCCTTGACATCTTTAATGTATTGAAATCCATCTTTTTAAAAATATATTCAGTGACTTGGCCTCCACAAACTCATGGGATAGAGAATTCCACAGGTTCACCACCCTGTGTGTGAAGAGATTTCTCCTCATCTCAGTCCTAAACAGCCCACTTTGTATCTGAGATCTTGTTCTAGATCCCCCAAGCAGAGAAAATATTATTCAGTCTGTCTAGCCTTGTCAGAATTCTATACATTTCAATAAGATGCCCTCTCATTCATCCAAACTCCAGTTTATACAGGCCTAGTTGACTCAATGTCTCCTCACGTAACGATCTTGCCAACCCAGGAATCAGCCTGTTGTATTCCATCTGTAGCAAGTATATTCTTTCTTGGTAAGGCAACAGTTTGCAGGTTAGGGCTCACTCGTGACCTGTACAATCTACTTGCTGCAACTGCGTGCTTGCTTTCAGTAACTGGTGTACAAAAACATTCAGATTTTTTTTACATCTGTAACTTATTCTGTCACTCTCAAAGATTTGTGCACAAGTACCTTAGATTCTCTTTCCTCATGCTGCTCCCTTAAAATTGTATAAATTTAGCATACTGCCACCTGCCAATTTACTGCACTGAATTGCCATTGACAAACACATGGGTTCCACCAGGGGGAGTTGGCTCCAGATCTCATTCTAGCTTGTTCCAAACATGGACAACACAGCCAAACTCTGGAGGTGAAGCAAGTGTGACTGAACCTCACTTACCCAAAGTCTCAAGAGCTTGGGTGAAGAGTAGCAATTGCTAAGGCTTAGGACTCCCAGCAGTATGCTACGCAATGTGAGCTGAACCTGCAGCCTATTCTGTACAGAGCCTAATGACCAACTGGGGCTACTGTTCTCTTCCAGGACATTGTTGTGTCAAATTATCTGAGGCAAAGAGTATGACTTTAATCTTTAGTGACAGGTCCACTCTTGCAGGTCCCATTATTAATGAAAGGTATCAGTGGAATCATTGGCATCATAGACCTCGTGACATCCATCAACCTGTACCAAGGAAGCTATACTCATATCCAATCATCTACTTGTTGCAAAGTTCAGAATCCAACAAATGTAAATAAAGAAACCCTCAAATGCTGGAAATCCAAAGTAAAACAGCATATTACAGGTGTCTCTGAAAATGTTTTAAATGCTAAACACTGCAGATTATTGTTATATACAAATTTACAAATCCAGGGAGTGAATTATTAATTATTCTTGGGCTGCTCATTTTGTTAGAAGAGTACCAACCTACGTTTCACTAACAACGTTTCACACATTGATTGTCAAATTAAAATATTTCGTATTTAGTTTTCCTATCCCTCTCTTGTAAGCATCAGATTCCCTCACTGGTCTCTAATTAATTGCATAGTGGTTGTTCCTGGTGCTTTTCAAGAAGAAAAAAAATCAACTCAACAAATATCTACTTCACATCTAACATTCCACATAGAATTGTGAAGTTTGATCAAAGTGAATTCTAATCCAAACCTTGCAACAATTGTTATGTCCTTACTGAGATTACAGAGGTGAGTTTTGGATTTTAAAAAGGCAACAAAATACTATTTATAGCAAATCCATGGTAAGGACATGTGATTAGTTCCAAACTACTGCAAGTAAACACAATGAGACAAATTCCCCATCCCATGAGCATTAAAGGGAATGAACATTAATCTAATAACTGTATAATGTCATGAACTCTTTAGATGTGTATTTTAAAATCTGTATTGGGATGATGCATTTGGCTTATGATTTCTGTGCTCTTTTAATACCACAAAAAATCGATACAAGAGCACTCGTCCACCATATTAACTTACGGAAACTAGGTGCAAGATTAGGCCATTCAGCCTTTCAAGCCAGCGTTGCTGGGTAATATGATCATGGCTGACCCTGTATCCCTGTGCAATATTCCAACTTTCTCCCCATGCAATTATACACCTCTTCCAACATGTTTCCCTGCCTCATTGATACTCCGTCACTACAAAGCTGGGAAATAAATCCTTTCATTAAGAATTTCCATCCCACTGACCAGGTTTCAGGCCAATCCACATCCAACAACCAGCTCTGAAAACCCTGCCCACATTTTGACAGCTATGACTGCAGCAAAGCAGTTGAGAGAATTTGCAAACATCTTAATTTTAAAAATCATCAACCTTTTATTTTCAAAATAAGCAACTTTCCCCTCTCCCAGTGTTAACGGATGCTTTAAAAAATTTCTACAACCAAAAATGAATACTTTCTTCATTGAGCCACAACTCAGAAGTTTTAATAACTGTCTGACAATTTTTAAGATCTATTGTCCATATGAACTGCCTGGATGGATACAGCTCAAACAAGGCTCAAGAAGCTTGGCACCATCCAGGACAAAGCAGCTGCTTGATCTGTACCACATCCACAAGCATTCACATACCCTGCCCCCCACCATTGATGACCAGTAGCAGCAATGTGTACTATTTGCAAGATGCACTGCGGAATTTTACCAAAGTTCCTGGTCACCTTCCAAACTCACAACTACTTCCATCTAGGAGGACAAGGGCCGCCCCCTGCAAAGTTCCCCTCCAAGCCACTCACCGTCCTGACTTGGAAATATATCATCGTTTCTTCACTGTCTCTGGGTTAAAATCCTGGAATTCCTGCCCTCAGGGCATTGTGATTCAACCTACAGTACGTGGACTGCAGTGGTTTAAGAAGGCTGCTCACCACCAACTTCTCTAGGGCAACTAGGGATGGGCAATAGAAAACTGCTAGCCAGCCAGCAATGCCCACTCCCACAAGTGAATACTAAAAAAAAATGGTCATTTGGGCTAGACACCAGAGTGTCTACAAACAAGAAATTCTAAGTTGCTTCACAGGAGCATTAGAAAACAAAGTCTGATAACCATAAGGAATATATACATTTTTTTTAAAAACTCCCTCTGTTAAACTAAAATAAATGAGCAAGGCAAAAGGAATGAGTGCAAAACAAATCATTATTCATAATGATGTGTCGCAGATAAATAATGATTTGTTCCCTTGACCTAGTGAGAGCTCGATATTAGACAGAAAACAAAAGCCAATCATCCGGTCAATCAATCTCCCTTCACTTCCGGGTATTTATTCACTCGGGAGCACATAATCAATAAGAAACAAGACACCAAATATCACTCCACTGCCATTCCCACTTCCACATCCCTCGACTTAGAGTTGACCAGTTCACGTCGGATCTCGGGTGAAATCTGCGCATGGCAGTGGATCCGCAGCAGTTCCAGCAAGGACTCTTTCTGTTCAGAGGACAAGTCCTCTTTATACCGCTGAGCAAAGGTAAGCAGACACTGGTGCCACAGTACAGGTAGGATTCGCTGATCAGTCCTGAACTGCAGGAAGTGGAACACTAAAGCGTCGATTACCCGGAAGGGAAGTGCATACTTCTTGTCAATCATCAGTCGGAGGAAGATGCTGTTTGCTCCATTATATTCCATTTCCGCAACCTTCAGCATTGCAGCACTATTAACAGAAAACAGAATGTACTACAGAGAGGGAGATAGCAATATCACAAAACTGCAGTCTATTAAAAACAACTCAAGCACCATAGAAACCATTGGAATAATCACTCAAATTTATGAGGAATGATTAATTAACTTAGAAAAAAATGTTGAACTTCTACTATTAAACATGCATCATCTTGGAAGCAAAATACACCTTTCGTTCCATTGATTACTTTTCTCCATCCAGAAATGTATCATTGAAAAGTGGAATTTATTAATTTTAAAACAGTTAGGCAAAGTCAAGGAAGAACTGCTCTCATCACTATGGAGAGCAATGACTTTCATTTGAATAGTATCTTTAACAGAAATGTTCCGAAGTGCTTCAAAGAGATGACCTCAAAAGCAGGATGGCAATGAGCCAAGGAGGTTGTATGAGAAAGTACGTTTGTGTGTTTGGGGGAGTGGAGAGGTTGGGTCACCAAAAGTGCAAAACATTACATCCCCAGTAAGTGTCACAATTTCATAAAGGAGTATCAGCCTACATTTAAATAACACCTTTAGCAGAAGCAAAATGCCCAGAAGTGGTTCACACATGAATTACCAAATAAACAGTTTGATGTGGAAATTTTCCTTCCCTCCCATCCACTTATAAAAGTACAACATGCAAACCAACAATTACCTGGTGTGCAGAACTGGAATAGAGCATTTTGTCAGAATGCTCCCAATAATGATAGCTTCTCTTAATGTGCATGTGCCAGATTCACACAAGGGAAGTAGAATACCTGGGGAATGCAGAGGGGGAAAACGTTAATTAAAAAATTGCAACCAAGCATGTATTCTTGCCTTCTTGCAAATTAGGCATCATTCCCCAGTCTCTCTCATACAAATTAACATGTTCAATATTCACTGAAATAAAACAAAAAATTGCTTGAAATATGCAGGATTAATGATCTTTCACCAGAACAGTAACAAAACACAAATGATAAACCCACTATATTAACTCTGTTTCTCTCTCCACAGATGCTTCCAGAGAAATGCAACTTCCATTTTCATTTCAGATTCCCAGGCATCTGCAGTAATTTTGGTTTTGTAACAAAAATCTACTTATTACTAGGAATGAAAAGACACAATATATCCAAAGAACACACATGGGACACTTATCATTAGTATTCTTAAACGTTTTCTCCAAATTTTTTAGTGCTCTCAGTAACTACTAGGATCAGACTTTCCAAGTACATGTCCTCATTATCGTTGCCTTAAGCTGCAATTTTTCATTGATACTAAATTCGAATAGCTGGGACCATAAAAGTAAGCATAGCTGTGTCAACAATCAGCGTGGAGGGGAATGCATTTATGTGAACACCTCGTGGTCTTAACTGATTGATTTGTAAAGTAAATTCCTTCACAGATCATGGGCATACTGGCTTAGGCAAGCATTTATTACACATCCCAACTGTCCTCCATTTAGTGGTGGTGATAAACAACCTTCTTGAATCGTTACAGCTGGACAGAAATTAAAATGGGATGTCCCTCATAAAGTCGTCTGCCAGCCTTCACTCAGATGATGACAAAGTCCACCAAAGCAACAGTAAGTCCTTTCAGCACAGGAGAGGAAAATAGGTCTGCATTTAAATATCAATCGTACTGTTTTATTGTGAACACCAGTTACATGCCTGGAGTTACCAGCACCTCATCCTGACATTTTAAAAAATGTTTTCATTTTATGGAATGTGGACATCGCTGGCTGGTCAACATTTATTGCCCACCCATAGTTGCCCCTTGAGAAGGTGGTGGTGAGCTGCCTTCTTGAACCGCTGCAGTCCACCTGCTGTGGGTTGACCCACAATGCCCTTAGGGAGGGAATTCTGCATTCTACAGTTCAAAAATCTCTTCAAGCAGAATCCAAGTGCAGCTTGGGTTTATTTATTACTATTTGATCAACACAATTAGTGTAAAGAAGTGTGACCTTGTCATGTTCCAGTTCCACTTTAGAGTCCCAGTAACACATGCAGCCATACATTACAGAAACAGGTCCTTCAGTCCAACTCATCTGCGCCAGCCAGACATCCCAATCCGACCTAGCCCCATTTGTCAATATCCCATATCCCTCTAAACTCTTTCTATTCATATGCCCTCCAGATACCTTTTAAATGTTATAATTGTACCAGGTTCCACTACTTCCCTGGCAGCCCGTTCCATACATGTACCACTCCCTGTGTGAAAAACCCCTCAGGTCCTTTTTAAATCTTTCCCCTCTCACCTTAAGCCTAAGCCCTCTAGTTTTGGACTCCCCCACACTAGGAAAACGACCTTAGCTATCCATACTGGTCAAGATGGATACGGACCTACAGGTAAATCCAGCAATTAAAGCAGCTATGGCTGAGAAACCCCTGCAAGCGTAAGGAGGGGGGATGGGTTTTGGGTTAGGGAGGCCGAGGAACTTACATACAAATCCTGTCACTGAAAAAGGCAGTTGACAAAAACGACAAACCAACCCTAGTCTGCGAAGGTGCAACCTTCCAGATAGAATGTACCCTTTCTTACAATCGTGAATCTCGAATGGGTAAGAAAACGATTACAGGGTTAGTTCATGTTAAAACAGAACTTGTCCATTTCCCTACCCCTACATTCGCACACTTCATTGCCTTTACCACAGAAAGCCATCTTACCTTTAAACCAAGCTCCAGGTTTGAATAGGGCTTTTTTTAAGGCTGAATAAAGATGAAAGTTTAGGCGTTTGTATTCTGCAATATCATCTCTGATTCGAGGCAAAAGTACCAAGTTATAGAATCTCTGCGCCATCTTTGCCTTCAGATTGGCAGTAAAAATCCTGAAGGAGTTTGATGGGGAACAAGTTAGACAAGCATCAAAATGTTACTGATATTTCTGTTTCAAACCAAAGTTAGTGAAATCTCACAAACATTTTCCTCTTCTATATCTACTTATTATGATATATATGATTGAAGTATATTTGATATATACCTGAGCGGCAGCAGCTAAGGGGTGACCTTACAGATATTTACAAAATTATGAGGATCACAGATAGGGTAAATAGACAAAATCTTTTCCCTGGGGGAGTCCAGCTATAAGTTTAGGGTGAGAAGGATAAGATATAAAAGACCAATTCTGGTCTCCTTCCTGTTGGAAAGATGTTGTGAAACTTGAAAGGGTTCAGATAAGATTTACAAGGATGTTGTCAGGGTTGGAAAATTTGAGCTACAGGGAAGAGGTTGTATAGGTTGGGGCTGTTTTCCCTGGAGCGTCGGAGGCTGAGGGGCGACCTTATAGAGGTTTACAAAAATATGACGGGCGTGGATAGGATAAATAGACAAGGTCATTTCCCTGGAGTGGGGGAGTCCAGAACTAGAGGGCATAGGTTTAGGGTGGGAGGGGAAAGATATAAAAGGGACCTAAGGGGCAACTTTTTCACACAGAGGGTGGTACATGTATGGAATGAGCTGCCAGAGGAAGTGGTAGAGGCTGGTACAATTGCAACATTTAAGAGGCATTCGCCTGGGTATATGAATAGGAAGGATTTGGAGGGATTTGGGCCGGGTGCTGGCAGGTGGGACTAGATTGGGTTGGAATATTTTGTCGGCATGGATGATTGGACCAAAGGGTCTGTTTCCGTGCTGTACATCTCCAGCATCTGCAGTCCTCACTTTCTCCCTGTACATCTCCATGACTACACACACACACACACTCACTCACTCACTCACGCTCGCGCGCACACACATTAAATGACTAAATTTTCAGTCAGTTTAAGACAGGAAAGAGTGGATCTAAGACTAGCAGTTTAAATTTAATTAAGGGTCACTGTGAGAGAATGAAAGCACAGCTTGCCAAACTAAGCTGACAACTTAGGTTAAAAGTTAAGTCAATAGAGATGCTGTGGTAGATATTTAAGAGGGTAATTCAAAATATACAGAACAGATGCCTTCTAAGGGAGAAAAATTCCTAGGGGAGGATGCACCATCTATGGTTAAAATGGGGAAAGAAAAGTTAAGAAAAATTCAAGACAGTTTCAAAGTTAATGAAAACAGATAACCGCACCAACACAGGAGACAGAATATAAAAAACAGCAAGGAATGACTAACTAATAGATAAATAGGTAGGTAGAAAGAGCAAAGAGGTTCTTGAGGGCATATGAGCCAAGGGCTAAATGAAAAAGCAGAGCCACAAAAAGGTAATAATCTCTGGATTACTATCTGAGTCACGAGCAAATTGACACACAGTTAACAAGATTAAAGAGGTAGATTCAAGACTCAAACAATTGTGAGGGTGAAATGGCTTCGTTAGAAATGAATTCAAGCAAACAAATTCATGGGACATTGGCACCAGTACTGGAGAAGGAGGGAGCTGTTCCAATGGGATGGGCTCTACCTAAACTGTCCTGGGACCAGAGTCCTAGCAAATTGCTTAGTTGGGTCGATGGATAGGACTGTAAACTAAATAGTGAGGGAGGTGAATCAGTTTCAGCTAGAAAATTATGGAAAAGCTTAAAGTGGGACAGGGATCAGCAGCAGTTATTAAAGTTTCCAGAACAAGTGATTGGATACAGAGTATGGAACAGGTCAGGTAAGACTTAGGCACAGCAGATAAGGGGGCAACTAAGAGAAAGGGGTCACTCAGCACAGGACTGAGGGCTTTGTACTTAAATGCACACAGTACATGAAACAAAGTGACTGAGCTTGTCGGGCAGATTGAAATTGGCATGTACGGTATTGTGGATATCATGGAGATGTGGCTGTAGGGAACAAAACAGAGAGTAATAGTGGAGGGTCGCTTTTCTGACTGGAGGCCTGTGACCAGTGGTGTTCCACAGGGATCAGTTCTAGGTTGTCATTTGTTTGTCATTTATATAAACAATTTGGATGAGAATATAGAAGATATGCTGAGCATGTTTTCACCAAAATTGGTGGCTTTGTAGACAGTGGTTTTCTAAGATTACAGGGGGGATCTTGAACAAATGGATCAATGGGCTGAAAAATGGCAGACGGAGTACAGGATGTAAGCTTGCTCACTGAGTTCTCACTCAACAAGCAAACTTACATCCAGAACCTCAACCTGAGCTACAGATCTTCTCAAAACCCAGATGGAGTTCAATCTGGATAAATGCAAAGTGTTGCATTTTGGTTCAACAAACAAGAATAGGGTTTGTACAATACATGGTAGAGCTGAAAATGTGTTGCTGGAAAAGCGCAGCAGGTCAGGCAGTATCCAAAGAGCAGGAGAATCGATGTTTCAGGCATGAGCCCTCCTCATTCCTGAAGAAGGACTCATGCCCAAAACATCGATTCTCCTGCTCTTTGGATGCTGCCTGACCTACTGCGCTTTTCCAGCAACACATTTTCAGCTCTGATCTCCAGCATCTGCAATCCTCACTTTCTCCAATAAATGGTAGGGCCTTGGGTAGTGTTGTAGAATAGTGGGACCGAGGGGTGCAGGTACATAATGCTTTGAAGTTTGTGTCACATACAGACAGGGTGGTTAAAAAGGCATTTGGCATGTTTGCCTTCATTGCTCAGTCTTTTGAGTAGAGGAGTTGGGATGGTATGTGGAGGTTGTACAGGACATTGGTGAGGCCTCTTCTGGAGTACTGTGTCCAGTTCTAGTCACCCAGTTATTAAGCTGAAGAGGGCTCAGAAGAGATTTACAAGGATGTTGCCAGGTATGGAAGGTTTCAGTTATAAAGAAAGGCTGGATCAGCTGAGACTTTTTCAGTGCATTGTAGAAAGCTGAGAGGCAACCTGATCGACGTTTATAAAATAATGAGATGCACTGATGGAGTTAATGGTAGTTTTGTTTTCCCTAGGATGGAGGATTTCAAGAGTGGGTACACATTATTTAAGGTGAGAGGAGAAATAATTTAAAAAGACATAAAATGCAAACCTTTTTACACAGAGGGTGGTTTGCGTTTGGAATGAACTTCTTGAGGAAGTGATAAATGCAGGTACAATTACAACTTTAAAAGACATTTGGATAAGTACATAAATAGGAAAGGTTTGGCGGGCAGGCAGATGGGAATAGTTTAGTTTGGGATTATGTTCGGCATGGACAGATTGGACTGAAGGGTCTGTTTCTGTGCTGTATGATTCTATTACCAAGGATACACACCCCATGGAAAGAGCAGGCAGAGGGGGCAGGGTCAGTAAGAAATGAAATTAAATCTGTAGTAATAAGTGAAGTAGAGTCAGAAAGCTTAGTATGGATAGAATTGAGGAACCGCAAAAGGAAAAACAGACCCCGATAGGAATTATTTAGAGGCCTCCTATTAGTTTTTTTAGATTAGATTACTTACAGTGTGGAAACAGGCCCTTCGGCCCAACAAGTCCACACCGACCCGCCGAAGCGCAACCCACCCGTACCCCTACATATACCCCTTACCTAACACTACGGGCAATTTAGCATGGCCAATTCACCTGACCCGCACATCTTTGGACTGTGGGAGGAAACCGGAGCACCCAGAGGAAACCCACGCAGACACGGGGAGAACATGCAAACTCCACACAGTCAGTCGCCTGAGGCGGGAATTGAACCCAGGTCCCTGGTGCTGTGAGGCAGCAGTGCTAACCACTGTGCCACCGTGCCACCCCCACTGTGCCACCGTGCCACCCTATTCAGCATGTGGATAAAACAACAAATCAGGAGTTAGAAAGAGCCTGTAGGAAATGTACTATTGCAATAATCATGAAGGACTTATAAGCAAGTGACCTGGGAAACTCAGGTTAGTAACAGATTTCAAGAAAAAAAAGAATTAGTGGAATATCTGAGAGATTTTCTTTTGGAGCAGCTTGTGGTAAAGCCCACTAGGGAACAAGCAATTTTGGATTTAGTGATGTGTAATGAGGCAGATCTGATTAAGGTGAAGGGTAAGTTTATGGTGGAAAAAACCCTAGAAGGTAGTGACCATAATACAACAGAATTCACCCTGCAGTTTGAGAGGGAGAAGCTAGAATCAGATGTAACGATATTACAGTTGAGTAAAACTAACTACAAATGTACAAGGGAGGAGCTAGCCAGAGTACATTGGAAGGGGATTCCAGCAGGGAAGACAGTGGAACAGCACTGGCAGGAGTTTCTGGGGGAATTCAGGAGGCACAGCAGAAATTCATCTTAGGGAAGAAGAAACATACTAAGTTAAGATAAAGCAAAGAGATGGCTGTCAAGGGAAGTCAGGGACAACACAAAAACAAAAGCATACAATGTCATACAGTGCAGAAAAAGCCCTTCAGCTCATCATGTCTGTACCAACAATAGTTACCACTAAATGTGCACTAATCCCAATTTCCTGGATTTATTCCATATCCTTGAATGTTATATTTCAAGTGCTCATCCAAATTTTTTTTTTAAACATTGTAAGGTTTCCAGCCCCCACAACCTTCTCAGGCAGCGCATTTCAGATTTCCACCACCCTCTTTTTTTTCCTCAAATCCTCTCAATCTCCTGCCCCTTACCCTAAATCCATGCCCCTTCATGACTGATCTCTCAACCAAGGGAATTGCTGCTCTCTATGCAAGCTGTCCATACCACTCAAAATCCTATAGACTTCAATCATGTCCACCTTCAGGCTTCACTGATCTAAAGTAAACAATCCAAGCCTATCTAATCTCTCCTTATACATCAATTTCTCCATCTCAGACAATATCCCGGTGAACCTGCTCTGTAGGAGAAAGTGAGGACTGCAGATACTGGAGATCAGAGTCGAAGAGTGTGGTGCTGGCAAAGCACAGCCGGTCAGGCAGCATCCGAGGAGCAGGAGAATCGATGTTTCAGGAATAAGCCCTTCATCAGGGCTTGATGTTAATGCTGCCTGACCAGGTGTGCTTTTCCAGCACAACACTCTTCAACTCGAACCTCCTCTGTAGCTCTTCCACTGCTATCACATCCTTATTGTAGTGAGGTGACCGGAATCACACACTGTACCCCAGCTGTGGCCTAACCAACACTCTGTACAACTCCAACATTACCTCCTTACTCTTGTATTCTATGCAATGACAGACGAAAACAAGTGTCCCACACGCCTTAATTCTCCTATTCACATGCTCTGCCGGCTTCAGGGATCTCCGAATAATTACGCCCACAGTATCCTGTCATCATTAAATACCCCCTCATCTTGTTTCTTCTTCCAAAGTTCATCACCTCACGCTTATCGCTGTTCATGTGAGAATGTGGTGACGATTAGGGGGAAGCCAGACGATAAAAAAAACCAAAAAAAGCAATAAAGGGGCAGGAGATGAAATATGAGGGTATGCTAGCTAGTAATAAGAGAAAACTGCAAGAGGATTCTTTCGAACATATCCAAAAAACAAAAGAGAAGCAAGCGTGGACAATGGACCACTGGAAAATGAGACTGGAGAAGTAGTAATGAGGAACAAAGAAATGACACAGGTTAACCTTACACCAGCAGCATACCAGAACTTCAACAGGGTCATGGGGCAGAGGTGAGTGTAGTGGCCATCACTAAGGAGAAGGTGCTGGGGAAGTTGATTGGTCTGAATCACCCAGACCAGATAGACTACATCCCAGAGTTCTGAAGGTAATAGCTGAGGAGTTTGTAGAGGCATTGATGGTAACCTTTCAGAATCACTGGAGTCAGGGAGGATTAGAAAATGACTAATGTAACATCCCTATTTAAGAAGGGAAGGAGGCAGAAGACAGGAAACAATAGGCCAGTTAGCTTGACTCAGTTGTTGATAAAATGTTAAAAGTCCATTATTAAGGATGAGATTGTGGAGTACTTGGAAGTGTATGGTAAAATAGGGTGGAGTCAGCATGACTTCATCAAGGGGAGATCATGCCTGACAAATCTGTTAGAATTCTTTAAGTAGGTAACAAGCAAGACAGCAAGTGGACAGGATCTTTTTGGATTTTCTGAAGGCTTCTAACAAGATGCCACACAGGAGCATATACAGGATAAGAGCCCATGGTGTTAGGGGCAAGATTTTTTTTAGATTAGACTTACAGTGTGGAAACAGGCCCTTCGGCCCAACAAGTCCACACCGACCCGCCGAAGCGCAACCCACCCATTCCTCTACATTTACCCCTTACCTAACACTACGGGCAATTTAGCTTGGCCAATTCACCTGACCCGCACATCTTTGTGACTGTGGGAGGAAACCGGAGCACCCGGAGGAAACCCACGCAGACACGGGGAGAACGTGCAAACTCCACACAGTCAGTCGCCTGAGTCGGGAATTGAACCCGGGTCTACAGGCGCTGTGAGGCAGCAGTGCTAACCACTGTGCCACCGTGCCGCCCATTGGCAATGGATAGAGGATTGGCTGACTGGCAGTAGACAAAGTGGGGACAAAGGGGTATTTTTCTGGATGGTAGCAGGTGGCTCTTGTTTGTGTTTGAAACACAACTATTGACGTTGTATATTAACGATCTGGACAAAGGAATGGAGGGCATTGTTGCTGAGCTTGCAGGTGACACAAAGATAGGTGGAGGGACAGGTAGTGTTGAGGAAGGGGGAGGCTGCAGAATGACTTGGACTGACTAGAAGACTAGAAAAAAGAAGTAACAGATTGAATATGATGTATGAATGTGTGAAATAATGCACTTTGGTAGGAAGAATAGAGATAGGCAATTTTCTAAAGGATGAAAGGCTTTGGAAATTTGAAGCACAAAAGGGACTTGGAGTCCTAGTTCAGGATTTTCTTTAAGCTTAACATGCAGTTTCAATGGGCAATTTAGAAGGCAAATGCAACGTCAGCATTCATTTCAATAAAGCCAGAATATAAGAGTACGGATATACTGCTGAAGCTATATAAGACTCTGGTCAGACCATATCTGGAATATTGTGATCAGCTCTGGGCCCCATATCGAAGAAAAGATGCATTGGTGTTGGGCCGGGTCCAGAGGAGGTTTATAGAACCGATGCTAAGGATGAAGGTTTTGTCATATGAGAAGGTAGGGTGAGGTCTCTGGGTCTGTACCTGATGGAGATTTGAAGGATGAGTGGGGATCTGCTGAAACTTAGAAAATATAAGGGGCCTGGATTGGGTGAACACAGAGTGGATGTTTCCACTAGTAAGGGAGTCTAGGACTCGAGAGCACAGCTCTCAGGATTAAGGGACGACCTTTAGAACTGGGAGAAGAAGGGATTCTGCAGCCAGAGAGTAGTTAATCTGTGGAATTTATTGCTGCAAAGTCAAGGAGGGGGGGCCAAGTCATTGTGTATATTTAAGACAAAGATAGATAGGTTCTTATTTGATAAGGGAATCAAGGGTTACAGGAAGAAGGCAGAAGAATGGGGTTGAGAAAATATATTAGTCATGATCAAAGGCAGAGCAGACTCAATGAGCCAAACGGCCTAATTCAGCTTCTTTGTCTTATGGTTACAGTCTTTGTCTATGGCTACAGGCCATAGGGTTTTGAAGTGGGAGATGGGCAGAGTGACATTAAACACAGACACACAAGATGGAGAGAGACAGCAGAGCAAATACAGACACTGCCTGGGGCCACCAGAATGTCAGCACAATGCACTCACAACCTAGTTGATTAGTTTAAGGCAGGTGGGGGAGAGAATACACGAGTAATGTACACTGCCCGCTGAAGTGTCTGGGTCCAGCCAACACTTTTGATAGAAATGCTAACAACTTGATACAGACTCAATACAGAGTGCTAATAGCCACGGCTGCAGTAATCATCCTTCTCAGGAAGAGCAATTAGCACCCTTTACGAGAGCAATGGATTTCCATGCAGACATTAAAACTGACAATATCTGCACCGAAATTAACAAAGGTTGCGCTGCAATTGACAATGGCTGTATTGAAACTAATATTCTGCAATGATCACCATAAACAAACCATCTTACAAAGACAATAACCTCACCACTGACCTATTGTATCACAAGATGTATCAAAGTGTCTTGACATGTGCTCCGGGTCGAGAGAAGACTCACAACTGACCACTGTGCTCTTGGTGTCTCTCTCTCCCCGGAGCTTCAGTAATTCCTAGTGCAATAAACTCGGACATGGATTAGATTAGATTACTTACAGTGTGGAAACAGGCTCTTCAGCCCAACAAGTCCACACCGACCCGCCGAAGCGCAACCCACCCATACCCCTACACTTACCCCTTCACCTAACACTACGGGCAATTTAGCTTGGCCAATTCACCTGACCCGCCCATCTTTGGACTGTGGGAGGAAACCGGAGCACCCAGAGGAAACCCACACAGTCATGGGGGGGAACGTGCAAACTCCACACAATGAGTCGCCTGAGGGGGTCATTGAACCCCAACTCTGACTCAGACACTGGTGATTTTCCCCATAACAACTGTTCTCTCATAAGAGAGAAATGCCTGGTGGTGGTTTAAACAGAGGGTCCTCACACCTCAGGTGACCTATAAGAACAGTTGTCCAAAAGAGAACAGTAGGCATAGACAGTTCCTCTTCAGATTTTGGCACACCATTCGGTACATATTGCCAGAACCTTGACTGTCTGTTGTTCATATAAATGTCTTGGATAAAAAGACTACAGTCATAACAATGACAGTTATGAAAGTAAAATATGAAGAGTACATAAGGAGGTTATAAAAGATAAGTTAAATGAGTGGCTAAAACACTGGCAACTGAGGAAAAATATGAAAATGTTCGTTTTGACTGGAAGAATAAAGAAAGAAGCACTCTAAGTAGTGAGATATTTCACTGAGACATAATTTGGATGTGTGCCCTAGTGTATGAATTGCAAAAGGGTTAGGACGCAGGAACACGTATTTAGATAAGTTAATGGAATGTTATTATTGTGAGGGAATTAAAGACAGGAGTCTACCTGGTGTCAGGGATCCCCAGTGGAGGGCTCTCTAGGCAGGAGTCCTCCGTCCTTCACTCGGGGATCTGAGGTGGAGGGGTTGAACACAGGTTCGTGAGCAAAATTAGGGCACATTGTATTAGGGACAAAATACTGACATGGATTGAAAATTGGTTGGCTGACAGGAAACAAAGAGTAGTGAAACAAAACGGCTCCCTTTTGGAATGGAAGGCGGTGACCAGTGGTGTGCTGCAGGGATCAGTGCTGGGATTGCAGCTTTTTACAATGTACATTAATGATATAGATGAAGGTATTAAAAGTAATATTAGCAAATTTGCCGATGACACAAAGCTGGGTGGCAGGGTGTAATGTGAGGAGGATATTAGGAGAATACAGGGTGACCTGTATAGGCTAGGTGAGTGGACGGATGCATGGCAGATGCAGTTTAATGTGGATAAATGTGTGGTTGTCCGGCAAGAACCGGAAGGCAGATTCTACCTAAATGGAGTTAAGTTAGGTAAAGGGGCAGTATAACGTGATCTGGGGTGTTCTTGTACATCAGTCAATGAAAGCAAGCATGCAGTTACAGCAGGCAGTGAAGAAAGCTAAGAACATGCTGGCCTTCATAACAAGAGGAATTGAGTATAGAAGCAAAGAGGTCCTTCTGCAGCTGTACAGGGCCCTGGTGAGACTGCACCTGGAATATCGTGCGCAGTTTTGGTCTCCAAATTTGAGGAAAAACATTCTGGCTATTGAGGGAGTGCAGCGGAGGTTCACAAGGTCAATTCCCGGAATGGCGGGACTATCTTACACTGAAAGATTGGAGCAACTAGGCTTGTATACGCTTGAGTTTAGAAGACTAAGAGGATCTGATTGAGATATATAAGATTATTAAAGGATTGGACACTCTGGAGGCAGGAAACATGTTTCCGCTGAAGGGCGAGTCCCAAAACAGAGGACACAGCTTAATAATACGGGGTAGGCCACTTAGAACAGAGTTGAGGAGAAACTACTTCACCCAGAGAGTGGTGGCTGTATGAAATGCTCTGCCTCAGAAGGCTGGGGAGGCCAAGTCTCTGGATACTTTCAAGAAAAAGTTGGATAGAGCTCTTAAGGAAAGTGGAATCAAGGGTTATGGAGATAAGGCAGGAACAGGATATTGATTGAGGATGATCAGCCATGATCATAATGAATGGTGGTGCTGGCTCAAAGGGCAGAATGGCCTACTCCTGCATCTATTGTCTACTGTCTATTGTCAGTCCCCTGCAACCACAGATTGCGGTGGTTCACAGACTCCGAGCCCAACTGCTTGTTCTGTGGTGCTGTGGAATCTGTGGACCATGTATATATGGGAATGGGCAACTGCAGTCCCTTTTTAATTTTCTTAAGGATCTTCTTTTATGTTGTTGGTTGCACTTCAGCCCCACACTGCTAATCTTTGGGTACCTGGTGCAGAGAGGGGAGGGCAGGTTAGAGGGTCTGCTCCTGGGCCTGGCCAGGCTGGCCCTAAACAGGTCCAGGCAGCGGGCCGTGGTGGGAGTTGTTATGGCCGATTGCCTACCCCTCTTCCATGGTTACATTCAAGCCTGGGTGTCCTTAAAGAAGAAGCACGCAGTGTCTTTCAATACCTTCCAGGTTTTCAGGGCGAATTGGGCACCATGGGGTGTGGAGTGTTTTATCACCCCCGACAATTCTATTTCGCTCACCTCCCCTTCACTTTTTCAATCACGTAGGCATTGCCACAGAAGAAGGCACTGCTTGCCACTCGGGTGTTTTTCTTCCTGGTGTAGACTACAAATGAAGATTTCTGCACTGCATGTTCACTGTGCCCTACACCTACACACACACACCACGTGGGTGCTGGGGAGAAATATGCACTACTGCTGTTTGGGGGAATTAAAGATAAAAGTAGGGAGGTTATGCTTCAGTTATACGAGGAATGAGGCAAGACCATATCTAGGAGTAGTGTGTGCAATATTGGTCTCCTTATTCAAAAAAGGATAAAAGTGTACTGCAAGCAGCTCAGAGAAGAGACATTTTGGACTCAAAGGGTAACAGTTCAGGTCCCACTTACCTTGTTGCCTGATACATAGCTGCTGCTGTCCAGCTTTCTGGTTCAGTGATGTACAAAATCTGTTCCCAGTTTGACAATGCTGGGATAATCTTAAAGGCTTTGGGGAGTTTCCCACTCCTGTACTTGCACAATACCTTTTGGAAATCAAGATGCAAAATTTAACCATTTTTGTTAAACCATTACTGTATCATTTCAGCTTTAAATGTTGAGAACAGACTTGTTTCAATGAATAATAGTTGTGGAAAAATTCATGCACCTACAAAGGACATTGGACCTAGCTCAGAAAGGAGATCCCAGTTGTCAATGGTTTAACGAAAAAAAAAGGGACTGTGTTTCAATTGGGCACAATTGACACATGCCTAACGTCTTTTCCCAAAATGGGTTATGAAGCACATACTCCCCAGACCTTTTCCCTGGAAATAAATGACAGGAGAAGGCGAAGGAAGAGGAAGCCATCAATTATTTGTACAGATGACAAACTCAGTTACAAAATGGGAGCAGTTCACAATGCTTGCTACATAGGATCAGTGTGTGGGGCAGATAGTTAGGAATAATTAGTAGGCTAATCTATTTAAAGAATACATACCAACACACTACAAAGCAATTTCAAGTCCTCAAGGGCAATCAGAGATGTGCAATAAATGCTGGCCGAGCCAACAATGTTGACATCTCTCGAATGGAAAAGGATTTTTAAAAATCCACCTTTTAACTTTAAACGTTTTTTTAAGATTGGGCAATTGCACAAAGGTTCCTTTCAAACATTTTTCTAATTTTATGGGGTAAAAGCAAACATTTTGGACTGGAAATGTTTGATATGCAAATAGGATTTAAAGGATTATCAATAATAACAATATAAAAAATTCCAGGTGAAACTAATTTTAGGTTGGAGGAAATGATAAGTAACAGACTGTGAATGACTACAAGAAGAAAATAGAGTAATGAGTGGAAAACGCAGCTCAATTCAAAGAAACATGAAGTCAAGCCTCTCAGAAATAAGAACATGAGATCACATCTTAAATCTTCAAATTTCGAATTCAATAAAGAAACCATAATACAGAATTACACAGTACCGCAGACAGAAGACTGCGAAGGAAATGGTTCAGGATTGAAACGCAAGCAATGAGTGAGCAGACAGCCCTCCAAAGTATAAATGACAGATAATTGTTACTTATTCAGTTTAATTAAGTAGATATCAAATTCATTGTTTCTTTGGCTTTGTATCTAAAGGTGTAAGATGAAAAAAAGCACAGCAAAAAAAAACTGAACACGTTCAAGTTCCAATTTAGGCTCCACCTGTACCACAGATAGCTGTGTCTCCACAACCAAGGGTGGGAGACTAAATGCTCAAGTCAGAATGCGGACTTTTAAATACTAGTCTGAGAATGGAGGGACAGAACGTTTAGAGGGGAAATTCCATGGGATGGGGCCTAGTCAATGAACGAAAATGGTCAGAATCCGAGGACTGGGGGTTCCTGGTGATGGAGTTGCAGAAATGGATGTAGTAACATTCATAACACTTTCATATTACACTGTGACAGAGTCAGACTGGAGGGTAAACTCTTTACAGTTCAGAGCTCCCATCCACAAATTTTGGGGGAGGGGCATCAGTGGGAAGTAAAATTAATCTCTCTCAGAAAAACTGATTTTTAGATAAATAATCTACAAGATTTCTCAGCTGGGGAGTTGGTGATAGGGTTAGGGCTAGGGGGGAGAGGCAAGAAAATAAGTTTAGCTTTTAACAAAAGAAAGAAATATGCTGCATTGTGAAAACTTTTTTAAAAAAAGACATTAATAGGATACGAGTACAGAGGAACCTCGATTATCCAGCATTCGATTATCTGAATATTGGATTATCTGGCAAGATTGCAAGGTCCCAATGCTTAGGTAAACTATGTTATCCAGCATTCGATTAACTGAATAATCAAAGTTCCTCTGTGTTGCTGACTGGACCAGCATTTATTGCCCAGTTCTAATTGCCCTGGAGAAGGGTGGCACGGTGGCTCAGTGGTTCGCACTGCTGCCTCCTAGTGCCAGGAACCCAAGTTCAATTTCAGCCCTCAGGCAACTGTGCGTGTGTGTGTGAAGTTTGCACATTCTCCCCATGTCTGCGTGGGTTTCCTCCAGGTGTTCTGGTTTCCTCCCATAGTCCAAAGGTGTGCAGGTTAGGTGAATGGGCCATGGGAAATGCAGGGCCACAGAAGTAGGGTTAGGTGGGTGGATCCTCTTCGGAGGGCAGCCTGCACTCAATGGGCTGAATGGCCTGCTTCCATGCTTTTGGAATTCTATGGCAAGACGACGGGGTGAGCATTCTTCAAGTGCTGCAATCCTTGAGATATAGGTATGTGCTGTTAGGATGGGGAGTTCGATGACAAACCGTAACAATGACACAGCATGAATTACTGGGATAGCACAAGGATTTTCTCTCAGGGCAGGAGTTGCCTATGTGGGCAACGGGCAGACCGGGACCGCCACAGTCACAATTTGAGCTGTCCCTCATTCCACTTGTGGAGCACGGGGCCACATTTCCTTGGTGTGTCCCCAAGTAGTTGAGGAGCGTCCAGATTTTCCATGGTGGAGGAAAGCTGAGACCTAACTGCTAGGCTATTTCCCCCAGGTTGCAGTTGGCTAAGTTTGCCGTCAACCAGGTAGTGGACTACTAAGAGGTATGGCTGGCACCAGTTTATTAGGGTGTGGAACATGTTTCAATGGGGAGGACAGGATTTTAGTTGAGGGTGGGGTTTTTTTTTTGAGGTCCTGCCTTATTGGAAATGCTTCATTAACTAACAATTGGCTTTACCGAGAGAAAATGCTTCCACCGCAGAAATCAGGATGCTCAAGATGTGCTTTGCACAAAGTCGCTTATGCTGTATTGGTCAACATTGCGTCATAGAGGTATACAGCAAGGAAACAGGCCTTTCAGCCCAAACTGTCCATGCTAACCTGGTTTTGTAAACTGAACTAGTCCCATTTGCCTGCATTGCTCTAACCTTTTCCTCTCCATGTACTTGTCCAAATGTCTTATAAATATTGTAATTGTACCCTCATCTACCACTTCATCTGGCCACTTGTTCCATACACACACCAGCCTCAGTTTGAAAAGGTTGTCCCTCAGGTTGCTTTTAAATCTCCTCTCTTCTCCCCCACCCCAACCTTAAACCCATGCCCTTGAGTTTTGAACATCCCTACATTAAGGAAGTGGAAGCAGTGTTAGTCATTCTATCCAATTGTCTCACTTGCCACATTGCACTCCTTCTACTGGCAAAGCTGGATATAGCAAATTATTTCAACTGCATCCAGTACAATGAACACTTTGGTCAATGATATATAGTTTACAATGGACTTGGCACAGTTTACCTCACGAACTCCTTTATAAACATCTAGGACTCTGGGGTCGAGCTGAGGCATAGGTCGGCCAGAGAATTCAGACATGACTGTCTCCACTTCCGTTTGCTTCTCTGTGATCTTCTCCATGATAATGTCGGCAAGAGTACGCCTTCAGTGAAAAACAAGCAAGTTAATTGACCAGTGCGCACGTGTGCAGCCAAAATACTTGTACATCTAATAAATTTTGAGCCCACACATTTGAAGGTAGATCATTATTTGACATTTAACTCTACAATTACTGACAACATAAAGGAACGTAGTAAGGGACTCTTGTGACACAATGAAATGTCCCTATCTCTGAGCAAAAAAAGCTCAGGTTCAAGACCCATCTACTCCAGAGTTATATCATATCATCCCTGAACAGACTGATTTGAAAATATCTTTTGGAACATGGCATTGGAGGATTCAAGAGCGTTATAACATCACTAAGAACAGCTAACCCTCACTCATACCGATTCTGCGGATATATTCATCGTCCAGGTCACCCTGGGCACAAATATACATAAAAGCACAGATTTAATCCTTGTCCTGTGACGGACTTTTCAATCTGCAAAGGCTGCACTGGGACATTACCCTAGATGGAGAAAGTGAGGACTGCTGATGCTGGAGATCAGAGCTGAAAATGTGTTGCTGGAAAAGCGCGGCAGGTCAGGCAGCATCCAAGGAACAGGAGATTCGACGTTTCAGGCATTCCTGAAGAAGGGCTTATGCCCAAAACGTCGAATCTCCTGTTCCTTGGATGCTGCCTGACCTGCTGCGCTTTTCCATTAACCTAGATGCCAATATACTGAAGTCAGCAAGTGAGCTGAGGGGGCTCAAAGATATTGAATTTTCCCTGTGAGCTCCTGTTCCTGACCACTGCGTAGATACCGCAACTTGAAACTGTACAGAAACGCATTCGCTGAGAAAATAATTATCAGCTGTGACGTTCACCCTAATCTGCACCCACCAGAGATAATCACCTGCCGGCAATCGCAATTGGACTTGCACCCAAGACAGGATCTCTGGAACGGTGGGGTGCATGAGATGGTGGAATTGATTAAATATACCAATTTGACCAGACATTTTCTGCAAGTCTCCTTTTGTCATGTAAGGATGTTCAAAACATATGTAATTAATACACATATCTTTTCAAATAGCAATGCTGTGCATTACAAACATAGCCGCTGTGGTGTTTAGAGGACTAGGGCCAAATGCCGGTAAACAGGATTAGACCAATTCAGGATATCTGATCGGCATGGATGAGTTGGACCGAAGGGTCTGGATTCATGCTGTATATCTCAATCACTCTCCATTCTTACAACTTCAGATTTGAAAAAACACTCACAGCTCTCTCTGGCAACCATTAAAGCCACTCTCCACAGCAGCAGACACCATAGGCTGGCCCCACCAATGCCCTCCCCATTGGTGGGAAAAGTCCAACTTGACAATATTTAATATTCCAGTCCAAAACTGGAATTAAAAAAAAAAGTGGGTGGCAATAGGAGCTCAAGAATGGAGCACGCTCAGAGTAGAAAATATTGTGTTTTCTACTGAGGCAGCCATTTCCATATAAATACGAAAAGTATTTTTTCAACATTACCTCAATGGTGGATTTTTGCTCATGAACATATCAATTGCTTTTTCATCCTCAGGATTCACAATGACCTCCTTACAATAGTCTTCCTTCACCATTGCTGCAGCTTGGTCCAGTGCAGGCCATTCATCATCCGAATCGGAGTCAGAACCTCTTCCCTTCAAACTTGCGCCTACATAATCAAAATACATTTCATAAAAACAAGTATGGGGGACAGGTGTCCTCTTCCTCCAACTTTGACAGTTATGCTTCAAAAAACTTTCATTCCCTTGGTATTACTTCCAACAGCTTTTAATGAAGGTCACCTCTCGCATTACCCTTTTGACCCAAACTTCTAAAGGGGTCCAAGAATTCCTTGTAGAAGGCTGCAAATTAATAATTGACTTTGTTCACACCAGTTCAACACAGGCACCTCCAAATCAAAAATTGATAAGACAATATAGAGGATCAACAAGCTAAGATGATAATTTTCTACATTTAATGCATACAGATTTGAGCCTTTTCAGTGCAATAAATATGTGTTTTGTTACCGTAACCTACATTGAGTATGACACACCAGCCTATGTGCCTGATCCCTTCAACCTCCCTATATAACCCTTCATTTAATGTTCACTAAAAGCAGTGTTCCTTCTCTTTTTCCAGATTTCCAGCTCTGGATAATATTGGCAATAAATGTAGATAGAATCAATCAATGGTTACTATGAAATCAGAGGGCACTGAACAGTTATACCAGTCCTGGACCTCTAAAAAGCAGTTCAGTTAATTCCACTGCTCAGTCCTCTCACGGTCGTTCTGCAAATTCTCTCTCTTCGGATGCTTATTCAATTCCCAACTGAAACCTCTATTGAATCAGCTTCCACCATGCTCGCAGGCTGTGCAGTCCAGATCATAAGTAGTCATTGTGCTAAAAAAGGATTTTCCTCATGTCTCCTTTGGTTCTTCTGCAGTCACCTTAATAACGGGCACTTTTGAGTTCCTCACTCTTCTGCCAGCTGGGAATAGTTTCTCCCCATTTATCGATCTTGGGCATTCAACTCTGCATTAGAAAACACACTAATGGTCTCTATCCTTCCTACAAAAGGGCTTTTAGCAATATTGATCTGAGAAGATTACCTGAAAACTGGTGAAATATCAGGTGTAAATTTCAAGACTTTGCATTTACCAAAATCGTGCCCTGTATCCAGAGTGATACAATACTCCCCAAACAAGAATTGCGTGCATTCACAGTGAGCAATTCTACTAGGTCTTAGAGACAGGCAAATAAATTCAGCCAATACCCCTAAATAAATCAAAGACCTGAGGACTACTGAAGTAATGTTACAGTCATAAAGGAATGGGAGGTTAGCAGCTTTGAGTATCAAAACGCTCAACTTGTGCTCTGAAATCCTGTTCATCTGAAATGATGCACAAAGAAATATAGTTAATTTAAAATATTGAAAAACAACAAGGAAATAGGTCTATAGATAATTATATTGTCCATCTTTCACATTACTTAAGAAAGTGAAAGCAGATTTCCCTTCCCATTTACCTAAGTATTGATTGGGTACAATTCCACAGGACCTATACCACAACTGACATGGTTATGCACCATCTACATGCATTCTACCACATCAACACATGTACAGCACAAGATATAATTTTTCAAGATATATAGATCAGTGTGCATCAACTCATTAATGTTGCTCTCAGTTTCTCCAAATGAAATCAGAAACATGCAATGTCACAGATGGCTA
The DNA here is from genome assembly GCF_020745735.1 of Hemiscyllium ocellatum. NCBI lineage: Eukaryota > Metazoa > Chordata > Chondrichthyes > Orectolobiformes > Hemiscylliidae > Hemiscyllium > Hemiscyllium ocellatum. Next base: position 15,483,578 of record NC_083426.1, on the reverse strand, counting down.
TAGTTGGAGGTCGCAACAGGACTGGTCACTTATAAGTAGCCCTATCTTTGGTGGAGTTTTTGCCCAACAGCAAACAGAGGACAATATCACAATAAGATTCCTTGTTGTCCACATATGTACCTCACACATCTACTCAAAGTTAGACCAAGAAAACACTTGGTAAGATGAGACCAGATATAAACGAGGAAGCTGGTTAACAAGCTGAAGATATGGAGCAGCAGGTTAGTCTGTAGTGACTTTCTTTTGTCTGTACAATGTGTCTTCATGGAATGCCAAATAAAAACACACTGCACTTCCCACATCTTCCTTGATAAAAAAATCAAATTGCAATCTCTTTGCTCTACCTTCAGCGTTTGCATGAAAACATACCTCAGTAACTTTTTGTTTGTACCCTCATTTTGGTCCACATTTTTACAATTGGTGAGCAGGGTCCAGGATCAGAGATTTTCCAACACAATAGTTGAGTAATGTTTAGCAACTACCAAGATAAGATAACAGATTGTTTGTTTTGGGACCAATTTCAATGCCTAACTTGTAAATATTTTAATTGCTTTTTGCTTTCATACTTTAAAACAATGCGATTATGTTTTGCTTTAAAGCCCCACATTGAAAACATTTCTTTCCAAATTCCTGGGGAAAAGAGAAAATAATCTGAAGTCCCAAAATCTAAAGAAACTGTACACAGAAGCAATCCACTTCAAGTTAGGTGTACAACTTACTGATAACAAACTAAAAAGAAATGATCAGATTTTTTACAAGGATGTTGCCAGGGTTGGAGGATCTGAGCTGAAGGGAGAGACTGAACAGGCTGGGGCTGTTTTCCCTGGAGTGACGGAGGCTGGTACAATTGCAACATTTAAGAGGCATTTGGAGGAGTATATGAATAGGAAGGGTTTGGAGGGATATGGGCTGGGTGCTGGCAGGTGGGACTAGATTGGATTGGGATATCTGGTCGGCATGGACAGGATGGACCGAAGGGTCTGTTTCCATGCTGTACATCTCTATGACTCTATAACAATTTCCATCCAAATCTTAACTACTTTTTCCCTCATTCCTTTCCATTAGAGCGGCTATACCTTGTTACCATTTTCTGATCGTACTAGAAAATCCCATGCAGCAGGCAATTAGAAAGGCTAATGGTATATTAGCCTTTCCCCACGTTAAGAAGATGCGAGGACAGGAATAATGAAGTCTTGCTTCAATAATACAGATCTTTGGTTTGACAGCACCCAGAATAGCATGTGCAGTTTTGGTCCTCTTGTCTTACAGAAGATATCACTGCCAAAGAGACGGCACATTGAAATTTCACCAGTTCCTGAAATCCTGGGATAGTGGAGATAGTGTGGGGAAAAAGGCATTGAATTAGATGAATAGCCGTAGTCATTTTGAATCTAGAGGAGGCTCAACATGCTGATTAGTCTGCTCCTGTTCCTATGTCCCTTAATATTCTAAATATTCAAATGTTTAGTAGATATACAATTACTACTTGGAGGATCTTCCTCTTCACTTAAAAACTCCACAAGTCTGGCAGCACCTACAGAGAGAGAAAACTCATTAGGTAACTTTCTGGGGATCTGGGTTCTGCTATGGCAGAATTTTGTTTTTTGAAAATCTGGAATTAAGAATCTGCAGATGACTATGAAATCATTGTTGATTGTCATATAAACCCTGTGGTTCACTAACGTCCTTCAGGAAAGGAAATCTACTGATCGCACCTGATCTGGCCTACATGTGGCTCCAGACTCACTGCAACATGGTTGACTATCAACTGCCCTCTGAAATGGCCAAGCAAGCCATTTCTGATGAAGAGCTGATGTCCGAAACATTGATTCTCCTGCTCCTCGGATGCTGCTTGACCTGCTGTGCTTTTCCAGCACCACACCCTCGACATTACCAAGCCATTCAGTTGTAATAATTCCTAACAAGTCTTAAAGAAATGAAACCGGACACATCAATCGATGTACTGGAAAAGACAATGACAGAAACAGCCCCATCAACCCTGCAAAACCTTCCTTACTGACGCCAAAATGGGGAGAGCTGTCTCACAGACTCGTCAACCCAGCGTGACATAGTCATACTGGCGGAATCATCAGTAGCAGCAATTGTGTACTATCTACAAGATGCATTGCATAAGTTCACCAAAGATCCTTAGACATCACCTTCCAAACCCCACAAGAACAAGGGCAGCAGATATATGGGCACACCACCAACTTCAAGTTCCCCTCCAAGCCACTCACCATTCTGACTGGAAAATATATTGCCTTTCCTTCACCATTGCTGGGTCAAAATCCTAGAATTCCCTCCTTCACAGCATTGTGGCCAACACACAGCAGGTGGACTGCAGCGCAGTCCCAAGGGCTACTACGGACAGGGTATAAATGCTGGCCAGCCAGTGATGCCCAACTGATTAAAAATGTCCCAAACGTTTTCTTCAGGTTTGTTCTCCTTGGAGAAGAGGTTTCACAGGTGCTTGAACAGGGTTTTTAAAAGTTAGGAGGAGTTTGGAGAGGGTACTGAACATAAACAGAAAATTGCCAAAGACTGAAGGGTGAAGGAAGCATTGACGATGGACAATAATACCAACACTGAATGGTTAATGTGTGGAAGGCAGTATCCACTGGAGCGATGGATACAGGTTTGATTAGAGCAGTCGAAAAGGAATCAATAGTTTTTTTTGGCAGCAATAAAACAGCAAGTGCAATAGAGGGTCTAACTGGATTTCTAATTGAAAAAAAAGAGACAGTACAGACCTAAATATTCACTTTTGTGCTGTACTGGTATTAGAAGCCACAGAGAAAAAGGTAGTTTGTATTTATCAATTGTGGTCTTGGAATTACAGTACTACACCACACAGGAAATGCTGTAAATAGTAGGACTATTAGCTTCTGTACAGAAATGGGCTACTATTTCAAGTGAACACTTCTAAAGCACTTTCAGTCAGGCTCTTCAGCCAGTTAACTATTAGTGTCCAGGCTTCACACCATTTTCATCTAACTTGAGTAGTATTTCTTTCTTCCTCATGCGCTTATCTAACCTTCCCTTAAATTTCGACAGAATTCCAAAATCGTACGATCTTCCAACAGTTGTTTATCCTGGTAAACATTAACTATTTTTCACAATTGGGTGATGCAGATTTAACACTAAAACCGGTCGCAATTCTATACTCGGAGACCCCCAACACCCGCTTTCCCCCGCGCCGGACAGTGCAGTCAGACCTACCCAGGATCGTGGTTTGGGGTCTCTTCCTCTTGCCGACTCCATGCTCTGACTCCAGCTCCTCCTGCTGAATCCTGGCCTGCTCCAGGATCTTACGGGACAGTCTCTCGTCCACGTACTCATCGTCGGCCTCCTCGTCCCCCCGGCCCCGCTTCTTGATGCGGCTGATCGGTTTGACAGCATCTTCCTGCAGGATCTGATCGGCCAAGGCCAGGCCCCTGGACTCCTTCAGCCTGCCTTTCGCCGCCTTCGTTTTCGGCATTTCCCGACCGAAATTGAAGCACCGACTCCCGCCCCCACCTCGGACACGTTAAAACGAAAACGGAATCGTGCCCCTCTTCTCCCAGATCCCGGGGGGAAAACTAACAGCAGATCATGAAACGCCGAGCACGTCTACCCGACCCACGTGGCCAGCACAGCTGCCTACTGCGCCTGCGCGACATGTATCCATTTCAATAAGATACACAACGTTCCATCATTATATAGTCGGTTTCATTCTGCCCAGTTGTTGCTGTCTGCTTTAGAGATCAGATTCCCTACAGTATAGAAACAGGCCCTTCGGCCCAACAAGTCCACACTGACCCTCCGAACAATAACCCACCCAGACCCATTCCCCCACCCTACATTTCCCCGTTACTAATGCACCTATCACTATGAGCAATTTAGCACGGCCAATTCACCTGACCTGCACATCTTTGGATTGTGGGAGAAAACTGGAGCACCCGGAGGAAACGGCGCGGACACGTTCTCCCCGTGTCTGCGTGGGTTTCCTCCAGCTGCTCCGGTTTCATCCCACAGTCCAAAGACGTGCGGGTCAGGTATATTGGCCATGCTAAATTGCCCGTAGTACCTTAGGTAAGGGGTAAATGTAGGGGTATGGGTGGGTTGCGCTTCGGCGGGTCAGTGTGGACTTGTTGGGCCGAAGGGCCTGTTTCCACACTGTAAGTAATCTAATCTAATCTAATCTAATCACGGGGAGAATGTGCAAACTCCACACAAACAGTCGCCCAAGGTGGGAATTGAACCCAGGTACCTGGCACTGTGAGGCAGCAGTGCTAATCACTGAGCACCTTTTCTCCAACTTGGTCCCTTATCATACCCATTGCTTCCCTTTAATCGTCAGGAGGCTTTACAGGTTATCTTGTTAATGCAGGCCCTTTGAAAAGCAAATCTGTTGTCATGGTCACTGCGCCTGCAAATTATTCTCCTGCAAGTTGGAATGGGGCAAAAACAGAAATTGCTGAAAAAAGCTCAGCAAGTCTGGCAGCAACTGTGGAGAGAAATCAGACTAAACGTTTCTGGTCGAGTGACCCTTCCTCAGAACGGACTCACTTGAACTGGGATTGTTTCCCTTAGACTACAGAAGGCTGATTGAGATCTACAAAGTTATGAGGGCCATTGATAAGAACTTTTTGCCCCTTAATAGTAGAGTCAGTAGTAGTAGGAGGTGGGGTGGTGGGAGGATGTACAATTTTATAGGGGAATTTGTTCCAAGCGGGGAGCTGGGTATCTGGGAATTATTGCCTAAAAGTATGGTATAGATGGGAACCCTCAAGGTAATTAAAAGTATTTAAATCAGCACTTGAAATAATGTAATATACCAGGTTATGAGGCAAGTGCTGAAAAATGGGACTGGAACAGATAGATGCTTGATGATCAGTAAAGGACACAATAGCCTGAAGAGCCTTTTTTCCTGTGTAAGATCTCCTTGATTTTATAGGCAAAAATGAGGACAGCAGATGCTGGAGATTAGTCGAGAGTCTGATACTGAAAAAACACAGCAGCACAGGCAGCATCCGAGAAGCAGGAAAATCAACATTTCGGACAAAAGCCCTTCACCAGAAATGAGGCTGGGACCCTCAGGGGTGGAGTGATAAATGGGGGAGTAGGGGGAGAGAGGAAGCTGAGAGTGCAATTGTAGATGGAGGTGGGGGTAAAGGTAAAGGAGGGAAGGGTGGAGTGGATAGATGGGAAGGAAGATGGACAGGTCATGAAGGCAGTGCTGAGCTGGAAAGTTGGAACTGGGGTAAGGTGGGGGAACGGGAAATGAGGGAACTGGTGAAATCCACATTGATGCCATGTGGTTGGAGGATCCCAAGGTCGGAGATGAGGCGTTCTTCCTTCAGGCGTTGGGTGGTAAGGGAGTCGCAAGCGAGGAAGCCTAGGACGTGCATGTCCTCGGCGGAGTGGGAAGGGGAGTTAAAGTGTTCGACCATGGGGTGGTGGGGTTGGTTAGTGTGGGTGTCTTGGAGATGTTCTCTGAAGGACCTGTCTCCCCAGTGTAGAAGAGACCATATCAGGAGCAACGGATACAGTAAATGACATGTGTGGAAATGCAGGTGAAACTTTGATGGAGTCTTGGATGGAGGTGTGGGCACGGGTTTTTCAATTCCTGTGGTGACAGAGGAAGATGCCAGGAGGGGAGAATGGGTTGTTAGGGGGCCTGACAAGGTAGTGGCGGAGGGAACGGTCTTTACAGACTTTATGCTTATTAAAAAGGTTCCATCAGCTTTACTAGTTAATCATAACATTTTTGTCTCCAACCCCATAACCCATGTTCCTCTAATTCTAACATCTTGTCATCATTGATTTTAATGACTCCATCATTAGTGGCTATACCTTCCCTAGGCCTCCATGCTCTGAAATTCTTGCCCTATACTTTCCTGCTTCTCTATCTCCCTTTTGTTTATACTCATCTTAAAACCTATTTTTTTCTTGAACAAAAGATTTGGGCCCTAATATTGCTTTAAGTAGCTCAGTATCATTTTCTTTATATAATACCCCTCTGAACCATGTTGGCATGTTTTATGACATGAAAGATCCTATATAAATACAAATTGCTCCCTCAATATACTTTTGGTCCTTTTACCAGTTTCCTTAATTGGCTACCACAGTCCATGCCCATCACTTCAAGACTTGATTCTTCTAACAGATGAATGGATTTCAGAGGTTCAAGAAGGTGACTCACCACCACCTTTTTAAGGGCACCCAGGGATGGGCAGTAAATGCTGATCCAACCAGAGATGTTCATCCCATGAGTGAATGAAAAGAATTCTGCACAAGTCTCAATTCATTCAAAACAAGGCAGATGCCCTCAAAGGTTCACTTTTCTGCCATCATTCCAAAACTCACACTTCTTTCATATCCAGCTGGGACATGAGAATTTAAGTTTAAGCCCCAAGGTGCAATAATTTTGAAACATGCTGCCTGATATGGTAGTGGAAATACTTTCAAAACTTTGAAATGTAATTATTGCATAAATCCATAATTATTTGAACAGAGAAAATTGAGCTGTGGGGATGAGCAGAAGGTTGGTACTAATCGAATTGCCCTCTCAATGAGACACTATAGTCATGAAGCACCCGGTAGGTTCCTGTTGTGCTGCAGGATTCTATGGTACAGGATTACTCACATGTTTGGCAAAGGTCAAGAATGATCTGGTTCCTCAGGATCAGTTCAGCAGCTGGCTCTTGTCTGCTTCAATCAGCATTGTATCATCTTGTCCTGTAAGTCGAAGGACAACGACAAGATGTTAACATAGCTGGGAACTCATTGTGGCAGTATGCTACTGCCGCAGCATCATTTTGCATGTCTGTCAACACTTGTAGACATGGACATATATTGTGCAATTAAACGTTGTTCAGATGTCAACATACCAGGAATTTGCGATACACATACAGTAAACTGCAATTACTGTTCTATTTAGGATATGATGGATATGATAAAATTTCAACAGTTGCAATGAATTCTGAGTACCTTGTTTTGAGCAGTAGTCAAATTATAACAATGTATTAGATACATAGTTTATTTCAACATTAGAGTGGTGATGGAAAGGACAGCAGGTCAGGCAACATCTAAGGAGCAGGAAAATCAATGTTTCGGACAGGAGCCCTTCATCAGGCCTGACCTGCTGTGCTTTTCCAGCACCACTCTAATCTTGACTCTGATCTCCAGCACCTGCAGTCCTCACTGTCGCCTACATAATTTATTTGTTTATTTGACAATAAAAAGTACTTGCAGAAAGCCTGTCTTGGATGATACCTTCAGTTCTCTTAATTGCTGATTTAGTGCCAATATTTAGTTATTCCAAACAGACAACTTTTAGAAAGGAAATCACTGCTGATTGTCAGTTGAACAAAGTCGAAGGGGTATGTTTAATTCAAAGTAATTCCCCGAATTTTGATTGTGGTATGGTTTTGTTGACTTCATTATTATTCCAAAGTGGGAAAAAGCTCTCTACTTTTGCTGAATTAGACTTCCCTCCTATAAGAATAAATGGTTGTCCCCACAAAATAATATAATTCTTGAGTGGTTTCTACGGAGATAAAAAGGACACTATGTGTATTTTTATTTAAAATCTGTATACATTTAAGGTCAAGTATGGGATTGAATGACCTTCAGGAACAGAAAAACCTGAATGAGACATGATAGATGTCATTTTTTATAAAAAATATCCATTATAGTTCAAAATGGACGAGGAAAGAGATATTTTGCAGTTTTGTACTGTTACTCTTGAAATGGAAAAAAATGCATTTGTAGGTCACCTTCTTTGTGCTTTTAGAAAAGAATTGTCTTTGATAGGCAGATAGTAGATGGTTTGTGCATGACGTTTTTGAGTGAGATAGGTTTATCTCTTCCATCTATACTTGTATGTTCTTAAGAGAGCTCTTATTGAATAACAATGGTGAATTCTCACTGTTTAAGCTTTAATTGCAATCTCTTTGATCATTTTACTGTTTTCTATCCACTACTTGTTAAACTATTCTCAATCAACCTTGCACTCAATTTTATTTAAACCATTGTATAAAAATATTTCATAGTAGTTATGTTTATGCATAATATGCATATCTTTTGTGAATTTGATCATGGTAAATTGGATAAATATTCACTTGTAACTAACTATCAATTTTATTTTGTTTATGAATAGGAAGGGTTTAAAGGGATAAGGGCCAAATGCTAGTAAATGGGGCTAGATTAATTTAGGATATCTGGTTGGCATGGACAAGTCGAATGAAGGATATGTTTCCTTGCTGCTCTATGCCTCTATGTTCACTTAACAATGTAGAACTTTGTTTAAGCCATCTAATCCTTATTGGTCTGTAAAGTTTATGTCTTGTTATTCCAAATCCAATTGAAAATTAATTCTGTTTGTAGGGAAACTTTCAGTTATTATCAATTTTCACGACAGAAGAAATCAATGTGGAATAATTGGCTTTATTGCTAAAAGTACTTTTGGCACTTTTAAGTGTCCAGGGCCTTTGAGTCAAATGCTGTAGATATGCATCTAAAATAAAGGATCTATTGATTTTCATTCATTTAAATGGATTTATTATTAAACTCTATAAAACACAAAGTTAAATTCTAACATAATAGTAAAACAAAGAACTGTGGTTGCTGAAAATCTGAAATGCATAAATATGAAGATGCTGCAAGATATGCAATGTTAAATTCTATTTTGATATCCAATCTGTTATGTGTTTTTTCTGTATTCCTTTAGTTCTACACAATATGTATTTTGGCACTACCTGTGACTTCAATTAAAATCAGGGGAGATGTTTGAAGATTAGTCATTGAACATTAGTCACAGAATCAGACTCTTTTGTCCAACAAGTCCGAACGTAACCCCAAACTAAACTACTTCCACCTGCCTGTTCCTGGCTAATATCCCTCCAAACCTTTTCCATTCATCTACTATAGACCAGTGAACCTGACGTCATGGGCAAGTTGTTGGAGGGAATCCTGAGGGACAGGATGTACATATATTTGGAAAGGCAAGGACTGATTAGGGATTGTCAACATGGCTTTATGCATGAGAAATCAAGTCTCACAAACTTGATTGAATTTTTCAAAGAAGTAACAAAGAGAATTGATGACGGCAGAGTGGTAGATGTGATCTATATGGACTTTAGTAAGGCATTCGACAAAGTTCCCCATGGAACACGGGTTAGTAAGGTTAGATCTCATGGAATACAATGAGAACTCACCATTTGGATACAGAACTGGCTCAAAGGTAGAAGACAGAGGGTGGTGGTAGAGGATTGTTTTTCAGACTGGAGGCCTGTGACCAGTGGAGTGCCACAAGGATCGGTGCTGAGTCCACTACTTTTGATCATTTATATAAATGATTTGATTGTGAGCATTAGAGGTATAGTTAGTAAGTTAGTTTGCTGATAACACCAAAACTAGAGGTGTAGTAGACAGTGAAGAAGGTTGCCTCAGATTGCAATGGGTTCTTGATCAGATGAGCCAATGGGCTGAGAATTAGCAGATGGAGTTTAATTTAGATAAATGTGAGAAGCTGCATTTTGGGAAAGTAAATCTTAGCAGGACTTATACACTTAATGGTAAGGTCCTAGAGTGTTGCTGAACAAAGAGACCTTGGAGTGCAGGTTCATATCTCCTTAAGAGTGGAGTTGCAGGTAGTTAAGATAGTGAAGAAAGCATTTGGTATGTTTTCCCTTATTGGCCAGAGTATCGTGTACAGGAGTTGGGAGGTCATGTTGTGGCTGTACAGAACATTGGTTAGGCCACTTTTGGAATATTGCATGCAATTCTGGTCTCCTTCCTATCGGAAAGAAGTTGTGAACCTTGAAAGGGTTCAGAAAAGATTTACAAGGATGTTGCCAGGATTGGAGGATTTGAGCTATAGGGAGAGGTTGAATAGGCGAGGGCTGTTTTCCCTGGAGCATTGGAGGCTGAGGGGTGACCTTACAGAGGTGTATAAAAATCATGAGGGGCATGGAGAGGATAACTAGACAAACTATTTTTTTCCCTGGAGTGGGGGATTCCAGAACTAGAAGGCATAGGTTTAGGGTGAGAGGCGAAAGATATAAAAGACACCAAAGGGGTAACCTTTTCACACAGAGGGTGGTACGTGTATGGAATGAGCTGCCAGAGGAAGTGGTGGAGGCTAGTACAATTGCAACATTTAAGAGAAATTTGGATGGGTATATGAATAGGAAGGGTTTGGAGGAATATAGGCCAGGTGCTGGCAGGTGGGACTAGATTGGGTTGGGATATTTTATCGGCATGGACGAATTGGACGGAAGGGTCTGTGTCCGTGCTGTACACCTCTGTGACTCTATGACTCTACTGATCCAAATGTCTTTTAAACATTGTAATTGTATACACATCCATCACTTTATCAGGAAGTTCATTCCACACGCTAACCATTATCTGCGTAAAAAGTTTGTCCCTCACGTCTTTGTTAAATCTCTTTCACTTTAAAAAATGTGTACCCTAGACTTGAAATCCCCCATCCTAGGGAAAATAAAACTACCATTAACCCAGCAGTATTGTAGAAAACAATGTAGATGGAACATTTTTTTTAAAACCGTGTTTAATTTTGCTTTAAATAGTTCCCTTACTCTCAAAAGTTGGTATGAAATCGTGATCAAGTTTGTCATAAAGGGCAGGGGATGTTTGTCTGACCTGGATCTTTAATGCTGGGATGCCTGTTCAACCCTGATTGTGGAGAGCAATTGCAGCTCGGAGGTCTGCTCGTCCAGTAGGGGCGCGGTTGCGGGAGGGTCACTTGTCCAGTAGGGGCGCGGTTGCGGGAGGGTCACTTATCCAGTAGGGGCGCGGTTGCGGGAGGGTCACTTGTCCAGTAGGGGCGCGGTTGCGGGAGAGTCACTTGTCCAGTAGGGGCGCGGTTGCGGGAGGGTCACTGTGAGTGAGGAGAGAGACGCCTCTTGGAGGGTTTGCGATCGTCGCGGTGGGGAGAGCTCAAGGCAGGAGGCGAAGGATGGTGCAGTATTGGCGCTAAAAGGGAAAGAGGGAGATTGTGATCGTATCATTGCAGCAGGAGGTGACTCAGGAGGGTGTTGAAGGATTGCAGAGTTGGAGGAAGAGCCGGAGCCGAGAGGATGGGCGTTACCTGGTGAGAGGCACCTTTTTCATCAACTCTCTTTATTCAAAAGAACGGTCAGTGCAGGGGGGGAGGGAGTTGAGCTTTAGCAAGGCAACCAGAACTGAAATCAAGAGCACTCAGTAATCTGGGATCTCCAAGGCAATTTCACATGTTAAATTTGTATTATATAGAGCAAAAAAGACGTCAAGAGCATCCCTCTTTGTCAGGAGCCTCCAGCATTTCTTGAATGTGGAATATCTAAGTTACTTAACACATTGCAAATCATTCTAAGGTAAAATGCTTGTGTCGGATTCGTCCGTTTTTATCTTAAATGATTTATTTCTGACACAATTACAGCTTCTTCTGACCAGTTCCCCTGTACCAGGTAAAAGCAATGACTGCAGATGCTGGAGACTAGATTCTGGATTAGTGGTGCTGGAATGAAGCCCTCCTGATGAAGGGCTTTTGCCCGAAACGCCGATTTCGCTGCACTTTGGATGCTGCCTGAACTGCTGTGCTCTTCCAGCACCACTAATCCAGTTCCCCTGTACTGTCAGACGTGAGTGTAACTGGAATCAACATGCATGTTAATATTTCGACCTCACAGAGGGCCTAAGATTCGAGACTTGCTTTGCACTTTCTGCTCTGAGTTGTAAATTGGACAAGGAGTTGGGTTGGTTTTTGTCTCCAGAGGATGCTGGGGGTCTGGAATATACTACCTGAAAGTGTGGCAGTGATAGAAATCCTCATCATGCTCATGAATATATATAAATTATACTTGTGGTTCCACAACCTACAGGCTTACAGGCCAAGATCTGGAAAATGGCATGGGCACAATGGGACCGAATGACCTCTGTCACAGCTGTCAATTTTCTACGTTTCAGAGGCATTTGGGTTGAAGGGGTCATTAGAGTTGCAGGAAAATAAAAGCAAAATACTGTGCATGCCAGCGATCTGAAATAAAATTCAGGAAACGCTGGGAGAAACTCAGCAGGTCAAAGGGCCTTTGTCATGAGAGAAACAAGCAGTAGGGTTTTGACTCATGAACTGTTCATATTGATCTCAAAACATCTCTCCAGAGATGCAGCCAGACCTGCTGAGTTTCTCTAATCCTTGTTTTTTTATATATCAAATGTCCATGTGGACACTCGCAAAGTTGGTCTAATCCTGCCAACACAACCCTTGTTTGCTTTTCCAAAATACAATACCTTGCATTTATCCAAATTATCTCCACTCAGTCCATTATGATCAAGATTCCTTGCAATCCTGGACAACCTTTCTCATTGTAATGTAGACAGGGAAACTGGCAGAATAGAATAGAGTCTTTACAGGAAGCATAGGATGAGGATTTATAGTTGAGGGAACTGTGGAAGTCAGGGGTTTACAGTGTATACCGGTGGCCAGCCCTATCCTCAGCAATGGAAACAGATGTTGAGGAAGTGAATTGAGTTGGATGATGATTATGCATCTTAAACCTCATTTTGGCCATTTGGCAACATAAGCTCATGGTTAGGCATCTGTCCCTCAGGTGATGTCTGCTTACTTCAAAGTAGTGGCAAGATCCTTCATGGATGCCATCTGCCTTTGCCACTTGCACTCCACAGACTGCTACCACGTCCTGATAAAGCTTGGTTCCCGTAATGAGATGCTGAGCTCAGCAGTGGACCAGTTCGAGTTTTTGCATTTTGAAGTGACATTGCATGAGGGATTCTCTAGCCCTTGCTGATTTATATAATGTCAAATGTGTCTGTCCATGTAGATGTCAGCAAAAGTTGGTTTTATCTCCCTGCCACACACAGCCAATCCCTTGAATAAAGACATGTTATAAGCATGGGGTTGGCCACCTGGAAATTATTCCTGATGAAAGACTTATGCCCAAAATGTCGATTCTCCTCCTCGGATGCTGCCTGACCTGCTGTGCTTTTCTAGCACCCCACTCTCGACCTGGAAATTACCCAGCGATTGGGTTCTCAATCCTGATTTTGAAAATCACCCTCAAATTATTGTGAGAGTGCAGCAAGGCACTGTCTTGTCTTTACTCTCACTTGTAGTTAGAATATTGTCTAACCTGAAGTTCATCAAAGTGCTGTTGGTAGCAAGAACGTTTAACGTTGATGAATACCAATGATTTGACTCTCATTTCTTTAGAATTTCAGCGTTATGCTGTCCAAAAAATTCTGTTTTCAATCCTTTATCTTTGTGTTGCATAACACAGCTATCCTTGAAAGGTTAAATATTTTAAAAACATAAAATGTCATATCATATCCACTAGAACTGCTTACTTTCATTGACAATCCTAACTATTGCACGCAACAGGTTTAAGTGAATAAACCGACCCATGTCAGCAATGATCCGAGGCAGCATAGTATTCAATATTCTAAAGCTATTGCCAATATCCTTGCTATGGAGCTCAAGTAATGTTACTAGTTTGGGCCAGACGGCATCCTGGAGGTTTAATTATATGATCTTTCACTCCCACACTCCCACTGTTGGCTGCCCAACACTCCCTTTTCTCCTGTACCAAGTATGACATCAACAGACTCAGGTACTCAATTGGGTGGTTCTGGACTCAAAATATCAGTTTTCCTATTGCTGAGGTCGGGGAGGGGGGGAGTTCCGACTCATCCATGGCGACCAGATATCCCAACCAAATCTGGTCCCATCTGCCAGCACCCGGCCCATATCCCTCCAAACCCTTCCTGTTCATATACCCATCCAAACACCTTTCAAGTGATACAATTGTACAAACCACCACCACTTCCTCTGGCAGCCCATTCCACACACGCACCACCCTCTGTGAAAATGTTTCCCCTTAGGTCTCTTTTATATCTTTCCCTTCTCACCCTAAACCTATGCCCTCTAGTTCTGGAAACCACCTCCCCAGGGAAAAGACCTTGTCTGTTAACCCTATCCATGCCCCTCATGATTTTGTAAACCTCTATAAGGTCAGCCCTCAGCCTCCGACACTCCAGGGAAAACAGCCCTCACCTATTCAACATCTCCCTATAGCTCAAATTTTCTAACCCTGGCAACATCCTTGTAAATCTTTTCTGAACCCTTTCAAGTGTTACAACATCTTTCTGATAGGAAGGAGACCAGAATTGCATGCAATGATCCAACAGTGGCCTAACCAATGTCCTGTACAGCCGCAACATGACCTTCCATACTCTGACCAATAAAGGAAAGCATACCAAATGCCTTCTTCACTATCCTGTCTACCTGCGACTCCACTTTCAAGGAGCTACGAACCTGCATTCCAAGGACTCTTTGTTCAGCAACACTCCCGAGGACCTTATGATTAAGTATAAATCCTGCTAAGATTTGCTTTCCCAAAATACAGCACCTCACATTTATCTAAATTAAACTGCATCTACCACTTCTCAGCCCATTGGCCCATGTGATTAAGAATCTGTTGTAATCTGAGGTAACCCTCTTTGCTGTCCACAACACCTTCAATTTTGGTGTCACTACGAACTTACTAATTTTACTTCTTCTGCTCACATCCAAATCATTTATATAAATGATGAAAAGTAGTGGACCCAACACCAATCCTTGTGGCACTTCACTGGTCACAGGCCTTCAGTCTGAACAACAACCCTCCACCACCACCCTCTGTCTTCTACCTTTGAGCCAGTTCTATATCCTAATAGCAAGTTCTCCCTGTATTCCATGAGATCTAACCTTGCTAACTAGTGTTCCATGGGGAACTTTGTCGAACACTTTACTGAAGTCCATATAGATCACATCTACCACTCTGTCCTCATCAATCCCCTTTGTTACTTCTTCAAAAATCTCAGTCAAGTTTGTGGGACATGATTTCCCACGCATAAACCCATGTCGACCACCCCTAATCAGTCCTTGCCTTTCCAAATACATGTACATCCTGTCCCTCAGGAATCCCTCCAACAACTTGCCCATCACTGAGGTCAGGCTCACCGGTCTATAGTTCCCTGGCTTGTCCTTACCACCCTCCTTAAACAGTGGCACCACGTTAGCCAACCTCCAGTCTTCCGGCACCTCACCTGTGACTATTGCTGATACAAATATCTCAGTAAGAGGCCCAACAGTCACTTCCCTAGCTTCCCACCGTGTTCTCGGGTACACATGATCAGGTCCTGGGGATTTATCCACTTTTATGCATTTCAAGACATCCAGCATTTCCTCTTCTGGTAATATGGACATTTTCAAGAAGTCGTCATCTGTTTCCCTACATTCCATGTCCTTGTAAATAGAAAGTACTGATGCAAAATGCTCGTTTATATTTGCCCCATCTCCTGCGGCTCCACACAAGGGCCACCTTGCTGATTTTTGAGGGGCACTATTGTCTCCCTTGTTACCCTTTTGTCCTTAATGTATTTGTAAATCCCTTTGGATTCTCCTTAATTCTATTTGCCAAAACTATCTCATGTCCCCTTTTTGCTCTCTTGATTTCCCTCTTAAGTATACTCTTCCTGTCTGTCCTGGGGATTTATCGACTTTTATGTGTTTCAAGACATCCAGTACTTCCTCCTGTGTAATTTAGATATTTTTCAAGATGTCACCATCTATTTCCCTACATTCTGTGTCTTCCATATCCTTTTCCACAGTAAACACTGCTGCAAAATACTCGTTTAGTATCTCTCCCATCTCCTGCGGCCTTGCTGATCTTTGAGGGGCTTTATTCTCTCTCTTGTTACCCTTTTGTCCTTAATGTATTTGTCATAACCTTTCTTTGATCATGAGCTTGGTTATTTGAGCTAATATTTCCTTATGTGACTCAACAGCCTGTTTTATTTTATAATGCTCCTATGAAGTGCTTTGTGGCATTTTATTATAGTGAAGGCGCTATATAGATGAAGGATGAAGTTGTAAAACATACTGTGGTGCTTCAGAAGGTCGCTAATTATTAACAGCTTTATCTTTTAGCCTTCTGACTGTTGATTCATTTCCTTTTGCTGGGAATATTAGTCAATCTAATTTCACTTTCTAAGTTGTAGTCATTAGTGCTCAACAATGTTTTCTGTAGGAGTAGGTGAGGGGACCTGGATTTTCAATTTAATTTGATTTTTCCCTAAAAATATACTTTATTCTTAAAATTTGTAAAGGAGCAGCACGTAGTAACGTGGAACTGATACTGCATTAAGTACAGTAAAGGTTGTTTTCTTTCCATACAGTGTGTGGCACTCTTGAGGTGCCTCTCAACACAATGAGAGCTAAAATTTATATCCAATTCATGTTAAGTATTCAACCCATTTTAACTTGGTTTCCACTCACTTGTTGTAAAATGGCAGGAGGCCCTGATTTTGTTTCTTTACCAGATGAGCCTTTGCAGCTGCTGTTTCTGGCTCTAGTGTAGTCCGTCAGCATGTAGTCCTGCCCTTTTGGAAAATGCCCGTCTGCAACACTTTGTCGTGGACACTCCTTGCAGTAGAGCCCTGGGAAGCTTTGGGCCATCCAAAGTGCAGCTGTCACTGAGTTGCTGATCGTACAGCACAGTTGTTGTTTATCTTAGTGTGTGCACATAGAGCACTCAGTTCTGTGTTTCAGAGCTTGCTGCTGGTCAAACAAGGTCTTAATTTTGTTTGAAAATTCTGCTGTTGAGATGTTCTACCAGATGATTTTCACAGTCTGCTCAGGGAATTCCATTTTTCTTTTCCAAAATATGTATTATTCATGGAATTTGTAAAACTATATTACAAGCCCTTTCTACTTAAATTACCAAATTTACAACAAAATTTGTCACCTCCGTTCATCCTGTTCCACTCTTGGGTGTTTCAATACAATTTTAATTGTACTAATATGTACAATATGCATTCCATGTTAGGAATGCCAATGATGAAATGCCATCAAATCAAATATTTTGGAAAGTGCCATAAAAATGAACTTCTCATTCTAAACCATGTTCCACTCTGAGATGTCTCAATGTAATTTCAATACTTTTGATATTCACAGTGTACATTCCTTGTCAGGTGTACAGCATGGTGGGTTCTACTGTTTACCAATCCCCCAGTATATCGTGACTGAAAGGCCTTAGACAGCGATCTGTCCACAAAACAGACACACAGGCATACACAGACACAGACACAACCACCCATCACCTCTGTGGTCTCTCTCAACACGTGTGTCCCTCCAACACGTAGCCCTGGATCTTGGAGTATGCCAGTCTGCAGCATATAGAGAGCAGCGTTTTGCACTGAAGGGCCAGCCTACAGACCAAGGCATTAGATGATTATTTAAATAGAAATGCCATTCAAATTAATGGCAAAAAAAAAGTAAGGGAAGGGCACTGGGTTATAATGCTTATTCAGAGAACTGGAGCAGATACGATGGGCCACACTGCCTCCATCTGCACTATAATTATCATGTGATTGTATGAAGCTTCAGACAGTCCAAAGGGTATCTTTCACCAGGTTGATAGTCCTACAGCCACATTTAATATTGTCTCAATGTGCATCCTTGAGAACAACCCGTAGGGTACAGAGCCCTTTGTGGCAGAGCTGCTCAAGACGAACCTTGACAAAAAAAACACTACTACTCTTCAGGGAACTGGATCTGATAGTTTCCAGTGTTGAATTTGCAGTTGCTTGTGTTGCTTTGTTTCTCTCCAGAGAATGCCAGTGCTTTTATGGTGGAGGTTCTTTACTGCAAAGTAACAAGCTGAGTGTTTGTTCCGACAGTGTAAAGTTATTTTTAGTTCCTTTCAACAGCCTGAAAGCTTTCAAAGTTACAGAAACAGAAGTGGCTACTGAAACGTGTCACTAGTCTACATCGCTCATCAAAGTAGACAACACACCAAGTGTAATCCTAAATATGTTGATCTCCTGGTTGCTTTTAGATCATTCCAACATCAATTCCCCCGATTTATTTCAAAACTTTTTCTGCATATACAGTGGATTAGTTGTGTAAAGACAGTTAAAACATTCCTGCCCAGAAATATTTCACTTATAGAGTCATACTGGCCCAACCAGCCTATGCCAACCATAATCCCAAATTAAACTAGGCCCACCTGCCTACGCCTGGCCCATATCCCTCCCAACATTTCCTATTCATTAACATATCTAAATGTCTTCTAAAATTTGTAACTGTACCTGCATCCACCAGTTCCTCTGGAAGTTCATTCCACCCACAAATCACTCTGTTTTTAAAGAAGAATTGCCCCTATCTCTTTCTTAAATTCTTCTCCTCTCTCCTGAAAAATATGCCTGAGTGTTGAAATCCCCTATGCTGAAAACTATGCACCATTGCCTTGAAATTCTCCACCCCTTTTTTTAATTTTTTAAATCTTTTAATTTTTTCAAGTCTAGAAGCTAATAACTACAATTTATTTTTGCAGTTTTCGCAATGGTAACACTTATCAGGGAAAAGAAAAGGTTTTAGAATTTCAGTAGTTTGAGTTATAAGTGTTTTTGGGAATGAATACACCACAAGTGTTCGAAGCTGTTCAGTCATTTTGCAAATTCTTCCAGAATTCCCTAGCTTCTGACCAGTCCCAAAGGTTGAACAGTTACTCAAAAAAAGGCAGGTGAGAGAAATTATAGCCAGTTATTCTTCTATCAATACTCAGGAAAATTCTGAAATCTAATAGTCGAGGCATGATAATTGGGGAGTTGTAAAATCATAATGTAATAAAGCTGATTCATCGCTGATTTATGAAAAGGAAATGGTATTTAGCCAGCAATAAGTTTTATGAGGGCGTAACTAGTCAGTTAAGTAAAAGGGGCCAGCGGAGATAATATATTTTGATTTCCTAAATGGGGAAGGGAACACGGGCTGTGAAAGGATTTGGATGGGTGAAGTGAGTCTCGCAGCACATTCTAGATGGAATACTGGTACAATGCCTCAGATTCCGGTTAAGTAAAAACTGGTGATATATGAATACAGTTTAAGAAGCCAAGCTGCCGTGAGCACTTTTTAAAAAAAAATTCACCCATGAGGTGTGGAAATCACTGGCTCGATCAGCATTTATTGCTGAAGCCTAGTTCCCTTTTGAGAAGGTGGTGGTGATGAACTTATAGTCAATGTGCTGTAGGTAGACCCACAATGCCATCAGGGAAGGAATTTTAATAACTACTGTGTAAAATAACGGATGGGCATGCTGACTAGCTTCTGTGCCGAGCTTTTATTTTATTGGGGGTAGGGGGATGTACTTTCGAAGGTTTATACTGCTGGACTTCTTATTTCCTTATTTTTCTTTTTTCTCCTTCCTAAGAATTTGTACTGACGAATCTGTACCTATGTACCTTTGTAGTTAAGATACCGCATAAGTGGTGACTTGTAAACTTTTCACTGTACTCATGTCAGTACACTTGACAATAATGGGGTAAAAATAATGCTGATTCAATTCATTCATAGCCCTGGTCCTGAGTTGCTGGTTTTGAGACATGCTACTGGATAATGTGGGAAAATGTGAAGTTGTTTGCTTTTTGTTAGGATGAATTGAAAGGCAGAATATCTTTCAAAAAGTTGAGATACTTGGAAATATTGATGTTCAGAGGGACTTGGGAGTCATTTTAATCACTGAAAGTTAACACATAGGTACAGATAATATTTAAGAAGAAACAAATGTTAACCCCTAAGACAGTGGAATGTGCAAGTCACAGAACCCCAACTGTGTGGAAGCAGGCCATCCGGCCCATCCTCAACAGTTCAAACCAACCCTTCACGGAGCATTCACCCTGATATTTCCCCACCCCATCCCAATCCCTGTAACCCTACACATCCCTGGACTCCATGGGCCAATTTAGCATGGCCAATCCACCTAATCTGCAAAATCTGCGAACTGTGGGAGAAACCAGGAGCACCCAGAGAAAAACCTGCACAGGAGAGAGAGTGCAAACTCCACTCCCTGAGGTTGCAACCAAACCCAGTTCCCTGGTGCTGTGAGGCAGTAGTTGCCACCCTTGTATAGTGGAGTTGTACAGGAGCTCAGTGAGAACACATCTGAGATGTTGTATATAGGTTTGCTTGCCTTATCCAAGAAACAATACACCTGTTTTAGAGCACAAACAAAAGAAAAATCTAAGAATAAGGTGTTTGTCTGGGGAGGGATAGAGTAAACAAGACTTAAATTACCCAGAGTTTCGAAGAATTAGAGGTCATAGAGTCATAGAGATGTACAGTATGCAAACAAACCCTTCGGTCCAACCCATTCATGCTCACCAAATATTCCAACCCAATCTTGTCCCACCTGCCAGCACCTGGCCTACATCCCTCCAAACCCTTCCTATTCATATACCCATCCAAATGCCTCTTAAATGTTGTAATTGTACCAGTCTCCACCACTTCCTCTGGCAGCTCATTCCATACACGTACCGCCGCCTGCGTGAAAAAGTTGCCCCTTAGTCTCTTTTATATCTTTCCCCTCTCACCCTAAACCTATGCCCTCTAGTTCTGGATTTCCTGACCCCAGGGAAAAGACTTTGTCTATTTATCCTATCCATGCCCCTCATAACTTTGTAAACCTCTATAAGGTCACCCCTCAGCCTCCGACACTCCGGGGAAACAGCCCCTGCCTATAGCTCAAATCCTCCAATCCTGGCAACATCCTTGTAAATCATTTCGGAACCCTTTCAAGTTTCACAACATCTTTCCGATAGGAAGGAGACTAGAATTGCATGCAATATTCCAACAGTGGCCTAACCAATGTCCTGTACAGCTGCAACATGACCTCCCAATTCCTGTACTCAATACTCTGACCAATAAAGGAAAGCATACCAAATGCCTTCTTCACTATCCTATCTACCTGTGACTCCACTTTCAAGGAGCTATGAACCTGCACCCCAAGGTCTCTTTGTTCAGCAACACTCCAGGTGGTTTCATTAAACACACAACTCTTAAGGGAGAGATGCTGGGACCTATTTACCCTGGCTCGGCGAATTTAGAACTAGGGATCCTAGTTTCAGACTGAAGTGTCAACCATTTAGGACTGCGATGAGGAAATATTCCTCCATTCAAAGAGTTGTGGATCTTTGGAATTCTCCACTTCAGAAAGCTATGGAGACTCAGTAACATAATTGAGATGAGATGAAATGGAACCTTTGGATAGTTAAGGAATGGACAGGTATGGGAATAGTGTGGGAAACTGAAGTCGAAGATCACCTGTGATCTCGAGGGGCTGAATGGCTGACACCAGCTCCTGTTTCTTATGCTTAGAATTTATGACCTCAATTGTTTTAAGTAACACACAATCTGATTTGTACAGGTTCCAGTTTCACCCTCAAACCAATCTGGTTGGTTCTGTCAGTTTCTATTCCTTGTTTGTAAGTGATCTGATTGGATCAGACAGTTCTCATTTCCTGCTTCCTAACGGATTTGGTTTGAACCAATAGTCACTAATCAAGTGATTTTCTTTTCCCTCTTCTGGATACTGACTGTACAAAGTGAAAGGAAAGCTGTGTATCTGAGGACCTGTTGTAAGGGATCTGCATCAGAAACTTGAGAGGGCTAGCCCCTTCTCTGTGCAAGTATAAGGATTAGTTCCTAATCAGTGCCAAGGTACAATAACTGCTGTAACGGTACTGGGCCCAAACCTGTTGGTCATGCATTCAGATTCCACTATGACAAATTGTGAAATGGGATTTGTGTGCTCATGTGAAGGACAATGCTGTCTTTAGTAAACCTGCCCACACTAAACCCCACCACCACCACCCCCCAAACTTTTATTGAAAGCGGCCTGCTGGCCCCATGGATCACTCTAGTCAAGTAGTGATTAATTGCAACATTGAAATGGTCATTTTTCAGGAGGATTTTCCAGCTCTGTACATCAGATAATTGGGACATTTAGGGTTTCCTTAGTTGAGGTAAATGTGAGCTTTGATTTTAATTGATCAGACAATGGTGTGTTCTTGCGTTTGGGTTTAAGGGTGCTCTTGTAGGGAAACAGTAGCATTCCTATTTCTGAGACAGAGGGCCCAGGTTCAAATCCCACCTGTTCCAGAGATTGTCACATGTCTGAACCTTGATTAAAGAAGTCTATGATGCTTGGATAGCTTGCTCAACCTTTTGCATTGGACTCGAAAACGTCTTACGCATCTGTATCCCACAGATAGGGAGATCTTTCAGGATGTGAGGTGAAAGAATAGAATGGAAATGCAAAACTCATTACTTTGCTCTCTCTGCACTCCCAAACTTAAAATGCTGCATGTGAATCTGTGCTGAGTTTTGTTAATCTGCTGATTCTCATTTGCAGCGTTTCCCAGATTCCTGCAGTTGAGGGGAAGAGTGTCCAGCAAGCGGTGGAGATGCTCACCAAAAAACTGGAGCTATTGGGTGCTGTTAAGCAGGGGACCTTTTGCGTGGACTGTGAAACCTATCATGCAGGACCGACTGTAACCATCCCAGGTAACTGTCACAAACACTGAAGACCCAGGAGTCCTTTTCTGCCATGTAATAATTTGTGATCATTTCTTCACATGGTGTAAAATGTAAAGGGACACACTGGCACAGCCTGCAGAGCCCTGCAAAACATTTTGAAGCAAAGTTGGCATCTTTGCCGCAACACTTGTAAGTCCTAATCCTATCCTTCTTGCCCCACTTCTTTTAACACTCCCAGGTCACGCTTCTTTCTATGCATTTCTGATTTCCCCCCCCCCCCCCCCCCCAACTGTCCCTGTCCCATGCTTTGTACTTTGCTCTTCAGTTCCCCTTGCCTTTTGTTTCATTTCTCCACCGACCTCCTTCACCTGCTGCTGCCCCTAGCCTTTGGCAATCAGCCATTTGCCACAGGCTGTTGACCTCTGCATGCCAGGTGCATCAACGTTTGCCAATCTTTGCCCACCAGATGGACCTAACAGCCAATCAGAACTGTGAAAACTGCATATTGTTGTTACGGATAGTGTAACTTCACAAGCTGCTGACTTGGAAAATTGATACATAAAGTAAGTTTTGCAAAATGTTCCTGTCCTTTTCGAAAACCAGAGCAATTTCTCTGAATTGTTTCACAAGACGGTGCAGACTAGATGTTGTTATAACCAGGTTTTTGTTTTGAGGACAGAATCAGTCCATTTTTCCTAATCCCTGATTTGGCTGCAACAAAAATTTTTTGGTTGTTTTTTACAAGCTGCAGTATCACACTAGTAACAAAACGCAATACTTGCCAAAGGTTTGCAGCCAGTTGTGAGTTTTTCTTGAGTAAAATGCAGTGGAATTTTATTACTCATTAACATGAAAAAGAAATAATAAAACATGACATCAAACACACACACACAAACTTAAGTGTAAAGTTTGAAAGGGAGAGTGTGTCTGGAATAAAATTGCTTCAAGGCAATTTAAAATCAGAGTTGTTACAGCATTCAAAAAAAGGCCCTTCAGCCCATCATGTCTGCACACATCATAAGTATTTATATTCTAATCTAGTTCTGACTTCATTTTCTTTTCCAAGTTGGATAATCGATAAGTGACTTTCATCTTAATATGCGTAACATCCAGAAAGTTAGGAGGAGGACAGCAGCAGAATAATTGCTGCAAACTTGAAAAATCTATGATTGAAAATCTTGCGTCATTCTGCGGTTCAATTTCTGAAGTGGTGGACAGAAAATATTACTACCTCCGTGTAACACAAACAGTTGAATGGCAGTTTCTTCTACACCATGTTGGAAACCCAGGAGGTTTAAATCCACTCACTAAATGAAACAAACTGTCCTTTGTTTTAAGCTAAATGGGTTGCTCTCCATCTGTCTGGCAATAAAAGTAATTAGAAAGATTGGTAGGATGTTGACCTTTGTCTTAAGTGGCTGGATAAAATGAGGTGGAAGTTTTATTCTGCTATATGAAGCTTCAAGTAGTCCCCATTTAAAATACTGGCTTGAAGACGAGTAATTTTCAAAATGAGCTAGGCCATTCAGGAGTGATTTAACAAATCAGTTCTCCCCAAGTGGTGTAAATCTGTAATAGTCTCTCTCTCTCTCTCTCTCACTCTCTCTCTCACTCTCTCTCTCACTCTCTCTCTCACTCTCTCTCTCTCCACCCCTACCCCACCGAAAAAACTGTTGAAGCTTTCATGATCAATTGACACCTTCAAATCTGGGATGAATAGATTATCACTGCTGCTCTTTACAGAGACGCTGCTGAGTATTCCCAGTGCTTTCTATTTTTATTTATGGTATCGTGTTCACTTCTGGGCACCATAACTTCAGGAACAAGATATTAGCCTTGGAAGGGCTGGAGCGCAGAAGAAACATTTTTTTTTCACTCATGATTGAGGGTGCTGAGCAAGCTCATTGAATGGACAGAAGCAAAAAACCTTCAACATGTAAAATGAAATAGCCCAGGAGCTGGAGAGTTGGATGAGGCTAAATTGCTACTTGACAGCCATGTGGCCTTTTCCATGCTGTGATTTTCTTCTGTTTCATCATAACGGTGCTGGAGCTAATAGGGTTAAATTATGAGTATAGAATGTGTGGACTAGACTTGCATGTTTGAGTGTAGAAGATGAAGGAATGATCTATTTCAAAATATTTCTGATAAAAAGAATTGAAAGAACAGATAGAGAGAAGCTATTTTCACTTATAGTGCAGAACAAGGGGCATTGCCTTAAACTTAGATGTATCCAACTCAGGGGTCATGTCAGGAAGCACATCTTCACACAAGTGTTGGAAATCTGGAATTCTTAGCACTCGCTCGCTCGCCAGCCCCCTGAACTTAGACAGTTAAATACAGATTAGCTGTGTCTTAATTAATGGACTGAATGGCCTACTTTCCCTTACATGCAAATGTATATGCACCCAGCAAGAATCAAAGGCTAGAGATGGGGAGAGGAAGTTTGGGTTTCTTTTGCTTTCTTGATCAGAATGTCAGATTATTTAGAAAATTGGTATGAACGTTCTCAATGTCAAATTTTTCATGATCAGAGCCTTGCTGAGAGATAATGTCACCAACCTTGGAAGTGGAACTTGGCAAAGAGCTGAACGGAAGGCAGATAGGTTTTCTTCAGAAGAAAGGATTGTGTCTTATTTTGGTTTGTGCGTTTCTAACTGCTATACCTCATTACAGCTGCTTTGAAACATCAGGAATCATTATAGGTATGATGTCTGCTGGTATTGATGTACATAAAACTACCTCAATAATATTAAAGCAATTCACATTCACAGTCACCACATTGGTGTCCCTAAGATGTTTATAAAAACTATCTTGAAAGACTGAACTGCTTGAAAGTTTGAGTGGTTCTTCATAGTACATAGAATCACTTATGTTGCCTTGGGCTTACCCATTCAGGAATGCAGTAGAACATGGTCTTTAAATGCTATTTCTATTGATGTTCGGTATGGATTCTCAGTTTTAGAATGCGAGACCTTTGAAATACTTAAGTGAATTCACTCGTGTAATGTCAATGCATGCAATATGTATTAGACATTTTCTTTTATAAACTTGGAGTGTATTTTGATGCCTTCCTGCATTACAATTTTGTCTTGCTTAAGCGTTTCCAATCTACTGAATTCAATGTTCATTTGCTGAAACAAACCTCAACCAGTGATCTCTAGAGGGTGAGCATCTGCATTTGATTTTGGTGTTCATGAGCTCGGGAGAAGGCAATCAGCCAGAATTCTGGTTTTTGTTTGCCATCCATTGACTCTTAGTAGAAAACACATATGCATTGAGAGAGGAGAGAGTCGTGAAAATTTATATGATAACTTGCATGGATGAATAGCCTACCATGTCCTACTATTTAACTGTGGAATAGCTTTCAAGGTGTAGTATCAGCAGGTGATCCAATGCCCGTGGAATTTTAAGCCAGTCTGAATCAGTGAGTGCCTTCAGAAGAGGAAGCGGCTCAATTAATAAGTGATGTAAATCTCCTGCAGAGTGTAGTTAGAACTCTAAATACTGTGTGTGTGTTAGAGAGCATGATTTATTGCATCTTTGTTAGACAGCTGCAACACCCACCCTGAACTCAATGTGACCTTTGTGAGGCTGGATGTGTAACGAGGTCTTAAATCTCTTCTTTTGCCTTGTGCTCATTAATTCTAATGATATCCATCCTACTTTTCATCAGGGCAGGCTGCAAAGTTCATGTATGTTATGCACAACACAGAATATCCTCTCAGCTGCTTTGCACTTTTTGAAAACGGCCCCTATTTGGTGGCAGACTCAAACTTTGACACGTTGATGATCAAACTGAAGGGGTTTTTCCAGAATGCAAAAAGCAGCAAGATAGAGAGCCGTGGACCTCGCTACCAATACGGCGACTTCCTAATAAAGGTGGGGACAGTCACCATGGGACCAAGTGTGCGTGGCATATCAGTTGAGGTATGTTCATTGATTTCAACTGCAGGTACTTGTTCTTCACACCGTTGTATTTTCCTGGCATTGTTTCTGGAGGATTCTTTGCCAAAATATTGTTTTAACTTTACATTTATGTGATAATTAAAAAAGAAAAGTGCTCCCTTTGCTCTTCTTCAAAGCCTACTTTTATTTTTCTATGTTTAATGCATTGGTTTAGTTGAGTGTAATGTTGCATTTTGGTAGGTTTAGCAGGGCAGCACGAACACGTTTAATGGTAGGGTCCTGGGGGTGCAGTTACATAGATCCTTGAAAGTGGATTCACACACAATACCCAGGGTAGTGAAAAAGGCATTGGGACTTTGTGTACAGCCATACAGGACATTGAAGAGGCCACTTTTAGAATACTGTGTACAATTCTGATCGTCATTCTACAGGAAGGATGTAACCTTGAGAGGGTGCAGAAAAGACTTACAAGGATGTTGTAGACGGTTTGAGTTACAGGGAGAAGCTGAAGAGGCTGGGCTTTCTTTCCATGGCTGAGGGTGACCATGGACTGGTTAATGAAATCATGAGTGGCATTGGTAGGGTGAATAGCCAAACTCTCTTTGTCAGGTTAGGGGGAGTCCAAAACTAGAGGCCATAGACTTCAGGTGAGAGGGAAAGATTTGAAAAGGATCTCGGGGTAAGTTTTTCATGCTGAAAGTGATGCATGTATGGAACTGTGAGGAAGTGGTGGAGGTGAATATAATTACAACATTTAAAAAGCATCTTGATGGATACATGAATAAGAAGGGTTTAGAGGCAATTAGGAATAGGTCAGTTTGGGATGCCTTGTTGGCGCGGATGAGTTGTTTCTGTGCTATATTGCTCTGACTAATAAAAAATTATGTTTTCAAAACACATGCTAAGCAATGTATGCTCTACCCATGGGGTATTTGATCAAGAGAGAGATTCTAATGAGGGTGCTAAAGGTAGTGAGATGGAAAGGTGTATAATAGAGGGTATTCCGGAGTTCAGAGGCCCAAGCCCTAAAGGCATGACTATCAATGATTGAGCAATTAAAATTGAGGATACAGAAGAAGCCAGAATTAGAGGTGACAGATGCTTTTGAGGGCTGAGAGTCTGAAAGAGGCTACGGAGATATGTAAGTCAGGAAGCACAGAACTTGGTGCAAGGTAAGATGTGGGCAGCAGCATTCTGGATAATTGCAAATGCAAAGTAGTATTTTGACTTGGGTGGGAGCCACAAGGAATATTGAGAATTTTCATTTTTTGTAATTAAACAATGTATCTTCTGAGTGAAGACTTGTTTGTTCCTTACGAGAATGCTTGTAGTAAATTGCAGTTTGCAACAGCTTTGATAGAGCAGATGCTTGGTAAAATGTTCCATGTTGAGTGAGTTCCCAGTGCCTTCCCCCATGCAACTTTATTCGGTTAACTGTCTGTGACAGGAGTGGCTAAAGGTGCAATCTGTGTCGATTCCGTCCCTTGATGAGCAAACTTGAATCACTCCTTGTGCCAAATGGGGTTGTGGGGAGGGGAAAGGAAAAGGGATGTTGGTTGGTAGAGATTGGTGGGGAAGGTGAAAAATCAATTGTCCCTTTTTTTAGTAATTACAACAATATATATTTTATTAAAACTTGAAATCAGAATGGGTGGTCTACGAAAAGAAATTGGATAACTCCTGACTCTTTAGTTTAACAAAGGTGCTGGACTGATGTCCCTAAACAATGACAGAGGTTTGGAAGTCTTTCCACGAAGGGCAGTTCATGCTAGTTCAGTGTTAATTTTTTAAATCTAGATAAATGCATTTTTATTTAGCAATGGTATTGAGGGAGATGGACCAAATGCAAGTATTTAGAGTTAGGCCACTGACCATCCTTGATTTCAGTGACTAGCAGAATAGGCTGGAGGGGCTGAATGGCCTACTCCTGATCTCATGTATCCCTTCTTCCACTTTCTCTGTGACATCTGTTTTTAGTCTTCTCTTGGCCTATCCTGGCCGTGACCTGACCGTACATAAGAGATAACTTGCAGTTAAGTAAGATCTACATAAGAGTAAATATTGTGTTTTTCAAAATTTCAGGTGGAGTACTGTCCTTGCATTATCTC
Organism: Hemiscyllium ocellatum; assembly: GCF_020745735.1. NCBI lineage: Eukaryota > Metazoa > Chordata > Chondrichthyes > Orectolobiformes > Hemiscylliidae > Hemiscyllium > Hemiscyllium ocellatum. The sequence goes on along the minus strand of NC_083426.1, from coordinate 15,455,201 downwards.
CAATGACTGTTGGAATCTCATGATGGAATTCATGCAAAGTTTCATGGGAAGCCATACACCCGGGATACCTTCTGTATTCTCAACAAAACATGATGGAATTTATACACCAACAGACACAGCTATTCAATACATGGAGCTGTTCAATAAGATCCGGAAACAGCAACAGGCCCCTGTGTCTGGAATTAGATAGACTACTTCAGTGTGGGAAATCTGAATTGAGTTGCATATGAACTTCATACTTTATATATTTTGTTACTTTTTGCAGTCTAAACCACATTCTTGCAAAAGTAAATAGCACATGCTCAGTATGGAATGTTCTAGGAGTCATTCAAGGTGCTGCAAAAAGTTTGCACAGTACTTTCTGCTTCAAAGGAACAGAAGGTGTAGCCAAGAAAAATTGTTTGTTGCTTTACCCCTCCATCAACAGATGTGGCCATTCAGCATCTGGGTGTCATTTTCCAATATGATCAGTGAAATCTTCCTGTATGTTATTTTTAATCTCTCCTCTAACCCCACTATCCCAACTCTGCTCACATTGATTCCCTTGTTTGGAATGTTTTTGGAGCAGAATTGTTCAATTAAATACGGCACAACCTGAAGAGATGACTCTGTGCTTTTGCAATTTCAAGCTTGACAACCTTAAAACAAGTGGTGAGTGGAAGCTGTCAGCAAAGATCTGAAGGGAACGTACAGCCTTATGAAGAAGCATCAGTGGACCCAAAACATTAACCCTGCTTTCACTCCATGTGCTGCTGAGATTTTCCAGCAGTTTCTGTTTTGTTACAGCCTTTTGTTTGACTGCACATCCAATGATTTGATTTGAAAGTCATGTGAGTGATTCAGACTCCCTGTCTGACTGTGGGTCATGTGGGGGGGGGTTAGAAATTCAGTGGCAAAGGAGAAACACTCTCCAGCTCCTAACAACTGAATAATCTTTAAACAAAACCAATGTTGGAAATCCGAAATAAAAATAAAGTGTGACAAATTTTCAGTAGTATATGCAGTCTCTGTGCAGAGAGAAAACTGCTGATAAAAGGTCATTTTGAATGTTTACTCTTTTTTACTTGCAGATGCTGCTTGACCAGAATATTGTCTGTATTTTCTGTTCTGATAAATAAATTCTTAATGTCTTCCTGTGCTACTGTACAAGTCACAAGCTCAATGAAGATAAACTGCTTTGCTTTAGATTAGGGCTGAAAGATTGTCTTAGGCTTTGTAAATGCCTTTTTCTTTTGCCGGTTCATGCTGGCAAATGAACTTACCGGCTTTGTAAAATTAGTGAGATAGATTTTAGTTTGTGTTAAAGTCTACATTGGATCAACATCGCAAGCACAGGCTGAGGAGCGAATTTAAAACAGAAGAATGCCCCATATCTGACCAGTTGACCCCAACTGAAGCAATTGTGTGCGCTTCTGGAGTGGACAAGAATGCTGCTTGTGACCAGACAGCCTGCTGAAGGCAGATCTGCATGTGAATGGTGCCCCTTGTGTGAGATGCTGGTCAACTGCTGATGCTTTTGGGTGTCTCTAAATTTTGCCTATTAAACGTTTGAAATTCTCTACAATTGTATCTATCATTGAATCTGGCTAATGCTGCTGCTTTTAAAAGAAAATCAAAAGAATTTGATGTGTTCGCTTTTTGCTTGTTGAGTGTCTGAACTATCTTCCAACTGGATAGTAATTAAAACTGGGGATAATTACTTTTTCTCTATCTCTGGTCAAGGAGGTCTAAAGAACTACATGGTGTTCCATCTACCCAGATTGGCAAACTCAAAGCAAGAGTAAGGGAAGGATCACAATAACCTGGATGTCTCCATTCCCTACTGCAATGAGATTCTTGAGGGCCATCAAAACAATTTATGGAACACAACTTATTCCCAAAAGTAAGATAAAACATCAATACAGTGGGGAGGTGAGGAAATCCAATTTTATTGCAATGAGATTTTAGATGCCTTAATTCTGAAGCTCATTATATCTCTTGTTTAAATCTATCCAGACTGTTATGTAGCATGTTGTATTTGTGCAATGATTAATGGTTTTATCTATTTCTGAAAAAGACAATTCGTTGATGGAACAGATCACTCCACTACTGCCAGAGATTGAGATAGTGTCATAAACTACAAAGGCACACCATGAAATGACTTACCAACAATGTCAATTTTGGGAGGTGTTTGTGCTCTGAATCCTTTTGAAAAGTACAAGACCTACAGTGTGCTGATTGTAGAGAATTTGTGTTGATTTTGTACTGAGGATTGCTACAGTGGAATTGTTGGATTTATGAAGTGCTTTTGTGTCATATGATGACTGGATGAGCAGTAAAAGTGAGATTTAATTAACTGAGCAAATAGACAAACAGAATAACCTGTCTGCTGAAAAACAAAAAGAAATACGAATATGTTAGAAATATGATACAAAAATAAAATGCTGGAAACGTTCAGATTGTTTACAACAGGTGGAGACAGCTCTGATGAGGGGTGCACATCTGAAATGTAAACAAGTCTGTGATTGTTCTTATTTTTTTTCTCCCCACATCAACATTTCAGTTCTCATACTGACTGTTCTTGAGATAAGGAAGAGATTTTTCCAGTTCTTCAGCAACTTGTTAACATGCTTCCAGTGAAGACCTGGATAGAATGTTACTATGGTTACTTGGTCATGACAAGCACCAACCTTTAATTGAATTAATTCCCTACATTTGTAAGTAGAACATCCCAAGAAGTTTCACAGGATCATAAGATAACGAAGGCACTTAGCCAACAAATAAGGTAGGATAGGTGACCCAAACCTTGATCAGCAAGGGGATTTTTAGGAACCGCCTTCAAGGGAGAGAGCAAAGCAGAAATATTTGAGAATTCCATAACTTTGCTGGCAGACAGCTGGAAGAAGTAGAAGGTAGAAAACATGCAAAACCAGAATTGGAGGCATGGGGACAGCTGTTGCAAGGTTTGAGGAAGTTACTGAAATAAGCCTTCTGTCATCAGATAGCCAGTCGTTATGCTTTTGACTGGGTTCAGTGGATAGAAATGAAGACTGGGGATAATTTCTCTTTACCTATCTCCTGGTCAAGGAATACTAAGGAAATATCCTGCTCCACCTGCTCAGATTAGCAACTTGAAGGATCCTGAGAGCCTGGATGTCTTAGTTCCGTACCACAAAGAGATTTTTGGCTATCCTCAGGACTCTTTCTTTGCATGTATATTTCTGCTCAATTGATGCAATATGGGAATAAATATCCAAATAACCTTTTAAAACAGGGACAATAAAAGTCCCCAGCTCTAAGATTCTCCCTTACAAGGAAAAATATCATCTTAGTCTCCACCCTGTCAAGTTCCCTTGGAACATTTTTGTTTTAATAAGATTACTTCTTATTCGTTTGCTGAACTTTATCTGGAGTGCTTTCAATGCAAATATATCCCTCCTTAATAAAGGGACAAATACTGCATGCAGATCTCTAGGTACAGTTTCGCCAATGCCTTAGAACATAGAAAAGTACAGCACAGAACAGGCCCTTTGACCCACAAAGTTGCGCTGAGATTTAATCCTAGTGTCAAATATAGTAACAACCTACGCACCCCTCAACTCACTGCTATCCATGTGCATGTCCAGCAGTTGCTTAAATGTCCCTAATGATTCTGCTTTCACCACCACAACTGGCAACACATTCCATGCATTCACAACTCTTTGCATAAAGAACCTACCTCTGACGTCTCCTTTGTACCTTCTTTCTAATAACTTCAAACTATGACTTCTCGCACCTATCAATCCTGCCCTGGGAAAAAGTCTCTGGCAATTGACTCTATCTATCCCTCTCATTATTTTGTACACCTCGATCAGGTCTCCTCTCTAACTCCTTCTCTCCAGAGAGAAAAGTCCAAGCTTATTCAACCTTTCTTCATAAGGCAAGCCCTCCAGCCCAGGCAGCATCCTGGTAAATCTTCTTTGCACCCTCTCCAAAGCCTCTGTATCTCTCTGATAGTAGGGCGACCAGAACTGGACACAATATTCCAAGTGTGGTTTCACCAGGGACTTGTAGAGCTGCAGCAAAACCTCGTGGCTCTTAACCTTGATCCCCCTGTTAGTGAAAGCCAGCACACCATATACTTAACAACCCTATCCACGGATGGCAACTTTGAGGGATCTATGTACTTGCACACCCAGATCCCTCTGTTCCTCTACACTGCCAAGAATACTGTCTTTAATCCTATATTCAGCATTTGAGTTCGACCTTCCAAAATATATCACTTCACATTTATCCAGGTTGAACTCCATCTGCCATTTCTCAGCCCAGCTCTGCATCCTGTCTATGTCGCACTGCAGCCTGCACTAGCCCTTGACACTTATCAATGACACCTCCAACCTGTACAGTTGTAGCAAGGTTTTCCTACTTTAATGCTGCATTCCCCTTCCAATCATAGTGATGTCTGCTCCCCTCCTCAAGAAGTCAGCATGAGTAACCAACTTATTAGCACCATCTGGTATATAGCCCAACAGCGCAGGAGGCCAATCATGTTTATTGTGCCTGTGCTGAGGAATTAATAAATAAAAGCAATGACAATCTGTTTTTGTTGTTTATGATGTTGACAATTAGCAATAGAAACTAGGATTGGGAGCACCTCATGCTACCAACAGGTGGTGGCAACTTAAGACTCTATGTGTGTGTGTCTTTCTCTCTCTCTCTCTCTCACTGTATGCCTTGTGCAGCTGACAAGACAGCCTGTGGAGTTACCAGCTGTAAATGTATCTTTAATCTTATGCCAGATTCTTGGCACTCACCTGGTTCAGTTCTGAAAAGTCAGAGACTGATGAGTGCAGCTAATTAGTTTTAACATGATATGCAAAATATTGCTGTTTCAGTGTCTGTTCCCAAATGGAATGACTGACAAGGTCAGTGGATCCTACATGTTTTGAGTTTCAGGCATGACACGTTGATGTGTTTAAAAACACCTTCTTTCAATGTTTTTATCTTTTTAAAAAGTGTATTGCCAATTGCTATATTATTTCCCAATTTCTTGTCCCAAGACAAACATCTGTCAACAGAGGGGAGTTATTAAGAATTGTAAGGCTGAACATATGGAAGTGTTTATTTTTACAAGTAATGTACATCAAAGTGGATCATATTTTTCAGACAAGATTTCCATTGCACGCACTTACTTTTCTGTTACACCTGTGTCAAGTTTGTTTTGAAGCACTTTTCAAATGCCATAAAGTTTTTGCAGCCTCTACAGTAGCATTGTAGTCAGCACAGACAGCACTTACATTGTTAAGTGGGTTTGTGGGCACCATCACTTAAAGATTTGTTCTCCATTGACTGAATTGGCAAATATGAAGCCTCTGGGTGCAAACAGACTTGGAATACAGGCATGGAAAATTATTTAGAAAAAAACTAGTATTGTGATTACTGATCTCAGTTGGGTGACAGCAGTGATCAAATATTGACACATACATATCCTGGACCTCAGTATATTGTTCATGGTTCTTGAGTTGTTGCTGTCTGGTTTTGGAGATATGCGAATATTTGACAAGGGCAGGCTTTCAGCTTGCAGTAAATGATGCAGGTATAGGTTAGGATTTTATTTTATGCCTCATGTTTTCACGATCTAGAATTCAATACCTCAATAGATGCAGGATTAGGCTGTTTCTGAGCCTGTCCACCATTCAATAAGATCATAGCTGATCTAATTTCGGTCTTTACTCCACTTTCCTATCTGTCTCCATAAGGGAAAGTGAGGATGGCAGATGCTGGAGATCAGAGCTGAAAAATGTGCTGCTGGAAAAGCGCAGCAGGTCAGGCAGCATCCAAGGAGCAGGAGAATCGACGTTTTGGGCATAAGCCCTTCTTCAGGAATGAAGAAGGGCTTATGCTTGAAACGTTGATTTTCCTGCTCCTTGGATGCTGCCTGACCTGCTGCGCTTTTCCAGCAACACATTTTTCAGCTCAGTATCTGTCTCCATAAGCCTTGATTATTTGTTTTCTTTGATGAAAGGAAACTGACTTTGCCCTGAATGATTCAGCCTCCACAGCCCTCCCAGTAGCCACCCTTTAGAGGGAAGTAAAAAGTTATCTCACTCTTAAATGGGAGAGCTTAGATTTAATATCACCTTTCATTGGATGTTTCCTTGGAAAGGAAAGCAGTTGTAGGGCTATGGGGAAAGAATGGGAATCAAATCAAATTTGATTTTTTTTTTCTAAATAGCTGACAAAGGCAGAGTGGACTAGGTGGCCTCCTTTCAGTGCTATGACATTCAATTATGCTCTTAAATAGCCTTCTGAAATGACTGAGAGATCACTCTTGGGGTAGGCCTCTAGGGAAAGGTACAATGATGGCAGCTGACATTTTGGAACTCAACTCTCAGTAGGAAAAAACTGACCAGAGAGTGGAGAGAATTGGATGAGTGGAAGGTGGGAGAGGGGATTTAGTTTTAAATAGAGTGTCTAACAAAACAAGAGAGAAGGAAACTCACCAAAAACCAGTCACTGGGAATGGCAGTGTTTTATATGACATTTTTAATGCATTTCATTCTTGCTGCAAAAATAAAGTTAGATTGTAAACTTGTTTAACAAAATTATTAGATCTAATTATGAATGTCTACAGAATCTGGATCCCATTATGTTCCAGACATAATGGTTACAAATTAAAAACATGTTTCAATAACAAAGCTGATCATTTGATAATTGCCTCTTCTAAGCTGCACTTAACAAAATTACAGAAGTTCAGATACCTTGCAGTTGAGGTCAGGAAATAACATATTTGCCTGTTTAGACCACTGACCCTTTGGAAATATTTCAGGCATGATCTTGAAAGGGACAGGCCAGGTTAGCACACAGTGTTGCAGCAGACTTCAAATATTTTGGCATGTATTACACGATTGAAGGGCTGCTCAAGATGTGTCAATTTGGTTAAATGGTGGCAGTCTTGGTTCTGGGTTTAAATTTCATTCTTGGAGTTTGCATGCTTTATCTGTGCTGACATTTAAGTGCAGAGCTTTGTTTTGAGAGATAATATTCTTTATTTTGCATAAAATGTTAATTTAAACTGAAGTCTTGTGTGTAATGTGAATTAACCCTCACAAGGATAGAAGAGTTCTCTTGGTCAGTATTTATCCTTCACAAAATCATGGACGGGTATGGTGCAGAAAGAGTCCATTCAGCCCATCAGGTCTTCAACCAAAATAGATTAACTGCTTGTTTATCGTCATGCTGTCCTTTTTGTGTGCAATTCTGCCCTCAAATTTGCAGCATTAATTTTTTTAAAAATTCATTCACTGATTGCGGGCATTGCTGACTAGGCCAGTATTTATTACCCAGCCCTGAGGATGGCAGTTTTCTTCCCTAAAGGACATTAGTGAACCAGATGGGTTTTTTCTGACAATCTATTCAATATTGGACTTTGAATTCAATAAAAATCTGGAATTAAAAGTCCATCATCGGGCATAGTATGATTCAAGCCTGGGTCTCTGGATTACCATTTCTGCGATAATACCACTAGGCCATCACCGACTGCTTCAAGATAATACTTCAAGGGTAATTCATTGACTGCAAAACATTTCAGAAAACCAGGATGTAATTTGTCACTTTTCCAATCTGGACCAATTTAAAGTGGGCGGCACGGTGGCACAGTGGTTAGCACGGCTGTCTCACAGCGCCTGAGACCCGGGTTCAATTCCCGACTCAGGTGACTGACTGTGTGGAGTTTGCACGTTCTCCCCGTGTCTGCGTGGGTTTCCTCCGGGTGCTCCGGTTTCCTCCCACAGTCCAAAGATGTGCGGGTCAGGTGAATTGGCCATGCTAAATTGCCCGTAGTGTTAGGTAAGGGGTAAATGTAGAGGTATGGGTGGGTTGTGCTTCGGCGGGTCGGTGTGGACTTGTTGGGCCTGTTTCCACACTGTAAGTAATCTAATCTAATCTAATCTAATTTCTGGATTTCAAAATGTTCTGGATTATGAAAGATCATTGGAATATCTGGTCATACATGAATGAACTGGAAAACATCAATGACAATGCATTTATAAAGCAGCAATAAAACCCTGTTTTAGATATCTTAAGGTATTCTGCTCCCAAAATACTCTACTAAAATGATGAGTCATTTGGGTCTACTCAAAAAAACTTCTGAACAATAGAAGCTGGACTGGAAAGATAGAGTATTATAAAAATGAAAAGCATTTTTATTTCTGAAACAGGAAACTAGGCATAAGTTAATCTAAACGAGTGATAGCACTTTCCCTGTTTTTTATAGTCCTGTCTTTATTGTCTGGTGTAAAACAAAACACTAATTTCTCTCTATTTCTCTTCAAAATGTTAAAGTAGCAGTAAATGCATTGTCGTAAAGGGACTGGAATTTGTACTGGTCAGGAGAGATAATGTTTGATTTTATAAGCTTCCATGTGTTTTTTTTATTAGTTGTGCCCATCGTAGTAAGGGAAAATATTTTGTTTGATGCCACTGGCCCAGTGTCTCCTTGTGGTTTTATTACAAGAGGGGATAATGTGATGTGTGTTAAGGCTGCCAACAGTATTTGGATATGTCTGTGAAGTCTTAGCCATCGCCAATCACTGCACCCAGTCAAACAACATTCTTTTCCCATATGTCCTGTGTCAAACAAAGCAGTTTTAAAAGATTTATTCATGGGTGTAGGTGTCACTGGCTAGGCCAGCATTTATTGCCTGTCCTCAGTTGCCCTTAGAAGGTGGTGAGCTGCCTTCTTGAACTGCGGCAGTCCACATGCTGTGGGTCCATCAACTTTGTGAAGCATTTAAATTAGAATCCCTACGCGTGGAAACAGGCCCTTCACCCCAACAAGTTCACACTGACCCTCCGAAGAGTAACCCAAACACACCCATTCCTCTACCCTATTTCCCTATATCTGCCCCTGACTAATGCACCTAACCTACACATCCCTGAACACTATGGGCAATTTAGCATAGCCAATTCACCTAACCTGCTCATCTTTGGATTGTGGGAGGAAACCGGGGCACTCAGAGAAATGCAATGCTCTTTGACGAGGTTCATCCTGAGCAGCTTCATAATGCTTGACTCTGTGCTGTTGCCCAGAACACACACTGACACGGACCTCAACAATGGCTGGAGGACCATCAACTGTGTGATGATGGCATTTAGTCTGCCTGAAACATGTTCACAAATACGAGGTGCTGCATTTTGGGAAAGCAAATCTTAGCAGAACGTATACACTTAATGATAAGGTCCTAGGGACTGTTGCTGAACAAAGAGACCTTGGAGTGCAGATTCATAGCTCCTTGAAAGTGGAGTCGCAGGTAGATAGGAAAGTGAAGAAGGCGTTTGGTATGCTTTCCTTCATTGGTCAGAGTACTGAGTACAGGAGTTAGGATGTCATGTTGCGGCTGTACAGGACATTGGTTCGAACACTGTTGGAGTATTGCATGCAATTCTGGCCTCCTTCCTATTGGAAAGATGTTGTGAAACTTGAAAGGGTTCAGAAAAGATTTACAAGGATGTTGCCAGGATTGGAGGATTCAAACTATAGGGAAAGGTTGAACAGGCTGGGGCTGTTTTCCCTGAAGTGTCAGAGGCTGAGGGGTGACTTTACAGAAGTTTACAAAATTATGAGGGGCATGGATAGGATAAATAGACAAAATCGTTTCCTTGGAGTGGGGGAGTCCAGAACTGGAGGGCATAAGTTTAAGGTGAGAGGGGAAAGATATAAAAGAGACCTAAGGGGCAACTTTTTCACACAGAGGATGGTACTTGTATGGAATGAGCTGCCAGAGGAAGTGGTGGAGGCTGGTACAATTGCAACATTTAAAAGGCATTTGCATGGAATATATGAATAGGAAGGGTTTGGAGGGATATTGGCAGGTGGGATGAGATTGGGTTGGGATATTTGGTCCGCATGGATGGGTTTGACCGAAGAGTCTGTCTGCGTACTGTACATCTCTATGACTCTTAAGTGTTACGGACCGACACTTTCCAAGATCCAGGAGTATGTGCATCTCTCAGTACAAAACCCCAGAGGAACCACTATTAAGGTGCCATGGAGACAGGCCACCATCTAAGGTCTTTACACCATAATGTACCAAGAGGCTATTCATTTATATTACCCCTTTGACAAAATACTTGCATTGAAATGTATGTAGTTTTCATATTTAGGAAACAATCAAATTTTGCTTTTTGAAGGAGGCATGATGCATGAGAAATGTGATATTTTATTGAGTTTCTGTAATGGCCGATGTGAACTGTTTTGTCATGTACTTGTATATACTTTTGCAAACAAAATGTCAGACATCACAAAATGTTTACAGGACAATTCAATTGTTTTTGAAGAGTAGTCACCGTTCTAATAACAAACAACAATATGAAAATGATCAGATGATCTGTTTTTGTGAAGTTGATTGAGTTGTAAATATAGCGCAGGGCACCAGAGATAACTCCTTTGCAGTTCTTTGAAGTAGTGCCACAGGATCTTTTACATCCACCCAAACGAGCAGACAGGGCCTCGGTCTGACATCTCTTTCTGAAGACAGCACGATCTGACAGCTCTGCACTCCCTCAGTGCTGCACTGAAGTGCTATGTGCCCAGAACTACGACACAACACTCAGAAACAGGAGTGCTAAAATCAAGCCTTAGCTTATACTGATGTACATGGTAGAAGCATTGTTAAAAGGAAGTGGGGGATTGATTGATTTGGATATTGCATTCAATGCTGAAAATGTGTTGCTGGTTAAAGCGCAGCAGGTCAGGCAGCATCCAAGGAACAGGAAATTCGACGTTTCGGGCATAAGCTCTTCATCAGGAATGTTCCTTGGATGCTGCCTGACCTGCTGCGCTTTAACCAACAACACATTTTCAGCTCTGATCTCCAGCATCTGCAGACCTCACTTTTTACTATTGCATTCAATGAGCTAGCACAGAGACAATGGAATTAAATTGGTGTATGATTGCCAATATTTTATTATTAGTTCAAAAAACATTCTAAAACTAAAGTGGAAAATTTGCAACATTTGACTATGCTCCCCCCTCCCCAACTGATTTCCTCGGAGTTGCTTTCAGCCAGTGTCCGGGAAATGTTAAGTTTTTTTAGCTACTGGAGAATCCTTTCAGATGTTTCTGGAGGGTTGAAGGATTTAAATAAATCTACTTTGCACAATATCAAGATATCCAAAAAAATCTTTGCAAATGTTCACGCTCTACCCTTATCAGTTCCTGTTTATGAAAGCTTGGATCAAATTGCCATTTAAGCTGAAAGGCAAGTATCCTGCTTTTCACCCTCATTGGCATCTCATAGCATTGTACAACTCGTTAAGTACTTTTTGAAGTTAAAGAACAAATAAAAAGTTTGTAAAAACGCAGCATGTCGGGCAACATTTGTGAAGAAAAGCAGAGTTAATGTGTCAAGTTGAAATGATATTTCATCAGAATTCAATACTTTCTGAAGTTGATTGCAGTTGAGAAGTAGGAAATGCAGCAGCCAATATGTTCACAGCAAACTCCACTCAACACCAATGTGATAATGACTAGATCAATTTAATTTGTAATGTTGATAAAGGGATAAATATTAGCCAGGGTGGAGTGGGGGATGTAACTCCCTTGTTCTTCACAATATGACATCTTTTCTAACCACCAAAGCACAATGACAAGTTTAACATTAATATGAAAAGGATGGCACCTCTACCAGGCTGTACCCTTCTGTACTGCATCAGAATATAGAATAGACAGATTTTCAGAAGTCAAAACCCAGGGTTGTTGACCAGCTCCTGTCAGTATTAAGTTTCACATTAAAGAGATATAAGAACCGTTGTAATACTGAGCTATTTCTTCCTGACCACCTGGATGAATGGTTTTACCTGAAATTGGAGGATTTGCCTTAGATCCTCTGCTACTTGTGAGCTAAGAGGTGCTGTCAATACCACACCCATGAGTGAATCTCGCATGAGTCCTTAGAGTGTAATCCTGGTTGGAGGTGTGTACCTGAGACCAGCTGCCAATCAGCCCTAATAGTCTCCCCAGCCCTATCATCATTCCAGCTGGTTTACGTTCCAGCTACATCAGTATTTTGTCACTACTTCCTTACCCATGGCGTAATTTCCAACAAGAATAAAGCTGAAACCCAAGCACTTGAACCACTTTTGAAGAGACTCTTGGGACCGCCAAGACACAACAAAAATCTGGGACTGCCTTGGTTATACAGAACATCTAGTTACCCTTTGGAGTTTTCCTGAAGAAGGTATATGCCCGAAACATCCTGCTCCTCGGATGCTGCCTGGCCTGCTGTGTTTTTCCAGCACCACATCTTTCAACTCTGGTCTCCAGCATCTGCAGTCCTCAATTTCTCCTTTGGAGTTTTGAGTCTGGATATCGCATTTTGGGCGTATAAACTTTGGGAGTGGGACTTTTATTCTTCCACAGGAGGTAGGAGGTGGGTTTTTTTTTAGCTAGGCCTGGATTTGTTGCATTTCCTTAATTAGCCTTGCGAAGGTGGTGGTGGTCTGCCTTCTAGGAATGCTGCAGTCCATGTGGGGTAGCTACACCCATTGTGCTGATGGGAAAGGAGGTTTAGGATTTGTGTGAATAGTGAAGTAATGGTGATACTTGAACTTAGAAATATATAGATTAGAAGTAGGAGTAAGCTATTCAACTCCTGGAGTCCGTTTTAACAGTAGAAAAGATCATGTCTGATCGGATTCTGACCTCAATTCTACTTTCTTATTGATCCTCAATACCTCTGACTCCCTTATCAATGAGAAATCGATCAAAATCAATTCCTCTGCTTCTGTTTAGGAAAAAGAATTTCATCAGTCAATGATTGATAGAAAACCTTTTCCTCATCATTTAAAATGGGAGATCCCTTATTCTGAATCTGTCTTCTCTAGACCTAATTTTCCCATTGGAGAAACATTCTTTCAGCATCCACACTGTTGACTCCCCTAGGGAAGTCTTTCATCTTTCTAAACTCCATTAAATACATGCCCAATCTGATCACCAATCCTTCCTCAAAAGATAACCCCTTCATCCCAGCATCCTTCCAAACAAGTGAACTCTACAAATTTGACTGGGACAACATAATAAGACAAGCCAAACAGGGGACAGCTAGAGAATTTCTAGATGCATGGCACTCATCCACAGACTCCATCAATAAGAATATTGATCTAGACCCAATATACCAACTATTGTAAGGAGCAACTGGAAGCACCAAGAATGAAACCAATTAAGTTCCAACTGGCACAATTTATCAGCACTTCACAGGAGGCTCCACAGCATTGGGGATGTCGCCCAGAAAGGGAATGAAGCATTTGCAAATTAACTTCCCAGCTTAGTGAATATACCCACAACTACTGCAGTGAACACTACTATTGATAAAATCATGGGAACACCACCAACTACAAGTTCCCTCGCAAAACATACACCATTCTGACTTGGAAATATATCACCATTCCTCCACTGGGTGCAATGTTCATTTGCAATGCTTACATCCTATGAATGAATCTTTTTAAAAAGGTGCAAAATGCAAAAATATATATGGTGACATAAGACCATAAGACATAGGAGTGGAAGTAAGGCCATTCGGCCCATCGAGTCCACTCCACCATTCAATCATGGCTGATGGGCATTTCAACTCCACTTACCCGCATTCTCCCCGTAGCCCTTAATTCCTTGTGACATCAAGAATTTATCAATCTCTGCCTTGAAGACATTTTGCGTCCGGCCTCCACTTCACTCTGCGGCAATGAATTCCACAGGCCCACCACTCTCTGGCTGAAGAAATATCTCCGCATTTCTGTTCTGAATTTACGCCCTCTAATTCTAAGTCTGTGTCCACGGGTCCTAGTCTCCTCGCCTAATGGAAACAATTTCCTAGTGTCCACCCTTTCCAAGTCATGTATTATCTTGTAAGTTTCTATTAGATCTCTCCTAAATCTTCTAAACTCCAATGAATATCATTTACTCATTTTTTTCCAGGTCAAGAATAAGAGATCAAATGAAGGCCTTTGGCTGCTTTAAACTGCTCCACATTCAACAAGATCATGGCTGATCTCTAATCAACTCCCCCTTCCTGCATGAACCCCATATCCTTAAATTTCCTTCATAAACAAACATTCTCTGTCTTGAACATTCCTAATGATCGTGCATCCATGGCTGTCTGGGATATAGAATTCCAAAGATTGTTAGCCTTTTGAGTTAAGACATTTCTTTTCCCCAGAGTGGTAACAGATCACACAAAGAGCAAATGGTTCCCTACCACTACCTTCTCAAGAGCAATCAGGAATGGCCACTGATACCCATGTTCTAAAAGGAATAAATATATAAAAAGAATCAGTTGAGTGGACCACATTCCAAGTCAGATGTGTGCTAATTGGAAGATGTGAGGGTGGAGTTGAACATGGTACATAGTAAATGTGGGGTAAGGTGAATGTGGTACATGATGAATGTGATGCATTGTACATAGTGAGTGTGAAAATTGGAAAAGTGAATGCGGTCATTATTATTCATTAGTGGTCCCTCACAGGTGAGGAAGACTCATTTCCACTCTAGGGATGAATCCACAGGTGCCTGCACAGACTGATGTCGCTACTGCAAGCTTTGTTACACTTGGGGCAAAAGGTGGTTGTGGGAAGGGATGGGTAGGGCATTGGTGTGCTTTCACTGGACTAGTCTCGAGGTGCTTTTCGTCTTCCCAGATGCTCCTTTTCCACTTTGGTCTTGGAGCAGTGATTCCCACATGTCGGTGGAAATGCTGCACTTTGCCAGTGAGGCCTTGAGGATATCCCTGAGGTGCTTCCTCTGTCCACCTGGGGCTTGTCTTCCATTTAAGAGATCTGTTTGGGGAATCACGTGTCGGTATTGCGGACAACGTGCCCAGCCCATCATAGCTAATCAAGGGTGGTCAATGCCTCAATGCTGAGGATATGGACTGGTTGAGGATGCTGGTGCTGATATGCCTTTCCTTCCAGCAGATTCGCAGGATCTTGCACAGACAGCATTGATTATATTACTCCAGCACCTTGAGGTGTCTGTTGTAGACAATCCAAGTCCCAGAGTCAAAACGTGTGACACTGGAAAAGCACAGCAAGTCAGGCAACATCCAGAGAATAGGAGAGTCAACGTTTCAGGCCTGATGAAGGACTTATGCCCGAAATGTCGACTCCCCTGCTCCTCAGATGCTGCCTGACCTGCTGGGCTTTTCCAGCACCACTCTTTTTGACTCTTTGCATCTGCAGTCCTCACTTTCTCCTAGTTTGCGTCTCAGAGCTACATAGGAGAGTGGGAACCACACAGCTATGTAAACCAAGATCTTGGTGTCAGATCTGATTATTGTTGTCCCCGAATATGCTTTCCATCAGGTGGCCAAAGGCTGTGCTTGCACACTAGAAGTGATGCAGGATCTCATCATCAGTATCTGCTTTGACTGACAGGACACTCCCAAAGTGAATGTGTACATGGTGATTACAGTGCATGGGTGAATATGGGCATGTGATGAATGCAGTGAGTGGTGAATATGAATTGGGCTCACGTTACATATATTTGCACACAGAAAGAAGATGGATGTGCACTGTATAGTGACAGTCATTCACTGTCTCATTTTTCAGGGCAATGTTCTCACCATTCAGAGTCAACTTGGCTGGTTCAAAATAAACAAAGCCTGGCAGCTAATTGTCAATCATCATTTACTGATGCATTCTCCATTGCAACACATCTACCAATCATAGTATACTTGCCTACCCATCTCCTCTCCCAGTATAAATGTTGTTTGTCCCTTTGTTGAAATTCTTGTGAATTGCCATGATGATTGCAACACAATAGTCTTCAACAAAAAATCAGCAATACTCAGGTTAGATGGTGGATGCAGTAAATGGCGAATGTGGTACATGGGTAAATGATGCGTGGGGTATATTGTGAATATGATACATAATTAACGTAATATATGTTGATATGTACACAGTGACAAAATGCAGTAAATAGCAAGTGCAGTACATGGTAAATGTGGTGAATGCAGTGTATGATGACTGTAGTATGCGGTGAACATAGTATGTGATAAATGGACTACATTGGAACATGATCCATGGTGAATGTGATTTGGAGATGCAGGTGCTGGACTGGGGTGTACAAAGTTAAAAATCACACAACAACACCAGGTTATAGTCCAACAGGTTTAATTGGAAGCACTAGCTTTCAAAGCACTGCTCCTTCATCAGGTGAATGTGGTACATTTTGAATGCAATACATGGGGAACATGGTACATGATGAATGCAGTGTGATGAATGTGGCACACCATAAAGGCAGTATAAGTTGAAGGGAGTACATAGTAAAGCCTGATGAAGGGCTCCTGCCCGAAACATCGATTTTTCTGCTCTTCGAATGCTGCCTGAACCGCTGTGCTTTTCCAGCACCACTCTAATCTTGACTCTAATCTCCAGCATCTGAAGTCCTCACTTTCACATAGTAAAGCCAGTACATGGTGAAGTGGTACACGGCAATTGTGGTACATTGTGAACATGATATATCGTGAAGATGGTATATGGTGAAAATGATCCACAATTAATGTGGTACATGCCCTAAATGTTATATGTTGAAGGTGGTTCATGGTGTTTGTGGTACACTGTGAAGGCAGTAGATGGCAATTGTGAGACATGGTGAATGTAATACGCCATGATTGCTGTACAAGGTAATTGTTGTACATGGTGAAGGTGATCCACATTGAAAGTGATACATGATGAAGTTGGTACGGGTGAATGTGGTATACAGTAATTGTGGTACATGGTGATCATAGTATATGGTTAAGATGGTACACAAAAGTAGTAGTACATGGTGAAGGAGGTGCAGGATGATTGTGGTACATAGTGAATATAGTCCACAGTGATGGGAGTACACAGCGATTGTGGTACATGGTACAGGTGGTACCCGGTGATGATGATATGCGGTGATTGTGGTACACAGTGAAGGCAGTACACGGCAATTGCAGTGCCTAGCGAAGATGGTACACAGCAATTGTGGTATACAGGGAAGGTGGTACATGGTGATTACAGTATATGGCAAGGTGATGCACCGTGAAGGTAGTGTACCATGAGGGTGATGCACAATGAAGGTAATACACTGTGAATGTGATGCACCATAAAGGTGGTGCACCGTGAAGATGATGCATCCATGAGGTTGGTGCACAGTGAAGGTATTGCACCATGAATGTGATGCACTGTGAGGTGGTGCACATTGAAGGTGATGCACCATGAAGGTGGTACATGGTGAAGACGGTGCACCATGAAAGCCATGCACCATGAAGACTGTGCACAGTGAAAGTGATGCACTGTGGTTGGTACATGAAGGTGATGTACCATGAGGTTAGTACAATGTAAAAGTGTTGCACTGTCAGGTTGGTACATGGTGAGGGTGGTGTGTCATGAAAGTGATACACTGTGAGGTTGGTAATTTGGTGAAGGTAATGTACCATTAGGTTGGTACATGGTGCAAGTGATACACCGTGAGGTTGGTGCATGGTGAAGTTGATGCACGATAAGGTTGGTACATGGTGAATGTAGTGCTCTATGCAGTTGGTACATGGTGAAGGTAATGCATTGTGAAGGTGTTACACTGTGAGAATGATACATCATGTGGTTGGTATATGGTGAAGGTGGTGTGCCCTGAAGGTGATGCACGATGAAGGTGGCACACCATGCAGTTGGTATATGGTGAAGGTGGTGTGCCCTGAAGGTGATGCGTCCTGAAGATGATTAGATTACTTACAGTGTGTAAACAGGCCCTTCGGCCCAACAAGTCCACACCGACCCGCCGAAGCGCAACCCACCCATACCCCTACATATACCCCTTACCTAACACTACGGGCAATTTAGCATGGCCAATTCACCTGACCCGCACATCTTTGGATTGTGGGAGGAAACCGGAGCACCCGGAGGAAACCTACGCAGACACGGGGAGAACGTGCAAACTCCACACAGTCAGTCGCCTGAGGCAGGAATTGAACCCAGGTCCCTGGCGCTATGAGGCAGCAGTACTAACCACTGTGCCGCCCTGAGATGGTACACCATGAGGTTGGTACATGGTGAAGGTGGTGTGCGGTGAAGGTGATGCGTCCTGAAGATGGTACATGGTGAAGGTGGTGTGTCGTGAAGGTGTTGCATCCTGAAGATGGTACACCATGCGGTTGGTACATGGTGAAGGTGGTGTGCCCTGAAGGTGGTGCACTGTGAAGGTGGTACACCATGCGGTTGGTACATAGTGAAGGTGGTGTGTCGTGAAGGTGATGCACCGTGAAGATGGTACACCATGTGGTTGGTACATGGTGAAGGTGGTGTGTCGTGGTGATGCGTCCTGAAGATGGTACACCATGCGGTTGGTACATGGTGAAGGTGGTGTGTCGTGAAGGTGATGCGTCCTGAAGATGGTACACCGTGCGGTCGGTACATGGTGTGCCATGAAGGTGATGCACCGTGAAGGTGGTACACGGTGAGGGTGGTCCTTGGCACTGAGTGTCAGAGACAGTGAATGGTGAAGGCTGGCCTGAGCCACGTGGAGCAGGCTGAGTGCTGACTGGGGTGGGGTAGGGGGTAGGGGGCGGGGCGTAGATGCCCCGCCCCTTTCCCCGTGGTCCCGCCCCACGGTGACCCCTGACCCCCGGCGGCGTCACAGCAGCAATGGCGCCACCCAGTGACTTCCTGTCCAAGCGCTCTATTGTTCTTTATGAGGATTTTCAAATCTTATTTTGGAGGTTAAAAAAAAACGCGCCGATGGTGCCGGCTCTGCCCAGGCGGCGCTTCCTCTCGCTTTTCCCACTTGTTATTCCATCTGGGGGAAGGAAGATGTCGGGGGAGGAGGTCGACGACGGCCGCCGGTGGCGTTTTCGCGGTGAGTTGTGTTTTTCTTTTCTTCACGCACCCCCCTCCCTCTCTCCCTCCCCTCCCCTCAATCCCCGCCGGCGTGGAAACACAACAGATCAAACCTCTCAAACATACACACAACAACAACAACAAAAATACTGCTCTCACCACGCCCCCCCCCCTCACACACACTAATAAATAAAATATAAATATTGTTGTAGGGGAGACGGTGGCGCAGGCCGCGAGTCAATGTGTTGATCTCGAGGTCTCCACAACAACAATAACAACATCACACCCCCTACCCCCCCCCCACACACACACACCCCGTCCTCAACACCCCACTCTCTCCTGCCTCAGCTTTTCATTACTTTTACATGTCATTGACTTTTCGTTACGTTTTATGTATTTATTTTCAATGGTCCACTGGGAGGTCAGGAAGAGAATTTTCGCGCAAAACAGAAGGACACCACGGCATTCGCTAGCTCTCTGTACTTCTCTCCACACCCCCCCCACCCCCATCGTTTCTTCTCCTCTTCCTCCCCCCCCCCCCAAAAAAAACAATGTCGTAAACTTTTAATTTTAAGTGAAAAGATTGTTTCCCCCCGTTCCCTTACGGCATTCGTGCCTGACTGTCGGATCTCAAATCTTTATTTTCATAACAAGTGTTTGGAACCTCCCAACACGTTGGGAAATCCTCCCCCTCTCCTCTCATGGGATTTTCTTTCTTTCTTTCTCTCCAAAAGTCTTTAACCGAAAAAAAAACTAAATCTATCTATAGACTTCTGTTTTATTCTCCTCCTGTTTATGTCCTCTCTCTTGCTACCAGTCCAAGGTTGTGATTTATCTTTTATTTCTCTCTCTCGTGGTTGCCACATGATTAAATGTTTTAAACAGTTTGATGACATGTCGGTGATTATGATGCCGGGGGAACGTCATTAATCCTCTTGGTGCAAATAAGTACGCATACATTTCTGGTGCCTTTAACTTTGTCTAGTAGAAATTCCTGATTTTATGCAGCATCCCCAGTCCCCTCCTGTCTGTGTCATGAATGTAAGCAGAAGATCCTTTTCTGTTTCTCTCGGGGTGTTGGGGGCCGAAACCCTGTCTAGGTGGACTATGTTTTGTTTTAAAAAATGAGTCTTGACTGACTGGTCGGTCTAAGAGTCACTGTAACTCCTCCGCCGTGTGTTTCATACTTTGTTGTCGTTGCCATAAAGCGTAATTGGAAGGCGAATATGTTTTTCTTTAAAGTCTTGGCTGCGATTCTTATCTGTGCCAAGCCGCAGGCAGCAGAATGGGCAGTTCAGAAGCGAGGATTTTTTGTGTTGCAGACTTGCGTGCGTTTGTGTGCTCATGGTATAAATATCGCACCATTGATAGACTAAATGGCGTTTCAAACAGTACCCGATGTGTAAAATCGTGAATTGCATCCCGCAGTATCTCCACTACATTGTCCCTGAGCGATGGAGGATACGATTGTGTCATCCTGTGAAACTTTTATCTGTAATTGCTAACAGCTGCAGTTTTTCATGTTCCGAAAGTATGGACCTGGAAGACTTTTGACAATTTTCATTTTAGACAGGGGGCGTGTATCCCTTCGAGTGAAAGCAGGTGCTTATAGTTTCAGGTTTGCAGGTCAGACCTGGGCCTAATTGACCCCGATATTATTATGCTCAACCACGTTATTCTACATTTTGCCAGATTATCTTCGTGGTGTTTTCAAACAGCTGATGTATTCTAATGTGCAACTTCTACAAATAATCCTGTAACTCTGATATGTAGCTGTAAACAGGAACAGATTGCAGGCCATCCAGATTCCTGGATCATGTTGTGGAATTTCTGAATTTTCAATATCCATAGGCAACTTCATCTTTTGTGATGTGTGAATGTATTTAAATTCATTTCAAAATATAAAACAAGTTCAGCCTAATTGGACTGTGCCATCTTGCAATGCATTCCTTGCATCCCATCTCTAATTTCTGTATTCTTTTTCCTCACCTCTATCAAATACTCTTCAGTTCCTGGTCATTTCTAGCATTCTGTTGGTGTCAAATTATTAATGGTACTTAAGACAATTCTATAAATTCCAACACAGCTATTTCTTAAAAAAAGAAATCCCATGACAAAAACACTGCTCCCTTCTGGAACTGATTTTCTTTGCCTGCATTAGTTTGTATATGAGAACATTACACACTGTAAACTTAGATTCTGTGTTTTCGTGTCCCTCAATTGCTACTTGATCAGTGGTGAATTAACTAAAAGTAAGAGAAGAACATAGCAAGGTTAGATTGGTAAAATGTTACCCAAAGTTTCTGATCACTCCAGTTATTCATTTTGGGATTAGTTTAAATCTGATTTTAAGCAATCAAATTTCAGAATTAAATATTCTTTCCAATAATTTTGAGTAGGGCATGATCAGGAATTAATATTAAGATAACAGTCAAGTGTAATGGACAGTTCTTTTTGGTGCAAACGTAATGTTAAGCGATATTTAGGAATTCTTGAATATAAATGTTGGATGTAAGTAGGATTGAGTTTAGCTGTGATTCCTGTGTGTTTCACCACTTTGCCTGTCCTCAACTCCACTATTTGAGCAACCCAGTATTTGACAGATGCTTAATATTACTGCTCATGTGTAAAGAATGGGAGACCTTTTGATAAAGTGTGGACTCTCTTGTCGAATCTTGTGTCAGCAAGAAGCCACATGCTGTAAAAGGATATCTATGCAAAAGGAGAAGATTTAGCTGAAGAAAGTGAAAGAAACCTTTCAAAGATCATTGGTTGTCTACTGCCAGATCTGTATGAGTTGTCAATTTTAGATTTAGGTTTGGCAAAGTTAGCTGCACTCTTTCTTGAGTCAGAAGTTTGCAATTCTTGTTCATTTGGTGACATACACTGATATAAGCTGACACCTCAGTACATTACTACCATAATAGCAGAAGCACTGTCCTCCAGATGAGATTTGAAACTGACATCTCACTTGTACTGTTCTGTAGGTGTTAAAGATCCTCTGCCACTCTTGAAAGGTAAAAATCTCACAACACCATGTTATAGTCCAACAGGCTTATATGGAAGTACCAGCTTTTGGAGTGCTGCACCTTCGTCAGATAGCTAGTGGGGCAAGTTCATAAGACTTTTCAAAAGATCCTTCCAGTGATCTGTGAATATTCTCCCCTCAACTCGTGACACTGTAAACTGATTAACTAACTGTTCATGTATCCTTGCTGTGAAAAGTGGCCGGCATGTTTGCATAAATCAGTCTGTGCACCTCAAGGTATTGAATTAATTGTATATGAAATTCTTTGAGACAATTGAATATTGGATCTTGCTCATCAATGTCCCTGTCTTTGTTACTTGTATTGAGTTCTCGTTGACTTGATCTACATTTTGAGAATCTCAACCTTATGTTTAAATGTACTTGCATCCTTAACTGTCCCACATCTGTAACGTTCTCCAATCTTACAACTACAGTGTTTCTCCCCTACCCCAAAGGCATCCGGCTTTCTGATCTTCTAACTCTTGATGCTTCTGCACATCGCTATCTCTATTGCACATTCTGGAATTCACACCCTAAATCTCTCTGCCTTCCTCTCATTTAAGAACCTTCTTAAACTTTCTTGACCATCTCTGGCCAAGTATTTTGTTGCCTACCTCCCATTTCACAGCCTCTTCCATGATCTTAGGATATCCAAAGATGCTTAACAAACAATGAGCTACTTTTGAAGGTTAATATCTCCTCTAACCTGCTGTTAATCTTTGTTTGATCTCTGCAAAGCACTTGGGAAAAGTAGAAGTTTGATTTCTTCCCCTTTTGATAAATAAACTCCTATATTATTGACTGTCCAGTTGAGACTAGGAAAAGAATATTGAATGAAATTGGTATATTATCTCAATAAAATGGTATGACATGGGTTTGCTATTGAAACCTTTTACCTGATTTACATTAGATTAGATTACTTAGTGTGGAAACAGGCCCTTCAGCCCAACAAGTCCGCACCGACCTGCCGAAGCGCAACCCACCCAGACCCATTCCCCTACATTTACCCCTTCACCTAACACTATGGGTAATTTAGCATGGCCAATTCACCTAATCTGCACATTTTTGGACTGTGGGAGGAAACTGGAGCACCGGGAGGAAACCCATGTACAGACTCCACACAGACAGTCGTCTGAGGTGGGAATTGAACCTGGGTCTCTGGCGCTGTGAGCAGCAGTGCTAACCACTGTGCCGCCCATACCACCCCTTAGACCCATGCGAGCATGTAGTTGATTCTGTCTCACGCAAGTGGCCAGTCTTGATGTATGAACTTATGTAGCTGTTATTTCCAAGAAAGATATATTTGCTGGGCGCAATTCTCCATGCCTTACTGTCCAACCCACATACTTGCAGCAAGGTTCACCAAAAAGTAATCAAAGCTGATGACCCTCGACTGTTTTCCAGCTGGACATCCAGTCTTTTTGTAATGCCCAGTTTAGGTCAGTTTATTCCAAAATGTCTGGGTATCATATCTGGTGCCCTTTGGTCTGTGATTTTTATGCAATGCAATGTGTGGATTGCTTTGTCAAGTTTCAGATGCCTCCTTTTCTGACCTTTAAATTGCAGCAACGTGTTTGTTCCTGAGTATTTCTCTACAATGTACTAGGCATATTTATGGGATATTACTTTGCAGTTGTGCTAATTTCAAGATCTTTTCCAATAGTGAATGTACAGCATTTTTCTTATGCTCCCTCTCCTGATTTAAGTTGCACATTGAGAGTTAAGTGGAACAGTGGCACAATGTATTGTGAAAACGTAGGATCTTATTGATAGCTGTGTATTTGGGGCCTATGACTCAAATGTTGGTGCCAAATTAACCAGAGGAGTTGCGCTGAGTTGTCAGTGAAAACTCTTGCATTTGAATGTTCTCATGTCTTCCCCTTCAATCAGGAGGTGTGACTCGTGATTCCATAGGTTGCAGCAATGCTCTGAAACCTCGGATAAATGAGAATTCTTGAGAAAGTAAATGTTCAGAAGCATCCTTTGTGTCAGTTTCTTCCACCTCCGTTTGGATCAGCTAATTTGGCATTGACCAAGAATTCACATGTTTTCTATCAGTACTAGGACAGCACATATATCCTCGGGGCTTTTAGAAACGGAATTGAGGAGAGCTATAAAACATGAATCTGTTATGCACCGTATATCCATCAGTAACTTGTTAATTCCTAACTGACTTGGCACTGACTTTTCATCTCTAATGTGATAGTAACTTCATTTGTAAAAAGGACCACAGAATGGTTACAGCATGTAAAGAGGCCTTTGGCCCCTTGAGCCTATGCTACCTTTCTGTGAGAGTAATTTAGCTAGTCTCACTCTGGATCCTTTTCCTGAAACTTTTAAGTATTTTTCCTCCAGCTGCCTGTTGAGTTCTCTTTTGAAAGTCACTGTTTCATCCACCTCTAGCACCTCTCAGGCAGCATATTTCACTTTGTTGCCACTTGCTATGTAACAAAGCTTTTTCTCATAACATCTTTTTGTTATTTTGTTGGTCACTTAATTTTTGTGTCTTCAGGTTCTCGATTCTTGTGTCAGTGGGAGCAGTTACTCTCTGTCTAAGCCCTTAATGAGCAACACAATGATAGTGCTTTTCACTAGAGATGTGTATGGAGAGAACAATATGTAGACAACGACGGTTTACTTTTTAGATCTTAAATATCATGAAGTAGTTCACAAGGGCAGAGTTAGAGACTAACCAGACAGATGGTGCAATGTAAATTTTGAAGAGGATATTGAAGAATGTAAAGTGGTCTGATGTAAAAGTGCTCACTGACTGGAACACCAGGATGGAAAATTTGCATATGGGAACGTGGTCATTAAGGACTAAAACCCAAAATAGGAATTTTGATTTCCACCAACCTTCAGGGACTCAATATCCCTGAGCACATTCAATGTCAGGAATAACATGGGGCACAGAACTGCCCAGTCACTTTGCTTAAGGCATAGCTGCGAAGGACAGACAGGAGAGTGCTCGAGAAACCAAGTCTTGAG
Organism: Hemiscyllium ocellatum; assembly: GCF_020745735.1. Lineage (NCBI taxonomy): Eukaryota > Metazoa > Chordata > Chondrichthyes > Orectolobiformes > Hemiscylliidae > Hemiscyllium > Hemiscyllium ocellatum. Next base: position 15,430,378 of record NC_083426.1, on the reverse strand, counting down.
GTGTTCGGATGGTAGGAAATTTCGGCAGTAGAGTATTTGCGCATATCTGTGATCTGGAGGTGACAAATTGTTAGTCTTGGTGTTGAACCAGATGTGTGATTTGAGGCTTTATTTCATCAAATGTCACTGGAGATTCTGACTGGGCATCAGTGATGGTGGTTGGATTAGTGGCTGAGGTGTGAATTTTCTAAAATGAAACATGACTACAGTGATCTTGCTGTTGTTGGAGTTGGCAAAAGCCTTCATCAAATACTTAAAAATGATCATAGGTGAGAGCAGATGAATAGATTTAGATGGCATCTACATACAGATCCATAGAAGTTGTGATCTCTGATTGGAGATGTTGTTGCAAGGGATAAAGTTTTGGAAATCAGTATTTGATTGTCTAGGATGGAAACATGGCTCATGGTGAAAGTACATGGGTATAAAAGGAGTAATCACTGTAATAAATGGAACTGACTGGGGCTAGGATGGGTGAGGATAAGGTTAGAGAGGTAGTGCCTTAGAGGTTCATCACTAGTTCATTGTAATGAAGGTGGGAGCAGTGGTCAATTATATCGATGGCAATGGACAAGTAAATAAGTGATATAGTGTATTAGCAGCTGCATAATGTCTTTGATATCTTCAGACTGCAAATGTAGAGTGATGGGAGAGGTGAACGTGAAATTAGTTAATATATTCTTTACAAAAGAGAAGGAAGCACTAGCAATTCTATAGTGCTGTTTATGACCACAGGATGTGCCAAAGTGCTTTATTGCTAGTGAATTGTTCCTGAAGTGTAATCACATTTCCAGGCGAATGTGACTGTCAGTTAGTCCACAGCAACTATTTCGTAATGCAATAATACTTTAACTTTTATTCAAAGTTAAAATTGTTGGCAAGGAGAGGGCCATGGGATCTTTTATGCACAGTGGACAACTATCTCGCCTGAAATATGGTGCTTCAGCAATATAGTGCTCTCTCAAGATTAAACTCAGTAATCAATCTGGATTCTGTTTCTGGAGTGGGACTTGGATGCCCCCTCCACCCCTAAAAAAAATTCTGGCTCAGGCAGAGGATTGCAGCCACATCATACTGAATCAGAAGGGGCTAAACTCAGCCACTGGAAGTAGCTAAGCTGTTATTGCTTTCTTCAAATTGACTTCATAAATTTCTTAATCTAATGACACATCAGTACATTGAGTCAGTAGAAATTTGGCACGATGTACTGACAAACAATTTTAGTGTGGGTATTATAGTTGACTCCAGCTTCCCTGAGCTGTGTGGAGGGGGGGAATTAATCAATATTCCCTTTCTCCCCTATCTACTGATTCTAGTGGAAAGTATCTGTATAGGCAAAAGGCTGTTTGACTATGATGTCACCCACAGGTGAATAGCTTGAATGGCACTTAATGTCCAAATTATGTATGAAAACTGACGAGTTTTCAGAAGATACCAGCAGGTTATGGAACTGTACTTATGGAATTGTAGCTCAAGTGAGCTCAGTGATTTTAGGGATGAAGAATGTGATAGAGTGGAAGGGAACCATATAGTATGCTTTCTGCAATAATTCAAGCAATCAGCAACAACTTAATTAGCCTACTTGTGGCATGAAGAGACTGGAGTTATTACACACTGAGGTCCACAGAAAAAGAAAGAAGTGTTTTTCACAAAAATGGTGATTGTCAGTGAATGCAAATGAGAATTTGGCATGACTGTTAATTGCAGATTTGAAGGGATGTCAGGGTACAACCTCATCGTGAAGTATCTTTCTCTTTGTTTGTAGAAGAAAAGCAAATTGAATGAAAAATCGTCCAATGCTTGCCCTAGTTGAGGCCTAGCTCTTTACCACAGTGTTGAGATAGGAGCTAAGATGTGACATTCTGTTTGATTAGCTTCCCCCACCCCCTCCAACCCCTGCTGTTTTCTCCTTTCAGTAAAATAGCAGGACGGGGTGGTGGCAAATCTAGTGGAAGATAAGGAAAATAAACTCGCGTATAGAGTTTTGTTTTTCAAGCAAATACTTAGGGTAGAGTTATTGCCCACGAGTACTCCTTTAAAACAAAGAACTTTTCTTTACTGGTTAAATCAGGTGTTTGGTAAAGTAGCATCTTTTCAGAGAAAAAGCATGCATTCCAGAAATACAATGCATAATCTTCAAGCTTGCGTTCATAAAGTCTTAAATTGGAAATAATGGCACTATAAGCTAAAACATCCCATTGAAAACTGATAATTCATTGTCTTTCTCTCTCTTTTACATTCACCCCATCCCCCTCATGCTCTCCATTCCCTGTGCTCTGTCTTTTTATTTTGAGTTTCCAGCTTTCACGGTCTTTCTTTTTGCCTCTGCTGTTGAATTGCTGAAGTTGGCCATTGTCCTCTTCCAGGGCGAGTTTATATTTAAAAAAAACTGGCACAAGTTAATTTCTTCTTGCACATGTCCTGCGTATACTGAATTAGCAGCTGCTGCCTTTTTAAATTTCTTAAGGTATCGCCCAGAATAAACTGATATACCCTGCTTACACTAACACAAAGCAGGGTAGTAACGCTAGCTTAAAATGGCAGCAGCATTTAAATCCCTACATGGGTTGAGAAAAATCAAGAAATTAGTGATTTGTATCAGTAAGACATATATGCAGCTGCTTCTCTGTTCAAGGCAAAGAATCAATCGTCAGAGGTCAGTTATTATGCTAGTTTTACTCTGCTTTAGGTTAATCCTCAGATTTACAACGGAGGGCACTTGAAAACTTATACAAGGGTAAAATCTTTGGTGTAAATATGAGTTGCTATTAGAATTGTGGAAATGAGCTCAATTTAACATCAGAAGGTAATTGGAGATATTTCTGAGAAAAGAATCCCCACCTTGCTGTGGCATTTGAATTCTTGATGAGAGTAGGGTCATCTTTTTTTAAATTGCCGAGTTTTTAATTGAGGCCAGCTTTATTTTCTTTAATGCTTTCCCAGTTTATGCAGTTTCAACTTATCTGTGTCGATATTTTGTAAAGTGAGATGGAGAAATGCCCTGTCAACACTGCACCTTTTGATTCTCCTTAAGTAAAACCGTGGGGGAACAATTGCTGCTATTCTGTAATTATTTGTTTGAAGTTTTGAATATCTGCATGTAATAGTGTTGTTTAGGATATTCGGAAGGCAACAAATGGAAATACGAAGCTACGTTTTTAAGAAAAATCTTCTAGCATGTGCCAGTCTTTGGAGTTCCAGGACGACTACGTCTTTGCGACTAGGGGTGACATGCCGTGTATTCTGGCATTCTCCGAGCCTGCAGCATATTGATGCACAGTCATTGTGGAACAAAACATTCCATTTTCAGCTGCAGCTTGTCAGAGATCAGTGATGCTAATATATGTCTGAGCAAACTTGAATTGTCCAGGCATTGTCACATTAGCTTGAGTAATTTTGGTTAGGTTATCTACTGTTTAACTTGATGTGTACCAATGTTTTCCAGTACCCTTTTTCAATTTCAAAGGATTGAAAAAGGGTACTGGAAAACTGGTACACATAAAATATGCTTAATGCAATCATTTCATTTACGCTTATCCCGTCTGGGATGCCATTTTGAATCGGGGGCAGGCTCAGGAAAGGGTGGCAGCAAGTGATATACTGACAAACGTGATGAGTATTTAAGAAGCAGAATGGAGTCAGTAAAAACTTGCAGGATCTAGGTGAATGCTAAACCCACTATTTGATATAGTTATAGATGATGCCTCCTGAGGGAGTGTTATGTAGTATTTACTTGCACATTTAAAAAAAAGAGTTGCTTTAAATTGACCAGCATACAAAATCCATTGTACCAATTATTATTTTTCTATTGTTTGGGTAGATGACAGGCGACACATTAGGAAAATTCTGTAGTCGTAACCATATGTGCTATTGAAGGAAGATGGCACGTCAGCTTATTCTCACCTTTCATGAATAGGCTATTAACACATTCTGAAGCTTTTGTTGTGTGACTATCCATCGTTAAATGGCTGATTAATGGGGCAGGCCACGGGACAAAAGGGTGCAAGGTCACCTTAGATCACTGGGGGTGTGTGCTGCAGCTGGGGGGGGAGAGAGAAAAACAATCACACTTGTTTATAACCAGAACAGCTTTTTCTTATCAGGAGGCTTATTTTTTGAGGGGAAAGGAAAATCCTGCACTTCCCAGTGTGAGAAGTTTGCAGGATAGCTGTGATGTGGAAGAAACCAGTCAAACTTAAAATTATCTGACTTAATCAGCATTTAATTTGCTTCACGTTTTCCAACATATGCAATTTTTTAAAAGTTTAAAAAGAGCACCCCCTTGTTTTTGTGGTGCATAGGTTGCACAATGGGTTTATTGCCTTTTCTATTGTGAGTTGAACCTGCTGAATTACAAATGTGTTAAACCAGCAATTGGAATATTAGCAGCACTTGACAGCCCTTTAGTTTGTCAACACAATGACGTAAGACTGACCAAGTAGAAGAAAACGGTACGAGATGTAGCATTGTACAAAACCAAATGCATTGGGTTGTTCTCTGAAATTCAAGATCAATTGTTGAGCAGCCTCTCTTCCCATTTTTGGTGCAACCACCTTGCTATATAGATGGAGCAAGAATCCAAAACTGTGTGTGTGTGTGCAGCGAGATGCAAAAACAGCTCTGGACTGTAAATGAAATGGGCTTTATCTTATTGTTTGGGGTGCATCATGAGGAAGTGCCCTTAATTTGTAACCATGGTGGGAGTTCATTGCCTTTGTATACTTAACAATGGAGTTTAATTTGCTATCAGATAATGTTTAGTAGTTTGGTGTATTTTCCAAACAAAATTCATTCAAGTATTTGTCCTGGCAATACAGATAGCATTAAAGCTATGTAGCAAAATTGGGTCACCTTTCAGACATTGTGTATTTATTGTTAATGTTCAAAAATAATTTTAAGGAGAATGATGGATATATGGAAATGTGTATACTGCTGTTATCTACCTGAAACCCTGTTGATATCTGAAATCTTGAGCAAAGATCGAGTGGTTTATAACAGTCACGTGAGCCCTTAAGATTAAATGTTAACCTTGAAATCACTTCCAGGTGCCTTTTGAAATCAAAGGGTGAGAAAAAAATTGCACAAACTTACCTGAAAATCAGAGTAAACGTATCAAACAAATAGTTTCTCCTTTAATATACAACTGAAATTGAATTTTATGTTTACATTTCAGACATCTGTTCTGAATTTGTTTCTTTAAAGGATTGATGATATTCTGTGCTTCATAGAAACTGTTGGCATGCCCCAAATTATAAACTGAATGCAGCCACTAGGATTGTGACCCATCTATTGCAGGCTATCTGGAAATAATCTGCAGTTACATGCTAGGAAGTTATGCAACCGTTGACTGACGTTCAATTTGATTTTTTACAAAATGGATGCACTTTTTTCTTTAGCAGAAACGCATATTTGATTTTTGCACTGCTGTTGACGGAGCTGGTAATAACACTGCCAAACCTAGCCTCATTCCATCCCCACCCCATCCTTTCCAGTTTATGGAGGAATGAATTGCCTACAGCTTAACCCCTGTCCACCACAGGTACCATGATTCAGTAGACCCTGTTGGAATGTATGTGTACAAAGACCAATTTGGATTTAGGTGTAATTTCCCTTCTTCATGCTGTTGAGCCAGACTGTTGAGTATCTGTTTATATCTATGCAAAGTGTAGGAGGGTGGCCAGCCTTAACATGATGCAGTAGCTTATTTGTCAGCACCTTAGGGTGGGGAGAGAGAGAGAGAGACAATTGTCACAATTATTTTTTTCTCTCTTCTATCTATTTGAAGTAATGTTTGAAACATTTGGGGTATTCTCTCCCCTCTGTCCATTTTTCTCCTATGTTTTGTCCTTTGCTGAATCCTACACTCAGAAAAGTTACACTAGTGTCTTACCGTACTATGATACATTCAAAAGTGACATTGATTTAGAGCATGTTTATATATGTTTAGGCATTGGAAAATGTTTACAAATTTCTGATGTTTGACAAGACGATATAAATTGTGATGCAGAGTTCACTTAAAGTTTATATTACCAAGTTTGATGAGTTTTGGCATTCAGCTTGTTAAGATGAAAACAGAATGAATTTGAATCTTTTTGTCTTTGCATTTCATCTTGAGAGTGAATTGTACTCTGATATGTTTCATGTTTGATTCAAGATTGTTGGCGGATTCCTCTTTCCTGCAACTGGTTTCTACATGAGCATACTTTAGGAAAGACTTTCCTGGCTAATATTAACCCCTTTTCTCTGAGAGCAGTAATTCCAAAATTTAAATACTCCAGAACTATATCAGATGAAATCAGCAAAATTAGCACAAACTGCGGTCTCTGTATGACCAAAGTACCACATCATGTGGCTATTTATTTGTTTAAACCGTGACAGAAATGTTTTATAAAGACCAATTTTACAAAGTTTCTAGGCACCGCTTATCTCTGTAATCCAGCTGTCTGGATTAATATATCCAGTTATCTGTATCTTCCCATTACTCTTGATTTTTATTTGTAGCTGTACTGTTAATATTTGTACAGTTTTATTTTCCTAAAGTTGGCTAGACATGATCTAGCAATTGACTCTCACAGACCAATTTGGCTGAATGGCCTGTTGCTGTGTTGTAGCTTATTTGTACTTCTCTGATTCTCTATCTTTCTCTTTTACCCTGGTTCATAAACATCAAATTGCTTTTATTCCATCTGTTCTCCTGAGGGTTTGTTGAATGGTTCATGGAGTGCCAGGTGCCGTGCAGTACCTTACCATCCATACTGTACTTATGAGCATTGACTGATTGTGACATTTCACTCATGATATGCACAATTATATATACATCTCCGACAAGTATCATTGAATGCACATCTACAAGGTTCCTGCTTCTAATTGTTAATCATTTAGCTGCCTTGACAATGTGTTGTAAAAAGCTGTGTTGGTCTTTGGTATTGATACTTAAACTGACTTATTGTCCAGTTGTTGAGTACTGGTACTTCATTCCTATTTATCATAATGCTTGATTGTAAAATACTTTGGGGCCTTTTGAAAGGCGCTACATGAATGCAATTCTTTCTTTTACAAGCATTATTGCTAAAAGAAAGTGGGTTTCCTCCGGGTGCTCCTGTTTGCTCCCACAGTTCAAATATGTGCAGGTTTGGTAAATTGGTCATGTTAAGTTGCCATTAGTGTTCAGGGATTGTAGGTTAGGTGCATTAAGTCAGGGGTAAATATAGGACAATAGGGTAGGGAAATGGGTTTGGGTGGGTTACTCTTCAGAGGGTTGGTGTGGCCTTGTTGGGCTGAAGGGATTCTATTCTATTCTATTAAGTGTTTCGACGCTTGGCCCTTCAAATTGGAGCCAGCTACTCCATGCAATGTGTGTGTCATGTTCCTGAAAGAAAACACGTTGTGAATATGTTTGTATTCCCCTGCCACACTATGAGAGATGGTCTCTTCTTGTTACTGTATTTTTAGTTGCATGAACTTTTGGAAATTCATGTCCTTCTGTTGACCCTAATTTTCTTTAAATGTGCAGTTGATTACTGTGAAGGAGCAAGCTGCAGTGTGTCTCTCTGGTTTTGTCATTTCGTCTGTATACAGTGCTGGTAGATTGACAATGTCAGCTTTGTTATGCCTCGGTGTTAACTGTTATTATACGAAATCAGCCTTTTTGGTTCAGTGGACTCTACTATTAATGTATTATCTTAAAACATACAACTGCAGTATAAATACTCTTGCAGATGATCTCCATTTGATCAGTTTATGTCATAAAAGATATCTTTCAATCTTTTTTTAAAATTCAGCTATATTTACATTTCTTAGGATACATCACTTCTACACTAGGTCAGTCTACCCTGATAAAATGCTGCCTCGTAATTCTGATTAGTGTGGAGATTTAGTAGATAATCCATCTTCCATGCAAGCTTTGCCGTTGATCAGTATTCACATCTTCCCTCTAGCTGCATTGCATGTCTAATGTCATAAGTGGTTTTACACAGGAACTGCATCTTTATTAGATTGGGTGAGCTGCACCTGTAAATGTTTGCTTTGAAGCTTGCCTATACTGATGTATATGTTTTGAAATTTTGATATATTTGAAAATTGCTGTGATAAAATGTCATGTTTCTAGTTTTGTCTTGTATTTTGCCGTCTTTGTGCCAAAGGGATATTCTGTGAACTACACATAACCTGTTCTGGGCAAAATACATTGATATAGGTTTTGTCAGACACATTAAGACTTATTTAGATAGCAAGTTCCAGGGAAGGAGATATGAATAATGTTTAGCCAGAAGTTACAGGCTGCCTGAGAACCTTAAATGTGGCTCATAGTTTCTCTTAAATAAGAATCACCTTCATGATCTTTAACTGAATTCTTTTCCCAGGCTGCACTGAATCGTTTTATTCCCCATGCAGTATTAGACTACCTGCTTCACCCATGTGCTGGCTTTATTTCCACATTCACAGTTAAAATTAGTTGTTGCTTCTCATCTGGTTTATGTTTGAATCTTGTGTTGTAACTCTCATTTGAAATGACATCCCAGGACATGTGTTTATTTACTCTGCTGAAGAATATTAGCTTGTTTCTCAAGAGTGTACCTGCGTTTGTTCCTACAATTTTTTTCAAGTCAGACAGGTGAGAATTTGCAACTGTAAGAGAAATAGGGAGTTTTGGGATATGGGTTCTAAGCTGAAGGTTTGCTTTCTGGCATGTTTTTAAGATTTCCTTTGGAATTTCCCAGAATCACAAACATTTTCTCAAAATTGCCTAAATCTGCCTTTCAAATAAAATGTTGATGCTTCTCTCTCTTCTCACCCCCACCTCCATCCCCACCTGTCTGGTTCATTTAGGAAAGCAAGGGTCAGTGGTCACTCCGTTTTCATTTGTGAGCCTTGATGAGTTTCAGGAGGCTGCTCAACTGTAGTAGACATCACTATTCATCCTAAAATCATTTTCAAAATGCCTGATATACCTACAAGACTCAGTCATTTAAAGGTTGGGGTCAGAGGCTCTGGCTGATGATCTCCTCTTCCATGAGTCCAGTGGCTGTATATGTTAATTATAGTTGCTGTCTTGGTTCAGGTCACTTCACTCAGCACAGGGCATCAGATGATTATTTCTGAAAAGAGAGAAAGCCTCCATTGGGAGACTAAGTTTCTGATCTACAGATTTCCTCATAGCTGCTGTGTTCAATGAACAGGAACTGTGCTTCTGTGAGACTAGTTCTGCTAGATCTCTTCCTGTCTCTCCTCCACTTGGCTGTTTAGAAAAAGCAGAATCTTGTCATAATCTGGCTGTGGCATGGTAAAATGTCCCCAGTGAGGGCACAGCCTCAAAGCTAGGGATTTAATTCTGTTCAGGCAAGCATGCCAGTCAAATGGGTCAGTGCCAGATTCCACAGATTGCTACCATTCGCAGATCAGTTATCAGATTGCACAATTTTGCTTGATGATGCATATACAGTAGTAAGACTTGTTAATACGTGATCACTGACTGCATTGTGGGGAAATGTTTGTATGTGGAACTTTGTAATTCTGTAGACAAAGCATACTTCTTTGGCAAAATGTGGTGGTGTTATTTGTGAATGGATGACGTTGATGTGTGTTTTCCATTGAGAGGCAGTGGTGCTGAATTTTACAAAATAGAGCCAGAATGTAGCTTTCATATCAAATTCTGAATAATCTCAGAGTGAACTTTCATATTTCTGTTTGTATTTGTATGGTTTTCCTAATGCAATTGCTGCTTTTAAAAAAAGACCTGACACTTTAATTCACAGGAGTCTTCTCAAATCTTGCTGCTTGCCATAATTTATCCTTTGTTTAAATTGGCTGATTCTTTAAAAATAAATTTTTAAAGATATGACAGTTTTAGACAAATTGTTAAGTTCTTCTGTTTTTAAAAACGATACTCAATTTAATTGGAATTAAAATGAGTTTCTGGAGCTAAAGTTTCCCATCTCTCTTTGGCTGTAATGTTAACAGGCTATTGGAAAAAAAATAGTTTAAACTATCCCCGAGAGAGATTTTCCTGTCTCTAGAGATGTCTTTCTCTTCCTACTCCTCCACCACCTCCAACTCCCCTCATGGATGTAGGAGATAAATACTCAGTATCCCATGCCACTCTATTCCTTTCTAACAAGCTTAACCTATAGTGTCCTGCCTACTGACTTGTTTTACATCTTGAGGCAGTATCAAGGGCCAGAGTCAAAGTGTTAATTTGGAATTTCAAACAACTGCACAAGCATGAGCTTGCCATTTGATTTTAATGTTATTCCAGTGAGTACTGTGGACTGAGGAATTTCTCCCACTGAATCATCCCTGGGATTGTTTCTTGAAGATTTGTAATAAAGCAGGAGTAAAATGCAGTCTGGGTCTAATTCAGGATCTATTGGGGCTAGTTTTGGGCAGTTCAGTGCTGTGGCTGAATCACATTTCAATCTGAACATGTCACATTATTTTGTGACCATTTTAGCATGCAGCAGATTGAGAGGAGAAAGTAAGAACAGGATTAACTCACTAATTACATTTTGCCAATTTTCCAATAGCTTTGTGGATGTCTGGTTATTAATAACAGTGAGGTTCATTTTGTTCACATGCAATATTAAGAAAGCCCAGTGTGTCACCCTGCGCTGAGAATTGTATCAGCTTAAACAGAAAAATCTGATTTTCTATTGATGTAGTTGAATGTTTAAAAATACATGCATTTCTTGTCTAATTTTGTACGCTTCCCTTTTCTCTCCTATGATATATAGTTTATGATTGGGAGTAGTTGCACAATTGGCCCTAATTCTCCAGTATATCACTCAACCGGCAGTTGCTCGTAGGTGAGGCTGAGCACTGAGTGCTCCCTGATCTACTATAGCTAGATTGTACCCTGAATTCATATCCAGTTCAGCTTCTCTGGAACATGGTGTGTTTGTAAATGTTCTTGTGTTTTTTTTTCACACAGCTGGCACTGACTCTGCATAGGGATATGAGGGAGAATGAGAAATGGTAACTTTCAAAGGAACCTGGATGTCCTTGTACACATCAAAGTTAATTGTGCTGGTACAAAAACAACTAACTAAGCAAATGCCATGTCAGCCATTACTCCAAAAGAATTAGAACTTAGTAATGAAAAAGACTTGAATCATTTGCAGAAGACTTTGATGAGACAATAACCTGGAGCTCTGAACAGCTTTGGCCTCCTTACCTCAGGAAGGGTATGTTAACCTTTTGGATTGCAACAGAGATTCACTGTACAAATATTCGGGGGAAGGGTTGCAGAGAGTATTGTGATGTCCAGGGAGAATTGTGATGTACAGAGAGATCATGTAGACTGGACCCGTTCTTCACCAGAAATAAGAGGTAATCTTATTACGTATAAAATCTTAAGGGACTTGATAACTTACATGTTAGAAAGATGTTTCTTTCCCCTGGTTGGTGAAACTACAACTGAGGGTCACAAACTCTGGCTTAGGAAATGCATTTAGGACTAAGTTACGGCAATCTCCATTCATTGTTGGCATTGTGATCTTTGACAATCCCAACTCCAAAGGTTGTGGATGTATATTGTTCAATATCTCAAGACAAATTAGGGCTTTTTGGGTATGGAAGAGAATGAGGAATGTGTGGGCAAGTGTAGTTGTCATATAGAGAATGGCTCAGCCAAGATCCTATTAGTGGAGCAGGTTTGAAGGGCTGAATAATGCATGGCAAACACAGTAAGTAAGTAATAGAAATGTAATGCAGGACATATATTCATCATTGTTATACTTTATTTATAGCAAAGACTCTAACGTTGCAGTGGATTGCATTATTTTGAGGTACATGAGTTTTGCTGGTTTGTCAAGAGTGCCAATTGATAAGTTGTTGGTTCAAACAAAGTTTGCCGTACTCAACTGGTTGGCCTATTGGACCAAAGTTGTGGTGTTGATTTTTCACTGGATGCAAGCTATTGACGCTGTTGATCAGATGGATGTCAGGTATTGTGTTGATTGTAAAGAGCCCTGAATTGGCAGAGGCAAATGGTGCACTCCTTTTCCAATTTGTTGCACTTCAGTAGTTTCCAAATTTTGATTTTTGCTCGGCTAAATTAGTGGGCGGCACGGTGGCACAGTGGTTAGCACTGCTGCCTCACAGCGCCTGAGACCCGGGTTCATTTCCTGACTCAGGCGACTGACTGTGTGGAGTTTGCACATTCTCCCCGTGTCTGCGTGGGTTTCCTCCGGGTGCTCCGGTTTCCTCCCACAGTCCAAAGATGTGCGGGTCAGGTGAATTGGCCATGCTAAATTGCCCGTAGTGTTAGGTAAGGGGTAAGTGTGGGTGTATGGGTGGGTTGCGCTTCGGCGGGTCGGTGTGGACTTGTTGGGCCGAAGGGCCTGTTTCCACACTGTAAGTAATCTAATCTAAACCTGCACTTGGTACTTGTTTCAAGCGCAGTGCAGTAATAGTTAATGCAGTGGTAAAAATAAATTAACAAAATTCTTTTTAGAACAAAGAATTTAGAACATTACTGCGCAGGAACAGGCCCTTTGGCCCTCCAAGCCTGCGCTGATCCATATCCTCTATCTAAATCTGTCACCTATTTTCTAAGGATCTGTATCCCTCTGCACCCTGCCCATTCATGTATCTGTCTAGAATGGGGATTATAGTAGTTAAGATTTCATTGGTCTAATCGATGTACAAACTCATGGTGATCCTAAATCCTCTTTGAAAAGCCATGGGCTCCTGTACCAAAATGACTTTATTTCGAGGATTACGGTAGCTGAATTTTAATTTACCAAACCATTTGGGATGTCAAGAAGATAATATTGGAATATCATGCACTGAATCAGACAGCTCCGGTGGGACTCTATTAGATACATGCCTCCCTCTCTCTCTGTCATGCACACAGACAAGCAAACATACACCCCTTGTCCCTGATGCATTTGAGAGCACCCAAGAATCAAGAATTGCAGCGTTTAAAAGGCATCTGAATGGGTATATGAATAGGAAGGGTTTAGAGGGATATGGGCCAAGTGCTGGCAAATGCGATTAGATTAATTTAGATATCTGGTCGCCATGGATGAGTTGGACTGAAGGGTCTGTTTCCGTGCTGTACATCTCTATGATTCTATGACTGTATGTATAGGTTAAGTGAATTAGCCGTGCTAAATTGGTCCATGGTGTCAAGGGATGTGGAATCTGTGTGGGTTAGCAATTGTATATGCAGAGTTACAAGAACAGGATGGAGGTATGTGTCTGAATGGATGCTCTGCAGAGGGTCGGTGCAGACTTGATGCCCCCTTCTGCACTTCTATGATTTTGGTTAATTTTCTTTGCCTTCCCTGATGAAGGGCTTATGCTCGAAACGTCGAATTCTCTATTCCTGAGATGCTGCCTAACCTGCTGTGCTTTGACCAGCAACACATTTGCAGTCAGGTATTTGAGGCCAATTTTAGCATTCCTAAACAGTTGGGATCAGCATGGTTTGGGTTAGACCATAAGACGTAGGAGTTGGAAGTAAGGTTGTTTTACCATAAAATCAGGATGAAATGCAGGTCTTTATGGCTGAGTAGCATGCTACCTGGTATGTGCACACAGAGCCTCAGGAGAGTCGAAGGGTAGTATCTGAATGGAGGAGCCTTTGTAATTGTATCTTACCTTCACCTAGCACATTAGCATAGCTTTCTGAGTCTAATCATCCCCTGGAACCTGAATTGGGTTTTTCCTTGGCGACGGACTACTCAATGTATTCCTGTCTAAAAGCATTTATTTGGCTGAATAATGATGAGGATTTCTTTTCTTAAGAACCATTAAACCTGAATTGCAATTGGTGCACCATTTTGGTGCTGGAATTGGTGTCCAGTAGATTCTGCTATTTATTGTGGTAGAAGGTTGGTTCTCTGCAGGTGCTGATTACAATGAGATCTGAACTTCTCCTGTTTAAACTACAAACGCAGCATGGTACCTCCTGAGTGGTGCTTAGAATGCACATATGACCCTCGAGCATGAGAGAGAAAAGAGCTTTTGTTATTGCAAATACAGTGTTCCTGTTACCATAGTAATCACTAGGCTGCTGGGATACTAATGCTGGTTTCACACCAGTTGAATTTTTTTACACTCAGCAGATGAACCCAGGATGGAAAGAGAGGATGCTTAAAACATGTCTATTCTGCCTGACATTTAGGATGTTTCTAACTTCGTACCAATACAAACGGGGTAAGCTAGAATTGCCCCCTCCTGCCACAGCCTCAGACTGACCTCTGACCCCAACCCCTTTCCACTACTCTCCTGTCTCTCACCATCATCCTGACCTCTTGAAAATAAGGACATCTACTGTAGATGCAGTTGTGGAGATACTGGCAACATCATGATACTTTGTCAAACTGGTGATTTTTCATAATGGATTCCAGCCATGGAAAATTTCACAGCTGAGCCCAATCCTGTATATAATCCACATATCAATATTTTTCAATAGGTGGCTCTATATAACAATTAAGAATGGCAAAAAGAATTTTCTTGACTCCTTTTTTGTTGTCTACCAGAGCTGACTGAGGCTGATCTCCGTTTTCAGTCTCGCTGGAATGCATTAATAAAGATTGTTTTGAGGCCATCTTTGTTAGGTACAGTTTTGTACCACATGACACATTTTGGTTTTTCAAAAAAAAACTACACTCAGTGGCCACCTATTGATGCCACCATTTATATAAGGGGGTGTTCTAATCATAGACTAAGCTTCCTATTTCACTTCAGTTTGAGCTTCCAATTGATATCATCTCCATCACAAAAATAGCAATTATTTCCACCTCCCATAAGTCAGCTGATTCTTCTACCTCAGTTCACCTGCTACTTAAATGTTTGTGATCTTCATCCTGATTATTCTGAAACCTCACCTTCCTTTGTTAAATACAAATGATTTTATGTCAAGGTGAGAGGAAGCACTGGCATGCTTCTGCCTGTTTCTGTAAATAATTGAGACACTTTGGAATGTCTGCTTAGCCAGCCTCCCAGCTTTCTCCTCCTGTAAACTGCAGCTCATCCAAAATTCTTCCATCTGTATCCTGTCTTCACTTACCATCCCTATCTGAACTAACTGCTCATAATCGCAACATGTGTCCCTGATTATTCAGTGTTGCAGATCTGAAATTTCTATCCTCGTATTTAAGTTCGTCCTTGCTGCTGCTCTATAATTCACCAAAACTGGACACCGCTTCTCATGCTGGCCAAACTGGAATTCCCTCCTTTAAATGTCTCTGCTTCTCTTCCTTTCTTCCTTTTATGCCTTCTCTTAACGCTTGCCTAATTCGATCAAGTCTTTCTTCCTATCCTTCTATTTATCTTTCCTTTGCCCTGGTTCCTTTTGAAAAGATTTGAGATGTGTTAAAGATACTGTGTAAGATGTCGTGGTGGTTTAGCTCAATTTCTTCCCTTGAGATTTCTGATGTCACTGACATGACAGCAGCTAGTTAGGGAGTGGTATTAGTTGTGGAAAGGTTTCTTGTTCTTAAATGGAGGCATTTAGGTTATTGGCTGAAAGTGGGCAACATTTTTGTTCTTCAACATTAAGTTTACTTTAAATGGAAGTGCTTTCATCTAAACCTTTGGCCTACTGAACATTGTCAGAAATTTCCCCAGCTCTGGAGTGTATTGCTTACTATTTTGGAGCTATGCAATTCTTTGGATTTGTGAATGCTGTTTTCATGTTGCTGCTGCTGGAATCTGGAGTCTGGAATTCAAGATCCAACTTTAGTGTCTACAGAAACGTGGCTCCAGTGTGCCTCTGGAGCTGTTGTAACTCAGTTTTTCATTGGTTTTTAGAGCTGTAAGCATAAGGCAGCTGAGTTTAATAAGCACTAGGGATTGTCTCATTGATGCTAGCATTTCGGAATCTAAAATAATATTTAAAGCAGCTGTACAAGGTTGCCAGTACCAACCTCCCTTAAAATATCAGCAGTCCATGTACAATGTAATAGCCTTGCTCAGCTGTAGCACATTTCCCTTGGAGTCAAATCTCACTCTAGAGTTTGAGCATATAATCTGGGTTGACACTTCAGTGTAGTGCAGTGCTCTTGCTGTACTATCAAAAATACAGCCTTTTCGATTAGACATTATTGTCAAAGCCTCATCTGTCCTCATTAGGTTGTAAGCGATCCTGTTGCACTACGAAAAAGGCGACTGAGTTTTTCACCTTGACCCTAAAAATCTATCCCCCAATCAGCAATAGTAAAACAGATTAATTGGCAATTTATGTCACATTTGAGTTCTCGCGTGAATTTGATGCACTTCCTTACATTAACCACACTTCAAAAGATTTTCTGGGGTAGAAAGTACTTTGGGATGCCATAAAGTCCTGAAAAGTACTTCACAAATGGAAGTTTGTTCTTTTCAAGACTGGGCGCCCACTAGCATTCTGTCTCATCTTGCCATATATAACGCCATACCTAAAAACCATGTAGACCAGGAGGGTTCTGTGATAAGTTCTGATGATGAGTACTTACATTTTTGTCAAGGTTCTTGAATCAAAGAAAATTTACCTCCATGTAATTGTTCATCCTGGGTGGGTGCTTGATCTTGACCAACAAGACAGCTTGGTCCCTGTCTTGTTGATCATGCTTGTAACTCTCAGAGCATACCAAATAAGATCCTAGAGGGAGGCCTTGTAACTGTAGTAGCCTGAGAAAGAGGTAGTGGTTTCAGTGTGGGGTTTAAGTGATAATGCACCATGTGGTCAGGGATCAAACATGAAACTTGATGGTCTGTGTGATTCAGTATCTGAGTATTTTCCTGTATTAGTTGAGCTATGCAGTGTGTGGTAATGAAACTCTCTGACCTTGAGTTCTAAAGGAGAAAAATGCAGCCAGAATTGGTACCCGTTTAGCCTTCCTCCACAAACTGCACACACTCTGCCTAAACCTGTATTTGGCTTGTTCAGGAAGAGCAAGTGCCTTTCAGACAAATTGAAACAATGAAAATTTTATAAAAATGCTTAATTTGCTAGCCAAGAAGTTCTAATTTTGATTTAAATTTGTTTTAAAAGATATTGAGGAATCTCAGCAATTTGATAATAGAGATAGTGTGGGACTCATTTACAACAACATGGCAAGCCTTGTGTACAGAGCATAAGGATACAGTTAATTGTTTGCTGAAAAATAAAGAAGGAATAGATATATTCCAAGAATAAAAAATGCACTGTTGGAATTTTTAGTTTGGATCAAGATGTGTCTATGTGTAGATTTCACTGGCATTGACATTTGGTATGACCAATTCATATTCCTGTTTCCTTCGGGAATAGAGTGCTATGAGATGGGTCAGCTTATTGCTAAGTGCTAGACCTGTGTCAGTGTAAAGTTATAATTGAACTGGAATATGCTGAGTGGAAAGATGGAATGCCATTCTTCCAAATCATGGGTTTTGAAATATTAAATGCACTCCTCTTAGGTTTTGCTTTTCTTTTTGAGAAAAGTTAAATTCCATTAGCACTTGAAAACTGAACTAGTATAATTTGAGAGCATTGATGAATATGAAGTGCAGTTTTTGAAACCAATTATTCCAGAGAGTTAGTGTTAGGTTTTAAAGCAAGTACAGCTGTCAAAATGCAAGGCTTTTTTCTAAACTCCAGAATACCTATTACATTCATGCCCTGATACTTTCTATTTAATGATCCCTGCACCAATTTGTGGAGTTGTTTTATCTCTGTTTTAAGCACCTTTGAACTAATTTTTTTTTGTAGCATGCTCGTAATTGTGGGTGAAACTCTTCAAGAAGGAAAAAAAATGCTGCAACAAATGACGTGTCTGTGATTCATGTTAATTCTGTTAAGGCCCCCTCACACGTTCTCAATGTGCCTCCTTTGTGCATGTTGATCAAATCAGCCAATTGGAACTTCCATTCATCTCTCTCTGTCATTGATCAATGGCAGAGGCCTAAGTCTGAATGCATGATTTGAACAACTGTCCATCCTGAGCCTCTGCAGTCTCTTGATTGGGTGGAGAAGAAATATTTTAAGTGCTGTTTTTAGTAACTATTTTACCTTTTAACCACCCTTTAATATAAAAAGTATGTTGAGTGATTTTCTGTCTCTGCCCAGCCGCACGCAGCTTAAAATTGCTCCTCATTCCTGTGCTACTGTCCTCTAGCTCACAGCTTTCCCCCCCCCCCCCCCCCCCCCCCCACCCCCTCGCCATCCCACTCCGCCTCCGACTCAAAGGTTAACTTGCTGTGTCCCTTCTCCCTTATTGTGTCTTGAAAGGCTTCCTCTGGCCACTGTCTTCACATCAGGACAGTAGGAAAAGAATGTTTAGAAATCTTTTCCTACTGTTTCCACCATGCTGTTTCCTGGGATGAAAGGAAATGCCATGCTAATGGGCCCTCACTGTGGTGCATGGCTTACTTTCTGTGCGCCCCCCCCCCCAACAGATTCACCTTTGCACATTATTGCAAGGGTTAACTGTACATTTAACGTGCATTCAAGGAAGGCGAGGCATGACAGATGCAACGTACATCATACAGCAGAGTGAACAAATAAATGATGTTAACCCATGCATTAATTTGAATGTCCTGTTTAGGTTTTCTGTTCTCTAACTCAAATGATGTTATGGCATTATAAATAATGCCACAAAGTAAAATCGAAAACCTTGTTCTGGAATTCCACCTTGTAGTCACAGTTGTGTTATGTCACTTCATATCATTGGCTTTTGGTGAAACCTGCTGTTTGTAATGCTGACCACTTTGTACAATTAAAACCTCGGGCAAGCTTATCATCAGAAATTGTATAATTTTTTTCATTTTGTTTTACAGTTTTTTGCAGTTCCATTTTCATATAAAGAATTTTATATCAAAATTCAACCAAATGAATCTTGACAGCTATGTTGGTAGATAATCTTAGGGTATCTGCATATTAAAATGATAAAAAGGCAATCCTCCACAGCTGTGCATATACCTCTTGGGATAGAAAGGGAAGTAACAAATAGAATGCAGATGATAACAGTTAGTGATGCTTACAAAAATAGCATTGTCTAAATATTAATATTCTGTTTCACTACAGAAGGTTTCGTTCTCTTAAAATATCTCCTGTTGCTAGACTTATTCACTAAATAAAATACTTAGTATTTTTCGTATGCTGAATTGGATGGAGGGGTTTGCTTGTTGTTGGACTTAGTACTGAAATGTGTCTTTTTTTTATATTTCAGAGCTGTAAGGTTGACTGCCTGTAATATGGTATCCTGACAGTTCCTAGCAACGTATCGTGGAGGTACAATGCGGTGACTGTTGCTTGCTGAGATGGTATTTCTTCATACTGTGACGACCCTGTTGTTGGGAGAAGATTTAAGAATGTCTAAGTAAGTACAATACTTTCAACCTGATAATGTGTGCAGTCAAGAACATGAATATAGTTGTTTTCTTTATTTTTCCTTTACTGTGCTTAGGAATATGAAGAGGGATAGTACTTCCAAAGGTTTGAATTTGGAATTAATATCCATTAATTGATCTTAAAAATGATTGTGTCAATTGTAGTATTGAAGATAGACTTTGTCTTTTGGCCTTTTGCTTGTGGGTTGTATTCAGTAATCCTTAATTTTCCTTTCAAATTTGCTATGTTCCTCATGAAGCCACAGTTCCATACTACCAGCCAATACCTTTGGCAATTGACCTGTTTTCTTTGGTGAACCAAGGCAGTGGTGTTGGTGTACTTTTCAGTTGAAGAGAGTTTCACAGACTAGTTTAATGGTTTATTTATTTCCACTGATACACATTCCAGAACTAGTCATTGTGTAACCCGGGGAGGAAGCCGATCCCAATTGCAGATGGCCAGATGATACCAATTAGGACCCTCTTGTCGGTAGGTATAGTACTGTGTCACACTTTGGAAATATAGAATTTGATCAAGCAGACTCAGTGTGGCTTTCTGAAGGGAAAATCATGTCCTACGAACTTGGTAGAATTCTTTGAGAAGGTAACAAGCACGATGGATACAAGGAAAGCAGGGATATAATATATTTAGATTTTCAGATGGCATTTGACCAGGGTCGAGACATTAGACTACTTAATAAGAGAAGATCTCATGGTGTTGAAGGTATTATAGATAGAGGATTGGCTAACTAACAGAACATAGAGTTGGAAATAAATGGTCATTTACAGGATGCCAACCTGCAACTAGTGGTGTGCCACAGACATCAGCGCTCGGGAGGTAATTATTTGCAATATACGTTAATGACCGTGATGAGGGAAGTGACTGTAGTGATGATGACACAAAATAGATGGGTAGGCAAGTGTTGAGAATGGTTCTGAAGTCTGTAGGGGGGTATAGATAGATTAAACGAGTGAGCAAACTCGGATGGAATATAATGTGGGACAATATAAGATTTGCACTTTGGCAAGAAAATAGAGGTGGTGAATACTATTTGAATGGAGAAAGACTGCTGAAGGCTATGGAACAGGGGATTGAGAGTTATCATCCATGAATTACAAAAAGTTGGCATTCCAATTTAGTTGGTAATAGGGAAGGCCTTTATTTCAAAGAGAATGGGGTGTAAAAACAGGGAGGTCCTGCTAAAACTATTCTCTGCATTAGTCAAACCAGCGATGGAATATTGTAAACCACTTTGGGCCCCTTCATCTAAGGCAAGAGAAGCTTCCATTGGAGGCAGTCCAGAGACAGTTCACCAGGTTGATGGTGGGTATGGAGAAGTTGAGTAGATTGAGCCTGTAACCTTTGGAATTTAGAATGAGAGGTGACTGTTTTGAAGTAGGATACCTAAGAGACTTAACAGAAAAGATGGGGAGTGGTTGTCTAGGACCAGAGGGCATGACCTCCGAAAACGAGTTGCACCTTTAAGGCAGATGAAGAATTTCTTCTGAGAGTAGTGAATCTATGGAATTCTTTATTGCAGTAGGTTTTTGAGGCTGGGTTGTTAACTATATTTAAGGCCAAGCTAGATTTGTAAATAGTAAATGAATCAAGGGTGTAAGAAAAAGGTGGGAAAGTGGAGTGGAGGATATTGCAATCAGCCACGAACACATTGAATGGTGTACTTTTTTTCTCCAATGTCTTATGGTCTTTAACAGAAACTGCAGCAGTGGAAGCAGGCACAATCAGTACCTAGCATTCTTCAGGCTAGATATATCATAGTTAGGTGTTAAATGCCATAAAAACACTGAGACAACAGGGAGAGGTAATTTGGCCCATTATGCTTGTGCTAGATCTTTGAAAGAGCATTTATGCCCAGTTCAATGCCCTTAGCTTTGCCGTAATTTCGTAAGTTTTGTATACTCCAGCTTGCACTATTTTTGACATGGAGCTTTCCAGATTATACTGATGAAATAAAACTATATTTCTCCTCAATACTTAGTCTAGAACTTTTGCTAGTTTTGAATTTGTGACTTTTGGTTATTGATTCATTTGCCAGAGGAACTAATATTTTGTCTATCTGCTCTATCAAAACCTCTATTTAGACACCACTTAAATGTTCCAAGGAGAATAACCTGAACTTTTAAACTCCTCCACACAAATGAAGTCCGTTATCATTGAAATGCTCTTTTCTGAGGTCTTTACATCTTCCCTGAAGTGTGCTGCTGAGAACTGTCCATAATCCTGCTTACTTATAAATTTCCAAAATTATATCTCTATGCTGTTGTATTTATTAAACCCAAATAAACCATTTGCCTTTTCAATCATCTTATCAACTTGCTGTGACTTATTCAGGAATTTCTTTGTCTAGACACCAAGGACTCTCTGTGCATTTACAGATTTCAAAATTGTACTGTTTATATTGCACTGACTTTCTACGTTGGTTGTCCTAAGTACATCACTTTCACACTTCCCCACAATGAGCTTCATTTGCTATTTCACCATCCTGTTTGTCACTCAAATATCTATAATTATTCTCATCACTATCTGCTACTTTATCAAAAGTTTTGTCAAAGAACAGTCCTTTGCTTCTGGTCACTGATCCAATTTTGTACTTTCATTGCCACTTTCCACTTGTTCTCTGGGTTTTGACCTTCTATTAAGCCACCGGTATGGCACTTTAGTGAATGCCTTCTGAAAATCTGTTTAGGCATAGAACATAGAACATAGAAGGATACAGCGCAGTACAGGCCCTTCGGCCCTCGATGTTGCACCGACCAAATCCTACCTAACCTATACTAGCCCAATAACTTCCAAATGCCTATCCAATGCCCGCTTAAATGACCATAAAGAAGGAGAGTTCACCACTGATACGGGCAGGGCATTCCATGAACTCACAACCCGCTGTGTGAAGAATCTACCCCTAACATCTGTCCTATACCTACCACCCCTTAACTTAAAGCTATGTCCCCTAGTAACACCTGACTCCATTAGCGGTAAAAGGTTCTTAGTATCTACCCTATCTAAACCCCTAATCATCTTATACACTTCTATCAGATCTCCCCTAAACCTTCTCTTCTCCAATGAGAACAGCCCCAAGTGCCTCAGCCTTTCCTCATAAGATTTTCCTACCATTCCAGGCAACATCCTGGTAAACCTCCTCTGCACTCGTTCTAAAGCTTCCACATCCTTCCTATAGTATGGCGACCAAAACTGCACACAATACTCCAGATGAGGCCTCACCAGAGTCTTATACAACTGCAACATGACCTCAGGACTCCGGAACTCAATTCCTCTGCCAATAAAGCCCAGTACACCATATGCCTTCCTCACAGCACTATTTACCTGGGTGGCAACTTTCAGAGATCTGTGTACATGGACACCAAGATCCCTCTGCTCATCCACACTACCAAGTAGCCTACCATTAGCCCAGTAATCCATCATCTTGTTATTCCTACCAAAGTGAACGACTTCGCACTTAGCTACATTGAATTCCATTTGCCACATTTCCGCCCAGCTCTGCAACTTATCTATATCCCGCTGTAACCTACCACTTCCTTCCTCACTATTTCAGGATCCTATGGGAAGCTAGGGAGGAGATAGCAGAGCCATTGGCCTGGATTTTTATGTCATCGTTGTCAACAGGAATAGTACCAGAGGACTGGAGGATAGCGAATGTGGTCCCATTGTTCAAGAAAGGGAGTAGGGATAGCCCTAGCAACTATAGGCCAGTGAGTCTGACTTCAGTGGTGGGCAAAGTCTTAGAGAGAATGGTAAGGGATAAGATTTATGAACATCTGGGTAGGAATAACGTGATCAGGGATAGCCAGCATGGTTTTGTGAAGGGCAGGTCGTGCCTCACAAACCTTATTGAGTTCTTTGAGAAGGTGACCAAGGAAGTGGATGAGGGTAAAGCAGTAGATGTTGTGTATATGGATTTTAGTAAGGCGTTCGATAAGGTTCCCCATGGTAGGCTAATGCTAAAACTTCGGAGGTATGGCATTGAGGATACATTAGAGGTTTGGATTAGGAATTGGCTGGCTGGAAGGAGACAGAGGGTAGTAGTTGATGGATTATGTTCATCTTGGAGCGCAGTTACTAGCGGTGTACCACAAGGATCTGTTTTGGGACCATTGCTTTTTGTTATCTTTATAAATGATCTAGAGGAAGGACTTGAAAGCTGGGTAAGCAAGTTTGCGGATGACACAAAAGTCGGTGGAGTTGTGGATAGTGAGGAAGGAAGTGATAGGTTACAGCGGGATATAGATAAGTTGCAGAGCTGGGCGGAAATGTGGCAAATGGAATTCAATGTAGCTAAGTGCGAAGTCGTTCACTTTGGTAGGAATAACAAGATGATGGATTACTGGGCTAATGGTAGGCTACTTGGTAGTGTGGATGAGCAGAGGGATCTTGGTGTCCATGTACACAGATCTCTGAAAGTTGCCACCCAGGTAAATAGTGCTGTGAGGAAGGCATATGGTGTACTGGGCTTTATTGGCAGAGGAATTGAGTTCCGGAGTCCTGAGGTCATGTTGCAGTTGTATAAGACTCTGGTGCGGCCTCATCTGGAGTATTGTGTGCAGTTTTGGTCGCCATACTATAGGAAGGATGTGGAAGCTTTAGAACGAGTGCAGAGGAGGTTTACCAGGATGTTGCCTGGAATGGTAGGAAAATCTTATGAGGAAAGGCTGAGGCACTTGGGGCTGTTCTCATTGGAGAAGAGAAGGTTTAGGGGAGATCTGATAGAAGTGTATAAGATGATTAGGGGTTTAGATAGGGTAGATACTAAGAACCTTTTACCGCTAATGGAGTCAGGTGTTACTAGGGGACATAGCTTTAAATTAAGGGGTGGTAGGTATAGGACAGATGTTAGGGGTAGATTCTTCACACAGCGGGTTGTGAGTTCATGGAATGCCCTGCCCGTATCAGTGGTGAACTCTCCTTCTTTATGGTCATTTAAGCGGGCATTGGATAGGCATTTGGAAGTTATTGGGCTAGTATAGGTTAGGTAGGATTCGGTCGGCGCAACATCGAGGGCCGAAGGGCCTGTACTGCGCTGTATCCTTCTATGTTCTATGTTCTATGTTCTATCCACAACTCCACCGACTTTTGTGTCATCCGCAAACTTGCTTACCCAGCTTTCAAGTCCTTCCTCTAGATCATTTATAAAGATAACAAAAAGCAATGGTCCCAAAACAGATCCTTGTGGTACACCGCTAGTAACTGCGCTCCAAGATGAACATAATCCATCAACTACTACCCTCTGTCTCCTTCCAGCCAGCCAATTCCTAATCCAAACCTCTAATGTATCCTCAATGCCATACCTCCGAAGTTTTAGCATTAGCCTACCATGGGGAACCTTATCGAACGCCTTACTGAAATCCATATACACAACATCTACTGCTTTACCCTCATCCACTTCCTTAGTCACCTTCTCAAAGAACTCAATAAGGTTTGTGAGGCACGACCTGCCCTTCACAAAACCATGCTGGCTATCCCTGATCACGTTATTCCTACCCAGATGTTCATAAATCTTATCCCTTACCATTCTCTCTAAGACTTTGCCCACCACTGAAGTCAGACTCATTGGCCTATAGTTACTAGGGCTATCCCTACTCCCTTTCTTGAACAATGGGACCACATTCGCTATCCTCCAGTCCTCTGGTACTATTCCCGTTGACAATGACGACATAAAAATCCAGGCCAATGGCTCTGCTATCTCCTCCCTAGCTTCCCATAGGATCCTGGGGTAAATGCCATCAGCATGTGCTGTATTAGCTCATCAAAGAATTCATTCAAGTTAGCCAAGTACAATTTGGCTTTAACAAATCTGTGCTCGCTGTCTGTGATTAGCTCTTAACTTTTCAAATGCTAGCTTACTTTGTCTCTCATTTCCAGTAGCCCTCCCATTGTCTGAAATAAATGCTGGAAAAATTCAGCAGCCCAGGCAGCATCTGTGAAGAAAGAGAATTAATGATTGTTAAAATTTTAACAGCATCGTTCTGACAAAAGGCCATTGACCTGAAATATTAACAAGATTTTCAGTTTTATTTTCCCCAGCTAATCATTTACATTTCATGCATTTATAAAATCTGTTTGTAAAATTTGATTAATTTTGTGCACTGATCTTTTCTCGTAACCTCTCTGCTTCATGTTCTTTCAATAATCTTCCAGTTTATTAATTGAATCTTCCTGTTGATGTTTGTCTTAAGCCACCTCCTTCTGTTTTATTTTAACATTTATTTATTTTCTCATCCAGGGTCTCTTCACTGTGGATAGTATAAATTATTCTTTCAATGGTATATGTCCAGTTTGTGCCTATGTTTTCTCTTCCTTGCATCCTGTGCACTGCACTCTTAGTGCTTTACCCTGAAACTGCTTTTCTGATCTATCTGTGCTGGATTGCTTCTTAAATCACTGGAATTAGCTTCTGATGTTTTCTTCTACCTTCAGTCACTGCATTGAGCCATTGTTGATTACTGTTAGCATGATGAGCTCCTCATGTAAAGCATTCCACTTGCCCTAATCCATTTTGCAGATCAGCAGTTCCCTCCCTCTTTGTTGTGAATTTGAATACTCCTCTCCTTCCCTGCCTTTTGCTCTGTTTTTCCACATCTATATTAGGGCAGTTAAAGTCATCTCGCATTATTTGCTCTATTTTTGTTATGTGCCTTTAAATTTGCTATTGATAGTCATAGAGATGTGCAGCATGGAAACAGACCTTTCAATCCAACCCGTCCATGCTGACTAAATATCTCAGTCCAGTCTAGTCCCCCTGCCAGCACCTGGCCCATATCCCTCCAAACCCTTCTTATTCATATCTCTTTGCTGTACGAACTCTCTACAGCTACTCATTTCAAGCATCAACTTTGGTACATCCCCTTACTGGATTGTTCTGTGTAACATTTCCCATGTTAGCCATCCTTTCAGGCCTATGAAGTGTAATTGCAGTTTTGGTGCTGGCCAGGGTTGTGGTCATATCATTACTCTTCAAAAGCATTTTTACACGTGCCTTTACAGGAAATAGAAGCAATGTCTCCTATAATTCCGTTAAGTATTTAATATTGCCACAACTTAATTGTCTTAAAAAATCTAATCAATCTTTCTGTTTGTTATTTCTTTGAAAAGTTCTGAGATGAATATTAAGTGACTTATCTGTAGAATCCATGTTAATTTTGCCTTTTTCAAGTGTGAAGTAAATTTTGTCTATGCCATAAGCTCTAGTCTGATCTATAACTTCTTGATTTACCGCATTTCCATTGATTCCCCAAGACTGTCAATGTTCATTGCTGTCCAAATCTTCAGCAGCAACAATGTGGGAAATTGAATTCACAGCCTTTGTATTTCATTTGGATTTTTGATTGTAAACAATCTTGTGCCAGTGATTTATCAGTCTTTAAGTTTGAATAACATCTTTGGTATGAACCCTTTTGGTTAAGCAAAAACTTTTTTGATGGTTCCACCCGTGTCTAATGTAAAGCAAGGATGAGGCCATTGTTAGATCTCTGTGCTGAAAACTCAAAACGCTGCACAATAAGGGCATGAGTACTAGAGACTGCTTTGGTGATATGGCAGGGTGATGCACGAATTAAAATCCTATAGTTGTGAATGAGGAGTGGGGGCACAACATAAAGTAATGGTACTTTTACCTTACATTCGTCTGTAAAAAAAAAACTGTTTAGAACAGATTTATAATTTTGGGAGAGGTTTACTGGAGTGAATAGGAAGTAGCCACTGAAGCATCATGGAAGAGAGAAATAAATTTCTCTACTCAGTGTTGAATGAGCATGGAATGCTTTTCCACAGGAAATGGTTGAGTCTGAGGCCATTGTTTAAGGAAACTGGACAAATATTTGAAATAGATAACGATGCAAGGTTCTGAGGTGCTTGTAAGAAATGACAGATTTAACAATTGCCAGCGAAGTCACTGTATACCAACTAGCTGCCTCTAGGTAGTTCTTTGCTATTCCTATAATCCTAATGGCCACCTGATCTGTAAAAAATTAGGCTTAATTCATATTTTAACATCTTTTGACGACTAATCAATACTTTGACTTTTGACTAGGAGTATATTTTATTATTATTAATTTTCATTCATTCTTTTTATTCCTTTCTAATCTCCAATTTTTAGTTTTTCTAATTTTATCTGCCCTGTAAAATATATTTTTCTGGTTTCAAAATCTTTAATTTTCTCAATCATCTATATTGCCCAATCTTTGACTCTCATTTTTCCTGACTGGAATATGCTTGATTTTTAACCTATGCCCTTCTGCTATTTAAATACTTAATTTCTAATTCTACAATCCTATTTGACAATTTTACCCTCCACTTAATCTGAATAGTGTTTTATTTTAGCACAATTGTTCTTTCAATCAAGTGCGCTAGCCTTCAAATATTTTCATTCTCTATTTTTATATTGCATATGACTCGTGATTAAAAACCCTGGTTGTGGAGAGAAAAAGCAGTCAGCTCCCTTACATTAATTCTTTAAATATGAAGTACTCTAGATTAGTTCCATATTCTGTACTTTGTAGGGGTTAATCCCAGCATCAGACTTGATTCAGAATCTTCTGAGATTGTTGTGATCCTTTGTCACAATCTTGTAGCCCTTTGCTGACTTGATGAAATGGCAGTAAAGGCCTCTTGATATGCCACTCCTGAAGTAGTGGTGAGAAGCTGTGTAAAGAAAATGATTTGTCCTTTGTTCTTAACTTTAATAGATAACAGGATATTTGGAAAAGATTCCTGAGGACTGGGGCACTTACAAGGGCTTAGAACTTATCACGCGGAGAGCTTCTAATTTGATGCTTTACTGCTTATAATTTTTTTCCCCCAACAGCTAAAGTATTTTTTTCTCTTTTTTTCCCCTAACAGGTTAAAGCAGTACAGCAGGCCAAGGATACTACAACCAGAACATTTCTGAGAGCTTTTAAAGCCATGGATAGGTGTAAGCATGTCGGGCGTCTGCGACTCGCCCAAAATCACTCCATATTGAATCCCCAGAAGTGGCATTGCATGGACTGTAACACCACTGAGTCTGTTTGGGCCTGTCTTAAATGCTCCCATGTGGCATGTGGTCGCTACATCGAGGAGCATGCACTCAAACACTTTGAGGAAACTAGGCATCCTTTGGCTATGGAGGTCAATGAACTTTATGTCTTTTGTTATCTTTGTGACGACTATGTGTTAAATGACAATGCTACAGGGGATTTAAAACTGTTGAGAAGCACTTTAAGTGCAATAAAGAACCAAAAGTGCAGTCCAATGGCACGCAATGGCAGGGCATTGCGGTCAATGGCTTGCGGGGAATCTCCTTGTTCGTTTCAGAAGAACAAAAAAGGGCAGACTCATAGTACAGAGCAGATGTTCACTGCTCTTTGGCACAGACGCCAGTCTTTGCTAACAAAGGCAATGCGCATTTGGTTTGAACAAACAACCAGTGGTAAACGTAGATTGGAAGAAAAGCGGCTACAGGAGGAAATGGACAGAAGAAAGGAGGAAGCAAGGAAGCGGCGACAGGAGCTAAAGCGTAAATTCATGGAGGAGCTGGTCAATGCCCCACCTCGGAAAAGTGCAAGGATTTTATTTCAAATCCGGAAGGAGGACCATATCTCAAAGTGCAAAAAACCAACTGGAAAAAAGGTGCTACAAACTGCCCCTACCTCAAAACGACAAAGGAACAAAATTAAGCGGTATTATGTTACCAAGCGTAAACCAGTGGTAACTCCTGGTGTTACGGGTCTAAGAAATCTTGGTAATACCTGCTACATGAACTCTATTCTGCAAGTACTCAGTCACTTGCAAAAGTTCAGAGAGTGTTTCTTAACCCTTGATCTCTGTGAGACTGAAGAACTATTGGCAAGGACCGCAAATGGCAAAACACGATTGTCCAACAAGGTCACGCTGGGGATTGGTCCTGCATCGTGCATTGCAGGAAGAAACGATCATGTGGGAGCTTCAGGGAGATACAGCATGCCAGCTGGCTTGAACGGAGGTGCCTCCATGGCCAGGAACCTGGAACTTATTCAACCCAAGGAACCTAGTTCGAAGCACATCTCTCTTTGCCATGAACTTCACACACTCTTTCGAGTAATGTGGTCTGGGAAATGGGCTTTGGTGTCTCCGTTTGCTATGTTGCACTCTGTATGGAGCCTGATCCCAGCATTCAGGGGATATGGTCAGCAAGACGCTCAGGAATTTCTTTGTGAATTACTGGACAAAGTGCAGCAGGAACTGGAATCGGAAGGTACAAAGCACAGGATCCTTATTCCTTTTTCTCAACGGAAGCTCACCAAGCAAGTTCTCAAGGTGGTGAACACCATCTTTCATGGGCAGCTGCTCAGTCAGGTAAATGAAAATGACAGTGTGTGCAGTCTTATTTTAATTTAATTCTTCATTCCTGATCTGATCTTGTCAAGATGAAGGATGACAATGCTGCTGAATGGAATACTTTCTACTTTGTAGTCAGTGACAGCACTCTTCTATCAGTTATCACATGCATGAGATGTAGCAGTAAAGTTGCCTGAGCTAAATATAAAAGTTAAAGCCACGTCCTTTTGGCATTGCCATCTTTCACATTTTTTAATGAAAACTGAAAAAAGATTGCTTTGCAACTGAGAATGTGATCCCTTTTCATTTCCAACCTGTTAGCATGTGTTATTTAGTGATCATTTTTTTTCAGCAATACTAGCAAGAGTATGTTCAAGGTATTTCTAACCTTGGATTTTAACTTTTTAGTTACAATCTCGCTGCTGTCCTGAAGGTGCTGTTTGTTATTGCAGCCCGGTTCCCGGGGTGCCTGTAGCCATCTGTTACCGTGCCCAAGTGATGATTCTTAACATATGTGTCTTGATAATGAGTCTTGGCAAGCTATTTGACTGTGGAAAGCATCAGAATTAAGCCCAACCTTGTACTCTGCGCGCCCCCCCCCCCCAATCATCCACCATGTACTGTTCAGTCTTGAGTGGAAATGTGAAATCTTTTTGCTTTGTAACTTCCTTTGGTTCATCATCTCTTCTCTCTGCATTCTCCATCTTCCCCCCCCCCCCCCCACACCCGCCCCAAACCAACACCACCATCACTCCCAACAGAGTAAAGCATACTGCTGAAGGGGATCCTTTTTCACAAAAATAGAGGCTGAATAATAATCTGTCTGATGTGATTTATGTCCCATAAATTGGTTGAACTAATAATTTATCAGTTCATCGTAAGCCTGACACATTTAACATCGTTCATGGTCCAGAACTGTGTTCATATTTTCCTTGTAGAACACCAGGAAGATATGCGACCCGTTCTGTTCCCAGTTTTTGGGTAACTGCGTGTTCCCAGTCACCCTACCTGGACTTTCACATTGCTTCAAAAGGTGGTAAATCTACAGCATGCAGCAACTATGTCAGAATTGGGAACTGTTTCAATTGAAGGTGATTCTTTAATCGAATTGGTTGATGAAACGGTCACAAATGATTCTGTCAGAAATATGCACCCATGTTTTTGATGTAGCTCCCTCTTTCAGGATAGAGATGGGATGTCTGTTATCGAATTGCCTTCATGTCTTTTATTTGCTTCGCTGTGCTCATTTTATAATGGTCTGATCCAGCTGCTCCTCTAAATTCCCAAGGTATCAGCTAGAATACCTTTAGGTCAGCTCATTTGCATTGCACACTGCCCTACTGTCTACTGCAAAGTGAAACCCCAGCAGTATTAAATTTGAACATGTGTAAGTATGATGATTCAGGTCGGGCAATTGTGCACTTTATGCTTTTCCTACCCTATTTAAATAAACAGCAGCTTCCAAAAACAGCCCTGTACTGTGAATAAGACGCCGCCTATGACTCCAGAGGCACACAGCTTCACCTCAGCAGGTGGCTTCATTCCTGTCTCCAGGGGCAAGGTAGAGGAACAGGAATGGGCCAACCAGGAATTGGAACACTGTGTTCCTGACTGTTGAACAGCTGTACCACACACTGTTCCTGCAAGAGCACTGCTCCAACATTGCTGCCACTGTCATCAGCATTGTTGCCATATATAAATAGCATGAATTTAGAGGGAAGCTGTTATATTTTACAATTGCTTCCACCGGCATGCATTGTGCAATATAATGAGCTTGCTTTTTGCGGAACTGGATTTCTGAGGTCTACATTGGAGGTATAATACAACAGGACCCACTAGCAAGAAGAAGCCCATGTTACCAGGGGTTTGAGAGTTTTAAAAGATACTCGAGTATAGTTACCGGATTTTATTCTTATCTATTTAAACCTTCAGTTCAAGCAGTAAATTTCAACTGTGTTAGCAGAGGTTACAGTCTGAAAGATGAGCAAATATTTCCTTCAGAAGAAACATTTCCAAGAAAATCATCTTAGTGGGTTATTGGGTCTATCCTTTCAATAGTGAGAAATATTGCATATCAATTTGAATTATACTCCAGATACAAACACTGTTGAATTTAGGATTTTGTCAAGATTTTAAAGAGGACAAAGCATGTAAATAAATAAGCCCAAAAAGTGATAGCAGGAATTGTTTATCCAGTGTCCGATTGCTTGATACTTTTCCTGTTTTGTTTGGTCACTCAAGGTACGAGAATATATTCCACAAAGTGGCTCGATGTGAGTTTTGGGCCCCTTCCCATGTGTCAGCCAAAACATTGACTGCTAGTGGGTGTTTGTGTGGAACTGCAGAGCTGAATCTCTGCAAATCTTTGCATTGCTACATATGAATTGCAGTGTGGCATTATTCAGCAGTTGGGAATAGAAACCCAGGCATTCTCCCAGATCGGAAACTTAGGTCAGTGGTCCCTCCCTGTGGCTCCTTCTGCACTTCATAGAAGCTAAGCATTGGCAGAAACCTGCGAGCAGGGTTCCATCTGGGCTTCAGGTGATACCTGTTGTAATGTGACAAGACAATGGACAGTGGAGTAGAGAAACATACCTCCATTTTTTCCTTTGAAATTTGTCTGCATGGGTTGTGTAAAAATATAAACAGCATTAGATTTGACAACAGATAGTAAGTTTGCAGATGACACCAAAATTGGAGGTGTAGTGGACAGTGAAGAAGGTTACCTCAGATTACAACAGAATCTTGACCAGATGAGCCAATGGGCTGAGAAGTGGCAGATGGAGTTTAATTTAGATAAATGCGAGGTGCTGCATTTTGGGAAAGCAAATCTTAACCGGACGTATACACTTAATGGTAAGGTCCGAGGAAGTGTTGCTGAAGAAAGAGACCTTGGAGTGTGGGTTCATAGCTCCCTGAAAGTGGAGTCTCTGGTAGATAAGTTAGTGAAGAAGACATTTGGTATGCTTTCCTTTATTGGTCAGAGTATTGAGTATAGTAGTTGGGAGGTCATGTTGTGGCTGAATAGGATATTGGTTAGGTCACTGTTGGAATATTGCATGCAATTCTAGTCTCCTTCCTATCTGAAAGATGTTGTAAAACTTGAAAGGGTCAGAAAAGATTTACAAAGATGTTGCCAGGGTTGGAGGATTTGAGCTATAGGGAGAGGCTGAACAGGCTGGGGCTGTTTTCCCTGGAGGTTGAGGTGTGACCTTAATAGAGATTTATAAAATCCATGAGAGGCATGGATAGGATAAATCGAGAAAGTCTATTTCCTGCAGTAGAGGAGCCCAGAACCAGAGTGCATAGGTTTAGGGTGAGAGGGGAACAATAGACTAGAGACCTAAGAGGCAACTTTTTCACGCAGGGGATGGTACGTGTATGGAATAAGCTACCAGAGGAAGTGGTGGAGGCTGGTACAACTGCAATATTTAAAAGGCATTTGGATGGGTATATGAATAGGAAGGGTTTGGAGGGATATGGGCCAGGCGCTGGCAGGTGGGACTAGATTGATTGAGATATCTGATCGGCACGAATGAGTTGGACCACTTTTACGTGCTGTACATCTATATCTATACTCTATAACAGAAGTGAAACTGTGTAATCGTGCTAATTCATAGCTGTGAATCCCCACGCACAAAATTTTAAATTTTTATCTGAACTTGTAGCTCCTCCAAGCCTTTTTACTTCTCTGTCCAATATTTGCCAAAGTCCCAAGGACCTCCTGTTCCAAATCTCTATTACATACCCAGAGGAATTCAGTGCAGCCACCGTAGAAAGAATTTTTTTGTTTGTGCAAAGCAACATGTACAAGCCACACAGTAGATACAGGGTAAAGGTAATGCTCCATTTTTAAGGAGCTATGTTTTTGCCATATGTCCACACTGGATAGTCTGAAATCTAATGACCTTGCAAACCCTAAACTGATTTATTGGTGTGTGCTTGCTCTAAGCAACTCTCAAATACCCCCTAGTGGCCATTGCAGGAGTAGCAATGACAAATGTAGATTTGGATTTCCTGCCCACCTGCAGCACACTTGTCAGAATCTGGAATCTGTACTGAAAACAAAAAAAAAGCTTGCTTTCTCTCCGTGGATGCTGCCTGACCCACTGTGATCTCTAGCATTTTTTCAGCACTCTCTTGTAGTTTCCCTATGAAATTAAAGTCAAATGGAGGTGAAAAATCTAAAGTAAGGCAGAGAACGTCTGAATTTTAAACCACTACAGCTCAGGAGAAAGCTATCCAGTCCATCATGCCATGTGTCATCTCTGAAAGAGCTGTCTGCTTGGTTTTACTCTTCGTCCTTCCCTTTAAACCCAGTATGGCTCTTGCAGGGGCAAACACCGTTATGATGTGGAGGAGTTCATGGTGGTGCCAGGATTTTGCATGTCACAGCCAACGTAATTTCAGGCTTCCATGCTGGACTGCAAACCCGTTAGGTAGGATGTAACAGAATATGAAGAGCAGGAAAGTTTTTTAAAAAGCATATTATCTAAATGGTGAGTGTGTGCAGCTCTATGATGCAGAGAGATTTGGGTGTCACAGAGATGTACAGTACGGAAGCAGAGTCCTTCAGTCCAGCTCATCCATGCTGACCAGATATCCCAACCCAATCTAGTCCCATTTGCCAGCACTTGGTCCATATCCCTGTAAACCCTTCCTATTCATTATACCCATCCAGATGCCTTGTAAATGTTGCAATTGTACCAGCCTCTACCACTTCCTCCTGGCAGCTCGTTCCATACACGTACCACCCTCTGCGTGAAAAAGTTGCCCCTTAGGTCCCTTTTATATCTTTCCCTTCTCTCCCTAAACCTATGCCCTCTAGTCCTGGACTTCCCCACCCCAGGGAAAAAACTTTGTCTATTTATCCTATTGATGCCCCTCATGATTTTGTAAACCTCTATAAGGTCACCCCTCAACCTCCCACGCTCCAGCGAAAACAGCCCCAGCGTTTTCATCCTCTCCCTATAGCTCAAATCCTCCAACCCTGGCAACATCCTTGTAAATCTTTTCTGAACCGTTTCAGGTTTCACAACATCCTTCCAATGGGAAGGAGACCAGAATTACACATAATATTCCAACCTTGAGTATGAATCACATAACGTTACAATGCAGGCACTGCAAGCAATTAGAAACGCTAATAAAGAAAATATAAGTTATCATGAGAGGAGCTGAACACTAAAGTGGGGAGGTTTATGCTGCAGTTATATAGAGGCACAAGTGAGAGCTCATCTGGAGCATTCTGCACAGTGTTGGCCACCTTATTTAAGTATGTACAGAGGAACCTTGATTATCCAAACAACACGGGTGGGGGGTATTTTGTTTGGATAATCAAACAACAGATAACACAGTTTAGCCAAACATTGGGATCTTGTAATCTTGTTTGGATAATCCAAAATTCGGATAATCGAATGCTTTCACCTGTTAAGGGGATTCTCTACAACATTGAGCCTCATCCGACTGCTGCTCAGACCTTGCACACACCAATCTTCACAAGTATAAGAATTATGTTACGGGGATAGGAGCCACAGACTGGATTGCATTCCCTTGCAAATATGGCAGAGTAAGGATGATCTAATTGAGCTGTGTGTGATTAAAAGCATTTGATAAGAGTAAATAAAGAGAAACTATTTCCCCTGATGCA
This sequence comes from Hemiscyllium ocellatum, assembly GCF_020745735.1. Lineage (NCBI taxonomy): Eukaryota > Metazoa > Chordata > Chondrichthyes > Orectolobiformes > Hemiscylliidae > Hemiscyllium > Hemiscyllium ocellatum. Next base: position 15,395,117 of record NC_083426.1, on the reverse strand, counting down.
CAGTCTGGAAGAAGGAGGCGTTACTTTAAAATTAGAGCTAGGTGATTCTGAGGCATTTTCAGGAAGCATAGCATTGCACCAGTGATAGTGGTAACCTAGAATTCTTAAAAGCTCTTGAGGCTGGGGATCAGTTAACGTCTTGATGGTAAATTAGGTAAGCGTATTGAGGTTTACAGAATTAAAGTGGATAGATGAATTTGATACATACTTTTTCCTATCTGATAAACCCTGGATAGGCAGTTGAAGGATGAAACGAGAGCCAGTCTTTTATTCAGCTTAGATTTATTCAGAGAGTGAAATATTACAAGTACATACCTGTTCAGAGGTGCACACCTCTGGAGCAGATGGGTCTTCAGTCTGGGCCTCCTAGCTCAGAGGGAGAGACCTCAAGGATTCTAAGCAGTCACAATTGTTACTGAAACCCAGAATTGAACCAAGACTTCTGGATCTTCAGTTGAACATTCTTCCCAACAGAGCTATTTCGCATGGAAACAGCATCTCAAGATATTTCTAATCAGTGGAAATGTTATGATACACCTTTTTTGGTGCAGGAGGGACTGAATCCAAACCTCCTGGCTGAGTGATAGGGACACTGCTACTCCACCACAAGAGCCCATTACGTATCCCTTCAAGTAACAACCAATCAATGTGCTCCATCTGCATATAGTTAACCATAGATGATGTGTAATTAACATTGAGCCCTTCTTTCTGGTGTAAAATCATCTCTCCTGCAGTTTTGACAATTTACCTGTAAGTTATTTTGATTTGTGCTAAAGTGGGCTGTCTTCACAACTCAACTTCACCTGATGCCTCTGTATTCAGTATTACCTGTGAATGGCACAAACAAACAATATTCCCCTCAGCCTCACTTCACGTTTCCTTATATCTAAAACTTTGAGTGGCCCCAAGTTATCAAGAATTCTTATTTTGTCTGTCTAATTATAAAAGTTAGTTTCATCTCTTCAGCCTTCTGTCCATCATGAAAACCTTGAAAAGGCTTTTCACCTTTAAACAGGATAGGCAAACCCACAACTTACATTTGAGATGTTGTAGTAAGTTCAAATTCATCAGACGGCCAGAACATCACTCCATTCCAATACTTATACTGAAGAATATTTACATAGGGAAATTCCTGATGAAATTTAATGCAGGGAATTTTAAAGTGATGCATGTTAGTAGGAAGAATAAGGGCACACAATGTAACATACAGGGTTCAATTCTAAAGCGGGTGCAGGAGAAGAGACCTTTGGGGCTGTGTTTGCATAAATCGCTAATGGTGGCTGACTGACTTGGGAGAGTGATTAGAGCTGAAAATGTGTTGCTGGTTAAAGCACAGCAGGTTAGGCAGCATCCAAGGAACAGGAAATTCGACGTTTCGGGCCAGAGCCCTTCATCAGGAATCTCTGGCCCGAATCGTCAAATTTCCTGTTCCTTGGATGCTGCCTAACCTGCTGTGCTTTAACCAGCAACACATTTTCAGCTCTGATCTCCAGCATCTGCAGACCTCACTTTTTACTTGGGAGAGTGATTAAAATGACAAATTGGATTGTGGGCTTTATAAACAGAACTAAAATATGAAAGAAAGGATATTACTATGAAATAAAAGTAGAAAATGGTAGAAATATACAGCAGGTCTGATGGCATTTGTGAAGGAAGGAACAGGGTTAACTTTTCAGGTCTTTCATCAGAACATATGGAGTTTTGATAAATGTTTTTGTAAGGCTAGGTTTTTGCCTTCTAATTGTGTTATTCTGCCTAATTCTAGGTACTGTATTTTTGTAAGAATTTGTAGGCTTCAGATACATGGATTGGATAAGTTGGGATTGGCTGCCTTAGAGATGTTGTAAGGAGCTGAAAATGTGTTGCTGGAAAAGCGCAGCAGGTCAGGCAGCATCCAAGGAGCAGGAGAATCGACGTTTCGGGCATGAGCCCTTCAGGAATGGGGAAAGTGTGTCAAGCAGGCTAAGATAAAAGATGTGGAAAGGAGACTTGATAGAAGTATTCAAAATCACCACAAGGTAACTGGACAGCTGCAGATAGAAACTGTTCCCACTGGTGGAAGGGTCAAGAGGGCACTGATTTTTAAGGTGATTGACAAAAGGAAAACACAGCATGGAGGAAAAACATCTTCATGCAGTGAGTGTTTTCGTGTCTGGAATGTGCTGCCTCTGTATTTGTTGGAGGAGGATTGAATAGTCACTTTCAAACGGGAATTCATAAGCACCTGATGGGAGAAATTTAGAGGACAATGGAGAATGGGCAGAGCAGTACCATTGGTTGAGTTGTTGTTGCAGTGAGCTGACATGGACATGCTGGGATGAACCATTCTATAGTTCCATAACAATGTAATCTTGCCTCATTCCCCTAACTTTTTCAGATGCTGACTTGTGATTGTAATGTGAAGAAACATTTTTAACCAACATTCACAAAGACGATTTACTTAAGTTCAGTTGAGGTGAAAATAATAACAATTTCTGTCGCAAAATGCTGATCACTAAAAGTTGCCATTTATAAAGCTTCACCATGTCATTGACATTCCCTCTTTGCTGCTGGGCCAGGTGTGTAAGCGTGTGTATACCTATCAGAAATGCCATGCAGACAATGAACAGCCCATGTAAATAAAAACAGAAAATGATTAGATTAGATTACTTAGTGTGGAAACAGGCCCTTCGGCCCAACAAGTCCACACCGACCCGCCGAAGCGCAACCCACCCATACCCCTACCTAACACTACGGGCAATTTAGCATGGCCAATTCACCTGACCCGCACATCTTTGGACTGTGGGAGGAAACCGGAGCACCCGGAGGAAACCCACGCAGACACGGGGAGAACGTGCAAACTCCACACAGTCAGTCGCCTGAGTCGGGAATTGAACCCGGGTCTCAGGCGCTGTGAGGCAGCAGTGCTAACCACTGTGCCACCGTGCCGCCCAAAATGCTGGAGAAACTGAGCAAGTCTGCTCCAAAGAATCACACCAGACCCAAAATGTGGCTTTTCTCTCTCCACAGATGTTGCCAGACTAGAGTTTCTCCAGCATTTTTATTGCAGATTTCCAACTTTCACAGTATTTTGCTTTTAAGCAGACCTTGTATTGTATGTGCAAGGATCTCTTTTAACTGAGGTTGGTTGGTGTTAAGTTTAAACTGATTTCTAACAGCTCTGTGACCCCTTTAAGTGCATTTTTTTCTTAATGTCACTGGGAGTGTCCTAATAGACTTCTCGCTTGAGGCCTGATTGCTACAAAGAAAAAGCCTGTGAATAAGTAAATATTTCTCCCCTCCCCATACAACTCTTGTACTCCCTCATGCATAAAAAAATCTGTTCACTCTGCGGTCTCCCAGAATTTGAGGCATTCAAATGGGACACTCAGCAGGAAACAGTTTGGGTATCACTGTTTTCAGATGTCTGCCGTTGTGTACATGCTAAAGAGATTGTGCAGTGTGAGAAATGAGCCGTGCACAGCTGGGGGAGTTTTGAAGGAACTATGAACAGCACATGACTAAAGAAAAGGAAAATGTTGAGTTTAGGCAGTACAGATTGATCTCTGGTAAATGGCTGAAATTTCCTCTTCCGCTGGCATTTCTTTAACTGTTACATAATTGAACTAAGAACTTAGTTTCACAAAATACATTTGGTTGGCAATTAAATTCTCTGATCTATCAGTCCTCTGGAATTAAACAAAACTCAAGCTCCTGCTTTTGTTATTTTCAGTAATCATCCTAAATTAATAGCATATTCATACAAACAAACAAATTAGGAGCCTGAGTAGGCCATTCTGTCCCTTTGAGCCTGCACTACTGTTTAATGAGAGAGTGGCTGATCTAATTGTGGCCTCAACTCTACTTTCCTGCCTACTCATGATATCCTTTGTTTAGTCAGGAATCAGTCAACCTTTGCCTTAAAAATATTCAACCACCCCCAATCTCTGCACCCCTTCAGAGAAAAATGTCCAAAGATTTGCTACCCTTGGAAGTGAGACCTTTTTCCCCCGTCAGTTTTGGATGAGCAACCCTTAATTTTTAGTGTCCCCTAGTTCGAGTGTCTCCCACAAGGGGAATTATCTTTTCAGTATCCACCCTGTCAAGTTAATTCAGGATTTTCTTTAAGATCACCTCTCGTTTTTGTAAACACCAACAGGTGCAGACCCAGTCTGTCCAAATTTTCTTCATATGGTAACGTCCTTACCTCAGGTATCCATTGAATGAGTGGTTTCTGAACTGCTTCAAATGCATTTCTGTCCTTTTTTTGGAGGTGCAAAAACTGTAAGGTGTACTCTAAATATGGTGTCCCTATGCAATTGTCACAGAGCATCTCAATGTTACATCCGGTTCCCCTTGCAATAGACAGCAGCATTCCATTTGCCCTAATCACCTGTTGTACCTGCATACAAACCTTTTGTAATTTATGTAACTGGACACCCCGATCTCTCTGTCCCTCAGAGTTCTGCAGTCTCTCTCTTTAAATAATGTTCTGTTTTTCTATTCTTCCTGGCAAAGTAGATAAGTTCATGTTTTCCCACATTATGCTCCATTTGCCCAATGTTCACTGATTGACCTAATCTATTTGTATCTCATTGCAGAATCCTTGTGTCTTCTTCATGTCTTAGTTTCCTCTATCTTTGTGCCATCAGCAAAAGTTAGCATCCAGATATTTGGTTCCTTCATCCTGAATTGATATACTTGTGTAGGTAATTGTGGTCCCAGCCAATCATCGATGTCCATGTCCCACAAATGAATAAATGTTTAAAAAATTCCTGTGGCACCCCTCTTGTCAGATTCTGCCAACCTGTAAATGGCAGTTATTCATGCTTATTCTTTGTTTCCTGTTCATCAATTTTCTATCCCAGCTAATATATTAACTCCTGGGCCTTGAGATCTTATTTAGAATAGTTAGATCTATGGTGCCTTAAATGCTTGCTGGAAATTGCATCCAGGGGTTCTGTTTATCCACATTGTTGGCAGCAAATTAGTCAAACATGATTTCCCTTCGACCAAATTATGTTGACTCTGCCTGATTGCATTCAGAATTTTCGGCTGTAGCCTCCTTAACAATAGATTCCTCTATTTTTCCCAATGACCAATGTTAGACTAGCCAACCTGTAGTTTCTTACTATTTTTCTCCTTCCTTAATTAGGGGTATTACACTCTCAATTTCCCATCTGATGGGATGACTTTAAAGTCTCGGGAATTCTGCAAAATTAAAAGCAAAGTGTCTTTTATCTCAACAGCCACTTATAAAGACCCTTTGGTGAAGTGTCTCAGGACCTGGGAGTTTGTAGGCTTTTAGTTGTAATAATTTTCTCAGTACCCTTGCTCTGGCAATTGTAATTGTTTTGAGTTCCTCACTGTCTTTCACCTTTTCTTTTCCACACCTCAGCTCAGTGAATCTGTCTTACATCCTTGCTGAAGTAAAATCCCAAAATTGCAGACAGTGTTCCGCTCTGGTATAATGATTTATCTGTATTGGTTCAAAATTAACTCTTTGTTTTCCCATTCTATGATCATACTAATAAAACAACTCTCCATGGTATTTTCAAAGCTTGTCAACTTACCTGTCATTTTTAAATGTTTGTGTTTCTGAATTCTCCTTTTAAACCTGTAACATAACCAACTGTTATTACTCTGTACGTTCTGTTCTTTGTTTTGTCATAATGGTAAGCACTGTTCTTTGTTTCTCGGTATCTTTTTTACTGACCATATTTCCCCTACAAACCACTTTTTAAAAAAATTTACCTTCCTGTTTTAAGCCTTATTTTTAAATATGCTGTGACCATCTGGGAAAATTTAGTGCGTGCTGTATCAAGCATGATAAGGTTGGATTTAAATCCTGTCAGTCCCCAAGGTGAACTGGGGCTGTGATACGTCATGTAATTGGAGCATGGGAGTGTATCTGTTTTCTTTGCATCCCGTCAGTGAAATGTAGCTTCAGTTGAGAAAGGCAGCAGCATATCACTGAAGCATCCAGGTTTTAAGTCCATGCTGATTTCGCCAGTAGTCTAGATAAAATGAAAGAGATGCAGTTGTCCTTGATTTCTCTCTCTCTCTTTGATGAGGAGGAGCGTCAATTCTGGTCACTGCTTGTCATCACTGTGCAGTGATCACTGTTTGCAATGTGACAGAATTGGATTAGGTTAAGATTGAGCTTGGCTTTTGCAGTTTTACAAGAACCCTCCAACTTCTCAGTCTAATCTCCTTTGAAGAACAGCTGAAGTTAGGTTGAGGTACTGGCACATAACCAGCAACTGTGGAACTGTTACATGAGAGAAAACCTTGGTTTTTTTTCTTAAAATAGATAACGTTTTGTCCTTTTAAAATGGAAAGATTAATGTGTGAGCCTGCCTGACTACTGTGTAAAAGGGTGCAGTCATTATGAAGTACTTATTGATTTTTGACACTGTTAATAGAGAAGTGCTATTAGATTGCTTAATCAAACTAGGGTAGACAGACAGGAGGCTGGAAGAACACAGCAAGCCAGGCACCATCAGGTGGTAGAGAAGTTGATGTTTTGGGTGGAACCCTTTTTCAGGATTGGGGGTGGGTGTAGGGGGAGCTGCAGATAAAGGGGGAGGTGGGGCCAGCATGGTGAAGTGGGGATAGACAGATACGATGGTATGATCTGGTTGGTCAGAGGGAGGAATGAATCCAGTTGGTTGCAGAGAGGAGGGAATGGGCTGGGAAGGGAGGGAGTCGGGGAATGGGAATGAAGGTTATTTTGAAATTGAGGAATTCCATATTGAGTCCTCCGAGTTGTAGGCTGCCCAGGTGGATGATGAGGTGTTGTTCCTCCAATTTGTGGTTTGGTTCGTTGTGGCAGTGGAGGCCAAGGATGGTCATGTTGGAAAGGGAGTGGGAAGGGGAATTAAAATGGACAGTGATTGGGAGGTCTGGTTGGCCCCTGCGGGCCCAGCTGAGATGCTCGGCAAACTATTCCCTAAGTTTACGTTTGGTCTTCCTGATATAGAGAAGACCACGTCGGGAGTGCCTGGTGCACGGCCAGGCAGTGGTAGCCTGGAGACAAAGGTGGGGCAGGGGTAGTCTAAGATGCAGAAGCCAAATGCCATCTCTCCAACACCATGTCCTATCACCATGCCCACGATCCCACCATGACCCATCATGCCAAAATCACTCTCACTGTCCGTGTCGTCTGCCTCTGATCTCCTGGCCACTGCCTCCAAATTCAGTCCCCCAACCCCACACTGTCCAGTTCTACCTGCTGCCCAAGATCCACAAGCCCAACTTTCCTGGTCATCCCATCGTCTCAGCATGCTTCTGCCCCACTGAACTCATCTTGTCCTACCTTGGCTCCATCCTCTTCCCCCTTGGTTCAGGGACTTCCCACCTACATCTGCGATATCAACTATGTCTTCCATCTCTGCAGTAACTTCCAGTTCCCCGGCCCCTAGCACTTTACCTTCACTATGGATGTGCAGTCCTTATACATGTCCAGGTCCTCTGCTTCCTCTCCAACAGATCCATCCTGTCCCACTCCTCCAATACCCTCCTCCAACTCATTGAACTAACCCTCACCCTCAACAATATTTCCTTCAACTCCTCCCTTTCCTCCAAATCCAGGACTGGCCGTGGGCATCCAGCCAAGCCTGCCTCTTTGTCGGCTCTGAACAGTCCCTCTTCAGAACCTACATAGGCACTGTGCCCCAGCTCTTCCGCCCTTACATCGATGACTGTATCGGTGCAGCGTTCTGCAACCAGGCTGAACTAGTGCAGTTCATCAACTTTGCCCACAACTTCCACCCACCCTCAAATTCACTTAGTACATCTCGGACACCTCCTCCCTTTCCTTGACCTCTCCATTTCCATCTCCGGTGACATTCTCCAGGCAGACGTTTATTACAAACCCACAGACTCCTGTAACTACCTGGACTACACCTCCTCCCACCCAGTATCCTACAAGAACTCCATTCTGTTCTCTCAATTGCTCCACCTCTGCCACATCTGTTCAGATGAGGAGACATTCCTCTCCCGAGCATCCCAGATGTCACCATTTTTTAGATTTACTTCATGTTGGGCCGAAGGGCCTGTTTCCACAAGTCCACACTGACTCTCCATAGAGCAACCAACCCAGACGCATTTACCTTTCACCTAACACTACGGGCAATATAGCATGGCTAATTCACCTAACCTGCACATTTTATATGGACTGTGGGAGGAGAAAACCGGAGCACCCGGAGGAAACCCACGCAGACACGGGGAGAATGTGCAAACTCCGCACACAGTTGCCTGAGGCGGGAATTGAACCCGGGTCTCTGGTGCTGTGAGGCAGCAGTGCTAACCACTGTGCCACCGTGCAGCCCACCTATTTTGAACAACGTGCTTTTTCTCCCTCTGTCATGTAGATAACCATCCACTGCACCACCTCCATTCCCTGTTCCACTTCTCTTAAACCCTCTCCAAACACAATTAAAGACAAAGTCCCCCTTGTCCTCACCTACCACTCCACTAGTCTCCGCATCCAATGCATCATCCTTCCACCAACTCCAATTAGACCTCACCACCAAGAAAATCTTCCCCTTCCCACTCCTCTCTGCCTTCTGGGTCTAAATCGCTTGGTTTGTGCCACATCCCCCACCCCCACCACCGAACCCCTGGTACCTCAGCCTGCATCCGGGAAAGATGTGAAACCTGTCGGTACCCCATCCCCCTTACCTGCAAACAGTCCTTTCAGGTGAGACAGAGGTTCACCTGCCTCTCTTCCAACCTAGTTTACTGCATCAGGTGCTCCCGATGTGGTCTTCTCGACATCAGGGAAACTAAACATAAATTTAGGGAACGGGTCGCTAAGCATCTGAGCCAGGCCTGCAGTGGCCGAATGGACTTCCCAGTTCCACCCATTTTAATTCCCCTTCCTCTCCCTTTCCAACATGACCATCCTTGGCCTCCTCCATTGCCACAACAAACCAAACCACAAATTGGAGGAACAATACCTTATCTTCCACCTGGGCAGCCTAAAGTCTGGAGGACTCAACATTGAGTCCTCCAATTTCAAATTACCTCCCTTCCGAGTTTCTTCTCCCTCCCTCCACTCCTCCCACTGACCAAACAGGTTGTACCTTCTACTTGTCTTCACCTATCCCCACTTCACCACCGTGCCCCCACCACCCCCTATACCCTCCCCCCAGCCCTGAAGAAGGGTTACACCCGAAATGGCGACTTCTCCACTTCCTAATGTTGCCTGGCTTGCTGTGTTCTTCCAGCCTCCTGCCTATCTACTTTAGATTCCAGTATCTGCAGTTGTTTTGTCTCTAATCAAACTAGGGCTCCATGCACTTGCAGTCAAGTGCACAAATCAGTCAACCACAAACAGGTGTTTATAACTGACAGGTTGTGATCAGTTATAAACCAGTTGTTTTGGACCACTGCTGAATCCACTATTTGATGTTGGGTGTAACCTCAGTTGTATTCAAACTGGAGAGTTCAATTGCATTGTCGTAAGCACAGGTTCGTTACCTTGGTGAGTGAGGATGTGCTGTTGAAACATGGTTGAAAATCACACAATACCAGGTTATAATCCAACCGGTTTATTTGGAAGCACTAGCTTCCATTAGTTAGGAGCAGCACTGCGAAAGCTTGTACTTCCAATTAACCCTGTTGGACTATAGGGTAAAAAATGAGGTCTGCAGATGCTGGAGATCACAGTTGAAAATGTGTTGCTGGTTAAAGCACAGCAGGTCAGGCAGCATCCAAGGAATAGGAAATTCGACGTTTCGGGCATAAGCCCTTCATCAGGAATGAAGGACTATAACCTGTTGGACTATAACGTGGTGTTGTGTGATTTTTAAACTTTGTACATCCCAGTCCAACACCGGCACCTCCAAATCTATGGAAACATGTTTACTTGTTTACAGAGTTAGTTGATCTCAGCCAGTGGAACAGTTGCCCTGAGTTCTCTTTGGCAAAAGGACCCAAGCATCTATTACTGATCTCTTATTTAGCTCCATGGGGACTGCAGAAGCAGTAATCTGTACTGAAAACAACAAATGCTGGAGATCACAGCAGGTCAGACAGCCTCCATGGAGAGAGCAAGCTAAGGTTTCTAGTCTAAATAACTCTTTCATCAGCTGAAGTGAATTGTGGAGGGGATAGCATTTGTGCTGTAGTTTGAGGGGGGGGTGTGGGATGCTGATGGAGAAAAGCTGTTGATAGTGCAAATTAAATGATTGGAATGTGAAAATGGCAGAACAATAGTGTGTCTCCTGCTAGCCTTGAAAGGACAGTAAGTGGGATGGGGGGTGGGGGAGGGGAGTACATGATAAAAAGCTAAAAGAAAGGGAAGAAATGGGAACGGACTTATTTTAGCTCTAACAAAGAGTCATCAACAGCAGAAGTGGGGGAAAAGAAACAATTGTACCACTGAAGTTAAAATGGAAAATGCTGAGGAAAAGAACGCCCAGGAGGTTGTGCTGAGTTTGTTTCTCGCATTTTCTTTTTTATTTCAGTTTTCCATCCTCCATAATATTGTTTTTTTTTATTTGTACCACTGAATTTATAACAAATTACGAGGGAAACTCAGTAGATCTGGCAGCATCTGTGGAAAGAAAGCAGAGTTGAAGTTTCAAGTCCAGTGAGTACTTTATCCCCAGTTCATCTTTTATACATGTGGCCGTGATGAGGAGGTGCCAGTGTTGTACTGGGGTGGAAAAAAAATGAGGTCTGCAGATGCTGGAGATCACAGCTGCAAATGTGTTGCTGGTCAAAGCACAGCAGGTTAGGCAGCATCTCAGGAATAGAGAATTCGACGTTTCGAGCATAAGCCCTTCATCAGGAATAAGAGAGAGAGAGCCAAGCCGGCTGAGATAAAAGGTAGGGAGGAGGGACTAGGGGAGGGGCGATGGAGGTGGGATAGGTGGAAGGAGGTCAAGGTGAGGGTGATAGGCCGGAGTGGGGTGGGGCGGAGAGGTCAGGAAGAGGATTGCAAGTTAGGAGGGCGGTGCTGAGTTGAGGGAACCGACTGAGACAAGGTGGGGGGAGGGGAAATGAGGAAGCTGGAGAAATCTGAATTCATACCTTGTGGTTGGAGGGTTCCCAGGCGGAAGATGAGGCGCTCCTCCTCCAGCCGTCGTGTAGTTGTGTTCTGCCGGTGGAGGAGTCCAAGGACCTGCATGTCCTCGGTGGAGTGGGAGGGGGAGTTAAAGTGTTGAGCCACGGGGTGATTGGGTTGGTTGGTTCGGGCGGCCCAGAGGTGTTCTCTGAAGCGTTCCGCAAGTAAGCGGCCTGTCTCACCAATATAGAGGAGGCCACATCGGGTGCAGCGGATGCAATAGATGATGTGTGTGGAGGTACAGGTGAACTTGTGGCGGATATGGAAGGATCCCTTGGGGCCTTGGAGGGAAGTGAGTGTGGAGGTGTGGGCGCAAGTTTTACATTTCCTGCGGTTGCAGGGGAAGGTGCCGGGGGTGGAGGTTGGGTTGGTGGGGGGTGTGGATCTGACAAGGGAGTCACGAAGGGAGTGGTCCTTGCGGAACGCTGATAGGGGAGGGGAGGGAAATATATCCTTGGTGGTGGGGTCCGTTTGGAGGTGGCGGAAATGGCGGCGGATAATACGTTGTATGCGCAGGTTGGTGGGGTGGTAGGTGAGAACCAGTGGGGTTCTGTCTTGGTGGCGGTTGGAGGAGCGGGGCTCAAGGGCGGAGGAGCGGGAAGTGGAGGAGATGCGGTGGAGGGCATCGTCGATCACGTCTGGGGGGAATCTGCGGTCCTTGAAGAAGGAGGCCATCTGGGTTGTGCGGTGTTGGAATTGGTCCTCCTGGGAGCAGATGCGGCGGAGACGAAGGAATTGGGAATATGGGATGGCGTTTTTACAGGGGGCAGGGTGGGAGGAGGTGTAGTCCAGGTAGCTGTGGGAGTCAGTCGGAGGACTCAAAGCCCTCCGCTTCTTCCTTTCCCGCCGCACTAACCAGTACCCTTCCACTGACACCCTCCTTCGACTGACTGAACTGGTCCTCACCCTGAATAACTTCTCTTTTCAATCCTCCCACTTCCTCCAAACTAAAGGAGTTGCCATGGGCACCCGCATGGGCCCCAGCTATGCCTGCCTCTTCGTAGGATATGTGGAACAGTCCATCTTCCGCAACTACACTGGCACCACCCCCCACCTTTTCCTCCGCTACATCGATGACTGTATCGGCGCTGCCTCGTGCTCCCACGAGGAGGTTGAACAGTTCATCAACTTTACTAACACCTTCCATCCCGACCTGAAATTCACCTGGACTGTCTCAGACTCCTCCCTCCCCTTCCTAGACCTTTCCATTTCTATCTCGGGCGACCGACTCAACACAGACATCTATTATAAACCGACTGACTCCCACAGCTACCTGGACTACACCTCCTCCCACCCTGCCCCCTGTAAAAACGCCATCCCATATTCCCAATTCCTTCGTCTCCGCCGCATCTGCTCCCAGGAGGACCAATTCCAACACCGCACAACCCAGATGGCCTCCTTCTTCAAGGACCGCAGATTCCCCCCAGACGTGATCGACGATGCCCTCCACCGCATCTCCTCCACTTCCCGCTCCTCCGCCCTTGAGCCCCGCTCCTCCAACCGCCACCAAGACAGAACCCCACTGGTTCTCACCTACCACCCCACCAACCTGCGCATACAACGTATTATCCGCCGCCATTTCCGCCACCTCCAAACGGACCCCACCACCAAGGATATATTTCCCTCCCCTCCCCTATCAGCGTTCCGCAAGGACCACTCCCTTCGTGACTCCCTTGTCAGATCCACACCCCCCACCAACCCAACCTCCACCCCCGGCACCTTCCCCTGCAACCGCAGGAAATGTAAAACTTGCGCCCACACCTCCACACTCACTTCCCTCCAAGGCCCCAAGGGATCCTTCCATATCCGCCACAAGTTCACCTGTACCTCCACACACATCATCTATTGCATCCGCTGCACCCGATGTGGCCTCCTCTATATTGGTGAGACAGGCCGCTTACTTGCGGAACGCTTCAGAGAACACCTCTGGGCCGCCCGAACCAACCAACCCAATCACCCCGTGGCTCAACACTTTAACTCCCCCTCCCACTCCACCGAGGACATGCAGGTCCTTGGACTCCTCCACCGGCAGAACACAACTACACGACGGCTGGAGGAGGAGCGCCTCATCTTCCGCCTGGGAACCCTCCAACCACAAGGTATGAATTCAGATTTCTCCAGCTTCCTCATTTCCCCTCCCCCCACCTTGTCTCAGTCGGTTCCCTCAACTCAGCACCGCCCTCCTAACTTGCAATCCTCTTCCTGACCTCTCCGCCCCCACCCCACTCCGGCCTATCACCCTCACCTTGACCTCCTTCCACCTATCCCACCTCCATCGCCCCTCCCCCTAGTCCCTCCTCCCTACCTTTTATCTCAGCCGGCTTGGCTCTCTCTCTCTTATTCCTGATGAAGGGCTTATGCTCGAAACGTCGAATTCTCTATTCCTGAGATGCTGCCTAACCTGCTGTGCTTTGACCAGCAACACATTTGCAGTTGTACTGGGGTGGGCAAAGTTAACAATCATACAACACCAGGTTATAGTCCAACAGGTTTATTTGGAAGTACTAACTTTCAAAGGGCTGCTCCTGTGTCAGGTAGCGAGTGGGGCAGGCTCATAGGAGACAGAATTTATAACACACGATCATAGTGTCATACAACTGTTACAATATATTGAACAAACCTAGATTCCTGTTAAGTCTTTCATCTTTTAGAATGGATTGCAGGTTTTGAATCATTAATATGCAAATCCCAGAACTTTTTTTTAGATCACATTCTTGAGATAACTTAAGGGTTTATTTTTTAAAAGGTGACATCTCAACTCAGTCAGTGCATTAAAGGTGTGAGGTTAGTCTGTCTGTATTCCAATCTTGAGTCAGACTGGTTCTATTTCCAAAGTAGGAATTTACAACATGTCACATGGATTGACTGCCTACAGATTGTGTTTTTTGAGCAAAATAGAATGAGCCTGAAAATATAATTCTGCAAATGCAAATTCACCCCATAGGTGGGGGCGAGTGTGTATGCATGCATGCATGTGAGGGGGACAGAGTGTGTGTGTGTTTGGGAGAGTGTGAATTTGTGTGTGTATGTGTGGTAGTGTGCATGGGTGTGACAGTGTAAGCCTCTGAGAGCGTGGGGGGTGTATGTCTGGGTGTGTATATGTGTGCTTGTGTGAGAGTGTATATAGTGTCGTGGGGTCACCTGGACCCCAAGTCCTAGTTGAGGCCACTCTCGTGGATATTGAACTTGGCTATCAGCTTCTGCTCGACCATTCTGCATTGTTGCATATCCTGAAGTCCACCCTGCAGGACGGTTGCCTGAAGATCCGAGGCTGAATGTCCCTGCCTGCTGAAGTGTTCCCTGATTGGAAGGGAACACCTCTGTCTGGCAATTGTTGTGTGGTGTCCATTCATGCATTGTCATGCGTCTACTTCGTCTCTCCAATGGACCATGCCTCGGTGCATCTTTACCTGCACCGTATGAGATGGGTGTTTTCCGACTTACATGAGCACCAGCCTTGTATATGGTTTATTTAAATGGCAGTATTTGTGGATTTATTTTGTGTTAAACTGAAGAAACTGGTACACTAATTTGGGCCCTTACAATTGTTACATAACATATTTTAAATATGTTTGTTAGTGCATGCTGTTAGTGAAAGCGTATCATTTTGTCTGTATGTGTAGTGACTCAGAATAGCAAGATGTGGGCTTGTACCCGTGTGCTCATCTTGGGAGATTCAGCTGGAGAGCAAGTCACCTGAGACATCTTTTTTTCTTACATATTCTTCAGCAGGGCTGAGTTTACACAAGTTATCAGTGGTGGAAAGGGACCTCCTCCAGCTGAGGAATGAAGGGGGAAGAAAAATGAATTTAGCAGCAGACATCTAAAGATCTGACCATTTATTGCAAGGTTAGATTTGAATGTCAAATTAGTCAGTCACTTAATCATCTGGATATCTTGAACCTTAAAAGAGGTTATCCACAGACATGTTAAGCTATTCCAAGGTGGGGATTTAGTTATGAACTTACATTGTAAATAATGAACTGTTGTCTCAATTAGAAGTAACCCCTTTTGTATGAACATTCTCAGTTACTTTGTCCTCATTGTACATGTGTCTTTCTCTGAATTTGCATAATAAACTGCAACATTGTTAGTCTCACTGGCTGTAGTGTTGTTGGTTAAATCTTGAGTCAGGGCCTGAGCTGACTCCAGAGCTTGCTTTATGGCAATGCTTGATACTCAAAGTTTGTGCGAAGATTTGTAGCTGGGGTGCTTGTTGTAGTGGTTCTGTTCGCCGAGCTGGAAGTTTTTGTTGCAAACGTTTCGTCCCCTGGCTAGGAGACATCATCAGTGCTCTGGAGCCTCCTGCGAAGCGCTTCTTTGATGTTTCTTCCGGCATTTATAGTGGTCTGTCCTTGCCGCTTCCGGGTGTCAGTTTCAGCTGCCCGCTGTAGTGATTGGTATATTGGGTCCAGGTCGATGTGTCTGTTGATGGAATTTGTGGATGAATGCCATGCCTCTAGGAATTCCCTGGCTGTTCTCTGTCTGGCTTGCCCTATGATAGTAGTGTTTTCCCAGTCGAATTCATGTTGCTTGTTGTCTGAGTGTGTGGCTACTAGGGATAGCTGGTCGTGTCGTTTCGTGGCTAGTTGGTGTTCATGGATGCGGATTGTTAGCTGTCTTCCTGTTTGTCCTATATAGTGTTTTGTGCAGTCCTTGCATGGTATTTTATAAACTACATTAGTTTTGCTCATGTTGGGTATTGGCTCCTTTGTTCTAGTAAGTTGTTGTCTGAGCGTGGCTGTTGGTTTGTGTGCCGTTATGAGTCCTAGGGGTCGCAGTAGTCTGGCTGTCAGTTCTGCAACGCTCCTGATGTATGGTAGTGTGGCTAGTCCTTTTGGTTGTGGCATGTCCTCGTTCCGTGGTCTATCTCTTAGGCATCTGTTGATAAAGTTGCGCGGGTATCCGTTTTTGGCGAATACCTTGTATAGGTGTTCCTCTTCCTCTTTTCGCAGTTCTGGTGTACTGCAGTGTGTTGTAGCTCTTTTGAATAGTGTCCTGATGCAGCTTCGTTTGTGTGTGTTGGGGTGGTTACTTTCATAGTTTAGGACTTGGTCTGTGTGTGTTGTTTTCCTGTTGAACTACAACAGAAACTGAAACACCTGGTCAGCGGATCCAAACACTCCATACAATCAACACAGGAATTCTTGGACGCCATCAGGAATACACACATAGACAAAGAAGAAACCATGATCTCATTCGACGTGACGGCACTGTTCACTTCGATTGACAAAACCCTAGCCAGAGAAACAATAGCCAACCTACTGGACATAGGTTCCGCCTCCTGGTTTCTGTTATGTATGTCGCCAAAAACGGATACCCGCGCAACTTTATCAACAGATGCCTAAGAGATAGACCACGGAACGAGGACATGCCACAACCAAAAGGACTAGCCACACTACCATACATCAGGAGCGTTGCAGAACTGACAGCCAGACTACTGCGACCCCTAGGACTCATAACGGCACACAAACCAACAGCCACGCTCAGACAACAACTTACTAGAACAAAGGAGCCAATACCCAACATGAGCAAAACTAATGTAGTTTATAAAATACCATGCAAGGACTGCACAAAACACTATATAGGACAAACAGGAAGACAGCTAACAATCCGCATCCATGAACACCAACTAGCCACGAAACGACACGACCAGCTATCCCTAGTAGCCACACACTCAGACAACAAGCAACATGAATTCGACTGGGAAAACACTACTATCATAGGGCAAGCCAGACAGAGAACAGCCAGGGAATTCCTAGAGGCATGGCATTCATCCACAAATTCCATCAACAGACACATCGACCTGGACCCAATATACCAATCACTACAGCGGGCAGCTGAAACTGACACCCGGAAGCGGCAAGGACAGACCACTATAAATACCGGAAGAAACATCAAAGAAGCGCTTCGCAGGAGGCTCCAGAGCACTGATGATGTCTCCTAGCCAGGGGACGAAACGTTTGCAACAAATACTTCCAGCTTGGCGAACAGAACCACTGCAATGCTTGACACTAATACTGTATTTGGTTAGTTTGTGTAATGGAAGTGGAACAACAGAGGAAAGTACATTTGGCCATGTTTTTTCAATTCTCTGACACAAATTTAGATGATGTAAATGACTTCCACAGAATTGTTATAGCAAATAATGGGCGGCACGGTGGCATAATGGTTAGCACTGCTGCCTCACAGCACCAGAGACCGGGGTTCAATTCCCACCTCAGGCAACCTGTCTGTGTGGAGTTTGCACGTTCTCCCCTTGTCTGTGTGGGTTTCCTCACACAGTCCAAAAAACAAATGTGCAAGTTAGGTGAATTGGCCATGCTAAATTGCCCACAGTGGTAGGTGAAGGGGAATGGGTCTGGGTGGGTTGCTCTTCAGAAGGTTGGTGTGGACTTGTTCGACCCAAAAGGCCTGTTTTCACATTAAGTAATCTAATCTAATCTAAAACAAATGCAAACAATAAAAATACACACATTGAATGTGCCAGCGGTCAAAAATTGACGAGAACTGCTCTCATTGATAAACGGACCAGATGTATCTGGATGTGCTTGGGCACATTTATTATGCCTGCTGACAAGTTAGACTTATTCCAGTAAATGTTGCCACCTGCATCCTGTTTGGCACTAATTCTGGCAGTAAATCCCTTCCTTCGATTACATTGATTTCAGTGTATTTGCTCTTGTTTACAAATATTGTTATGGTCTCAAAGCATCCTGCCTTTCCAAGTTTCTTCAGTTCCACACGAGCTTGCATCCAGTGGTTGATGGATGCCTTCTGCCCCATCTTCTCTCTTCTCCTTTACTATACCAGTAGAAACTGAGCTTTTCTTTGTCCAAGCTGAAATGTTTTCTAAACTCCCAAGACCTCCACCACTCTCCGGTCCCTGGTTAACCTTCAATCACCTATAGTAGCCTGTATCTTAATTCCTCAGTTGTCTGGTGTGTTCTTTTCCCATTTCACCTTGTGAAATGAGTTGGGACATGGGTCCCTGACTGTGTGAATGCAAGTAGATAAAACCATATGGAAATGGTGACAGAATTTAGGGTTTTAAAACTGAAACAACACCAGCTTATACCCCTGAGAGGGTAAAGCTCCACTTTGCAGAAAAACAGACGTGGAAAACTAGCAAGATAAGGGATGGCACAAAAGTAAAATTAAAGGGCTTACAAAAATGCACAAAGCACTGATTGTTGCTTTTTGTTTGTACAAAGCACCTTATAAGAAAGAACCACTAAAAGGGATTATGAAAGCAAACTTGCAAGGGACATCACAATCAATCCAAAGCAATTTTATAGTTAAAGGGCAAGTGGATGATCAGAAGCAAGGTTAGCCCACTAAAGGGTTGAAAGAAGGAATATTGTCAATGACTATGGGGAAGTAGCAGACATGTTGAATAATTACTTTGCCTCAGTGTTTACAATAGAAAAGAAGACGAGCTTGCCAGAAGTCACAAAGAAATTAACAATGATTCGGGACAGGGACTGTGAATAAAATTAGCGTAAGTAAAGCATTGTTAATGAGGAAATTACAGAAATAAAGTGTGATAATCCCCAGGACCTGATGATTTCTAGCTACTGGTGTTAAAGGAGTAGGAGAGCACATTGCAGATGCCCTAACTATAATCTTTGAGTTCCCTAGATACAGGAGCTGTCTTTTTGGAAGAATGCACATGTCAATCTGCTTTTTAAGAAGGGTGAAAGAGGAAAAGCAGGGAATTACAGACCCCAGTTGAAAATGTGTTGCTGGTTAAAGCACAGCAGGTTAGGCAGCATCCAAGGAATAGGAAATTCAACGTTTCGGGCATATTCCTTGGATGCTGCCTAACCTGCTGTGCTTTAACCAGCAACACATTTTCAACTGTGATCTCCAGCATCTGCAGACCTCACTTTTTACCCAATTACAGACCCCAGTTAGCTTAATATCTGTAGTGGCGAGTCTATAATTCAGGATGGTAACCGAATCTCACGTATTCAGTTAATCAGGGATAGTTAGCATAGATTCATGACAGTTAGGTCATGCCTGACAAACCCTATTGAATTTTTGGGTTGGCTTGGGTAATGAACAAGTAAATATGTGGACGTTGTTTATATGGACTTTGAGAAGGCATTTGATCAAGTCCCATATAAGAGACTGTTAGCCAAGGTAGACACCAACAGAATTGAGGCTAAATTATTGACATGGCTAGAAAATTGGTTGGCAAGCAACAGAAAGGAGGGATAATGGAGAGGTCCTCAAATTGGCAAGATGTGACCAGTGGTGTCCCACAAGGGGAAAAATGAAAGAACTGTGGATGCTGGAAATCTGAAGCAAAAACAGAAATTGCTGGAGAACTCTCATCTTGGAGATAAAGTAAAAAATGTCTTATAAAAGGTCGTTGGACCCGAAGCGTTAACTCTGCTTACTCTCTGTAGATGCTGCCTGACCTGTTGAGTCTCTCCAGCAGTTTGTTTTTAAGTTCCATCAGAATCTGTTAGAACCTCCTGATTATTCACATTATTTATTAACGACTTGGTTAATGACATAGAAAGTTGTATATCAAGTTTGCTGATGACACACAGTTCGATGGCATTGTAGACAGTGTAGATGAGAGCGTACAATTACAAAGGGATATTGATAGTGGATCGGCAAAATTGTGGCAGATAAAATTCTTTATAAGCAAATGTGAGGTTATCCATTTTGGACTGACAAGGGAGAGGGAGCATGTGACTTTCTAGATAACATGAAGTTAAATACAGTGAATGTTGAAAGATACTTTGTGAGAGGGTGGGTTCAGGTGTATAGATCTTTAAAATGTCATGAACTGTTGCTGAAAATAATTAAGAAAGCTTAATGGTATGCTGGCCTTTATATCTCGAGAACAGGAGTACAAGGATGCAGAAGCTATGCTGCAGTTGTACAAAACCCTTGTTAGACGCCACTTGGAGTACTGTGAGCAGATCCAGGCAACAGGTTAAATGCCGACCTGAGGTTACACACATTAGGTCTGCTTCCTCTAGAATGTAAAAGGTTAAGAAGTGAGCTGATTGAAGCCATCAAGATATTAACAGGGTGGATAAAAATAAAGTATTTCCACTGGTTAAGGATTCTAGAACTAGGGCACATAGTGAGAATTAGGACCAGACCATGCAGTAGAGATGTTAGGAAGCACTTCTACACACAGGATACTAGATGTTTATAACTCTGCTCCCCAAACTGCAGTGGAACCTGTTAATTTTAAATCTGGATAGATATTTATTAAGCGAAGGTATTGAGGGATATATGCTAAAAGCAGGTGTATGGAATTAGGCTACAGATTAGTTGTGATCTCATTGAAAGGTGAAACAGGCTCGAGGGGCTGAATGGCCACCTGTCCCATGTTCCTGTTACTAAACTGAGCAATGGTTAGATCAGCAGTGGTTTTCAGTTTTGGCTGTCCTGTCTAGAAAGAAAATGACAATAGGTTCACCAAGTTGATCCCAAAGATTGGAAATTAAAGTTTAAAGCTATGTTCTGACTTTACCTATTGACTAAGAAATTTAGGTACAGCTTTAAAATAAATTTTAAATAATTTTAAAAGGGTGAACAGAGGCTATTTTCTCTAGCCATAGCATCGTTCAGAAGTGGTCAACAATTTAAAGTCCTATGAAAATGGAATATAATGGAAATGGCTTGCTTCAAAGTTGGCAAACATAGAATCCCTTTACTAGTGAAGACAAAGATTGCACCTTTCCAGGAAATAACGGATAAATATGCTTTAGAGAGAATTGACACAGATGGATAGAATGGCCTTATTTGTGCTATAAACCATAAGCCATTTTATGGGGTAAGTCACCTTTAGTATTCTGGGAAATCTGTTCATATTATTATCCCTTTCTACAGGTCACATGCCTGACATGCAACTACAAATCCAACACCATTGAACCATTTTGGGATCTTTCACTGGAGTTTCCAGAGCGTTATCATTGTCTTCAGAAGGGTGCTACTCAGCTTAAAGAATGCACTCTGACGGAAATGCTGGCAAAGTTTACAGAAACGGAGGCTTTGGAAGGAAGGATTTACGCTTGCGACCAGTGCAACAGTAAGCAGTGCTCCTTTTAAGTGAGCTTTCCTCTCAGATGAGCTCTCTGACGCTTGCTATTCAGACTTGAAGTACTCAAGACTTTTGCACCTGTGGAATGAGTATATTCTTAGATGTGCCTAGAATTTTTGTTTTTAATAAGCCCCTCTTGCCCTGTTCAGATATGTTATGACACACTTCCAAAGCAAGTTAGACTTGATCCTGGCTATCCACAACCAATCCTGTCCTGACTGTATGCTTACATAAGCAACGATAATCGCTAAATGGAAAGCAAGAGCAGGAATTATGATTTCCCTGTCGAAAGGTTCTGACAGCATTTGAAGTGCCCATACAGAGATGGCAAGACTTCATAAGGACAGGGATCATCTTTAGAATTCTTCTGGCCTGTATGGCTATTCACTGCTTCAACAAACTGAAGCATTGTGAGAAATACTAAATTGTGGCCACTTCATGGGACCTTAAGATAACACAGATTCATACTTCTTTTATCATGTATTTTTCTAGTTGTCATTGCATTGTTCTCAATTACTGTTAGATCAAAAATACCTTTTGAACATTTGCATCGAAGGATTAGTCCACTCAGCACACTGTTTGGTCTAGAACAACCACAAAGCATTCCTTGTCACAGAACAAACTTAAGCTGTGAAGCATTGTTATAAGTAGGACAGTGACGTATACCAGTGCATCTGACCTTAAGTACTTTTAACTGAAAATATGATTACCCTTCTCTTTGTCTGTTTCAGTAAAATATCAGTTAAAGTGATACATAAGCAACAGCATAGAGCAGTTGGGCCAAATGTCCTGTTTCTTTGCTACGAATTTTATATAATTCTGGCTAATTATCTCTCAGGTAAACGACGAAAATCCTCGCCAAAGCCCCTTGTCCTGACAGAAGCTCAAAAACAGCTAATGATATACAGACTACCTCAGGTCCTCCGTCTGCACCTTAAAAGATTCAGGTAAGATGAATTTGCTGCAGCTGCAAAAGCTTGTGTTCCTATCACTGTTGCTTAATCTATGACTATTTTAATTGGTACGTTTGTCATTTCAGTGCTCAAATGCAGAGCACTCTTGAATTAGAAATGTGTTCAAGTCTCACACCAGAAACCTCACAAATTTCTAGGCAAGCACTTCACTATAAGGTGTGACAGAGGGAGTACTGCACTATCAGAAGTGCAATCTTTCAGATTAAATTTGAGCTAAGATGCTGTCTGCTCTATTGGCATCTGCAAAGAATTCCATGGCGCTATTTCAAAGAAGACTAGAGAAGTTATCCCTGGTGTCTTGACCGATAGTTATCCCTTAATCGACATCACTGAAAACAAATTATCCAATAATTATCATCTTGCTGTTTGTAGGAGATGCTCACTCAAACTTAGGTGCCACATTACACAGCGATTACACTTCAGAAGGACACTTCATTGGAAGGCATGAAATAAAAGTTTTTAATTCTTCTTTACTCTTTCCAAGAAAATAACTTCATTTTGATTAGAATCTGAGCTAAGTGTAGTCAGCTTGTTGAGTCATCAGTGAGACCATTCTAGTTGCCGTCTAGTTTCTGCAATATTCCGTCCGTTTTGTTTTTTATTAAAATACATATTGAATTAAAGATTTCTTACAAATCTTTTCATTCCTCTCAAAGGCACATTGCATAAATGTGGGAGTTCCTTAGACACCCCCTAAAATAAATGTATTTAATATTTCATTTTATCAATATGATAAGCTAACCTTGAACTGAAGTTACCCCAGACTGAAACAAGTTGGAAAATCCTAAGAGAATTGGTGCTCTGGCTTTCATTGGTGAAAAGCAGATGATGGCATTTGTACTGTGTATGAGAAAGCAGAGTTCCTCATGTTAGTAACCATTTATTGCCGGAGCACTGATGCAGCAAAACATTGTCTATTTATTGATTGATTACTCTAGGCCTGACAGGGATATTAAATGCATATTGCATGAACTGTCCATTTCTGCAGTAGTGTACAGTCTTGGCTAAGCAGACAGCATATCCTCACAGCATCCTTTCCTGGCCTGTCTTTGATTTATCATATTACTTGCCTGGCAGTCGATGTTGGATGCACAGAAGTTTCCTCCTCTTAATACAATTCTTTAGTGCTCCCTGACCACCACTTCCATCTCTCGAGCTGTTTTAAGTTGAGAAATACCTTTCAGCACCGTTGTTGCTCTTCACCTTGAAGAGTACGTTTCTGACAATGTATCTGCACCATCACCAAGCCTGTGTACTTTCAGTCCACAACTTTGCTGAACTCTGTTCCTATCCCCGTGCATTCACGACTGGAGTTGACAACCTTGCTTTTGATACTTGATAATTTCAATGCTGTCCTGACTGGCCTTCTAACATCCATCCCATATAAGTTTATGCTCATCCACAACATTGCTTGTATCTTAATTTGCTCTGGATCTCTCTCCCTGTACAGGGAAACCTCGATTATCCAAACAAGATGGATGGGCATTATTTTGTTCAGATAATCGATTATTCAGCTAATCGATTAAATGCCTTTCCTCTGGGGCTCGGAGTTTTTAAAAGTCTGCCCACCGTTCAGGAGACAGCAGCAGCGCACCGCCCTCCCCAACACCATCCAACACCACCACCGCTCGCCCCCAAACATGTCCAACACCGCCCCATCCAATACTGCCTGCCCTTCCAACACCGCCCTCCGCCCCCCCCCCCCCCCCCCCCCCCCCCCCATCCCTGTTCAACACTGCTTGCCCCCACCCCCACACACAACATTTTACTGTAACGTTTTGATAGGTTCCACAATTGTCCTGTACAGGACAATGCTGGACAGATTATTTGAGGAAGGGGGGTGTTTAGGATATATCCCTCTGTAGAACTCCAGGGAAGGTATGGGGAGAGAGAATGGGCAGGAGGTCAGTCATTTGGAGATGGTGTTTGTTTAATCACTGTAAACAAAAGACACGATCAGTGTTGGAAACACATCTTTGATGTAATGTTTCTATTGGGACCTCCAATCTCCTTTGGATAATCCGATTTTCGGATAATCGAGATTCCTCTGTATTTCTGACCTCCTGGTCTGACACTGTCTTAATTTTGAAATTCTCCTCCTTGTTTTCAGATTTCCCCCATCTACTTAGCCTCTTCCACACCTACAAATCTTTTCAATTTGTGCTTTTCCATTTCTAAGTTCAATTCTTAAAACCCAGCTGTTGATCGAGTTTTTGGACGTCGGTCTTGTTCTCTCCAATGACTTCGTGTCAGAGATATTTTGATGTCACTCTTATTTAACTTTGGAAAGCAGCAGCATTTTACCTGAGAGATTAGTCTAGGGCAGAGGTGGGGAACCTTTTCATGTTGGAAGGCAGCATTATGTTAGTTGTAATCTAATAAGGTCGCATCCAAGAAACTTCAATTATATATTCTTCAAAATTCACATTATTTTGTAAAAATCTAACTACTATGTACTAACTAACTTAAAAAAAGAAAATATTAATTCTCAAGTTAACTAACCTTTTAATGACTTTGTTCTGACTATTTTTTTGTAGGAAAGCATTTGAATATTTGGTTGCAGCATGGGGGTCTGCAGTTTT
Organism: Hemiscyllium ocellatum; assembly: GCF_020745735.1. Taxonomy (NCBI): domain Eukaryota; kingdom Metazoa; phylum Chordata; class Chondrichthyes; order Orectolobiformes; family Hemiscylliidae; genus Hemiscyllium; species Hemiscyllium ocellatum. Next base: position 15,370,433 of record NC_083426.1, on the reverse strand, counting down.
AGCCCTCATGACTTACCAATTTTCTAATTGTGGCGGTCAGTCTGTGAGGATTATTTTGTTGAATTTTCTTTTACACTCTGGTATTTTAAATACATTCATTTTAAGATTAAAATAATATAGGATGAAAAAAAACATATGAATAAAAAAAAAGACTTTGTTCTGCAAAATTTGGATTCATTCAAAAGGCCACACACACTGGCCCAGAAGGCTGCAGGTTCCCCATCCCTGGTCGAGGGCTTCCTTTTGATTCTCCTCTTCCCAATCGGATCTGCCCCATAAACAAGAGCCTGCTGTATAGCATTGCTGTGCTGGTACAGAATTTTGCTCTAGGTTTAGCACGGTGTATTGGTGCTCTGTTACATTGCCCCAGCGACAACTGATATTTTATACCATTTGAATTAATTCTGTGTTTAGATATCATGACACCTTGTATCCACTATATTCCCTTTCTTTTACCAATTGATGCATTTGTTCTGTGGGCCTAATTTTTACCCTGTTAAATAAACCGATGTGTAAATGCCTGGCCCTATATATTTTCCTCACTTTATTTCTCCCCCTTTCTTCCTCTTGCCTCCTGCAAGTGTTTACCCTTTTTTGGTATTATAACATGGTTCCACAGTTCCTTCCAGGTTTCGCAGGAGTGCAGACAGCAGCACTCGAGAGTGTGACACACAGTGGGCAAAGAGGCAACGTGTGAGTTAGGTCTATGCATGGTCTTGCAGCAATCTTAACACAACCAGACAATTTCAGAAACCAGTGAAGGGAATTTAAGGGAAGCATTTCATGGTTGTTGGTGATTCTCTAGTTCCTTGCCCCAAGGATAGGTTATTTGTATGTCCCTTTAACAGTGAATGCAATGCTAAACATCACAGCACTAAGCAATTCTGCATTATGATATTGTGGAAGTGTTAAGCTATTTTGGAATGCATTGCAATCAAGGCATCTCCTGTCCTGGTGCACAACTTTCTGCTGAGGTACTGAGGTGCTATCCTGGTTAATATAGTTTTCATTATATTTGCTGCTTTTCTTACCGTGGGAAGCCTGTATCCCTGCTGTGGCTGAGATAGCTAACTCAGCACGCACCAAAGATTAAACTTTTCACCTTTTGTTGTTGGGAATTGTTGTATTTAAACAAACTAATAAAATGACTTATTTTTATCTGGTTATCTTATACAGAATCAGTATTTTTTACAGGGCATTGATGTACTGTACTCGTGTTCCTTATTTCCCTCTTGATGCAGCTACTGTGTTTTTAGGTGGTCTGGCCGCAACCATCGTGAGAAGATAGGGGTGCATGTCAACTTCGACCAGGTATTAAACATGGAGCCTTACTGCTGCAGGGACTCTTCCTCCACTCTTGGCAAGGAAAGCTTCATATATGACCTCTCAGCTGTGGTGATGCATCATGGAAAAGGATTTGGCTCAGGACACTATACCGCATACTGCTACAACACAGAAGGAGGTCAGTATACTTTTATTGAGAAAGGGTGTTAAATGTCCATTACTATGGAAGTACAATGGTGGAGCTCTTCCCTTCGACTCAAAGCTTCCGGAGTCATTTCTGAATTCATACTCAGCAGGGTAGATCTTACAGTGGGTACCGCAGTGCCCAGTTGAAAAACTTGGCAACCCACTCCTGATTGCATTGACGTGCCCCCTGCTCATAAAAATGTCCTTAAGAAGATAGTCTTGCCTGACTATGATGCCCTCTGAGTATGAGTAGCCTGACAACCTCCATTTACCTGGCAGAACCAGAACGATGACTTTTTTGAGTTATCAAAGGGTTGTTGGCCATCATCCAAAATTGGCATCAAACGTAGTAATTTCCTCCTTCTCTGCAGCTTCCAGTGAATCATACTGTATGTCAGCGATCTTCCCCTTCTAAGTGAGATATTCCAAATTAGGAATGAGCATAGTCCTCTCTAAAGAACTTCATTTGAGTTGAAGTGTCATCATTTAGTTACGACCACAATTGCACAAATGTCAATTATTTCCTCTGGTGACATCTATAAGTGCAGTGAAATTGTCAGGTTTGCTTCTTTCTGAATCCTCCAAGAGAAAATTTGATTGTTGCAGTATTTGTAGAATATGTTTGAACAATTTGTTGCCGTTCTCTGTTATGAAAAGGATTATTTGAGGTGACGGACTTATCACAGTGAGGAGTGTTTGCTTGAAATAGCTAAACCAGGAAAGAAATAAAATAGCTAAATAATAATGAAAAGTGCAAAATAATCTTAGTCCAGTCTGTCACTTTCCTCCTCCAACTATTTCAAAACTTCCAAGATGTTATGTTTCTTCTGATCACTTTCCCAAAGATGTGATGTAGGTCAGACTGGCTTAACAAAGTGCACTTAGTGGTGTAGAACAAGTCCACAGATGAAATAGCTCCCATCCTGTAGCCCACTGACTCTGTCTCAACATAAGGAGAATGGCCATTTGGATAAAATAACAGAAGGCTAGTGTCATCCAAGGAAGGAGTGGCATCCGCAAGAGTGAAATGGAGAGTGGATAAGACTTTAGGATTTTCGGGGGAGTGCAAGTTGCATACCAGACTATACGTAATTTAATGGACATATTATATATGAATAAATATTCTGAAAATAAACACTACATTTTACAAGTCTGCTGTATCTTTTTTTTTCCCTCTTTTAGAGTTTTGGGTCCACTGTAATGACTCTAAGCTAAATGTGTGCAGTGTGGAGGACGTGTGCAAGACCCAAGCCTACATTCTCTTTTACACTCAAAGAACCGTGCAGAACAGAGTGGGGTTTGTCACAGACATGCATTCTGAACCTCAGGTGCCAACCAGAAATCCAGAGAAGAACAGGAGACTGACCTTCCCCTAGCATGGGGTGCAAAAATCATTATTGGAATTCACTGAAACCATCCAGCGTCAGCCATTGGGAACCATGTTGGGGCTGATCAAACACAGATGTGTTCTTTTGTGGGCTACAGTTGCCCTAGGGCTCGTTTACTGAAGCATATATAGCCTTCCTATGCATAATATGGTAGGGTTTAATTCCGTACTTGTCGATTAAAATGGTTTTTTTCAAAGTGTCCAACTGTCCCAGGTCAGATGATGTGGATGTGTATGGTATCAACATTCTTGTTGCAAAAGTTTTATTCCCCATCCACCCCCCCCCCCCAAAACAAAAGGTGACACATCTATTGTCAACATTTATGTTGCTGGCTGATCTTGAGATGCAACATTTCTGATACTTGCTTTCATCCTTTAACTCCCAGAAGGTGCCTTTGTTTGCCACATGATTCACTGACTGAACATAGGTACGCGTGTTCAACCCATTCTCATTGTGTACTGGATGCAGAATTGTTTACTCCCTGTGGTGCAATAGCAAGCTAAGCTTGATCTGATTCACTAATTCTGCATTTTCACATCATGGCCAGGGCTGTTTCACATTTGCATTGACCCTTCACTAATTATTTCAGGCTCCATTGTACCAGCTATGACTTGCCGCTAATGCTGCAGAACAGTGAAGAAACCACAAGAGAAATCCTTGTCCCTTTGCTCCCATTTTATGATTTTGTACTTTATTTAAGTGTAAGGACTCGTGCTGTGAAGAATTACTGACGCAACACCAGTCTCCTCACTAAAACTACTTACAGGCTTGTATGAACCTTTATAAGATGTTCTTTTTCTGATAATGTAAATCCCTCTGTTGTGAGTGATCGCTTCAGAACACACTGTTCTTGGGAGTTAAAGCAGCCATAGTGATTCAATGCACTTCTGCAAACTCTTCCTTGCCTGAGCTTTTGTCTGCTGGATTTTGTGTGAGGGTAGAGATTTAGTGTTTTCAGCCAAGTCCTGGTCTTTAGATAGTATGTGCGTAGCTGATCATGCAACAATAACATGGCAGCTTTGGAACTGTAAGTTACGATTTTTGCAACAATTTCAAAATAAATGTGGGAGATTAATTTTATTCAACATTAGTTTACATGTGTAAGTAGTCTTTGCCAATTGTGTGACCTCCCTTATCCATTAAGAATTGGTTTAACTTTGATAATTCTTTTAGGAATTCAGACTATTCAGAACAAAACAAAAACACAATTCTGCTGCCTTACAGCTAGCAGGTTTGAATATATTCCCAGTTTTCAGAGTAATGTTGTCCCAAGGGCTGTTGGCCACAGTGGGTTGCCACAGCATTGGTTGGGCAATTCCTTTGTCTGCTCCTGGGATCTCACGGAGTTAACTAATCTTTCCCAGTATAATGGTAGTAGTGTCCCTAGACGAGGTGGGTTGGAAGGAAAATCAGTGAGGAATAGCCCCAGTCGCTGCTGCAAGTTGTGTCTGTTCACGTCAGGCACGTTTTATCAACATCAGATGCTGAGCGCTTGTGGAGCTGCACTGTAGCGTGGGTCACCTCCTTCAAAGGGAGGAGCAAGAAAAGGAGGAATTTAGTATACGTTTGTAGTGTGCCAGCATAATAAATCAGAGAGAGAGAGAAGGGTGCAAGTGGCGGGGGGAAAGAGGAGATCTGCTGTTGTCAAGTCGCTGATACATATACAACGGTGAGAAGTTTGGTTTGTTGTCTGTTTTTTCCTGACTTAGTTTGATACACCTTAGGGGAGATGGGTAAAGCTGCGTGAAATATGGTGCCATTGAGTTTTAAATCTTATTTGAATTTGTCATTCCTTTTCCGAGTGGGATTTTTGAAAAGTTCAGAATCCAGCTGTCAAACTGTTCACAGACATGTTTTCAGTATTCGGCTCCCAGGTCGGTGCCAGTGCATCACTCGGCTGGAGATCGCACTATGCCTGTGCAATGATTTTTTTTCTCTCTGGCTGATCCTTTCCTGTTCCTCAGGGGACAGATTGCTCTCTGTTTTGCCATCCTTCATCCAGCAACTCAGACAGTGAACTGGCAAAAGTACTCAGGAGGATGAAAGTTTTAAATATTTGTTGAGACAAATTTGAATTCACTCTTGCCTTTTTTACTTTCTTATCTTCTCCTTAAGTTTAGAATTTGCTGTGCTATTGTAATGTGCTGCTTCCCCTCACTGCAATCCATCCTCCCAGTTGTAGATATTTTTACTTAACCTATTCAGACACCTATGGAATAAGTGGGACTTAAACCCAGGCCTTCTACCCTAGAGATAGGAACACTACCACTGCACGACAGAAACCAATTGTAAACTTAGTGGCATCGATTGCTCTGCCCATCTGGTTTGATTCTTACCTTGGGCTACTGTCTATTTGGAGTTTGCACATTCTCCCCGGGTCTGTCACCCACAATCCAAAGGTGTGCAGGTAAAGTGAATTGACCAGGCTAAATTGCCTTAGTCAGGGGTAAATATAGGATCGGGGAATGGGTTTGTTACTCTTTGGAGGGTCGGTGTGGACTTGTTGGTCCAAATGGCCTGTTTCCACACTGTAGGCAATCTAATCTAGATTCTGGTTCACTTGAATCACTGCTGGCTATCACTTGCTTTGTTGATTTCAAACAATGGTGCTTCAAAACTTAAGATATTTCATATTTAGTGTGACAGCTAACAGGGGAGGCTGTGTATATCAGTCTGTTACAGCGAGGCACCCGTCTGCTTTCCACCAGTGCAAATGCTTCAGATCCTCTATGCATATCATTTGATAATGAACTGCCAACTTGTTAGCAGTTTGCAAACCATGACAACCTTTTACATCCTCTTGGAAATATCAAAAAGTCCAATTTGAGCCATATAAAAGGAAACAACAAGTACTGATTATGTTGTTTCTGTAAGCTCAATAGAATATGGTGCAGAAATGCTACTGTGGTGCCCCAGAACGGTCAGTGGCTGAGCTTTTTAATGTAACAAATTGCATGCAGCACCTGCCTGCTCATCAGTCATTGAGTTTAATCTGAAAACCAGTTTACATGTATCAAAATAAAGTCAGATCTGGGTCCCCATTTCTGTACTCTTGGTACCTGCTTGCAAGTTGTAACATTGTACCATGCATCTAAAATGAATTTGGATGTAGAAAGCTATATGGGTTTCTGTAAACGAGTCCTCATCCATATTACAATACAGGTACAGCTCGTGTTTGGTTAAAAGTTATTTCCTTTTTGCCCACCGGGCTCTCAGAAATTGCACGACCAGACAGTTTTGTGTTATTTGATTCCATGCTCCCCTCCAGTTGTTTGGAGTGGAAAACAATCCCAAAGCAGAGTAATAGAAGGAAATGTATTCAAACACCAGCTCAAATAACTAACTTAGGTTTGACTTCACTGAAAACTGAGCCTGAGATGGTGCTATAGGTTGATGATCTTTTTCATTTATCTTGGGCAAAACTTTTTATGCAATAACAGTGCTGAACATTGGAGAGCAAGGTAATCAACCAAAACCTTATTCTTGTTACATCTACCATATGAAATAAAAATGAACATGAGAAACAAATTTTGCAAGCTCATAATGCCACCCAGTGATGTCTTAAATTACCATTGCCATTGATTTTGAATAATGGAGTGGAGAATATATTAAGATGATACCAATATTTAGTGCAATCATTACATTTGCTGTCCTAAACATCCAGGAGAAAGTGAGGACTGCAGATGCTGGAGATCAGACCTGAAAATGTATTGCTGGAAAAGCACAGCAGGTCAGGCAGCATCCAAGGAGCGGGAGAATCGACATTTCGGGCATGAGCCCTTCAGGATTCCTAAAGAAGGGCTCATGCCCGAAACGTCGATTCTCCTGCTCCTTGGATGCTGCCTGACCTGCTGCGCTTTTCCAGCAACACACTTTCAGCTCTGTCCTAAACATCCACACACAATTTCCTTCAGCACAGGGCTACCCTTCATGTGGCTATTCCTACAATGCAACCTGACCTAAATACTCTATCTGAGGCTTCCTATGTGGTACAATTCTGCCCTAAAGACATTTTGTCTGTAGTTGGTTCTCCAGTGCAGTACTGGCTTAACTATCCAATTTAAGATTTATTTTATTAGCAGGACAATCTGATTGTTGTGTCTGGCCTCACAGACACTATTCTGGTTCTTTGCTGTTTCAAAAAGAGTGACAAAGCTTTGCCAATTGTGGAATAGCTTTTCCACTTGTTAGGTTTGCAATTCCACATCGAATAGCTCAATTGTATAGCAAGGGAAGATTCTATATTAACACAAACAAATTATTGCAAGTACAGGACGTCTGATATAAAAACAGAAAATGCTGAAAAACACATTAATTCAGACAGCATCTGCATAGAGAGAAACAGCGTTATAGTCATAGCATCATACAGAACGGAAACAGTCCCCTCGATCCAACCAGTCCATGCCGACAATGTTCCCAAGCTAAACTGACCCATCTGCCTGCAAATGGCCTATATCCCTCCAAATCTCTCCTATTTGTGATCTTATCCAAATGTCTGTTAAATGTTGTAACTGTACCTTCATCCACCACTTTTTCTGGCAATTCATTCTACACATGAGCCACTCTGTGTTAATAAAAAGGTTGACAATCCTACATCTGAGCCTGCGTTTGGTTGATGCTAACTGATTTCAGTTGGGGTACTAGGATTGGCCTCAAAATCTCTAAGTTGGAAAAGGATAATCTGCAGCCAGGGTTCCCCCTCTTTATTCTATTCAGTTACATATGTTGGAAGTGTTGTTGGGTATTAGTTGTGATATTTCCCATGGTTGAATAGTCTATTGGCCCTCAATTTTGAGGGGAGTGGTGTGAACAATGACAAATCGGGCAATAAACTGGAATTCAAGCAAAATATCCAAACTACTGAATAACGAAATGCTGCCCTTATATATGATTATATAATTTTGAAAGCAAATATCTTCCAAATTGGAACTTGAGAGAAGAAAGTACCAATTAAGTATCAAAAATTTAAACCTGAGCTATTTATGACTTGAATTGCAAGCTCCAGTTCTAATAGCAAAACAAAATTTTCCACTTTGTCGTAAACTGCATTAAGTTCAATACATTCTGAGAGAAATGGCTGTTTGCTTTCTTCTGTTGACCAATGGTGATGTATGTTCCAGTTTGTTTGGCAGATTTCTCTCAATGTATTGAGAAATCTTTTGAAAAATCCTATCTTTGAAACATAAGTTTTTCCTTAGTTTCTCCTATCAAACTTCTTTTGGCAAAAGTTATCTTATGGTATTTTTTAAGAGAACTGCTTCCAATCATTTGAATTTTCATGCAGTTTCAAAATATTGAGTAAAATAAACACGATTTTATTGTGGAGTTAACTGAAAAGGTTTCCATTATAAGAAAAATTAAGTTTGACACTATTGAGCTAGATTATTTTCAGTGTTATTAGTCTTGTTCACCTCTGGTATCTAACCAATTTTCCAATTCTATTAACGTATGAATGAAGGCGATTATATAAAAATAGATTTGATTTGAAGTTCTTAGTGTCAGTCAGATTAATTTTACAGGTAAATCCATCATTGCTTGATAAGTTTGAACTAGATATAATCTTGCTTTTGCACTATGTAATGAGGTAGCAAAGGACTGATCCATTATCGACAGTTTTGTTCTGCTTACAACTTGCTAATACTTGGTCGAGAATTGGCACTGATGTCTCATTTCTTGAACTTCAGTAAAATGATCAGATCAGAGCAAGTCAGCACCAAGCTGTTCAACATGGGGCGGATTGATATGGTATTGCCATGAATCAGCTCCACTCAGAAAGGTGTTTCCTTCAGCAATCATGGTGTGTACAACTATTTTACCTGGCAGACAGTGAGGATTTTAGAGGGGTGGATAATTGTTTGAGGTACTCCAGAACAGCTATTGCCTGGTGACCATCCCTGACCACAAACCACAACCTTAAGAAGAAGGGAAACCATCCGATGATCAGCCATTTTATTAAAACATTCTGAATCAACAGTGATACATAACTATTGCAGGCCTGATTGAATTATCATGAGTTGACAGTGGTGTAAATTGGATCCAGTGCTTGCATGTCACAATTAATGCAGATATCTAGCAATACAACCTGCCAGCCAGTTGCAGGTCCTCCCTATGTATACAGCCACATTACTCCAGTGTTGTCTTAATTCCGCAAAATGACTCTGGTTGGGATGGGGAGGGGGATTTCCTATGTGGATATTGCATCAGTACAGTCTCCTGGTGAAACTGTTCGAAGCTGCCTAAGTGGATTTAGTGCATTATCACTAGATAATGGTGCCAAATTTCTATATAATTATGGCATTTAGGTCATAGAGCTTGTTGAGGGATTGTGTCTAAATAGTACTTAGGTATTACACATCCTGTCCACCGTTGCCCTGTTATTTTGGTATCTACTTAAATTGATAGGAATTTACATCTTAAAATCAAGATTTAATTTTACAAATACACTTGAAAACCAAATTGACGGATCATTATTTCAAAGTGAATTAGAAAATTGAACCTGAGAAATATAATGATGATATATCCAAGATTTATTTTTGACTCGCAGTAACACTTCAAATCCAAAGTGGATAAGGGGAATTGGTAAAATGGATTTTGGAGGTGAGGTCAGATGTGTGGAACATAAAGGTAGAATTAGACTATTCGGTTAAATCTGCACCTTTGCTGCATTTTTATCAGCCTTTGCTCCATATCCCTTGACAAATTTACACAATGAAAAACAAACCTGTCTCATGGTCCGAAAGCTCCCAGCGCACTCAGTCTTTGTGGTGGTGGTGTTTTGGGTGGGGGTTGGGGGGGGGGTGTGGGGGGGGAGGTGCGTGGAGAGAGAGATTTCCAGACTTCTTCTAATTATGGAACAGATATTCCTAATTTCAATCCTGAATAACCTACTCAAACTTTAAGATTGTCTCTTTTAAATTCTTCCTTGGCCTTGCCTCTCTAAACCTCTCACCTCCAGCCCCAAAACACTTAAAGATTCTGCGTTCTGGCCCATCGTATATTACTGATTTCCTTTACCCCACCATTGCTGGCTGTGCCTTAAGTAGTTTTGAACCTTAAATTCTGGAATTCCCTCCTTAAACCTCTCAACCTATCCACTGTTTTAATACACTCCTTAGAACATAACTCTTCGCCCAACTTTGGTGCCCTGGCCTAATATTTCTTGTAGCTCAGTGTTAAACTTTGCTTAATCATGTTCCAATGAAATTGGGGTTGGCGTGCCATATTAAAGGTGATACATAAAGACTAGTTCTTGATTTTGTGACGAGAAGGAATATTTGTTCCATGTCTACACTTCCAGATCCTAACATATTAAGCATCCCCATCTGATAATGATTCAATCTTTATAGTCAGGTGATTACAAGTCAGATTAGTGTGACCAGAACCAAATCTAAAGCCAGTATATCTAGAGGCACCCAAAAACTGAATGCAGTAGTCCAGTTGAGAGTGTTAATAACTTCTAAATTTGAATATGATTTCCTCCACATTGTATTTCTGAGTTTTATGTCATCCAGTTTTATGCGCTTGAACTTCCAGATCTGTTTTTCTACAGTTGAGAAAATGCTCCAAGTTATCTTTTTTGGATCCAGTATGAGTAACCTCACATATTCCCCACGTTGAATTCCATCTGCTAAAGTCTTGGCTACTCTGCTAACCTGTCAATTTTCCTCTGCAACAACTTTTCTCCACATACGCACTGCATTTTTGTCTGTTTTTTGAAGGTTCACTGTATCACAGTGGAGCCTTGAAGGGCACTCTATTGCCCACAGGTGCAAAATGTACCTTTTATTAAAAAAAACTTTTCCCTTTCTTCCATGGCCAGGATGCTGGCTGCTAAATTGGATTGGATACTTGCCAACTAAATTAGGCCTACCCTCCTCTGAGGCAGATGGCCTCACCATTTATGAATTCAGGCAGTTTAAGAATGAGCAAAGCAGAAAGTTGATAGAAATATCCCCTCCTCCTCCTCCTCTAACTCTTTCCCACCCCCACTTCCCACAACCCCTTCAAGCCAATGCCACCCTTACATGTGGCTGGAAGCCAACAATGAAAATCATGAAATTTTGAGGGGAAAAAGTTAAATATTCTGGGTTTGATTAAATATAAGTATTTCAAATCCTGACTATTCCAAACCCGTTGGCTCTGTATCTCATGCTGTGGTCTTACAATTTGTATTAAACAATTTATATTGGAGAATTCAGATTTAATCTGTCAATTATCAGGAATTATTTAGAACAGTCATGAAGACGGAATTACTTTTTGGGAATCATTTGCCAAAGTAACAGACAAAGATATCCACGTTTTACCAGAAGAATTAGCTTGATTGATCAAATAGCTTCTTTTTATTTCTTATGTTGTCTATATGATACAGCAGTACATAAGTAATAGCAAGACAGCTGTGATCCTTAACTTTGACGATGAGATTTTTAGGATATCTGGGAACCCTAGCAAAATCAGAGTTGAGCTCCAATAAACAGGAATAAAATAACAAGCTAGAGAACTTTATTCTAATTTATTGAACACACAAGTTGTAATTTATAACTCTATCACAAGATGTCAGCAGTGTGTTTTATACTGTTTCTTTTATGAAGCAAACTGTTTCTGAACTTTGGCATAAATTTAAAAGTATATCTAGTATTAAGACAAATGTAAGTTTTTTAAAAATAAATCTTTCTCCTTCCCTCATCCACCTCTACTCAATGCCCTGTATAATGGTCCTCAAGACATGTACCTACCTCGGATAGAGAACTCACAGATGGGCCTACTCCTGTGTTGCACCAGTGTTACCCATACATATTTATGAATAACGAGTTGATACTGCTCCCTATTGAGGCAATTGCCTTCAGTAGTGGCTCTCTTGAGGAAGCTTGCATTTTCCCACTAGGCTATTTGAATACAGTTCTTGATTGCTGCATCTTCAATTCACTCACCTCTACCCATCTGCAAGTACTTGCATTAGAAATTTAATTTATTTTGCACCTATTTTGAATATTACTTGTGAACTAATTCTGTTCCTTGGCCCTGATTGTTGCTAAAAAGACAGACAGCTTCTGGTTAAATTGTTAATGATTGCTAAACCTGTGTAACCGACATTGCACACTGCTATTCATGGATTAAATCAACTGGCTGGGTTTATAAATCCCCTTATAGCAGCGATGTGTTTTACCTTCATTACAGTTGCAAATTAAGTCAGTGTCTGCAAAATGCATCTCAGTTTTACATTGCCCACTTTATATGAAATGAATTTTCAGTTTCATTTATTTCTGTCCAGCCCCTCTAGAAGCTAGTTTCACCACTTGTATTTATTGATCTGAATATGTCTCCTTTTACCAGAATATTGCAGCCTGCTCGTAGATGGTTTCATATTTTTGAATGTTTAATTTGAATGTTGTTCGATTGTCATGAACACTAAAATAATTGGTACAAAGAAAATTGTAACAAGTTTTTATACATTATATTGTCGTATGTTGTAATTTCTCTTCTAGGACTGTACATTACCCGCATGCACTTGCACTCTTAAGTATGGCAGCTGAGGTGAGCAGGCAATAGACTGGAAAAAGTACAGTCTTTATAGTGAAACCCCTAGTGTCACCCTTAGTATTTGATTTCAAGAACTGTCATCTTCTGGATTCAAACAACACAATACTGTGGTGGTGCTGACTGCTCATTGTGTCTGTGAATACAAACTGTTCTTACCAGCAAATTTTAAGAAAATAAACACATATATACTAGTGTACATTTTTGTGAACTTCATAATGTAATATATTGATGAAGATTGTTTTTTTTAAGAAAAACTCTGTTTTATGTTTTTGTTTTTATAAAAACAGAATTTACTCAGGCCTATTGTTACCAGGTCCGAAAGGAGGTAGTGATCAAATTGCCTCCTAACGTTTACTGCCCTGCACATGAAAAGCCCCAGTTACACAGGCAAATATACCAAGATGAGGGAAGTAATAACATTGTGAACTCACCTCATGTTAAATGAGAATTTCAACCCCCAAAAACAAATGATTAGTTTCACTTTGCTTACTCTGCTGCCTTCCCATATTTGTCACCCTAGCTTATCATAACTAGCACATATGATGGAGAATATACAGTGCCATCTTGATGCATGAGGTGGGTCAGGACTGGAACTAGCTTAGATATCTTTACTTGGAAGATGAAAACCACAACAGTACTCTTAAGAAACAAGGAGGGTCTTTATCAAGATTTTCATATTTGAGGACTACATTGAAAGCTGCAAAAGACATTCATTCTACGGAGGGATAATGTGAAACAAATGGATCTATTCTGAAGTGTTGTTATTTTTAACAATTCTATGTATGTGCTTCCTCCCCCCCCAACCAAACCTCTGTTATACATTCTCTGACCAGTTTCTTTGGGTTGAAAAGTGTTGATTACCAACCTTTTCCTAAAATTTCAAGCCTTCTGATCTTGTTAATATTGAGGAACTGTGCAGTAAATATTCACTTACACAGAAGTGCATTGTGTGTGTGTGTATATAACTTAAACTGTTGCATTTAAGAACAGTTGTTTATTTTGAGCAAATTCAAAGAAAATTACTTGGAATAGGGAAGGGTCAAAATTTAATGGAAGGTTAGGGTGACATCACAAAACAATGATTTGATGTTTCAAAAAATTAAATGTTTTTCAATCGTCATTCTCGCCAACCAACGTACAATTTGCTATAGACTGCCTGTGTAAATGGGGCTTGAGAATGGTCCATTTATTTTGTTTTAAGCACATGCATGTTTTCCTTATTTTCTTTGTTTTTGATTTGAACTTTTATAGCTAGTGCCATGAGCTCATTGAAGGCATGTGGTAGCAAGGGGTGTGGCTGGAGCCACTCGCGAATTGTATTGTTATGTTGGATGTTTGGTAGCAGGTTTTAAATGTTAGATTAGGGCACTTTGTTCGTGTGTTAGCAAATGTGGTTTGGTATTAAAGAGTACGGCACATTGAATCAGGGTCCATTCCTGTACTGTCTTGCTATGTCAACCAATCTGGATTTCATATCCTGTGATTTGATTTTTTTTAAATAGAAATGATTTTTCTAAGCTTTTGTCTTTCTACATCTATTGTTTTGTAAGTTAAAGTTCTTAAAGAAAAATAAAGATTACAACTTTAGAATTTAACTGTTATCCAATGGCTCTCTTTAAATAATTTATTCTAATTGTCTCCACTTATCTCAACAGTTGGCATCTAGTTTCACAGCATGTCACTAGCTCTCCAGTGTATGACCTACATTCTTTGAGATGTTAATGGAAGCCTATTTCTAACTACCAAGAGTATGGTGCTGGAAAAGTTTCCATCAGGTTTCCTGATGAGGTGCTTATGCGCAAAAATGTCGATTTTCCTGCCCCTTGGATGCTGCCTGACCTGTGCTTTTCCAGCACCACACTCTTGACTCTAATCTCCAGCATCTGCAGTCCTCACTTTCGCCTATTTGTAACTATATATGTTATCCTTATCCACAATTATAAGCATTTAGAAACTGGTTTTGCAGCTTTTTCTTTTGCACAGAATTATTCATTGTGGAGGAACAGAAATACAAATTGTAGGGAGTGGGATGTCCCTTTCTAAATAAAATAATATTTTTGGAACACGGAAAGCAATATTGGCCATCTGGGAAAGACCATAAGACATAGGAGCGGAAGCAAGGTCATTCGGCCCATCGAGTCAACTCTGCCATTTAATCACGGTGATGGGCGTTTCAATTCCACTTACCTGTACTCTCCCCGTAGCCCTTAATTCCTTGAGACACCAAGAATTTATCAATCTCTGCCTTGAAGATACCCAATGTCCTGGCCTCCACTGCGCTCTGCGGAAAGAATTCCACAGGCTCATCACTCTCAAATACTGTTTGGACCAACTTGTCCATGTTGACCAAATTTCCCAAATTAAAGTAGTTCCATTTACCTGCATTCAGTCCACATCCCTCTAAACCCAAAATGTTGGTCTTCCCCTTAAATTTTTGCAAATTGTTATAGAGTCATAGAGATGTACAACACGGTTGGACCAAAGGGTCTGTTTCCCATCCATGCCGACCAGATATTCCAACCCAATCTAGTCTCACCTGCCAGCACTTGGCCCATATCCCTCCAAACCCTTCTTTTCATTTACCCATCCAAATGCCTCTTAAATGTTGCAATTGTACCAGCCTCCACCACTTCCTCTGACAGCTTATTCCATACACGTACCACCCTCTGTGAAAACATTGCCCCTTAGATCTCTTTTATATCTTTCCCTTCTCGCCCGAAACCTATGCCCTCTAGTTCTGGATTTCCTGACCCCAGGGAAAAGACTTTGTCTATTTATCCTATCCATCCTCCTCATAATTTTGTAAATCTCTATAAGGTCACCTCTCAGCCTCTGATGCTCCAGGGAAAATAGCCCCAGCCTGTTCAGCCTCTTCTTATAGCTCAAATCCTCCAAACCTGGCAACGTCCTTGTAGATCTTTTCGGAACCCTTTCAAGTTTCACAACATCTTTCCGATAGGAAGGAGACCAAAATTGCACACAATATTCCAACAGTGGTCTAACCAATGTCATGGCACCATCTCAGGCTGCCTAACCTGCTGTGCTTTGACCAGCAACACATTTGCAGCTGTGATCTCCAGCATCTGCAGACCTCATTTTTTACTCTTAACCAATGTCATGTACAGCCGCAACATGAACTCCCAACTCTTGTACTCAATACTCTGACCAATAAAGGAAAGCATACCAAATGCCTTCTTCACTATCCTATCTACTTGCGACTCCACAAATGCAAAATTCAAGCTTCAACAATACATTTATTTTCAAACATTAAAGTATCAAATGTGCATTTTGAAAGTTTTCATATGGTCTGATCTAAATGTTTACTTAGTGGAACCCCTTTTACGATAATACCGAGATATGGTTGACTGAGATTTACCATTGAAACACTAGGTATACAGAGGTTATATAAACCAGTCTTTCCCTCTAATATTCCAGGTCAATTTACAGTGCTTAAATGTCTGCCCACACACTTGGGAAAACTGGCCAACTAAACAGTGTGCTGGGAATTGGATCACGCCAGGCAGACAGGTATGCAAACGAGCTAGCTTGATTGATTAGATTGCATAGGTGTTAATGAGACAGTGAAACTGAGATATTAAGCCAGGAAGCTTGCAGTATTCACTGTCAAATTGAATCAAGCCACACAGATCGGCAAGCCATTCACCTTGATTGTCTCATTAACAGCCCCTTCAATGGTCAATGCTGCAAGGTTTCAGGTGGAACAATAGATCGGAGTTTCATTTGAACTGCTCTTGAGACAGCTCGGCTGCTAGAGTCAATTTAATCAATAGGGGAAATTACAATATCCAATACAGTCTTTTGTAACACCTGTCCTGACATAGAAACTCCATTTAAATTATGTTAATTATATTGTTACACCAGACAACTGCTAATCTGAATTGACCTGAATAACTATACCTGATCAAGCTTCGAAAGCTAGGCATCCAAATACAACTAATTAGACTATAATCTGGTGTTGTGTGGTTTTTAACTTAATTTAAAAAAGCCATTCAGATCAGAGGGATCTCACATAGACTCCAAAGAAAATTGACCAAGAAGGAAGAACCTTGGGAGTAGGAAATACAGCCTCATTTCCAGTTCAACCATCTTTAATCAGGGGAGTATACATATTCTAACATCTTGTGCTTCCAAAGCAGATTTTAAACTAGCGTGTGGACAGATATTTAAGAATTGTAAGTTTACATGGAATATTAGAGGGAAAGACTGGTTATGTAACCTATGTATATCTAGTTTAAAATCTCAACACCAGGTTATAGTCCAACAAGTTTAATTGGAAGCACACTAGCTTTCGGAGCGACGCTCCTTCATCAGGTGATTGTCTGATGAACAATCACCTGATGAAGGAGTGTCGCTCCGAAAGCTAGTGTGCTTCCAATTAAACCTGTTGGAATATAACCTGGTGTTGTGTGATTTTTAACTTTGTACACTCCAGTCCAACACCGGCATCTCCAAATTATGTATATCTAGTATTTCAATGGTGATTCATTGCATCACACAGTCAACCATATTTCATTATTATCGTAAAATAAGTTCCACTAAGTTAATATTTAGATCAGACCATACAAAAACTTACAGAATAGACATTTGATTCTTTAACGTTGTTTGGAAAAAATATGTATTGTTGAATCTTGCATTTTACATTCAACAGAAGAATTTTCAAAAATACTAGTTTAAGAGGAAGAGACCAATATTTTGGGTTTAGAGGGATATGGACCAAATGCAGGCAAATAGAACTACTTTAATTTGGTCAACGTGGACAAGTTTGTCCAAAGAGTGTTCCTGTGCCGTATTATTCTATGAGTATTATACTGAGTGGAAAATTCTGATAGGTGTTAAGTGAACTTTGATAGTAGCTCTGGAAGGATGAATCCCCTACTTAATGATGATAGAATGTTTGTGATTTTTGAGATTTGTAGTTCAGGTTCTAAGTTTGCTCGCTGAGCTCATAGGTTTGTTCTCGTACGTTTCGTTACCCTGTTAAGTAACGTCATCAGTGAACCTGCGGTGAAGCGCATGTGTTATGCCCTCCTTTCTATTTATGTGTCTTGGTGTCTTAAGGTGGGTGATATAATTTCCGGCCTTTTTCTCAGAAATTGTTAAATGGGGTCCAAATCAATGTTCATTGATGGAGTTCTGGTTTCAATGCCCGGCCTCTAGGAATTCCCATGGGTCCACTATCGAGAGTGTGGTGGTGGAAAAGCACAGCAGGTCAGGCAGCGACCGAGGAGCAGAAGAGTCAACATTTTGAGCATAAGTCCTTCATCAGGAATGAAGCTTCTGGGCTGGGGGCTGACATAAATGGGAGGGGGGTGGGGTTGGGGAGGAAGATAGCTGAGAAAGCGATAGGTAGATGAAAGTGAGGGCGAAGGTGAAAGGTCGGAGGATAAATGGGAAAGGTGATGGACAGGAGGGCACTGCTGAGTTGGAGGCTTGGGACTGGAATAATGTGGGTGGGAGGAGAAATGAGGAAACTATTGAAATCCACATATGTTCCAGGGCAGAAGATGAGGTGTTCTTTCTCCAGGCGTCTGGTGGTAACGGTTTAGCGGTGGAGGAGGCCCAAGACCTGCATGACCTTGACGAAGTGGGAGGGGGAGTTGAAGTGTTCAGCCATGTGTTGGTGGGTGTGGGTGACCCAGAGCCACACTACCTTGTGTAAAAACACCATCCCTTCTTCCCAATTCCTCTGCCTCCGCCTCATCTGTTCCCAGGATGATCAATTCCAACTTAGAAAATCCCAGATGGCCTCCTTCCAAGATCGCAACTTCCCTTCCTATGTGGTTGACGATATCCTCCAGCTTATCTCCTCCACTTTCCACACCACTGCCCTTGAACCCCACATCTCCCAACACAACAAGGACAGAACCTCCCTGGTCCTCAACTTCCGCCCAGCCAACCTCTGCAGCATTACATCATCCTCTGCTACTTCTGCCACCTACAAATGGACCCCACCACCAGAGATATATTTCCCTCCCCACTCTTATCAGTGTTCCGGAGAGACCATTCCCTCGTCAGGTCTGTGCCCTCCACCAGCCCTCACCCCTCTTCTGGTACCTTTCCCTATCAAAAGGAAGTGCACAATCTGTGCCCACATCACTCCCATCACCTCCAAAGAAAGTTACCTGTACCTCTACCAATGTCCTTAAGAACATTAAGAAAACAAGACACATAAATAGAAAGCAGAACATAACATCAGCACCTCACTCATGATGTTACCTAGAATGGTGATGAAATGTCTGAAAACAAACCTTTCAGCTCATTGAGCAAACTTACAACCTGATAATAGAAAGTAATTGTCAGGTTTTGTGTAAATTTTAAACCAGGCAGACTGTGACGTTGCCTTGGGAAATTTTATAAAATAATGAGGGGAATGGGTAGGGTAAATAGGTAAAGTCTTATCCCTGGGGTGGGGGAGTCCAGAACTAGAGGGCATAGGTTTAGGGTGAGAAGGGAAAGATATAAAAGAGACATGAGGGGCAACTTTTTCACGTAGAGGGTGGTACATGTATGGAATTAGCTGCCAGAGGAAGTGGTGGAGGCTGGTACAATTGCAACATTTAAGAGGCATTTGGCTGGGTATATGAATAGGAAGGGTTTGGAGGGATATGGGCCGGGTGCTTGCAGGTGGGACTAGATTGGGTTGGGATATCTGGTTGACAACGATGGGTTGGATCGAAGGGTCTGTTTCCATGCTGTACATCTCTATGACTCAAAATAGGTGACAAGGCATAGTGTTGTTTTTTCCCCTTAGGATGGTATCCTCAATATCCTTGGTTTATTGTGATTGGTTTATCTCCTTACAATCCATCTTCCTCACTGGGATATATTTGAGTCATGAACTATCTTCTTAAATTCTGTCATTGTTCCTCAACTGCCACTTCTGCTGAACTCTTTCTCAGTCCACTGTTGCTAATTCTACCTTCATTCCTTTGTAATTACCTTTACTTAAGTTTAGCACAGTTATCTCTAACTTGAAGTATTTCCCTTTCAAACTGCTAAACTCATGTTATGGCCAAATGTTCCTGAGGTGTTCTGTTATTCTGAGACCACTTATTAACCCTGCTTCTTTACACTCTACCAGATCCATAATAGTCTGATTCCTGGATGCATCCATAACATACTGTACTAAGAAACAGTCCTGGATACACTCTGAAATTCTTCCTTAAGTCAATGTAATTTTCCCAGTCTACATATTAAAGTCACCCGAGATTAATGAGTCTAGATTAAAGTGGTGCTGGAAAAGCACAGCAGGTCAGGCAGCATCTGAGGAGCAGGAAAATTGATGTTAAGGGCAAAAGTCCTTCATCAGGAATAGATGTGATTCTTTCAACAGAACCTGATCCTAAGTGTTGTTCACATCTGTTGTGTCACCATAGTCTTACCAGACCATAGGGGCTGCTCTCTCTCATTAGAGAGAAACAACTGGTGGTGATTTAACTTGAGGGCCACCAGACCTCAGGCAAGGGAAGAGGTTGAGAAGGAGAGACCTTCATGGTAACCTCAAAGCGGTGATAGGAGTCAAACTCACGCTGTTGGCATCACAATGCTTTGTAAACCAACAATCCAGCCAACTGAGCTAAACTGATTCCCCGTTCGTTATCAACCTCATTGACAATAACTGGTACTCTCCTCCCAGGTACAGGTTCTGAGGAAACATCCTTAACATCTGGCACCAGGCAGACAACACAGCCGTTGGCACCCATGCTCACAGCTGCCAAATGCTATCTATCTCCCTAATTGTACTGTCCTCTACCAATACAATGTTCCTATTTCCTGCCCAATGTGAATGACCCTGCACGACAGTGTCTTAATTTTCTCATTAGCACTCCCAGTGTTGATCACTAAGTTTATGAAGGTATTCCTTTCTTTCATCTTCATGATATTACACCGTGTGCATTTGCACATATTTAAAGAATTGTAAGTACAAACTGGCCATGGATCTATGATTTTTTAAAAAATTTAATTTGAGGCTATTTAATGAAGCAGGAAAGACAACCTGACTGCAGATGCAGGGATTTGTTATAAATTTATTGTAATATGTTTTGAAGACAAAAAAAACAATATACATATGAGTAGCTTCTGATTAAACTAGTTAATTCTGTACATCAAATTGCTTCCCATTTTGTAAGTCAATAGCTGCTTTTCATCTTTGTAGCATGGGATTTGATCACAGCATGGAAAAGTTACGACAGCACTGCGGGTGGACTTCCAGCTGTTGCTAGGTTTCCAGCATCTGCATAATGGAAAGGGAACACAGGATGAATTCTAAACAGTACAGTTGATATCTCGTGGAAGATTATAAATATTTATGTTGTGGCTTCAAATGGACAGTGAACAACTTTATCGAGTCTGTCTTCAGGTTGGTAAGTCCAGCACAGACTGCTGGACTTGTGTATGTAGCAAGCAAACAGTGAGAAAAATCAAATTATTCAATGAAGACAAGTACTGCAAATGTTGGAGCTTTGGCAGTTGTTGGAAAAGCCCATCTGATTCACTAATGCCTTATAGTCAGAATTAAAAATCACACAACACCAGGTGATAGTCCAACAGGTTTATTTGGAAGCACTGGCTTTCAAAGCGCTAGTGCTTCCAAATAAACCTGTTGGACTCTATCCTGGTGTTGTAATATTTTCAAACTTTGTCCACCCCAGTCTAACATCGGCTCCTCCACATCATACCTTTTAGTCAAAGAAACCGCCATCCTTACTTGGTCTAGCTTACATGTGACTCCAGGCTTTCAGCAATGTGGATGACTCCTAACTGCCCTCTGGGCAATATATGTTGGCCTAGTCAGCAACACCCATATCCCATAAATGATTTTGAAAAAAAAACCCTCAGTAGGTCTGGCAATAACAGGAGAGAAAAGCACAGTTAATGGTTCAAATTCTGAGTTCAGAGCTGAAGACAGCTGCAGCATGACAGTTTTTATGATGCTGAACAAATGGCAACTGTGCCCAGAACAAAAGACAAACTCAGTGCTAAAGGCAGGAGAGTGATTTAGATGTGAGATGATGTTAATAGTCTGTGTGAATTATTGAAAATAGGCTACCTTTGCTGAGTAAATCCAAGCAAACAGGATATGGAGGGCTGGGTGTAGATGTGGATGCAATCAAAACGGGGATAGTGCTGAATTTAACATCGAATCACAGCTTAAGCAGGATTCAACATTTAAGTGCAATAATTTCAGAGCACAAAAAATGTCCTCCAGTTTTGATTTTCCTCTACTACCAACCCCTCCTCCTCACCCCCATATTTTGTTTGCAAAGGTTTACACTGACCTAATGTTGATCATTCACATGTACCTTCAACACCTATTTTACATCTATATAATTCCTACATGAGCACTGGTGTGGAAGTGCCAGTATTGGATTGGGGTGGACAAAGTCAGAAATCACATGACAGCTGGTTGGAAGCACTAGCTCTCAAAGCGCTGCTCCCTCATCAGTTGGTTGTTCTAATAGCCACCTGATGAAGAGGCAGCACTCCGAAAGCTAGTGCTTCCAAATAAACCTGTTGGACTATAACCTGGTGTTGTGTGATTTCTGACTATGTTAGCATTAGTAGTCCCTTTGTCTTTTGCTCTGCTCACCTTCAGTAGCTTCCTCTAGCTTCTCCCATTTTGCCAACAGCATCATTTACCAGCCCCTTGCAGTTCCAAAGGAGAGACTCAAAACATTGACTCTTTCCTTCCTCAGGACTGAGTTTCTCCAGCACCTGACTTTTATTACTTGTCTCTCTCTCGCTCTCTAATTGGTTTCCACAGCACCAAAAGAAACAGGAACAAGATTAGGCAGTTTGACCCCTCAAGCCCCCCCTTCACACAACAAGCTCATTGCTGATCTGACACTCGTGTCCACTGTCCTGCCCTTTCTCCATAGCCCTTGATCGTAATAACTGATGAAGAATCTATCTATCTATCTATCTATCTATCTCAGTCTTAAATATGAATAAGGACTCTTGCCACAGACAGCTGAGGGATAGAAGTGCCAAAGACCTTCAAATGAAATTCCTCCTTAAACTGTCTTAAATTGATGCCCCTTTACTCTCGAGACCATACCCTCTGGTCCTTGACTCTTTCAAGAGGGGAAATATCCTCTCTGCATTTATCCTGTCAAGCTTGTTTAGCCTTGGTCATAAGACAATCCTTCCATAACAGGAATCATCCTATTGAATCTTTCTCTTAACCGCCTTCAAAGAAATATTTTTTTCCTGAAATAAGGGGACCAAACTACTCAGTACATCAGATATGATCTCAGCATTTGCAGTAAGACTTCACTACTCTTTTACTCCAACTCCATTGAAATAAGGGCCAACACTCCATTACCCTTCCACCAGCAATCACTACCTGGCTTCTGGACAGGACATTTATTCAGAGTTGTTTTTATAGGTGCTGACTATCATTTAGTTCCAGTACTTCATTCAAGTGACCTTTTTTACAGGATTAAACCATGATCAGTAGAAAGCAATTCTACTGTTGCTGTTCAACCCAATCCCGTACTCAAACGAGGTAAATGCTAATGCTGCTTCACTTTCTATCAGGAGCAAGGATTGCTGTGACGTAGCAATCTCAGCAACAAATCACCGGAGCACCACTCTAATCTAAACTCTGGTTTCCAGCACCCACAGTCCTCACTTTCGCCTAACAAATCACCGGAGCCTACAGTGCCTGCATTAGATTCTGTACTTAGGGACTTGGTTCCCAGAGAAACTGCCCTGCTCTCCTAATAATGGAAAAATACTGCAGATGCTAGAAATCTAAAACAAACTAGATAAACTGAATTTGCCTGGCAGCTTCTGTGGAGAGAGAGAGACAGAGGTAACATTTTAAGTCTGATCTGACTTCATATCAGTCGTAACCATGTTGAAATATTAACTCTTATCATAGAGGGTTTTGTCATGAACCTTGCACAGAGCAGAAACAGTGTTTTGTAGTTTCCCGGTCTACAACTTACCAAGATCACACTTATGCCATAGGCTGAGGTGCCATCAAATCAATGTCGGATAGATTCCGGGCAATATACACTCCTACGGCAAACAGCCCTATGTTTACAATTAAATTCCTGGAGGGAAAGGAATAGAAAAGCAAAAATTGTAATGAGTTTACATTCAGTTTCTGGAACAGAACAGACCAACCTTGCAGCAAGAAGTGGTTTATTTACATGGCACCTTTCCAAATCTCAGACCATCCTCATAAGACATAGGAGCAGACATTAGGCCATTCAGCCCATCGATGGTGGGGTTGGGGGGAGGACTGCGTGGGTGAGACAGAGCGGGCGGGGTGGGAGAGAGCACATGCCCGGGGGTTTGGGGGGGAGAGAGAGAGGAGATGGGGGGTGAGGGAGGGGAGAAGATGGGGGTGAGGGTGTGGGTGAGGGGAGGAGATGGAGTTGGGGGTGGGGGAGGGGAGGAGATGTGGATGGGTGGGGGAGGGGAGGAGATGGGGGTGGGTGAGGGAGGGGTGGGTGTAGGGGTGAGGGAGAGGTGAGGGAGGCGAGAGGGTGAGGGGAGGGGAGGAGATGGGGGTGGGGGGTGAGGGAGGGGAGGAGATGGGGTGGGGGGGTGAGGGAGGGGAGGAGGTGGGGGGGGTGGGGGGGGGGGAGGAGGTGGGGGGAGGGGAGGAGGTGGGGGGGTGGGGGGGTGGGGGGGGGTGGGGGGGAGGGGAGGAGGTGGGGGGAGGGGAGGAGGTGGGGGGGGGGGGGGGGTGGGGGGGGAGGGAGGAGGTGGGGGGGGTGGGGAGGAGGTGGGGGGTGGGGGGGTGGGGGGTGGGGGGGGTGGGGGGGAGGGGGGAGGGGGAGGGGGGGTGGATGGTGGAGGGGGGGAGGGGGGAAGGGGGAGGGGGAGGGGGGGAGGGGGGAGGGGGAGGGGAGGGGGAGGGGGGGAGGGAGGGGGGAGGGAGGGGGAGGGGGGAGGGAGGGGGAGGGAGGGGGAGGGGGGAGGGAGGGGGAGGGGGAGGGAGGGGGAGGGGGGAGGGAGGGGGAGGGGGGAGGGAGGGGGAGGGGGGGGGGAGGGGGAGGGAGGGGGAGGGGGAGGGAGGGGGAGGGGGGAGGGAGGGGGAGGGGGGAGGGAGGGGGAGGGAGGGGGGTAGGGGGAGGGGGGGGTAGGGGGAGGGGGAGGGGAGGGAGGGGGGTGGAGGGAGGGGAGGGGGGAGGGGAGGGGGGGAGGGGAGGGGGGGAGGGGAGGGGGGGAGGGGAGGGGGGAGGGAGGGGGGGGGGGGGGAGGGGGGAGGGAGGGGGAGGGGGGAGGGAGGGGGAGGGGGGAGGGAGGGGGAGGGAGGGGGAGGGGGGAGGGAGGGGGAGGGAGGGGGAGGGGGGAGGGAGGGGGAGGGAGGGGGAGGGGGAGGGAGGGGGAGGGAGGGGGAGGGGGGAGGGAGGGGGAGGGAGGGAGGGGGGTAGGGGGAGGGGGGGTAGGGGGAGGGGGAGGGGGGAGGGGGGGGGAGGGGGGTGGAGGGGGGGGGGAGGGGAGGGGAGGGGGGAGGGGAGGGGGGGAGGGGAGGGGGGGAGGGGAGGGGGGAGGGGAGGGGGGGAGGGGAGGGGGGGGAGAGGGGGGGAGGGAGGGGGGGTGGAGGGTGGAGGAGGGGAGGGAGGGAGGAGGGGAGGGAGGGGAGGGAGGGAGGAGGGAGGGGAGGGAGGGGGGAGGGGAGGGAGGGAGGGATGGGGTGGGGGGGTAGGGGAGGGAGGGATGGGGTAGGGGGGAGAGGGGGGGAGAGGGTGGGGGGGAGGGAGGGTGGGGGGAGAGAGGGAGAGGGGGGGGTGGGGGGGGGGGAGGGAGAGGGTGGGGGGGGGAGAGAGGGAGAGGGTGGGGGGGGAGAGGGTGGGGGGGGGAAGAGGGAGAGGGTGGGGGGGAGAGGGAGAGGGTGGGGGGGGAGAGGGAGAGGGTGGGGGGGGAGAGGGAGAGGGTGGGGGGGGAGAGGGAGAGGGTGGGGGGGAGAGGGAGAGGGTGGGGGGGAGAGAGGGTGGGGGGAGAGAGGGTGGGGGGAGAGGGGGTGGGGGGGGGGGGGGGGGGGGAGTGGGTGGAGGGGGAGGAGGGGGGAGGAGGGGGGGGGTGGAGGGGGGGGAGGAGGGGGGGGAGGAGGGGGGGTGGAGGGGGGGGTGGAGGGGGGGGTGGAGGGGGGGGTGGAGGGGGGAGGGGGGGGAGGGAGGGGGTGAGGGAGGGAGGGAGGGAGGGGGTAGGGGAGGGAGGGAGGGAGGGGGTAGGGGAGGGAGGGAGGGAGGGGGTAGGGGAGGGAGGGAGGGAGGGGGTAGGGGAGGGAGGGAGGGAGGGAGGGAGGGGGTAGGGGAGGGAGGGAGGGAGGGGGTAGGGGAGGGAGGGAGGGAGGGAGGGAGGGGAGGGAGGGAGTAGGGGAGGGAGGGGGTAGGGGAGGGAGGGAGGGGGTAGGGGGGTGAGGGAGGGATGGGGTGGGGGGTAGGGGAGGGAGGGATGGGGTAGGGGGGAGAGGGTGGGGGGGAGAGGGGGGAGAGGGTGGGGGGGGGGGAGAGGGTGGGGGGGGTGGGGCGGAGGGAGGAGGGAAGAGGGAGAGGAGAGGGGGGAGAGAGAGGGAGAGGGTGGGGGGGAGAGAGAGGGAGAGGGTGGGGGGGGAGAGGGAGAGGGTGGGGGGGAGAGGGAGAGGGTGGGGGGGGGAGAGGGAGAGGGTGGGGGGGGAGAGGGAGAGGGTGGGGGGGGAGAGGGAGAGGGTGGGGGGGTGAGGGAGAGGGGAGGGAGGGGGGGTGAGGGAGAGGGGAGGGAGGGGGGGTGAGGGAGAGGGGAGGGAGGGGGTGAGGGAGAGGAGAGGGAGGGGGGTGAGGGAGGGGGGTGAGGGTGGGGGGGTGAGGGTGCGGGGGTGAGGGTGCGGGGGAGAGGGTGCGGGGGAGAGGGTGCGGGGGAGAGGGTGCGGGGGAGAGGGTGCGGGGGAGAGGGTGGGGGGGAGAGGGTGCGGGGGAGAGAGGGTGGGGGGGAGAGGGTGGGGGGGGAGAGGGAGAGGAGAGGGTGGGGGGGTGAGGGAGAGGGTGGGGGGGTGAGGGAGAGGAGAGGGTGGGAGGGAGAGGAGAGGGTGGGGGGGGAGAGAGAGGAGAGGGTGGGGGGGTGAGGGAGAAGAGGGGGTGGGGGGGTGAGGGAGGGGAGGGGGTGGGGGGGTGAGGGAGGGGAGATGGTGGGGGTAGGTGAGGGGAGGGGGTGGGGGAAGTGAGGGGAGGGGGTGGGGGGAAGTGAGGGGAGGGGGTGGGGGGAAGTGAGGGGAGGGGGTGGGGGGAAGTGAGGGGGGTGGGAGGAAGTGAGGGGAGGGGGTAGGGGGGTGGGAGGAAGTGAGGGGAGGGGGTGGGGGGGTGGGGGGAATGGGGGGGTTGCGGGTGGCGGTTGGGGGGATGGGTGAGGAGGTGGGGGGATTGGGGGGGATGGGGGTGTGGGTTGGGGGTGTGGGGGGTGGGGGGGGGGGATGGGGTGAGGGAGGAGGGGGGTGGGGATAAAATGAAAGAACAAAGTTCAAGGCGTTGGGCCTGAAGGCGGAGATGGTGTGATGCCCACCACAGCCGAATATGCTGCCGCTGCCATGTGAGGGTGAGGGAGAGGGGCGTCTGTGGTGAGTAAAGGGATAACTGCGCCGTGGGCCGTGGGCCGTGAGCCTCACCTCCTGAAGTCGGTGCGGTCGGTGGCCAGCGCATAGGCCGCTTTCAGCGTCTCCATGAAGCCCCGGCGACAGCCCGGCTCGCTCTTCTTCGGGGCCGCCATGATGGTCCCGCTGCAATGACGGGAGGGGGAACCACTTCACGGATGCGCCAAAACCTCAGGAGCGGGGCCACAGCCATTACCGTCCCCCCTCCGGTGGAGACGCCGTGCTCGAACGTTTGTTCCGCGCAATCTTTGCAGAATTCTGCAGAAACCCAGCTTTCTCTCTGACTGATTTTAATCTGTTGTGCTAACACTCCAGGGTCATAGTCTATATCCTAATAGACATTCTGCATCAGAAACTATAGAGGGATGCAGAAAAAAAACTTCACAATGTGTGACTGAATCTGGAAATTGTAATGAAACCTCTGATTAAACTAAAAACAGAAAGTGCTGAAGGTCTATTAGCAAATGTGGAAAGAGAATCAGAATTAATGTTCCTTACAATATGAGTTATTCCCTTGTCAAAAAATATTTCTGGTTCCCATAAACTGCATCAAAAATTGGCTATAGGTATGGTGTTTCAGCTGAATGACTATTTATTGATGAGAAGAGCAAGTACCAATAAGACATACTGGTCCAACTTGTCAGGTCATTTTCAGAGATTATTGTCTTTTTAACTGCTTTATGGATTCTGCAAATAAATCCGAACGTGCATGGAATGTGCACAAGGTGCTGACAGAAAAAGAATGTTCATGTGAAACTTTCAGCAGCCAAATGCTGAGTTGGCACATTAGTTCCCAATGAGAGATGGAAAATGTTTAACATTTTCCAAGATCTTGCTGTGGATCTTAATCAATGTGGAAGGCATTGTGACTATGGTCTTCGTTCGCCTGACAGCAGCAATCCCTAACACGCACAGATAACTCTGGAGAAACTCAGTAAGTCAGAGTTAATTTCGAGTCTGCTATGACTCTTCTTCAGAACTCTGTGTTAGTTTCAGATTTCCAGCATCCACAATACTTTGGCTTAAAATCAGCTCCTCTATGCTTTGGAATTTTTGACAACTCAAAACACTGGGAAATGTTATCAGCAGTGCCTTCACAGTCTATTTAATACTTTGACAAGATTTAACACCTGCAGCATCAGGGTCATTGCTTAGAATCCAGCATCTCTAGATAGGGCGTTGTTCATTTGCCTGACACCAGACCCCTGAATCAACAGCTCTATTCAGACACAAAAATAGAAGGTGCTGGAAAAACTCAGCAACTCTGGAGCATAGATGAATTTTTCCAACAGCTTCTATTTTTGTTCCTGACTTACTTCATCTGCAGTTCTTTTGGTTCTTATTTAGTTCCATTCAGACCTCGGTTACGGCAGAAGACTTTCAGGAGGATAAATCAAATTGCTTTCAGAATGCCCTTGAAGCACCCCTGAAGAGATTGCTTGCTTGTGATTGATCAAAATGGGATAAATTCATTCAGAAAGGCACAAGGTCATCAAGGGACTTCATTGAGAAGATGCAGAGGGAAAGTTGAGGTGTCAAGAGAGTGTTTACAAACCTCCCAAACGTTTATCTACCCGAGGCTCCAAACATTACCCGCTCTGCAGGTGATAGATTCTGTAATTCAGGCTTTGGTTATTTTTCATCTCAAAGACCATCAAACGAGAATGGCAGTAGGTCATCCTCACTCCTGAGGCAATGTAAAAGAGGAAGA
Source organism: Hemiscyllium ocellatum (assembly GCF_020745735.1). NCBI lineage: Eukaryota > Metazoa > Chordata > Chondrichthyes > Orectolobiformes > Hemiscylliidae > Hemiscyllium > Hemiscyllium ocellatum. Next base: position 15,341,722 of record NC_083426.1, on the reverse strand, counting down.
AATAGAACACTGACCTTTAAATTTCTGCTTAGCATACGATAAAAAAGTTCCTGGTGGTAAACTTTCAAAGTCAAGAGTCAGAAAACCAACTTGTACACTGCAAGTGTAAATTTAAATTCTAGTTTACGCTCTGATTTTGGTTCCTTCTACATTTTATCAGGAGCCTATTCTTCATTGTGTTAATCTGAGCAGAATGTGATGATGAACTGAAGGATTCTGTAATTATCACACTTCTAAAGTAAAGCAAAAATGTGAAAGCATTAGAGGGAGTGCAGAAAAGATTTGCAAGAATTTTTCTAGGAATGAGGGACATCAGTTACATTGATAGTTTGGAGAATTTGGGACTGTTGTTGTGGTTCTGTTCGCTGAACTGGGAATTTGTGTTGCAGATGTTTCGTCCCCTGTCTAGGTGACATCCTCAGTGCTTGGGAGCCTCCTGTGAAGCACTTCTGTGATGTTTCCTCCAGCAGTTATAGTGATTTGTACCGGCCGCTTCCGGTTGTCACTTCCAGCTGTCCGCTGCAGTGGCCGGTATATTGGGTATAACGGCACTGTTCACCTCTATCGACAAAACCCTAGTCAGAGAAACAATAGCCAACCTGCTGGACATACAGAACAGGCAACAAGACGGGGAACCTATCAATGAAGACTGCATACTCAAACTACTGGACCTGTGCCTCACAACACACTTCACATTCAACAACCAAATATATGAACAAATCAACGGCAAACCCATGGGCTCGCCCATCTCTGGACTCATAGAAGAAGCGGTAATGCAAAGGATAGAACAAACAGTCTTACCGCAAATTCAACCCAAACTCTGGGTCAGATATGTAGATGATACCTTTGTAATCATCAAAAACACAGAAATAGAGAACACACACCGGATCATCAACGCCACACTCACAGGAATCCAATTCACTAGAGAGGAAGAAAAGGACACCCAACTCCCAATCCTAGGCGTGATGGTCCAGAGAACGCCGAACGGAGAATTCACCACAAGGGTATACAGGAAAGCCACACACACACACAGACCAGGTCCTGAACTACGAAAACAACCACCCCAACAGACACTAAAGAAGTTGCATCAAGACACTGTTCAAAAAGGCCACAACACACTGCAGTACACCAGAACTGCAAAAAGAGGAAGAAGAACACCTCTACAATGTATTCGCCAAAAACGGATGCCCTGCAATTTCATCAACAGATGCCTAAGGGAAAGACAACGGAACGAGGACATGCCACAACCCAAAGGACTAGCCACACTACCATACATCAAAAACATTTCTGAACTGACAGCCAGACTACTGCGACCACTAGGACTCATAACAGCACACAAACCAACAGCCACTCTCAGACAACAACTCACTAGGACGAAGGACCTGAAACCCAGCATGAGTAAAACCAATGTAGTGTACAAAATCCCATGCAAGGACTGCACAAGACACTACATAGGACAAACAGGAAGACAGCTAACGGTCCGCATCCATGAACACCAACTAGCCACAAAACAACATGACCAACTATCCTTAGTAGCCATACACTCAGTTGACAAGCAACATGAATCCGACTGGGACAACACTACTATTAAAGGACAAGCCAAACAGAGAACAGCCAGGGAATTCCTAGAGGCATGGCACTCATCCACAGATTCAATCAATAAGCACATCGACCTGGACCCAATATACTGGTCACTGCAGCGGACAGCTGGAACTGACAACCGGAAGCGGCAGGTACAAATCACTATAAATGCCGGAGGAAACATCACAGAAGCACTTCATAGGAGGCTCCCAAGCACTGAGGATGTCACCGAGACAGGGGACAAAACGTCTGCAACACAAATTCCCAGCTCGGCGAACAGAACCACAACAACGAGCACCCGAGCTACAAATCTTCTCCCAAACTTTGAATTTGGGACTGTTTTCATCAGGAAAAAAGAAATTAGAGAGTAGGTTCAATAGAGATATTCAAAATCACGAGGCATTTAGAAGGCATCAGCATGGGTATATGAATAGGAAGGGTTTAGAGAGATATGGACCAAGTGCTGGCAAATGAGAGTTGATTAGTTTAGGATATTTGGTTGGCATGGATGAGTTGGACTGAAGAGTCTGTTTCCGTGCTATACCTCTCTATGACTCTATGACTGGATAGAGTACATAGGGGAAAAATATTCCAATTGCTGGAAGGATTGAGTGGCAATCAATTTAAGTTGATTTTGGCAAAGGAGGCATAGGTGACATGATGAAAGTTATCTTCATGCTGCGAATGGCTACTATCTGGAATGCACTGCTGAGTGGTTCAGTGGATTAGATTACTTACAGTGTGGAAACAGGCCCTTCGGCCCAACAAGTCCACACCAACCTCGAAGAGCAACCCACCCAGACCCATTCCCCTACATTCCTGACTAATGCACCTAACACTACGGGCAATTTAGCATGGCTAATTCACCTAACCTGCACATTTTTGGACTGTGGAAGGAAACCAGAGCACCCGGAGGAAAGACACGCAGACACGGGGAGAATGTGCAAACTCCACACAGACTGTTGCCTGAGGCTGGAATTGAACCTGGGTCTCTGCCGCTGTGAGGCAGCAGTGCTAACCACTGTGCCACCGTGCCGCCCCCTGCCACTGTGCTGCCCTGTGCCACCGTGCCGCTCTGGAGGCAGAGTAAATCAAGGCATTCAGGCAATAGATGTTCTATTACCTGAAAAGAAAAGTGTGAAGAAATGGGAATTTAGAAGGTGCAAGTGGCACGAGGTAATTTGCTCTTACAATGAGCTGGTTCAGATATGACAACTGAAAATGTGTTGCTGGTTAAAGCACAGCAGGTTAGGCAGCATCCAAGGAATAGGAAATTCGACGTTTTGGGCATAAGCCCTTCATCAGATATAACAAGCCAAGCAGTCCCTTGCTGTGCAATAACCATTCTGAGACTTTAACCTATTAACTGTTAACAGGTAAGACCCAAAGCTCAGCTACTGAGGAGCTTTAGTGAGTACCCATTGAAAGTAAATGGCGTGTTGTACTACTCAGTATTGCAAAGGAGAAAAAAAAGGGAAAGAATTAATGATGATAATCTGTATTTAACTTTGTACGTCCCAGTCCAACACTGGCATCTCCAAATCATGATGGTAATCTGAAATGTGAGTAAAAATACTGGAGAAACAAATTGATCTGAGGGCCTAGAAAAAAAACACTTAAATCAGTTTTTAAAATATACAATTCCAAGATTTTCACAGTGACTAAGGGTCAAATTCCCGAGTTCCATCCATTTTTAAATGCAAATCTCAAAACAGTTAAATTAATAAAGCAATTAACATTTCAGATCTGCTTGACTCTCTATTTGAACAGCTGAAAATGTGTTGCTGGTTAAAGCACAGCAGGCCAGGCAGCATCTCAGGAATAGGGAATTCGACGTTTCGAGCATAAGCCCTTCATCAGGAATCAGAGAGAGTAGCCAAGCAGGCTAAGATAAAAGGTAGGGAGGAGGGACTTGGGGGAGGGGCGATGGAGGTGGGATAGGTGGAAGGAGGTCAAGGTGAGGGTGATAGGCCGGAGTGGGGTGGGGGCGGAGAGGTCAGGAAGAGGATTGCAGGTTAGGAGGGCGGTGCTGAGTTGAGGGAACCGACTGAGACAAGGTGGGGGGAGGGGAAATGAGGAAACTGGAGAAATCTGAATTCATACCTTGTGGTTGGAGGGTTCCCAGGCGGAAGATGAGGCGCTCCTCCTCCAGCCGTCGTGTTGTTATGTTCTGCCGGTGGAGGAGTCCAAGGACCTGCATGTCCTCGGTGGAGTGGGAGGGAGAGTTAAAGTGTTGAGCCACGGGGTGGTTGGGTTGGTTGGTCCGGGCGGCCCAGAGGTGTTCTCTGAAGCGTTCCGCAAGTAAGCGGCCCGTCTCCCCAATATAGAGGAGGCCACATCGGGTGCAGCGGATGCAATAGATGATGTGTGTGGAGGTACAGGTGAACTTGTGGCGGATATGGAAGGATCCCTTGGGGCCTTGGAGGGAAGTGAGTGTGGAGGTGTGGGCGCAAGTTTTACATTTCCTGCGGTTGCAGGGGAAGGTGCCGGGGGTGGAGGTTGGTTTGGTGGGGGTTGTGGATCTGACGAGGGAGTCACGAAGGGAGTGGTCCTTGTGGAACGCTGATAGGGGAGGGGATGGAAATATATCCTTGGTGGTGGGGTCCGTTTGGAGGTGGCGGAAATGACGGCGGATGATACGTTGTATGTGGAGGTTGGTGGGGTGGTAGGTGAGAACCAGTGGGGTTCTGTCTTGGTAGCGGTTGGAGGAGCGGGGCTCAAGGGCGGAGGAGCGGGAAGTGGAGGAGATGCGGTGGAGGGCATCGTCGATCACGTCTGGGGGGAATCTGCGGTCCTTGAAGAAGGAGGCCATCTGGGCTGTGCGGTGTTGGAACTGGTCCTCCTGGGAGCAGATGCGGCGGAGACGAAGGAATTGGGAACATGGGATGGAGTTTTTGCAGGGGGCAGGGTGGGAGGAGGTGTAGTCCAGATAGCTGTGGGAGTCAGTCGGTTTATAGTAGATGTCTGTGTTGAGTCGGTCGCCCGAGATAGAGATGGAAAGGTCTAGGAAGGGGAGGGAGAAGTCTGAGACAGTCCAGGTGAATTTCAGGTCGGGATGGAAGGTGTTAGTAAAGTTGATGAACTGTTCAACCTCCTCGTGGGAGCACGAGGCAGCGCCGATACAGTTATCGATGTAGCGGAGGAAAAGGTGGGGGGTGGTGCCAGTGTAGTTGCGGAAGATGGATTGTTCCACATATCCTACGAAGAGGCAGGCATAGCTGGGGCCCATGCGGGTGCCCATGGCCACTCCTTTACTTTGGAGGAAGTGGGAGGATTGAAAAGAGAAGTTATTCAGGGTGAGGACCAGTTCAGTCAGTCGAAGGAGGGTGTCAGTGGAAGGGTACTGGTTGGTGCGGCGGGAAAGGAAGAAGCGGAGGGCTTTGAGTCCTTTGTGATGGGGGATGGAGGTGTACAGGGACTGGATGTCCATAGTGAAAATAAGGCGTTGGGGACCGGGGAAGCGAAAATCCTGGAGGAGGTGGAGGGCGTGGGTGGTGTCCCGAACGTAGGTGGGGAGTTCTTGGACTAAAGGGGACAGGACCGTGTCGAGGTATTGGGAGATGAGTTCGGTGGGGCAGGAGCAGGCTGAGACAATGGGTCGGCCGGGGCAGGCAGGTTTGTGGATTTTGGGCAGGAGGTAGAAACGGGCGGTGCGGGGTTGTGGGACTATGAGGTTGGAGGCGGTGGATGGGAGATCCCCTGAGGTGATGAGGTTATGGATGGTCTGGGAGATGATGGTTTGGTGGTGGGAGGTGGGGTCGTGGTCAAGGGGGCGATAAGAGGAGGCGTCCGCGAGCTGGCGTTTGGCCTCAGCGATATAAAGGTCAGTGCGCCAAACTACCACTGCGCCTCCCTTGTCTACGGGTTTGATGGTGAGGTTGGGATTGGAGCGGAGGCAGCTGGAGGGCTGCCTTCCTCTCTATTTGAACAGGACTAATTCTTTTCAAAACTGGTTGAGCACATTTACCTCACAATGAAGGATCAGCAGCCTTGAGGTTTTTCACCATATGTCTCCCTCTCTGGTTTCTTTCATGCCATTGGCTGTTCTGCAGTTGAGATAAGGGGCAAATAAATTCATCCGATGATACTCAATACTTGTGCTGATGTCAGCCAAAGTGTCAGGTGGAATGTAATAGCTGCTACCTTTCTTCGGTTTCTCTTCTTTTGCAGCACAGGTCAGATTGCAAGAGGCACCAAATGTGAGGACATGTGTATGACATTTCTCTGGGGTTCTGCTTCACTGCAGTGAAACATAACGCCTTATTAAAGTTGGTGCTAAACCGAGAGCAGATGGAGTTTGTTGCCTGTGAATATTTCAAAAGCAGAATGATGACCATAAAATGTTGTGAATTGGACAAGGTCAATTTCTCTTCCCCCAGCTAGGCAGCCAGATAACATTGTCTACATGAATTATTGAAGCTTACACTATCAGCTGCAAAATACAGCCCTGCTGACGTTCCCAGAAACCACATGAGTATTGGCAAAGGACATACCCTGATAATTAAGCTCTGAGTTTCACTGCTGTTTTCACATTGTTTCAACTGGACTCAAGGAGAAAGATTGTTGATTGTGGAAAACAATGGTGATTATTTTATTCTTGAAGTATTTGAGATGGAGAACTTTGATCAGAAAATCCAGTCTTCAGGGAAATAACAGGCATTCTCATTCAGATAATCTGTTTAAACTTGAAGCAAATTGAGAAAGTCATTGACAAAGACACTACAATAAGTAACCTGTTTAAAGACCTTATAACATCACGAGTTAATGAAAAGACTAATTATATTTGGGTAGATTTAATGAATAGGAGGAAATACAATTACTTTTTTTAAAATTATAAATCAGTAAAATACGTAAATGCTACATGGAAAGTGATAACATTTTCAAAATATTCCAAAATATTAGCTGTCATATTGGTGAGCATTAATTGCCCATATATTACACTGGAATAAAAGCATAAACAAGAATAATGTCGACAACATAGTCAGAACGCGATAGGAAGGATAGAACGGGATTCAAGAGAGGAGGGCGAGTGCCGTTTTTGATAAGGGATAGCATTACGGCTGTACTGAGGGAGGATTTCCTGGAAATATATCCAGGGAAGTTATTTGGGTAGAACTGAGAAATAAGAAAGGGATGATAACCTTGTTGGGATTGTGTTAGAGACCCTCTAATAGCCAGCAGGAAATTGGAAAACCAATTTGTAAGGAGATTTCAGTTATCTGGAAGAATAATAGGATGGTTATGGTATGGAATTTCAACTTTCCAAGCATAGACTGCCATAGTGTTAAGGATTTAGATGGAGAGGAATTTGGTAAGAGTGTACAAGAAAGTTTTCTGAGTCAGTATGTGGATGTACCTACCAGAGAAGGTGCAAAACTTGACCTACTCTTGGGAAATAAGGCAGGCAGGTGAATGAGTGGGGCCAGCGACTGTATTTCTATTTATTTTAAAATAGTGATGGAAATGGATAGACCAGATCTGACAGTTGAAGTTCTAAATTGGAGGAAGGATAATTTTGACAGTATTAGGCAAGAACTTTCAAAAGCTGATTGGACCAGATGTTCGCAGGTAAAGGGACTGCTGGAAAATGGGAAGCCTTCAGAAATGAGATAATGAGAGTCCAGAGACAGTATATTCCTGTTAGGGTGAAAGGAAAGATTGGTAGGTGTAGGGTTTGCTGCATGACTAGAGAAAATGAGGGTTTTGTTAAGAAAAAGGAGGAAGCATATGTCAGATATAGACAGAAGAAATCGTGTGAATTCTTATAAGAGTATAAAGGCAGTAGGAGTATACTTAAGAGGTAGGGCAAAAAGGGGCCATGAATTAGCTTTGGCAAATAGGGTTAAGGAAAATCCAAAGGGTTTTTACAAATACATTAAGGACAAAAGGGTAACTAGGGAGGCAATAGTGCCCCTCAAAGATCAGCAAGGCGGCCTTTGTGTGGAGCTGCAGGAAATCAGGAAGATGCTAAAGGAGTGTTTTGCGTCAGTGTTTACTGTGGAGAAGGACATGGGAGATATAGATTGTGGGTGGTCTTTTGAAAAATGTCCAGATTACAGAGAATGAAGTGCTGGATGTCTTGAAGGCATAAGGGTGAATAAATCCCCAGGACCTGATCAGATGTGCCCTAGAACTCGGTGGGAAGCTAGAGAAGTGATTGCTGGGCCCCTTGCTGAGATATTTGTATCATCGATAGTCACAGGTGAGGTGCCAGAAGACTGGAGGTTGGCAAACGTGGTACCTCTGTTTAAGAAGGGTGGTAAGGACAAGCCAGGGAACTATAGACCAGTGAGCCTGACCTCGGTGGTGGTCAAGTTGTTGGGGGGAATTCTGAGGGACAGGATGTACATGTATTTGGAAAGGTAAGGACTGATTAGGGATAGTCAACATGGCTTTGTGCATGGGAAATCACATCTCACAAATTTGATTGAGTTTTTTTAAAAAATAACAAAGAGGATTGATGAGGACAGAGCGGTAGATGTGATCTATATGGACTTCAGTAATGTGTTCAACAAGGTTCCCCATGGGAGACTGGTTAGCAAGGTCAGATCTCATGGAATAAAGGGAGAACTAGCCATTTGGATACAGAGTTGGCTTAAAGGTAAAAGATAGAAGGTGGAGGTGGAGAGTTGTTTTTCAGACTGGAGGCCTGTTATCTGTGGTGTGCGACAAGGTTCGGTGCTGGGCCCTCTAACTTTTCATATTTATATAAATGATTTGGATATGAACATAGGAAATATAGTTAGTAAGTTTGCAGATGACACCAAAATTGGAGATGTAGTGGACAGTGAAGAAGGTTACCTCAGGTTACAACGGGATCTTGATCAAATGGGCCAATGGGCTGAGGAGTGGCAGATGGAGTTTAATTCAGATAAATGCAAGGTACCGCATTTTGAGAAAGCAAATCTTAGCAGGACTTATACACTTAATGGTAAGGTCCTAGGGAGTGTTGCTGAACAAAGAGACCTTGGAGTGCAGGTTCATAGCTCCTTGAATGTAGAGTCACAGGTAGATAGGATTGTGAAGAAAGCGTTTGTAATGCTTTCCTTTGTTGGTCAGAGCATTGAGTATAGGAATTGGGAGGTCATGTTGCAGCTGTACAGGACATTGGTTAGGCTACTTTTGGAATATTGCGTGCAATTCTGGTTTCCTTCTTACTGGAAAGATTTTGTGGAACTTAAAAAGTTCAGAAAAGATTTACAAGGATGTTGCCACAGTTGAAGTATTTAAACTATAGGGAGAGGCTGAATTGGCTGGAGCTGTTTTCCTGGACCATCGAAGGCTGAGGGGTGACTTCATAGAAGTTTATAAAATCATCAGGGGATAGGATAAATAGGGGTGGAGGAGTCCAGAACTAGAGGGCGTAGGTTTCGGGTGAGAGGGGAAAAATATAAAAGGGACCTAAGGGGCAAAGTTTTCACGCAGCGGGTGGCGCATGTATGGAATGAACTGCCAGAGGAAGTGGTGGAGGCTGGTACAATTGCAACATTTAAAAGGCATCTGGATGGGTATATGAATAGGAAGAGTTTGGAGGGATACGGGCCAAGTGCTGGCAAATGGGACTAGATTAGGTTGAGATATCTGGTCAGCATGGACAAGTTGGACTGAAGTACATGTATATATTTCCATGCTGTACATCTCCCTGATTATATGACTCTATAACTGCTTTAAGGAATGGTTTGCCTGTAGTTTGGCAAGTAAGCACTGGAATAGAAGAGTCATTGGACTTGAAATGTAAACTCTGTTCCTTTTCATAGATGCTGCCAGAATTGCTGAGCTCTATCAGCACTTTCTGTTTTTATTTCAGATTTCCAACATGTGCAGTATTCTCCTTTATTTACATGAGTGATGGATTTAGCCTTAGGAAATGTAATAGAACATGGACATAGGGCAAAGGCGGGAGATCTTTCAGTAGCAGCAACCATATCAGTGCTAAGTTTCAGAGTATTGCTAAACAAAGATACATTTTGTCAAAGCTTTCTCTTATCATTGAATCATGGAATGTTAGAGTACAGAAGGAGGTGATTCGACCCATCATATCTGTACAGACTCCCAAAAGAGCTACCCTGCTAGTTTCACTCTCCAAACCTATTTCCATAACCTTCTAACATTTGATGCCCTTCACGGTGGTTCAGTGGCTGACACTGTGCCCAGGGACCCGGATTCAATTCCACCCTCGGGTGATCGTTGTGTGGAATGTGCACATTTCTTCCCGTGTCTGCATGGGTTTCCTCTGGGTGCTCTGGTTTCCTCCCATGGTCCTAGCATGTGCACATTAGGTGGATTGGCCATGCTAAATGTGGACGGCACGGTGGCACAGTGGTTAGCACTGCTGCCTCACAACGCCAGAGACCTGGGTTCAATTCCCGCCTCATGCGACTGGCTGTGTGGAGTTTGCACAAATTTCCCCGTATCTGTGTGGGTTTCCTCCGGGTGCTCCGGTTTCCTCCCACAGTCAAAAGATGTGCTAAATTGCCTGTAGTGTTAGGTGAAGGGATAAATGAATGGGTGGGTTGTGCTTCAGCAGGTCGGTGTGGACTTGTTGGGCTGAAGGGCCTGTTTCCACACTATAAGAAATCTAATCTAAATTGCCCCATAGCATTAAATAGGTTAGCCATAGAAAATGCAGAGTTACAGGAAGGGGTTAAAGTATAAAGTACAAAAGTAAAGGGAACCTTTACCTTTACAGCACCTAAAATGCAAATTTCAATGAGATAAAATATCAAGAGCACAATAAATACGGAGGTTGGAAAGACAAATGATGCTAACAAAAAAAGACCTGTGAAAAAAGGGAACATCAAGAGTTTTTTTAGATTAGACTTACAGTGTGGAAACAGGCCCTTCGGCCCAACAAGCCCACACTGACCCGCAACCCACCCATACCCCTACATTTACCCCTTACCTAACACTACGGGCAATTTAGCTTGACCAATTCACCTGACCTGCACATCTTTGTGACTGTGGGAGGAAACCGGAGCACCCGGAGGAAACACGCAGACATGGGGAGAACGTGCAAACTCCACACAGTCAGTCGCCTGAGTCGGGAATTGAACCCGGGTCTACAGGCGCTGTGAGGCAGCAGTGCTAACCACTGTGCCACCGTGCCGCCCCTTTACAGTTATTGTGTGACCTTTTTATAAACATATTAAAAGTCAAAGAGAAGATTAACGATAGATTGGAAATGAAGGAATGACTTGTTTTATTCAAAATGAAGATACTGAAGTGAGCATAGTTCCTCAGTTTCCACTGATGCATGTAATGATGGGGATGAAAGACGACAAGAGGAAGAGTTGGTTAAATACTGTATGTAAGGGAGTGACATTGATAAAATAGTTGATCACTTTAGTTCAGACAATGAGCTCTGATAGCATCCTGTAATCCTCAGGGAACGGAATGAGGACATTGAAAAGCCACTGACTAAATACTTCTGGAATATCGAAGTTGAATTGGAGAGCCATTGTAACAGCTTGTTCAAGAGAAGAGAGAAGAATAAAGACGGTAACTATGGATCAGCCAACCTAACAACAATAATATAAAGCTAGTAAAAATAGTGTGAAGTTCCATATTGATACTATCAGTGTCTACAGGCTATTCTGTATATCTTCGAGTAAAAAGTGAGGTCTGCAGATGCTGGAGATCAGAGCTGAAAATGTGTTGCTGGTTAAAGCACAGCAGGTCAGGCAGCATCCTGTTCCTTGGATGCTGCCTAACCTGCTGTGCTTTAACCAGCAACACATTTTCAGCTTTCGTTTCTATTCTGTATATCTTACTGAGTGTGTAGCTTATTTTTACAAATTATTTGACCATTGATGACACACCCATCTTAGCTTCACCCATCAGAGACAAATGAGTTCTACAAGAAGGGGAGCAAGGCTCTCCAAATCACCACGGTTATCAAGAGATTATGATAAACTGAGATAATGAAAAAATAGATAGTCAAGTACAATCAAACTGTCCTGTATAACGAGAAGATAACCTTCTTACTTTTGTATTCAATTCTCCTTGTGATAAATCATAGCATTTGTATTAACTGTAGGTGGATGAATAATGGTGAAGGGGTTAGTTTAACCCTTTATTTCCTCTTAGACCAGATGAGACTAAAGTTTCTTTCTGAATACGTTTATTTATTCATGCATGCTTGGAAAGCGTACACTTTAAAAATGGTGTGTAGCTCAAATCTTTATTACATGTTCAAAGGTTTTATGTCATTTGTACAGATAATAAGCTTCCAACAACTATTCTTATAGACAATAATTTTCAATAAAACAGTTACACATTTACTCTAAATTAGTACACGTGATAATATTATTCAATCCTATTCATATTGATACATATGACCTATTCAATCATATTCAAAGTAATGCATATAATCCATTCATATTGTTACATATTCATATCTTCTAGCTGTTTGTATGTACTTGTGATTACAGAAAACTTACACTGTCTATTTTTCCCCATCAGACATTAAACTAGCTTATCGTCCTGGATTCTTTGCAGAGAAATTTATAAATTGATAACAATGTTATGACTTTTAACTGCATTTAATATGTGTGTTGGGCAGGGTGTTCTTGTGTGCAGTGGTAGTGTCCCCACATGCCCTGGAGGTCCTGGTCATAGTGATGTACAGCATGGAAACAACTCTTCGGTCCAACACGTCCATGCTGACCAGATATCTGAAATTAATCTAGTCCCATTTGCCAACATTTGACCCATATCCCTCTAAACCCTTCCTATTCATATATCTATACCGTTGCCTTTTAAATGTTGTAATTGTACCAGCCTCCACCACTTCCTCTGGCAGCTCATTCCATACAGACACCATCCTCTGCTTGAAAAAGCTGCCCCTTAGGTCACGTTTAAATTTTTCCCCTCTTACCATAAATCTATGCCCTCTAGTTCTGGACTCCCCTATTCTGGGGAAAATACCTTGTCCACTTATCCTATCCATGCCCGTCATGATTTTATAAACCTCTATAAGGTCACCTCTCCACCTCCGACACTCCAGGGAAAACAACCCCAGCCCATTCAGTCTCTCCTTATAGCTCAAACCCTCTAACCCTGGCAACATTAATCATTTCTGAACCCTTTCAAGTTTAACAGTGTGTGTCATAGCATGTCTGAGCAGGTTGATTAAAACAGGAGAAAGTGAGGACTGCAGATGCTGGAGATCAGAGCTGAAAATGTGTTGCTGGAAAAGCGCAGGAGGTCAGGCAGCATCCAAAGAGCAGGAGAATCGACGTTTCGGGCATGAGCCCTTCTTCAGGTTGATTAAAGTATCCAACCCTGGACTCTCTGAGCCACCGCATGCTGCCCTTGGAACAGCTGCGGATGGGAAAAGATGGTCACACATCTCCTTCTGGAATGTGCCTTTGAAAGGAAGTCTGGAGAGAGATGCAGTGGTTTTGTCGAAGTTCATCCTGACCAACTCCGTGATGCGGGACTCTGTGCTGTACAGTCTATTGCCCAGGAAGCACACTGAGACAAACATTGACTGCACGTGGAGGGGCAACAACTTGGTGAAAGACCCTCTTTGGTCTGCCTGAATATTATTGGTCTTTCAGAGCACTAAAACTTTCTATAAGGGAAGACCAGTGACTGATGCGTTTCTGCTGAAGGTAAACAGGGGTTGGTTCAGTTATTGGGCCGTCCTGATGCCTCAAATATGTGTAAATAAAATCTTTCATAATTAAGAATGCCTTTGGGTTTGTTGCAACTGTAGAGAAAGTCAAACTCCAATGTTTGTTTGTTCTCCATTTGTAAAGACTGCACAGATCAAATTGTTTTATTAACTGTGTGTGTATGTGAAGATTTCTTGGGAATTAAGTATATTTTTGCAATTAAGAAAAATCTATAGTGTGTGAGGTTCCTGCTTGGAGGCGATATAAACGGCCAGCATCTTTTCAGTTCAGGGAAGAGACATAAGCGAAGACCACCAGCATCTGTGATATTTTACTTCTGAATCGGACAATGTCTGATGGTGCTGAATCATACTTTTAGTAGGTTAGGTCTGAGGATGATGGTAATTCACCAAAAAAGATTGCCACAAATAACTTTGAAAAGAGGATGAGCGACCAGACCATCGTTGAACTTAAAATAAAACAGGAGTTATTGGAAACAATTAACAGTCAGACAGTCTCTGTGGAGAGAGAGAAAGGGAGAGAAATGTCAATGTTTTATTTATTTAATGACTAATTTTAACTACATGTAGGTAAATGGGTGTTGAGGGAGTCAAATTGCAAGCTTTTGTTTGGAAACTAAACACAGAAGTGTTGGAGAAACTCAACAGGCAGCATCTGTGGAGAGAGAAGTAGAATGAATGTTGCCAATCGATATAATTGTTCAGAACTGCCAGACACGCTGACTTTGTTTTCCCCTTTGTTTTTATTCCATATTTCCAGTATCCACAGCTTTCAACTGCATTTTTAAAAGATCCTGACAATCTTTTATAATCTGCTTGTATTAACTGTGTAACATTCAAAGGGATTATGCTCAATTTCTTAATCGTGTTTGCAATTTTTGTAAATAAACCTTCAAAGTGTTCTCATGGTGATTATTATTGTGTACTTTAAACTGTCCAGGCCTGTATAATTAACTCAGGTGACTGATAATTATTGCCGATGTAGGATTGCAATCCTCATTAACTGAATTGTTTTGCCAAGAAGCTATGTGGACTTTGTTTGAAATGCAACATTTGGATGAGCAGGATTGTCACACTGTCATTGGAAGGCATCAGGTCTAACCTGGTCATGTCAAGTGTTAATCACACCACAGCAACGCAATGAGAACTGTGTGAAAGGAGCAACCCAAGAGACTATCACGAAGGACAGTCTAACAGCAACATGAAACGACAATCAGAAGAAAAGGTTTTCCAGCACCACACTCTTGACCATGATCTCCAGCAATGGCAGTCCTCACTTACTCCTACAAGTAAAAGAAGACCTTATGACAAGTTCTAGAGTGCTCTGCTGTCCCTGGTCAAAACAGGAAGTAACGCCTAGAGTGACCTGTAAACTACTGCCTATTTATGTTAAGTTTTATACTTATGTTTAATAATTTCACCCAAATTTCCACAAATTATTCTATCCCTTTTGTTAAGGCTATCCATATTTATCAGAAGTGCCAAAAGTACTTTTTATTTATCATCAAGATATAAATTAAATGGAATAAAATAAGATGTAAAACCTGTTTAAAACTAGTTATCAGAAAGAGTGCAGAGTCTGATCCAAAGCCTTGGTTTGGTTATTGATGCTAATCTCTTTACAAGGTGGGTGGAGTTTGTTTGATTGATTGATTGATTGTCAGGTGTACCGAAGTACAGTGAAAAGCTTTGTTTACAAGCTGTACGGTTAGATCATAGTAAGCAAGGATGAGAGGTTGTAAAAAGACTTAGACAGATGCATCCATTGTGCAAGGCATGCACTAGGCAAGATCAGCATTAGGAGAAAGTGAGGACGGCAGATGCTGGAGATCAGAGCTGAAAATGTGTTGCTGGAAAAGCGCAGCAGGTCAGGCAGCATCCAAGGAGCAGGAGAATCGACGTTTCAAGCATGAGCCCTTCTTCAGCCCTTGAGCCCCTTCTTCAATCATTCCTGAAGAAGGGCTCATGCCCGAAACATCGATTCTCCTGCTCCTTGGATGCTGCCTGACTTGCTGCGCTTTTCCAAAATCAGCATTAGCAAGATCAACATTATTTGAGGCTAGAGAGTCCATTCATCAGTCTAATAATGGCCAGGAATAAGGTTGTAGGAGATCATTACCGGGGAGAGATGGGTCCTTGACGATGTTGGTAGCCTTTCCGTGGCAGCGAGCCATGTAAGTGGAGTCCATGGACGGAGGGTTGGCTTCAGTGATGGTCTGGGCTGTGCACACCACCTTCTGTCGTTTCTTACGGTCTTGGGCAGAGTAGTTGCTTTATTAGGCCATTATACACCTGGACAGTATGCTTTCAATGGTGCATCTGTAGACATTGGTGAGGGTACTTATGGACTTGCCAAATTTCCTAAGTTGCCTAAGGAAAAAGAGGAGTTGTTGTGCCTTCTTGACCATCACATCTACGTGGCAAGTCCAGGACAGATTGTCAGGTATTGTCACTCCGAGGAACTTGACGTCTCCACCCTCTCAACCTCAGTTCCATTGATGTAGACTTCTGTTTCTGAAGTCATGACCAGTTCTTTAGTTTTGCCGACTTCAGAAACAAATACTTAGTCCTATTCATCTGATCTTAATCTAATTCCAGAGAAAAGAATAGTGTACACAGGAAGGTATTCCTGCACCTATTTGTTAAAAATTTTGATATTTCAATTGAAAAATAGATGAAGCAGTTGAATTCAGGTGCATTTTGTTTTAAAGTTTAATTAAAACAAATTGCATGAGTGACGGCTTATTGTAGCACAGTGGTAGAGTCTTTATCTCTGGGCCAGAAGGTTTGAGTTCACGTCATACTTACTCTAATGGAGAGTAATAACATTTCTGAGCAGAGTGAACTAAGAAAAGGTTACACATTTTTCTTTTTACATCCCAATTTCCTCTCTGCCAAGATATCATTAATTCACTGCATGGTGCCATAGGATGAAAGATGCAGATATGTTGTGACACACTTGTGGACTGAAACTCACAATTCGATATCCTGTTGAAATGAGAGTCTTTCTCACTGTTGGCTCTGATACTGAACCACTGTTAATCTTAGCCAGGGGCATTTACTAGTGGAGTGCCACAAGTGATGAATGTATCCTGGGGTTCGGAAATGGGTAATTAATCAGATTAGGTGCCTGTAGCTGTTGGATATGTGGGTGTTGCTGAGGTTGTTGACAATGGTGAAAGTGAATATTTGACTATTTGGAATCAGGATCAGCTATGTGAGCATGTTTGTGGTCAAATGGAAAGAACTGGTATTATTTAAGTAATCCAGTTCATCGCCCTCGGGTGTCCTAAGAAATATCACAGCCAGTACATTATTTCTGAAGAGCAGCTGCTGTTGAAAGCAAATCCCGTGTCTGTTTGCATAGAGTAAGGTCCCAATAACAGTAAAAACATACATGACCAGTTAATCTGTTGTGAGTGATGCACTCAAAAAGCAGCAAGCAAGTAAAAATAATCAGACTCAGAAGCCAATTTACTAGCTTTATTCAGATTGCAAAATTAAGGCTTTTTATCACCGAATGGCTTCAGAAATTACACTGAAATTCATGATCTCTAAGCTGTACCACATTAACCTTGCTAGCTTAACATATGTAGACATCATACATTGCATGCATGCAACAGATTTTGTTGAATTTCGATCTTCAACAAGCAAATAAGTGAGACCGCTTGGTTAATATTGAGGCCCTGGAAAAGGGTCTCTGATCCTGAAATTTTAACTCTACTTTCTCTCCATGGATGCTGCCACAGTTGCTGAGCTTTTCCAGCTTTTCCTGCGCATTTAAATCTGTTATTGAGTCCTAATACACTTGTCAATTTCTCCTTTAAATGCATTATGTTTTTCATTAAATCCCCTTCTCCGTGCAAGACAGGAGAGTGAAGTAATATGTTTCCTCTGATTCACACAGGACATACATGATGGGTTTTTATTTCCAAACTTATCCCTTTGTTCTGCCAATAAAGTTTAAAATCCCTATCTGGGCTTTCAACTGTTTTAGGAAGGTCCAATGTAAAGTTTTTTTGTGCTTTTAAAGAACTGTGATTTTAAAGTCATTTTTGAAGAAAAGTCATATTTTACTTGAAACAGCTCTTTCTTTCTTTACAGTTGCTGCCAGACCTGCTGAGAATTTCCAGCATTCAGTGTTTGTTTCAGTTTCCAGTATCTACAGTGGAGTTTGCTTTCACCTCAATGTCAAGTTACCAGCTTAATTTCATTAACTTGATGCAGATGGTGAAAAAATGTTGTTAGGGTTAAATGAAGATTTAAGTCTTGAAAGGAGACTTCATGAAGAAAGTCCTAAACTTGCTTCCAAAAATCGGGCTACCTAAGGTTCTTCCCCCAGAAGTGTCCTTACTCTTCCCTTGTTCATTTTAATGTCGTTAACTCTGATGTTTGGTAAGCATATTCATTTTCACTTCTCAACCTCTTGTTACCTTTAACTTTACCCTTCTTTGAGTGTGATATTTCTTTTGTATTCTAAACTTCTGTAATTAACAGCTATTAGCAAGATTACGTTAGTCTGCAAAAACTAGGTTCTTTTTCCAGCAAGAGGCGTAATTTTACAAAAAGCTCATTTACCTCACAGTAAGCAAATCTGCAACTCAAGTGAACTTCATTTCAAGTGACTATTTTTCTCATGTTGAAAATCAGTTTCAGTAACTACCTTGCATTACTCAAGCAAGGGAAACATGAAAACAGAAACTGCTGGAGAAACAGCAGGTTTGGCAGCATCTGTGAGGAGAAAGTATCGATTCCAGTAAACCTTCTTTAGAACTGAAGAGAAATGCACCTTTTCTTACAAAAAACCTGCTCTCCATTCTTAAAAGGCATTTTAACTGGCCGAGAAAACCTTATTTATCCCTCATGGGCTGTTTTCCATGGAGCATCCGAGGCTGAGGTTTATTTCTCGAGGTTTATAAAATCACGAGGATCATGATAGGGTGAATAGCCATGGTCTTTTCCTCAGGGTAAAAGAGTCCAAAACTATAGGGCAGATGCTTCAGGTGAGAGGGAAAAGATTTAAAAAGGACCTAAGGAGCACATTGTTCATGCAGAGATAGAATGAGCTGCCAGAGGAAGTGATGGAGGCTGGTACAATTTCAACATTTAAAAGGCATCTTGGATAGGTATATGAATAGGAAGGGTTTAGATTTATGGCCCAAGTGCTGGCAAATGCGATTAGCTTAATTTCAGATATCTGGTTGGCATGGACGAGTTGGACCAAAGGGTCTGTTTCCGTGCTATACATCTCTATGATTCTATGAAGAAGAGTCATACCAGGCTGGAAATGTTAACTCTCTTTCTCTTTCCACAGATATTGCAAGACCTGCAGAGTTTCTCCAGCAGTCACTGTGTTTGCTTCAGATTTCCGCTATCTGCGGTAAATTATGTTTATTAAAATATGAAGCTTCTGTCTCAGCGTTATTCTCTCAGTGCTGCATTGCAGAGTTACTCTGGCGTATGCAAGACCATGGCTGGGATTGGATCCAATGGCCTTGTGAATCACTGAATCATCAGTGAACTCCAAAATAACATACAAATAGAAAATGCTGGAGAAACTCACCAGGTTTGATCCCATCTGTGGTGAGAGAAACAGAGTTAATGTTTTAACTTTGGACTCTTCACAGATGGTGCCAGACTTGCTGGGTTACTCCAGTAATTGCTGTGTTTAAATTCAAGTCTGCAGCATTTCACTTTTGTATTAGTAATCTCTCTCAAACTCACACAAAAATATTGGCCACGTGGCACTGGGAAATTTAGGACCACAACGTCAACAGAAGACTAGGAGGAAGAAAAACTCAAAAGAAAAGTGATATGGAGATGCCGGTGTCCGACTGGGGTATACAAAGTTAAAAATCACATACTTTTCACCCAGACCAAATTTGAAGTGCAATAATAAGCATGTAAGCAAATTGTCTTATCATTTTGTTGACACACAGGGGAAATAGTAGCCCAGACGTATTTCGCAGAAATGCTTTCTAATGCAACATGTGGTTATGGTTTGGAAAGCTCCTTGAATTGCAGTGTGAATTCTTGTTCTGATCTGTCTCCTGAACTGTTAATAGGTAAAAACTGTTTATGCAAATTAGGTATTGATGTTTGGGTCGAAATAGTTGATTATACAAAATTTGATGAAATGTACTTTGCAACTGGGCTCGCGTTATATGACTGAACTGTGGATGCTGGAAATCTGAAACAAAAACAGAAATTGCTGGATAATCTCAGCCGATCTAACAGCATTTACGAAGAGAAATCAGAGATAATATTTTGGGTCCAGTCACCCTTTCTCAGAACTGATGTTATAATGGACTTAGATGCGAGATCACAGCCGAAAATGTGTTGCTGGTCAAAGCACAGCAGGCCAGGCAGCATCTCAGGAATAGAGAATTCGACGTTTCGAGCATAAGCCCTTCATCAGGATTATGCTCGAAACGTCGAATTCTCTATTCCTGAGATGCTGCCTAGCCTGCTGTGCTTTGACCAGCAACACATTTTCGGCTTAGATGAGAGATCAACCATGATTTCATTATAAGAGATCGAGGGGCTGAATGGCCTACTCCTGTTCCTATGTAGTTAGAAAAATTAACTTGGTGGCAAAACACGAAATCACGCAGAAAAATGACTAAAGTGCCTTTTTTAACAGTTTGCAATTGTGCCCAATTTGTGAATGTCACATGTAGACTTGCAAAGCAGCAGGAATTGAATGACATGTAGAACATAGAACGTTACAAAGCAGTCCAGCCCTTCGGCCCTTGACGTTGTACCAATCTGTGGAACCAATCTGCGGCCCAATTATCCTACACTATTTCATTTTCATCCATTTATCCAAGGATAATGATAATGGATCATTTATCCAGTGATAATGTAATGCCACAAATAGGTGCATGAGTGAAAGGCTACTTATAACCACACTTGATTGTAGGAAAACACCCCAAGTTATCTGACAGGAGCATTAGCCACAGGAGGACATATTAGGAGAAATGACTAAAAGCCTGTTGAAAGGTAGGTTTTAAGAAGGTTTAGCCTGTGTTGCTGCCTAGATGGTGGAGGCCAAGGCTTCCAGTGGTGTATTGAAGGGAGTTGGGGATATATAAAAGGGCTGGGTTGCATGCTGTGATCTTGGAGGTTTATAAGGCAAGTAGAGGCTGCTCTGCCAGGGTGAGATGTTTGGACATTATTTCTTTTTTGGGTCATTGAGCAGGTTGGGAGGGCAGTGGTGGTGATAATGAGTGAGTGGAAACTGGTTCCAGTTAGGCTAGGAGGCACAGTTTCAATGAAATCGCAAGTAAACTATTAGAAAAGGGATGCAACAAAATAGCTGAGAAAACCCAGCAGGTCTGGCAGCATCGATGGAGAGAAAGCAGAGTTAACATTTCAGGTACGGTGACTCTTCTTCAGAAATGATTGTATCTCAGAAAGAGTTGGTATACAAGCTGTAGATGGGGTGGGGGTAGGAGGGGAAGAGTGAACTATACTTGGAGATGAAACATGGTGGCTCAGAGATTAGCACTGATTCCTCAAATCACCAGGGACCTGGGTTCAATTCCAGCCTTGGGTGACTGTCTGTCTGTGTGGAGTTTGCATGTTCTCCCCATGACTGTGTGGGTTTCCTGTGGGTGCTCTGGTTTCTTCTCAAAGTCCAAAGATATGCAGTTCAGGTAGAGTGGCCATGCTAAAGTGCCCACAGTGGCTAGGAATGTGCATGTTTGGTGGATTCACCATTTGATTTATTATTGTATAAAGATACAGTGAAAAATATTATTTTGCATGCTAACCAGACAACTCATGCCTTACATAAGTGCATCAGGGTAATAGAACAGAATGCAGAATATAGTGTTACAGCTACAGAGAGAGATCAATTCTAATATATGTTCATAAGTTTGTTAACAGCAGGAAGAAGCTGTTCTTAAATCTGTTTTACATGTTTTCAAACATGTATCTTCTGCTTGATGGAAGAGAGTATAACCTGGGTACGAGGGGTCTTCGATGATATAGGCTGCTTTCCCAAGGCAACAGGAAGTGTAGATTGAGTCAAAGGAAGGAAGGACTAATTTTCGTGATGGACTGGGCTGTGTTCACAATTTGCTGTAATTTCTTGTAGTCTTGGGCAGAGCAGTTTCCATCCCAAGCTGTGATGCATCTGGATTGGCTGCTTTCTATGGTGCATCTATAAAAATTGTTAAATGTTATTGTGGACATGTGGATTTCCTGAGCCTCCTGAGGAAGTAAAGGTGTTGGTGTGCTTTCTTGACTGTAGCGCCAATGTGAATGGAACAGGATAGATCGGAGAAACTTGGAGTTCTCAACCACCTCCACCTCAGCACCATCGATACAGTCAGGGGAGTGTCCTCCAATCTGCTTCCTGAAGTTGATGACTAGCTCCTCCATTTTGCTGACATTGAGGGAGAGATTGTTGTCTCTACACCATGCCACTAGGCTATCTATCTCTTTCCTGCAGTTGTACTTGTGAGGTATGGGTATAGAGTGGGATGCTTCTTGAGGGATCTGTGAAGATTCAATGGGCCGAAGGTCTCTTTGTACACTGTAGGGATTCAATGATCTATAAGTGCAGAGAAAGAGAACAGCAGTTGGATAGACAAAGAAATGGGTAAAGACCATCCTGGGAGAATCATTAGCTGCTAATTGGGACCATTTAATAGCTGAACGTGAGGCCTGCAGATGCTGGAGATCAGAGCTGAAAATGTGTTGCTGGAAAAGCGCACCAGGTCAGGCAGCATCCAAGGAGCAGGAGAATCGACGTTTCAGGCATGAGCCCTTCTTCAGGAATGAGGAAAGTGTGCCAAGCGGGCTAAGATAAAAGTTTGGGAGGAGGGACTTGGGAGAGGGGCATTGGAAATGCGATAAGTGGAAGGAAGTTAAGGTGAGAGTAATAGGCTGGAGTGGGGGTGGGGGCGGAGAGGTCAGGAAGAAGATTGCAGGTTAGGAAGGTGGTGCTGAGTTCGAGGGTTGGGACTGAGACAAGGTGGGAGGAGGGGAATTGAGGAAACTGGAGAAGTCTGAATTCATCCCTAGTGGTTGGAGGGTTCCTAGGCAGAAGATGAGGCGCTCTTCCTCCAGCTGTCGTGTTGCTATGGCCTGGCGATGTAGGAGTCCAAGGACCTGCATGTCCTTGGTGGAGTGGGAGGGGGAGTTGAAGTGTTGAACCATGGGGTGGTTGGGTTGGTTGGTCCGGGTATCCCAGAGGTGTTCCCTGAAACGTTCTGCAAATAGGTGGCCTGTCTCCCCAATATAGAGGATGCCACATCGGGTGCAGCGGATGCAGTGAATGATGTGTTTGGAGGTGCAGGTGAATTTGTGGCGGATATGGAAGGATCCCTTGGGGCCTTGGAGGGAAGGGGGGAGGTGTGGGCACAAGTTTTACATTTGAACAGTTCATCCACTTTACCAACACCTTCCACTCCGACCTCAAATTTACCTGGACTGTCTCAGACTCCTCCCTCCCCTTCCTAGACCTCTCCATTTCTATCTCGGGGCAACCGAATCAACACGGACATTTACTATAAACCAACCGACTCCCACAGCTACCTAGACTACACCTCCTCCCACCATGCACCCTGTAAAAACGCCATCCCATATTTCCAATTCCTTCATCTCCACCGCATCTGCTCCCAGGAGGACCAGTTCCAATACCGTACAACCCAGATGGCGTCCTTCTTCAAAGTCCGAAAGCTCCCCCCAGATGTGATCGGCGATGCTCTCCACCACATCTCCTCCGCCCTTGAGCCCCGCCCCTCCAATCATCTGGTGGTGAGGGAGCAGCGGTGAAGGAGGCCCAGGACCTCCATGTCCTTGGCAGAGTTGGAGGGGGAGTTGAAATGTTGGGCCACGGGACGGTGTGGTTGATTGGTGCGGGTGTCCTGGAGATGTTCCCTAAAGTGCTCTGCTAGGAGGCGCCCAGTCTGCCCAATGTAGAGGAGACTGCATCGGGAGCAACGGATACAATAAATGATATTAGTGGATGTGCTGGTAAAATTGTGATGGATGTGGAAGGCTCCTTTAGGGCCTTGGATAGAGTTGAGGGAGGAGGTGTGGGCACAGGTTTTACAGTTCCTGTGGTGGCAGGGGAAAGTGCCAGGATGGGAGGGTGGGTTGTAGGGGGGCGTGGACCTGACCAGGTAGTCACGGAGGGAACAGTCTTTGTGGAAGGCGGAAAGGGGTGGGGAGGGAAATATATCCCTGGTGGTGGGGTCTGTTTGGAGGTGGCGGAAATGTCGGCGGATGATTTGGTTTATGTGAAGGTTTGTAGGGTGGATTGTTCAGTGGTAACATTCAGAAGGGTGAGGACCTAGTCCCTCTCTAGAGACTCGAGCACAAATCGCTGACACTTCAGTGCATGCAATGCTGGAGACCTTTCTTCTGGATGAGACCTTAAGCTAAGCCCCATTCTGTCCTCTGAGGTAGATGTGTTTTGGTGTAGAGCAAGGATCCTTGTATCGTGGTCAACATTTATCCTTTAACTCAGATCACCGAAATAATAATTTATTTCCAGTGTAAGGGATCTTACTCTGTGCAAACTGGCTGCAGTGTTGCCCTGCATGAGGGTGATGATTATGTCGAAGTCAGTTAAAAATAGCTACAGAACTGTGAGGGCTAAAATCAACATTATTCAACAAAATGTTCCACACAGCTTGTTCCAACAACGGTCGGTCTTTATTGACAATAGAACTGCATGCAGATGGTTAAACTTGGAAGAGAGAGAGAGAAAGAGACTGTGCAGCTCTCTATTTTTTTCTTAAGTTTGTTTTTACAGAGAGAAAAGCAGGAATACTTATACTCAAAACTTATCAATAGCTGTCAATAACTATCACTAGAGGTTAATCAACCATTAGACCGGTACATTGAATTATGATTTGGGTTATTACTTCAGAGGTTTATCATATTGACCTCCAAAACCTGATGTCACATAAGTCATCCCTAATCTCGTGCTTGTAGGGGGCTCAAACGAATTTGGAGAATGTCCTTATTTGGTTTAAGTCAGTGTCTCAAGATATATGTGGAGCAGCATAATCAAGATCTGACAAGGTCCACCGAGGTTAGAGATTTATATGGACTCAGCCTAATTCCAAGTGCTGCTGAGGTTAGCAATGCTTTGACCTTTGTTATAGTCTTAACTTGTATTGTGTCAGGCAGCTCTGGGCTTGTATAAAGGACAGTCAAAGGGTGTGCTACAACCATGGGTTGGCCAGTTTTCCCATCAGGCAGCTATCTGTTTCACACAATTCCACAATTATGCTTCATAAAATACTTCTTGGCAGACAAGTTCTTCAGCACAACTTGAGATCCTGAAAAAATTAGTGGCTCAGTGGTTAGCACTGCTGCCTCACAGCACCAGGGTCCCAAGTTCAATTCCAGCCTTGGGCAACTGTCTGTGTGGAGTTTGCACATTCTCCCTGTGTCTGCGTAGGTTTGCTCCGGTTTCCTCCCACAGTACAAAGATGTGCCGGTCAGGTAGATTGGCCAGGCTAAATTGCCCGTATTGTTAGGTACATTAGTCAGAGAGAAATGAGTCTGGGTGGGTTACTCTTTGGAGGGTCAGGGTGGGCTGAAGGCCCTGTTTCCACACTGTATGGAATCTAATCTAAATTCAGTGATAATAGTTATCCCTCAAACACTATCAGGAAAACACAAAACTGGATGTTCTCTCATCACTGTTTGTGGTTTACAGAGCAGCTACAAATGCAATTTGCAAACACAGTAAAAACCAGTCCTTTTCTTTAAACATTTATTTTGCTGTAAAGCACTTTGTAGGATATGCAGAGGATGTGAAAAGTATTGTATAGATGGTAATGAATTATTTTCATTTTAATATTTCTTTATCTTAGTATGCATTATTGTGAATTGTTATTTAAAATTAAGTTTCTGGAAAAATTGACTCCTTGGAAACGGGTCAAGTATTCACGCTAATTAAAACCAGTGTGGCAGCAAAAGAAGGATGTGGTCAGTAGTTATAATTGCACCAAAGAGATTTGCAACAAGGACATTGCTAACAAGTGGCAAGCACAGGGACCTTGAGGATGGTTTTAAAAAAACAAGATAAAGATGACACCAGATGTCTGAATTTCTGGTCTGGGAACAATAAATAAGCCAATGGGACAGATCATTATAGAGTAGCTTCGCAAAAACTTCAAGAAGGAAAATTAAATTGCTGTTGTTGTACTCGATAAGCCAGTGGCAAGTCTGAGGCTCCAGAAGACAACAACCGTCTGTTCCTCAAGGATGTAATTATACGTGAGCAGTGGTCAAGTTTACCTAATGTAAGTGGCTGCAGGTAAAGCCAGTGAGCAACTAATCATCTCATTGAAAAACGAATGAAGATTAATCAAATACTGCCACTTCTCTGATCCTGGCTTTGGGCTAATTGGGAATTCGCTGGGCTGTATCAGGTATAGATTATTTAAACAAATAAAATTACTGAAGTGTGTCGGCACTAGGTTCTGTGTGCATCCAGGGGCATTTAATAATTTGCAGTGGCTGCAGGTTGTTCTCTGAAGAAGGAGTCATAGAGATGTACAGCATGGAAACAGACCCTTTGGTCCAACCAGTCCATGCCGACCAGATATCCCAACCCAATCCAGTCTCACCTGTCAGCACCTGGCCCATATCCCTCCGAATCCTTCATATTTATATACCCATCCAGATGCTTTTAAATTGCAGTTTTAATTCTACTTCTAGTTTGTGAATCCCTGACATTCACCGTGCTTATCCTAGAGTCCCGACAGTGCAGATAGAGATTATTCACCCCATCGAATCTGCACCAACCCTCTAGTGAGCATCTCACCCAATCCCTCTAACCCCCCCATCCACTGCAGCTAATTCACCTAGCCTGAACACCATGGGTAATTTAGCATGGCCAATCCAACTAACCTGCACATCTTTGGACTGCAGGAGGAAACACATGCAGACACGGGGAGAATGTGCAAACTCCACACAGACAGTTGCCCAAGGCTGGAATCGAACCCGGGTCCCTGACGCAGTAAGGCAGTAGTGCTAACCACTGAGCCACCATGCCACCTGATTTTTCATTTCTGGCCAGAATGTTCCCTGGCATTAAGCAATGTCTTTGTCCAAGTCAATAGGAAACCTGCAGCACTGGGCACTGACAAATGGGCAAGCTGAAAAGTCAGCCCAGATTCAAGGTAGGAGGGAATCTTGCATCTTGGGCCAAATGGCCTGTTCGGTATTGTGATTTAAAATGGTGTGATTGTCCATAATGCCAACGTGGCCTTGGTGCATTTTGCAGACATGGTGTGTGACGCCCACTGACCTGTACCAGTTGCTGGAATCACTGTGTATGCACCAAGCTGATGTAGAGATGCCCATACCTGGTGGCACTATATGTGGAGGATATCCTTCAACCACTGCTCCTTCACCGCATTCATTTTTGCCACTTGAAGTGGGGGGAAAGCCTGGTCTGTTGCTCCCTATTTACCCTCACCCTGCCGATCACCCTTACCACCACCTCCTCGTTCAGGCCATTGATAGACTGCCGCTGGAATAGCCAGTGAGGCAGCATCCGACAAGCAGGAGAGTCGATGTTTGGAGCATCAGTTTTCCTTCATGTGAATCCAAGGAAAGCGATGGGACCAGACAGAGTACCAGGCCGTACACTCAGAACATGTGCAGATCAACTGGCAGAGGTCTTCTCAGACATCTTCAGCCTCTCGCTGCAGCAGGCCACTGTCCCTGCCTGTTTCAGGAGGGCCAACATCACCCCTGTGCCTAAGAAGGCTCATGCAGCATGTCTCAATGACTACCACCCAGTGGCCCTAACTTCGGTGATCATGAAGTGCTTTGAAAGGCTGGTCGTGGCATTAATCAACTCCAGCCTCCCCACTATTCTTGACCCACTCCAATTTGTCTATCCGACCAACAGATCCATGTCAGATGCCATAATCACTTGCCCTTCACTCCTCCCTAGAACATCTTGACACCAAGAAAAGCTACGTAAGAATCCTTCTCAGTGACTACACTTCAGCCTTCAACAATATTATCTCCTTGAGACTGATTACTAAACTTAGTGATCTCGGATTAAGCCCCACAATCTGCAACTGGATCCTCAGTTTCCTGACCCACAGGCCACAATCAGTGAAGATTGGGGACAATATTTCATCCCCACTAACACTCAGCACTGGAGCCCCCCAGGGGTGCATACTCAGCCCCCTCCTGTACTCACTGTATACCCATGACTGCGTCACCAAATACCAGACTAATGCCATTTACAAGTTCGCTGATGACACCACCATAGTCGGTTGAATGTCAGATGGCAACAAAACAGACTACACACAGGAGGTGGAAAACCTGGAAAAATGGTGCACTGAGAACAACCTAGCTCTCAATGTCGGCAAAACCAAGGAACTCTTTATTGACTTTTGACAGGATGTTACTCATGTCCCCCTACACAATAACAGCACAGAGGTGGAATGAGTGGAGAGTGACAAGCTTCTGGGAGTGGTCATCCACAACAAGCTTTCTTGGACTCTTCATGTGGACGCACTGATTACAAAGGCCCAACAACGTCTCTTCCCCCTCACACAGCTGAGGAAATTTGGCATGACGGCGAATTCCCTTACCAACTTTTATAGGTGCGCCATTGAGAGCATTTTGTCTAGATGTATCACTACCTGCTGTGGCAACTGTACCATTCAAAATCGGAGATGGTTACAGTGAGTGGTAAACTCGGCCCAGACAATCACAAAGGTCAACCTCCCATCTATTGAATTCATCTACCCGGGCCCGCTGTCAAGGAAAGGACGCCAGCATTCTCAAAGATCCAGAGCCGAAAAATGTGTTGCTGGAAAAGCGCAGCAGGCCAGGCAGCATCCAAGGTGCAGGAGAATCGATGCCTTGGGCACAAGCCCTTCCTGAGGAAGGGCTTATGCCTGAAACGTCGATTCTCCTGCTCCTTGGATGCTGCCTGGCCTGCTGCGCTTTTCCAGCAACACATTTTTCGGCTCTGGTCTCCTGCATCTGGCAGTCCTCACTTCCTCCTTCTCAAAGATCCATCCCACCCTGGCAATGTTTATCTACAACCTCTATCATCAGGGAGAAGGCACAGAAGCCTGAAAACACGCACCAGCTGATTTCACAACAGTTTCTACCCCACTGTTGTTCAGCACGGTGGCACAGTGGTTAGCACTGCTGTCTCACAGCGCCTGAGACCCGGGTTCAATTCCCGACTCAGGCGACTGTCTGTGTGGAGTTTCACGTTCTCCCCGTGTCTGCGTGGGTTTCCTCCGGGTGCTCCGGTTTCCTCCCACAGTCCAAAGATGTGCAGGTCAGGTGAATTGGCCATGCTAAATTGCCTGTAGTGTTAGGTAAGGGGTAAATGTATGGGTGGGTGGCGGGTCGGTGTGGACTTGTTGGGCCGAAGGGCCTGTTTCCGCACTGTAAGTAATCTAATCTAATACTGAATGGACTCACAAACTCGTAACATTCGCCTGTACCTGTGTTTTTTTGCCGCTGTGTTTAATTCACAGGTGTATGATAATTTTATGTGTTGGAAATTAGTCCGCTTGGAAAGACAATGCAGCCAGACCTAGAAATCCACACTGAATTATATTTCAACAGCTGCTTTTGAGCAGCAAAGCAGAGAGAAGACCAAATCAAATTTGTGATAATAACAATGGGAACTCTCATCTCAGAAAATAGCGACTGGTAAAAAAGCAAATTTGGGGAGGTTTAGTGACTAGAACAAAGGCCATGTGGATCTCATTGAGTATGAGATCTGTTAATTGACACTTAATGAGATTGAGGCTGTTAACCTGGGCCAACTGGCGAGCCCTGGCTGATAGATAGAAACAGGACTGAAAAGGCTTCTGGGCAAAAGGGAGGACTGCAGATGCTGGAAAAGCGCAGGTCAGGCAGCATCTGAGGAGCAGGAGAGTTGACATTTTGGGCAAAAGCTCCATTCCTGATGAAGGACTTTTGCCCAAACCGTTGAATCTCCTGCTCCTCGGATGCTGCCTGAAAAATACTCCAGTCACTTTAGGTACTGGCTCTGAACTAGCTGGTCAGAGTCCATGTAATGTGCACTTGCAAATAAAGGGTGACTTGGTGACAGGATATCAGCCTCCGTGGAAGTATTTCGGGGGGCTTGAATATTCACCAAGAACTCAAACTTAACTGCAGATTCTGCTACTGCTGAGGTTACATCCACCATTATGCTGTGATCTCTGTTAAGAATATAATGTCACAAGGACTGTAGGGCCATTTAGTTTTCTAACCTTTGTTTTCCCTGTCTGTACCGGACATTATCACTTTTGAATATATTACTTATGTTTGTAACAAACAAACCCGAAATTACTGGAGAAACTCAGCATCTGTGGAGAGAAAACAGTTTGTATTTCGAGTCCTTCTTCAAACCTGCAGAACCTGTCATTTATTCATGAAAATTGTAAACGTGTAAACAGTTCTGAAGAAGGGTCAATGGACCCGAAGCATTAACTCTGCTTTCTCTCCACAAAAGCTGCCAGACCTGCTGAGTTGCTCCAGCAACTTCTGCTTTTGAAACTTGGAAACATACCCTTTATGTAAGCTTGTGTTATTCTACCTCCTCTCCCCCATAAGGAATACTTTATTCATTATAAAAAGTAAAATCAATTGTTCAAATCACAGAATGTGTGATACAGTTCAAAGTTTTTTGCACAGCACGTAACATTCTGAGGTAGAGCTGCACAGAAGTCACCCTTCCACATGTGCTCTGCTTGAGGGGCAGCTCCTTGCTGGAGCTTTCTGTCCTTTTCAACTTGAAATGTTTTGTCTTTAGGTGGTACACCTAATGTTGAATGTGTAAAGTCGGGATTTGAGATGACTGCTATTGCATTGCTTCGACCATGCAGTGTGGAGACAACTTGAATCTTGTTGCAAATAGATTCATAGATTCCCCTACAGTGTGGAAACAGGTCATTTGGCCCAACAAGTCCACACTGACCCTCCGACTCTTCCAGGCCCATTCCCCTACCCTATTATTCTAATTTACCCCTGACTAATGCATGTGCTTCAATGTACTTTTATGAATGAAGTACTTTATTTTTGGAGAATTAAAAATAGTTGGTCCTTCAACCTGAGCTATTTTATTGCCAGTTTTTTTTTGTGTGTTAGTGATGGTTTGTTGAGAATATCTCCCACTCCACGGGCACCCAGACCTTGTTGACATTGACTGTAGCAACCTCTTCCCAGTCTGCTCTCACCTCTCTCACCCTATCAGCATAATCCTGTGTGGCCTTTTTCTCTCCCAGTTGTGTTAATCTCACCTCCCTCTTAAATGCACATCCCGGGCTTGAACAACTCCACGTGGTGGCAAGTTCTATATTCTCATCACTCCCTCTGTCTCTCTCTCTCTCTGTCTCTGGGGGTGATTATCACTTTTGAAAATACCGGATTTGGATTCTGTTTAGGAGCTGTTGGAGCGAATGGAATGTGAAACAATGTGTCTTGTTTGAAAAGAAATGTATCTGACGGACAAGGTGCAGAACACCCTGGACAGACACAAGGTACTTGGAATTGGGGTTTAACGCCAGAGAGATCGCGAGTAAGTAAAATTGTGCTTTAAAAAAATCAATATTAACAAACAGTAATAATTCCGGTCTGGAGATTTGAACATCTTGAAATTGGACAGAGGGAGGAAATGGCGTTTTGAAGACATTGAGAGGTTCAGGATAAAGACGGGATAAGTTCAGGTTGTGTATAGGAGCTGTTTATAAAGTTATGAAACTTAACAGTGTGACTGCCTTTTTGTATCCTCCTGAGTCATCCGAAACCAAACAAACAGTGGTACTTGGCTGACAAGATGTTAATCTTTCAGTGTCTGATCACTGTTGGTATTGTAGACTTCGGTTAGGATTGTTTGGACGTGGATTAAAAGCAAAATAGACAATCCGGCTACTATCACAGAGAATGATTGTGAGAGGCGATAGAGACAGCTTCCTGTCTGTAGCTGACCTGACTGACTGACTGACCATCAGAGGGGTCCTGCCCGCTGTCCCATTTGCTGCAACATGTAAAGTGACCCCAGGATCTTAAAGCAGGATAGCTGGAAATGCACACCGTGGAGAGGGAGTAACAGAGGGTTCATTAGCAACAGGTTTTCCATCAGAAATGGGACCGATTTTATACAGAGAGGCATGTAAATGTTGTGGGGAAGAAGGAACGAATAAAGTCTGTGCTAAAAGCAGGACTTTTCAATGAGAAAAGTGATGGTGGTGTAAAGACTAAAGTCAGATTTCCAACATCAACAACACTTTGCATTTCTATTACTTTCTTTAAAGTAGGTAATCAGGGACACATTGCAGATTTATAGTTATGTGTGTGTGTGTGGGGGGGTGGGGGGGTGGGGGGGGCAGTGTTTAAACAAATTAATGCACAGGCAGTAATATGTCCTTGTGGTTAAGGATGGTGCAGCTGGGGGTGGGGTCATTGCTTTGATTTAACCACATAGTTTTTTAAAAAAATTCCAAACTATATTCATAAAAATATCTTTCTACATACATAGTCACCAGAGCATATAAAGAAGACAAACAAACCTTGGACTGTAACTATATCCAACAAACAAACCAAAGGTATCTCTTACTTGGACAAGACTATGTTTCAATGCATTTGAGGTATTAAGAGGATCCGAGATGGGAGTGTGGTGCTGGAAAAGCACAGCAGGTCAGGCAGCATCTGAGGAGCAGGAGAATCGACGTTTTGGGCAAAAGCCCTTCATTAGGAATCCTCAGACGCTGCCTGACCTGCTGTGCTTTTCCAGCACCACACTCTCAACTCGGATCTCCAGCATCTGCAGTCCTCACTTTCACCGCATTGAGAGGATCCATTAACGCAACAGACTCCACATTTACCTTCCCAGGAACACCTCAGACGATGGTCTTCCCCACTCTGAGCCTTGGCGGCAGATGACCCAAACTTTAGTGCGTTCCTCAGCACGTAGTCCTGGACCTCAGAATGTGCCAGTCTGCAACACATGGTCAGGGTCAACTCTTGAGTTGAAGCTAACACTGAAATATGAAACAAGTGCACTGGATTGGCATGGTCTGGATCGATCCACCATTAGGCTGGAAATTATACCACATGGAGCTGGGATTATTACATTCATGAATGGAGGGATCTTGGCTAACATGTTCTGTGTAAACATTGAGCATGAAAACAAATTGGGAGCACAATTCCAAAACATGCTGTTTGCTGCGTGTTTAGTGCGAGGGTATGTAAACTAGCTTCTGACATGGTACGGTGGCTCAGTGGTTAGCACTGCAGCCTCACAGTGCCAGGGACCTGGGTTCAATTCCAGCCTCGGGCGGCTGTCTGTGTGGAGTTTGCACGTTCTCCCTGGGTTTCCTTTGGGTGTTCCAGTTTCCTCCCACAGTCAAAAGATTGTGCAGGTTAGGTGAATTGGCCATGCTAAATTGCTCATAGTGTTAGGTGCATTAGTCAGAGGAGAATGGGTTTGGGTTGGTTACTCTTCAGAGGGTCGGTGTGGACTTGTTAGACTGAAGGGCCTGTTTCCACACTGTAGGACCTCTAATCAAGGCCTGGCAGTGGCTCAATTTTAAATTCCTGCGTATCTCTATAGCCTCTTCTGGTACTGCAACGTCTAAGAATCTCTGTACTGCTCTCATTCTGGTTTAATGCAGATCATCGCAAATCACTTCATATTGGTGTGAAAGCAAAAATTTCTGTGGATGCTGGAAATCTGCCACAAATAGAATGCTGGAGAAACTCAGTAGGTTGACCATAATGGTACTGTGAGAATTCTTGCAGATTTTTCTTTATTTTTATCTTTCTTATAGAATCATACATCAAGGACTCAAATCCTTTGATCCAACTTGTCCACGCTGACCAGACATTCTAAGCTGACCATTTGCCAGCACTTGGCCCATATCCCTCTAAACCTTTCCTATTCATTTACCCATCCAGATGCCTTTTAAATGTTGTATTTGTACCAACCTCCACCACTTCCTCTGGCAGCTCGTTCCATGCGTGCTCCACCGTCTGTGAAAAAGTTGCCCTTCAGGTCCTTTTTAAACCTTTCCCCCTCACCTTAAAACCTATGCCCTCCAGGTTTTGGACTCCCTCACCCTAGGGAAAAAAATTATCCATTCTTTTATCAGTTTTGGTTTGAAGTGGTGAACTGTGAGCTGACAATGACCTTTGCATTGTGAATGGCAGCTTGTGTTTCTTAAAAAAAACAGGGAGAGAGAACAAAGAAGCTGTTTGTTTGTGGGGCCAGACCTGGAAGTTAATTGCAGGTTGGTTCTTGATCAAAAGATTCTACCAGTTTCCTCATTTCCCCTTCCCCCCACCTTACCCCAGTTCCAACCTTCCAGCTCAGCACTGTCCTCATGACCTGTCCTACCAGCCAATCTCCCTTCCCCCTATCCGCTCCACCCTCCTCTCTGACCTATCACCTCCATTCCCACTCCCATCCACCCATTGTACTCTTTGCTACCTTCCCCCACCCTCCTCTCTGACCTATCACCTTCATCCCCAACCCCATTCACCTATTGACCTGTTTGCTACCTTTGCCCCAGCTCCCCCCCCCACCACCAATTATCTCTCCACCTTGGAGGCTCCCTGCCTTTATTCCTGATGAAAGGCTTTTGCCCGAAACATCGATTTTCCTGCTCCTCGGATGCTGCCTGACCTGCTGTGCTTTTCCAGCACCACTCTAATCCAAAGGGTTCTACACACACTTGATGCTTGCAAAGAAAATTATATATAAACAGACAGCAATGTTTGGTCATAAATGAGGTCAGTACTTAAGATTTGGTTCCAGCAAGTCTTAAAGCGACCTTTTGCTCAAGCAGATGGCAGATGTTGATGGTAACTGGAACCTTATGGGGAGATGGTTAGTTTGACAGGGTGAGGCCAGTGTTTGAATTGTGTTTTGTGTGAGAAGGAGTTGAAAGCTGCCAACTTCCCATTTTCAGCTGTTGGAAGTTCAGTGAATAGAAACGAAGTTACATATACCACTGGCTTCATCTGAATGAACTCTGATTGCAATCTTCAGAAAATCAGCCGAGGAACAATCTGTGGAAAAATGCATTGTGCAAATCACTGAAATAATCTGGCAGTTTTAAAAATTTTATTTAAACTTAATTGTGTTTTTTAGATGACTGTCTCAGATTCCTTACAATGTGGAAACATGCCCTTCGGCCCAACAAGTCCACACCGACCCTCCGAAGAGCAACCCACCCAGACCCATTTCCCTACGTTCACCCCTGACTAATGCACCTAACATTACGGGCAATTTAGCATGGTCAATTCAGCTAACCTGCACATCTGTGGACTATGGGAGGAAACCGGAGGAAACCTAAGCAGAGAGAGAGCCAAGCAGGCTAAGATAAAAGGTAGGGAGGAGGGACTAGGGGGAGGGGCGATGGAGGTGGGATAGGTGGAAGGAGGTCAAGGTGAGGGTGATAGGCCGGAGTGGGGTGGGGGGCAGAGAGGTCAGGAAGAGGATTGCAGGTTAGGAGGGCGGTGCTGAGTTGAGGGAACCAACTGAGACAAGGTGGGGGGAGGGGAAATGAGGAAACTGGAGAAATCTGAATTCATACCTTGTGGTTGGAGGGTTCCCAGGCGGAAGATGAGGCGCTCCTCCTCCAGCCGTCGTGTAGTTGTGTTCTGCCGGTGGAGGAGTCCAAGGACCTGCATGTCCTCGGTGGAGTGGGAGGGAGAGTTAAAGTGTTGAGCCACGGGTGATTGGGTTGGTTGGTTCGGGCGGCCCGGAGGTGTTCTCTGAAGCGTTCCGCAAGTAAGCGGCCTGTCTCACCAATATAGAGGAGGCCACATCGGGTGCAGCGGATGCAATAGATGATGTGTGTGGAGGTACAGGTGAACTTGTGGCGGATATGGAAGGATCCCTTGGGACCTTGGAGGGAAGTGAGTGTGGAGGTGTGGGCGCAAGTTTTACATTTCCTGCGGTTGCAGGGGAAGGTGCCGGGGGTGGAGGTTGGGTTGGTGGGGGGTGTGGATCTGACGAGGGAGTCACGAAGGGAGTGGTCCTTGCGGAACGCTGATAGGGGAGGGGAGGGAAATATATCCTTGGTGGTGGGGTCCGTTTGGAGTTGGCGGAAATGGCGGCGGATGATACGTTGTATGCGGAGGTTGGTGGGGTGGTAGGTGAGAACCAGTGGGGTTCTGTCTTGGTGGCGGTTGGAGGAGGGGGCTCAAGGGCGGAGGAGCGGGAAGTGGAGGAGATGCGGTGGAGGGCATCGTCGATCACGTCTGGGGGGAATCTGCGGTCCTTGAAGAAGGAGGCCATCTGGGCTGTGCGGTGTGCACAGCCCAGATGGCCTCCTTCTTCAAGGACCGCAGATTCCCCCCAGACGTGATCGACGATGCCCTCCACCGCATCTCCTCCACTTCCCGCTCCTCCGCCCTTGAGCCCCCTCCTCCAACCGCTACCAAGACAGAACCCCACTGGTTCTCACCTACCACCCCACCAACCTCCGCATACAACGTATCATCCGTCGCCATTTCCGCCAACTCCAAACGGACCCCACCACCAAGGATATATTTCCCTCCCCTATCAGCGTTCCGCAAGGACCACTCCCTTCGTGACTCCCTCGTCAGATCCACACCCCCCACCAACCCAACCTCCACCCCCGGCACCTTCCCCTGCAACCGCAGGAAATGTAAAACTTGCGCCCACACCTCCACACTCACTTCCCTCCAAGGTCCCAAGGGATCCTTCCATATCCGCCACAAGTTCACCTGTACCTCCACACACATCATCTATTGCATCCGCTGCACCCGATGTGGCCTCCTCTATATTGGTGAGACAGGCCGCTTACTTGCGGAACGCTTCAGAGAACACCTCCGGGCCGCCCGAACCAACCAACCCAATCACCCCGTGGCTCAACACTTTAACTCTCCCTCCCACTCCACCGAGGACATGCAGGTCCTTGGACTCCTCCACCGGCAGAACACAACTACACGACGGCTGGAGGAGGAGCGCCTCATCTTCCGCCTGGGAACCCTCCAACCACAAGGTATGAATTCAGATTTCTCCAGCTTCCTCATTTCCCCTCCTCCCACCTTGTCTCAGTCGGTTCCCTCAACTCAGCACCGCCCTCCTAACCTGCAATCCTCTTCCTGACCTCTCCGCCCCCACCCCACTCCGGCCTATCACCCTCACCTTGACCTCCTTCCACCTATCCCACCTCCATCGCCCCTCCCCCTAGTCCCTCCTCCCTACCTTTTATCTTAGCCTGCTTGGCTCTCTCTCTCTTATTCCTGATGAAGGGCTTATGCTCGAAACGTCGAATTCTCTATTCCTGAGATGCTGCCTGGCCTGCTGTGCTTTGACCAGCAACACATTTGCAGCTGTGATCTCCAGCATCTGCAGACCTCATTTTTTACTCGAAACCTAAGCAGATACAGGGAGAATGTGCAAACTCCACACAGACAGTTGCCCAAGGCGGGAATTGAACATGGGTCCCTGGTGCAGTGAGGTAACAGTGCTAACCATTGAGCCACCATGCCATCTTTTGTGTGAATAAGGCTTTTGGGTAAATTATAGCTATCAATTTGATTACACTTTTTGATTTTGCTCTGCTCAAATTACTGTAATGTTAGTAAATTGCTAAGTCTTTTGTTTTAGCTACAAATTGTTGTCTACATTTGGTAATATACAGGATTTAGGATTGTTTCTTCAAGAAGTGTAGTTAGGAACCACTGGGGTTAATTTTGAGGGTCTGTTAAGGTTTTAACTTTGCTCTGTTGCTCATTTGGTTCGACTGCGTATTGCAAAAGTATCTCTAATCCAAGATTAAATTAAAAGGTGAGTAGCACAAATGAGGGTTGTAACTCCTTGGATTTGGAAGGTTAAAGGGTGATTTAGTTAAAATTTTCAAGTTATTGAGGGGAACAGATAGGGTAGATAGAATCTATTTCAGTCGGCTGGTGAGTCTAGAACTGTGGGAATAGTGTAAACGTTAGGTCCATCAGGAGTGAAGTTAGGAGAAGCTTCTCGACACAAGGGTCCCTCGAACGTTTGCCCTTCAACAATGAAGTATTGGATTAGTTGTGAATTATAAACTGAAATTGATAAGATTTTTGTTAACCAAAGTTGATAAAGGGTGTGGAGCAAAGGTGAGTGGTTCCGCCAATTTGTGGCAGAAGCCCTACCTATAGTAACACATTGTGTGTTATATACCAAAGTGTAGCTATATGCCAGATATTAAAATGGAGTTTTAAGTACAAAGGCATAATGGGATTTAACTGCATTCCTGGGAACAGTCAGTACCGGGCAGCTAGAAGAGGCCTCTGTCTAATCAGCAGTGGGAGTGCTTTCTGGAATGTCACTGAATAAGATGTATAGTGAAGGCCCAAGGATAGTTGATAAAGGGGTCTGGTCAATATCATGAGGGTGTAGGATGACTTAAAGCTGATCACACAGTCACATGACAAACCAGTTTGAATGTGTATGGAATTGAACTTGATGTACGATTGGTTTGTACCAGCCAAGATGAGCTGAAATAAAATGTATACAAGGAATATATTTTACTGTTGTTTAGTTGAGAAGTTGCCTGGATTTCCTTGCAGCTTACTCCCATTGCTGTAAAATAAACCTTTGACCATTTGGAAACAGACATGGGTGTTGAGTAATTCTTTGATATTTTGATTTCCCGTTTCAGTGGGTATACAGGATTATGTTGCAGATCAGTATATTTTGATATGATTAAATGGATAAAGATGTGAAGAGAATGTATTAAGAAGTGCATATGCAATGCCAAGGCATGCAAAGAGCAAGTGCTGGAAAATGGGATTAGAATATACAGTAGAACCTTAATTATCCGAAAGTCAATTATCTGAATTTTGGATTACCTGAACAAGATCTCAAGGTCCCGTAAAAATGGCATTCAGCAACTCAGCATTCAGTTATCAGTTAAACGGCATTATGGTTCACATTGCTAGATGACCGACACTCAAATGACTGATTGTTTACAATAAATCAATTATCGTTATACGGCATTATGGCATGCAATGCCAGATAACTGAGAAATGTTCGGATAACTGACACTCATAAATTTCTGTGCGTTTCCGGTTTTCCGAACGATCAGTTATCTGAACAAAATACTCCCTGTCTCGTTCGGACAACCAAGGTTTTAATGTAGTTAGGACCTTGTATATGACTGGTACAGAGTTGAAGGGCTGAAGGCCCTTCATCTTGCTGTGGACTTCTATAACTCTATATAACTAGGAACAGATTTAGATAATTCAATAGAATTCAGGGATAATTACGAGGTTGCAATTTAGGAATAAAAATCAGAAAATTTAATTAAGTGTTGGTTTTCAAGATTCTCTTCTGAAAAGCAGAGGAAGTTAAAGTTTTCATCCAGAAAACTTTTCTGCTACATATATACTGACTAAGAGCAAATGCCTTCAGACCAGGAGTCGGTCATTCGGCTCCTCAAGCCAGCTCCTTCATTCGATGAAATCATAGCTTATCTTCTTGTGGCCTCGACTCCAATTCCTCCTTCTCCCTGATAACCTTTGACTGACTTGTTACCGCTGCCTTAAATATATTTGGAGGAACTTCCTTCACCGCTCTCTGGAGAAGGGAGTTCCACAGTCTCATAACCCTCCGAGGGAAAACTCTTTTCTTCAACGACATCCTAAGTGAAAGACCACTTATTTTTCATTCGTGTTGTCTAATTTTGGTCTGTCCTACAAGGGAAAACATACTATTAGCGCCCACCTTTGAGAAGTCTTCTCAGGATCTTGTATGTGTAAGAGATCATACACTTTATAATGCTAAGAATTTTTGTTTCTGCTTTATTCCCTTAGGGTGTGGGTGTCATTGGCAAGGCCAGCATTTATTATCCATCCCTGATTGCCCTTGATCTGATTGACTTGCTTGGCCATTTCAGTGCATCACATCACTGTGGCCCTGGAACCATACATCAGTCAGACTGGGTAAGGACGGCAGACTTATTTGCTAAAGCTCTCAGTGAACTGGAAAGAGTTTCTGGATCAGTGGTGCTGGAAGAGCACAGCAGTTGAGGCAGCATCCAAAGTGCAGCAAAATCGACGTTTCGGGCAAAAAGAAGGGCTTTTGCCCGAAACGTCGATTTCGCTGCACTTTGGATTGTGCCTGAACTGCTGTGCTCTTCCAGCACCACTGATCCAGAATCTGGTTTCCAGCATCTGCAGTCATTGTTTTTACCCTGGAAAGAGTTTCTGACAGCCAGTTGTAGTCTCATGGCGCCATAAGTGAGTCTTGCATCATATTCCAGATCTTTATTCACTGAATTTAAGTTCCACCAATTGCGGGATTTTAATCCATATCCTAGAGTATGATATGGAGTTACTGGTGTTGGACTGGGGTAGCCAAATTCAGAAGTCACACGACACCAGGTTAGAATCCAACAGGTTTATTTAAAATCACAAGCTTTTGGAGCGCTGCTCCTTTGTCAGATGATTGTCACCTGTTTGACTGTAACCTGATGTTGTGTGACTTCTGACCATATCCTGGAGTATTACTCAGGCACAGGATTTCTCGTCCAGTGACATTTACATACACCCCGTTTCCTTCAACAGTAGAATTTTGTGAATTGGAATTTGTAAAATGATAACCTCTACTAAGACTTTTGATGAGAATGAAATATCTGTTTAGTGATTATTTAACATACTTGACCGATCAATATACTAATACATTTGAAGTCACACTAATCAACATTGGAATATTTTTAAGATTATATTTTAAGGTGCAGTACACACTAAAGTAATGATGATGACCATGTACGTTGAAAAAATCATGCTGGAATACCTTTTAGCTTAAGGAATGTTTAAAATAACAATAAAAGACGTTAATGTCTCCTTGTGATGTGAAACATGTCCAGTTTGACTGTGACCTGGTAACCCTGAGAAAGGAATGTTTGAAGCTGGTATAGAGTTAGAACCAGATATCAAAAATGTCTGATGAGCCATTATCAATTCAGCAGAATGATCAATCGCAAAGATGGAAGCATGGGAGGAAAAGAGATTCTATGTAAATGTAACCTGTGATTGATCTAATAGAGAAAAAAATCTTTCCCTGTATAATGAAAAAAAATTTTAAGAATAAGGTATATTTATAAAATGAAGAAATGAATGAACAGAAATTATAGTAAGGCAAGCAATCTCTTTCAAGACAAATGCTCATAGCTTCATGATGAGAGAATTCTCAACAATTGAGAATTACTTGGAATAATAGTGAGTGAAGTGTAACCTCATCAGGATAATGTTAAAAGGATGAACTTACATTGGGACGTGACACCCACATTGATGACTTAATGAAGAACATCACTGTTGAAAGTTCAACAGTAATACCATCACCAATATTTTTTGTGATGAAAAGGCCTAATGCAGAGTGTTCTTAATTGAGGAGGGATGGCTTGATGACCAGGTGGCATGCTACTTGGAGAAATTTAAGGCAACATGTTATTTTGGATTTTGATTGGTATGTAAGATATTTTATTGCAAGACTATAGATTTGAACTTCTCAATTCTAGGTTGGAAATGAGATTATGTTTCTGTCTTTTAGTCATCTTTCACGTGGGGGTTGTTTAGCTCACTTGGGATGATGCTAACAGTGTAGGCTGGCTAGGTTACCATGAAGGACTCGCCTTCTCAACCTCTCCTGACGTGTGGTGACCCTCAGGTTAAACTACCACCAGTTGTCTCTCTCTAATGAGAGAGTAAACCAATGGTGAGGGAAGACTATGGTGACTTCACTTATTTTTAATATTGCAATGTAATTTAAATTTAAAGTGTATTGTGTATTCAGCTCTTTAGTAAACTTGAATTTGCCTCAAGTCGTGTTCTGTGTACTCTTAAATGGGGAGGCAGACTATTAAAGTGCCATTCCTGGGACCCTTGTAAATCTGGATGCCTATAACCTAATTGATGCTTATTCATGAAGGTCCCTCGATGTAGATTCAATGCTTTGCTAGATTATTTCCCGGCACAAGAGATAGATCAGTTCGTCAGTTCAAAGTAAGAGAATTGGCTTGGCCAAACCCAAGTGACATTAATAACCAGAGAAATTATCCCCATTAAGGGTTAAAATGTAAAACATTTCGGGTTAAGAGGGAGTTTGGTTCAAGTTTTTGAAACATTATAGGGTAATAAAGGTCTTGTGGCACAATGGTAATGCCAATACTTTTGGTCTAGGAGGCTTGGTGTCATCCCATTCAAAGCAAAACTCTCAGAGACACAGTAAAGTTTTATCTCCTTCATCTTTATTCCGGGCCCTGGAGGGAGAGAGAACGATTGCCCATATGCACAGAACCATGAGTTCCTGGTCTTCTCTAGAACAGCAGTTTCTCAATGAATTATATAGTCATTTAACAGGGAGGAGCATTCAGGTAAAGCAACCTACATATTGATTGGATGACCGTTACAATCAGTGAGTGTCAATAGTAAAGAATAAGCCATCTGTTGTTATGCAGTGAATAACTGGCTTCACATAATGAATACCTTTCACCTTTTTAACCCATTACCCTTGCCTCCAGCACCCCATTGTTAAGTATAAGTTTTTTATCTGATCTGAGTCTTGTTCAGCTGAACCTATTGTTTCACAAAACTCAGAACTTAACTCTTTGCCTACCCGCTTATACCCTATTCACATTCTCATTCCCTCCTTTTATCGTTTCATGAAAACCACTGAGATGACACGACCAACTTTTATAAGACTCTGACCGCCAGTATTTAAGCAAGCTATTGACACACAGCACACAATGATTATATCAACAAAAATTACTAGTCCGGTACAGTAATTAGAATTTGAAGAATCCTTCCATGTGAAAAAAAAATTACCAGTAAAATTCTTAAATGCACAGTCCTTAGTGACCACTTCATCCCATCCAAGTTGAGTGGAAACAAGCCAGTTCTCCAAAATCTCCTTCAACAAAGTCCAACCTGAAAACAAAATTCAGTTCTTTTTTTGCATCACTCCTTGGGGAAATCTGAATTCTTGGATAAGGGCAGTTAAATACCTAACAAAGCTGATGAGACTTCCGCCCTTCCGGAGATGCTTCAGATTGCGTATACCAGCGCATCTGAGTGTGCGGCTGCAGCTGCAGGCCAGGTGAACACAGCATTATTTGCTGCTTCTGCTCCCGCTCTGCTGTTTAAATGTGACAAAGCCAACTGACTGTTGTGAGGTTAGCTTGATCAGTGAACCTTCATATCCCTTAAATGATCAAAGGACCAGGTAAAGCTCACATGGTTTAATGTCCATAGGAAGGCCACTGACAAAAAGTGTACTGACCTCCTCTTCACTGTTGTTAGCTTCTTCCCTTTACATGCTCATGACTGGGGAGCTAATTGAATCCGTTGGATTAGGCTATGGGGGGGGGGGGTGGGTGGGTGGTGGTACGAAGGCGTGCTTTACCTGTGAATGGAGAAACTCTGGAGACAATGTTAGCTGCTGAAAGTATTTTTGCATTTCTTCTCTCATTCCTTCTTTGCCAAGGTGGTTAT
This sequence comes from Hemiscyllium ocellatum, assembly GCF_020745735.1. Classification (NCBI taxonomy): domain Eukaryota; kingdom Metazoa; phylum Chordata; class Chondrichthyes; order Orectolobiformes; family Hemiscylliidae; genus Hemiscyllium; species Hemiscyllium ocellatum. The sequence goes on along the minus strand of NC_083426.1, from coordinate 15,299,019 downwards.
CAGTATAAAGGTTGTCACACATTTAACTACACTAACTTGTCTCTGCCTATTTCAACATTCTTTGAATTCTTGAAGTCTGGTATCTGTTCACTATTTATGACATTATTAAGTTTTATACAATCCATAAACTTCTAAATTGTACTGTCTAAACAATTCAGTCAATTATAAACAACAATCAATGGTCCTAAAATCAAACTCTCGGGTACCCCGTTCAGGTTATTCAAAAATTATTTTTCTTTAACAAATTGATACTTGGCTAATGTGAAAGTCATAGAGCCATGCTGACCAGGTATCCTAACCCAGTCTAGTCCCACCTGCCAGCACCTGACCCATATCCTCCAAACCCTTCCTATTCATGTACCCATCTAGATACCTTTTCAATGTTGCAATTGTATTAGCCTCCACCACTTCCTCTGGCAGCTCATTCCATACCCGTACCACCTTCTGAGTGAAAAAGTTGCACATTAGGTCTCTTCTATATCTTTCCCCTCTCACCCTAAACCTATGCCCTCTATTTCTGGACTCCCCCACCCTAGGGAAAAGACTTTGTTTATTCATCCTATCCACGCCCCTCATGATTTTATAAACCTCTATAAGGTCACTCCTCAGCCTCCGACGCTCCAGGGAAAACTGCCCTAGCCTATTCAATGTCTCCCTATAGCTCAAATTCTCCAACCCTGGCAACATCTTTGTAAATCTTTTCTGAACCCTTTCAAGTTTCACAACATCCTTCTGATAGAAAGGAGACCAAAATTGCATGCAGTATTCCAAAAGTGGCCGAACCAATGTCCTGTACAGCTGCAACATGACCTCCCAACTCCTGGACTCAATACACTGATCGATAAAGGAAAGCATACCAAACGCCTTCTTCACTATCCTATCTACCTGTGCCTCCATTTTTAAGGAGCTATGAACCTGCACTCCAAGCTGTCAGGAAAAATATTTCAAAAGTCTGGAACAGCAAGAAAGCAACAAAATGTTCCTGTGCTTTAGCAACTGAAGAGGCAGTTTCAGTTCAGATTTAAATCTCAAATATTCATGGGAAATAAATGCTGAATATTTTAAAATATGTTCTCTAAATAAAACTCCAATAAAACAGAAGTACAGTGACAACTTTGGTAGAGATCAACATTCTTTGAATTTGCAATATGAAGGGGGCCAATGAGATCTTAACAATAATTAACAGAACTGATACAGTTCAGCCTCAAGTTCTAATATTCTGTTGAATCTTAACAAAACATCAAACTAAAAATACACTTTTCTTTTTGTGAACTTCCTGCATTAAAAACACAGCAGCGGCAAAGATATTTTAATACAATACTCTCATCTGGCTAAAGCATGACCACTGACCAACTGTTTTTTTAAAAACAGGCAGTGTAGAATTTCAAACACATCAGGGGCTCAAGGCACTCAATCAATTTGTTTTAAGTTTGATCATTTTAAAAAGGGCATAATGTTGTACAATTTCAATGTAAAAACAAAATCGGCCCTATTACATAGCCCACAAACACATTGAATTGAGATCCTGATTCAAAAAAGGCAAAACAGTTACTTAAAAGGATTTTCTGAACCAGTATTTTAACAAACCAAAAGCTTTTGACATCAAATACTCTCAGCATAGCACAACTTATATTGAAACATTCCTTTTTCAACCCATATTAGTACAACCTTAATTTCAGCGTTTCTCGTTTTGTTTTGCATCCTCTCACTGAAATTACACTGATAAAAAGAGAAAGCCCTCACAGCGGACCACGTGGCACCGCAGTCCAAGCCACTTTCTTCCCCCTGAACAAAGACTTGCAGAGCCTCAAATTTCACCACAAGGGGACTTTAACTCCTTTCTCACTTTACTCCTCATGGGGGCTCGAATCCCATTTAATCACAGAACCCGAATCCCAGTTAATCACAGAACCCGAATCCCACTTAATTACAGAACCCGAATCTGCCCGTCTTGAGACACTGATGTTCCAGGCGGCCACTGACACTGATTGTAACTATCCATTTGGATCCTGCTGTCTATGCCAATATTGTCATCCTGTTCCCCCCCTGCCTCAGTCAAAGCAAAATGCTCAGAGATACAGTGTAGATTTACCTCCTTCATTTTTATTCCGGGCCCTGGAGGGAGAGAGAACGATCACCCATGTGCACAGAGGCATGAGTTCACAGTCTTGTCTGGAACAGCAGTTTCTTAATAAATTATATCGTCATTTTACAGGGAGGAGCATCCAGATAAGACAACCTACATATTGATTGGGTGACCTTCACAATCAGTGAGTGTCAGTAGTAAAGATTAAGCCATCTGCTGTTACACAGTGAATAATTGGCTTCACATAATGAATACCTTTCACCTTGTTACCCCATTACCCTTGCCTCCAACACCCCATTGTTAAGTATAAGTTTTTAATCTGATCTGAGTCATGCTCAGCTGAACTTCTTGTTTCACAAAACTCAGAACTTAACTCTTTCCCTACCTGCTTGTATCCTATACACATTCTCATTGGGTTCAAGTCCCACGTACCTCAAATGAAGGTCATACCCTTTTGGGCCATGTTGTGGTGCAGTGGTAGTGTGGACAGGATGGTCTAAGGTTAAGTCCCGTCCCTTCCAGAGGTGTGCAATAATGTCTCTGAACAGGTTGTTTAGAAAAATAGGTTGTAAAAAGATTTGGAGAGATTACATTGGGGAGTCTAGGACTAGGACCTGTAGTCTAAAGGCCCTACGAATGACTGAGGAAAAGCTTGAGGTAAAGAGTGATGGGAGTTTCAGCAAATGGCTCTCTGTTGGGTTAACTGTAACTTTTAAAATTCAGATTGATAAGGTTTTTGTTAGCCATTGTTAATAAAGCAGGTTATGTGGAGTTGGTTGCAGATGAATGAGTGGACATCAGCTTGAGGAGCCCAATGGCCTGCTCCTGTTCCTAAACCCCAGCACCATCCTGGGAGTGAATAGTTGTTTCGTTAGGTGACCAGAGTTCAACAGTCCTTCATTCATGGTTAATCCACTTTCAAAAGGATTACTGTTAGTCAAAGGTGAAAGGTGGATATGTCCCAGCATGCTGCAGTGCTCCAGTGAGTCACTGCACAAACTGGAGAATCAACATCTCATCATCAGACTCGGCTTTACAGCCTTCTGGACTTAATATTGAATTCAACACCTTCAGATTGTTTACTCACTCCCATTTCTTCCCTTTGTTTTAGGTTTACTTATTGCATTCCCTGTCACCATGTCCTGTCTCTCTTCTCCTCCCACTCTAGTGGGACTATCTGTTCTTTCGAGTCTGACAGTCAGACACAACGTTGTTATGCCATTCCCACATTCTGATCATTTAATCTGCACTATCTTTCTTCCCCAGCACTCCACACCTCTCCCTCCCCCCGCCACTATTGCATAAATGCTGCCCCCTCCACACTTCACATCAGCTTTGCTGAAAGAGTCATCTAGACTCAAAACGTTGACTTGCTCTCTCTCCATGGATGCTGCCTGACCTGCTGTGATCTCCAGCATTTGTTGTTTTCAGATGCTTGTTTAGCTTCGTGCAGCCAACAGCCACCGTGCTTTCTGTTGAACTGCAGCCAAGAAATAAGGAAATTTTCGATTCAGTTACAGTTGTGAGTTAATTGGTGTCAACTAAGGCAACAGTTCAGATTTTCCATTTGAAGCATGTACCAGGATTCCTGCTCTTGATTCTTGTTTCATTATCCTTTAATAGAGACATGGAGAGCACGAGGAAGGAGGTTATGTTAAACCTGTAGAAGATGTGGAGGTGCTGGTGTTGGGCTGGAGTGGACAAAGTTAAAAATCTTTCCACTTGAAGAAAACACTTGTTCAGCCTCCCGTTTGGAATATTGTATGTAGTAATGTGTGCAACATCTTAGAAAATATATGAAGTCATTAGGGGAAGTGCAGAAAGGATTCACAAGAATAGTCCCCGGGATGTGAAACTTCAGCTATTCAGCTCGATCAGAGAAGATGGGACTGTGCTGTGTAATGTACTCTGATGAAGACTGACCAGAATCGAAAGGTTAAGTCTGCTTTCTTTGCACAAGTGCTGCCAGGTGTTGAAGTCTTTTATTGATCTAAAACAAGATGCAGACAGATGATTTCTTTGTCCAAACCAATCATTATTTTTCTTGCATGTAAGGGGAGAGAACCTATTCACGTTATATTTCATCAACTGATTCAAAGTACGGTCTTTTTATAATAGGAACAGGGGAAAATCCCTTAGTGAATATTCAGCAAAGCAGTAAGTACAAAATTGCGATAACGGGACTGACCGATAGGAAGTGAATACTGGTGCAATTCACTGGGACTGTCTGTTCTTCCCCAGGCCATCTGCTTTCCCATGGATCCTGGCCAAAAGATGTCTGCTTGTTTAAGCTGCAGGTTTCTGCTTACTAGCTATTAGCAAGACTAAATTAAACTCTCAAGTGACCCTCTCCTTCATGCTGGCTTCCAAAACATTTTATTCTTCCACACAGACCTGCTGAGTTTCTCAAGCAATTTCTACTTTGTTTGGAGAAAGTGGGATAGTTATTCTTGGATAACAGAAGATCAAATGGCGATTTGATACAGGTAAGCAGCACCTTGTGGGAGCTGGACAAAATAACTAGGGAGAAACTGTTCTCACTGGTCGAAGGATTGAGGTCGAGCAAACAAAAATTTGCAATAGAAACAAGGGGTTCCTGAGGAAACAGCTTTCCACGCAGTGAGTGGTCATGTTCTGGAATGCACTGACTGTGGGTGTAGTAGAGATAAGTTCAGTCAAGGCATTCCAAGGGGAATCGGATCATGAACTGGAATGGAAGAATGCCCGGAGTTAGAGCAAAAGGAAGGAGGCTGACCAGAGGTGCACTGCTCATTCAGTGAGTTAATTCAGTTACGATGGGCTGAACAACTCTGTGAAGTGAAAAGTATGGGTAAGGGGATGTCAGATAAAGGCAAGATCTGACTCCGCTTTACTCAAAGAAAAACAGGTTTCCAAACACTTAATTTTTGCTCTCTGAGAATACAAAGCCAATTTGCATTGATATAGCACCTTTAACTTAGTAGGATATTGTCAGATACTGGGTCTGTGATTGGCTGAGGGGGACACGGTGGAGACAAGGGACAGGGTGGATGGAGCAGCCATACCAATGCCAAAATTCAGCTTCCCACTAAATGTGGCGAAAGTGAGGACTGCAGATGCTGGAGATTATAGAGTCAAGATTAGAGTGGTGCTGGAAAACCACAGCAGGTCAGGGAGCATCCGAGGAGCAGGAAAATCAATGTTTTGGGCAGGAGCCCTTCATCAGGAAGAGTGATGAAGGGCTGATAGTCATAGAGTCATAGAGATGTACAGCGTGGAAACAGACCCTTTGGTCCAACCCGTCCATGCCGACCAGATATCCCAACCCAATCTAGTCCCACCTGCCAACACCTGGCCCATATCCCTCATGAAGGACGCCTGCTCGAAACGCGATTTTCCTTCTCAGATGCGGCCTGACCTGCTGTGCCTTTCCAGCACTTCTCTAATCTTGACTTCCCACCAAATGTTCTGATTCTCCTAAATCTTTTAAATGTGTAGCGCAGTAACCAGTTGCGAGATCAGTGAATGTCCATCCAAATCATCTGGTGAAGTGGGAGGGTGGGAGCGAGCGCCTCGGTTTAATCTGATTTACAGTGCCTCCCAACAACGTTGCCCTTCCTCAGTGTGGCAAGACACATGAACTTATCCCTTTGTATTGTGCTTGAACCTACAATCTTTGACCAGATTCTTACCTTCGGGAGTCAAGCTAACAACCTGGGCAGAAAGCTGGAGATTATAGGCAGATAGGATTCCACAATGAATCAGAGGTTTGTGGCTGTGATGCCTTTTCCTTTTGAAGGATAATAAATGGGTGTTCCTGCAGGATTCAGCCAATGCTCCTTGAGGCCAAATGTGGTGGACACTTTGACCATGCCCTTAACTGACAGAAGCCACTCTGTATGAACTGCTTCAGTGCGAACTCTTTTTAAGTTGTTTGTTTCATGCACTGAGTCTGCAGTTACTCATTCACAGCAAAGGGAATGTGTGATTACAGCTACAACCAGGAAAATCAGTGCTTATATTTTACAGTGTGGGCAGAAGGCTGTAGATGTCAGGCAGATAGGATTTCACAATAAATCCTATTGTGATGATTCTATTGTGATGACACCATCATTCTGTGATGCTAGCGGGATTGATGATAGAATTGTATGCACCAGCCACGATGTAGGGTGCACACCACGAGACGTTGTTCGAACCAGACAGGTAGTTCTTCGATAATGCGATGGCTGCGTCCTTGTGCAAACCAACATTATAGAAAAATCACGCTGCTTAAAGTGTTGGCGATGTAATCATGTTGCAGCCAACACATGTTTTAAAAGTTCATGCTTTAGAAACAGTGTCCCCAATTCATCAATCGCGTTACAGTGAATTGGCGTTAACGACACACGTGGACGGCACGGTTGCGCAGTGGTTAGCACTGCTGCCTCACAGTGCTAGAGACCCGGGTTCAATTCCCACCTCAGGCGACTGACTGTGTGGAGTTTGCACGTTCTCCCCGTGTCTGCGTGGATTTCCTCCGGGTACTCCGGTTTCCTCCCACAGTCCAAAGATGTGCGGGTCAGGTGAATTGGCCATGCTAAATTGCCCGTAGTGTTAGGTAAGGGGTAAATGTAGGGGTATGAGTGGGTTGCGCTTCGGCGGGTCGGCGTGGACTTGTTGGGCCGAAGGGCCTGTTTCCACACTGTAAGTAATCTAATCTAATCTAAAACGTGTTATAGCAGAATGAGCTGCGTTGCAGCAGTGACTGCCATCAGTGGACGTAAAGCGCTCTGAGGTATTTGGCGCTACATAAATGCCAGCTTTTCTTTCCCTGAAAGATAACTTGAAAGTGAAGACCCTGGTCTCTTGTAGCCAGGTTGGCAGCTATCACATTTAGTTTGACTTCCTGATGACCTTTGCAAGGCTACTCTGCTCTTTTCGCTGCTGTTAGTGAAACCCATTAAAGACAATTTATCTCCATGTGCTTTATTATCTGAGGTCGAGGTCCTTAAGCCTCCCACTGTTGAGGCTTTGGGACTTTGTGGTCGATGTGATTAAGCTGCTCAGAGCCTACATCCAGATGCGCTGTGCGGGAGGGTGAAACAATGATACCGAGTGCACGACATCAAATCCTTGATGTCTACCAAGTGAGCTGATTTAAATAATAATTTCATCAGTGCTGCACAGAGTCTGACTGACGCCTCCCGTCTGCACCTCAGTGGGATTGCTCTGATTGAAGTGTTGGCTGCAAGCCGGCTTCCTCCATTGTACAGCTCTGGGTACAACTCCTGTGCATCTTCACCTAGAGTGGTAATTAAACCTGCTGGAAGCACTTGGCGAACAGCAGCGCTTTCATTACCGCTGGTGTCGTCTTGATTTTTCAGGAATAATTTTCCAGTCAGTGCGGCACAAAAAGAAATTGGCAAATCCGGAGATGAAGTAATTCTTTCCCGATATCGAAATGGATCGGAATCTCGATCTTAAAGAGAAGCCTAAAGGCACTCCGGATCCCACATAAATAAAGCAATGAATCAATCTCTCGAGCTCAACAAAGGTAACAGTTTAAGAAAGTTATAAGCTACCTTCTTGCCTGCACTGACTGACTGAGTTTAGTATCTGGAGTGTGAAAGCTGTAACCCAGTGCGCTTGTATAAACACCAGTCCAGTCAACTTGGCAGTAAGCACTGAACGTTTTAATTGAAAAGCTTCCCATTGATCAAGAGACTGGGGCTGTTTACAGTGGAGAACGTTCCACTTAAGTAAAGCTGTGCTTATCGCCCATACCTCCATGAGGAAGCGCAATTAGTGCTCTGTGCAGTGACATAGAATTGCCATTCTTCATCACTGTCAATTAACGGAATGACAGCTGCTTGTCACAAAAATAGCGCTGCCTACATGTACCCATACAAAGTCCAGAATTTTTCTACAAATCTGGGAAATTTTCACATTGGTCCTGTTACAGTACACAGTCTGTAGTGTTGAGATCTAAACTCAATCCATTTTATAACAAAGACCAAGGGTGGGTCAGTTTGCATTGCAGAATGATGCTAGCAGTGTGGGTTCAATTCCCACACTGGCTGAGGTTACCATCAAGGACTCTCCTTCTCAATCTCTCCCCTCGCCTGAGGCGTGGTGACCCTCAGGTTAAATCCCGCCACAGGTCATTTCTTTCGCCTGAGGAAACAATCCTATGCTCCAGTGTGAAAACACCTCATAGTAATGGTTTTGGGGAATCTCAAGGGAAGGGCAATAAAATGCTGGGCAACCAGAAATGCCCACATCTCACAAGTAAACTTAAAAAAAAATCTTTGCTGGTATTACAATCTCACCTTGAGTATACTGGAGAGTGGTAGTGTGGTTATAACAAATGTTATAGATTATGGCCATGGGCCAGGGAGCATTTTGTCATGCGTTCAGATTTCCATGTGTTACATTCTTTGAGTGTATGGCTGCTGCTTTCTTAGTCTTTGCTGGTTTTGACTCAGTGTTTACCTACTGTTTTTCTACCTTCTTGTGGGGCTTTGTCCCAGTCTGAAGTACTCATTTTCTCTTCATTTTTACTGGAGTTCAGTTTGAGTGTCTCTTTGTCTGCCATATCAGTTTGACACCTTATAGAGGCAACAGGGTCAACAGAGGGTTTGAGAGAATCGGATATTTCAGGTAATTGGCGACATGAGGAGAATCTATACCAGGGAGTGAACAGTTAGGATCTGGAATGCTTTATCCAAGAGTATGATGGGGGAAGAGACTTTCAAAAGGAACAGTTTTCAGGCACTGGGGAAGAAAGCAGAGTGTGAGTGGCACGAGATGAATTCATCTGTCAGAGGGCCAGCAGACACACATGGGACAAATGGCCTCCTTCTGTACTGTAATCGTTCAGTCATTTCTCTTTAATGTTTACCTGGGCTTTGCTAGACTGGATGTCAGTCTTGGTCAACAGGACATGCAGGGGCAAAAGATGAATGGGACCGATAATGAATGAGGATTTTGGGAAGATTTCCGGTTCAATTCCATTTCTCAGTTAGGTTACTGACTTTGCAAAATGTTGTACTTAATGCATGCAAGATGGTGGAGAAAATGGTTGGGGGAGAAGGTGGTTTGATGTTGGTAGGTTTGCAAACGTATGGGCTGCCTAAACAATTGGCAAGTTGGAGTCCAACAAAACTCTCTATAACATATTGTAATGTGACTTATACAAGAACATGAAGTAAAGCTCACGCTGACTATTGGCTGTGGTGTAAGGGAAATAAAATGAACAATTTGCATTTACAGAATGCTTTTCAAGATCACCAGTCACTCCAAAGGGGTTTACAACCAATGAGCTACTTTGAAAGTGCTTTCACTGAGGAAACACGGTGCTGGTTTGTGGACAGCAAGCTCCCACACAGGGCAGTGTTATATTGACCTCTCAATATCAGTGCCAGCCAACGTTTCCAGGACTGCTCTTGGTTAGTCGCTTGCATTGTCTGGGCCACACCATCCTCATGCCTGACCCAAAAGAGAGCTCTCCTCTCCATTATGGGCTTCATTATGGCAAACAGTTCTCCAGAAGAAACCCTTCAGAGATGTTTTCACACTGGAGAGGAGCCATCTGCTATGGTGCTGACCATTTGGCATGTCTCTGACAAGCCCAGCTCGAGGCCAAACTGTGGAAAGAGCTGGATCATCCCACCCACTCCCTCTTCAAAAGGGGGAGGCAGTGGTCTCTAGTATTATCAATGGAAGATTGATCCAGGAACCAGGTCATGCTCTCAGTACCTGGCTTTGAATCCCACCATAACAAATCTGGAATTTGTCGAATGATGACCATAAATCCATTGTTGATTGTCAGGAAAACCCCACCTGGATTACAAACGTGCTTTCGGGAAGGAAACTGCCATCCTTATCTGGTCTTGCCTATGTGTGACCCTAGACCCATAGCAATGTGGTTGGCCCTTAACTTCTTGCTGGGTAATCGGGGTTGGGTAATAATTATTGGCCTGCCCAGTGATGCCCTCATCCTGTGAATGAATCATAAAAAAAACAATTGCCCACCTGAGGCGGGGGTGTGGGCACAATGTTCTTCAGTCACCTTTGCACTCACAGCTTCAGAGCTGAAGGAAGCTGTCCTCAACCCTGAGGGACAGACTAAACAGGAGAATACCCAGATAATCACCTTTGGTGACATTGGTTTGTAAGCTGACTAATCTCCCTGCTTTTTTTTGAAACTGTTCTGTGGGATCATCCATTCCACAAGAATGGAGAGGGTCTTGGTTTAACACCTCATCTGAAAGACAGCTCTTCTGGCAGTGCAGCACCCCCTCACTACTGCACGAGCATGTTGATTGGCTCACACCAATCAACCCCACCGCCCTGTGGCCAAACATTTCAACTCCCCCTCCCACTCTGCCGAGGACATGTAGGTCCTGGGCCTCCTCCACCGCACTCCCTCACCACCCGACGCCTCGAGGAAGAACGCCTCAACTTCCGCCTCGGAACACTTCAACTCCAGGGCATCAATGTTGACTTCACCAGTTTCCTCAATTCCCCTCCCCCCACCTTACCCCAGTTCCAACCTGCCAGCTCATAACCTGTCCTACCTGTCAATCTTCCTTCCCACCTATCCGCTCCACCCTCCTCTGCGACCTATCACCTTCATCCCCACCTCCATCCACCTATTGTACTCTTATCTACCTTCTCCCTAGCCCCATCCTCCTCCCATTTATCTCTCCACCCTGGAGGCACCCTGCCTCATTCCTGATGAAGGGCTTTTGCCCGAAACATCGATTTTCCAGCTCCTCGGATGCTGCTTGACCTGCTGTGCTTTTCCAGCACCACTCTAATCTTGTGCTCACGGTCTAGTCGATGACACGCATCCATAACCTACATTATCACTCACACGAGAGTGCTTGCATCTGCATACAGTTAACCTAGCATTTCAGATTATGAAATTGCACGCAATTATTGACAGAAATTTGAGGTTTAACAGTAGATTATTTAAATTTTTTTCTAACATTCTGCTGTTTCTATTTTATTTTAGCCTTCCCCATAAAACCTGATCTGATTTATTTGATATGTATCTAAAGAACTACAGACAATGCCATTACCCAGCGGCGCTATCAGTAAGTACCTACAATGTTGACTGTTCCCTGCCTGATTCGGCAATCTGAGAAACTAGGCAGGATGCCAGGCAAGTAATAAACTCTTGTGAAGAGACATGATCTGCCTTATAATAGGCCTTTCACAGCCTGTTACCAAGGCGTATAGAATTCTGTGATCTTTGTAGGCTGGTGCCTGTTGGTGAAATTAGAAACCAAATATCATTCATTGTAGGTTTTGACATTGATGTGACATGTTCTGTGACAGAAAAGCTCCTGGGCGGACAACATTGGCAGGAATTAAGCTGCAGTTTAAGGGGAATCAATTTGGCTGTTGCTGTGTGGGAGGCTGGGACTGTACACGCTTTCAAATTACACACTCCGGGCTGCACTGTATAATGAAGTCTGTAGTGCTCCCGCCAACACATTGTGTGATTCATCCCTCAGCGTTGCACATGTGCTACAATACATGCATATTAGATAAAGTGGAGCCTAACATTTTGAAATATGCTCCTGTACATGTGTTCCCTATTACAATTTTATACTCAATATACTGGTCGCCTTCAGTTCTCCCAAGGGCCCTATATATATGTGAATGTAGACCCTGAGAGATGTCAGGTAATTTTTCATCCAGGGTTGAAGGCAAATGTTCTGTGAATTCCCTGAAAATATAGCTATAAAATGAAGTCTCACCTTAAAATGGGACTGCACAAAATGGAGTCACGAGTTGAAATGAATGCAGTGAAAGGACTTCGAAGGAAAGACCTCATGATGTCCCAAAGTACTTTGCTAACAGTCACGTGCTTCTGAATAAGAATATTTGAATCAGGAGCAGGAATAGGCCATTCAATAAGTTCAAGGCCTCAAATCCACATTCCTGCCTCCCCCGACTGCTCCCTTTGCTCCCTCAGTTTACATGAATCTATCTCCCCCCTGCTGTCTGTGTGGAGTTTGCACATTCTCACCATGTCTGTATGGGTTTCCTCTGGGTGCTCCAGTTTCCTCTAACAGTCTAAAGATGTGCAGGTTAGCTGGATTGGCTATGGGAAATGCAGGGTTACATTGGGGGGGGTGGGGCGGGGGTGGGGGTCGGTCTGAGTGGGATCCTCTTTGAAGTGTTATCATGGACTTGATGGGCCGATTGGCCTGCTTCCACACGGTAGGGATTCTGTGAGAATGCCATTATTGTTTCACTGGTTTCTTTTTAATATGCTACAAAGATAAAGATGATATCTTTGATGCAGTAAAGTGAGTACATTTTTAATGGTGCCTAACATTAATAATACTTGGAAATATAATGAGATGAAATAATGATTCCAAAAACAAGTTGGCATATCCAGGTAGACCTTGTTGTGCAACTGAGATGGGTAAGCTGCGGTTTGTAGCTGAAAACTGTGAGCTACATCAGCAATTGCTGGTTGTTTTTAATTCACTCATGGGATGGGATGGGATGGGATGGGTTGCTGGCTGGGCCATTGTTTATTCCCGATCCCTCGATGTCCTTGAGAAGGTGGAGGTGAGCTGTCTACTTGAACCAGTTAAGTGCTTTAGGTAAACACACAATGTTACAGTCACCGTTTCTCATGCCTAGCTTGTTGCAGGGTGGTTTGTCCAGTTTAATTTCATTTTTCAGACTATGTAGCAGTTAGAGTCACAGAGGTGTACAGCACTGAAACAGACTCTTTGGTCCAATGTCAAACAGATATCCTAATCTAGTCCCATTTGCCAACACTTGGCCCATATCCCTCCAAACCCTTCCTATTCATATACCCATCCAGATGCCTTTTAAATGTTGCAATTGTATCAGCCTCCACCACATCCTCTAGCAGCTCATTCCGTACACACACTACCCTCTGCCTGAAAAAGTTGTCCCTCAAATTCTTTCCCGTCTCACTCTAAACCTATGCCCTCTCGTTCTGGATCCCCCACCCAGGGCAGACACTTTGTCAATTTATCTTATCCATCCCCCTCATGATTTTATGAACCTTTATAAGGTCACCCCTCAGCCTCTGACTCTCCAGAGAAAACAGCCCCAGCCTTTTCATCCCCTCCCTATAGCTCAAATCCTCCAACCCCGGCAACATCCTTGTAAATCTTTTCTGATCCTTCTGATAGGAAGGAGACCCGAACTGCACAAAATACTTCAAAGTGGCATAACCAATGTCCTGTACAGCTGTAACATGACCTCCCAACTCCTGTACTCAATACTCTGACCAATAAAGAAAAGCATAACAAATGCCTTCTTCACTAGCCTATCCATCTGCGACTCCACTTTCAAGCAGCCATGAACCTGCACTCCAAAGTCTCTTTGTTCAGCAACACTCCCCAGGACCTTACCATTCGGTGTATACGTCCTGCTAAGATTTGCTTTCCCAAAATGCAGCACCTCGCATTTATCTGAATTAAACTTCATCTGCCACTTCTCAGCCCATTGGCCCATCTGGTCGAGATCCTGTTGTGTAACAAAAGCAATGGATCTCAGCTTTGGACGTGCCAATTCCTCTCTCACCGTGGCATTTTGGGAAGAATATTCCACGGTTTTGTTCCTGTATGTGTGAAGCCAGTGCTTCTTAATCTTCTAATCCCCCATCAGCATGGTCTCAGGGTTGTCTGCTTCTTCCTGGAACAAAGGTCTGAACCACCCCCACCCACCACCACCCTCCACCACCCTCCTCTGTTTGGCCGAGCTCATCGTCATCCTCAACAACTTCTCTTTTAACTTTTCTCACTTTCTTTGGATCAAAGGGAGGCCATGGTGACCCACATGGACCCCAGTAACACCTGACTCTTTGTGGGGTTGATTGAACATTCCTTGTTCCAGTCCTACTCCGACCCCCACTTGCACCTCTTTCTCCGATATATTGATGATGTCATCGGTGCTGCTTCCCTCTATAGTCGGGAATTGGAAAAGTTTATCAATTTCACTTCCAATTTCCACCCCGCTCTCATGTTCATCTGGTCCACGTCTGACTCCTTGACATGCCTGTTTCTATTTCTGGCGATAAGTTGGTCCCTAATATCCATTACAAACCCATTGACTCCCACAATTACCTTGACTATACATCCTCACACCCTGCTTTCTCTCAAGACTCTATTCTATTCTCCCAGTTCCTCTGTCTCCATCGTATTTGTTCTGATGATGCCAACTTCGACAAGGGGGTCTCTGAAATGTCCATCTTCTTCCTCAACTGAAAATTCCCCAGCACCGTAGTTGACAGGGTCCTCAGCTGGGTCTGATCTATCTCCTGACCTTTAGCCCTCACCCCTTGTCTTCCCTGCCACAGCAGTGATAGGGTCCCCCTTGTCCTCACCTCCCATTCGACCAGCATCAACATCCAGAGGACCATTAGCAGCTATTACCATCACCTTCAGTGGGATGCTGTCACCAGGCACTTACTCCCCTCCCCTCCCTTGTTAGCCCTCTGCAAGGACCGTTCACTCCAGGACACCCCCGTCCAATCCTCCTTCACTCCCAACACGCTCCCACAGTCCTATGGTACCTTCCCGTGCCCATTTACTTCCTCCCCTCTTGGTCTCCAAGGGCCTTAACCCACCTTCCAGATGAAGCAGCGATTTACCTGCACTTCACTCAACCTAGTCTCCTGTGTGCAGTGCTCACAATGTGTTCCCCTCTACACTGGGGAGTCTGGGTGACTGCTTCACACAACCCCCAAGTTCTGTCCGCAAAAAAGACCCTGAGCTTCCAGTCTCCTGTCACTTTAACACCCCGCCCTGTTCCCTAGCCAACATCTCTGTCTCAGGCTTGCTGCAGTGCTCCAGTGAAGCTCAGTGCAAGCTGGAAGAATAGTAACCAAAAGAGAAAATGCTGGAAAATCTCAGCAGGTCTGGCAGCATCTGTAATGAGAGAAAAGAGCTGATGTTGCGCGTCTAACTGACCCTTTGTCAAAGCTTTGGCAAAAAGTCAGTTAGACTCGAAACATCAGCTCTTTTCTCTCCTTACAGGTGCTGCCAGACCTGCTGAGATTTTCCAGCATTTTCTCGTTTGGTTTCAGATTCCAGCGTCTGCAGTAATTTGCTTTTATCTGGAAGAATAGGATCTCATTTTCCACTCGGAAAACCCTGAAACCTACTGGTCTCAATATTGAATTCAACAGTTTTTAGGCTTGAGCACCGTTCCCCTGCTTTCCCCACCCCCACACACTAGGCCTTGCCATCACATTGTCAGCTAACAATAGGCCCCATTAACAATCATTCATTCTTGTAGGCTGGTCATTATCCACTCCTTTAACTCTTCAAGTGGTTTTCTCTCTCTTTGCGCTCTGCCTCCACCTATTGTTTATTCTCTCCCCTCCCCATCTTCTGCATAAATATCAACCCTTTTCTAGTTACCATCAGTTCTGAGGAAGGGTCACTGGACTTTGATTTCTGTCCCCAGACGCTGCCAGACCTGCTGAGATTTTCCAGCAATTTCTGGTTCTAATTTTCCCTTATCTTCTCACTTGGTTCATACCCTAAAACTGTCCTCCCCCCCCCGCACTCCACCCCCACCTTGATTTCCTGCCACCTGATCCAGAAGAAATAGCTGTCCCCGTGTACCCAGTCTGAATTCCTTCCATATTTCAAACACCTCAATCAGACCACCCTCTCGTGTCTTTCATACACAGAGAAATGTGAGCCAGGTTTGTGCAACTTGCCCTTGGAGTCTGATCGCCCAAACAGTGAGTAAGCTGTGGTCCTCAGTGCACTGTCAGTTTCACAGTGATGCAATTGGGAATACTGCATTCTTTCTGGTTATTTGAGGCCGTGTCCATATATATTTACATCAATCCCTGTGGTCTTTCTCTCACACTCACACTCTCTTTCTCCCTCCTGCAGTCTCATAGCCAGGAGATGGAGTTAGTCTACAGAAGGTGTCTCCAAAGTGACCGTGAAGGACACGCTCAGTCCGGACACAGTAAAAGCCTTCCTCTGGCTCCGGACCAGAGACAACAGGAAAAGCAGCTCACTCACTGTAAAGCCGGCAGTGATGAGAATGGCAAGGAACGGGGACTTGATGTCTGTGAGAAGGGTGTCCAATCAACAATGCCCAGCAACCAACAGGAGCGGGTAACGTTGAAGTGTCGAACTCCGGGCAAAGGGGCGAGGGGTCAGTGATGGGGCTGATGGGCTGGAATGGCAAAATAAAAGACTCTACCCCCAGGTCCACCTGACATATCAAAGAGTTGGTTGTTTAACAGCGGTGTGGACTTCCCCACTGGACAAAGGAAAAGACACAGTTACTCCGCTTAGTTTTGGCTTGCTATTATTTAACGATTCATCCAGTTCCCCTGGGGTGGGGGTGTGGGGGTGGGAGGTCTTAATCTCATGGGAACATGTGAATGCAAGGTCAGACCCTTCCTCTCTCTCCTCGGATGAACACCAGACTTTGGAGAAATCTTGAACAGAGGCTTCTATCAGTATTCCTCAAGGCCGCACCTTATCTAACTGCCTGTACACAAGCAGCTCCATCTGCTTCGATTCCAAACGGCCCATTGTATACATTTCAAAAGACCCGTTGTGTGTTATCTTTATCTAGTTACCTTGGATACCCAGTCATTTCTCTGTATCCACAAGAATTCCATTCCTGAAAACCCCTGCGAATGATGAATTTGGGAGTATAAAAATTAATAACTTATGGTTAGGTTCCTGGACCCCAAGGTTATGACTTTACACCTGTTATTTTTGGGGTTTTTTTTGTTTAAAATAATAATGTTACTGATATTATGTTAATACACATATAGAATACAGTAGAGTCATTGAAGCCAAACTCAAGTCTTGCTGCGCTAGCTGATATAGCACTTTGCAGCTCACCCAACAATTTTACCTTTCCTCAGGTTCATCACCACTTTCTTATGTTTAGACAACTTCGCTTGGGAGCCCTCATGATAACATGATGGGGACACGAGGGCGAGAGCGAGATGCGCAACTTCAATGCGACAAAACTAGAGGAAGGGAGAGGGAGGGAGATGCTGAAAGTACCCAAGTGCAGGTTGGGGGGACAGTAGGGGAGTTCCAAACAAGCGGGCGTAATTTTAAGTTGAGAGAAAGATTTCAAAGAGACCTGAGGGGCAACTTTTTCACACAGAGGGTGGCTTGTATGTGGAATGAGCTGCCAGTGGAAATGGTAGATGCAGGTACGGTTACAATATTTAAAATATGTTTGGACAGATATATGAATAGGAAAGATTCAGAGGGATATGAGCTGAACACAGGCAAAAGGAACTAGTTTCGTTTGGGAAATCTAAATGGGTGAGTTGGATTGAAGGGGTCTGTTTCCATGACATTTCTATTCACTTTTGCGCCTCTCCTGCTGCCCAGATGCTGTCTGACCTGCTGTGCTTTTCTAGCTCCACGTCTGACTGACTGACCTCCAGCATCTGCAGTTCTTACTGTCTCCAAGCCTCCGAAGAGTCAACCCTACCCTACCCCTGTAATCCAGCATTTCCCCATTGCTAACCCAGCTAGCCTGTGCACTATGGGACAATTTACATTGGCCAACCCACCCTTAAAGTTGGCGAGTCTACTACTGCTGCAGGCAGGGCATTCCATGCCCCTACTACTCTCTGTGTAAAGTTTATTTTGGGCGTTGCACTTTCCAAACTGTCACTCTGACTGTGGGATGACGTAAACTACTAAGAATATATATAAAAAAACACTGATAGACAGAAGATGAAAGGAGAACTTGTTTAATACAGCAACTGAGTAATTTTTTTTAGATCAACTACTTACAGTGTGGAAACAGGCCCTTCGGCCCAACAAGTCCACACCGACCCGCAACCCACCCATACATTTACCCCTTCACCTAACACTGCAGGCAATTTAGCATGGCCAATTCACCTGACCTGCACATCTTTGGACTGTGGGAGGAAACCCACGCAGACACAGGGAAAACACGCAAACTCCACACAGTCAGTTGCCTGAGGTAGGAATTGAACCCGGGTCTCTGGCACTGTGAGGCAGCAGTGCTAACCACTGTGCCACCGTGCCACCCACAATTGTCAGCCAAAACTAAATTTATTGACTGATTTACTTTGCTCAGTGCTATTGACTTTTCAGTGACCACGATGGCTGGTTCAAATATGTGTCTCAGTCACTCACTGTATGACCCTCTAACCCTTTGAGAAATTGTTTCTGTTCTTGGTTCTGCTGTTAAATGGGGAAGCACATCACTCTCCTGTAAAGAGGGAAGAGAAATCTCTTTGCTTGGAAGTTAGAACACTGATAGTGGATTATGTAATGGTTAAAACACTATCAAATTTTAATGTGTGCGTGCCTGGGATAGTTCTACAGCAGGATCGTGGCATTTCAGTCCCGTGGAGATTATGAGTTAAAAACTTAACCCTTTCTTTTGTTTTACACTGACAGAAAGATAATTGTGTTGCTAATGATCCCGTGAAGACTGCAAAAGGCAAAGTTCACCAACGGTACGTAAGATGAAATCTTTTTCTGTTGTAAAATTCTGTTGCGTTTTATGGAGCAGCCTTGAGGGCTAGCAGACCAGCAATTAACTCATCTTCCACAGTCCCTGGGAGGAATTGTGTGAGTGTCTGCTCGCTATAGCAATCTTCCTGGGCAGTCAAGGTTGCTGAGAAATGACCCCAGAAATGAGATCTTAGGATGATGAGGAAAAGTTGAACAGGCCGGTGCTCCTGGATCTAAAGAAAAGAAGAGAGGACTCAGGCCAGAAGGATGTAGAAATGTTGTTTCCTGTGGTACGAGAGACTGGAACTAGAGGCTATAAATCTAAGGCAGAAATGAATGAATTACAAACTCAGGAAGAGCCCATTTGCCATGAGGGGAGAGAGTGTGGAATTCACAACCCCAGGGATTATTTGAGGTGAATAGCTTTGAATGCACTTGAGGGGAAGCCGCTTAAGCGTATAAGAGAGATGGGAAAGAAAAGATATTCTGTTTGGTGGTCAAGTATAGGAGGGGGCTGACTGGGAGCACAGACACTGGCCTAGATCTGTTAAACCCAAAGACCTATTTATATGCTGTACAGTCTAAGTCAGCCTCCAACCTCACTGAGGCACAGAAGTGAGTCAGAGCCGATTATATAACTATGGATGTCACTCTCCAAAACTCTGGCAGGATTGGATAAGGCGTCAAGAGTTCAAAAAATAATACACAAAGCAAACCAAAGAAAGCTGATGTGTAAACTAAACATAGAAAATGCTGGAGAAACTCTGGTATCATCTATAGAAATGAAAACAAGGTTAATGTTTTGAGTCCAAAAACAGCACTTTGCGTTTTTATTTCAGATTCCAGCATTTGCTTTAATTTGATGAGTAAAACTTCATAGGTAAATCCACATCATAGTGTGACAAAAGAATGGTGGTGGGGTCAAGAGTTTTCTTGACTGAGATATATTAATTAGTTCCATTGCCCTCCAGTGTTAGGGGAAGTAATGTGATGAGTAGGGCCATACTGTTCTGCTAGGAAGCATTTCTGCACAGAAAGGCTGGTAAATATTTGACCCTGTCTTCTACAAACAGCACTGAATGCTGAATCAGTTGTTAATTCAAATCTGAGAGAGATAAACTTTTGTTAAGTAAAGGTATTAAGGGATACTTACCATAGAGTTGTAGAGTCATAGAGATGTACAGCATCTTATGGAAAGGTCAAACAGGCTGGAGGGGCTGTTCCTATGTTCCTGTTACTAAACTGAGTAATGGTTAGGTCATCAATGGTTTTCAGTTTTGGCCACAAACAAGTCAATGTCAACTGTTCCCAAGCTTCTCTTGAGCGGCTGATCAGTTTTGGCAGAGACCAGGAACAGGATGGGATAGGTGACTTTTCACCAGCTGCTATTGGTTCAGTGATCTTCTGTTTTTAATGCCCTTGGTCACAGGGAGAACAAAGTCCACCTGATTCATGAAAGAAAACATCCCCGTCCCACCGAGAAGACCATCAGATGCGGCAATGATTCTTCACACAAGAGCCAAGAGAGTGCCACAGTGAAACCTCAGTCATTCCAGAATGCCAAGCAAGGTGAGGGGCACTTTCCCTTTCTCTTGGTACTTGTCAAGCCTGGTTCAATTTGCTGACTGTTGTCAGTTCTTCTAGTACACTTTTGTTTCTGGTGGCATCCACTGTAGCATGCACAGCACGAAGCATCCTGCTTGTTTGTTCTACAGATGGTAGTGGGTTCAAATCCCACGCCAGGAGACCTGAGCACAGTCAGGGCTGACACAGCCACTGCAGCAGAATGCTCCCTGGTTGAACGTGCTGCCTTCCGAGTGAGACCTTGTACCGAGGTGGGTTGGATGTAAAAGATCACGTGACAACATTCGGAAAGAAAATGCAAGAGTTATTTCTGATGACCAGGTCGATATTTATCACTCGATCAACATCAGATTAAAAAAAAACCGCATAACCGGATCATTATCATGTTGCTGTTTGTGGGTTCTTGTGAGTAATGGTAAGCAGCATTTCCTTACCACCTGGGGGAGCCTCGGAAGTCAAGGTCACATTTGGCATTCCATTGAAACCTGGCATTCTTGTGTCTATCCCGATGACTGAAAGCTGAAAAGCTTCACCAGGATGCTTTAGCAATACCAAATTTGCAGAGGTGACAGAGCAATTAAACACACCGTGGGCATTTGCAGTTACTGTGTTCTTCACTAAGATTGGCATTCATTCACTCAACCTCTAAATCTGAAATTTCCACCCCCACCCCCCTCCATTGCCCATCCTCACTGTGAGCTGTAGCTTAATATAGTTTCACCTTTGTGTTATTTATGGATTTGTTCCATCCTGCCTCAAAGGTTTTTTAGCAACTCTGAGCCAATACTCTACCAAATCTGGTCGTAACTCCGTATCCCAATCCATTTTTCCTCCACTGTTCTCCAACCATTTGCTTCTGAACCCCTCTGCCTCCTAGGTACTAAGGAGGTGATAGCCTCATGGTATTATTACTGCACTGTTATTCCAGAGACCCAGGTCATGTCCTGGGGACCTGGGTTCACATCTCACCATGGCAGATGATGGAATTTGAATTCAGCAAAATAAAGGGTCTAATGATGACTGTGAACCCACTGTTGGAGGAGCCTGGGTGTCCCTGGGGAATGAGCACACAGTGTCTGTCAACACCCTTGAGATTTTCAGGGAAAGGTGGGCACTGCAGGGGGTGGACTGTATTATTTCCCCCTCCAACTCTATTTTGATTTAATCCCTGCCCTCCCCTTCACTGTTTGATCACGCAGCATTGCCCCCTGAGAAGGGCGCTGTTTGTCACTGGCCACTTGGCTGTTTCCTTCTTCCAGGTGGCGGACTATAAATAAAGATTTACACACTTGTTGTTTTTCACTGTGTCTGACACCTGCACACCACATACAACAAAAAAAAACATGGGATTGTCACAGGTTTTGTCCACTCTGAGAGCTGGTCTGAGGAAGCTGTATCAGTGTTAAGTACTATGTACGTGTCAATAAAGGATGACTTGGTGATGGTTTAAAAAGAACCCATCTGGTTCACAAATGTCCTTTAGGGAAGGAAACTGCCATCCTTACTTGGTCTGGTCTACATGTGACTCCAGTCCCACAGCAATGTGGTTGACTCTTAACTGCCCTCTGGGCAATTAGGGATGGGCAATAAGTGCTGGCCTAGCCAGTGATGTCCTCATCCAATGAATGAGTAAAGGAACAAACACTCCTCGAAAAGTACCGCTCGTTCCTCTTCTGCCTTCCTCAGGGTCCATGGTTTGACCTGTGAAGTGTTGGGTGGGGGGCAGGGGTGGGTGTGTTTATTGCGAGTGGCTCTGTGTAAATGTCAACTGTTACTCTCTGTGGAGTTCGGGTGCGATCAGCGTGGTTTGACTAAATTACTACCTGCTTTCAGACTCTGCAAAAATTGCTTGTTCCAGATGCAGTGCCGAGAGGTTCTTCAACGTTGCCAAGTTCGTCACTGTCAAAGAAGATAAGGGAAGTTGTTTGCAACAACCTGCAGGTTGGTATTGCCTTGGCGATAGGTTTTCCTTGTGAAATGCAGCAGATCCGATTTTTCCGAGCTTGACTCAAGGGCACCACCTGCTGACGGAAGAGAGCAAATATGGTTGGGGGTGGGGCGGGGGGGAGGTGGTGGGAAGGCTCTTGTAATAATCTTTGTCTTTTTACGTTGTTCTTTGTTCAGTGTCCAGTTATTTTCCTCTCAGAGGTCATCTTTCTATAGAGTCATAGGGATGTACAGCACAGATACTGTCCAACCTGTCCATATCCTAACCTAATCTAGTCCCAAGTTAAAAATCACACAACACCAGGTTATAGTCCTGATGAAGGAGCGTCGCTCCGAAAGCTAGTGTGCTTCCAATTAAACCTAAGACCATAAGACCATAAGACATAGGAGTGGAAGTAAGGCCATTCGGCCCATCGAGTCCACTCCACCATTCAATCATGGCTGATGTTCATTTCAACTCCACTTACCAGTGTTCTCTCCGTAGCCCTTAATTCCTCGAGACAACAAGAATCTATCAATCTTGGTCTTGAAGACATTTAGTGTCCCGGCCTCCACTGCACTCTGTGGCAATGAATTCCACATGCCCACCACTCTCTGGCTGAAGAAATGTCTCCGCATTTCTGTTCTGAATTGACCCCCTCTAATTCTAAGGCTGTGTCCACGGGTCCTAGTCTCCTCGCCTAACGGAAACAATTTCCTAGCGTCCACCCTTTCCAAGCCATGTATTATCTTGTACGTCTCTATTAAGTCTCCCCTCAATCTTCTAAACTCCAACGAATACAATCCCAGGATCCTCAGCCGTTCCTCATATGTTAGACCTGCCATTCCAGGGATCATCCGTGTGAATCTCCGCTGGACACGTTCCAGTGCCAGTATGTCTTTCCTGGGGTGTGGGGACCAAAACTGGACACAGTACTCCAAATGGGGCCTAACCAGAGCTTTATAAAGTCTCAATAGCACATCTCTGTTTTTATATTCCAACCCTCTTGAGATAAGAGACAACATTGCATTCGCTTTCTTAATCACGGACTCAACCTGCATGTTTACCTTTAGAGAATCCTCGACTAGCACTCCCAGATCCCTTTGTACTTTGGCTTTACTAATTTTCTCACCATTTAGAAAGTAGTCTATGCTTTTATTCTTTTTGCCAAAGTGCAAGACCTCGCACTTGCTCACGTTAAATTCCATCAGCCATTGCCTGGACCACTCTCCCAACCTGTCTGGATCCTTCTGTAGCCTCCCCACTTCCTCAGTACCACCTGCCTGTCCATCTAATTTCGTATCATCGGCAAACTTCGCTAGAATGCCCCCAAACCTGTTGGCCTATAACCTGGTGTTGTGTGATTTTTAACTTTGTACACCCCAGTCCAACACCGGCATCTCCAAATCATAATCTAGTCCCATTTGCCAGCACTTGGCCCATATCCCAGGTTTTCTTGCCTCTTCATGTGACTGAAGGCCCTTATCCCTGCTAACAAGAGGGGTTGGAAACCGAAACTGCTCAGCTATAGTGTCGCCTCCACACCCCTCCCGTCACATTGTGAGCCAACTCATAGAGTCACAGAGGTGTACAGCACGGAAACAGACCCTTCAGTCCAACTTGTCCATGCTGACCAGATACCTAAACCCAATCTAGTCCCGTTTGCCAGCACCTGGCCCATAACCCTCTAAACCCTTCCTATTCATGTACCTGTCCAGATGCCTTTTAAATACTGTAATTGTACCAGCCTCCACCACTTCCTCTGACAGCTCATTCCATATATGCACCACCCTCTGTATGAAAAAGTTACCCCTTAGGTCCCTTTTAAATCTTTCCCCTCTCACCCTAAACCTGTTCCCTCTTAGATTAGATTCCCTGCAGTACGGAAACAGGCCTTTCGGCCCAACAAGTCCACACCAACCCTCCGAAGAGTAACCCACACAGACCCATTCCCCAACTAATGCACCTATCACTATAGATAATTTAGCCTGGCCAATTCACCTGGCCTGCACATCTTTGCACTATGGGAGGAAACTGGAGCACCTAGAGCAAACCCACACAGACATAGGGAGAATGTGCAAACTCCACCCAGACGGTCATCGAAGGCTGGAATTGAACCCAGGTCCCTGGCACTGTAAGCTAGCAGTGCTAACCACTGAAGCACGATGCCACTCTAGTGCTGGACGCTCCCATCCCAGGGAAAAGTCCTTGTCTATTTACTCTATCCACACCCCCTCATGATTTTATAAACCTCTATAGGGTCACCCCTCAGCCTCCAACGCTCCAGGGAAAACAGCCCCAGCCTATTCAGCTTCTCTCTAAGCTCAGACCGTCCAACCCTGGCAACATCCTTGTAAATCTTTTCTGCACCCTTTCAAGTTTCACAATCTTTTCCCGATGTTGGCAGCATTGCAGGCTTCGGATAGTTGCTTAGGTTTTAACATGGAATGGTAGGAGCAAGATTTGAGAGAGTCATTCCAGCAGCAGGGTTTGGGATCCATTACAATCAGGTGCCATGATGAAAGATGAGGTCTGAAGGAAAGGACCATGTAAACTCAGTGAGAGAACAGAAGGTTTGAGCAGAACTGTTGAGCTTCTACATTTAGTTATTAGTATTACAGAATCCAGAGAGGTGCCTATCAAGAGATCTTTTCACACTGAGCTTAACAAAGACAAATAAAATAAAACAAGCTCTGGTGCCCTATAGTAACTATTAACTTATTCAATAGTTCACTTCTCCCTGAAGCTCTGGAACTAGTAGCTGTGAGTATATCCAGCTATGGCAGCCCTTGGTCCACCATCATAATGAAGTCTTTATTATTTTACTTGTAACCCCTTGCTGTTTTTCTGTCTGTCCTGCTCAAAGGCAGTCGCATTGTATTCTTGTGCAACAGCTACTTGCATTTGTATAGCGCCTTAAGACATAACAACACATCCCGAGGCGTGTCGCAGGAGCTTTATCAAATAAATCTGATGGAGTCCAAGCTGCTGGAAGAGATTTTGGGGCATTTCTTCAAAGAAGTAGATTTTAAGTTGGCATCTTATAAGCAGGCAAGAGAAGCAGAGAGGTTTGGGGATGGAACCAAAGATTTGTCACCCAGTTTTTGTGATGCTTTTATTAATCCTGTCATTTGTTGGGGCTGGGGGAAATGGTAAGTGAACAAAGTGCCCCATACGTAGTGTTAAAACCACCTTTCTGTTGATTAACCCGCTGTACTTCTCTGGTGTTTTATTGAATTCAAATGTTTTTTATTGTTTCCAGGGAGAAAAATCAGAAATCCACCTGAAAAAGATTTCCGCACAGGCTGTGGAAAAAAATGCTCCGGGAACAAATTCCATGGCACAGATTCCTGTCCGAATTACTCCACGGGTAAGATTTTTAAAATGAGCTTTCATGAAAATGCTTTCGTTTTCGCTAGCAAATTAAGTGGCTGGGGGAAAGCAAAGAGGTAGTATATTTACCTCAGGGTCTGAAGGTGTGTGTTCAAATACTAACCAGATACTTGAGGAGAGAAATCTAATAATTTAGACCACTATGATGCTGAGAGAATTTTGTATGTTGAACAGGGTGTTAAAACTGTGGCTCAGTCTGTCTTCTAGCGTTTGACAGTGTCGAAGTAGAAGAGCAGATGATTTTTTTCCCCAATGTTCTGGTAAGTATTTACTCTTCAACCAGCATGTCCTCAAAACTGCTGGTTTTTTAAAGAATTATAGAGTCATGAAGCCCTACAGCAGAAAGTGAGGTCTGCAGATGCTGGAGGTCAGAGCTGAAAACGTGTTGCTGGAAAAGCGCAGCAGGTCGGGCAGCATCCAAGGAACAGGAAATTTTCTGATGAAGGGCTTATGCCCAAAATGTCAAATTTCCTGTTCCTTGGATGCTGCCTGACCTGCTGCACTTTTCCAGCAACACATTTTCAAGCCCTACAGCATGCAAACACACCCTTCAGTCCAACCAGTCCATGTCAACCATAATCCCAAACTAAACTACATTGGCCCATAGCCCTCCAAATATTTCTTATTCATGAATTTATCTGAACGTCTTTTAAATTTTGTAACTGTTAACTGAATCTGCTGTTTGCTCTGGAAGTTCATTACACACCTGAACCATTTGTCTGTGTAAAAAATTACCCCATATAGCTTTTTAAAATCTTTTTCCTCCCATCTTTAAGAACATACCTCCGAGTTTTGAACCCGGCCCTAGGGGAGAATCACCTGCCATTTACCTTATCCACGCCCCTCGTGATTTTCTAAATGTCTATAAGGTCATCCCTCAATCTCCCTACACCCAATGGAAAATTGCCCCAGCCTTTCCAATCTATTTTTACAATTCAAACCCTCCATTCCCAGCAACATCCTTGTACATATTTTCTGAACCCTCTCCATCGTAATAATATACAAATGACCTGTCCATTCTCTGATACTGTTAATGTGATATTGTTGGCTATGGTGCTCCCTTTGTTAAAACATTGACTACATTTCAGATGTGCTTCATTTGCTGTGAAGTGTGTTCAGACTCTATGAGTTTTCTGAAAGACGAGATGGAAATGTAACGATGCATATAACAGAAACAAAACGTTGCTGATGCTGGATGTCTGAAATAAAGGCAGAAAGTGCTGGAGAAACTCAGCAGCATGTATGGACAGGGAAACAGAGTGAACATTTTGGGGTCTGTGACTTTCTTTGATGTACATGAAGTTGCACCCTGGTGGGTGAAGAGCAGTGCAGCACAGCACTAAGCTGTAGACTTGCTGATGTGCACTTTAGTCTCAGGATGTGGTGTCACTTGTACCGATCTTCATGCATGTATGTGAAGAGTATTTTTGTGTTATTTAAGAACAGTGTACCCTGATCGAGTTTCCTGTCCCTGTCTGCAGAGACCTGTAGGGACTGTTCCTCCTGTTGCCCCGGTCAGTGTCACATTGCTCTGTGCAGACTTGGAACTAAATCTGACAGATAAGGGCTGGCTGACTCAGAGGATCTCGCAGCACAGACAGATGTCATTCTGCCCGTTATGTCTGAGGCAGCCCTTTGAAAGAACTCTCTGATAAGCGTCATGGGGGTCTACAGCACCGAGAAAGATCATTTGGCCTATCCTGTCGACACCAGTCAAAAACACCCACCTAACTATTCTTATCCCTTTTTCCAGCACTTGGCCTATGGTCCTTGGCATCACCAGTGCACATCTCAATAAAGCAGCCAGCTTGATTGGCACCACAACCACAAACATCCACTGCCTGACACTCAGTAGCAGCAGTGTGCACTATGCTAATTGACACACACCAGAGAAATTCACCAAAGATCCTTCACAAGTTCCAAATCTATGACCCATTCCATCTAGAAGGACACAACCACCTGGTAGTTCCTCTGCGCCACTCACCATCCTGACTTGGAAGCACATCGCCATTCCTTCAGCGTCATTATTCCAGGTCAAAACCCTGGAATTCCCTCTGTAAGGACGTTGTGGGTAAAGCTACTGCAGGTGGACTGCAGCAGTTCAAGGCAGCAGCACACCACCACCTTCTGAAGGGAAACTAGGGTCAGGCAATAAATGATGGCCCAGCCAGTGATGCCTTCATATTGTGAGAGTTTCCGCCTCCTTCACTCTTACAGGCAGGGAGTTCCAGGTCCTTAATGCCCTCTGAGTAGAAAATGTTTTCCTTCACATCTCCTGTTAACATCCTGCCCCTCACCTTACATCTATGCCCCCGGTCATTGACCCCTCCCCCAAAAGGCGTTTCTTCCTGTCCACCCTGTCTGTGCCCTTCATAATTCTTAATTTTTAGAATGTTATACATTGCCTTACTCCTGCTCCCTTGATCTTTCTTCAGATCCTTGGAAATGTCTACATTTCAAGTATTCACTTTGTTTTTTTTTAAAAAAATTCTCTCTCCCCTCTGGTTCTTATAGTCATGTGCTCTGATAATCCACCCTCCTGCTCCTGGATTATTTTTCCTCATTTATTCTTATCACGTTCCCTCGTAAGACCTTTGATTAAATCTTCCCTCCCCTACCTCCCCTTACTCTTCTGTACTCTAAGAGAGACAAATTCTCAGCTCCTCTCGTCTCACCATGTAATTTAGAAGCGCACCGGCCAACATAGATGTTACCAAATTTGGTATTGTGTTTCTGCAATACTGCAGCTTTTCCACTCGATGGCGATAAAGGCCCTTGGAGCTCCCACAGTTGGAGTAGCAGTTTGAACCCAATTTTGAAGAATTTAAACAATCTGAGATTTTACTGCTCACTGTTTTGTCAGGGATGATGTTGCTGACTCTGATGTGCCTTCAGTATGATCGATAGCCACTTCCTTTTGTTTTAAACGACTCAAACATTTCTGCTTTGACATGGTTCGTGCAAGGAATTTCTGCAAGAACTTTTCAGCAGTCACTGTGTGACCAGGAAAGATTAAACCCGCGGAACTGTATTTCCTTGCTTTTTGTTTTTGAACCATGTGTTCGCCAAAGCAGGGGAACATGGTGAGGGGAGAGACCTGTCCAAAGGTTTGTTTAAATCACAGCAAGTAGGAATGCACTGCCTCATCAAAGCATATTCAACAGTAACCTTCCAAATTGAAAGTTCATGAAGGGAAAGACTTTCTTCTTTCATTGGTTTTGTCCATTTCGAAACGGAAAATACCAGCAGGGGTAGGCCATTCAGTCCTTCGAGCCTGCCCCACCATTCAATACGAACATGGCTGATCATGCAATCTCAGTATCCCACTCCCGCTTTCTCCCCATACCCTTTGGTCGCTTTAGCTGCAAGGGACATGCCCAGTTCCATCTTGAATATATCTAACGTACTGGCCCCAACAGCTTCCTGTGGGAGAGAATTCCACACGTTGCCAACTCTCTGAGTGAAGAAATGCTTCCTTGTCTCAGTCCTGATTGTTGGACTGTGACCCCCTAGTTCTGGGCTTCCCCGACACTGGGAGCATTTCTGTTCTATCGTGCTGAGTGATGGGAACAGCTAAACCTGCCCTCTGTATTTTGTAATCAACCTGTTTAAAGATGTTCCCACACACACCTCAGGACACCGGACCCGAAATGTTAACTGATTTCTTTTCACAGATGTTGCCAGACCTGCTGAGCTTTTTCAGCAACTTCTGTTTTTAGTTTCTGGTTTACAGCGTCTGCAGTTCTTTCAGTTTTTACTTACTGTTTCCAACTTCGCCCCAAACCTGAAGTCTCCCATTCCTGTTGTACAAACGCGGTGAAATATTCATTACGCCTGATGGCTAGTGCGTATTTCCAGGCTTGGCAACACATCATATTGTGCTACTATGTGGCTATTTTGAGAATCATTTTGAATGTTAGCTGGATTTCTAAGCCTTTTATAAAATAAAAATTAAAACTGTGAACTAAATAAAAATATAACATCCCTTTAATCTCCTATATCCTTTGTCACTGCTTTCACCCTTCCTTATGCAGCCATTAATGCAGTAAGAGGAAGTGATGGCCTAGTGGTATCATTGCTAGGCTATTAATCTAGAGACCAGGTAACTGTTCTGGTTTCAGATCCTGCCATGGCAGATGGTGGACTTTTGAATCCAATTTAAAAAAATCTGAAGTTAAGAGTCCACTTGAATTGAAAGAGTGATCATAAGATTACTGTCCCCCATTAGAACTGGTCATTCTTACCCTGGTCTGGCCTACAAGTGACTTAAGACCCACAGCCATGTGATTGACTCTGCCCTCAGATCAACTAGGGTTGGGCAGTAAATGCTTGCTTAATGAGCTAACAGTAGTCACTTGACTTTAATTGTAATCCATGGTTACTCAGTCCTGTGTGGTTTGCTTGACTTCCTCAACCAGGCCAATACCGAGCTGAAAATGTGTTGCTGGAAAAGCGCAGCAGGTCAGGCAACATCCAAGGAACAGGAGATTCGACGTTTCGGGCATAAGCCCTTCTTCAGGAATGACCTGAAGAAGGGCTTATGCCCGAAACGTCGGATCTCCTGTTCCTTGGATGCTGTCTGACCTGCTGCGCTTTTCCAGCAACACATTTTCAGCTCTGATTTGCAGCATCTGCAGACCTCACTTTCTCCAGGCCAATACCGAGGCACGGCTAACCCTTGATTGGCTGGCACATGGCCCACATGACCGACACGAGACTCCCCGGACAGGTGCTGTGCTCCCAGCTCTGAAACAACTGGCGAGCCCTCAGAGGAAATGCTTCAGGGATACTTTTGCTGGCGGACACATGGGAATCACTGACCCAAGGCCATCCAAAGTGGAGGAGGAGCATCTGGGAAGGTGCTGAGGATCTCGAGACTTGCTGTCAGGAGAAAGGTGGCAGCCGGGTGAAAGGAGCGTGCTGCTACGCCAAAACCCCACCCATCCCTTCCCATGAGCACCTCTGGCCCCAAGTGTAATAGAGTCTGCGCTAGCTGCATCAGTCCGTACAGCCACCTACAGACTGACCCTGAGAGTGGGAGAGAGTCATCCTTGTCTGTGCGGGACTGCTGATACTGAATGGGCTTTGCATGTGAACTTCTAATTGGCTACAGGGGTGATCACTCCTGGTGGTTATTAGTCAGAAACCAAATAAGGAAGTCACGGTGATTTGGTGTTGGGAAAGCTGGTCTGTTGCGAAAAGAAGAATCGACCTTTGAGGCTTTTCAACTGTGGCTGGCAGTGCAGTTACCCCCAGGCTGTCTCCCATGTTTGCTGTTTGTGGGATCTTGCTGTGTGTAATTCTGCATAATCTAACCTTCAGCTTGCCTGCGGTGAGGGATTCATGTCACTGCGTCTGCCTTCTGGAGCTAGATGCCGGGTATTCACTCGTATGATACCAGAGAATTGGGCTGGAGGGGGCTGGCTCATTCATGGTGGGAGGAGTGGCCTCCCCCTGTGTTGTCTCATCTTTGAATGTAGACATCATTTCAGGAGAGGAATGGCTCACCGTCCTCAGGGGCGCAGTGAGTTATTGGTAGGTGTTGAACGAATGTGACTTTTTGCTGTGAGTTTACACTGGAGCAGTGGTGGATGAGAGAAAACATTGTGTCTCAGGGACAATGTGTCTCACCTGCTCATCCACCAATATCATTTATTGTATCCATTGCTCCCAATGCGGTCTCCTCTACGTTGGGGAGACTGGGACACCTGCACCAATCAACCACACGGCCCTGTGGCCCAACATTTCAACTCCCCCTCCCACTCATCCGAGGACATGGAGGTCCTGGGCCTCCTTTATCACCGCTCCCTCACCACCCGACGCCTGGAGGAAGAATGCCTCATCATCCGCCTCGGCACACTTCAACCCCAGGGTATCAATGTGGACTTCCCCAGTTTCCTCATTTCCCCTTCCCCCACCTCACCCCAGTTCCAAACTTCCAGCTCAGCACTGTCCCCATGACCTGTCCTACCTGCCTATCTTCCTTTCCACCTATCCACTCCACCCTCCTCTCTGGCTTACCAATTTCATCCCCACCCACATTCACCCATTGTACTCTTTGCTACCTTGCTCCACCCTCCTCTCTGACCTATCACCTCCATCCCCACCCCCATTCACCTATTGTCCTCTATGCTACTTTCTCCCCACTCCCACCCTCCTCTCATTTATCTCTCCACCCTGCAGGCACTCTGCCTCTATTCCTGATGAAGGGCTTTTGCCCGAAATGTTGATTTTCCTGCTCCTCGGATGCTGCCTGAACTGCTGTGCTTTTCCAGCACCACTCTAATCTAGGGTCAGGGAAGCTCATCCCTTACAGCCTAATTCACCCAGACACTACATTGTGTTGGGGAGAATACATCATCAGAGGGCCTAGAGTGGGGCTAGGGAGGGTAGCACTATTGCTACAGCAGACATTACCAGTTCCAGTCCCCAAACAGTTAATCACAGCCATGGGGGAGAACCTAGCAACTGCAGGGCTACCTGTCTGAAGCAACATTCCTCGCTGATTAGATCATGTCAGCCAGTATCAGACTGCCCCATTGAGAACTCATGACTAATAAAGGAACCGGTAACTGTCGAACGGTGTGAATTGCACTATCGGAGTACATGATTGTTAAAGCATCTGTTAATGTACCTACTAGAACGGATTCCCATCGAAACCCATGATAAATAATAATGATTGTTAATTCGCTTGCGGAAAACCATTGACTCTGTTACGGAAAACGCCTATCCTGTCAGACACATAGTAATGAGATCGATACTCTGAACAATGGAGTATTGATTGCAGGGTCGGAACTGCCGACCCCAGGATGGCTGTACCATTGTCCGGCACAGCGGGAGCTGGACAGGCACCTCGATGCGGCCAATAGAGGTGCAGACCCCCTCACTCTCAGGTGTACTGACCAATGAGGGGGACGAACGAGGGAGAACTGACCGGGAACTCCTGGCAGCGCGAAGTATAATTGAGCCAGGTCCGAAGGAGAAGACAGAATGCCTTCTCCAACGAATTGCATGCTGTAGAATTCGTTGTACAGTTTGTCAGTTTTGATTCTGTAAAATAAACGGTGCTCTGCTCCAAACTAAAGAAGCTGGTGCGGTCTCTCCTTCCAAAGAACTCGCAAAGACTGGAACCCCGAGGTTCCGGCCTAACATCTGTCAATGGTCTGGGTATTCTACATTGTCTGGAAGATTATTCCAAATATTTGTCATTCTTTGAGTAACATTGTCCTACTTTTGGACAGGATTGACACCATCCCGATCTGCATCACCCTCCTATCCTCATTGCTAGCCTTTGTAGGCAATCAGTTTCAGGTCATTACCCCACTGTGAGGATGGTCGAATGATCGCTTGAAGGAAAAAAGCTATAGAGTGGAGTGGGAGGAATGAATTGTCTGCTCACCAGAGAGCCAATGGGCTGAATAGCCTCAGGGCGATGTTAGTGACTCTGTGACTCAATGACAGCCTCTTCCTTGGATGGATTCAAACCCAGCTCCTGGGCTTTTAAAAAAAATGTTCTGATGCAGTTTTCAATATGTAAGACAATAATGAGCCCTGTACCCTCATGCTTGCTTCTCTTGCAGGTGGATGGAGTTGGTCGCTCGTCAGGAAGCTTTCTTGTCCCGCGGCACGATCCTTTGAAGAATCCGCCCATCATGAAGAGTAAACCGACTGAGTCTAGGTCTTCGGAGCCCCCTGTGAAAAGGAACAAAACAGTGCAGGTGAACAGTCAGTTCAAGTTTTGAACTGATAATGTTGGCAGGTCCCAATTCTGTTAAATGTCAATCTCCATTTGCTTTTGCCAGTTGCCTCCAGTGTTCTCCTCCTACTGTTTTCAGTGCAACTGCAAAAACTGACCCACTTTAAAGCCAGTGAGGTAGAAATTGAGTGACATGGAGAGACTTGTAGTGTTTTCTAGACAGCAGAGAAGACCAAGGGGGAACATAATTGAGGTGTGTAATATAATGGGGATATGGACAGGATGAGTAGAGAGCTGCTGTTCCCCTTGGTTGAGGGGTCAATCATGAGGGGGCATAGTTTTAGGGTAAGGAGCAGGAGATTCAGAGGGGTTTTGAGAAAAAAGATATTTCACTCAGAGGGTGGTGGGAATCTGGAATGCACTGCCTGGGAAGGTAGTGGAGGCTGGGAGGAGCATTCTTCAAATATCATCACATTCAAGGATATGGGACAAGTGCAGGAAATTGGGATTAATGCACTCTTAGTGATAGTTATGACAGTGCAGACTTGATGGGCCGAAGAGCCTCTTCTGTGCTGAATGAATCTATAAAATGAAAATCGAGATTTTAAAAGCTTGTTCCCAAGGGTTGAAGTGTGTTAAACAGCTATCATTTCAAAGTGCTCCTCGCCACAGATCACACTGTAATTTCAATGACTGCGTAGCCTATAAATATTTCCAATCGAGCTGCTATCCACACCTTTCAGTCACAGAACATACTGCACCCAAACCACCAGGGAGCTGATGTTGACTCATCATTCATTAACCAAGCCTCTGGAGTCCAGGTATTTAACACCAGTTAGTGCATCACCGACCATTTCTATGTCTGACACAGTCTTTGGTTTCAGTTAAAACCTTTTTTATTTGAATCACCACCCTCCCCCTCCAACCTCAAAAATCTACTGCTTAAGACTCCTCATCAGACCTGGAGATTAGCATAGCGTTGCCTCTCATGTCGTCTTCATGGGCAGCAGCCACTTGGGAGGTTAACTTGAAAGTTATAGTTCCTTGAAGGTAGAGTCGTAGGTAGATAGGATAGTGAAGAAGGCATTTGGTATGCTTTCCTTTATTGGTCAGAGTATTGAGTACAGGAGTTGGGAGGTCATGTTGCGGCTGTACAGGACATTGGTTCGGCCACTTTTGGAATATTGTGTGCATAGGAAGGATGTTGTGAACCTTGAAAGGGTTCAGAAAAGATTGACAAGGATGTCGCCAGGATTGGAGGGTTTGAACAAAACAGAGAGGCTGAACAGGCAGGGGCTGTCTTCCCTGGAGTGTCAGAGGCTGAGGGGTGACCTTATAGAGTTTTATAAAATCATGAGGGGCATGGATAGGACAAATAGACAAGCTGTTTTCCCTGGGGTGGGGGAATCCAGAACGAGAGGGCATAGGTTTAGGGTGAGAGGGAAAGAATACAAAATGGACCTCAGGGGCAACTTTCTCACGCACAGGGTGGTACGTGTATTGAATGAGCTGCCAGAGGAAGTGGTGGAGGCTGGTACAATTATAACATTTAAAAGGCATGTGGATGGGTATATGAATAGGAAGGGTTTGGAGGGATATGGGAAAAGTGCTGGCAAATGGGACTAGATTAGGTTAGGATATCTGGTTGGCATGGACGGGTTGGATTGAAGGCCCTGTTTCCGTGCTGTACATCTCTGTGACTCTGTGAATTGGTTAGCAATGTGATGGGGACAGGTGTGGAGGCGATACTACAGCTGAGCAGTTTCGGTCCCCCCCTCCACCCCCCCACCCCCACCTTGATAGCAAGGATAAGGGCCTTCAGTCATGTGAAGAGGTGAGAGAGCCTGAAGTTGTTCCCCGAGCAGGAATGTTGAGCAATTTAACAAAAGGTTTTCCACATTATTGAGGGCTTTTGATAAAAGAAGGGGAAACGGTTTCTGCAGGCAGGGGAGCCTTGAGCCACAGGTGAAGGAGCCAGAGGGAAGAAGAGTGTGATTTGTTAGGGTCTGGAGTTTGCCACCCAAAGATTTTGTGAAAGCAAACTTGAATATAACGTGCAAAAGAGGAATTGGCGATATACTCGAGGAGGGAATGGAAGTCTGTGGGGAAAGAGCAGAGGAAGAGCAGTAATTGGATTGGCCTTTCAAGGATCTGGCACTACTGCGATTGGCTGAATGCCCTCATTCTGTGCTCTTGTTCTGTGAATGGCCATTTGTAGTCAGGGTGACTCAGTTGGGGATAGCAGCAGATACCTGTGCCTCACTTCCCTGTTCAGTAAAACCAGAACTGGACACTGAGGGCAACTGCATAGCTCATATTGCTCCTGCCCCTACTGGCCCCTCCTGGACCAGGCGGTGGGGCAGGGGATATGGGGTTAAGATGTAGATTAGAGCCGGGAGAATTTCCATTTCCCCAGACCCGTCTGCCTTAACCAGTCCAGGCACCAGGGGGAGCTGGAGCTCAAGCATTTCCAGAAACGTTTTGCCAAGTTGACGCTGAACTGGGTGGAATTGGCTGCTTTCCATGGCTTGGAGCAAAGAAACTATTCTTGTGGGAACCCCTTATTATCAAATCAAGATGTTACTGAAACCTCAGTCTTTAAATCTCCTCACTGAGGGTGAATCTTAATCTTTACCTGTCCCTGCTCTGTTTAGGCTGTAAAACCAAACGTTCCAAAGAAGCCAGCCCAAGAGATGTCAACAGATGTCACACCTGAAACAGCAGACAAGCCTGGTCCAGGTTTCTGTGGAATTGACTTCTTTGCCGTAAGTGGCTGCTGGTAGATCAACAGACAATCTTAACTTCTAGCATATTCCTGAAGAAGGGCTTATGCCCGAACCATCGATTCTTCTGTTCCTTGGATGCTGCCTGACCTGCTGCGCTTTTTCCAGCAACACATTTTCAGCTCTGATCTCCAGCATCTGCAGATCTCACTTTCTCCTTCTAGCATATAATAAAGTCTCCATACTCTGACCTGACCATAGGCTGCTCTCTCATTGGAGTGAGACAGCTGGTGGTTTAACCTCAGGTGAGGTTAAAAAGGAGTGTCCTTAACGGTAACCTCAGCAGGCGATGAGAATTGAACCCACACCATTAGCATCACGTTGCATTGTAAACCAGCCATCCTGCCAACTGGGCTGACTAAGTAGAACAGTCTGAGGAAAGCCACCCATCTGGGTCCCATTGCTCCTGGTCTGTTTTCTCTTGACATGATGACAGCTTGGTTCTTTCTAAAAACAAATATAGTGTTCTCTGCATGTCTAAGATTTAATGGGTCAGGAAGTAGAGGGTTTTGAGGATGGGGTTGGGAGGAGTCCTGTGTGGAGTATCAATGCAAACATGGAGCATTAGAGCTAAATGGCTCTTCTGTGCTTTGGACCCAATGGAAAATTCTTTCTTTTAGAAAAGCATTGACTAGTTTAGGATTATCTGCTGTGTCTGTGTTTACCTGCTTCTCTCGGATGGGTCCAGGGGTGTTTTTGGTTGAAATGCCTCTTACCATGGTCAGATACACAGCAGGCTAGAGTTGCCTTTCTGTCTGTTAATAGGAACTCAACTTGTTTTCACAGGAAAGTTGGAGGCTGAGGGGCGACCCGATAGAGACCTACAAAATTATGAGAGGTGGAGACGGGGTGGATAGTCAGAGGAAAGGGTCGTGTGAGGGAGCCGTGGTTTAATAAGGAATTGGAATCCTTTGTTAAAGGGAAGAGGGCGGCCTATGTAAAGATGAGGCGTGAAGGTTCAATTGGGGTGATTGAGAGTTATAAGGTAGCCAGGAAGGATCTAAAGAGAGAGCTAAGAGCAGCAAGGAGGGGTCATGAAAAGTCCTTAGTTGGTAGGATTAGGGAAAACCCAAAGGCTTTCTATAGATATGTCAGGAATAAAAAAATGACTAGGGTAGGAAAAGGTCCAGTCAAAGATAGTAGTGTGAAGTTGTGTGTGGAGGCTGAAGAGATTGGGGAGACACTGAATGAATACCTTTCGTCAGTATTCACTCAGGAACAGGACATTGGTGCCGATGTGAATATTGAGTCACAATTAATTAGAATGGATGGCTTTGAGGTATGTAGGTAAGAGGTGTTGGAAATTCTGGAAAGGGTGAAGATAGATAACTCCCCTGGGCCTGATGGCATTTATCCTAGGATTCTCTGGGAAGCAAGGGAGGAGATTGCAGAGCCATTGGCCTTGATTTTTATGTCCTCGTTGTCTACAGGAATAGTGCCAGAAGACTGGAGGATAGCAAATGTGGTTCCCTTGTTCAAGAAGGGGAGTAGGGATAACCCTAGTAACTATAGGCCGGTGAGTCTCCCTTCTGTTGTGGGCAAAGTCTTAGAGAGAATTGTAAGGGATAGGATTTATGAACATCTGGATAGGAATAATGTGATCAAGGTTAGTCAGCATGGTTTTGTGAAGGGCAGGTTGTGCCTCACAAACCTTATTGAATTCTTTGAGAAGGTGACTAAGGAGGTGGACGAGGGTAAAGCGGTAGATGTGGTGTATATGGATTTTAGTAAGGTGTTTGATAAGGTTCCCCATGGTAGGCTACTGCAAAAAATATGGAGGTATGACATTGAGGGGGAGTTGGAGGTTTGGATTAGGAATTGGCTGGCTGGAAGAAGACAGAGGGTAGCAGTTGAAGGTAAAGGTTCATCTTGGAGTGCAGTTACTAGCGGTGTTCCGCAAGGATCTGTTTTGGGACCATTGCTGTTTGTCATTTTTATAAATGACCTGGAGGACAGGCTAGAAGGTTGGGTGAGCAAGTTTGCGGATGATACGAAAGTCGGTGGAGTTGTTGACAGTGAGGAAGGATGTGGCAGGTTACAGCGGGATATAGATAAGCTGCAGAGCTGGGCAGAAAGGTGGCAAATGGAGTTCAGTGTAGGTAAGTGTGAAGTGATTCACTTTGGTAAGAGTAACAAGAAGATGGGGTACTGGGCTAATGGTCGGATACTTGGTAGTGTGGATGAGCAGAGGGATCTTGGTGTCCATGTACACAGATCTCTGAAAGTTGTCACCCAGGTAGATAGTGCTGTGAAGAAGGCATATGGCGTACTGGCTTTTATTGGAAGAGGAATTGAGTTCCGGAGTCCTGAGGTCATGTTGCAGTTGTATAAAACTCTGGTGTGGCCGCATCTGGATAATTGTGTGCAGTTTTGGTCGCCATACTATAGGAAAGATGTGGAGGCACTGGAACGGGTGCAAAGGAGGTTTACCAGGATGTTGCCTGGTATGGAAGGAAGATCATATGAGGAAAGGCTGAGGCACTTGGGGCTGTTTTCATTGGAGAAAAGAAGGTTTAGGGGTGACTTGATAGAGGTGTACAAGATGATTAGGGGTTTAGATAGGGTTGACCATGAGAACCTTTTTCCACATATGGAGTCAGCTATTACAAGGGGGCATAGCTTTAAATTAAGGGGTGGTAGGTATAGGACTGATGTTAGGGGTAGATTCTTTACTCAGCGAGTCGTGAGTTCATGGAATGCCCTACCAGTAGCAGTGGTGGACTCTCCCTCTTTATGGGCATTTAAACGGGCATTGGATAGGTTAGGTGGGCTTGGATCAGTGCAACATCGAGGGCCAAAGCGCCTGTACTGCGCTGTACTTTTCTATGTTCTATGCTCTATGTTCTATGTTCTAGGCCTTTTCCCACGGTGGAAAGGTCAAATGCAAGAGGGCACAGGTTCAAGGCAAGAACGGGAAAGTGTAAGGGAGAAGTGAGGGGGGAATGTTTCCCACAGAGGGTGGTGGGTGCCTGGAATACACTGCCAGTGGAGATTGGGGAAGCAGGCACATAGCAACATTTGAGGCATACGTTGATAGACCATGAACTGGAGTTAAACAGAGGGATAGATACTGCACATGGGCAGTTGGTAGCAGGTATAAATAAAGACTAGGAATCGGCACAGGCTTGGTGGGCCGAAGGGCCTTTTCTGCGCTCTGTTGTTCTTTGCATTTTGTTGGTGGAGGTGGTTTTCCAACAGCCGTTTGGTTTTGTTTTTCAATGTCTTCATCTGCCCTTCCTGCCTTCCCAAAAGGAATACTGCACCATAATACTGTGGTCTAATGACTCTATTGCCTATGGGACAGAGTTCCCGAGCCCTCAGAGCAAGTGAGTTATCCGGATGGAGCAGTGCTGCGAGTCTCCATGAAAGAGTGTTCTGCATCATCACCAACAGAATTTGAATTGGCATCTGAGGTAAATAACTGAGGATTGCAGATGCAGGAGATCAGGGTCGAAAAGTGTGGCGCTGGAAAAGCACAGCAGGTCAGGCAGCATCCAAGGGGCAGAAGATTCAACATTTTTGGGCCCTTATCTGATGAAGGGCTTCAGCCCGAAACATCGATTCTCCTGCCCCTCAGATGCTGCCTGACCTGTTGTGCTTTTCCAGCGCCACACCTTTCGACTGTGAGGTAAATAAATCAGGCAGGCTGACAGGCATAAAACTGGGAGGACCGCTTTATAGGGAGCAAGCAGGGACTCGATGGGCTGAATGGCTCTGTGGTTCAGTGACAGCCGGGTCTTAGTCCCTGTCAGAGGCATTGCAGAGAATGATGCAGGAAGGGTGGTTAAAATGTCCACATTCAGATTGGCATCACAACAAAAAGAGAGCTTACATCCAGCACGTTTGGAAAAATATTTTTCCGCTCCAGGTGATTGACCCTTTCCCTTTTAATGGAGAGGTTAGGGAGGATGTAGTTTTTATGAAATGCAGTAGGTTGTTAAATTCTGATGTGCTCGGTTGGAGTGATTGATAAAAACTTTAAAAGGGAAGTGGTTAAATATTTGGTTAATTCAGAGGGTTACTAACCAGCAGTCATGGATTTAAAAGTGATTGGAAAGAGAACTAGTGGTGTGATGGGGTGATTTTTGTTTTATATCAAGCAATACAGTGAATTATGATATACTGTTTGAAAAGTTGGTAGGAAGGAGGAAAGGGAGGAAATTGCATTAGGAAGCCATTGGGTCCATAAATGCTGTGCTAGCTCTTAAAGAGATCTGTCCCATTCACTCTCACTCCTGCTCTTCCCTCACAGCCCTTTCAACTCCTGTTTCAACCACCCTTCCAGGCAGCAGGGCTATCAGAGGAGTAATGGGCTCAATGGCCTCCTCGTGTAATGCTGATAAGTACAGTCAGTTCTGCTGTAACGGGTGTTTCTTCAACGTGGATTGGCTTTAACGCAACTGAAGAAGTTAGACCGTTATTTGTAAAACGCAAACTTTCCTTCCCTATATTGTCTATAACGCGATTCCGGCCCCATTAGTTTAAATGGAGCAGTTTATTGTGCGATTTTTTTTTATATAACCTGGGATCACATGAGAACGGAACTATTGCGTTATATCAGAACCGAGTGTAACTTGTATTCACTCAAATGGATTTCATTTCTTCGCTGTGGTATTTTAGCAAATGTTTAAACTCATGACTCATCAATTGGTTAGCAAATTTGTTAACCAATTATCTTCTATTAAACTAACTCATCTCTTGCTGGTGGTCATGTATTAGAAGGATTTGGCACAATTTAATTGAGGATTTTGAAACAAAAGTCTCAGAATCACAGCATTGATACAGTGTAGAAGGAGGCCATTCAGCCCAGCATGTCTACACTGGCTCTCTGAGCATGTATGTCTAGTATCCCCAGTCTTTTCACTGTAGCCCTGCATCTTTGTTTGTATTTAAATAATCACCCTCTTGAACACCTTAATCGAGCCGGCCTCCAACAGGCTTCCAGACAGTGCTGCCGGACACTAACTACTTGCATTTACCTCTTTCGCGAATCACTTGAAAACTGTGCCCACTGATAATCCTTTTACAAGTGGTAACACTTTCTCTCTATCTGCTGTGTTCAGACCTCTCGTGATTTTGAGAACTCCGAAAAGTAGAGAGAAGCTTCATCCATTGGTGGGACAGGCCAGAAGAAGGGGAACCCTGAGATCAGGCCATTCTGGTGGACTCTGCAAGGGACAGTGAAAGTATGAACCACTCCCACAGCAGCAGTGCATACTACAACAACTTATATTTTGATAGCACCTTTCATGTGACACACTGATTCACAGGAGCATTGTAAAGCTAAAGTATGATGCTGGGCCACTTTTAATTCAGCAATCTGTTCAAAACGCTGAGTCTCCAGTTGTGAGGGGAGCCCAGAGCTGAAGACACAGCCGCCAATGCTGCAGTTAACTCATGTCATAATTTTAAGCCCGAGATTGATGGGGATTTTTTTTATTGCTAGCCACAGGCATGAAGGAATATGGAATTTGGATCAGCGGAATGGAGGAAGAGATTAGAGGGGATCAATGACCTTTTCCTATCCCCATGTTCCTACAAGTCTGTGCCTCTAATTGATATGATGCATTGATTATACTGAAACCATTAAGACTAATCCACAATTAAATGGCTCTTCCAATATAGTCAACAAAAATGCGTTGCCCAAAGTTTTGTTTGGAGACCATTCTCTTTGTGTCACTAGAAGGATTCAAAATTAATAAAGGAGAAATCTAGGATATAAAACATGACAAGGCACCGGGAGTGGATGAGATGCATCTAAGGACTTTGAAGGAAGTCACCTCACAGCACCAGGGACCCGAGTTCAATTCTGCCCTCGGGTGACTGTCAGTGTGGGGTTTACACGTTCTCCCCGTGTCTGCGTGGGTTTCCTTCGGGTGGTCCGGTTTCCTCCCACAGACCAAAATGTGCAGGTGAGGTGGATTGTCCAAGGGGAGTGTAGGATTACAGGGAAAGGGTAGTCGGGTGGGTCGTGGAGGGTTGGTGTGGATCCAATGGGCCAACTCTTCCATACTGTAGGGATTCCATGAGGGCCGAAATTGAGGGAGCACTGGTGAGAATCTTTCAGTTTTCTGTAGACTCTGTGGAAATGCCGGATGTCTGGAGAATTGCGAATCTTGTTCAGGAAAATTTGTAAGCCATTACAAACCAGTCAGTTTAACTTTGGTGGTGAGGAAGCTCCTCAGCACACTCATTTCAGATCGAGCCAGTAGACGCATGGAAAAAAATAGGTGGGTTGATCAGGTAAAGTCATGAATTTTGAAAGGAGACATTGTGTTGAACTAACTTGTTGGGAGTTTTTTTGAAGACATAACAGGCTTGCTGAGAGTAATATTGTTGGTGTGGTATACATGGATTTCCAGAAGGGGTTTGATATAACACTAGACAACAGATCTGTAAGAAAAGTCATAGGTCATGGAATAACAGTAACGATGTGGACGCAAAATTGGCTGAGTGACAGGAAGCATAGAATAATGATTAATGGATATTTCTTGCATTGGAGGAGTGTTTGTAGTTGGGTTCCCCGGGGAGGTTGGTACTGGGACCTCTGCCTTTCCTGAGGATATATTAATAATATGGAACTTGATGTGCGGGGGACAGTTTCAAAGTTTGCAGGTGACACTGACTTTGGAAGGGTATAGGATATAGGTAAAGGGTATAGAACTCCAAAGGTACATTGTACTAGTGGAATGGTGGCGGATGAGATTGAATGCAGGGAAGTGTCAGGTGAAGCATTTTGGTCAGAAGAATTGAAAGATGGTACAATTCTAAAGGGGGTGCAGGAGCAGGAGGACCTGGAGATGTACATGCACCAATTATTGAAGGGGCAGGACAGATGGAGAGAGCAATGAATTAAGTATATGGTGTTCTTTGCTTTATTAATAGAGGCATAGAACGTAAGAGCAAGGAGATGATGTTGAATTTATACAAGACAATTATTGTACACAATATCCGCTGGATATCCCATGGCCCAGTAAAGTAATCCCCTACAAGTGCATGCCCCACTGCCTTTGAAAATCATGTTAGTCATTGACATGTTCAAGAAAGAAGCTGATAGATTTTGGGGTACTTATTAGAGCCAGACTTTTGTCCATGGATTCAGATATAAATCCCCATTGCAGCAACATTTATCTTGGTTCTTCTGCAAATTATTTTAAATCTCTATGGACTGAGGATGGAACGATACTAGAGGAAGAAGTTTCTGCTCACTGTTATCAAGCCCTTCTTGGTTTTAGCTAGGTATGTTGGATTTCCCTTTAATGTCTCTGCTATGGGCTGAACAATCCTCAGTTTCTAGCCTTTCTGATTCCGTCAATTAGGCCAAAATAAAATAAAGAGCTGTGGATGCTGGAAATCTGAAACAACAACAAATTGCTGGAGAAAGAAAGCATAGTTAATGTTTCAGGTCCAAGGATCCTTTTTTCAGAACATGATAACTGCTTTCTCTCCACAGATGCTGTCAGACCTGCTGAGTTTCTCCAGCAGTTTCTGTTTTAGTTTCTGTCATTTAGGCCATTGTTGATGCAATGTTCGGGTGAGGGCATATTCCTGGGAATACTTCAGTGTTTTATATCGA
This sequence comes from Hemiscyllium ocellatum, assembly GCF_020745735.1. Taxonomy (NCBI): domain Eukaryota; kingdom Metazoa; phylum Chordata; class Chondrichthyes; order Orectolobiformes; family Hemiscylliidae; genus Hemiscyllium; species Hemiscyllium ocellatum. Next base: position 15,255,517 of record NC_083426.1, on the reverse strand, counting down.
GCACCGTGCTTGGAGAAGCGGGATGGTGTTGGAATTGAAGTACATTTGGACTGAGGAAATTACAAGTTCTGAAGACACCTCTGCAAATGAGTGGACTTTACCAACACTGGGTTTACTCAAGAGGAGATTGGCTAAAACCTGAAAGGTTGGAAAGACAACTGAGAAAGGTGACCTTCTATAGTCTGCCAAAGAGTCAGTGCCAGAGAAGTGTCTACCCTGATGTATGAGATGGCACGGTGGCTCAGTGGTTAGCACTGGTGCCTCATAGCACCAGGGACCCAGGTTTGATTCCACTCTTGGGCAACTGTGTGGAGTTTGCGCATTCTCCCTGTACGAGGAAATTCTTTTCCACAGAGGGTGGTGGGTGCATGAAATATGCTGCCAGCAGAGCTGGTAGAAGCAGAAATGTTAGCAAATTTTAAGAGGCATTTAGACAGACAAATGAGCAGACAGGGAATAGAGAAATACAGATCATGTGTTGGGAGATGGAGTTAGTTTAGAGTGGCATCATGGTCAGTACAGACATTGTGGGCCGAAGGGCCTGTTCCTGTGCTGTATTGTTCCATGTTCTATATTGTACCCAGCCTTGCAATCTACATCCTAAAAGGACTGTTGCTTGCATATGAAATAACTCCACAGAGGCCAGTATCCCATCACCAAGTCACCTTTTATTTACATGTGGAGAGTCCTTGACACTGATCCAGCTCCCTCAGAGCCAGCTCTCAGAGCGAATAGACCCTCTGACACTCCTGTTTATTTTTTTTTCTTTTTACCCCCACACTACCGCCTAACTGCGGTAGTGCTTATTTTTTTCCCCAGCACCCATGGTGTGTGTGTGCAGGTGTGAGACACAGTGAGACACAAAGTGTACAAATCTTTATTCAATTTCCACCACCAGGAAAAGTAGGAAAACACCCGAGTGGCCTGTGACAAGCAGTGCCCTTCACATCAAAGAGGGCAATGCTGTGTGATCAAAACAGTGAAGGGGAGGGCAGGGACTAAATCAAAATAGAGTTGAAGGGGGAAATGATGCACTCCACTCCCTGCGGTGCCCACCTCTCCCTGAACAACTCCAGGGTGTTGATGGACACTGCGTGCTCCTTCTCCAAGGACACCCGGGCCCTAACGTAACCGCGGAAGAGGGGCAGGCAGTCGGCCCTAGCGACCCCCTCCACGGCCCACTGCCTGGACCTGCTTATGGTCAGTTTGGCCAGGTCCAGGAGCAGACCCACGAGGAGGTCTTCAGACCTGCCCTCCCTCCTCCGCACCGGGTGCCCGAAGATCAGGAACGTGGGACTGAAGTGCAACCAAAAACAGAGGAGAAGGTTTTTCAGGAAATCAAAGAGGGAGTGCAAACGCCCACACCCAATATACACATGGTCCACGGACTCCACAGCACCACAGAACAAGCAGTTGGGCTGGGAGTCCGTGAACCACCGCAATCTGCGGTTGCAGGGAACTGCTGCATGCAGCACCCTCCACTCCAGATCCCCAAGAGAAAGGGGGAGGACTCCCGTGTAGAGAGCCCTCCACTGGGGATCCCCACCGCCCGGTGGCAAATGGGCACGCCAGGGTGTGTCCGGACGGTGGATGAGGGAGAAGAGGTGGACGGTGTGCAGCAACAGTCGATACAGGGCCCGCCTTTTTACGTCCTTGAACGGGACAAAACTAAAATTCCGGAGGCGGCTCAGGTTGTGGGGCACAGGCTCCTGCAGGAAGTACAGGACCCTGGGGCCAATGTGAAATTCCTTTTGGGCTGGGGTGAGCGCGGACAGGATCCCACCGCACACCTGAGCGTCCTCCAACTGGTGCACTACGTCGGGTCCGAGCACCGCCGTTTTAAGGTGGACGCTCCTGTTTATAAATGTCAGCCAGGGCTCCCCAATTGGACAAGGAAACTTCTATTCTGTGAGCGCCACGTGGTTGACCTCGTTACAATCACTACAGCACAGAGCTGGTGTGTTTCCTGCACACATGTTCCCGATTACTGTTTAACTAAGCATCCTCGCAGACTGGAGGAAGCATTGAGGAAGAGATGATGTCCATTGGCAGGGATGCGATCTTACAGGTGAAAGTGAGGACTGCAGATGCTGGAGATCAGAGTCTAGATTAGAGTGGTGCTGGAAGAGCACAGCAGGTCAGGAAGCATCTGAGGAGCAGGGAAATCGACGTTTTGGGCAAAAGCCCTTTATCATGATTCCTGATGAAGGGCTTTTGCCTGAAACGTCAATGTTCCTGCTCCTTGGATGCTTCCTGACCTGCTGTGCATTTCTAGCACCACTGATCAGGATGTTATCTCATGTCTTGTCCCAACAAATTAACATAAAGGATTGATGATGGTGCAAAAGGAGGACCCAATGGAGGTGTACATGGCTCCCAAAGTGGGTGGGAAGTTACTCTTGCAAAAGGAGAAGGTTCCCGTGTCCCCTGTAGGACTGCGGCAGCTGTGGGTAGCTATAGTCTGAGTGTGCAGACCATCTCATTCTAACCTTAGGCAGTCAGACATCCGAGTGGCACTGAGGGAGTTGATCTCCTAATTTTCTCCATGCTGAGAATTCACTGTTTTCACGAGTGTCCATCAAGACACGCTGCCTTAGTCCGTGGGTGTGCGTGTGGGTAGGATCTCCGCTGTGTGGACATGTAGCAATCATTGTGATTCCAGCTTCAACGTGGAAGACTTCTCCAGTCTCCCCACATACTCGGGGCAGATAAAGCCCGCGTATTTCGTCCGTTTTCTGTCGCCGATTTCTATTTTAAGCAGGAACCGGGAAAAGTGTCTAAATTCTGTTCCATGTTGTGGCCTGTACAATGGCTCTGCTGGCTGTCTCCATCAAGATCCGCTTGATTATTTTATTTGTCCATTTACATTCTTTGCAAATTAATGGGATCCCAGCTTCTTGATCTTCGCTGTCTGAAGCAGATTGATCGCCTCATCAAGTCTTCCTCCTCTCAGGGAGTCCCTCGTGTTCTCCATCTAACTCACCACCTGCCACTTTCCATGGGCCTGACAACAGAAAATCAATTGGACTCTTCTCTATCTGCGGGTCTTCACGGCTAATCGTTAACATCCCACTCTGCAATCTCTCCCGCCTCCACATGGAGTATTCTTCAGTCAGGATTTTTAACAGATTAAGCCATTTGTCCTTAATGTAGATGCACTCACTTTGGGGAAGCAGTATAGAAGCATTTAGTGTAATTATTTCCTGATCCCCGTGCATCAGTGTTTTAACAGGACACCATGAGGAAGGTGTCTTACTCCAGTCTCCAGGTTGTGCAGTGTTAACTGGTGACTGTGAGGACTGTTATGAACCTCAGTTCCCAGGGCTCAGAGCAGAAATAGCCAACCACAGCTAATCCCTCCCCCAGTACGTCCTGAGTTAGTTGTTTGTAATGTGGAGTTATTACACAGGGCAGCACTGACCCCTCAACCCCAAGATGAAAGGATGAGGAAGACAGAGTTGCATTTTTATAGCACCTATCGTGACAACCTGGCATCCGAAAGCACTTTTCAGCCAGTCAAGTATTTCCTTGAAACATATCAGCCTAATTTGCAAAGAGCAAGCTCCCACAACGATATGAAAATGAGCCGATAATCTCCCTTTGTGATATTGATCGAGGGATAATTAATGGCCCCTACACTGGGGATAACAGGTGCTGCTCACCTTCAACAAGAATCTGTAGCATCCACCTGAGATTCTTATCTGAAAGAAGGCATTCCCCACAGTGCAGCATGCCCTCAGTTCTGTACAGAAGTGCCTGGCTTGATCGTTTTAGTGTTCCGGTTCTGAAGGGGCTCTTAAGCATGTCGTCACTCTGCAGTTCTGATTCTTTTTATCATTCTTAGAAACCGACCTGTACCATTCCGGGGAAGGCAATCCAGGGGAGCACAGGAGCAGACGAGCAAAGCCAGGATCGCTGGGGCATGAAAGCAGCACATCAAGCTGCCTCTTCAGGCGATGATCTCAGTGACGTAAGTTGGTGCCACATTCTGGAGCTCAATTCAAGTTGGCGACAGGGCGGCTCAGTGGTAAGCACTGCTGCCTCACAGTGCCAGGGACCTGGGTCCGATTCCAGGCCTCTGTGTGGAGTTTGTACATTCTCCCTGTGTCTGCGTGGGTTTCCTCCGGATGCTCCGGTTGCCTCCCACAGTCCAACAAAGGTGTGCAGGTCAGGTGAGGTGGATTGGCCATGGTAAGTTGCTCCATAGTGTCTGGGGATGTGCAGACTGGGTGGGTTAGCCATGGGAAATGCAGGTTCTGGATCAGTGGTGCTGGAAGAGCACAGCAGTTCAGGCAACATCCAACGAGCAGCGAAATTGACGTTTCGGGCAAAAGCCCTTCATCAGGAATAAAGGGGGCTTTTGCCCGAAACGTCAATTTCGCTGCTTGTTGGATGCAGCCTGAACTGCTGTGCTCTTCCCAGCACCACTGATCCAGAATCTGGTTTCCAGCATCTGCAGTCATTGTTTTTACCATGGGAAAAGCAGGGTTTAGGAACAGGGTAGAGGGTGTTGTTATTTGGGTGGGGGTTGTGCAGGAGGGGTGAGCCTGGGTGGGATGGGCTTTGGTGGGTCAGTGTGGACTCAGTGGACCGAGTGGCCTGCTTCCATACTGTAGGGATTCTAAAATATAATTATGTACACAAGTTGCTTCGGATAAAAAATGTCTCCAGTTTTAGAACCTGTTTGGTTTGATGTAAGTATGATGTGTACACAGGGGGCTATCGGTGTCTGACTTTCTTGTATCAGGACAGTCCTAAATCTGCATGAAATCTCAGCTGATGATTGACTAATGGCTGCACTCAGCCTACTCCCTTCACTCCCCATTTAATAAAGATGGATATTTGTGATGCATTTTTTTTTTGCTTTGGCAGTAATTAAATCATCTTCATCTCCACCGATTTACTTTGGAATGCATCGTTCCACATAAATTACACAGTGCAGTAGTGTTTGGGCTGGATTTTAAAAGGTTTATTATTACAAGGTTGCATCTAAAATTGGCACCTAATTCCTTTGTGCTTCCTCCCCCCAACCCTTTGAAAGCTGGCTAGTGTTCTTCAGACTGCAGACTGTCCATACTCCCTTGTTAGGAATGCTGTGTTTCAGCGGCCCATTTTTCTTGCTGTTCCTTGCTAGCTCTTGGCTGAATGGCTGCTGGGATTGGGGGAAGGGAAATTGACCTTCTCTGATTTATTGACCTTCATCCCCTCCTGACAAGCGTCATAGAGTTTTACTGAATGGAATGAGACCCTTCGGCCCACCATGTTTAAATTGGTCAACTTTCAGTGGGTGAAAGTGAGGACTGCAGATGCTGGAGATCAAAGTTGAGAGGGTGGGGCTGGAAAAGCACAGCAGGTCAGGTAGCATCCGAGGAGCAGGAGAATCAGCGTTTCAGGCATGAGTCCTTCATAAGGAATGAGGCTGGGAGCTTGGGGGTTGGAGATATAAATGTGAAGGGGGGTGGGTCGGGGGGAAGGTAGCTGAGAGTACGATAGGTAGATGGGGGTGAGGGTAAAGGTGATAGGTTGGAGGGGAGGGTGGAGGGGGTAGATGGGAAGGAAAATGGACAGGTAGGACAGGTCATGAGGGCAGTGCCGAGTTGGAAAGTTGGAACTGGGATAAGGTGGGGGAGGGTAAATGAGGAAACTGGTGAAGTCCACATTGATGCATTGATGGGTTGCTTCGTGCATGTGTCCCGGAGATGTTTTCTGAAGCGCTCTGCAAGTAGGCATCCTGCCCCCCAGTGTCGAGAAGAGTGCACCGGGAGCAATGGATACAGTAAATGATGTGTGGATGTGCAGGTAAAACTCTGATAGATGTGGAAGGCTCCTTTGGGGCCTTGGATGGAGGTGAGGGGGAAGATGGCACAGGTTTTGCAGTTTCTTTAGTGGCAGGGAAGATGCCGGGAGGGGAGGGTGGATTGGTGGGGTAGTGGGGTGGTGGTGGTGGGGGGTGGGGGGGAAGGGTCGTGGACCTGACAAGACATTCCTCTGGGTATAAAACTCTTCCTTAAATCCCCTCTAAGCATCAAGCTCACTATCTTTACTCTATGACCCTAGTTGTTGACCCCTTTACTAAGGGGAAAATGTTCTTTCTATCTGCACCCTTTACCATTTTGTGTGCGGCAATTAGTTCCTCCTCAGCCTCTCTGCTCTCAGGAAAACAACTGCAGTCTATCTTGTCTCTCTTCATCGTTAAATTGGGTCCAGCCCAACAACATTCTGATGAACTTCCTCTGCACTATTTCTAGTGCAATCCTTCTTAACGTGTGGTGATCAGAACTGTACACGGTCCTCCAGTTGTGGCTGAACTACCATCTCTCTAGCGTAACCTCCTTGTATTCAGTACCTCCACCAATATAACCAAGTATCCTAGATGCCTTCTTAAACACCTTATCCACCTGTCCTGGTCTCTTCAAATAACTATGGGCATGCACACCAAGGTCCCTTTGATCCTCTGTACGTCCCACGGTTCTAACATTCAATGTATACACCCTTGCCTTATTACTCCTCCCAAAATGCATCACCTCACACTTTTCTGGATTAGATTCCATTTGCCACTGTTCAGCCCATCTGACCCGCCCGGCTCTATCATCCTGCAGTCTGTGTTCTTCCTCGCTAGTTACCACGCCACCATGTGTTGTGTCATCTCCAAACCTACTGATACTACCTCCAACGTTCATATCTAGATCATTAATGTACCCAACGAACAGCAAGGGATCCAGCACTGACCCTGAGGTACACCATTGGACAAAGGCTTCCAGCCACAAAAACATTCTTCAGCCATCACCGTCTACCACTAATCCAACTTTAGATCTAATTTGTCAAATTGTCCTGGATTTTATGAGCACTTAACTTCGTGACCAATCTCCCGTGGAAGGTTTTGTCACAAGCCTGACTGAAGCCCATGTAGACTGCATCAACTGCATTACCCTCATCTTTCCACCTAGTCACTGTCTTGAAAAATTCAATCACATTTGTTAGGTATGATCTCCCCCTGAGAAAACTGACTATCCTTAATGAATCCTTGCCTGTCCAACTGAAGATCAATTCAACCCCTTCAGAATTGTTTCTGGTAATTTCTTTATCATGTATGTTACTCACTGATCTGTAATTTCCTGGTTTATCTCTACACCCTTCTTACATATTGGTACCACGTTAGCTGTCCAGCAGTCCTCTGGCACCCCTCTTGTTTCCAGAGAGGATTTGAAAATTAATGTCACGGCTACTGCGATGTTCTCACTTGCCTCCCACAGCAGCCTGGGATGGATCCGGCCTTGAGGCCTTCTCAAATCCTAAGCCTGCTGACACCGCCAATATCCCCTCCCTCTCTTTGTTCCATATATCATGGTCCTCTTCCCTGATTTCTGTACCTGCATAATTCTTTAAGTCGAAAAGTAGCTGTTGGTTTTGTTATTCAGTACTGAGCTTGATGTGTTTTTCCTGTCTCCCCCTCCCTTTCAGGACGATATATTTCGAGAGATACCACACCGGTACACGGACAAGACAATCAAGACGATGGAGAAGACAAACAACAAGTTTAAAGGAGATCAGTTATCACTGAATGCTGCTACTTCTAAAGACATTGTAAGTATAGGAAGTGAACACAAGCTGGTGGGCCTGACTGTCCATTGTCCTTGCTAGAAACAAATGACTGTAGCAAGCATTAGGAGCTGTTTTTGCCTGAGCATCTTTACATTTTACAAATGGTGTTTTGACTGGAGTGTCTGACATTTCTGATCTAACGTTAATCTATCCTTTCCCTCACATCAGTAACGACTGTTAAGGAGAAATCTTTCAAACAAAGTGGAGGATATTAACGCCATTGTGGTTCCACCCCTCCATCTGAACAGAGATTGAGTAGGAGTTCCTCTGTTCAGCATGGGAGTAGAATTAGCAGAAAGCACAGGTTGCACATAATCACTATTTAATTCATGTACCTCTCTTTCTGCCATCAGCGGTTGTAAAATGTGTTGAGCAGTTTTATTAAGGTGGCTATTGTATTCCCTGAGACACTCTTCATTATTTGTCATTCAAACCAAACTCCAGTGTTGTTGGCTGGGGGTGTGTAACAGCTAATATCTGTTAACTTCTGGCTGGATTTTACAACAGCATGTTAGTTTAATACATGGCATCATTGTTAAGGCAGAGAATAAATTTGGGTGGGCACTGACTATTTTATAAGGTAATTCTGTTCTCTCCACTTTTGCATGGAGCCAGCTCAGTTGATTTCAGAGTTGTGTATGGAATTAGGCATGATATTAAAACAGAAACAGTCGAAGGAACTCTGCAGATCTGACGGCATTGGTGGAGAAAGGGAGAGCCATACTGAACTTGAAAAGTTTACTCTGTTTCTCACTTTCTGTCTTGTTTCAAATTTCCAGGATCGACAATTGTTTGCTTTTATTTCAGTCAAGTGTTGTATTTGGAGATGTTATTCTGATAATTTTGGAGATGTGCTGTGTGTTACTTAACAATATTCACTGCACTTCAAAGCTGTTTCCTCGGCTGTAATGCACTTTGAAATGTTTGGTGACCCTGAAAAGTGCTGTGTAAATGTAACTAGGTTTAAATGCACTAAACTGAAAATGTGTTGCTGGAAAAGCGCAGCAGGTCAGGCAGCATCCAAGGAACAGGAGATTCGACGTTTCGGGGCATAAGCCCTTCCTGAAGAAGGGCTTATGCCCGAAACGTCGAATCTCCTGTTCCTTGGATGCTGCCTGACCTGCTGCGCTTTTCCAGCAACACATTTTCAGCTCTGATCTCCAGCATCTGCAGACCTCACTTTCTCCTTAAATGCACTAAACTATAACAAAGAGTGACAAAGGGTTACAGGACTCAAAATGTAGGCTCTGTTTTCTCTCCCCAAATGCTGCCAGACCTGCTGGGTTTCTCTAGCAATTTCTATTTTGTTTGTTTAAGTTTAGATGCAGTTAAGTTTGATGGGTAGAGTGTAATAATTATGGAGGAAAAATAAACTATTAGACTTATAAACATGCTTATATGATGTTGAGATGTCCCAAATTTTTGCAGTGAAATAGTTCTGAATTAGTCACTGTTATCATATAGGGCATTGCTGTCCTGAGATTTTGAATTTATAAGCAAGTTTTGAAATTGATGTAAGTACTGTTGTTAAACCCATGTTGGCAGAAGATAAATGACCAGGAAGGTTGGTGGAATGTTTAAAAATCCAGCTGGTTCACTGGTGTCCTGCAGGAAAGGGAGCTTGGATTGACCGGGGCATCATGGTTGACTATAATGTCCTCTGAAGTATCAGGGCAATGAGAGATGGATAATAACTTTGACCTTGACAATAATGCCACATCTGAAGAACAAAGAATGTTCTGGTGTATCTGGGTGTGTGGGGCAGGATAAAGTTTATGGTGAACTTAACCTGGAGGAATAAGAGTACTCGCTGAGCTTAGTTGTTGAGATAGATTAGCAGGTTAGTGAAGAGCTGATATTTTGCCCTCATTGGGCTCATTCTGATAGTGCTTAAAAATGTGTTGCTGGAAAAGTGCAGCACGTCAGGCAGCATCAAAGGAACAGGAGAATCGACGTTTCAGGCATAAGCCCTTCTTCAGGAATCCTAAAGAAGGGCTTATGCCCGAAATGTCAATTCTCCTGTTCTTTTGATGCTGCCTGACCTGCTGCGCTTTTCCAGCAACACATTTTTAAGCTTTGATCTCCAGCATCTGCAGTCTTCACTTTCTCCTCATCCTGATAGTGACCACTAGTGAGTTCATATTAAAATTTGAAAAAACAAACCTGATGTGGGATTGGTAATTCCAAAAATGTTGACGGGTGGAAGTCAACTGGGATGTGATAATTCAGATATCTAACTTTTCTTTATTTAAACCAAGTATGTATTTGGGAGAAAGTGAGGACTGCAGATGCTGAAGATCAGAGTCAAAAAGCATGTCAGGCAGCATCCGAGGAGCAGGAGAGTCGATGTTTCGAAACATCAGTTGTCCTGCTCGGATGCTGCCTCACCTGTTGCGCTTTTCCAGCACCACACTTTTCGACCTAATTATGTGTTTGGTCGTGATGCCATTAAACTGAGGAACAGTAATAATTATAGCTTGAAGTGCATGGGTTAGAAGAATCTATTTTCTCCCCCTGTGGCTGATTCGGCTGCAGTTTTCCCCTCCATCCAGTACCCCCTGCAAGTATACCCAGCATTCCCAACTTTGAGGAAATCCGTCACATGGAATTGCAATAAGCAAGTGAGTAGAGAGGTGGCACGGTGGCTCAGTGGTTAGCACTGCTGCCTCACAGCACCAGGGTCCCAGGTTTGATTCCCACCTTGGGCGACTGTCTGTGTGGAGTTTGCACATTCTCCCTACGTCTTCGTGGGTTTCCTCCGGGTGTTCCAGTTTCCTCCCACAATACAAAGATGTGCAGGTCAGGTGAATTGGCTGTGCCAAATTGCCCATAGTGTTAGGTACATCATTCAGAGGGAAATGGGTCTGGGTGGGTTACTCTTCGGTAGGTCTCAGTGTGGACTAGTTGGGCCAAAGGGCCTGTTTCCACACTATCAGGGAATCTAATCTCTGATGGCCCTCTGCTTTGGCATGTCAGCTTGCAATTCTTTCCCAATCATACATGGTTTACAATTGGTGAATTCAGAGGGAAGTTTGGAGTTTGCACATTCTCTCTGTGGCTGGTGGGTTTCCTCCCACAGTCCAAACATCTGCAGGTTAGGTGGATTGGCCATGGGGAATGCAGGGTTACAGTGATACGGTAGGGGAGCATGGATCTGGGTGGGATGGTCTTCAGAGGGCCAGTGTGGACTCAATCAACAAATGGCCTGCTTCTACATTGTAGGGATTCCTTGATTCTAAGTAAAGGAAATGTAATGTGGGGTGTATTCGCATATCTTTACTTACGGCATAAACCACTTAAACAATAATGCAACTTTACCTTAAATAAAATCACTGGCAGAAACCCTTCTCACTTGCACCTTCAGCTGCCTATTTGGACATTGCGAAGATCACGATAACACAGTAAACTCCTGTTATTTGAGGTGTATCATTTTTCCCAGTTTATCGAGAGTGGCAGTTCACTAGATGCCAGTTAAAACGAAGTTTGTTGTATTTTGCATAAAAGGAATCAGAAGCAATCTACTAATTATCTGCACTTTTGATCAACTCTAGGTGGGGCTTTGGGGAAAGATTGATAGTGTGTTGGGCAATTTACGGATTGTTAGTCCGTAGAGTTGGATAAGTGGGACGGCTGGGGGGTGTGTGGGGTGGTGTTTTTCTATGTGTGGCAACCACCCCCCCACACCTTTGCCCAGTTTTGGCCCATGATCAGGGTCTCATTCCAAGTACAGTCAGGCCCCTCTGAATCTTGTCACACTTACAGAGCTCTCCAGGCCTAACTTCTGAAACGCTGCCAGTTATCAAGGGAAAACTGCTGTTCTTGCAGAGTTCCTTTCCAACACATCAGGAAGGACAGAAACATGTCACATGCACAATTTGTGAAGTCAGTCCCATAGCACCGGGTAATCCTTGGACCAGGAACATAATGGAGGAGAAAGTGAGGTCTGCAGATGCTGGAGTATCAGAGCGGAAATGTGTTGCTGGAAAAGCGCAGCAGGTCAGGCAGCATCTCAGGAACAGGAAATTCTACGTTTCGGGCATAATCCCTTCCTGATGAAGGGCTTATGCCCAAAACGTCAAATTTCCTGTTCCTTGGATGCTGCCTGACCTGCTGCGCTTTTCCAGCAACGCATTTTCAACCAGGAACATAATGGACACTGCAAATGCCCAAAATTCTATTGTCGTTGTCTCGGGGGCAATGGGAAATGCGTTTATAGCTTTCAAAGTGTGGACGACCAGTTGCTAAAGTGTTAATTTTTGTTGATTCTCATCCCATTCGTTATTGTGTGTTTGTACCATCTGTTTAGTTTGAAATGTTTAAGAGAAATTAGTCTGGGAAGTTAAAAGAAATAGTTGGGTTTAAAGGTGCATTCCATTCCTCTGGAGGTTTGGTTCAGGGACACCTGGAGCCAAAGTAAGTCTTAAATCAGGTCCGCTGGTGTGTGATGTGAGTTCAGAACGTTTACACTTCAAACACACCCTGGATCACAAAGGTTCAGGCATAGCTCTGCACAGAGGTCTATGATGTAACTCTATAAACATTTATCAGAGCAATCCACCCTTTACTTAAAAGAGAAATTACTGTCAAAAAGTTTATAAGATGCCATATCACCTCATCAAGACCAACTTGATTTTGAGATTTTGAGAAATATGGCCAATAGGCAAGAGTACACCATTCAGCCCCTCAAGGTGAAAGTGAGGACTGCAGATGCTGGAGATTAGAGTCGAGAGTGTGGTGCTGGAAAAACACAGCAGGTCAAAAGTCCTTCATCGCTTCTCCTGCTCTTCGGAAAAGACCTGCTGTGTTTTTCCAGCATCACACACTCGATTCAGCCCCTCACACTTGTTACTGCCATTTATTTGTATCATGGCTGGTTTGTATCTTAACTATATCCACTAACCTGAAAAAGCCTAACAAAAATATGTTGATAGCAGTGCTAAAATTCTCAATTTGACTAAACGTTTTGGCCAATGTTTCAGATTTCCACTACTATTTGCAGAAGTGCCTCCTGACAATGTCTTTGAATGCCCTATCCCAATTTCAGGCTGTTCCCCCCACCTTTGATTGGTCTCTGTTGCCGAAGAAAATATATTGTATAGTGGTTGCAAACATGCGAATTTAGACCAGGAGTAGGTCACTCAGCCCTTTGAGCCTGCTGCGTCATTCAATGGGCTCTTAATCGATCTGATAACCTTCTTAATCGATCTGATAACTTTTTATCCCCTTGCTTATCAAGCATCCATCTGCCTCTGCCTTACAAACATTCAAACACTGCTTTTACCACCTTTCTAGGGAGAGAATTCCAAAGGCGTGCAGCTCTGTCAGAGAAACAAGTTCTCCCCATCCCTGTCTTAAGTGGGCAGCCCCTTGTTTTATTCAGTGACCCTCGGTTCTCCATTCTCCTACAACAGGATATATCATTTCCCCATCCATCCTGATCAGACGTCAGGCTCTTGACTGTTTCAAGCAAGCCCCTTCCTACTCTTCTAAATTCTAGTCAATTCAATTCTGACTTGACAACCTTTCTTTATAAATCGAAAGTGTGGTGCTGGAAAAGCACAGCAGGTCAGGCAGCATCTGAGGATGTTGCCTGACCTGCTGTGCTTTCCCAGCACCACACTCTCGACTCTAATCTCCAGCATCTGCAGTTCTCACTTTTGCCTAACCTTTCTTTATAAGACAATCTATCCACTCCAGCTGTGAGCGTGGGAAGCCTTCCAATTGGTAGCACTCCTGTCTCTGAGTGGCAAGGTCGAGGGTTGATTGCAAAGGAATCGATGCCAAATTGTTGGAGGTCCATCTTTTGAGATGCTAAACTGAGGTTCTGTCTGAAGACTATCAACAATCCCACAACACTGGTCAAGGAAGTGTAGATCAGTTTTCCAAAAATATTCGTCAATGTTTATCCCTCAATCTTTGAAGGGAAAGCCAATGCTGTCATCGTTGAGTTGCTGCACACAAAGTTGGCTGATGCGTTGCCCTCATTCCAACTGTATCTACCGTCCAAAAGCTCTTTGCAATGTCCTGAAGCTGTGAAAGATTTAGTTTCCTTGGTTCCCTAGATGGTCATCTCCCAGTGTGTGCTGTCTCTGTTTTCCAACGTCAAAGTTCTGCTCAATCCTCGATGTGTTACAAAGTGGGTTGTGAAGAGAGTTGTTAGGTTGTAATTTGACACATGCTTTCTGCTGATCTTCCTAACGCACTGAGGTTGTGCTGTCCTGCTCCATGGCCAACCTCTCCATTTCTTTGCAGGTTTGGCATTCTCTCCTCAGCATCCATTGTTCTTGATAGTTCAATAAAGTGAATGATCGCATTAGTGAAATTACATTAATGCCAGAAATAAAGCACCCTTGTATCCTATCACACTTATTGATTTAGTATAGAGTCATACAGCAGAGTCCAACTCATTCACACCGACCAGTGTCTCAAACCAGATTAGTCCCACTTCCCTGCATTTGGCCCATATCCCTCTGAACTTTTCCTATTCATTTATCTATCCAAAAGATTTTTAAGTGTTGTAACTGTACCTGCATCTACCACTTTCTCTGATGTTCATTTCACTGTATGGATTCATGATTCTACCATTCCAAGGAAAACTGATCCTTGGAGATTATAAAGAGCAGCAGGGAGGGGTAGTTGAGAGAACAAATCTGAGGAATCTTTAATGGGATGTAGGTTTGGTTGCTGAGCTGGAAGCTACCAGAATCTCAACCTGAGTTATAAATCTTCTCAAAACTCGCTAAATCTTTAATTGCTTGAGTTAAATTTTCACTTTACATGGCCAGATTCTATTATTAGTAAAATCTTACTCGTAAAATTTAAGATCTTTAGAGTTGAGAATTTAATATATTTAATATATTTAAAAAAAACACTATCTAAACTTTAAAATAAAGATATAAGCATTTCCTGGAAGTCTAATTGATAAGCAGAATGAGTCATCTGTTCTTGAGCCACAGAGCTTAGGAGTGCCTCAGTTTAGATCCACCAGGTGTCAGCTCCATGGATGCACTCTTGCCTCGGAATCAGCAGGTTGTGGTATTGAATCTCATTCCGGAGATTTGAGCATGAATTGGACCACTGATACCCCAAGTGCTGCCCCGTCTGGGGCACTGTGCTTTGAATGAGGCGCTGAATTATGACCCTGCCTGGGTCATCTGATAGTTGTAAAAAGTCCCTTGGGTATCCTTTTGAATCAGAACGTCAGAATTCTCTCCGATGTCCTGAAGGGGCAGGACAGGCCAATGTTTATCCATTCATCAACAGTCAAAGCACAGTACAGCACAGGAACACTAAGATCTGCACATGATGCCTTTCCAATCGAAAACCCTTTTGCCTCTACGAGGTCTGTAGGCCTCTGTTCTCTGCCTATTCATGTATCTGTCAAGATGCCTCAAACCGTTGTTGTACTATCTGCCTCCACCATATCTTCTGGCAGCACATTCCAGGCACTTACCACCCTTGTGCAAAAAACATGCCTCACATATCTCCCTTAAACTTGCTCCCTTTTACCTTCAACCTACATCCCCTAGTTATTGACATTTCTACTCTGGCAAAAAAAAGTCTCCAACTATCCGTGCCTCTCAAATTCGAAA
This sequence comes from Hemiscyllium ocellatum, assembly GCF_020745735.1. Lineage (NCBI taxonomy): Eukaryota > Metazoa > Chordata > Chondrichthyes > Orectolobiformes > Hemiscylliidae > Hemiscyllium > Hemiscyllium ocellatum. Next base: position 15,240,323 of record NC_083426.1, on the reverse strand, counting down.
ACTTTTATCAGGTTGCTCCCTCATCCTTTGACATTCAAGTGAAAACAAAGCTAGGCTTGTCCACTCTGCTCATAGCTAATACTGTCCAAACATGGCAACATCCTTGTAAATCTTTTCTGTATCCTCTCTAAAGCCTTCACATCCTACTTCTGGTGTGGCGACCAGAACTGTACACAATGCAGTCACTATCACATTGCTGCTTGTGGGAGCTTGTTGTGCACAAATTGACTACCATGTTTCCTGACTTGTGACATTGGCTTCAGAAGAAAAGCCATTTGGTTGACTCTTAACTGCCCTCTGGGCAATTAGGGATGGGCAATAAATGCTGGCCTAGCCAGTGACACCCTCATCCCATGAATGAATTTTTAAAAATCCTTTGTGGTTGTGGAAGTTAATACACAAAAGCAGGTTCTTTTGCCTGAATCATCTCTGATCAGGTGATGTCTACCAAGTTTGAACAAAGAGTCTAGTTCTGTCTTGATTTTTTTTTAACCAAGAAGCTTCTTGTGATGTTGTAGCTGGTTTGTCCTATCAAATGATAAGTATTCCATTACTCTCAACTTGTAGGGATCAAAGTGGCTTTAATGAGTGCATTTAAGTTGTCATTGGACAGGCATATGGACGTACATGGGATAGTGTAGGTGGGATGGGCTTCAGATTAGTATGACAGGGCGGCGCAACATCGAGGGCCGAAGAGCCTGTACTGCGCTGTAATGTTCTATGTTCTATAAGTGTTTGGAGCATGGGTCTGACGCTTGAGTTGAACGTGATGTCCCTGAGCTAGTGGAGGAAATAGAAAAACTAATTAGGAGCAGGCCTTTGAATCAGATAGCCTGCTCCATCTGTCAGTAAGATCCCGTGGGATCTTACCTTGGCTACATCTTCCAATGTTGTCTCATGTCCATTGATTCCATTCATCACAAGGAACGTACCAATGCCTGACCTGAATATGACCAACAGCTGAGCATCCCCAGCTGTATGGGATATTCGATGTGAAAGGTTCCCTCACGTTTTGGTGAAGAGTGAAACCTGAGGAGCACTCTCTTCACCTGGTTGCTATGCAGTGGTCTTGGTTATAGGCAAGTCAGTTAGCTCAGCTGGCTTGACAGCTGCTTTGTAATGCAGGGTGATGCTAACAGTTTGGGTTCAATTCCTCGACCAGCTGAGGTTACCATGAAGGACTCTCCTTCTCAACCTCTCCCCTTGCCTGAGGTGGGGTGATCCTTGGGTTAAAATACCACCCCCACTCCCTTAGCTGTCTCTCTCTCTGATGAACAAAGAGTCCTATGGTCTGGTCCCACTATTGTGACTTTACCTTTTTAGTTACCCTACAGTGAACCCTGCCAGAAAATTCCACCTGTTTAGATCTTGTGAGAATGGGACCAGACTTCGATGCAACTTGTTCACGTTCCCACCTGGCGGTGACCACTTGGGAGAGGAGGGGTGGAGCTGGGCAGATGAGATGAGGCGTGGTCTGAATCACAATTTTCACCAAAAGTGAGGTGACTGATGAAAGGGGGGGCGAAATCCACTCTTTGTGAATCATGTTTGTTTAGGAATGGAATCTAATGCTATTTTGTTCTCTTCCCTTCCTCTCTCTTCCCCCCAGCAACGCCACCAGAAGAAACATTCTTGTAAAAATGTTGTGCATACCAAAGAGGGCAGTCAGCATCCTACCAGAGATCTAAAATCTCACAGCGCCTCGGCAACTGGCTGCAAAGTTAGTAAGGTAGGTCATTCATAATGAATTTTACGTGCTGTAAGTGAATTGTCACTTCTTTGGAATTATATAAACTAGATTATGAATATTGCCACATCAGAAGAGTTTCTCTTCTTCCATTTTCTCTCCTGATCTTCTCTCTCCTCCAAAGATACTCAGTGAGTTCCACAGTCATTTGGTACATTCTCCGAGTGTGATTTTTAAAATTAATCCGTGGGATGTAGGTGTTGCTGGCTAGGCCAGCATTAATTACCTATTTCCCTATGTGGTGGGAAACCGTCTCCTTGAACAGCTGCAGTGCATGTGTTGTAGGTACTCCCACAGTGCGGTTGGAAAATGTTTCCTAGATTTCGATAGAGGATTATCCCTTGAAATTGAGGTCAGGGTCGACCAAGGAGCATTGGCCAGAGAGTTGGGACCGCAGTGTTTCAGCTTGATCTCTGATCTGTGTTTCAGTTCAGTGAGGCTGCATTTTGGAACTCACTGAGTTAGTCCCACACTGATAGTTGGCTCAGACCTTGCTTTTGCAATTTGTGACCCACACTGAAAGGCCAGATTGTGAAGAGATTGTTGGCCAGCCCTGGGCCTATGCTATGAACCCACATTGGGCTCAATACTCAGCACTGTTTTATCCTTTGGACATAAATTAAATGAGTTGTACCTTTGAATGTCAAGGGAGAGTAGCATTCCACAATGACTTTGTGCACCGCTTGATATATTGTTGCAGGGACTGGATTCAGATATTCTCAAGTGCTAGCTGCAGAAACAGAGCCACATTGCCTCATATTGCTCTATGTTGGATCCCGCTTTTTTCCTTCTTCACCCTCCTTCTCTGTTCCCTGTGCTCTTTCTCCTTCTCTCCGCACAGAGGTAGATCTGCTTATGGCCAGTTGACTTCATGTGGATTTAATATTAATAACCACAGTGTAGCTTCCTCCACTGATTCTCCATCTGTTACATCAAAGCCTCGTGTTAAAAAGATGGGTCTGGCAGATTGTTTCTCATTATGAGCTTTAGGAGAATATGGGGTAATCAAATGTAATATTTTTAAATTTGCAGGCTGGCAAGGAGGTCTCCAGATCAGATACCACCACAGAAAAGGATCGGCCAAAGAATGAGACCCATAAAGACCCTCGCTCTGCTTTAATTTTGGCAAAAAGGGACAAATTGATGAAGGTATATATTATAAATAAAGATAAAATCTATTCTGTTTTGCTCCATCCTAACCTCCCAAACCCATTATAGTACAGTGTCACCAGGAAATGTACTTGAGTTATTGAAATAATGGAGGTATGATCGCAAATAAATCACCTGCCCAGAGAGAATAAATGGTCTTCTTTAAAAATCAGTTTACAGGATCTGCATCTTCTTGAACACAGTTGCAGTTTGATTGGGGTAGCTCCACCGTAGTGCAGTTAGGAACAGAGTTCCTAGCTTTCTGTCCTAGTGACAGTGGAGGAACAATGATCTATTCCAAGTTAGATTGACATGTCGCTTGGAGGAGAACTTACGGCTGGTGGTGTTCCCAAGCATTGGCTGCCTTTGTGCTTCTGGATGTGTGGGTTTGGAAAGTGCTGTGAGAGGAGCCTTGATGAGTTGCCGCAATACATCGTGTAGATGGAACACAATGTTGCCACTGTGTGCCAATGGTGGAGGGTGTGAACATTGAAGGTAATGGATGGGATACTAATCAAGCAGGTTGCTTTGTCCTGGGTCATGTCGCTGAGTTTTGATGGAACTCGATTCATTCAGTCAAGTGAAAACTATTCCACCACACACCTGACTTGTGCTTTGTAGGTGGTGAGATAATATGGGGTACATGGTTAGCTTGAGTGTCTGTGGGCACCAGGAAAGGTTTGTCTGTCATATCTCTGTTTAAAAACCGTGTTCCATTGCTATTGCCTCCTTTTGATGAGTGGCCATATGACATGTAGGTTTAAATTGACTAAGTTTCACAGATCACAGCAGAGTTTGTGTCCAGTCCAAGTGAATGATGATTCTTGCTTATGTCATTAAGAACGGTTTGTGGAATGGGTTTGAGCCATTTCAATCCAAGATTCAGTTCCATCGAACTGCTGTAGCTAATGTAAATTAACCACAGCAGAGAATTCTGCTTTGAGGTTGTTTGTGGCTTATTGGTGGATTGAGTAGAGGAAAAGGAAATTTGCATCTAAGTTGTCGATTGACAGAGCTGAGAGGGTTGCCTGTACTAAAATCTCAAGTACAAACTTTCCCTACGCTTAAAACTTATGAAGGCCTATTCATATGGTTTCTGTGAGATTGTCCATCTAATTTTACAAGAGGATAAAACATGGAAGGGGCAGGAGACACTGGACTTATTGTTGCATTGTTTGATGCCAAATTACAGTAACAGTCTCCACTGAACACAAAAAGTCAAAATTCTACAGATGCTGGAAACCTGAAATAAGGACAGAAAGTAAGCTGGAAACCCACAGCAGGTAAAGCAGCATCTGTGGGAGAATCCGAGTTAAATGTTCCAGGTCAGTGACCTTGTATTGGAACTGTTCTGATTGATCCGAAACGCTAAATTTGTTTCTGTCCTCAGGTGCTGAACAGACACTTGCTGAACTTTTCCAGAAGTTTTGATTGTTGTACTAAGAAATTCTTTATTCACCTAGAAGACCTGGTGACTGAATACCACAGCGACGGGCTGAAATCACTCCCAGATCTTACCATACCACCATCCTTAGCAGCCTGTTCATCAGTGGCATTGCTCTTAGGTTTACCTTTACCGGTTTGAAAACAAATCCCTCCTCTGTGCATAAAGTGGTGATCCAGATTCACTTTTCTATGCCATGGAATGGCCATGTAGGTCTGGAGACAGTTCATTTGCAATGACCTCATTTTGCCCACTTCACACTGAGGTTTGCTGGCCAACATGATGCTGGAAATGAATCAACAAAGGGGCCTCTTTGGTCACAACTGGTTTGCTGTCCATAGATTTGCAGTGATTAAGTATCCCACCCTCTAATATGCCAGACTTCAGTTGGGAAGTTTCAGATCAATCGGTTCTGTGGTAATGCACGTTTCTTCAACGTGAATGGGCTTTAATGCGATTTAAGAATTTAGACTGTGATTTGTAGATTGTGATTTCCGTGCCTGTATTGGCTATAACACGATTTCAGCCCCACCAGTTTAAATGGTGCAGCTATTACACGGTTTTCTTATAAAGTGAGATTGCACAAGAACAGAGCAATCGCATTATATCAGAATCAACAATAATGTGTTTGTGATAATCATTTGGAATACTCTGGACTAAGAAATAGTTAGGATTCTGTCATTGGTGTTTGTTAAAAAGATGGTTCGTGTGAAGAACAAAGGTTAGAATTTACTGTTGTTGTCCAGATCTGTTTGTTTTGACTGGAGTGACTGTAATCAGGAGCAATAGTTACCCTTGCCTCAGTCAGGGCCTTCTGTGGTCAGTTTCTTGTTACTCTTTGACATGATGTAGCTGTCACAGAAAAGGCCAGAATTTGTTACCCACTGTTGAATCATGTGGCTTGTTTGGCCATTTCAGAGAGCAGTTATGTAACAACCACATTGGTGTGGGTCTGGAATCATGTATAGGTCAGACCAGGTGAAGACGGCAGATTAAGGGCATTAATAAACCAGCTGGGTTTTTTATGACAGTCAATGATGGGTTTATTGGTCACCCTTACTGAAATTAGCTTTCAATTTGCGTGCGACCAGCTGCAATGATGGGATGAGGACACATGATTCCAGAGAATCGACTGGGTCCCTGGATTGCAGGCCCAGTGACATTGCCACCACCTTACAGTGTTCATGTTATCACCTTCCTATTATTCACCCTGTTGAGATCAGATAACCTAGCAAGCAATATTTGTAATTTTGCAGTTTAACCAGTATCAACACAGGATCCTGGAACTGCTCAATGCTTGACTTGGTGTCCTTTTTGACTGTAGGCATACAGATTGGACTGTGAGACCTTTGCCATGGTGGCAAAACAACTGGTCAACCAAGATCCTACAATCGAGACGCAGGTCCAGTTAGCGCTCAGGAAGAGTCTGCAGTTGGTTGGTGAACGCTGTCTGGAAGAACTGAAGAGAAGTATTGCAAAGTACGACGCTGCAAATGCAGTGAAGAATCCAAAATGAGTGTTACTTTAAAGCCATGTTTTGGGGTGGGAACATTATACCTTTCATTAGATTTCTCCTGGCACTTTCCACTGCCAATATTTATTCTCCTTCATTTTTGTTCTGGGTGAGGGAGGGAAGAGAGATTGGGTCGTATAACACCTCCAGAGACAAGTGGCAATTTCTCAGGAGGGGGAGGTTACTGACTGCTAGCATTCTGAGAAGGAGATGCCTAAGGGACATGCATGTACTCGACAGCTTAGTATAAGTCTGCATTATACCAATGAATTTCTCCTCCCATTGGATCTCCAGTTTGATAATTCCTTTGCTCTCTGGTATTTCATATCCCATCCCCCCTCCTCCAGGAAGCCATCTGGCTGTTTCTCCTTAGAGGTCATTATAACAGAGCCTGATACTGCCCTTGCCCGAAATCACCACAGATTGCGAGCAAGTAAAAGCTGCAAATGGTATTCTTTCTAATTTCTTTTTGTTGTATGTGGTTGGTTAATTTCAACACATGGTCCCCTCAAATGTTCTTGCAGAGGGGGGTCACGCATGAGCCTTTTCTTGTAAGGGACAATTCGTGCATGACCCTGTGGGGGAGTCTGTATCCACGACCGCCCTAGAAAGAGCATTGCCTGCAAACCTTTCGTTCACTGATCCTAACACAGGGGGGCAACCATCATTTTGCAGCTCCTCCGTTCCTGTCCCACCAAAGATGTGACTGCACAGCAACCAGAGCTGAAAGTCAGGAGCATCTTTGTTCCATATTACTCAGGAATTCATTAAGTAAATTAAATGTTGGGGAAATGTTTTGTACGTTTTAGATGCAGCCATTAATGGGGCTGTTGGAAACTTGTAAATGGCAAATCATAGCAGAGACAGGAGTGAGATCTCCTTGGCTGTCAATTTGAAAGCATTATGATGAAAAGAAATAGACGTTATGATGACTGATGCCTCAGTTGTCTTTCTTTTTACAAAAGGCAACATTTCCGTTGTTCAGTTTGTATATTTTTTCAAAAATAGTTGGCAAAAAAAAACTAGCACATAGCTAGGTTCCAAACAACAGGACAGAATGCTTGTGATCCTTAGACAAATGTAAGCTACAGTTCAAGGAATGATTCCTGCCCATGGTTAGTTTGAAATGTTCACATTTTCCAGTGAGTCTTTGGACAGAAACAAGGGTTTTAAACTCAAAGCTGCCATTATTATTGTTGCAAAAGAATAAAGCTATGTTTTTGAACACTGTGTGCCTGTTAAATTATCATCAAACTATGTATGTGTGTTTTTCCCCTTTCTATCTCCCCCCCCCCACCCAACTTTTATTTTCCCCTCCTTTTGTTGCAGCGGGCCACAGACCATCTGTTTGGCCCTCCCTTTGGTTTATAATTCATTATTCAGTGATCGCGAATGAATGTCTTCCCGACTCCAACCACAGAGAGCATTTTCTTTTCTAAAGTATTATCCACAATAATAAGTGTGATGCAAAACTGTGGAGACTGTAATTGTTCTCAACTGGTTCAAAAATGCACAGCATTGGCACCACAATGAGACGGAAATTTCACCCGTCCCGCCTAGATTTATGCTTCAGTTTAACGACGTGGTTTCCGAGCAATGTGTTGTCTCCAGCTTTATGGCTGTTATTTTTGTATGACTTCCTACCCTTACCCCCACCTTGTTACACTTCTCCTCCAAATGAGTTGTTCTCCCACTTCTGGAAGGCACCATTTGATGTGTAATCCCAGAACTGCCCCATGGCTATCAACAATGAGGGATTTTCCTTCTCAGCCTTTTGTACTCTTCTCAGGATTGCTCCAGGAACTTGACCACCCGCAGAATAAGCCGTTATCAGAGCCCAAACTAACGCGGTCCCTTTTGATGCTTTGCAGCAATCTTTTTGCAACAATTTTATTGTCATTCTGACATCAGGTTACAACAAATTCTTACAGTTTCTTCTGTAAATATGTGACACTTGAAATATTAAAACACTTTCTATTCAGCTTATACGTGCAGCTAATGAGCATAAATAACATCCATAGTAATTAAATATGCATATGCTGTTTAGAACATGTGAATATAAAATGATTTTTATAAGTAAATCTGTAAAGTATGATACTTTTATTTACAGAGTTTTCAGCACTGTCATCTTTAGGGTGGATGCAGATCCAATAGTGATGGTTTGTTATGATATGAGCACATGGTTCAGAGGCTGTACATATTTACAGCCACTCCTTGGATGATATTAAAGGAGCAGGTCTCCCATGCTCACTGCGGAGTTGGGCTCACAGATTTGAAACAGTTTTGTTTGTTTTAAATGGTGCAGCTTCTGGAATGACTGTTTACCTGAAGAAAGGTGTCATTTGGATAAAATCAGGATCAATGAACAGAAACTCCTGGAGACACTCAGCATCCACAGAGAGAGTTTGACCTGATGTGAAATTTGAACTTTATCCTCTTTCCTCATTTGTTTCTTGGTACTTCAGATTTCCAGCATCTGCAGAGTTTTGCTTCAACTAATACATTAATACCCTGGTACATCACCTTGGCGGCAATGTTAGCAAGCTGTTGGACTGTTGCGGGCCCCCACAAATTAACAAATGATGGCACGGTGGGTCAGTGGTTAGCACTGCTGCCTCACAGTACCAGGGTCCCAGGTTTGATTCCAGCCTTGGGCGACTGTCTGAGTGGAACTTGCACATTCTCCCCTGTGGGTTTCCTCCCACAGTCCAAAGATGTGCAGGTCAGGTGAATCGGCCACGCTAAATTGCCCATAGTGTTAGGTCCATTAGTCAGAAGGAAATGAGCCTGGGTGGGTTACTCTTCAGAGGGTCGGTGTGGACTGGTTGGGCTGAAGGCCTGTTTCCACACTGTAGGGAATCTAATCTAAGATGAACCTGGTATCCTTGTCCAAAGAGTAACAGTAAGGCTGATTATATAGGCAACGTGGCCTTAACGGATGTAGATGGAGAATACTGCCTTCTAAAGATGATGGAAAATGATTTTGGAATTAAGTCAAAGAGTTGATTAATGGGATTGAAGAATCAATGATCGGATTAAAATTAGTGTCCAGAGCAGGGAGTCCCAGATTCAATTCCTCCTGCACTGATTTAGCTGTTTCCGGTTTGGATGGTAGACCAATAGTATCATTATTGCTGTCTGTGCAGGACCAAGGTGCAGTCCACCAGCCAACATTCTGTTTCTATCTCCTGTGTTTAATGCTGCACTCTGTAAGTGTGTATGTTCACTGTCATGATCTCATGATCAGAACAGTATGCTAAAGTTATTGTCCAGACTTACACACTGACCGGTTGAGCATGGTTCCCTATTGGCAATGGGAATCTAGTCCAGCAATGGAATTGTACCCAGTATACACAGGGGCGGGGTAGGGAGAAATTGCCATCAAAACAAAGCGTCCTTAAGTCACCAGGAGAAACAATCTCTTCAAATCCACCTTCCATTTTGGAATGTCTAATTCAGTGTGGGTTTAAATACACAGACTCGTTTGGGATGACTTTGAAGAGGTTGCCTATGAAACAGTGCAGTTTTTGTTCTTGTGCTCTCTCTTTCTCTGCGACTTGGCACTCTGTGCCAGCCTGATGTCAGGCACAAGATTTGATTGACAAGGCTCCTGCCGCAAATGGCAACCATTGCTTGTTTTGGGCTGTGGGATTGGCTGTCCAAGAAAATAGCCCTCCTCTTCAGAATCGGAGGAAGAGGAGGAGCACGTGGAGCAGCAGCCATCATCATCTTCACAGCACAAGCTAAGGAAGTTATTCAAGGCGATGTTCTGAATACCATTATCTCCTTCCCTATAAAAAGCCTGTTGGTTTTGAGAAATCTTAACTTGGGGCTTCTGGCATATGGCTGTCTGCACGAGCTGGTTGTAATGCTCCAAGAAAGTATTGTTATTCACACTCTCCAGGGATCTCTCGGTGATCGTGTGAAGAGCCTCATCTGAACACGATCTCTGAACTCTTCTGGAGTGATGATGGTGGCTCCGGTAGTTGCCTTTATGCCTGTAAACCTTCCTTCGTGTTTGTTCACTCATGGGTGTCTGGTGACACCTGGACCTTGCCTTGGGCTTCAGAAATGCGGTATCACAAAATGTGATTTGCTGGGGTCTGATTTGGGCTGCAGTTCTCCTCACTGGAGACACGGACTCTTGCTTCCACTTTGACTTTTGTACCATGCCCTCTGGTTGCTGGCAGTTCAAAGAATGGAGGGAGTCACTGCTTCTTTTATGAGGGAAAGATTTAAGAATTCCAAAGTTGCTCTGCATTTCAAATTCCTTTTCTGCCTCGTTGTATTCTTGGTTAGGCCTGAGTGGTTTTTGCCACTTGTAATTGTCTTCATTGGAAGCCCCTTGAGGAAGAAATTAAAGTCATTAGGTCATTAAAACAAAGTCTCCTATTTCAGTTTACAGATTACTAAGAGAAAGTGGTGCATTTGTATACCATTTAATAAAAGGTGGTGGCGTAGTGGTGATGCCATTGGGTTAGTAGAACACTGGGTTAATGTTCTGGGGTCCTGAGTTTCAATTCCACCCTGGCAGATGGTGAAATTTAAATTCAGTAAACATCTGGATAAAAAGCTGGTTGATTGGTGATTATGTGAATGCTGTTGATTGTTATAAAAGCCCATCTGTTTCTCTGGTGCCCTTTGATGAAGGAAATTTGCCATCTTTATCTACCCTAGCCGACATGTGACTCTGGACACAGAGTAATGTGGTTGACTCATAACCCCCTGCTGGGCTATCAGGAATGGGCAATAAATGCTGGTCTAGCCAGTGATACTCACATCCCATGAATAAATATTTTTAAAAAAGACAGCATTCTGAAATTGAGAGAAAGGCACATGTAGAAAGTACTTTCATCCAGGCTGTTTATATGCAGTTGAAGGACTGATACTACGAACCTAAGATTGGGGTGAGAATTATCTTGGAGGATAAGGAACATTCCAATATGGAAACGGTTAGTACACTCAGCTCAACGTTCTGAAAGAATAGGATTTCAACATGCACAATTATTTGCAATCTGTACTTTTAAAACTTGCTAAATACATACATTTTGGATAAACTCAGCATTAAAGTTTCAACAAAAGATCTAAATCCATTGGAGATGGTTCAGAGGAGGCTTACTAGATTGATACCTGGAATGAGTGGATTGTCCCATGAGTTTGAGCTTGATTTATTGTTGTCACATGTACCAAGATACAGTGAAAAGTTGTTTTGTGTGCTGTACAGGCAGACTGTACCGTACAAAGTGCATTAGGGTAACAGCACAGAGTTCAGAACATAGTGTTGCAGCTGCAGAAAAGGTGCAAAGAAACAGAGATCAGAATTAACATTTGAGAAGTCTGTTCAAAACTCTAGTAAGAGCAGGGAAGAAACTGTTCTTGAATCTGTTCATACGTGTATTCACACGTGTTCATGACTCGCTGTAGTTTCTTTGTGGTCTTGGTCTTGGTAAAAAAAGGACAGACTGGGTTTGTTTTCAGTAGAATTTAGAGGAGTGAGTGAGGGGTGATCCTGAATGGTTTTGATAATGTAGGTTTAGAAAGGATGTTTACTTCTGTGGGTGAGTCCAAAACTAGGGATCACTGTTTTAAAATTAGCAGTCGTCCTTTTAGGATAGAGATGAGGGGAATATCTTTCTGTCAGATGGATGTGTCATTAGTTGCTATTTAATTCAGATTTTTCAGCTCCGTCTTGGGGAATCTGTTTATGACTTCAGTTAGTGTTCTGTGCCTCTATGTCGGATTTTCAGACAAAGGTAAAGCTGGCTAGTGAATAGAGAAATGTAGTAGCAGAGTCCAAACGAGAACAAAAACCTTTAAAAGCAGTTTTCGTTTATCATTGGGCTCCATTGACAATTGACCATTGACTGACAATTAACAGCTCTTAAGAGTTTTAAACTTTATCATTCCTGATTTGTGGAAGAGGAACAACAATGCAACTGAGATAATCACCTTTCAACAATAGGGACCTATTACTGCCGAGACGGTATGGTGGCTCAGTGGTTAGCACTGCAGCTTCACAGTACCAGGGATCAGGATTGATTTCAGCCTCGGGCGATTGGAGTTTGCACATTCTCTGCGTGTGTTTCCTCCGGGTGCTCTGGTTTCCTCCCACAGTCCAAAGATGTGCAGGTTAGGTGAATTAGGCAAAAGTGAGGACTGCAGATGCTGGAAACCAGAGTTTAGATCAGAGTGGTGCTGGAAAAGCACAGCAGGTCAGGCAGCATCTGAGAAGCAGGAAAATCGACGTTCCGGGCAAAAGCCCTTCATCAAGAATAGAGGTAGGAAGCCTCCAGGGTGGAGAGATAAATGGGGATGGGGCTGGGGAGAAGTTAGCAAAGAGTACAATAGGTGAATGGGGGTGGGGATGGAGGTGATACGTCAGAGAGGAGGGTAGGGGAAGGTAGCAAAGAGTACAATGGGTGAATGAGGATGGGGATGGAGGTGATACGTCAGAGGAGAGGGCGGAGCAGATAGGTGGGAAGGGAGATTGGCAAGTAGGACAGGTCATGAGGACAGTGCTGAGCTGGAAGGTTGGAACTGAGGTAAGGTGGGTGGAGGGGTTAGGTGAATTGGCCATTCTAAATTGCCCACAGTATAGATTATTAGTCAGGGGCAAATATCGGGTAAGGGAATGGGTCTGGGTGGACTTGTTGGGCTGAATGGCCTGTTTCCACACTGTAGGAGTTCTAATTCTAATTCAAACATATGAATTAGAAGCAGGAAAAGGTCATTTGAGCCCTCAAATCCACTCTACCATTTGGAAAGCTCATGGCCCCTTCCAACACATTAACATCCTTCCACATAAATAAATGGCATTGATCATTATAAACAAGCATGAAAGTGAATTCTGATCATTATAAGGAACTGATTGCTACAAAGGTTACAACCACAATATACCAAACTTGTGAATTGGCTTGATGTCAAATTTAATTTTGTTTAAAATAAAAACTAAATTATGGAAAAGATTTGGATAACCTAAAAAAACCTTACATTTGTATAGCACTCTTTGCAACCAGTTAGTTACTTTTTGAAGGGTTGTGATGGCTTGGGCAAATGCAGATAATCTGAATTTACCATGGAGATACTCTCAAAATGTTCCCATAATTTTCATGAAAGATTGGTACCATGCTCAGACAAACCATGTGAATTTCTGATGATTGTTAGCAAGTTATAAGAATCCCCGAGAAATGTACCACCAGATTCATTTCATAAACATCAAACGGTGAGTATGGTACCTGGGATTTGTTATGCTCATCCAAGGATACCATAAGACCATAAGATATAGGGGCAAAATTAGGCCATTTGGCCCATTGAGTTTGCTTCACCATTTGATCATGGTTGATATGTTTCTCAACCTGATTTTCCTGCATTCGTCCTGTAACTCTTGATCCCCTTACTAATCAAGAGCCTATCTCTGTATTTAATACACTCAATTAATTTGCCTCCATGGCCTTCTTGTGGCAATGGGTTCCACAGATTAACCACGCTCTAGCTGACCATTTGGATCGTAGTTTACTATCTCATCTGATAGTACTCATAGTGCAAATGAACTCCTTATGACAGTTAATTGCCATAATGTTTTACAGTATTCTGGATACATTGAGGGCATGAAAGGCACTGTGTAATTGGAAGATCTTTCCCCTTTCTTTCACATCCTTATGAATGTTTTTCAGAAGGTGATTGTCCACAGGATATCAATCTTGTGTGATTTATTATCTTGTTATTTTGGAGCTAGGAGGTAGAATATTCTTAGGATCCACGCAAAGGGAGGTAATGGATCCTGGTTTGCAATTTAATAACTGATGTGCTCGACAAGAGGAATGCCTTTTCTCTTTATCCTCTATATCATAATTATTCTGCTCTTTCATTTATACATTACTCTTCCTTCCAAAATTTGGATTTAGATCAAATTTGGAATAACAAGTAAGCTCAGTAAGCAATGGTTTATACAGTCTTAGAAATGTACAGTTTTGGAAACAGACCAGATATCCCAACCCAATCTAGTCCCATTTGCCAGCACCAGGCCCATATCCCGCTCAACCCTTCCTATTCATATTCCCACCCAGATGCCTTTTAAATGTTGTAATTGTATCAGCCCCCACTACTTCCTTTGGCAACCTATTCCATACTCACTACCCCTACACACACCCCCCCACACTCTTTGTGTGAAAAAGTTGTCCCTTAGTTTTCTTTTCAATCTTTCCCCTCTCACTGCTCGCCTGTGCCCTCTAGTTAATCAGGGGGTTTAATAAGAATGTCATGAGAATGAGGGGATTTACAGAGAGGTGATACAACCAAGACCAGGGTTTACCTAAACCATTAATCTGTTTCCATATTTGGACAATAATGATAACATTGCTATTATCTGTTAGAGAAAAGATTATCCTCCAAATGTGAACTGGATATGATGTGGTTTATGTACAGTCCGGGTGGTGGCCATGTGAAGCAGTGGGTGGTGTGAACCAGGAGCTCTGATTCAACTCCCACTGTAGGACCTAATGGCTGAAGGAGGTGTGTTCAGAACCGAGTCAAACAGGTTGATGATAAACCTGAAAATCCTTCCAATGCAAGCTGATGGCAGGCAGGAAAGGGGAGAGTGATTCCTGGTCAGCAGTGTGACGGTAGAGGCATAAAATGTTTTTCCCATCGCATCCCTCACTCCAGACTGCAACATGCTCGCATGAATTAAAAGAAAGCAAGATGGAAAAAAGCCACTAGCCATTGGCAATTCAACTCATTGGCCCTCATCCTAAACAATTGGACAGACTACAATAGGTCACTACGATTCATGGGGAGATGTTTCTGCTCTCAATCTGGCTCTCCTCCCCTCCCCACCCATGATCCTGGGCTAGGACGTCAGCTGGGTGGACATAAAGACCCCCTCCCTCATTGGCAAAGAACAGAATGCAAGTGGGAGAGTGAAGCATTAACACATTGGTCCTGCAAATCCTCAGCATCTCGGAGTTGTACAAATGCATCAAAATGGGAATCTACTTTGGCCTCTACTGCTGACCCTGCTCAATAAATAAAGCTGCTGTCAGAAGCTTTTTTATGAAGTTGCTGATTGGCTCCCTGCATCTTCTCGCACTTTCAAAGGTGCCCGGGACTGATCCCAACTGGGCACTGAAATAACTCCACACAGACCCGAATCCTGTCATCCAGTCACCCTTTATTTACACATGGAGGGGCCTTGACACTGATCCAGCTCCCTCAGAGCCAGATCTCAGATTGAACAGAAACTCAGAGTGAACTTCTGTTTATAATCTGTCAGCCACGGCTCCCTGATTGGACCAGGTTAACAGCCTCAATCAGGGAACTCATATTCTATGAGGTGTACCTGGCTGACCTCATTACAATCACTATATCCCTCTCTCTCAGAGTCTGAGGACATTGGCCTTTCTTTTGTAGCTCCTCCTGGGGTGTTTTAGCAATGAATCAGATTCCTCTAACTCTGCCTCTGATACGGACGGTGTGTAATGCACAGGACCTTGCCTCTTGTGCCCTGAGTGTCTCAGAAGAAATTCTTTCTCTTCTTCAGGCAGCGATGGCATCACAGCAGTGGCATCCATTGTGCCCATCTCAGAATCTGAGGTATCTTCGATGCTTGACAGAGATGGAGGACCCATTAGTTCTAGACCAGTAGAAAGGCTGTTAAGTATCTGGGCACATTTTGCTTCCACCCTGTTTGCACGTTTGCAGCCTCCTTATGGTCCATGTGCTTGTTCAGGACTGTTGCACCTACCTGAACAATATACGTCACTGGACCTGATCTCGCATTGACCATGCTTCTTACCCATACAGGGCCACACCTGTGGTTCCCACACCAAACCTTATCCACTGAAGTAAACTAACTGTCTCACTTAGTGGAACCTTGTGACTGGCATTGCCGTTCCTGATGCCATTGCACCCATCCCCCACCCCCAGGTGCAGGAAGATCAGATTTAACCTGGTGTGGAGTCATATCTCCCATCAGAGACTCTGCTGGAGCTATCCCTGTAGTTGCATGAGTGATGCTCCTATAATCAAATAAGAAACAGGACAGTTTGGAATCGAGTGAAGCTGAAGGCTGCTTCTTCAAAGTTCTGCCAGACCATTGAACGATAGATGGTATTGGAGCTGTCCCTTTTTGTTGAATACCATATGACTTTAGGAAATACTCAAATTTCCTGCTGATAAACGATGGCTCACTATATGTGACCAACACCTCTAGGAGTCTGTGTATTGCAAAAGATGCATGCAGTTTTTCTATCATCGTCCTCATATTTGATGAATGAGCTCAATGGAAGTCCATGAGTGGGCATCCACAATGACTGAAAACATTGAGTCCATGAATGCACCTGCATTGTTGATGTGTAAAGTAGTCCAGGGTTTATGTGGAGGAGCTGCTGGCAGTATTTTGTCCTTGTTGGCACTCTGGGCAATGCCTCATCAACACAGCTCTGTCTGCATCTAATCCTGGCCACCAGACATAACTTCTCACCAACATCTTCATTTTGGAAAACTCTGATTGATAGTGGTGAAGTCAGCCAGCATCTGGTAGTGACCTTTGCTTTGGAAAATCACTTTTGATTCCATAATATTATGCCGTCCTCCATTGTGATCTGGTCTTCCCAGGTCCAAAAAGGTTTCAGTTCTGGTTGTGATGGACCTTTGGTTTCCCTCATCACCATCAGCTGTTTCAGTTTTACCAGGACCTGATCTTTCTGCACCCAAAGTCTGAGATAGCCAGGTGTAACTGGAAGTGTGTCCAGAAAATTTAAAATCATTACAGACTCTTCCAATGATGGAACCACCAGTGGCATATCTGCCAGCAGAAGGTGACTCAATGCATTTCCTACTTGGCGTCCCCGCTGGTGTTCCAACTTGTGATTATATGCAGTTAGTGTTAGAGTCCACTGCTCAATTCAGCTTGAATCTATGGACGGCACTACCTTTCCCTCTTCCAGTAGACTCAGCAGAGGTTTGTAGTCCATTATTATTACAAATGTGTGTCTGTCAAGGTATTGTGGAGTGTTTTGGCACCAAATATGACCTTCCTTCTCTATCTGGGCATTTTTACACTCTGCATTAGCCAAAGTGCTGGTTGTATATGCAACTGGGTGTTCCTCTCCATCGGGCCATCTAGGAGCTAATAGTACTAATATGCTGGATGGCAGGGGGGCATTGCATGTTAAAACCAGATCATGCTTGGCACCGTAGAATGCCAATACCTTAGACAATGATAGCGGTTTCTTCACTTCCTTTAAAGCTATGGCTTAACTACATGACCATTTCCAAGGCTGACCCTTTTTTAAGAGTTGATGCAAAGGTGCCACAATGGGGGCCAGGTTATGTATGAACTTTCCATAATAATTCACCAGCTCAAAGGAAGTCTTAAGCTTCGGTACACACGTGGGAGGTGGGGCACCTTTGGTTGTGCTCATTTTATCATCCAACCTGGTCTTGTCAACTCTGCAGCACAGGTAGGTCATTTGGAGTGTCTGGGACACACGTTGTTTCCTTCTAAGGCTAAGAGTAAGCTCTGCCTGGGAGAAATATTTAAGGACTATGTCCAGATTCTCTAAGTCCTTCTTTATTGGTCTTCCTTGTTATTAGTGCATCATCTGGATAAACGGTGATCTGGGATAGACCTTGTAAAATGTTCTCCATCGTCTGCTGCAAAATTGCACAGGCTGACGATATCCCAAATGGCAGTCTCATATATTGGTACAAACCCTTATGGGTATTAATGATAGCCCACTTCTAGGAATTCTCATCTGACCGCAATTTCAAGTACACATGGCTCATGTCCAGCTTTGGGAAAGACAGTGTCCCCAGCCAGCTTTGAATATAAATCCTCAAAAGATGTGCAGATCAGGTGAATTGGCCAGGCTAAATTGCCCATAGTGCCGGTACATTAGTCAGGGGTAAATGTTGGGGAATAGGTCTGGGTGGATTATTCTTCGGAGGGTTGGTGTGGACTTGTTGGGCTGAAGGTCCTGTTTCGACATTGTACAGAATCTAATCTAGTTCTCTATGTGAGGGATTGGGTATTTATCCAGCTGCAAAAAGCGGTTTACTGTTTATTTAAAATCGCCACAAAGGCAAACCAAACCCTTGGACTTCAAAATCAGTATGGCTGGTGCTGCCCATTCTGCAAACTGGACTGGTTTGATGATTCAAGAGTGTAATGCTGGAAAAACACAGCAGGTCAGCCAGCATCTGAGGAGCAGGGGAATCAATGTTTTGGGCATAAGCCCTTCCTCAGGAATGAGGCTTGTGGGTTGGGGCTGAGAGATAAATCAGTGGGGGTGGAATTTGGGGAAAGGTAGCTGAGAAAGTGATAGGTGGATGAAGATGAGGGAGAAGGTGATAGGTCGGGGGGGGGGGGGGGGGGGGGGGGGGGTGATGGACAGGTTTGACGATTCCTTAGCTTTCCAGCCTCCTGATTTTTGCCTCTAGTTTTGCCCATAAGACAAATAGTACTGAGTAGGCCTTGCAGAATTATGGAATTGCTTCCTGGTCAACATGCAAGGTGGCCTTGTCTCCGTTGATACTCCCTTTACCTTCCTGAATGTTTTCTGGGTATTTAATTAGGATTTCATTCAGGCGGCCATTTTCTAATCAAAAAATGTTGAGCCAATCCGGATGAATCTTTCTCAACCAACTTCCCCTCAGGCTTGGGCCTGAGCCTCTTACTACAATCATTGGTAACTGAACTGGCTGCTTCGCAAAGGAGAATGGAACTGGAGTTATACCCTTAATCTGTAATGGTTCCCCTGTATAAGTTCTTAGTCTAGCCAAGGTCTTGCACAGCCTTAGGGACTGGAATCCAGAGTGAATTTTGTTCAAGGCTGGTTCTGTGATCATTGAAATAGCTACACCTGGTATCCACCTCCATTTGAACCAGGTGATCATTTATTGGCTCTGATTTGGATGTTGCTAAGCAATTTAACTGTTCCAAACCAGATGTTGGTGAACATTTCAGAGTGTGCATTCTCCTGGATACCAGTCTATGTGGGACTCTTTTGTCATTTTGTGTCCACATACCGGCAGCAATACAATGGCATTGTCGGCTTGGCTTTGTTCTGGGGCTTTGCTGTAGACCCTAAAGTCAGTCTGTTTGGGATATGTCCTGAATGAGGCTATGCAACTGCCTTTACTCAAGTAGTGTTCCCCAAGCTCCGTTGGACTGGCAAGGGTGTCTACCATCAGAAAACCACACTTTGAGTATCACATGTGGCTTTAGTCTCTTTGTTTCTATGGCAACAAGAGGACAGCACATTGCTGAAGAAATTCGCTCACAACGGTGATCTGAGTTGGGGTAAACATTTCTGGCATCATGCTGTTACTGGGGAAGCTTGACTCATTTGATTGGGCCCAGCATGTACAATTGCAGCATGACATCCCTATTCTAATACTCTTACTATGAAGGCCAGGAATCCAGGCGTTGGATTCTGCTAGCCACACCTCCTGCTGACATTTGGAAATGGTCATGTTTGGGCTGGGATGGATGCTCCAGTTTCAAAGGACTATAGCGTCATATAGCACAGAAACAGACTTTTCGGTCCTACTTGTCTGTGCCAATCTGACATCCCAATCTGATAGGTCCCATTTGCCAGCATTTGGCCCATATTTCACCAAACTCTTCCTATTCATTTACCCATACAGATTCCTTTTAAATGTGGTAGTTGTTCCCACATCCACCACTTCCTCTGGTAGCTTGATCCATACATGCACCACCCTCTGTTTGAAAAGGTTCCCCCTTACATCCCTTTTAAATCTTTCCCCCCTCTCACCTTAAATCTATGCCTTCTACTCTCCCACCCTAAGAAATAGACTTTGGCTATTCACCCTATCTAAGCTCCTTATGATTTTATAAACCTTTGTAAAATCACCCCTCAGCCTCTGATACTCCAGGGAAAACAGCCCTCGCATATTCATCCTCTCCCTATAGCTCTAACCCTCCAGTCCTGGTAAATCTTTTCTTCACCCTTTTAATTTTCACAATATCCTCCCTATAGAATAGTGACCAGAATTGTAAGTAGTGTTCTAAAGTGGTCTCACCAATGTCCTGTACGGCTGCAACATGACAGCCCAACTCCTATACTCAATGCTCTGACCAATAAACGCCTTCTTCATCCCCTTGTCTACCTGTGACTCTACTTTCAAAGTACTATGAACCTGCGCCCCTGGGACACTTCCCAGGGCCCCACCATTAACTGTATGAGTCCTGCCCTGATTTGCCTGACCAACATGCAACACCACACAGTTATCTAAATTAAACTCCATCTTCCATTCCTTGGCACATTGGCCTATCTGATTGAAATCCCGTTGTACTTTGAGATAACCTGCTTCAATGTCCACTGCATTTGGGGTCATCTGCAAAATTACCGATCATACCTCTTATATTCACATTCAAATTTGTATAAATGATGAACAGCAGAGTTTTTAATTGCTATTCTGAGTGGAAATCCCACTTACTCCAAATCAATTTATATCCCTCAGACCCTGGAGATCTGTGGGGCTATTACATTTAATCCTTGTTCATTAATTTTAAAGTTGTGATGGGTAGCTGAACTACATATACCCAGGTTGTACCCAGTATACACTACATTCCTGTCAAGTAAGAGTTGAACAAAGTCCTTATCATAGATAGGCTCAAACCTATCTGCACATGGTTACCTTTTGCTAAAGACCAGTGGGAATTTCTGTACATTTTATCCAAAAAGCTGCTGTGACACAATTCACACGTCCAACAGCATCATAGCTAATAATCGTCGAGAGTGTGGTGCTGGATAAGTACAACAGGTCAGGCAGCATCCGAAAAGCTGATCAGATGATAAATTGCTTTTGCCCGAAACGTCGATTACCCTGCTCCTCAGATGCTGCCTGACCTGCTTCACTTTTCCAGCGCCACACTCTCGACTCTAATCTCAAGCATCTGCAGTCCTCATTTTCTCCTGGCTAATAAGCACCTATAAACCATATGGGACTGAATTCAGCAGGTCTGGGCATCTGCGGAGAAGGATCTCAAGATTGTTCTTCAGAACACCGTCAGGTTTTGAAAATGCATCATATTTGGCTCAAAATGTTCACTCAGTTTCTCTCTCCACAGATGCTGCTAGACCAGCTCAAATTTTCCAGCACTCACTTTGTTTTATTTTAGTTCCCAAGGATATTATGCAGGGGTTTTTATCTTGGGGATCAAGCTTCTGATCTCCCTTGATTGTAATGGCTCTTCTACTTCTCATCAATTCACTCAGCTCCTCTCCATGAGCGGGCTTCAGAGGGGCAGAAATGAAGGAGAGAATAGGAATGGAAGCTATTCATAGTGTGAGATCTTTTGCCAGTTGTGTATTAGTTTTATTACCTGCAGCCTGAATCATTGCCAAGGAATCTTGTCGGCTTCTTCCAGTTCTCTCTTCTGTCACCTGATCTCCCTGAGATGATGCTTGCTGATCCTGAGCAGGGTAGTCTGAACCAACTTGAGTACCCAGCCATTGATTTTGTTTGTTCCAAGAGGATTTGGTGGGACTGTCCAATACATCCCCTGGTTGTTCTTCCTGGTCAATGCAGCATATGTCCAGTCTATGTTTGAAAGCCAAGCTTTGATCAAGAACCAAAGTCTCTGTAGCCACTGTTTTCTTCATCCTTTGGTCCTCCATAGGCCGAATCTCATGCCCATTACTAGTTAGAGATGTGTTGTCAATGACTTTCATGGCATTTTCAAGTCCACCCTTTAGCCAATTAAAATTACATAACGGAGCAGAATGATCACTTCGTTTGCTTGGTTCTTGGCTGTAGGTCAAAATTTCTACCTTACAGCCTTTGCCATTTGTGAGATTGTCATTCTCTGATGCCCACACCTCTGGCATCTTTACCTCGTTTTGAGGCTCCGTGTCTGTTTCCAACACCTCTCCCTGCCAGTGTGGAAGTTTAATGGTACTCTTGCATTGCTTCTTGAACTCGGATATAGGATGATCCTTGCTGTCTGTCGCTCGGTCTTTGATACTGAGAACATTGACACGTTGAAGGATGCAGTCTACGTTGTCCCCTGGCAGTGTTTCAGCGGTTTGGTTGCAGTGCCGATTCTGCAGGGGTGAAGCGTTGTTGGCTACAGGGTCTTCTCCAAGACTGAAAATACAACTCGATTCTTGGGACTGTGTTGATTGGAAAGCAGAGTCTGAGGAATCTGATCCTGTAGGTTCTTCCAACTGGCTGCACATGATAGAGCAGAAGACTTGCCCGTGCCGGGAGGTGAAACTGCAGCCTAAGAGGGGCTTCTTGCATTGAGTACATGAAAAGCAAGAGTTGGTTGCATGCCAGTGTTGCCCACTGAATGTTATTTGCCCATAGTCAATACCTGTTGGTTGAATGGTACAACATTGATTGTATGGCTTCCACAAGATGCTGAAAGATTTCATATCTCAAGGATGAGAACATGCAAATCAGAAAAATGCGGGCACATTACATAACCTTCAATAACTGGTTACTGGTTGAAGTTACCTATATTAAGTACAAAAGACTTGTATTAGGTAGTTCTGTGGAACAAAGGAACCTTGGCGTGTTTATCCATAGATCATTGAAGATGGAAGGGCATGTTAGTAGGATGTTGAAAAAGGCAGATGGGACACCCATCTTTATCAATCAAGGCATAGATCACAGAAGCAGGGATGTCATGTCTGAGATGTATAGAACCTTGGTGTGTTCACAGCTGGAGTAGTGTATGCGGTTCTGGGTGCCATATTACATGAGATTGCGCTGGAGGGGGTGCAGAGGAGATTCACCAGGATGCTGCCTGGGATGGAAAATGTTACATTATGGGGGAAGGTTGGATAGGCTTAGGTTGTTTGCATTGGAGCAGAGAAGACTGATCTGATTGAGATGTACAAGATGATGAGGGACATGGAGAGAGTGGATAAGGAGCAGCTGGTCACCTGAGATGAAGGGTCAGTCACAAGGGGACATGGAGAGTCAGTCATGAGGGGACACAGCTTCAAGGTGAGGGGCAGAAGGTTTAGGGAGGGATATGAGGAAAACCTTTTTTACTCAGAGCGTGGTGACAGTCTGGAATGTGTTACCTGGCAGGGTGGTGGAGGCGAATTGCCTCACATCCTTTAAAAAGTACCTAGATTGGATCTTGGCTTGTCTTAACATCCTATGATGGGGCAAGTGCTGGTAAATGGGATTAGGTTAAGTGTCAGGTGTTGGGGGATTCAAGATGGCGGCGATCTGAATAGATCAGTCTTGTTGAGCTCTGCACCCCAACACCAAGTAGTAATATTTTTTCACCCCCCACCTTAGTTTTTTTTTTGGAAAACATTATTGTTAAATGGTAAAGCAACCATTTAAATCCTTTTTTTTGAGTGTGCGAGAATGACTAAGGGGAAGCAAACGGCCAAGTCTCAACACTCAGGACATTCGAAAACAGCGGGCAGGCCTGAGACTGTCACTGGGGAAGCAGCTGCAGCTCCCTCGACAGCTGTGAAAGAAATGTCTGCACAGCAGAACATCGTGGAGGAACTTGGAGCAATCCGACAGCTGATCCAGGAGATGAGGAAAGAGACTCGTAATCAACTGAACCCCATCTCAACCATGCTGCAAAAGCATGGGAAGGAGTTGAAAGGTTTCGGGAAGCAAATTGAAGAGGTTGAGCGACGAACCATGGTGTCGGAGACCGAGGTCGAGTTCTTGGTGGGGCGAATCTATGCCCTTGAGAAACAGGTTCTGGCTCTGACTGAGCAAGTTGACAACCTGGAAAATAGAGGTAGGAGAAAGAATATCCAGCTCATTGGCCCACTGGAGGGAGTAGAAAGTGGCGGCCAACAAGTGCTTTTGAAGACTGGTTGCCACAATCTCTTGGCTGGGATGCCGAGGTAGACCGAGTGAAGGTTGTCAGAGCTCATTGGGTTTGACCATGGTGATAGCTGGGTAATATTTGGCACACTTGGTCAGGAAGAAGAATGCCTCCCAGTCTATTGCTTCTATTAGGGAAAGGAATGGGACTTTTATTTTCAATGCTGAAAAGATCAATGAGGCGTTTCGGAGGTTTTACTCTGAACTTTACCAGTCTGAATGCAAAGAGGACAGATGGGATAAGATGGAGTCTTTTTTTAGGAATTTGGATCTTACTGGTGTGTCTGCTGAACACGCGCCTCTCCTTAGTGCTCTGTTAACAGCCCAAGAGATACAGGAGGTGGTGAGGCAACTTCAAAGTGGAAAGGCACCCACCCCTGATGGCTTACCCAGTAAGTTTTATAAAGAATTTGTAAACATACTGTCAGGGCCAATACTAGACATGTCCAATTATTCATTTAGTCGGGATTGCCTCCTGCCATCCTAGAGGGAGGCTAATATCTCTGTTATCCTCAAGCAAGGGAAGACCCCAGAAGACCGTGCTTCTTACAGACCCCATCTCACTTTTAAATTCTGATTTAAAAATTTTATCGAAGACCCTGGCATTGAGGTTGGAAAAGTTGTTGCCCTCTATTGTTAAGGAGGATCAGGCGGGCTTTATTAAGGGTCGCAGATCTTCTAATAATGTTAGGAGACTGCTTAACATGATTGAAATGTGCCAGCAACAATCAGTTCAAAGGTTGCTTGTTTCCTTGGACGCAGAGAAGGCATTTGACTGGTTATAATGGCCATAACTTTTTTATATATTTAGAATTTAGATTGATAAATTCTTGATGTCACAAGGAATTAAGGGCTACGGGGAGAATGCGGGTAAGTGGAGTTGAAATGTCCATCAGCCATGATTGAATGGCGGAGTGGACTCGATGGGCCGAATGGCCTTACTTCCACTCCTATGTCTTATGGTCTTATATCCTGAGCGGTTTGGCCTGGGTGAAGTGTTTACTAAATGGGTAAGGGTCCTTTACAGTCATCCTCTGGCTGCAGTTCTCACTAGTGGTATAAGGGGAATACCGATGTTGAAGGTGGGATCCCCTTTAAATGGGCACAGGGAGGCTATCTTTATTTGGGACTCTCTGTTAACCCTAGTTTTGATCAGCTATCCAAGATTAATTTTGTTTGTTTGTTTGACAAGATTAAACAAGACCTTCAAAGATGGGGGGCCCTGCCAATATCAGGGCTAGGTCGAGTTGCTGTTATTAAAATGAATGTTCTTCCTCACTTATTATACCCTCTGCAGATGCTTTCCTCACTTTTTCCTAGACAAACTTTTCAGAAATTAAATGATTGGTTTAGTTCTTTTATTTGGTGCCATAAGCAGCCTCTTATCAAGCTTACAAAATTGCAAATGCCCCAAGGTTTGGGAGGAGTGAATCTCCTGAATGTCAGAAGATATCAATTGAGCTCTTTTTTATCTTTTGTGAGTGATTGGGCCTGTGAGGACTTGGCGTCGATATGGTTGGACATTGAGGCCTCCCAGGCAAAGTGTTCTCTTATTAATCTATTGTTTCTGGACAAAATGAGGATAGTTGCGGAACATTGTCGCAATCCAATAGTTATTAACACTGTCAAGGCGTGGGGGGCAATGAGACAGGTGAAGGGTAATATGTCCAAAACATCTTTCCATACTCGGACAGTTGGTATGCCAGGGACAATGGATCCCGGGTTGAAGTCCTGTGTGGATAGGGGACTGTCTTGTTGGGGTGACCTGTTTGAAGATGAAACGTTAATGTCATTTGATAAATAACTCAAAAGTATGGATTATCGAGCGGGGACCTCTTCTGCTTTTTTCAGATCAGAGATTTTATCCAAAAAGAGACTATGATTCTGACTGAGTGTTATAGATCTGATACAGAAAAGAGGGTGCTTCAGGCTAAAAGCACTCTTTCAGTGAGTACACTCTATCATTTGTTGGGGGGAGGTTCCTCGGGTGACATTGAACAATTATCGGAGGTCTGGGAAAGAGCTCTAGGGGTGGAGATCACTCCAGATACTTGGTAGGACATCTGTGAGTACTAGGACCCATGCAATGCAGTTAAAGATTCTTCATAGGGCTCATCTGGCCCCAGGTAAAAAATGAGGTCTGCAGATGCTGGAGATCACAGCTGAAAATGTGTTGCTGGTTAAAGCACGGCAGGTTAGGCAGCATCCAAGGAATAGGAAATTCGACGTTTCGGGCATAAGCCCTTCATCAGGAATGAGGAGAGTGTGCCAAGCAGGCTAAGATAAAAGGTAGGGAGGAGGGACTTGGGGGAGGGGCGATGGAGATGTGATAGGTCCCCAAGTCCCTCCTCCCTACCTTTTATCTTAGTCTGCTTGGCACACTCTCCTCATTCCTGATGAAGGGCTTATGCCCGAAACGTCGAATTTCCTATTCCTTGGATGCTGCCTAACCTGCTGTGCTTTAACCAGCAACACATTTTCATCTGGCCCCAGATCATCTTGCAAAATTTAGGCAGGGTGGGTCTTCAATGTGCCCCAAATGTAAAATAAATACAGATACCCTCACTCATTGTTTGTGGTCCTTACGTAGGCTCTGTACATACTAGAGCGCTGTGGCAGGAATAATGGAGAGGGTCTTGGGGACCGAAATCAAGGTGGACCTGGTTTCTATTCTCCTGGGTTCATCGAATTTATCTCCCTTAGATGTACATGGGAGAGAGCTTTTTAGCAACGTCACTTTTTGTGTGAGGGAGAACATTCTGATGTGCTGGGTGTCTGAGCACCCCCTGGGTCTGTCGGGGTGGCAAAAGTTAGTTATGGAACACATTCCTTTGGACTTTCTTACAAATATGGTGCACCAGAAAACGGACAATTTTTATAAGACATGGCAGCCCTTTTTGAATTATTTGGAAGTAGATCTGTCCGCCATTTTAATTAGGGCTATTACCTAGCCATGATGGTTTGGTTTAATAAGCTCCATATCCAGAAAGGAAGAATTTTGAGCAAATGTAGGTTTAATAATTGATGCTCTCGAAGGTTGAGAGCTGAGGTCTTGTTACGCTGAGCAGCATTATTTATTTACTTGTGTATTTATTGATATGTAATGAGAGTAGTTGTGAATTCTTTTGTAGAGTAGTATAGTAGTTGGTTTACTGTTTATTGCTGTTGTTTTTTTTGATATAATATTATGTTTTCATATTTTGTAATTTTATAATTTTGTAAAGAAACATTTTTTCAATAAAAATATTGAAAAAAAGGTCAGGTGTTTCTCATGTGTCAGTGCAGACTAGATGGGCCAAAGGGCCACGTCTGCACTGTATGATTCTATGATTCTATGACTAGGTTGAATCCTACCTAACGATTGTCTCATTGTCTCTGTTCAGATTACTTTTAAAGAGGTGAAAACATTGGAAGTTTTAAAAACTTTTGGATTAACAATAGCCTATGCTACTGTTAATTCGCCCCCTGTGTCCCAACGTGGTGTGTGCTCCAATGTGTAAAACCTTAGGATTTTTGTACATTGGTGTAAATATATAAGTGGATGTGGTCTCAGCAATAGATCTGTAATTATAGCATTAGTATTAGCACTCAGCATTCAAATAAAAATAACACCTTTAACATTAAAAGTAATGCAGAGAAAGATTGAAGTTTTAATTGGAAGGAAGACATTACCTCAACAGTGCATTAAAATTCCAGCCTAACTTCTGAGTTAAGACAGATGGGAATTTTCTTTTATTATATTCTTTAATTATCTCTCTTGCCCGTTTTGAATTTTTTTTATTTTAGATACTCACTAATTATCTCTCTGCAGGTTTCACAGTATTCTGCGTAAAGTGTCTCAAAACAGCCACAGCAATATGGTTGCCCTTCCTTCATGATGTATTTCTGTCCTCCGAGAATTACTTCACATTCAGTACAGCTGAAGTGGTCCATATGCCAATATCTGCCTTCTGCCTCAGTGCACTCTTCAGCAAAGATCAACTGAAATGTCATAGAAACTCATTGTTACTGTCAAACATTAGCGAAGCCTCTACATCCCAGATTTACACTCTTTTTACACTCTTTGGGCAGGGGTGGCAGGATGCAGAGGAATAACATGGCAAGGAAATGTGTGCCGTGTTCCCATCACTCCTTCGCCCATGGTGATATCATTCAAGTCACCATCCCACCATCTTTTCTTCCACAACTTAGGGTTGGGAAGTTCTCTCTTGGGCCAGAGCAGTGGGAGTCTAATTGAAATGGAAGTGTTGTATCCTAGTTTGGGACTTGCTTACTGTTTTTATCATCCAGACAGAGTTACAAGCAACCAATAAAAACCCCATGGAGGTTAGAATCCTGACCACAGGAGACCCCAATAAATAACCTTCTCTTGTTTGAAAGACTTATTGTATAAGGTATAAATAACTCTGCTGTGATCAGTATCCCGTCACCAAGTCAGCCTTTATTTATGTGTGGAGAGTCCTTGACACTGACCCAGCTCCCTCAGAGTCAGCTCTCAGAGTGCCAGGGTGTCTGACACTCCTGCTCTTATCTGTCAGCCAGGGCTCCCTGATTGGCCCAATCAGGAAACTCATATTCTATGAGGCCGACCTGGCTGACCTCGTTACAAACACTACAGTAATGTTGATAGGTATTTGATAACTGAGGGGGTGAAAGTTTATCGGGGAGAGGCGGAAATGTGACAAATAAGATCAGCCATGATCTGAGTAACACAGTTATATGAAACAAATACAGTTGGTTCTTCTTTAACGCGTTGTGTAACCCCACATTATCCAAAAATTACGCTTAAAATGTTGGCACTGTCACCGCATTACAGCCAGCATACATTTTAAAAGTTCACCGCATCCCCAATTTGTCAATCGCATTACAGCGAATTTGCATTGACGAAATGTGCATTATTACAGAATGACCTGTACATACATTCCTTTCACTCGGCATCTTAACACTGTGGAAGCCACTGTCGTGTAGCATTGTGTCTTACCCTATCTCACTTTCTTCCCAAAGCCAATAAAATTTTGGATAATTCTTGTGGAAAAAGTCTGTAACTGGGAGAAAAGGCCGGGGAAAGCTGGCTGCGAGAAAATAACGCCATTTATGTCAGAAAACCAAAAGAACCTTCTTCAGTTGTGAGGAGGGGTCACTAGACCCACAATGCTAACTCTGATTTCTCTTCACAGATGCTATTGGACATGCTGAGTTTTTCCAATTTCTGTTTTTGTGAACATTTATGTCTGAATTGTAATTCTAACATTGGAGTGTGAGGACGAATGGGAAGTTTAAGTGTGATCAGCCTCAATGGGACAGCAGGTGAAATGCTTTGATCGGTGAAGAGAGTGTTTGTTGCCTTTGATTGACTGATGCGTGATTCTCAAAGGTCAGTTCATCATAGTGTGTGTAAGTAGTTGCTCTCCTGTGAGTGAGACAACTGACCAGAGGCACAGCCAGAAGTCACATCATACCAGTTTATAGTCCAACAGGTTTATTTGAAATCGAAGGGGCTGTACTCCGAAAGCTTGTGTGATTTCTGATATAACATGATAGCTGTGTTCCTATGCACCCTCGCACTATACAAAGTTGTGCTATAGAAGACAGCTATAGAAAATTGCTATGCCTGTTCAATAGAAAGGTCGCATTATCCAAACAGTGCTCAGAATTCGTCAATCAGGTTTTAGCCAATTCGTGTTGACAAAGCACGCGCCCTGCCAGAAATACCTGTGAACCTGTTGGACTGTACCTGGTATTAATGATTAGATTCCCTACAGTGTGGAGACAGGCCTTTTGGCCCAACCAGTCCACACCGACCCTTCAAAGAGAAACCCACCCAGACCCATTTCCCTCTGACTAATGCACCTAACACTATGGGCAATTTAGCATGGCCAATTCACCTGATCTGCACATCTTTGGACTGTGGGAGGAAACCAGAACACCCGGAGGAAACCCATGCAGACACAGGGAGAATGTGCAAACTCCACACAGACAGTTACCCGAGACTGGAATCAAACCTGGGACCCTGGTGCTGTGAGGCAGCAGTGCTAACCACTGAGCCACTGTGCTGCCTTTAATGCTTTAGTATTAATAAATTAGAGTGGGGAAGTAACCATATTTTGTTAGAGTCACAGAATACAGTTAGTTCCCCACTCGAAAGCATTAATACCAGGTTATAGTCCAGCAGGTTTACAGGTATTTCTGGTATAACATGTGTTTTATCAAGGCGAAATGGCGACAACGTGATTGATGAATTGTGGCTGCTGCTGGTTGGATCATGCAAATTTTCTATTGCTTCTGACTTTGTCCACTCCAGTCCAATACCAGCACCTCAAACATCATGGTGACCAGAGGCAGGTTAGACATCGTCATTATGATAAAATTAGAAGTTGGAAAAACAATTGAGGCAGCTGAGGAATGTTGAAAACCACTCACTTGGTCACATGATGCACAGCGTGGTTTAAAGAGGTCGGCATGGTGCCGGCCGCAGTATATCTTCCCATCCTGGTAAAAGTAAATGAGGTCCACCAGCAGCTCCTGACAGGTGATGCATCCGAAGCAGTACGGGTGCCAGCAGGTGCGGTTCCCAGCTCTCTGAGCAAAGACAGCAACATCCCCTCCGTTTATCTTCCCCCCACACTGAAAGCACATGAGCAGATTGTCAGGGTGTACACAAGGCTCGATTCTACAATATTAATATTCTCAATCATGTTTCAATCTCTGTCTTTGTAGCCATCTCCAACCCTACACCCCTCCTCGATTTCTGTACTGATCCAACTGTGGTTTGTTGTGCACCCTGGTTTTATTTGATCCATGGCCATGCCTTGGCGCTAAGCTCTGAACGTCTTTCCCCAAGCCTTTACTCAAGAGATATTGGGATACTGGTGAAAACATGGCACAAAAGTAAATAATCACACACGGCCTGTTTAAATAGAGGAGCAGGCTTAACAGGCAAAATGTTCTACCCTGTCCCTATTTCCTCTGTATTCCTCTGTACTTTTGTCTCTTCCATTAAGCTCTCTTTACAAACCTATTTCTTTGACCGAGCTTCCAACAGTCTCAAGGTTGCCTGTGGCTTGGTGTCAAACTTAGTATTGCAATATTCTTGTGAAGCACTTTGTGATGTTTTCTGACTTCAAAGGCACAACTTAAATACAAGTTGCAGGAGGTGGGAAGCTGCTTCATTTGGATCAGTTTTGTGACCAGTTTATACTAGGCTTCAGATTGTCAATGTGCACATGACTTGATTAGAGTGGTGCTGGAAAAGCACAGTAGGTCAGGCAGCATCCAAGGAGCAGGAAAATCCACATTTGGGGCAAAAGCCCTTCATGTGCACATGATGCTTAAAATATACACCCCGCTTCATGTTTTTTTCACTGGCTATATTTTTTGCCAATTACATATATGCAGTCAATTTCAGATTCAAACTGACCCTTAGTTTCAAATTATGTTTCTTTGTACTCATGTATGGCTTTGCCACAGGTTTTTAAAAAATTGTTCAGAGTACGTACGTACATCAGGCTACATCAGCATTTCCTGCCTGTCCTTAGTGGCCTTTGAGAAGGTGGTGAAAATGTGTTGCTGGTTAAAGCGCAGCAGGTCAGGCAGCATCCAAGGAACAGGAAATTCGACGTTTCGGGCACAAGCCCTTCATCAGGAAGGTGGTGGTGAGCTGCCTTCTTGAACCATTGCAGTCCATGTGTTGTCAGTAGGCTGGACCCACAATGTCCTGAGGAAGTGAATTCCAGGGTTTTAACCCAACAACACTGAAGGAATGGCGATATATTTCCAAATCAGGATCATGAGTGACTTGGAGGGGAACTTGCCAGTGGTGTTCCTGTATATCTGCAGCCCTTGTCCTTCTGCATAGAAGTTGCCCTGGGTTGGGAAAGGTGCTCTCAAAGAAACCTTGGTGAATTTCTGCAGTACATTTCATACATGGTTCACACTGCTGCTTCAGAGTGTTCATGGTGGAGGGATGGATGCTTGTGGATGTGATGCCAATTAAGGGAGGTCAAATATTCTTGATGATGTCAAGATTCTTGCATGTAGTTGGAGCTGCACCCATCCCAGTAAGTGGGAGTATTCCATCACACCCCTAATGTGTGCCTTGTAGATATTTGGATTTTGGGGAGTCAGGAGATGAATTACTCGCTGCAGTATTCCTAGCCTCTGACCTGCTCTGGTAGCCACGGTATTTTTTTCGGCTGGTCAATGGTAATCCCAGGATGGTGACCAGGAAGTGGGGGGTTGGGGGAAGTAGTTCTCAGCTACGGTAATGCAAATGGTTAGATTCTTGTTTGATGAAAATGGTCAGTACCTGCCAATTGTGTGATGTGCATGTTACATCCACTTGTCAGCCCAAGCCTGAATATTGTCTTGGTTTTGCTGCATTTGGAGATGGACTTCTTCAGTATCTTCAGAGTCACAAATGGTGCTAAGCATTGTGCAATCATCAGTAAACTGCTGACCTTATGATGGAGAGAAGGGTCATCAGCTGAAGAGTCATAATTTCCTTGCATCGGGAATGTTGAGGGCATATGTAGAGGGATTCCCTCACCAGTCCCTGGAATTGACAATCTCTGTAAAATTAGCTACACCATCACCTGTGACTCTGAGTAGTCAAATGTAACCTATTATGTAGTAAGTATACTCAAAAGGGCAGAGATTAACTAAGCTGTGGGGACAGGAGTGCACTGAATTGGAAATCTGTTTCAAAAAGACATATCAGTCATGATGGGCTGAATGACTACCTTCCTTGCGGAAGGATTCTATGATTCTAAATGATCCACAGATTTAAACAGTGCCATGAAGACCTTGTGACCATCTTATTTCTATCTCAGCTGTTGAGTTATATTGTGTTGGGGTCTCTGACTGCCTCAGCATTTTACCCCACATCCTGTATTTGTCGCAATAGCAATATGATTTTTATACATGCATTAAAGTTATTATTTGATCATTAAAAACCATTTTGAGTTCTCCAAGGTCCTTTCGAGAGGGCAATCTATCAACCTTACATGGTCTGGTCTGTGTGTGACTCTGAACTCATTGCAATGTAGTTGTTTGTTAACTTTCCTCTGAAGTGATCTCGCATGTCATTCAGATAAGAGCAGTAAGGAACAGGTGGTAAGTTCTGATTCTGCCAATCAATAAAAGAAAATAAAGGACGTCAATATGTCCATTATTGTAACGTATTGTAAAGGGACACGAATCTCTATCGATTAAAGTTGCTTGAAGATATGTTTCTGAACATGCTCAATGACATAGTCACTTCACTGCATTTGAATGGTCCATTCCTGACACCACAAGGTCCTAAATTTTGCCAGGTCACAGATGGCCAGAGGTCATCTATTGATGGATACTTTAGTAGGGCTGAAGTCAGATATGCAAATAAATTTGTTGCATTTACAGAAGCTGACAGGCATAAAATTGTGAAAGGGCTGTGCAAATTAAAGCCCCTTTATTATAGATAGGATTGAAAGTCAAAATCATTGTCCCAGAATTGAAATGTCTAATGCTAGAGGCATGCATTTAAGGTGAGAGGGGGGAAAGTTCAAAGGGAATGTGAGGGGCAAGTTTTTTTTTACATAGAGTGGGGTAGGAGTCTGGAACGTACTGCCAGGGGTGGTGGAAGGGTTTAAGGGACTTTTAGAGAAGCACACGAACATGCAAGAAAGGGAGGGATTTGGGCCAAGGGCAGGCTGAAGGCATTAGTTTAATTTGGTGCCATGTTTGGCATAGAATAATGATAAAAGGGCCTCTTCCCGTACTGTGCTGTTCTAAAACCATTTGTTCATAGGACTGGCCTTGATCCCCGTCACCATCACACATCCCCCACCACTCCCCCAACCATTCTCTCATTTCCTGGTCAAAACAGCAGCCTCTGGCTTGTTAGAACTTCCCTATAACCTGATGTCCTTCAAAGTCTGCACATTTGAGTACATTTTTCGACACTTCAATTGACACTATTTGATTAGACAAAAACTACATTGATCAGTGAAGCTAATATCCCTGAAGTTTGGAAGTAGACATGGTAAGCTGGAGACAGGAATTAGAGAGATAACTGGCCTGCTCAAAACACAGTAAAATTCATGTTCTCCAGTTCCTTACCAACTACAGCTATCAAAACTGTCTTTGCAAAGCTGGGAGTTTTTGTTGCAAACGTTTCGTCCCCTTTCTAGGTGACATCCTCAGTGCTTGGGAGCCTCTTGTGAAGCGCTTCTGTGCTGATTCCTCCAGCATTTATAGTGGTTTGTCTCTGCCGCTTCCGGTTGTCAGTTGCTGTCCGCTGCAGTGGCCGGTATATTGGGTCTAGGTCGATGTGCTTGTTGATAGAATTTGTGGATGAGTGCCATGCCTCTAGGAATTCCCTGGCTGTTCTCTGTTTGGCTTGCCATATAATAGTGGTGTTGTCCCAATCGAATTCATGTTGTTTGTCATCTGAGTATGTGGCTACTAAGGATAGCTGGTCGTGTCGTTTCGTGGCTAGTTGGTGTTCATGGATGCGGGTTATTAGCTGTCTTCCTGTTTGTCCTATGTAGTGTTTTGTGCAGTCCTTGCATGGGATTTTGTATACTACGTTGGTTTTGCTCATGCTGGGTATCGGGTCCTTTGTCCTGGTGAGTTGTTGTCTGAGAGTGGCTGTTGGTTTGTGTGCTGTTATGAGTCCTAGTGGTCGCAGTAGTCTGGCTGTCAATTCGGAAATGCTCCTGATATATGGGAGTGTGGCCAGTCCTTTGGGTTGCGGCATGTCCTCGTTCCGTTGTCTTAAGGGAAAGACAGGAAGACAGCTAACAACCCGCATCCATGAACACCAACTAGCCACGAAACAACGCAACCAGCTATCCTTAGTAGCCACATACTCAGATGACAAACAACATGAATTCGATTGGGATAACACCACTATTATAGGGCAAGCCAAACAGAGAACAGCCAGGGAATTCTTAGAGGCATGGCACTCATCCATAAATTCTATCAACAAGCACATCGACCTAGACCCAATATATCGACCACTGCAGCGGACAGCAACTGACAACTGGCAGCGGCAGAGACAAGCCACTATAAATGCCAGAGGAATCAGCACAGAAGCGCTTCACAGGAGACTCCCAAGCACTGAGGATGTCACCTAGAAAGGGGACGAAACGTTTGCAACAAAAACTCCCAGCTCGGCAAACAGAACCACAACAATGAGCACCCGAGCTACAAATTTTCTCACAAACTTTGAACTGTCTTTGCAAATTGCTATTGCCACCAGAAATCTCACTGAGGTCAGTCTGAACTGATTATAAAAGGACCAGCTGAAGACTGAAGTGCTTTCCACTTACTCTTCAAAGGTGAAGAGGCTGTAAGCCTTATGCAAGTTGTACTCTACGTCAAGATATTTTCTGATTACAGTTCCTATAATGACCACAAACTTCAGTGGGTTCACCAGCACTTTTGATTTACTGGCACCACCCTATCCCCATGTGTCCAAGGGAACAGGAATATTGCTTTAGTACTAGGGGATCATAGGAGATGGTCTAATGTTGCCTGTTGGGTGTCAATGTAAGGATCCTACTAAGAGTGAAATGGAGTTAGTCCACTGACAGTGTGAGTGAAGCAGCTTTAGGAAGAAATGTCTGTGTCTTTTGTGAATAAACACTCTTCTGCCCTTTACTGAACATCCACAGGGTTACCGGGAATCTGAACTGGGCCAGTCATGTAGATGTCCTGGCTAAAATAGCTGGAAATTCTGTGGTAAGTAACAGCCTTGCCACCATCTGCAAGGCACAAGTCAGGAGTCACTTGTCTGGATGAGTGCAGCTACAATAACACACAAGTGGCTTGGCATCATCCAGGAAAAAAAAAGCTCACTGACTGGGCCATCAACCATCACCTTAAACATTCACTCTTTCATCATTAATGCTCAGTGGCAGCAGTGTGTACAGTTGGTAGATTGCACTGCAGAGACTCATCAACACTCTTTTGATAGTCTGTTCAAACCTGCAACATCTACCACTTCGAAGGACAAGGGCAGCAAATGCTTGGGAGCATCGCCACCTGCAAGTTGCTCTCCAAGTCACATTCCATCCTGTTACTGGATCTTCCTCCCTAATAGCACTGTGGGCATCCTTACCACATGAACTGCAGTAGCTCAAGACTATGGCTGACCACTACCTTCTCAAGGATAGGCAATAAATGTCAGTGACAACCATATCCCATGAATGAATTACGAAGAAAAATCTGACTAATATTTTCTGAGTTCAAGTCCATTTACTCAGTTGGATTCCCATTTTTGCTTTTAGCTCACCTTTTCACAGAGTGCTCCAGTGGCAGTTAAAGGAAACACCTGAACAATTCCACGTCCCAGTGCTTCCCTCTTCCTCTGACCACTGAAGACACGCAACTCCCTCTTCTCCTCTTCACTCAGCGATTGGCAGTATTTCTCCTGTGAAACAAAAAGGACAGAGTTAACTTTATTGTTATATGTTCTGTGAATCACAGGGTGCAAACCAAATGCATTCTGGGAAGGTGATGGCCTTGTGGCATTATTGCTAAACTACAAATCCAGTTTGTGCTCTGGAGACCTGGACTTGAATCCCATTCGGGCAGAACTCAATATTAAAGCAAATCTGAAATGATTGAGAAATCACTGTTGATCGTCAGGAAAACCCATCTGGTTCTTTAATATGCTTTATGGAAGGAAACTGCCCTCCTCACTAATTCTAGCCTACATGTGATTCCAGACTCACAACAATGTGGTTGATTCTTAACTGCCCTCTGGGCAATTAGAGATGGGAAAATAATGCTGGCCTGGCCAGTGATATCCACGTCCTGTGAATAAATATAAAGTACAGCAAGTTAAGAAGGTCTCATAATAAACCACAGCATGCAATTTATCGACTAAAAGCAATGGCCAAGTTTTAGTAAATTGGCAATGTTTGTACCATTGAATTGCATGTCATATTTAAAATCTAAGAAGTCACTGTCCATAATATATGTAAGCTCCAGTTTGAGAGGCAAAACTACCAGAACAGGTCACGAATTCCAAGAGTTGTTCCCATTCCTGCAATTTAAATGATTGACAGCCTCCACTGAATTCAGGAGTTGGTCTGTTCTCAGTACCTTTTTTTTGGATTGTCACAATGTCCCTTTGGAGACCAATGGCACCCTTGTGGTCCCATTGGGGTTGGCAAGTGAGGTTTAGGTGTGCTTATATCAACACACATTTTAATAAGCAGTAGAAGATTTTTTTATTAAAATGCATCCCACTGAGAAAATTATGGTTTAGAATCCCTGCAGAAAGAGGCCATTCAGCCTGTCGACTCTGCACTGACAGTCTGAAGAACATCCCACTATATCCCCACTACCCTGCATTTACCATGGCTAATTCACCTAGCCTGAACACTACAGGACAATTTTGCATGGCCAATGAGCCTAATCTACACATTTTTGGACTGTGGGAGGAAACCGGAGCACCCAGAGGAAACCCACACAGACACGGGGAGAATGTGAGAACACCACACAGACAGTCGCCCGAAGGTGGAATCAAACCTGGGTTCCTGGTACTGTGAGGCAACAGTGCTAACCACTGAGACATCGTGCCACCCCCAAAAATCCATTATGCCCCAAATACTATGGTGTTTTTTTTATATATACAAGCAGTTTGAAATAGCTAGCATTTTCTTTTTCTAATTCCTTATTCATGTCGTCCCCATCTCATACCTCACTCACTCTCACAAAATCCTCATGTCTAACTGATGCCACTTAATGACTTTTACCCATAGCCCTTTGTATCCCTATGCCAACTTAGTGCTTACATCCATTTATCAACGTATTTGTTCTTCACCTACCATTACACTTCATTGATTGTTGCCAGGAAAACAAAAGTCCTATGACTTAAATTTCTATATTACAGCTTACACTATTGATAAAAGCATTCTAATACATAAAACACATTTTGATACCTGTTGACACTTCTTAACAGGTCGACACTTCTCGGCAGGTCAAATCAGACTTTCAGGTCATTAATGGTCGATGCTCGTTGATAATTCCAGACACATTAACTCCTGTCGGCAAGTGTTGATAAGCTGGACTGTTCCAAAGGGGTTAATGCACCACTTAAACAACCTCCCTTACAATTAGCCACACTTAAACCCCTGCCAACCTCAAAGGATACACTCACAAGATGCTGTGGGACCATATCCACAAGGATACCATTGGTCCCCCAACGGTTCATGTAACAATCCAAAAAAAATGTACTGAGAACAGACCAACACGTGAATTCAGTGGAGGTTGTTGGTCATTTAAATGGCAGGAATGGGTACAACTCTTGGGATTCATGACCTGTTCTGGTAGTTTTGCCCCTTACGTGAAACATGGGTTAATATAAAATATTAAGCACTTGAATGAAATGTTTATTTACATAAGGGATTAGTTAAAACAATTTCAATATGTTGGAGTTTATTTGCAGCAAGGTAAATATGTTTTGT
Source organism: Hemiscyllium ocellatum (assembly GCF_020745735.1). Lineage (NCBI taxonomy): Eukaryota > Metazoa > Chordata > Chondrichthyes > Orectolobiformes > Hemiscylliidae > Hemiscyllium > Hemiscyllium ocellatum. Next base: position 15,202,176 of record NC_083426.1, on the reverse strand, counting down.
TCCAATAGTGGGATTATCTATAGAGTCATGGAGTCAAGGAGATGTACAGCATGGAAACAGACCCTTCAGTCCAATTCATCCAATGCCGACCAGATATCCTAATCTAATCTAGTCCCATTTGCCAACACTGGGCCCATATCCCTCTAAACCCTTCCTATTCATATACCCATCCAGATGCCTTTTGAATGTTGTAATTGTACCAGCCTCCACCATTTCCTCTGACAACTCATTCCATACATGCACCATTCTCTGGATGAAAACGTTGCCCCTTGAGTCCCTTTTAAATTTTTCCCCCTCACCCTAAATGTATATACTCTAGTTCTGGACTCGCCCATGTCAGGGAAAAGAGCTTGTCTGTTCACCCTATCCATGCCCCTCTTGATTTTATAAGCATCTATAATGTCACGCTTCCGCGTCTAATGCTCTGGGGAAAACAGCCCCAAACTATTCGGCCTCTCCCTATAGCTCAAATCTTCCAACCTTGGCAACATCCTTGTAAATCTTTTCTGAACCCTTTCAAGTTTTACAACATCTTTCTGATAGGAAGGAGACCAGAACTATACGCAATATTCCAAAACTGGTCTAGCCAATGAACATGATCTCCCAACTCCTATTCTCAAAGCTCTGTCCAATAAAGGAACGCATACCAAACGCCTTCTTCACTATCCTACCTACCTATGACTCCACTTTCAAGAAACTATTAACCTGCACTCTAAACTCTCTTTGTTCAGCAACTCTCCCCAGAATCTTACAGTAAGTGTATTAGACCTTCTCTGAATTGCTTTTCCAAATGCACCACCTCACATTTATCTAAATTAAACGCTATCTGCCAGTCCTCAGCCCATTGGCCCATCTGATCAAGAACCTGTTGGATTCTGAGGTTCTCATCTTTGTTGTCCACAACATCTCCAATTTAGGTGTCGTCTGCAAACTTACTAACTATACCATCTACGTTCACATCCAAATCATTAATAATGATGATGAGAAGCAGTGGACCCAACACTACTGATCACAAGACTCCAGTCTGAAAAGCAACCCTCTACTACCAGCTTCTGTCTTCTACCTTCAAGCCAGTTCTCTATCTGGAATAGAATGATAATTTTATTTACTGTCAATATGCCTCCTCATTAATCCACATTCTGGATAACGGGTGAATTGGCACACATGGATGAGAAAAGGGTGGTGGTAGGGATTATGACTTGGCATAGGAACCATAAAAGACCATGGGGATGATGGAAGCATGGCAGTATGAGGGGCCATTGGGAAGAGATTGATATGGGGGATATGTGGGGCCAGGGATGGGTGAATGGGCATTGGGTGATATATGGAGAACCAGGGGCCATAACATATGGGTTTAGGGGCAAAGATTGGCATAAGAGTATAAGAGGTCACGAGGGAATGCAGAGGATGGCCTGGATGGAGCAAGACGAAGAGTAAGGTGGTCAGAGCAGGAGAGATGTCTTATGTTTTATTATTTATTTTTAAACATTTAACACAGTGATGGAGTCCCCTCAGCCCATCGTGGAATCTGGCAGCCACCACCACTTTTGCCTGAGTTGCCAATTCTCCCCCAACCATCTTTCATGGACCAAAACAGAGGAGTGAGGGCTCTTATTTATAAAGCAAAGGTTGGAGGAGCTGCTTTTTTTAATGTTGTGCACTAGAACTGGAAACAAATATGGGGATCTGTGTTTCTTTGTTCTGGATTCCCTGACCTGGGGAAACAATTTCTTTGCTTTGTCTCAATTGATTCCTTCTCATTTTAAATCAATTACACTTCAAGCTTTGACAAAGGGTACAGTTAGACTCGAAACGTCAGCTCTTTTCTCTCCTTACAGATGCTGCCAGACCTGCCAAGATTTTCCAGCATTTTCTCTTTTGGTTTCAGATTCCAGCATCCGCAGTAATTTGTTTTTATTTTGTCGTTTCATTCTTTAACCCCAGTATCATTTTGGTGAATTTGTGCTGGACACATTCCAAGGACAATAATCTCCCTGAGATGCAGTTCAGAACTGAGCACAATGCCCCAGATGGCTTCTGCCCACGGCTCTGTTAGATCGGATGCAACACTGCCTTCCCATTGTATTCCAATCTTTTTGAGCAGAAGTGATTACTTGCTGAGTGCCTTTATTGCAAAGAAATTAAGTTGCTTGAAAATTTAGTGCCTTAAAAAATGTTGTGTTAATGGCTTTCATATCTCTCACCAGCTGATCATGTGAGTCACTCGCAGATGTTGATGGTGATTAAAATACTTATTTCAGGATTTTATATGTTTATTGAGAATATGCTTATGAGAAAGTATCATTCAATTAGCAATCTTTTTGTAAAAGTCTTTAAAATGTTTATAATCAAATGCCCTTTTGCATTGATGTTAATACAAGTACATTTATGAGGACTGGTTAAAAGGTATTGCTTAGAAATTCATTAATGTGCCTATGAACTTGTTTTTCGTTATTACTAAGAGTCACAATATTGTTCCTCATAAAATACTGCATTTTTAGAAATAATTGGGTTTTCTTGTTATTAAACTTGCTGATTCCTGGTCTAGGCTGATACTTTGTGCTCAGGCTGATATCCTTTGGCTACGGCTTTTCTTTGCAGCTTCCAATGGATGATATAGATACTAAAGATCCCTTGGTTCTGTTTGATCAAGAGCACAGAGTTCAGACAGCGTTTTAGCCAAACTTCCTTCTTTGACCAACATGGTAAAGTACAATTTAACTAATGTATTAATCGCATGAGTTAGATGTACAGAGAATGACAGCGACAGAGTTAACCTATTAGTGATGTAAACCTTTAATTGCTTCTATAAATTATGGAGAGAATTATTGGTGTTACAACTTTAAAATGCTTTGATGAATTATAGAGGAAATTCTGGAACTTTAGGCCCTCGGCAGCTGAAGATACAGCCATCGATGATGGAAGCATTTGGAGAGCTTAAATTAATGCGATGTGGTCTTGTGGCATAGCGGTATGGTCACTACCTCTGATCCAGGAGACCTGGATTCAAGTCCCATCTGCTCCAGAGGACGATCAAAACATCTCTGCACAGATTGATTAGAAGTATCCAAAGTGATTGGATATGTCCAGGTGTGGATCAGAGCTGCACCATTTTAAACGATTTGATACTGCTTGCAGAGGGAGATCAAAAGGCACCCATGATCACCATGGGTGGCATGGTGGCTCAGTGGTTAGCACTGTTGCCTCACAGCACCAGGCACCTGGGTTCAATTCCAGCCTCGGGCAACTGTCTGTGTGGAGTTGCACGTTCTCTCTGCACTTTCATAGGTTTCCACCAGGTGCTCCGGTTTCCTCGCACAATCCAGAAATGTGCAGGTTCAGTGGATTGGTCATGCTATAGTGTCCAGGGATGTGCAGACTACATGGATTAGCCATGGGGAATACAGGGGTAGGGTAGGGCTTTGGTTCTGGGTGGGATGTTTTTCAGAGGGTTGGTGTAGACTTGATGGGCTCCTTCTACACTGTAGGGATTCTATGAACTATCTTTCATGTTTGCCCATCTAGTGTCCTGTACCAAGCATTAGAGAATCTGGTCTCAGTTCTCCCAGCCACCACCCACCACCTGCCACACAAACAAACAAGAGCAGAGAGAAAAAGAAGGAAGAACAGCAATTTTTATGGCTTTGCATTGTGAATAAAAATTATATCTCAAGACATTTGACAAGAGAACGAGAAAGTAAAATATGACAGCAAGTCGTATAAGGAGATATATTGTTAGATAACAAAAGTTTGGTCATGTGATAGATATTAAGGAGGAAAGTGAGGTGGAAAGAGGAGAGTTGTAGAGAGGTAAGCACAAGCTTGTCTGCTAAAGTTTCAATTATTAGAATAGAGGATACTTAAGAGGTCAGAATTAGAGAAGAACAGGTATCTCAGAAGGCTGTGGGGCCATAAGACACTCTAGAGATGGGGAGGGGAGAGGCCATGGAGGGATTGGAAAGCAAGGATGAGGATTTTGAAATTAAGACTTTTGCTTGTTTGGGATTTGATGTAGGTCAGCGAGAGCAGGACCGGCAAGGTCTTGGCTCAAGTTTAGACAAGAGTTCTGGATCTCCTCAAGGAGGGTAGGATGTGGAGATCAGCCAGGAAGGTAGAGGCAATTCCAGAGATAATGAGGATCTCAGTAGCAGGTGAACTGGGGAAGGGGATAGGTTGAGCAACATTACCAAGAAAATGGGCAGTCTTAGTGAGCCCACGAATATAATGTTAGAAACTGATCATGGGGTCAAATGTGACACCAACATTTTTAGCAAGCTGGTTTAATGTCTGACAGTTGCCAGGGAGACAGATGGAGTTGGTAAGAGGAAAGCGTAAGATGTACTGTTGAACTCTGTATCTCAAATTGTTTAATTCACATTATTTTGAAAAGCCAGGAGGGCTTCCCAGAGTAAACCCATGCTTAACTTAAACACTCATTTGTGGCTTCTCTCAAATAATGTTGAATTATTGGCACGCTGCACTGATTTTGAACTTGGTTGGCTTTACCCAAACACATTTCACTTCATGCTGTCAAAGAGACTGTTAACATTTTAGTATGTGCTGGATTATAAAATGGGCCCCAGTTTGAGAAGGAAAGTGTAACTGAAACAGTTGTATTGTGCAGTTCCATTTAACAATTAAGAAAATATTATTTTAATTTTGGTGTGGGGCCCTTATTTTCAGTAAATGGCTTCTGGATATTTTCTCCCTGCACTGTTCATAACACAAGACTGTGAATGTATTGATAATTGTCCTTTATGCATTTAAAGAGGGTTTTTAAACTGCTACTACGTTATACAAACCAATTTAAGTATGTGAGAAATTGCAATAATAAGGGTCTGTTATATTTTAGAAGCCAGCCATATAAGCTTTCATTTAGTTTCCTCATGGTAATCTTACCTTAGGAGGTTTGTTCATGAAACCAAATACTCTTTATTACTCCCTTTACAGTTAACAAATGAACTGTTGTAATAGTTTTCAATGTTCCAATTGATGCTTTACATTTGTCATTGTTTCTCATGGGAACAGAAATTAACCCTTTATGAACTATAGTGCCAATATCCAGTTTATAGACTAAAAATGACTACAAGGACCAGTCAACATTTCCATGTGATCATTCCTCCCTCCCCCCCTCTTATTTGTGCTTCAATCGGTGCATGACATCCTCCTTTATCTTTTCCAAGCAATAGCCTTTTTTTAACTAGTCCAGATATCGGATTTTCATGGAAATGCTCTCAGCAGGTTTTGGGATCGCTCACTTGATTTCTGCTCTTCTCGCAAAGATCACTGGATCAGGAACGCAGGGTTAATTAATTCCGTATATCCAGGTAAAGGAAATCAATTGTTGGATATCTCATCACTGCCCCAAATCAATTAACTTGGTATAAATTGAGAATCAAAGCTCAATTTGATACCAACTCAAATCTTAGGGTTGAACAGGGTGGCACTGGAAATTGTGATGATGGGTTTATGCCCAAAACATCGACTCTCCTGCTCCTCGGATGCTGCCTGACCTGTTGTGCTTTCCAACACCACCATTTTCAACGCTGACTCTCCAGCATCTGCAGTCCTCACTTTCTCCTGGAGTCTTAGGGTGCATATGGAAGTTTCTGCCACAAAAGGAGACCATTCGGCCCATTGTGACTGTACCATGAGCTAGCAACCCAACTCCTGTTTTGCAGTTTCTGCACTGTAGCCTTCCAGGTTACACCATTTCAAGTTTGTAGCCACGTACGTTTTTAGTGAGGGTTTTAGTCTCTGTCACCATTTACAGGGAGTGAATTCCAACCACCCACCACCCTCTGAGGGTGGCATTTCTCCTCAACTGCATTCTGATCCTTCTGCCAATTAGTTTAAATCTGTGTGTTTATTGTTAAGTGAAAGGAGTCTGTCCTCTTGGTTAGAATTCTTCAATCCTGATAACATTCTTGTAAATCTCCTTTGTAACCTTACTAGCATGGTCACATCCTACCTTTAATACCGTGACCAGAATTCTTGTAGCTGTGGCATTATTACTAACTTGTGTAGTTGGAGCAGAACATCCATAGCTCTTCCATTCTGTGCCTCAGCTAATAAAGGAAGGCATTCTAAATCACCTTCTTTATTTAACCAGCTTCCTTCAGGAATTGGAGGCTATGCACTCCAGTGTCCCGCTGTTCTGTATGGTTTAGAGTCATAGACATGTACAACATGGAAACAGATCCTTTGGTCCAACCCATCCATGCCGACCAGATATCCCAACCCAATCTAGTCCCACCTGCCAGCTCCCGGCCCATATCCCTCCAAACCCTTCCTATTCATATACCCATCCAAATGCCTCTTAAATGTTGCAATTGTACCAGCCTCCACCACTTCCTCTGGCAGCTCATTCCATGTTCAACACTAGTTCAACACTAGATGATGCTCTTCCATACCAGATTGACTGGGCAGTGATTATTAAAGGTTGATTTGCATTAAGATCCAATCTCTCAAGTCGGACAACCTTGGGACTGAGCCCATGCTAGATTTTGGATTTTGCCAGATTTTGAGCCACAAGTGGGCTGCTCAGACCAATTGGGTCATGTAGGGTTATAAGGGGTCACTTGGAGACTATCAGATTACAAAGTCAGCATCAGGCAGCTGAATAATCCAGGTACATAGGAAGTTGACTTAGAGTCATAGAGTCATAGAGATGTACAGCACAGAAACAGACCATTCGGTCCAACTTGTCCATGCCGACCAGATATTGTATCCTAACCTAGTCCCATTGGCCGGCACTTGGCCCATATCCCTTCTTATTCATATACCCATCCAGGTATAAGGTCACCCCTCAGCCCCCGGCGCTCCAGGGAAAACAGCCCCAGCTTATTCAGCCTCTACCTGTAGCTCAAATCCTCCAACCCTGGCAACATCTTTGTAAACATTTTCTGAACCCTTTCAAGTTTCACAACATCTTTCCTGTAGCAGGCAAACCAGAATTGCACACAATAAATGACGCATGGCGCATTCTAAAAAATGTCCGGTTTGTGGACATCAGTTTTGAGAGAATATACTTGTGGCTAATTGTGATCATTGCAGCTGATGTTTTCATGGTTCTGCATTTTGAAAGGGAATCAGAAAAACACGTGAGAGAAAAGGATTTTCGGGAATGGGCAGGTTTGAACCAGGTCAAGTGAGTGACTCTATTGATCTGCAAACTTACCAGAAAAGACTAGATGAGTTGAAAGGTGTCCTTCTACTGTGTAATAACTATTGCTGCCTTATTGCATAGATTCCAAATGAGATAGGCAGTGTAACTTTAATCACGTCATGTGATCTTCCAGTAGACAGGTACCCGTCTCACCTTCAGTCACTGTCAGTGCATTGGAGTCTGTACAGTGTGCTCAGTCAGTCAGTGCATGTAACTTACAATAACATCAGTAAACACAGAACTCACACTGAGTATCTGTGATATTGCCGCAATGGAAACAGTGTTGTTAACCATCAGGACCTTAGTATCAACAGGAACCCTATCTTTGAGGTGGATGTTATGTGAGTAAACCCAAAGCTCAGACCAAATTGTACTGGCATTTGACCTAAGATGTTATGTCAACCATAACTCAACGGGTGGAAGTGGTGGATGTGGGTACACTTATAATGTTTAAAAGATAGGGCGGCACGGTGGCACAGTGGTTAGCACTGCTGCCTCACAGCGCCAGGGACCTGGGTTCAATTCCCGCCTCAGGCGACTGACTGTGTGGAGTTTGCACGTTCTCCCCGTGTCTGCGTGGGTTTCCTCCGGGTGCTCCGGTTTCCTCCCACAGTCCAAAGATGTACGGGTCAGGTGAATTGGCCATGCTAAATTGCCCGTAGTGTTAGGTAAGGGGTATATGTAGGGGTATGGGTGGGTTGCGGTTCGGCGGGTCGGCGTGGACTTGTTGGGCCGAAGGGCCTGTTTCCACACTGTAAGTAATCTAAAAAAAAAGTAAGTAATCTAAAATATTTAGATAAGTAGATGAATAAGAAATGTTTGGAGTGATATGGGACAACCACAAAGCAAGTGAGTCTAGTTTAGTTTGAGATTATGGTCAGCATGGAAGCAGTGGACCCAGCACTGATCCTTGTGGCACACCACTGGTCACAGGCCTCCAGGCTGAATAACAACCCTCCACCACTTCCCTCTATCTTATACCTTCGAGCCAGTTCTGTATCCAAATGGCTAGTTCTCCCTGCATTCCATGTGATCTAACCTTGCTAACTAGTTGAAAATGTGTTGCTGGTTAAAGCACAGCAGGTTAGGCAGCATCCAAGGAATAGGAAATTCGACGTTTCGGGCATAAGCCCTTCATCAGGAATGAGGAGAGTGTGCCAAGCAGGCTAAGATAAAAGGTAGGGAGGAGGGACTCGGGGGAGGGGCGATGGAGATGTGATAGGTGGAAGGAGGTCAAGGTGAGGGTGATAGACCGGAGTGGGATGGGGGCGGAGAGGTTAGGAAGAAGATTGCAGGTTAGGAGGGCGGTGCTGAGTTGAGGGAACCGACTGAGACAAGGTGGGGGGAGGGGAAATGAGGAAACTGGAGAAATCTGAGTTCATCCCTTGTGGTTGGAGGGTTCCCAGGTGGAAGATGAGGCGCTCCTCCTCCAGCCGTCGTGTTGTTATGTTCTGCCGGTGGACGAGTCCAAGGACCTGCATGTCCTCGGTGGAGTGGGAGGGAGAGTTAAAGTGTTGAGCCACGGGGTGGTTGGGTTGGTTGGTCCGGGCGTCCCTGAGGTGTTCTCTGAAGCATTCCACAAGTAAGCGGCCCGTCTCCCCAATGTAGAGGATGCATCGGGTGCAGCGGATGCAATAGATGATGTGTGTGGAGGTACAGGTGAACTTGTGGCGGATATGGAAGGATCCCTTGGGGCCTTGGAGGGAAGTGAGGGAGGAGGTGTGGGCGCAAGTTTTACATTTCCTGCGGTTGCAGGGGAAGGTGCCGGGAGTGGAGGTTGGGTTGGTGGGGGGTGTGGACCTGACGAGGGAGTAACGAAGGGAGTGGTCTTTGCGGAACGCTGATAGGGGAGGGGAGGGAAATATATCCCTGGTGGTGGGGTAGGGAGAATGTGTAAACTCCACACAGACAGAGGGAGAATGTGCAAACTCCACACAGACAGAGGGAGAATGTGCAAACTCCACCAACCAACCCAACCACCCCGTGGCTCAACACTTTAACTCTCCCTCCCACTCCACTGAGGACATGCAGGTCCCTGGACTCCTCCACTGGCAGAACATAACAACACGACGGCTGGAGGAGGAGCACCTCATATTCCGCCTGGGAACCCTCCAACCACAAGGGATGATCTCAGATTTCTCCAGTTTCCTCATTTCCCCTCCCCCCACCTTGTCTCAGTCGGTTCCCTCAACTCAGCACCGCCCTCCTAACCTGCAATCTTCTTCCTAACCTCTCCGCCCCCACCCCACTCCGGCCTATCACCCTCACCTTGACCTCCTTCCACCTATCACATCTCCATCGCCCCTCCCCCAAGTCCCTCCTCCCTACCTTTTATCTTAGCCTGCTTGGCACACTCTCCTCATTCCTGATGAAGGGCTTATGCCCGAAACGTCGAATTTCCTATTCCTCGGATGCTGCCTAACCTGCTGTGCTTTAACCAGCAACACATTTTCAACTGTGATCTCCAGCATCTGCAGACCTCATTTTTTAACCTTGCTAACTAGTCTACCATGAGGAACCTTGTCAAATGCCTTACTGAAGTCCACGTAAATCATGTAAATCTGCCCATATCGATCTTCTTCACTACTTCTTCAAAAAACTCAATCAATTTTGTGAGACATAATTTCCCACATTATTTGGATGAGAACATAGGATGTATAGTTAATAGGTTTACAGATGACACTAAAATTGGAAGTGTGGTGGACAGCAAAGAAGGCTACCTCAGAGAATAACAGGATCTTGATCAGATGGGCCAATGGGCTGAGGACTGGCAGATGGAGTTTAATTTAGACATACGTGAGGTGCTGCATTTTGGAAAGGCAAATCAGGGCAGGACTTATACACTTAATGATAAGGTCCTAGGAGTGTTGCTGAACAAAGAAACCTTGGAGTGCAGGTTCATAGTTCCTTAAAAGTGGAGTCACAATTAGGTAGGACAGTGAAGAAGGTGTTTGGTATGCTTTCCTTTATTGATCAGAGCATTGAGTACAGGAGTTGGGAGGTCATGTTGCGGCTGTACAGGACATTGATTTGGCCACTTTTAGAATATTGTGTGCAATTCTGGTCTCCCTCCTATAGGAAGAATGTTGTGAAACGTGAAATGGTTCAGAAAAGATTTACAAGGATGTTGCCAGGGTTGGAGGGCTTGAACGACAGGGAGAGGATGAATAGGCTGGGACTGTTTTCCCTGGAGCGCCAGAGGCTGAGGGATGACCTTAGAGAGGTTTATAAAATCATGATGGGCCTGAATAGGATAAATGGACAAGGTCTTTTCCCCAGGGTGGGGGAGTCCAAAACTAGAGGGCATAGTTTTAGGGTGAGAGGGGAAAGATATAAAAGGGACATAGGGTGCAACTTTTTCACACAGAGGGTGATGCAAGTATGGAATGAGCTGCCAGAGGAAATGGTAGAGGCTGGTACAATTACAACATTTAAAAGGTATCTTGATGGGTATATGAATAGGGTCAATTGAGAGGGATATGGGCCAAATGCTGGCAAATGGGATTAGGTTAATTTAGGAAATCTGGTCGGTATGGACAAGGCTGACTGAAGGGTGTGTTTCTGTACTGTACAATTCTGTGAAGTACTCTATGACTGGTTGGACCAAAGGGTCTGTTTCCAAACAAAAAACGAAAAAACTGTGCATGCTGTAAATCAGAAATCAGAGTTAACCTTTAGTTCAAGTGACCTTTCTTCAGGGTCATTTAACCTGAAACATTAACTTTGATTTCTCTCCCCGATGCTGCCAGACATGTTGAGCCTATCCAGCAACTTCTGCTTCTGGGTCTGTTTCCATGCTGTATGACTCTAAGACTGTTCAGTAGCAACAACTCCTCACTCCCCCAGTGGGCGGCACGGTGGCACAGTGGTTAGCACTGCTGCCTCACAGCGCCAGAGACCTGGGTTCAATTCCCGCCTCAGGCGACTGACTGTGTGGAGTTTGCACGTTCTCCCCGTGTCTGCGTGGGTTTCCTCCGGGTGCTCCGGTTTCCTCCCACAGTCCAAAGATGTGCAGGTCAGGTGAATTGGCCATGCTAAATTGTCCGTAGTGTTAGGTAAGGGGCAAATGTAAGGGTAGGGGTATGGGTGGGTTTCACTTCGGCGGGTCGGTGTGGACTTGCTGGGCCGAAGGGCCTGTTTCCACACTGTAAGTAATCTAATCTAATCACTCTTCCCCTGGCCACACCCCTATGCGCCTTGAGACTGTAATTGGGGAAGTTCATTGTCATTGTGCTCACTGTTACCTTACATTAGTTACAGTGAAAGCTAGTAGAAAACTAATTTGAAATGTTTTATACACTCGACAGTGTTGGAGAGCAATGTGGAAATTCCCTTTTAAATGAGAACTAGTAGATGAAGAATCTAATAATTTCAGAAATGGTTGGCTCCAACGATAGATTTTTGCCTGTTTGGTTTATTAGTCGTGGAGAAAGAGGACTGTTCTCTGCTTTCTGTGGAGTGGAACTTTGGATCTTAAACAGTACTCATTATTTTTATTCCACAAGTGAAAACAATCGAACAAAGTTCTGAGTGACAGTAAGGAAAATAAAAAGATCTGTGAAAGCTGGAAATAGTCATCAACTCTGCCAGTGCCGGCAGTTTGATGGAAATGTTTGAGCCAAAAATTGTTCTTTCTTTCTTTAAGGTTGAAGGTTCTGCTGTGTGTTTCCAGAATTTACTGTTCCATTTCAAAGTCATATTACTCTTTGCCTCACAGGTTGTCGAAAGGCTTATTAAACATTTTTGACATGTTTATATATTAAACTATTGGTTTCATTTAAACTTCCTTGCAGCTTTAAGCCAAGATGAGGGAGAAGGGACCCAAGGGAGTTATGCAGACAAGGGAATGTTAGAAAATGATCGAGCTAGAGCTCTACTTTAAATTAAACAGCGATGGTAAGACAAAGGGAGACAAATTTCAACTAATGTGTGTTAATTTATGATATCAGGACTTTTCTTACTTAATTTTGGTCAAAGAATGGAATAGTGAGCTGCCTAGAGTAGTTACAGAGTCTTGGAGTCAGAGAGTCATAGAGATGTACAGCACGGAAACAGAAGCTTCAGTCCAACTCAACCAGATATCCCAACCCAATCTAGTCCCATTTGCCAGCATTTGGCCCATATCCCTCTAAACCCTTCCAATTCATATACCTACACAGATGCCTTTTAAATGTTGTAATTATACCAGCCTCCACCACTTCCTCTGGCAGCTCATTTAATACACGTACCATCCTCTGTGTGAAAAAGTTGTCCCCTATGTCCCTTTTATATCTTTCCCCTCTCACCCTAAATCTATGCCCTCTAATTCTGGACTCACTCACCCCAGGAAAAAGACTTTGTCTATTTACCCTATCCATGCCCCTCATGATTTTATTAACTTCTATAAGGTCACTCCTCAACCTCCCACACTCCAGGAAAAACAGCCCCAGCCTGTTCAGCCTCTCTCTATAGCTCAAATCCTCCAACCCTGGCAACATCTTTGTAAATCTTTTCTGAACCCTTTTAAGTTTCACAACATCTTTCTGATAGGAAGAAGACCAGAACTGCACACAATATCAGACCTTTGGTCCAATTAGTCTACACTGACCATGTTCCCAAACTAAACTAGTCGCACTTGCCTGCTGTTGGTGCATATTCCTCCAAACCTTTCCTCTTCATGAACTTATCCAAATGTCTTTTAAATACTGTAACTGTACTTGCATCCACAACTTTCTCTGGCAATTCATTCCACACGCAAACCACTCTCTGTGTAAAACCTTTGCCCCTTCATGTCCTTTCTAAATTTTTCTCATCTCACCTTAATAATGTATCCCTTAGTTTTGAACTCTCCCGCCCTAGGGAAAAGATCCTTGTCATTCATGTTACCAATGCCCCTCATGACTTTATAAACCTCAATAAGGTCATCCCTCAACCTCCTGCATTCCAGTGAGAAAGGTCCCAGTCCTTCCAGTCTATTTTCATATCTCAAAACTGGAACATCTTAGGAAAGCTGGCTGCTTTGATAGGAAGACTGTATGATAAGAAATAGCCCGCATTTATATAATACTTTTCACATTTATATAATACATCGTTAGGATGTCACATAGCAGTTTACTACTGATATAGTATATTGAAGTGTTGTCACTGTCATCATATTGGAAACAAGTTTGCTCATTTGCACTCAGCAAGGTCCCTCAGCAGTTAAAAAAAATCTGAATAAATTTGCCTTTTAGTGATGTTGGTTGAGAGAGAAGCATACATCACTACTCCCTATGCTTCCTCAATATGCCAAGGAATTTTTTTTTAAGTTCCCCTGAGAGAACCTTTGGTTTGATTTGGAAACCGAACAAAGGCTACGGCAACGGATGAATGGGCACCGCACAACAATCAACAGACAGGAGTGTTCCCTCCTAGTTGGGGAACACTTCAGTGGTCCAGGACATTTGACCTCGGACCTTCAGGTGACCATTCTCCAAGGTGGACTTCAGGACAGGAAGCAGTGAAAAGTAGCCGAGCAGAGGCTGATAGCTAAGTTCGGTACCCATGGGGAGGGCCTCAACTGGGACCTTGGGTGCATGTCACACTAGAGGTGACCACCATTGCACCATAGACACACACACAGGCACTCCTATACACGCACATACACATGGACACACATATACACAGACACAAACACAGACACTCACACACACCCTTACAGACACAAACACTCCTACACTCACACATGCTTCCTCTCAGAGACTTAGACCACTCTACACTTACGCACACACATATACAATCTCTTTCACAGACACTCACAACCCTCCACCCCAGACACACACACACATGCACCCCCTCACAGACCTAAGACACACTACACTCACATACATGCACATATACACTCTCTTTCACACTCACAACCCCCCAACCCACACACACACACACACACACACACACACACACATATACATATATGTTTGTGGGGTGAATTTGTACTTGTAGAGTTACATTGTACTTTGCTCAAAAACTGCATGAATTCATGTAAAACTCTGTTATCTCACTATTAAGATTAGAATCAATCTAAACATCATGGCAGAGAACACAGGGGCTAACACCCTCACCATATTGTCTAGCTAACACTAATTGTTACAGTTAACCTGAGAATGCAACTTTTAAAAAAAGTTTTGTGATTTACACATGAAAGAAGTGAAACTATCATGGTATTCGAACAGATGAAAGACTCAACAGACAATCAAGGTATTTTTCAACGTATAATTTCAGTTACATCACACTGTAAACTTTTGCTATAAATTCTGTGCCTTACAATTGCATCCTCCATAACCACATGATGAAGGAGCGACGCTCCAAAAGCTAGTGTTTCCGATTACATCTGTTGGACTATAACCTGGTGTTGTGTGATTTTCAACTTTGATTTGATGCATCATGCAAAAGTTAGCAACTCCAGCAGTACAGTGCAGTAGCAAGGGGTGCTGTGTATCAGAGCTGAAAAATGCATTGCTGGAAAAGTGCAGCAAGTCAGGCAGCATCCAAGGAGCAGGAGAATCGACATTTTGGGCATAAGCCCTTCTTCAGCCCTTCATTCCCGAAGAAGGGCTTATGTCCGAAACGTGAATTCTCCGCTCCTTGGATGCTGCCTGACTTGCTGCACTTTTCCAGCAACACCTTTGTCAGCTCTGATACACAGCATCTGCAGACCTCACTTTCTCCCAGTGCTGTGTATCAGCCTGAATTGTATGCTCAGGTCACTGGTATGAGGTTTGAACCCATGACCACAGGTTCGAAGACAAGAAAACGATCACTGACCCAAGAATGATATGTGAATGCAACACTGGTGGCCTGTGAAGGTCACAGGTTCTTTCCACAGATGAGCAAACACTGACTGCAATAGTCAAATGGACGAGAGCAAATCAACAGGCCGTTGAAACAAAAATAAACCAGGCTACTGACTTGCTGTCGTGTGTTCGGCACAAGTTGCATAAAATCAAGATCTATCAACAGTGATTTGCTGACTTTCGATGCGATCGCAGACTTAAGTGACTTGTATCAATAAATGGTGTTCTCTGAATCATAGAATGGATCTTGATGGGCGAACAAGTCTTGATAATTCTTTGATACTCTACTTGTGCTCTTTTCAAACAATAATCACTTGGATTTTGTTTTGTATATGCGGTTAATCTTAATTCTTAACAGTTGATGACTCAATTGTACTTGCATAGATTTACACAGATACTTACATCATTATCATGGGGTGGGAGCTGTTCCAACAGCTGTTTGATACGGAATTTCTCTCCAATGCTGTTGACATATGGAATGTTTTCTTCAGGTAAACAGCGAAAGTACTGATGCACCTGTGGATTTAAAGCCGTCAGTATTATTCTTTTAGAATAAAAAAAACATTTTGCAAGAGGCAAGGGAAACAACGGCTCATCGCTGAGGGGAGATAAAAACAGGGGAATCATGAACCCACAAGTAAAATAAAACACTCTTCTCTGTTTTCCTCTGACACCCAGGTTCTGAATCAGATTTTTGATGGTCCTTCATTATGTAAAATTAAACAAGTCTCAAGGGGTTGATCTATGATGTACCTTTGAATTGTGATTATTGGTATTTATTATGGCGGACACAGGGAACAACTAATCATTTTGTTGGATTGGAATAAAACAAAACCGCAGCATTATTCTGGTTTGCATCCAGTACCACAGGGATATATTGTAGTAATTATACAATGTAGTTGTTTCTGTTATATTGGAACAAATGTGTGTTATTGAGCTTCTTAGTAAATTTCACTGTAGAGCACTGATTAGACTCCAATGGCTTCTATCCACAAACTCAATGTGCCCCACTCAGTCCTGGTCAGTAGTGCCTCTGGTGAGACTGACATTTACCATATATACTTGAGTAAAAATCGATCTCATGTAAAAGTCAACCCCAATATTTGTCAAAAAATCTGGGATTTTCCTTATATCTCATGTAGTTCTTCACAGATAACAGAGCAACATTTACGAGCCAAGGTATTATCCTATACATAAATGTTACAGTGGGGAAATGAATTGTTTTCTCATACTATTATGTGCTTTGATGTACAATTCACATCAATTTGGCAGGAAAGTATAAGACTCATCAGGTCAGATCAGGTGACAACCTCCCTTTGTGTGCAGCTCAGCTGAGCTCAGTCCCCTAGTAGCACTCATGGAATACAGTCATATTACTACAAATCGTGTTTTTCTTCATTATTCTTTTAGAGATCAGTTGTGTTTCTGCTAATGACACAGTAGTTTGGACTGTAGCATGAATTGTAGCCCCTCAAAAGTAGTATCCATGTAATAGTTGACCCCATAAATTTAACTTTGAGTAACATTCTAAAGAATTTGAGTATATACAGTATTGGCCATCTAGGGCTTCCATGAGAAGTTGGTGCTCTCCTTCTTGAGGACCTACAGACCCTGTGCTGAAGGAGTTCCCACAAAGCTGATGGGAGAGAGTTGCAGAGTTTTGAGCCGGTGCTGATGAACTGAGCCTTTTATGAATACAGTTGCAAAGGATGAGCAGCTCTGATATCGGATGTAAGACCACTTTGATTTAAGAATATTAACAGGAACAGTGACTGGTGTCGGTGTAATTATAATGAGACAGTGATACAGTTTGGCAGTGTGCTGGGTTGGGGACAGGTTTGGGAGAGTTTGCTGGCTCAGAGAAAATGAACATAAAAGATGGTGGTCAGATGATGGTTGTAGTCTGTGTGGTGAAAATTCTCCCTCAGTGCTGGAAGCAACAGTCATATTTCTCCAGGTCAGGGTGTTGTGGATCAACCTGGAAGTATTGCTGATCTCATACATCTACTGCCTTTCACCTCTTAAATAATGAAGGATGTGGATCTGGGTGTTGCTGACAAAGAATGCTTGCCATTGTTCCTGCACTCCATCTTATCAATGCTACACGCTGTAGCCACTATGCTAATGGTGAAGGGGGTAGACATTTAAGCTGTTATATGGACTTTGCCCTGCAGAGTGTTGAATGTTTTGAACCTGCGCTGATCTAGGTAAGTGGAGAGTACTCCATCAGGATGTTAACTTCTGCCTTGTAGAATGAAATTGCCATAATTCAAATCTGGATGACACGAAACTCTGGGTGTGCCACTGTCATTAGCCATTCCCACCAACAGAATAGCGAATCCTGTAGAACGATGCCTAGGAGAAACTGAAATTGAACACTGGTTACTGAGCTGAACTTGTGTAAACTTGTTATAAGGCTGTACCGATCAATCAGAATAGAGTTAAACCACACAGGAGCCCAACATCATGCAGCTGTGCACAAGACCTTGTTTGATACTGAGCCCTATGTGTGTAAATAATGTTCAAACACTGCATGTATGTCTGAACCAGTGAGAAGGTTACAAGTGTCATGTTACAATTGGAGAAAATGTGAAGTTGACACAGCAAATGGCAAGCTCTGGCACAAAGCAAATATTGCAAGGGGTTGGGAAATTCCGCCATTGAGTTTATCATCTGTTCTGAACCACAAAGAGACCAACTTGGAATAGTTCACCAGGCAGGCATTCTCTACAGCAAGGTGAATACAGCTGTTGAAGCATTCTGCTATGTGGTTCAAGGCAGTTTGAGTGGAGAGTGTCCCATCTCCAGTGGCAAAGAGGCTGGTCCACATGGAGTTCATCCACAGAGTCGAGACTGATCCATGGGAAGATCTCCTGCACATTAGTTATGTGGTGAGGGTGTGGCAATTACAGCAGCAGCAATAGATGATTGACTCCAAGACAGTCTCAGCCAACTCCTGAATTCATATGCAGCAAGAAACATTATTGACATGGATGAAACAGGCCTGTTTTGCAGTCATTTGCCAGACCATTCCTTCGTGTTCAATGATGAAGTGCGTAATCTTGGAAATTGGAGCAAGATATATGCCATTGCTTGAGTCTGTGCAAACAGGAATGGCACTGAAAAGATGCTGCTTCTTGTGACAGGAAAGTCCAGGAAACCATGATCCTTTGCAAATGTCAAGCAATGATTCAAGCATTATGAGGTCAACAAAACCACCTCTAATACTTGTGGGGCAAGGATCAGGAAAGTGGGCAAAATACTGATGAAAGAAAAGGAAGACTAGCATCATTAGAGGCAACTGCTCGTGCCCCTCCAACATCACTGGCCTCAAGAGTGTTATGTTGACTGTCTTGCCACCAAACACCACACAGCCACACCATGTGCTAAGCAACAGAATTAATGGGCGATGCAATTTGGAGATACAATGCCTTCATCAGCCAGGCTGAAGACCCTGAACTTTCAGATGAACTGGTAAATGCCTGGCTACTTGCCCTCTTGTTTCCCAAACCGAAGATTGAAGAGAATCCCTGGGATTTCACACTGCAGCACGGAAAACATGTTTGGTTGCATCAACAACATGGATCACGCTTGCCCAAAGACAGTCAGAGGAAGATTACTGTGCATTTCCAAAGCTAACTCCTGACATTTTTCAATGCCTTTTTCAAGGTCAGGTCATCATAAGGTGTGAGTCAAGATTAGAGTGGTGATGGAAAAGCATTGCAGGTCAGGCTGCATCCAAGGAACAGGAAAATCGACTTTTCAGGCAAAAGCCCTTCATTATAAGGTATGATTAACTTTAAGAATAAATACTGTGTGTTTTTGCTTTGGATGTTTTATGAAGTGGAGTGTGTTTGTAGGGAAATCTGGTTACATAGCAGCCTCCTCAGCTATCTCCATGCACACTGCTTAATATACATTTTCAGTCTCATCCCCTGGAATTTGACTATTCCAGATTTTCCTGTAAATGGAGAGCAGGCCATGAGTATTATGAGGAAAATTACTTGCAGCAGAAGTCCCGTCTCTGACCTGATTTTGTAGCATTTATGTGGGAGGTTTCTGATCAAGAGAAATCCTCTGGATATATTATATTTGCTGATGGAAATGCCATTGAATGAAAATGGTAAGTGTTGAACTCTTTCTTGTTGGTAATGGGCATTGACATGGCGTTAATGTTATTGCCACTTATCAGTAATATTTGATCAGCTTTTCTTTTCTCGGAAGGTTATAAATCTTTGAAATTCCTTTCCTCAAGAGGCAGCGAATGTCAAATCTTTAACTATTTTCAATGAAGAGGTAGATAGATTCTTGATTATGGATGAGATGAAAGATTTTTGGGGTTGTGCAGGAATATAGAGTTGAGGTTAAAATTAGATCAGCCATGATCTTACTGAGTAGCATTGCTGGTTCAAGGGCTGTTTGTTCTTAGTTTGCATGTTTTAGATTAGTGTGGAAACAGGTCCTTCAGCCCAACCAGTCCACACCGACCCTCCGAAGAGTAAACCACCAAGACCCATTTTCCCTCTGACTAATGCATCGAACACTATGGGCAATTTACCATGGCCAATTCATCTGACCTGCATATCTTTGGACGGTGAGAGGAAACCAGAGCACCCAGAGGAAACTCATGCAGCCACTGTGAGAATGTGCAAACTCCTCACAGACAGTTGCCTGAGATTGGAATCGAACCTGGGACCCTGGTACTGTGAGGCAGCAGTGCTAACCACTGAGCCACCGTGTTCATAGGTTAATAAACATTATACAGATAACCCTGTACAGTCAAATTATTAAGGTAAAAATGAACATGATCGAAATTTCAAACTATAGTAAAAGCACTAGGAGAAATAGAGGACTGCAGATGCTGGAGATCAGAGCTGAAAATGCGTTGCTGGAAAAGCGCAGCAGGTTTTCTGAAGAAGCGCTCATGCCTGAAACGTCGATTCTCCTGCTCCTTGGATGTTGCCTGACCTGCTGCGTTTTTCCAGCAACACATTTTCAGCTATAGTAAAAGCACACTAATGAAATCTTGAGGAATTAGCCGTAACTATACTTTTATGCATTTATTCCTTACTCCACTTCGATGTTGCTTAATATGAATTATTTGCTGAAATCAAACCAGAAAGCACCAGTTTGTTCGACTTCAATAAAATTGTGTCATGACAGTATTTGAATTTAATTCAGCAAAATTTGACTTGAATTAACAAGACCAGATGAAGCTTGTTTCCCTGAGTAAATGCTGTGCATGTTCTACTGACCTGCTCGGGTTTGAGTCCAGGGGGAACCCATGCATACTCTTCCAAGGCACAGCCAGAGTCATTGTCTGATGGTGCATTTTGTTGAAAGTCAAAAATCATCTTGTTGGCAACTTTCTTATTTTCTGATGTCCTGGTGTCTAGCACAGACATCTTCAGGTCTTTGTTCTATAGGCTATCAATCTGAAAGAATAAATTAGATACATATGCTGTATTGTATTCATAGTTGATAAAGATCTAAATTATGAGATACACAATAATATAATATAGTAATCTCTTCTCTAAGTTTGTGGTCAAACAGCACACAATCATGGGGTGTGTTGCTAAAACATGTCTTTTGTTGGTGTGGTTGAACAAGGCTGTGTAACTCTTTGTTGAGTGCTGGATGGGGAGAAGCGTGGAGTCTGGTTGTGAAACCCCAATCTTCTTCTGCTCAACGATATGCCAATACTCGCTATTACATCTTCTTGGGCACAGTACACAGAGAACAATTTCCTCACGAACCTAAGTCCAGACCTTCAGAGGAGGTTTTCCTTGAACGTTGGAGTCTGAGGGGTGACCTGATAGAGGTTTGTGGGATTATAGAGGTATGGATAAAATGGATAGTCTGAATCTTTTTCCCAGGTAGAAATGTCAATTATTAGGTTTAAGGTAAAAGGGGGAGCATATAAAGGAGATGTGAGAGATTGCTTTTTTACACTGAGGTATAGTGAGTGCCTGGAATGCACAGCCAGATGAGGTGGTGGAAGTGGATACAATAATAATGTTTAAGAGGCATCTTGACAAATTGTATAGCTTGTAACATTCTGTATTTCATTGGAACTGCATTGGACTTCTCCGAACAAAGATGTGATCCCCCAAGGCCATGATTAACGCTAGTTAATTGCTCAAGGTCTCCTCTCCTGACTATTTTGTTTAAACAATTTGGCATTAAGAATTACTTTCCCCCAATACAGATACACAAATATGCAAGAAATAGAAGCATACAGACTGCATAGAGGCAAAAGATTTTTAGTTCAGAAAGTGTCATGGGTTAGCACTGGCTTGGAGGGCTGAAGGGCCTGTTTCTCTGCTGTACTGTTCTTTGTTCTGTGAGGGAAGACAAAAAAGTATAACACATGCAGGTCACATGCTGTCGGAGATGTGGGATAATGAAAGGTAAATTTAGTGCTCGGGTCAGGAAACTCTTTCATCCAAAAAAGAAAGACAATTAGTGCTTAGAATGGCACTTTGATGGGAGAGTAGAAATGTGTCAAATGATCTTCATCTGCACCGATTCTGTAATTTGCGGGTGCTGATGCTCAGTGCTTCCTGTAAAGTGAACGTGACAGGATTTGAAGTGGTTTGTTCAAGATGGTCAGGGAAGCAAATAATAAATGGTGTGTCCTCTGCACATTGACACTTGATTTATTTTTCTCTTGGGTTAAGAAAGGGAAAATATCTATGACTGTCAAAGTAAGCTATAAAGATTCACAACAATCTCGATACTTATTCGCAGAAGCACAGTTGTCAGGATTAATGACTGGGTGAGAAATCTGCTGAAACCATTAAGGGAGGGGGGTGGGGGTAGGGGGAGATGTGTTCAGGACTGCTGAATGTTTGAACAACTTCGGATGTCAAAATCATCATCCTAGAAGTAGGCATCCTAACAAGCATTTCATGACAATTGCAATAAAGCTTCCAGCTGTCTGACAGTGAAGGTGCTCTCAGTGTAGAAACAGGACAGTAAGCCAGCCAGGTCAAGGATTCAGTTTATGGATTGCAAAGGCGAAGCATTTCAAGCTGCACTTTACCACGGATGATATTTGTCTAAAAATAGCCTCTTCACCAAACATGTCAGCCTGTATCTTTAAAAACAAATGGACGGTCATATAATTTGATATGTTATTGGCTGCTTGTCAATCACAGTGAAATCACACAAACCCCATGAAACTCACACTCTACATAGGGGAAGCCTGGTGCAGGACAAATTGACAGCCTAGGGGATGGCATCTTTATTGACTTTGGTTCATGAGATTTGAGCGCTGTAATGGCAGCAATTTAGGACATCCCATAACATGTGCTAATAAAGAAAGTGATGATAATTCATGCTCATTGTTCTTAAAATTAGTAAACAGAGGGAATTGTACGCTTCATTTCATTATAAGGTATTTGCATCTGTGATGGGGGTAGTTTGCAACCAAAAGAGGGCACAGATTGAACAGTGCCTTTGATGTTGCTCCTTTGTTTAACAAACACCTTTCCACCAGCTCCAAGTGTTCTCTCCTAGCTCCCCCTCCACCACAGATGCTACCAATTCTCCAAGACCTCATTTTGTGTGGGTGTTTTAATGGTGCATGTCAACACACACACACACACACACACACACACACACACACACACACACACACACACACACACACACACACACACACACACACACACACACACTTACACAGATGTAATAGTGACAGGTAAGCACTTATTGGGCACTTTTCATTTTGGCTGAGTCCCAAAGTGCTTTATAGTTATTGAAGTACTCATGAAGTATAGTTACTTTTGCACTGTGGGAAACAATTTGTTCACAGCAAGCTCCAACAAGTGGTAATGTGATAATAATCACATAATCTGTTTCTGTGATGCTGATTGAGGGGTAAGTATTGGGAGAACATCAGAGGTCATTCTCTCTTCTTCAAAACGATACGATGGGATCTATCACATCTACCAAGCAGGCAGATGGGGCCCCAGTTTAACACCTCCCCTGAAAGATGGGACCTTCAACAGTGCAGCACTCCCTCATCAGCCCTGCACTGAAGTGTCAACCAGGAATTAGAGCGTAAGAACTAGGAGCAGGAGTAGGCAATGCATACCCACATGCCTGCCCAGCCCTTTAATGTAATCATGGCTAATCTTATCTTTGCCTCAACTCCACTTTCTTGCCTGCTGTCCATTAACTATCAATCCATTTCTAATTTAAAATGTCTGTCTCCTCATTAAACTTACTCAATGTCACAGCATGCTCCATAATCTGAGGTAATGAATTCCACAGATTCATGACCCTTTAAGAGAATAATTTCTCCTCATCTCTGTTTTAAATCTGCCCCCTCTTATTGTAAAACTATGATCTCTTATTCTCTCTTTGTCTTTTTTGACAATCCCCTTTAGCATCATATTTATCTCAATTAGATCTCCTCTCATTCTCCCAGAGCATATAGGCCGAATCTGCTTAACCTCTTTTCACAAGACATCCCTGGAATCAATCTCATGAACCTCCTCTGAATTATATCCCTCCTCAAGTAAGGGGTCCAAACTTACGATGCTCAAACCCTGAAAAGGGACAGCAAGGCAAAACCTTGTGACACAGGGGCAAGGGTATTGCCAACTGCACCACAGCTGATAGGATTTGTAGCTCATTAAAAAAAAATCATTTTCGACTGTGTCAGCGTGAAAGTGACAACTGGAAATCCTGTCTTTGACCTTTCTGCTCCCTGCGCTCCAGTGACCATATCGAACACTGCACTTGCACTTTACTATTGGAAAGAAACTGGTGATTTAATTAAATGGATATCTCCATTCTGGAGCAAAATCTCCATTTTCTGATACGTCTTCACGCTGCCTCTGTTTGTAAGTCACAGAAAATCGTTTAGCATCATTTTTGAATCAGAAAGAACAGATCAGCCAGTTCTTATTGCAGCCCTTTTAAAGTTGCTAAGGGAAGAGGTAAATAATATGCACATTTACATTTCTCCATATCTCTTTTATTTTATACATTTGTGGCCTCCCCCACCACCAGTGCCACACACACACCCTGCAGTCAAGTCAAAGAACTATTATCATTATGGATCTATCAAGTACTGTGGGAAGTGGAACAAATTAGATCTTTGGCCTGATCCCAATTGCATCCAGCTATTTTCTCCTGTTTTAACATATTGTGAACACTGAAGGCAGCTGTGTACTGATTAGAATGAAGCCCTAACTCCTTACTTGGTCACAGAGGGAACCTTTGCCATTCATTGACCTTTCACATTCCCAGCATAATCCGAAAAGTAGACCCATTTGAATATCGGTCTTCATATTCTAAGAACCTGCTGTCTAGGTGACAAATCCTGGTGTTTACCCTGGTAACAGATCAGTTTTACGTTGTGCTGCAGAAGCCAGATTTGGACGTTCTGTATATTAAGAGGCAATATGTGACTCTCTAAACCCCAACTACGAAGAGCATCAATGCACAATGTGCTAAAGGGACTGTTATAATATTCTGATCATTTGGAAGGTCAAATACAGAAAGGTCTGTTACTTTCTGAGAGTTATGTAAATGCAGATTTTCTGATTACAAAATGTTTACATGACACTCCAGAGAGCAGGCAAAAGTGAAAGCTTTTAGAGAGTCTGTCATTCCACTGAGGTCAGTGGCTGACAGCTGTTGGGGTACTCAGTCTGCACACGCTGGTGCGCATAATCAGGGTTGTGACAGTATACCGAAAACAGAAAATAATTAACCCCATGAGTTTTAAATTACACCAACTTTCCACAAGAATTAGAATTAGGGTTAGGTTTATTGTCATGTGTACACAAGTGTAAAAGTACAGGAGTACAGAGAGAAGTGTACAAAGTCCCCATTCCTGGTTCCACCTAGGTACCTAGGTACAAAATCCTGGTTACAAAATGGGAAGAGAAATAAATTAAAAGTTTAACATTACAGTCCTTTTATATTAATGGGCCTGTAGTCGGTCCAGACTGGGCTGTCCCTATGAGGGCTCCTATCCCCTGCACTCCCCATGAGGGCTCTCCCTCCCCCACACAGGGCCAACACTTCTTGTGACGGGCTCTCTCTGTCACGCACCGGGCCCCACACTCCCCATGAGGCTCTTTATCTCCCCACTCTGGGCCCCACACTCCCCACGAGGGCTGTCTCTCCCCTGCACTGGGCTTTCCCTATAAGTGGTCTCTCTGTCCTGCACTGGGCCCACTCCTATGAGGGCTCACTCTCTCTTGCATTGGGCTCCACACTCTCCACAAGGACTTGCTCTCCCCTACACTGGGCCCACACTGGTCTGTGTCCCTCACCGCTGTAAGGGACAAGTTTTAAGTTAAATATTCTGCTGCAAATAATTTGAAGTAAATGTAATATCCCTTGTTGCATCTATCAATTTACCTCTTAGTCTTATTTGAAACATGCTTGCTAAAGGGCTAATTTCAGAGTTTGAAGAAAGCTAAACTAACATGCACAGGCAATGCTGTTGTATGGTGAATCACTACCTTTATTGGTAGGAGCTTGTTCGATATAACCGCCTCTCCCATCTCATGATAACAGATTTCAGTTCTTGGAAAACTGTGCTGCACCATAATACAAGGCCAGAACAAAATGAACTGGATGTTAATGTAGTGCACAATCATTATCAATCAAAGGGTATTCTTTGCCCTTCCAGCTTCATCCCCTTCTTCCTCACCTCAACAACTTTGGATATTTATTTTAGTGGATAAATGCGCATTTCGAAAAATGTTCTGGTCATGATAAGTTGAACCTTGCAAACACCAAGAGCAGAAAATCTGCATGTGGTTCACTGACAGGCCTCTGGTATTTTGTGTTCTTCCTACGCTAGCCAAGATAGTACTGTTGACCAGTTACTCAACCATAGGATGTGAGAAGGGGCTACTTGCCATGTCTGACTTGGTCTTTCTTTGATATCAATTTGCATAAGAGCTTAGCGCAGACTTGACACTGACACAAGTGTGGGCCTCACTTTCACATTCAGATTAAACTACTTTGTCTTTGTATAACCTGTTTATTGCTCAAAATATATCAGTTCAAAGTCGACTAACGATCGTGCTCCATGAATTTTGTTACACAATAAATAACCTTGAATAAATAACATTGAACATTAGATCGGTGGAAAAGCCTAAACAGGCCTGGCAGCATCTGTGAAGAGAAATCAGAGTTTTAAACTTGAAACGTTAACTCTGATTGCTCTTCACAGATGCTGCCAGACCTGCTGAGCTTTTTCAGCAACTTCTGCTTTTTTGTTTCTGATTTACAGCATTCGCAGTTCTTTTAGTTTTCTATTACATTATGATGGTTCCCTGGTGGCATTTTTTTGTGTACATTATAGCAGAAATTCTTCACCTTTGCAGGGTCAAATTCCTGGAACTGTCTCCCTAACAGCACAGTGGGTCTATTCACCCAGCGTGGACTGTAGTGGTTTGAAGACGCACCTCACAGCCAACTTCTCAAGGGCAGTTAGAGTTGGGTAATCAATGCTGGCCCTTCCCAGGAAAGCATCAGAATCAGACCAGCGTTAGAGAAAAGGGCAATTGCTTTAAAATTTCAGCTCTATCTTTTCTCACTGTTTGCTGAGGATAGTGAGAGATGGCAGGTTGTTTGACCAGGGGTTTGCGAAAGGAATGGTCATCCTGAACCTGATTCCTTTCCCCTCTGGGATTGAGATCGATTAATGCACCTGACATCAAAGATGAGATAACTCAACGGTAACTGAAACATCAAACCTGAATACCTTCCAGGTTAGTGGGAATTATTGCTGGACCACATCACAGATGTGTTTGCACAGTCATCATTCAAGGGGTTCTGTATGTTGCCCATTTTGAATGGTCCTTAACTTGTATTTGAAGCATGCATGGAATGTACCTTGACATTAGAGTAACACCACCATAGACTTGCTTAACACCTGCTTTGTCCTCGGTGTTCTCCCTTACTTGCCTGAAATGGAACATGAGAATTGGGAGCATGGGTTGACCATTCTGCCCTGACTCCTTTCAACTAAATCATGGCTGATATTCTACTTCAACACAGTACTCTAGCACTATCCCCTTATCCCTTGACGTCTTTGATATGTAACAACCGATTGATCTCTGTCTTGAATATAGCTACTAACGGCCTCCACAGCCCTCTGGCGTAGAGGATCCAAAGATTCACTATCATCTTAGTGAAGAAATTCCTCTTCAGTCTCAGCCCTACCCCTATTCTGAGACTGTGTCCTTTGTTCCAGACCCCTGGCCAGGGATACATGATGATGAAGATTCCAGGCACCAAATTCCTTTCCAGACAGTGCATTCCATACCTATCTACTCACTGAGCAACAAGTGTTTCCTTAATTCGCTCTTGATTCTTTTGCAGACCACTTTAGATCACTGTTGTCAGAGAGAAATAAAATCCTCTTTATCTCTTTATGCTTACTTTGAGGTTATGTCTCCTGATCCTAGACTGGTGAAATAACCTTTGCACATATACTCTGTCAAGCCCTCAAAGAATCTTGCGTGTTTCAATACAGTTTCCTCTCATTCTTTTAAAGTCCAATGGATACAGGCCCAACCTACTGCATATTTCCTCATAACATAGTTCCTCCATAAATTGGATTAGCTGAGTGACCTTCTTTGGACTGCCTCCAATGCTAATACATCTTTCTGCAGTTAAGGAGCCCAAAACTATTCAGTGTATTCTAGCTGTGGTCTGACCAGTGCCTTTTAGCAAGACCTCCCTAATTTTGTGCTCCATTCCCTTTGAAATAAAGGCCAACATTCCATTTGCCTTCCCTATTTTCTGCTGATCCTACTAGCCAGCTTTTTGTGATCTATCCCTCGGTGCTGCTGTTTTTCTCCATTTATACAATATTCAGCTTCTGCATTCTTCCTGTGTAAGTGCATAACCTCACATTTTCACAGATACAAGATCCAATCTCAAAAGGAATCCAATAAAGTGAAAGAAAAGACTTGTATTTATATAGTGCCTTTTATGATCAAAGTAATAATTTATAACAAATCACTTTTGAAGTGTAGTTGCTGTTATAATGTAGGAAACATGGTAGGCAATTTGCATGTCGCAAGACCCCTCAAACACCAATGTGATAGCAATCAAAGATTTTGTGACTTGGATGGAAAGATGAATATGGGCCAAGACACTGAGGAAAATCAGCCTGCTTTTCTTTGAAATAGAGTCTATGGGATCTTTCTATCCATCAAAGAGAGCAGGCAAGGCCTCAGTTTAATATCTCATCCAAAAGTTGGTATCTCTGATTGTGCAGCACTCCCTCAGTACTGCACAGGAATGTGAGTACGTGCTCGAAAGAAAACTTGCATCTTACTATAGCAATTTTTAGCGACTTTATCCTCGTCTAGAAAATGTTGGCACCATTTCCTAAAGAAGCAGACGACAATAAAGGTAGATTTACTGGAGTGCTGCCCAACTATTCTCTCATTAGAGGCAGAGAGGGGACTAGTAGTTACATAACTTGATGGTCACCACCCCCCCAGCTGAGGGGAAGAGATTGAGAAAGAGAGTCCTTTGTGGGAACCACAGCCAATTCAGTAATTGAACTCGCACTGTTGGAATTACTCCAGATCGCAAAGCAGCCATTCAGCCAACTGAGCTAACCTCTTACTGGGAGCCTCAAACACTGAGAAGGAATCAGAAATTTGGCAGTGTATACACTTCCTAAGTTCCTACAATGCAGAGTGGGAATGGAGCAAGTTTGCTACAAGTTTTATCCAGTATCCCTGTCCTCAAAGGTAAACCGTTAAGGCATAAGCGGGGTAATGAGATTCTTTAAATGTCCTCTAGGCTCAGTTGTAACAGTTGTGCATTTGACTCACTGCTGGATCTGATTGCATGATTGAGGTGACATGTTAAAGCAATGGACTGAGTGGCTCCTATGTCTTATGGTCTTATCGACGAATAGACAAATTCTTAATTGCTAATGGAATCAAGAATTAAGGGGAAAGCTAGGAAAGTGGGATTGTGATTATCAGATCCGCACGATCTCATTGATTGGCTGAATGGTCTACTATTGCTCCGACAGCTTGTCATCTTATTAGTACCAAGGTGTGAATTTTTGATTGTGACATTGAGCATATATACAGAAGGAAAGCTCTCCTGATGTCGTGACCAACAAACACCCGACAAAGCACCAATTAACTGGCCTATCTTGTTCCTATTTGAAAGATTATAAAATACCTTGTGATGACCTGAGAATGGGAAAGGCACTACATCCACATGAGGTTTTTTTTAGATTAGATTACTTATAGTGTGGAAACAGGCCCTTTGGCCCAACAAGTCCACAACGACCCGCCGAAGCGCAACCCACCCAGACCCATTCCCCTACATTTACCCCTTCACCTAACACTACAGACAATTTAGCATGGCCAATTTACCTAACCTGCACATTTTTGGACTGTGGGAGGAAATCCACGTAGATATGGGGAGAATGTGCAAACTCCACACAGACAGTCGCCTGAGGCGGGAATGAACCTGGGTCTCTGGCGCTGTGAGGCAGTGGTAACCATTGTGCCACTGTGCTGCCCGTGTTGTTTCGATCAGCAGAAATGAGACTCACTATATAAAGATGCTTCTGAAGAGAGATGGGAATTTCATACACTGAGCAGGGAGTGGACACAGAGTATGGGATGGATACTGGATGAGGTGGTTTGCCATCAGGCTGATTATAGAGCAGAGTCTATACAAACAGAGGGATAACAT
Source organism: Hemiscyllium ocellatum (assembly GCF_020745735.1). NCBI lineage: Eukaryota > Metazoa > Chordata > Chondrichthyes > Orectolobiformes > Hemiscylliidae > Hemiscyllium > Hemiscyllium ocellatum. The sequence goes on along the minus strand of NC_083426.1, from coordinate 15,172,479 downwards.
TGAGAAGAAGAAACCTCTGAGACAAAAAGTCTGCATAAGCAACGGATGGATAGATTGTCATGGCTAATCTTTTAAAAGAGGCTATTGTACCAGACCTCATTACTTTGCCAAGTTCAAAACTGAACTAGAACAAACAATGGGAGCACAGGAAGGTGGGCATCAGGTCAGAAATCTGAGGTTTATTTTGCCAACAATGAAAATCAATAAAACTTTCATCAATTTCAAAGATAAGTTGAAGCATTTGATGTTTATTTTTGGAAGCAAGATTTTGGTGACTGGGAATTTCTAGACAGCCCACTCAAACATCACACTAAATGGTTGGCAACTTAGCTAGTTGTTCCATGAATTTAGTCAATCCGAATGTATGATCCAACAATGGCCTCTTTTAAACACCGGAAAGGAACTGTAAGCATACTGCACTAAAATAATAACTTTGCTAAAACAAGCACAGCTTTTCAACTGAAATTTAAATGGTTAACACTGTGAATATCGATTTTGGCAGCCAACGCAACCCAACCAGCTGAACAGTGACTGTGTAACTATACAGTATGAACAGTATATAAACCAGTGAACTGCTACCCAAAAACATGCTCTAACGTTAGTAGAACCTCCCATGTGATGTATCCCCATGGGGTCAGACAGTTTTAATTGTTTGCCTCCCACCCTGAGTAGATTCAGCCGAACAATGATCTTGAGCGCATTTCACTTTTAAAGCATGCGAAAAGTCTCTCTTAATATAAAGGAGCAGAGTCTGAGAGTTCACATTCAGTTGTGGGGTGGGACAGTGCTTCTTTTAAAACCCATAAGCCCAGTCGAACTTCACTCTTGCAGATTCCATCCCCTTTAAAACTTCTTGATTTGAATCTCACTTTCAAAACTTGCTTGCGGGTACTCTGAACAATTATTAACTGTCTACCTCAGACACAGCGATACTACATTCTGGACTGGAAAGGAATCCCATGCCTTTCTGATTTTACACAATGTTCAGTGCAAGTAAATACGAAACAGACTTCAAGCAGCATTTGAAATTTTACCTTCTTCTCACTTTGATTTCTGGAGCTGCTGAATTCTTTGGTAGTGAAACACGTTTATCCTCTCTGTTTCACAGGAGTGCCTTTTCGTATTCAAAGTACAGCAACTGTGGTAAAGCAATATCCACTTATCTCTCGCCTTCCACTCCAGTTCTTTGCGTGTGGAGACTGACTGCTTTGTGGTGTGTTTAGCACTGAGGAGTTAGAACCACCCACTGTACATGAAGTACAGGAACTGACTTGCTTGCCCTGAGCTAGGTTATTTTATATGCTAATAACTCTTCTCCCATTGCAATTGTTAACCAGAGCTCACTTTATCAACCTGCTATCAAGCCTTCATAATGTGCTTTGTCAACAGACTGCAATAAAGGCTGTTTGTGCTTGAGAGCCCTGAACTGGCACCTTCTTCTAATGTAAGCTGTGAATTAATTGCATGGGGAAGCAGAGACCAATAGGCGAAGCTCTGTTGTACTTTCATTAGCTGTCGAGAATTCAATATGTTTTAAGCACTGTGTTTGTGCTAGTCAGGGCATATTGCAAAGTACTTTTCTGTTCATGTACAGAATGCTATCATGAGTAGGCTCAAGGGATTCAACACAAAGGCTGTCAGAATGTAAAGCTTTCACTGAAACTAATCCATATTTAGGTTTGCAAAATAGTGGCACCACTGGAGAGCAGAATTTGATCTGCTTTGTACTGCTGTTGCTGTCTTTTGACTCTCTGTGTAACAGTATCTTGTCACATTCCTTGAATGAGTCATAAACTCAGTCTTAAATGCACTGGTTATGATTTGGTTCGGATTTACATTCCCAGTTTGCAGCTTCAGTCCTGGTTAAATTCACGTATGGGTGAACAAATGGGTCTCGTGTCAGTGCTAATTTCGTCTTTGTAAAAGCAACAATAAATTAGCTGCGGAGAAAGTGAGGACTGCAGATGCTGGAGATCAGAGTTGACAGTGTGATGCTGGAAAAACACAGCAGGTCAGGCAGCATCCGAGGAGCAGGAGAATCAATGTTTCGGGCACAATTGAATTGAATTTATTGTCACGTGTATGGAGGCACAGTGAAAAGCTTTGTCTTGCAAGCAATACAGGCAGATCACAGAGTTAAGTAGTATAGATAGTAAATAATAAAAAAAGGTAAACAGTAGCAAAAACAAAAACACAGATACAGGCGAATGTTAAGAGTTTGAGAGTCCATTCAGTATTCTAACAACAGTAGGGTAGAAACTGTTGTGAAACCGGCTGGTGTGTGTGTTCAGGCTTCTGTACCTTCTCCCCAGTGATAGAGATTGTAGAAAAACGTTGCCAGGGTGGGATGGATCTGGCGGCCTTTCCTTGACAGCGAACCTGGTAGATGGATTCTCTCGATGGGAGATTGGCCTTTGTGATTGTCTCTGTAACTATCTCCGATCTTGAATGGTACAGTTGCCGTATCAGGTAGTAATACATCCAGAAAGAATGCTCTTAATGGTGCACCTATAAAAGTTGGCAAGGGTATTTGCCGTCACGCCAAATTTCGTCAGCTCCCTGAGGAAGAAGAGACGTTGTTGGGTCTTTGTAACCAGTGCGTCCACATGAAGAGTCCAAAACAACTTGTTGTGGATGACCATTCCCAGGAGAAGCTCTTCATCTTAATTCCTGATGAAGGGCTTATGCCCAAAACATCGATTCTCCTGCTCCTCGGATACTGCTTGACCTGTTGTGCTTTTCCAGCACCACAATCTCAACAATAAATTAGCTGCACTAAATTCTGACCATCAATTTAGCTCTTGGGATTAAAGTGAACCTGTTTTAGGGGTTAACCTTTTGCCAGGATTGATACAGAGGCAGGATAGTAGTTATTAGTGTTGCTAAATGAAGGTGGAACTTTCATCAAAAGAATCAAACTCCTTGCCATCAACAATGCCCAGGCCATGCCCCATTAATTGGCCAACATGACGTTCTGTAAGACCCATCCATTCCTAGACCGATTGGAAAACAATAAGACTTTTCATCAGTCAATTGGATGTCTCATGACTGTTAGTCAAATGGCTTTTCTCTCCTGGTTTGCTCTCAGCAGTACCCGAGAGATCAATCTCTAATTCCTGAAGATTCCAGGACAATCTGGTTAGCACTGCTGCCTCACAGCGCCTGTAGACCCGGGTTCAATTCCCGACTCAGGCGACTGACTGTGTGGAGTTTGCACGTTCTCCCCGTGTCTGCGTGGGTTTCCTCCGGGTGCTCCGGTTTCCTCCCACAGTCACAAAGATGTGCGGGTCAGGTGAATTGGCCGAGCTAAATTGCCCATAGTGTTAGGTAAGGGGTAAATGTAGGGGTATGGGTGGATTGCGCTTCGGCGGGTCGGTGTGGACTTGTTGGGCCGAAGGGCCTGTTTCCACACTGTAAGTCTAATCTAATCCGGAAGAATTGGTAATGTTAACATGTGTCCATTCTGTCTTCCTGTCTTCCCCAGTCATTAATTACTTGCACCATTCTCTCTGTTGGGACATATTGTTGCCAGAAACATCTTTAGTGCATGATTAATTTGTGAAGACTGATTAGAGATCAGTAATGGAACTGCCCTTGAGAGAACCTCTAAAGTAAACAAATTTACAGGGACCAGACGCTGACTGTAATTCTGGCACTGGCATTTAATACAAAAGAAGACATTTAGCATCTTCCGCGATAGTTTAATGATTGTCTGGCACTGGACCAAATAGACCAAGAGTGTCCTGGCATTTCATTGTTGTGTTCCTACATGGATACACCTGTGCTCGAACATACAGGGAGCAGGATTACGCTACACAGCCCCTTGCACCTACTCCACCATATAATAAGATCATGATTGATCTGATTATTACCTCAAAATCACTTTACCACTATCCCGATTACCTTTCACCCCTTGGTTATAGTCATAGAGTCATGGGGGTTTGCAGCGTGGAAACAGGCCCTTCGGCCCAACTGATCTATACTGATACATATCTATCCCATCCATGGACCTGTCCAAATGTTTCTTAATTGACAAATGGCTTCCACCACTACCTCTGGCAGCCCATTCCAGACACTCACCACCTTCTGTGTTTAAACGTTGCCCCTCTGGACCTTTTTGCATCTTATAACTACCTTTGTTTTATAAATATACAAAAAATCTACTTCCACCATTCCAATGAGTTATAAAGAAAGGCTGGATAGGCTGGGACTTTTTTCTAGATTAGAGTGGTGCTGGAAAAGCACAGCAGGTCAGGCAGCATCCGAGGAACAGGAAAATCAACATTTCGGGCGAAAGCCCTTCAACAGGAATAGAGGCAGGGTGCCTGCAGAGTGGAGAGATAAACTTTTTTCACTGGAGCATAGGAGTTTGAGAGGTGACCTGATAGAAGTTTATAAAATAACGAGAGGTTTAGTTAGAGTTAATGGTTGTTATCTTTTCCCTAGGGTGGGGGATTTGAAGAAAGGGGGCGCATTTTTGAGGTCAGAGGAGAGAGATTTGAAAAAGAGATGAGTCAAATCTTTTGCACAGAAGGTGGTTCAATATGGAATAAACTTCCTGAGAACATGGTGGATGCGGATTCAATTACAATATTTAGAAGACATTTGGACAGATAAGTGAATAGGAAAGGTTTGGAGGGAAATGGGCCAGGAACAAGTGGGTGGGACTAGACTGGTTGGGATTATGTTCAGCATGGACTGGTTGGGCCAAAGGGCCTCTTCCGTGCTGTGTGACTCTATGATTCTATGACTCATGATCCTCTGTGAGAAAACAAACTTACCTCATCTCTGTTTGACCTGGGTGACACTTTATTTTTAAACAGTCCCTGACACAACTTGCATTGGTTGATTGTTGAGGCAGAGTGCAGTAGCAGATTTGAAATTGATTTTCACCACAGTCTAACTTTATCCCCAATCCAGGGGCCTGATTGTTATACTCTCATGGAATACTCATTCACCTCAGTTTGTATATACCTACGTCCCAACAAATTCCAATCCCACTATTTATTTAGCTCAGTTTTGAAAGGGTGAATCAACTCATTACCTGCCTTAATGACTTTAGTTAGACATTCCTTCTAATTTGGTTTGAGGCATAGTAATTTCAAATCTGTGACCTCTAGCTCTTTGACAGCCATCTAAGCCAACTGCCTTAAGTCAACATATGTCTATTTATGCTTCTCGAGATTCTAGTACCTGTTCCACAACTGACCGTGATCTACGAAATTGTGCTCGCAATGTTAAAGCAGCAGATTGTTTGGGGGTTAACGTCTGAAAAATGAGTGTTACGCAGAACAAAATTGGGGGTTAATCTGATACTCTGATTCTGTCCCCATTGTAACACTGCACCTGAATATCTTCTAATCCTTCAGCTAGTTGCACCCACCAGTGCCTAAACTATGCACGACAGTGATCTTTTTTTTATTTCAAAAGTAAACTTTATTCATAAAATTATTTGGATCTCTTTACAATTGGTCATGCCATTCTTATGCACTAAACTATGTACAGCAGTGATTTTTTTTTATTTCAAAAATATACTTTATTCATAAAATACTTGGATGATCTATACAAGTAGACATGCCGTACATATGTAAACATTCCATTTCTTTGCATACCGAAACAGAGTTATCATTCCTATTTACAGGTCTGTACGATTACATTTTTAGCTGAGATGTCAGCAGAGCCCAAATGACTGTGCGTGCCCCCTGTTTGTTTTTAGGCAGGCAGATGTTACACGGTGGTCTTTCCCCACCGTGCTTGGCGGCAGTTGTCCCAAGCTTCATCGCGTCCCTCAACACGTAGTCCTAGACCTTAGAATGTGCCAGTCTGCAACACTCAGTCGGGGTCAACTCCTTCAGCTGGAAGATCAACAGGTTTCGGACCGCTCAGAGAGTGTCCTTCACCAAGTTGATGATCTTCCAGGCACAGTTGATGTTCATCTCCATGTGCATCCAGGGGAACAGGCCGTAGAGTACAGAGTCCCGCGTTGCGGCGCTGCTCGGGACGAACCTCAACAAACACCACTGCATTCCTCTCCAGACTTCTTCTGCATAGGCACATTCCAGAAGGAGGTGTGTGACAGTTTCGTCCTCCCCGCAGCCACTTCGAGGGCAGCATGCGGTGCGGCTGAGAGTCCGGGTGTGCATAAAGGATCTCACAGGCAGAGCCCTTCTCACCACCAGCCAAGCCATGTCTTGGTGCTTGTTGGAAAGTTCTGGCGATGAGGCATTCTGCCAAATGGTTTTGACAGTCTGCTCAGGGAACTGCTTGATAGAATTCCCCCCTCTCCTTTTCCTGAAGGGTCTCAAGGACACTACGTGCTGACCACTTCCTGATGGACTTGTGGTCAAAGGTGTTTTTCTTTATAAACTTCTCCATGAAGGACAGGTGATACGGAACGGTCCAACTACTCGGAGCATTCCACGGCAGCGAGGCCAGGCCCATCCTTCGCAACACCGGGGACAGGTAGAACCTCAGTACATAGTGACACTTGGTGTTTGCATACCGGGGATCCATGCACAGCTTGATGCAGCCACACACAAAGGTGGCCATCAGGGTGAGGGTGGCATTGGGTGTATTTTTTCCCCCATTGCCCAGATCTTTGTACAGCGCGTCCCTTCAGACCCGGTCCATCTTTGACCTCCATATAAACTGGCCCAGGTGACTGCAGTGGCACAGGTCCTGATGTGTACAGCAGCGATCACTTCAAGACAATAATGAATCTGACAGTTGTGACCACAGATTTCCTGCAATAGTTCCCAGTACATTTGCAGGCAACACCACTTCTTACTAATCCTGATCTTCCGATTAGTCAGAAACAATTGGTTTATTACTTGCTTAGAGACATTATTACATTATTCAGAAAGCCAAGGAGTATGGATTTGTTATTTAAGGCTGTTTGAAGAATAGTCGTACTTATTTTTGTATGGATAAAAGCCTAAGCGATGCAAATTCCCTCACACAATTCATATACCTGGATACAGTGAAAAGTTTTGTTTTGTGTGCAGTAAGGCAGATCATACCAAAAAAAGTGTATTAGGGTAATAGAATTCAGCGAGGAATACAATGTATGGCTGCAGAGAAGCACAAGAGTGAGATCAACAATAAATTTAAAATTTGAGAGATCCATTCAGAAGTCTAATAAAATGTGGGCGAAGAGTATCTACTAAAAGCAACATGTGAAAAGTTTAGTGGACTGAGTATGAATTTATGCATCTGGGCCCCATCATACTTGATTTTTGGGTGGCAAATTAATTTGTTGAAATGTAAAATTGCCAACCACTGAGAAGGCAGCCAGAAAAACCACAAATCAGCACATTCTTCCTATTTCTACACTGTCTGTCCTCACATTACCTATGTTCTTCCACCCACTGCTTGGTTCTTCTCTTATATCAGCTCCTTCAAAGGAATGCCACAGAAGAACCTAGTTTGCAGTCGGAACGTTCTTGCTGTGGCTTAGACGAACACCCACATTCACACTGCATACCGAAGTCTCTGAGGAAAGAGAGCCGTGCATTATACCACATTTTTTCATAACCACAGACTATCTCAAAGTCATTTAGAACCAATGAAGTAATTTTGAAGCATGGTCAATGTTGTCATGTAGGAAATGCAACAGCCAATTTTCACACAGCGAGCTCATAAAAATAGCAACGACCAGATCATTAGAAAAACTGATTTTGACTCAGAGTTAAATATTGGTCAGGTCTCCAGTGATAACTCCTTCGTTTTTGTAATGATGCCTCACTCTCCTCCTGTTTCCTTAGTATTTACAAGGAACTAATTCGGAGTGTGATGGAAAAGTCTACACTTGCCTGCATGAGTGCAGCTCCAACAATGCTCAAGAAACTTGACACCTTCCTGCTTGACTGCCACACCATTCATTAACTTAAACATTCACTCCCTTTATCACCGATGAACTAGTGGCAGCAGGCTGTACCATCTACAGGGTAAACTACAACAATTCCCTCAAGCTCTTTGGGCAGCACCTCCGACCCGTCATCCCTACCACCTAAAAGGACAAAGGCAGAAGATGCACGGAAACATCACAACCTTAAAGTTTCCCTTCAGTGGGGCAGCATGGTGGCTCAGTGGTTAGCACTGCTGCCATGCAGCACAAGGGACCCAGGTTTGATCCCTACCTTGGGTCTGTGTGGAGTTTGCATATTCTCCCCGTATCTGCGTGGGTTTTTCTGGGTGCTCTGGTTTCCTCCCACAGTCCAAAGATGTGCAAGTCAGGTGAATTGGCCATGCTAAATTGCCCATAGTGTCAGGTGCATTAGTCAGGGAATTGGGCACGGGTGGGTTACTCTTCAGAGGGTTGGTGTGCCCTTGTTGGGTCAAATGGCCTGTTTCCACACCGTAGGGAATCTAATCAAGCCTCAGGTAATCCTGACTTGGAACTGTGTCACAAGGTCAAAATTTTGCACTCCCTTCCCCATCAACACTGTGAGTGTCCTGAAACTGTAAGGACTGCAGTAACTCAAAAGCAACTTGCCCCACCTTCTCCAGGCAATTAGGCATGGACAATAAAAAGTGGCCTACCTATTGCCACTCACTTCCCATGACTAAAATTTAAAAAAAAACAAGCCAGGCACACATTGCTTACAGATAAAGGCACACAGTGCAGCCAGTACAGAGCTAATTGTGCAAATTTTCCCTATGAAACCTGTCAACTAGTGACTCAGATCAATTTTACTCACAGAATTCCTCAGGTAAAACTATGCTTCCCTTACTTGTGTTTCTCTGGAGAAAGAATCCTGATGTACTTGGGTGACTGCTGTGGAATTTGCAGACTCATGTACATTAAACTTGCAAGTCTCATCCTTTCTCCAAGTCACTGAAGCATATGACAAATGCTGGAGATTACAGCAGGTCAGACAGCATCCACAGAGAGAGGGAGAGCGATCAAGCTAATGTTTAAAGTCTGGATGATTCTTCAGCAGAGCTGGAGTGAAGTGACTTTGTTAGCTTGCTGTCTCTCCATGGATATTGCCTGACCCGCTGAGATCTCCAGCGTTTATTGTTTTCAGCACAGATTCCAGCATCTGCTGTAATTATGCTCCTTCATGGAAGGATATGACTGGTGTCAATATACAATCAGTTAAATTAATGCAAAGACCACCAGCATACAAATCACAGCTTCTGGCAAACATTAATTATTTTACTGCTTTTCATCTGAAGCTGTCCTCCTAATAACATACTGTTATTGCTTGCAGCAATCCAAGCCCCTCTGGCTAAAACTTTTACTTACCCCTTTAACAATGCTATTGCCTTTAAACTTTAGAAAGTGTCTGGATTTCTGTTTCCCCAAAGGCCTGAGCCTAACAGGGTAATAAAGGCATACAGTGTTTTGACAAATTTATCATATTTTTAAATGATTTCTTTTTACTTTCCATTCAGCCTTTTTCACTTAATCCATACTATAAACATTCATTTTTTTTGCCTCTCTAAAAATTGTTTACTTTGTTTTACCAGGCAGCTTCTGAAGACCTCACTTCTGGGAGGTCTGCTCCCTTACCCCACCCCTGCCTGAACTCTTCCCAGGTCCAAGACTAATTTGTTTCCACATCTGAATTTTCCTGGGTGTAGCTGCATTTTTCTTTGTCTCCTAAAAGCTGCAGCTGAAAATTAATTACGCCTTTTCATCAAGGAATACCATTTCGCCCAGATTTTCTTTTCATTCTATTCTGTTAATCGTTTCTTAAGACAAATAAAATGAAAAGCCATATCTGCCCTTTCTAGTGGCTCAGGTGGAAATGTAAGACATGGAGACATTGCTTGAAGAGAAGGAATTAACTCACTGACCTCCCACCTCAAGATTTCACCCTTTTTGCCCAAAATCACTTGAGAACTGTCTTCATCTCGCTGCGGCATGTTGGTAGATTGTTGTATACAAAATGCCTGTCACGTCATCCTACACATCAACAGTGACAACACTCCAAAATATGTCGAAGTTCTTTTGAGCTGTTTCTGAGATAAGGCGAATGCAAATTCTTTTGTCCTTTTTTAATTGTAAGGCCTGGACAGATTCAAGTTCTGACTTGATGCCTCTGGTGTTACTTTACTCATAACCAGAGTTCCATATTGCCGTCTATTTCACCGTACAATTCAGTAAGCGGATTAGTGACTTTTGAGGTGAACTAAATGTTTTATTTTCTTGCTGGTTTTCTCTTCCATCAGGCACAATTCCAAATGTTTTAGCCATTTGCCATCCTTCATGTCTACACCTTGCTAGTGAGTGTTACAGTATCTGGCTGTCCATCTGCACATGAATGCAATTCTCATTGCGATGTCATATACACACGCCCAATCTGGGTGGCAGGTTCACCATCAGAAGCAGAAAACTGGAGCTGATACAGAAGTTTGCAATTCACCACAGGTTGGTGATGGATGTTGGGATGGGTGGGTGGTGTGGGAGCTTGGGAAGGGGGAGGTGGTGAAAAGTGGAGCGGTGTAGGTTAGCAATCCCAAGCTTTTCTGATTTCTACAGTTCGGCTACTCACTGAATAAAATCACTGAACTGTGTGTGTTTTATTCCCTTGGTTATAAGTTGATATATTGTCAATATAGTGACAGATTCCAATTCAATTTAAGCAGTCAAAAGTCATCTTGATTCTTGGTGCCTTAGGCATGTGATGTGATACATTTCTGGGGATTAATGTGTGTAAATGGGCTTGCAAGAAAAAGGCTGAGTGCACTTACTGTTTCATATTACTTATAAAACACAAGTAAACACTATAACGGTTTGTGGATAAATATTACGTATCCTCTATTTATAAGTCCACAGTAATGTCAGGACTGATCCTGTAACTGTTAGCAGAATGTTGTCAGGATAAACTGGGGGTAAAATTCACCATTGACTGCTGTGCAAAAAGCATCATGGAGGATCAGTTACACATTATAGACCCTCACCTCCCCACCTGCCGCACCACCCCCCAACCTCCTTCCACTCCTCAGACTCTTCTTCCTTTGTCTGGTTTTGTATTCCCGCTGAAGCTCCCTCTTGGAATGTCTTACCAGAAGTAATGGTCACAGTAGTGAAAAGTAAGTTCAATCAGGTTCACTGTAGGAAGGCAAAAAGCGAGTGGGACTATTTGTTGAAGATCTGCAGAGGATGTCTGTTTTTGATGACAGTATTTGGTACTCTTGCCTTTATTAGTCAGTGCATTGAGTATAGGTGTTGGGAAGTCATATTGTGGTTGTACAGGACATTGGTTAGGTTATTTTGAAATACTGTGTGCAATTCTGGTCTCCTTGCTATAGGAAGGATGTTGTGAAACTTGAAGGGGTTCAGAAAGGACTTTCAAGGATGTAGCCAAGGTTGAATGGTTTGAGCTATAGAAAGAGGCTGAATAGGCTGGGGTTATTTTCCTTGGGGCGTAGAGGTTGAAGGGTGACTTTAAATAGGCTTAAAAGATTATTATGGACATGGATAAGGTAAATAGACAATGTATTTTCCTGGGATTGGGGAGTCCAAAACTAAAGGACATAGGTTTAAGGTTAGAAGGGAAAGATTTGATAGGAGCAGAGGATGGTGCATGTATGGAATGAGCTGCCAGAGGAAGTTGTAGAGGCTGGTACAATTGCAGCATTTAAAAGGCATCTGGATGGGTATATGTATAGGAAGGATTTAGAGGGATATGGGCCAAATGCTGGCAAATGGGACTAGATTAAATTAGGGTATCTAGTCGGCATGGACGAGTTAGACTGAAGAGTCTGTTTCCGTTCTGTACATCTTTACAACTCTAGCAACAAAAAAACCATTGCCCCATTACATGACGTTTTTGAATTTATCTCTTGAAAGTGGTGACCTATACTGGTTCCTTTGACAGTTCTCTATCACCTTACAATAACCATTCTTTCGGCTTGTTCAGGCAACATTTATTGGCAGTTTATCTGGCTTCTTAAAGTCCACATGGCTACTTTACCTAAAGGTATCACTGGATATTCCAGTAGGAATTTACAGAACCTCATTTTAATCCTGAGAATGAGTAGCTAGTACAAAAAAATTCTTTACTTCCCCCTATCAGTTTATCTTTTGAACCCTGCTCCAGTATCATGACCTTGTAATGGTTTATTTGTGTCAATTGATTTAAAAACCAACGATTAACTCAACACATGGGATCAAACAGGACTCTTTTCAAAGCCGCAGAACTGTTGGCAATGATAACAAATTTTGTTAATGAATGGATGACCTCAATTTAGTGAGGGCATTAAGATTGTGGTCAGGCTTGTAACATTTAACACAATCTTGTGCCTCAGTCTTGTAATGGATATCTCTTTACAACTTTGTTATAATTACTGCACAAAAAAGAAAACCATTTTCAGCTGCCAAGGCCCAGTGTTCTGGAATTCCCGCCCTAACCTCATTGCCAATCTACCTCTCTCCTGCATCTCTGGCACTCTACCTCTCCCTCACCTTCTACCATTCTACCTTTTGTCATCTCTCTGACCATTCTAGCCCTCTCTCATCTCTCTGACCACTCTACCTTTCAATCACCTCTTTGCCAATCTATCCCTCTCTCATGTCTCTGCCGATCTATCCCTCTCTTACCTCTCTGCCAATATATCCTTTGCTCGTCTCTCTGCCAATCTACCCCTTGCCAATTATCCCTCTCTTACCTCTCTGCCAGTCTATCCTTCTCTCACTTTTCTGCCAATCTAACCCTCTCATCTGTCTGCCAATCTAACCCTCTCACCTCATCTTTTCTCCTTTATGATGATCCTGTCGTAACTCTATGACCAAATGTGCCTAATCTAGAAACATTGGAATAAGTTGAGGCCTTTCAGCCCCTTGATCCTTCCTCAACATTTGCTGAGATCATGGCTGAACTGATTTTTATTTTGCGCACTATGTCAAATTGTATTCAATAATAATGATCACACGCAACATCTTGGAACATTTGATGATGAATCCAAATTGCTCCTTTTTTTTCTTCAGCTGGAATCAGGAATAAATTACTTTAGGCTAAGATCCAGATGACAGAAAAGGTAATCAGTATCACTTTGACTTCAGTCAGTTGGTGAAGTGAAAGTCTTCGATTATCAGGGATCTCCCCAGACAATTAAAGGCAAATATTCCAATGGGAAGGAATAATTATGATGTTTCCAGTGTGGGCTACACTGCTAGGTCCTCCTTCCACTCCACATTGACCTACTGGCCACTGACCACATCTGAAATATAGGTACTATAACCTGTTCATTAGACTACACCTTCTGCTAACATATTGAGGAGCAAAGGTAAGGTAGAATTTTTAAAAATATCTTTCAGAAAAGGAGAGTCAATTTATTTTCAAAAGTCATTGGAATATTGACACACTCATGGTTCAAAATGAGCTGTTTGTAGGCATTTGATTTGGTTCCTTTGAGTCCCCATATAGCACCTTGTAAAATTTATATTGATGCAACAACTTTAATGTGATAAGTGATTCCAAGGGTTCAAAGGAGTATACTAGAATAAAATATGACACTAAGCAACATATAAGCAACGGCCTATTAATCCAGAAACTCTGCTAATGTTCTAGGGAGCAGGAAAATTGACGTTTCAGCCAAAAGCCCTTCATCAGGATTCGATTCCTGATGAAGGGTTTTTGCACGAAACGTCAATTTTCCTGCTCCTCGGATGCTGCCTGACCTGCTGTGCTTTTCCACCACCACTCTGATCTAAACTCTGGTTTCCAGCATCTGCAGTCCTCACTTTTGCCTAATGTTCTAGGTTCAAATCCCGCCATGGCAGATGGTGGGATTTCAATCCAATAAAAATGAAATCTGGAAGTAAGAATTGAATGATCACCATGAAACCATTGCCAATTGTTGGAAAAACCCTTCTGATACACTAATAACCTTTAGGGAAGAAAATCCGCTGTTCTTACCTGGTCTGGCCTCTACATGTCTCCAGACCCATAGCAATGTGGTTGACTCTCAACTGCCGTCTGAAATGGCCGGAGGGAGCCAGTCAGTCCCAGGGTAATTAGGGATGGGAAGGAAATGCCGGCCAACCAGTGATGCCGTGTCCCACAACGTGAATAAAAAAGAAAAAAAAGCAGAGTTGACCCAAGGCTTGATCAAAGAGATAGATTTTAAAAAATGCCCTAAAAAGAGAAAGCAAGTTAGTGGGGCAGACTGGTCTGGGAAGGTACTCCAGTGCAAGCTGCAAGGTAATGCACAGTTTTGGATGTCCTTTCGTGAAGGAGGACTAAGCCCAGCCACATGGAAAAGGATAGCGCTGGAAAAGCACAGCAGGTCCGGCAGCAACCGAGGAACAGGAGAATCAACGTTTCGCGCATAAGCCGTTCATCAGGTGTGTGTGTGTGTGTGTGTGTGTGTGTGTGTGTGTGTGTGTGTGTATGTGTGTGTGTGTGTGTGTGTGTATGTATGTGTGTGTGTGTGTGTGTGTGTGTGGGGGGGGGGGCGGGCGGAAGTTGCGGGATAAATAGGAGGGTGGTGGTGGGGATGGGGGTGAGGTAGCTGGGAAGTCAATAGGTAGATGCAGGCGTAGGGTGATAGTGATAGGTCGGAATGGAGGGTGGAGCGGATAGTTGGGAAGGACGATGTTTAGGTAGGACAGGTCAAGAAGGCGGTGCCAAGTTGGATGTGGAGAGGTGGGGAGAGGGGAGATGAGGAAGCTGGCAAGGTTGACATTGATGCCGTGTGGTTAGACGGTCCCAAGGCGGAAGATAAGGCGTTCTTCCTCCAGGCGTCAGGTGGCTTGGATTTGGCGGTGGAGGAGACCCAGGAAGTATATGTCCTTGGTGGAGTGGGAAGGGGGAGTTGAAATGTTTGGCCAGTGGTCCTGCACCCTGCACATTAACTCTGTTTTCTCTCCACAGATGCTGCCAGACCTACTGAGTTTCTCCAGTTACTTCTGTTTTTGTTACAAGTTTAACAAATAATAAAGAAAAAATACGTGTTTCTATGGTACCTTTGGCATGAAATAAAAGTCCTAAAGGGATTAATAGAAATATAAAGGATAGAAATGCTTGACATACAAAATAGATCTGAATGCTAATAGCAATGTAACATTTATTCTGTTTACAACCTGATTGCTTCTGGATTATGCAGTTGCTAATTATATTGTATGATTGAAATTATGACACTTAGACTTTTAATTCCTACCTGATTTACAATTTTGTGGATTATGTGTTCCTGTGCGTGCATGAAAAGTATGAGGTAAGTGGCTATTTTAATTTGGATCAGTCCTAATCATAGGTTAAGTTTAACACATAATGCAAAGAAACCAGTTTCAAACCAGTTTTCTGTTCCAAAGGCTGAGTGATGATGGTTTGAGCAATCTGGAATTATTCCAGTTAAAGGAGTATAACAGAGTGCTTGAAACGGAGGCATTTTTAGTATGACTGTTTGATTAAGCATGATTTTAGAGTCACAGAGTCATATTTTTGTACGCACAGAAACAAACCCCTCAGTCCCACTCATCCATGTCAACCACATATCCTAAATTATCTCGATCCATTTGCCAGCACTTGGCCCATATCCCTCTAAACCCTTCCTATTCATATATCTATCCAAATGTCTTTTAAATGTTGTAATTGTACCAGCCTCCACCACTACCTCTGGCAGCTCATTCCATATACGCTCCTCCTTCTGCGTGAAAAAGTTGCCCCTTAGGTCCCTTTTATATCTTTTCCCATTCACCTTAAACCTATTCCCTCTAATTTTGCACTCCCCTATCCTGGGAAAAAGATCTTGGCTGTTCACCTTATACATGCTCCTCATAATTTTATAAACCTCTATACATCAAACAACAAATTTGAGGCTGTTGAATCAATTTTTTCAGCGTTAATTGGAATCATGATTTCTATTAAAACAAAGTCAGCCATCTCCCATACCAGTGTAGAACACACTTCTAATCAATCAGCAATTTATCCAACTTATCACTAAGCCCATGTTTTCCATTAAAATCTTTTGACTTACCAAATGTGCCACCATTTGGAGTTGGTACCAGATCAAATCTACACAGGGGAAGATGGATATGTAGAAGTGTTCGCTTTCTTAAATGGCTCAGTGGCCAACAACATTCTGTAAAGTTCCTATCATATATCAATCTTTAATAGCCATTAACTTCCATAAAATAATGGGTGGCATAGTGGCTCAGTGGTTGGTGCTGCTGCCTCACATGATTTGATTTCACCTTCGGGCTGTCAGTGGGGAGTTTGTACATTCTCCTGTGTCTGTATGGGTTTCCTTTGGGTGTTCTGATTTCCTCCCGCCGTCCAAAGATGTGCAGGTTAGGTGGGTTGGCCATGGGAAGTACAGGGTTTCAGGGATAGGATAGAGGGAGGTGGGTCTGGGTAGGATGCTCTTGAGAGGGTCATTGTGGTCTCAATGGGCCGAATGGCCTGCTTTCACACTGTAGGGATTCTATGAAATGGGCTGATGATTGTGATAAATAGTACATAAAGGAATTTTACAGAAAGTGATAATCAGCTCACTGCCAAGTGAATTTAACCCCTTGGTGGCTGCAGAATTAATTTGATCTCTAAGCCTTCATGGCTCTGATGATTTATAGTTTCTCAGGGAGCTGTGGCAGGCTACCTTCTCACCCAGAGGGGGACACTACCACTGTGCTCAGTGTCTTTTATTTTGGTTGGATTGTGAATTCTCTCTTCTCCTGATTTTTTTTTCTCTTCTTTTCTGGTGCCGATTGCAAGCGGCAGATTTTGTGGAGAGCAGCTGCCTTCAGTTCTTCGAGTGTGACCATTCCTCAGCTGTGACCATTGATATTGATTACAAACTCACTGATTCACTATGGGGTCAGCATCCAGAACCTCAATTTCTTGCCTTATTACAGTGGCTGCACTTTAAAAGTACTTCATTATGAAGTACCTGGGGACATCCTGGGGTCAAGAATGGTGCTATATGAATGCAAAACTTCTTTTCACTCAATATTGTCATATGGGCCATTAAACAACAACTTGTGTTTATATAGTTTCATTAATATTGCAAAATGGTCCCCATGTAGTTCACAAGAATGTTATTGAAAGTTGACATTAAGCAACACCAGGAAACAATAAGATACATGATTAGATTAGATTAGATTACTTACAGTGTGGAAACATGCCCTTTGGCCCAACAAGTCCACACCGACCCGTCGAAGCGCAACCCACCTATACCCCTACATTTACCCCTTACCTAACACTATGGGCAATTTAGCATGGCCAATTCACCTGACCTGCACATCTTTGGACTGTGGGAGGAAACCGGAGCACCCGGAGGAAATCCACGTAGACACGGGGAGAACGTGCAAACTCCACACAGTCAGTCGCCTGAGTCGGGAATTGAACCCGGGTCTCAGGCGCTGTGAGACAGCAGTGCTAACCACTGTGCCACCGTGCCGCCCACTGTGCCACCTTGCCGCCCACAACCTTAAAGTTGGGTCAAAGAGGGGCTTTTAAAAGTGCCTTGAAGGAGGAGAGGTCAAGAGGTGAAAAAGCTTAGGTAGGGAATTAAAGATTTGAGGGAAAATGTAGGTACAGAACTTAGTGCCTAGACATAGGAGATCTGGAGTGAATACTCGTGTGAAGAAAATCAAGGAAATACAAAAGATCAGACTCAATGGAAAATAGAGACTTCAGAGTAGTATGGCTGGAGGTAGTTGTAGAGATAGAAACTAATTGGGCAATTACTCAGTCCATAAAATGGGATTGAATAATGTATGATTAGGTTCTCTTGAGATCTTTGTTTAGTTTTTACGATGGCTTTTATTGAAATACTGTAATAGTATCGAATGCAACGTTGCACAAATTATATAATTAATAGAATTATGTTGTCAGGACAACTTGCAGGCAGATTTACAGATAATAATTACAGACAAGCTATTCATTGCCACTCTTCTTCCCGCCTCTCCTGAAGAGACTGAAAGCAAAGGTGAAGGCCAAACTGAAAATGCCGCGGTGTAACAAAGAGCTTTTTATTCACTACAGTGACACAGAAGATCAATGTCTTACTGAGATACAGATGTATCACAAATTTTGGAAATACTCCTGAGCTGCTTACATTCTGCCTGTGTGACTCTGCTGCATGAGTAGGCTCAATCCAATTTACATTGGTAACACGTTTATACCTAAACCAAGACAGTTGATCTGGATTCACTTATAAGCAAGATGGAAGGGTGTAATTACAATTGACAAGTTTACATCTGTCATCTATCAGAAATCTATCATCTTTACCCGGTCTGGCTAATAAGTGACTCCAAATCAACTGCAATTTGGTTGACTCTTAATTGCCCCCTGAAGAGCCAAATAAGCTACTCAGTCCAAGAGCAACAAATGCTGATATTGTCGGCCACGCCCACATCCTGTGAAAAATAAAAAAAGGTATGATGTAAAATGTAGTTTACCTTTGACCCCTTGTGCAATTATCCACCTCCCTCTAAACCCCCCCAACTGCTCACCCTCCCCCCTGCCCCCGCCGCCCCCACCACCTAAACAGGAAACTAGACTTGAGTTTGAATCCATCTCCATCAATGGTGACCGACTCAACATGGACATCTTCTACAAACCTACTGACTCCCACAGCTACCTGGACTACACCTCTCCCACCCTTTGCCTCCTATAAAAACGCTATCATTTATTTCCAATTCCTCTGCCTCTGCCGCATCTGCTCCCAGGAGGACCAGTTCCACCACAGAACACACCAGATGGCCTCCTTCTTCAAAGACTGCAATTTCCCCTCCCACGTAGTCGATGATACCCTCCAGCGCATTTCATCCACTTCCTGTATCTCCGCCCTTGAACCCCACCCTTCCACTGCAATAAGGACAGAATTCTCTGATCCTCAGCTTCCACCCCACCAACCACCAAATACATTGCATCATCCTCTGCCATTTCCACCGCCTACAAATGGACCCCATTACCGGAGATGTATTTCCCTTGCCACTCCTCTCTGTTTTCCTTAAAGACCATTCCTTCCGCAACTCTGTTGTCAGGTCTACGCTCCCCATTAACCCACCCTCTCTTCCTGGCACTTACCCCTACCACTGCAGGATTTGCAAAATGTGTGTCCACACCTACCCCCTCACCTCCGTACAAGGCCCCAAAGGAGCCTTCCACATCCATTGGAATTTTACCTGCACTTCCACATTTGTGATTTATTGTATCGACTGCTCCTGATACAGTCTCCTCTACATTGGGAGACAGGACGCCTAATCGCAGAGCGCTTCAGAGAACATTTCCAGGACACCCGCACCAACTAACCCCACCACTCTGTGGCTGAACACTTTAACTCCACCTCCCACTCCCCCAAAGACATGCAGGTCCTGGGCCTCCTGCATCACCACTCCCTTAGCATCCAAAGCCATGAGGAAGAATGCCTCATTTTCCACCTTGGGACCCTCCAACCCCATGGCATCAATGTGGACTTCACCAGTTTCCTCATTTCCCATCCCCCCACCTTAGCCCAGTTCCAACCTTCCAACTCGGCACTGCCCTCATGACCTGTCCTACCTGTCCGTCTTCCTTCCCACCTATCCACTCCACCCTCCCCTCTGACCTATCACCATTGCCAACATCTACATCTACTTGGCTGTGCCAGGATAGGCCAAAGGAAGCATCTGCAAACGCACCAAGGATTAAACTGTGTTCCTTGTACAGTGACATTTTCATGAATGCGTACACCACGGAGTGAGGCAGAGGCTGGGGCTCCAGTTTCCGTGGGGCAATCACCTGCCTGGAGAATGAGGGATTGTGTGGGATTTGGGGAGGTTACTGGGGCTGGTCTGCAGTAGGAGAGTGGTGGGGGGATAGAGGTCTGAATTGGGAACGAGATGAGGGTGGCATGCACTGGAGCCAGCTCAGGTAGGGTATGATAGGAAGGCTGGAGGAGGACTGAGAAGTCACACAAGGAGTCAGGAAGAGAGAGAGAGAGAGAGAGAGAGAGAGAGAGAGAGAAAGGGAAGGATAAAATAAACTCTTTTTGTTCTATTTTACAGGCTCCATTATTTTACAGTCAGTCAGTGCCATCTTTTAACAGGTATCTCATTGCTTGGCAATGACACCAGTTTTCTCAGTACCACCTAGAGGTAGCATCCATTGGATATTCTGACTTTAATCAATGCATTCGATCCGGGGTTATTTTGTTAAGATTTCCTGACATGACCATTCTCAACATTGGTGCAGCATCAATAGATTTGGAGGTGGAAAAACACAGCAGGTCAGACAGCACCCGAGGAGCAGGAATGTCCATGTTTCAGGCTGAAATTCAGGATGAAAGGTTTCAGCCCAAAGCGTTGATTTTCCTGCTCCTTTGATGCTGTCTGACCTGTTGTGCTTTTCCAGCTCCACATCTATTGACTCTCACTTTCAGTATCTGCAGTCCTTACTGCCTCCTAATCAACATTGATGCAGTTAGTTAAGTGACTCTGTTTTACCTTCAATCTGGATCTTAACCAGATGAAAAGAGACATATTGTCTAAGCAGCAGAAAATGTCTTGAATCTCCCATACTGAACATCTCCTCTGTATCTTAGATTGTATTTCCCCGACCTGTTACTTGATCTGCTCCCATTCTGGTAAACTCCTGGTGAAAGATGAACCAAACTTGATATTAAAATGATTGGATTAATTATTTTTCCTAATTTGTCCTTTTAAAGAAAGACTAATGTCGTCATTGCATCTTCAGTGGATCGATTCTGAAGTATAGTTATTATTGGTATGTCAATAGCCCTGATGAAAGGTTCTGGCCTAAAACATCGACTCCCCTTTCCTCTGATACTACTTGACCTACAGTGCTCTTTCCAGCTCAACTCTTTATTCAACAAACCAAGCAAGATCCCAGAGAAAACAAATGGTAGAATCTGTAATACCTTGGGACCAGGTGGTCCGTTTGCTGACTCTTTGAAAAGGCTACTCCTTTTCCCTCCTTTATTTCTATAAGCTTCTAAATATTTTCTTTACAAATATTTATTCATTTTCCTTTCAAAAGTTGCTATTAGAACATAGAACATAGAACAGTACAGCACAGAGCAGGTCCTTCAGCCCACGATGTTGTGCCGACCACTGATCCTCATGTATGCACCCTCAAATTTCTGTGACCATATGCATGTCCAGCAGTGTCTTAAATGTCCCCAATGACCTTGCTTCCACAACTGCTGCTGGCAATGCATTCCATGCTCTCACAACTCTGTGTAAAGAACCCACCTCTGACATCCCCTCTATACTTTCCTCCAACCAGCTTAAAACTATGACCCCTCGTGTTAGCCATTTCTGCTCTGGGAAATAGTCTCTGGCTATCGACTCTATCTATGCCTCTCATTATCTTGTATACCTCAATTAGGTCCCCACTCCTCCTCCTTTTCTCCAATGAAAAAAGTCCGAGTTTAGTCAACCTCTCTTCATAAGATAAGCCCTCCAGTCCAGGCAGCATCCTGGTAAACCTCCTCCGAACCCTCTCCAAAGCATCCACATCTTTCCTATAATAGGGTGACCAAGTGCGGTCTAACCAAAGTTTTATAAAGCTGCAACAAGATCTCACGGCTCTTAAACTCAATCCCCCTGTTAATGAAAGCCAAAACATCATATGCTTTCTTAACAACCCTGTCCACTTGGGTGGCAATTTTAAGGGATCTATGTACCTGCATACCAAGATCCCTCTGTTCCT
Organism: Hemiscyllium ocellatum; assembly: GCF_020745735.1. Taxonomy (NCBI): domain Eukaryota; kingdom Metazoa; phylum Chordata; class Chondrichthyes; order Orectolobiformes; family Hemiscylliidae; genus Hemiscyllium; species Hemiscyllium ocellatum. The sequence continues at coordinate 15,150,868 of NC_083426.1, read as the reverse complement.
CCACACTGCCAAGAATCCTATCCTTAATTCTGTACTCAACTTTCAAATTCGACCTGCCAAAATGCATCACCTTGCATTTATCCAGGTTGAACTCCATCTGCCGCCTCTCAGCCCAATTCTGCATCCTGTCAATGTCCCGCTGCAGCCTACAACAGCCCTCTATACTGTCAACGACACCTCCAACCTTTGTGTCATCTGCAAACTTGCTAACCCATCCTTCAATCCCCTCATCCAAGTCATTAATAAAAATTACAAACAATAGAGGCCCAAGGACAGAGCCCTGTGGAACACCACTCACCACTGACTTCCAGGCAGAATATTTTCCTTCTACTACCACTCGCTGTCTTCTGTTGGCCAGCCAATTCTGAACTCAGATCTCTCCAGTTTCCTCATTTCCCCTCCCCCTACCTTGTCTCAGTCGATTCCCTTGAACTCAGCACTGCCCTCCTAACCAGCAATTTTCTTCTTGTCCTCTCCGCCCCCACCCCACTCCGGCCTATCACCCTCACCTTGACCTCCTTCCACCTATCACATCTCCATCGCCCCTCCCCCAAGTCCCTCCTTCCTACCTTTTATCTTAGCCTGCTGGACACACTTTCCTCATTCCTGATGAAGGGCTTTAGCCTGAAATGTCGAATTTCCTGTTCTTTGATGCTGCCTGACCTGCTGCGCTTTAACCAGCAATACATTTTCAATTCTGTATCTAGACAGCTAAGTTCCCCTGTATCCCATTCCTCCTGACCTTCTGAATGAGCCTACCATGGGGAACCTTATCAATTGCCTTGCTGAAGTCCATATACATCACATCCACAGCTCAACCCTTATCAACTTTTCTAGTCACATCCTCAAAGAACTTGATAAGGTTTGTGAGGCATGATCTGCCCCTCACAAAGCCGTGTAGCCATGCTCTTCCAGATGGTCATAAATCCTATCCCTCAGAATCCTTTCTAACACCTTGCAGATGACAGATGTGAGACTGACTGGTCTGTAATTGCTGGGGATTTCCCTATTTCCTTTCTTGAAGAAAGGAATTACATTTGCCTCTCTCCAGTCCTCAGGTACGACTCCAGTGGAGAGCGAGGATGCAAAATCTTCGCAAGTGGCGAAGCAATTGCATTTCTCTTTTTCCAAAGCAGCCAAGGACAAATCTGGTCCGGGCCTGGCGACTTGTCAATCTTAATGTTTGACAAAATTTTCAGCATATCAGCTTCCTCTATCTCTATCCATTCCAGCATGCACACCTGCTCTTCAAAGGTTTCACTTACTATAAAGTTCATTTATTTCATAAAGACAGAAGCAAAAAACTCATTTAGGGCTTCCCCTACCTCCTCAGACTCCATACACAAGTTCTCTATGCTATCCCTGATCGGCCCTACTCTTTCTTTGACCATTCTCTTATTCCTCGCATAATTGTAAAATGCCTTTGTGTTCTCCCTAATCCGTTCTGCCAAGTCTTTCTCGTGCCCCCTCCTGGCTCTCCTCAGACCATTTTTGAGCACCTTCCTCGCCTGCCTATAATCCTCTAGAGCTGAGCTTGACCCCAGCTTCCTCCACCTGATGTAAGCTACCTTCTTCCTTTTGACGAGAAACTCCACCACTCTCATCATACAAGGTTCCTTTATCTTACCCCTTCTTGCCTGTTTCAGAGGGACATATTTATTCATCACTCGCAACAACTTTTCCCTAAACAGTCTCCACATGTCTATAGTGCCTTTACCATGGAACAATTGCTCCCAATCCATTCTTCCTAACTCATGTCTAATCACATCATAGTTTCCTCTTCCCCCAATTAAATATCCTCCCATTTTGCCTAATCCTCTCCTTCTCTGTAGCTATGTAGAATGTGAGGCAGTTGTGGTCACTATCACCAAAATGCTCTCCCACCACAAGATCTGATACCTGCCCCGGCTCGTTTCCGAGCACCAAGTCTAGAATGGCCTCTCCCCTCGTTGGCCTGTCAATGTACTGAGTTAGGAAACCCTCCTGAACACACCTTACAAAAACAGCTCCATTCAAATCTTCTGTTCGAAGGAGGTTCCAATCAATATTGGGAAAGTTCAAGTCACCCATTACAACAACCCTACTACGTCCACACTTTTCCAAAATCTGCTAACCTATGCTTTCTTCCATCTCCCTGCTGCTATTGGGGGCCTGTAGTAAACCCCTAATGAGGTGACTGCTCTCTTGCTGTTCCTAATTTCCACCCATACTGATTCGGTAGGCAGATCTCCCTCGACAATGGAAGCTTCTGTAGCTGTGATACGCTCTCTGATTAGTAGTGCTACACCCCTCCTCTTTCTCCCCCCCCTATTTTTTTTAAATGCTCTAAACCCTGGAACATCCAGCAACCATTCCTGCCCCTGAGAAACCCATGTCTCTGTTATGGCCACAACATCATAGCACCAGGTACTGATCCATGCTCTAAGTTCATCACTTTCATTCCTGATACTCCTTTCGTTAAAGCAAACACACTTTAACTGATCCCTTAGTTCCTTGCAGGAAAATCATTCCTATTAGCTGGTCTACCTCTTGCTATTGCCTCATCCGCATCAACTCTCAACTCCAGTATACAGCTCAGGTTCCCAACCCCCTGCCATACTAGTTTAAACCCTCTCGAATTACTTGAGCAAACCTTCCACCCAGGACATTGGTCCCCTTCCAGTTCAGATGCAACCCGTCCTTCTTGTACAGGTCCCACCTTCCCCAGAAGGCATCCCAACTATCTACATATCTGAAGCCCTCCCTCCTACACCAGTTGCGCAGCCACGTGTTAAGCTGCACCCTCTCCCTGTTCCTCGCCTCGCTATCTCATGGCACCGGTAGTAAACTAGAGAACACTACTCTGTTTGTCCTGCTTTGCAGCTTCCATCCTAACTCCCTGAAATCACTTTTTATATCTTCGATCCTTTTCCTGGCTATATCATTAGTGCCAATATGTAACAAGATTTCTGGCTGTTTGCCCTCCCCTTTTAGAACCTTATACTCCCGATCGGAGACGTCCCGGACTCTGGCACCAGGGAGGCAACATACCTTCCAGGAATCCCGATCCTGACCACAACATCTCCTGTCGATTCCCCTGACTATCGAGTCCTCAACCACGAGTACTTTTCTATTCTGCCCCCTTCCCTTCTTTGTCAGGCCCAGTGCCGGAGAACTGACTGCTATGGCTTTCCTCTGGTAGGTCATCCCCCCCAGCAGTATCCAAAACGGTATACTTATTGCTGAGGGGAATGTCCACAGGGGATCTCTGCACTGTCTGTCTGTCCCCTTTCCTCCCCCTAACTGTAACCCATCTATCCTTGTCCTACGGCAGTGTGCTCCAGGTAATAACAACTCATTGTGTGTAATAAAATCTATTCATTTCACCTTCATTTTTCTCTGCATAAATGCCACTCTCACTCATTCGAATATCTTTTTATTCCACGCTGTCAGGAGGCAATGGCTCTGTATTTTCAAAGGTATGGTCTTTGAAACTTTTAATTGGTCAGAACTGTTGCAAGTTGGATGGAGACAATGCAAGCTGCTTAAAGCTGTCTTGAGGAGGAGGTGAGAGAATGGCATCACTCGGTAGGTGGTGAAGTGGGGACAGATGGTGTGGAAAAAGAGACCTCCTCCAATCCAGACACACATCAAATCCCATCAGAGTCTCAGAGAGATATTAACAAATGGAAACCACTGGGTGTTGACACAATGGCTTTCCCAGACAGACCCCACCAAAAAAGAACCTCTTCAAAATAAATACTTGAACTAGTATTTCATGGAAGGTTCTGAGAGTTTATGAGAGATTACTGAAAGAGAAGCTGCTGTCTCTACTTGTCTCTCCCTCAAAAAAACTGGCCTGATCCCAACAGAAGCAATCGCAGAAAAGAAGCTTTACGCAGCTGGGAACTTGCACATAACTTCAATACGCTGCTGTCAGGTAGTACATGTGAATCCGTGAGGAAAGGTATCATCACCCTCATCTACAAGCAGAAGGGCAGAAGGAGGAAATTAGAAATTGGCGACCAATTTCACTGTTGAATGTAGAATATAAAATCCTGTCTAAAGTCATTGCCAACGGGGTCAGGTCTATTTTGCAATCAATGATTCACTCAAACCAAACCTGTGCAGGACAATCTCTGAGAACCTCGCACTCCACAGGGATACGATTGCCTATGTGCAAGACAGGGGGGTGAACATTTGCCCCATCAGCCTGGACCAGGAGAAGGCCTGTGGCAGGATATATGCTCTCCAAAATGGACTTTGACAATGGAACCCACAGCTGGATCCAACTGCTCTACAGCAGTATCAATAGTGCAGTCTCAATCAGTGGATGGGAATCAGAAAGCTTCCCAATCAGATCTGGAGTCAGGCAGGGCTGCCCACCCTCTCCTGCTTTGTTTGTGTGTTGTCCGAGTCCATCAGGAAGGATGTGAGCCTGAGAGGGGTGAATATTTCAGATGGTGGAGGCCTAAGGTCAAAGCCTCCCTGTACGTGGATGACATCATCATTTTCCGCTCAGATCTGCTGTTGGTGTGCAGACTCACCAGGGGTCTGTTCAGTAAGCAGACCATCTTCTTGCCTCAAATTGTATGAAAATATTCTCCTGCATGAGTAGGATGTGCCTTTGGTTTCGCAATTTTCACAAAATGTTAAACTCCAATGGGTGGGTTTTTGGGGAATTAAAAGACTGGACAGAACTGCTTTAATATCTTTGTTTGTACATAAAGATTTTTTTAATGAATAAAATATATATCTGCAAAAAAAACTACAACATTTGCTGCTGCTGATTGCATCCAAGTGACCAGTGGCTAAACTTCTTCCTGACCTTTCAAGGCCAGAGGACTCTAAACTGCATATTCTTTTATTCTCCTTTGTTCTGGACACTATACATTTTTAATTCTAGACCTGTCTATCTCTGTGGGAGGGCCTGAGTGACTGCACGAATACCACATACTTGACATGTTGTCCTTGTTGTTTTTCAAGGTCAGCAGATAATAACATTGCTTTTCCTTTTATTGAAGGGAACCTCGTGATTGGCTCCTTACTGCTTTCAGTAAGAAAAACAGTCAATTGCATTTGAGTTGAAGAATTGTACAGCAGCATGCCAAAAAAAATTACAACTTTGTTGTGACCAATCGAGGAGTCTGAAAAGAGGGGAGCTGCTTCACTCCTTTTCACCTGCTGATAACAGTTCTGCCCAGAGCTGTACAGTACTGGATTAATGCATATGGCAAGTGAGCGAGTTAGAAGCAGATAGGAATATTCAGGGCCATCAGAACTAACAGAATAATGACCCATAACCCCAAATCCCAGTGGAGGAACTGTGTAAAAGTTCATTCACATTGTTGCTTGCATAATTTGCTATGAATTAATTCTGTCTTATTATTAATGCCAGAGTCCATTTGATTTTCTTTATAATGCAGGGTATCAAGTGAGATTTTTTAATTGTAATGCTGTAATATGCAGCAATTTGTTTGATTCATAAAGATTTGTAGTGGCCAGGCACACACTTCTGGTCATAATGTATAGACTTGTAGAAAAATAATAAAATAAAAATATATCTAAAGTTATGTTAGATGTTTGCTGGCATGGGTCCCATCAGATAGAGCTGCTTGGTAGTATTGAATAGAATAGTAAGTTATTGCCACTTGTATTTTAACAAAAATACAATGAAAAGTGTTTAAGTCATGGTTTTCGGATAGTAGTTTCCATGAGACTATTCTCTAACAATGTTCCCTCCTCGCTGCCTGGGGAGACTGATTTCCTGTAGAATGATTCCTTGAGATACTGTCACAGAAGTTGCTAGTTTCTAAGAAACTGACATGCTGTTGTAGCCAGCTCTGCCATTGCAAGAGCTATGATAGTTGCTGTTAATAACACTTGGCTGCAAGACATCTTTGTAGAACCGTAGAACAAACAGTTGATTCCTGCAGTACATCATCACCATTGACTGAACATATTTAGAAGGCTTTGATCAGTTTGACAGGCTGAGTAAGTAAACGACCCTTCTATGGTGGATTCACAGCTGACAGACACACAAGAAAGCTATCTTAGGATCGAACTATGTAAGGCACACATATTGCTCACACATTCTGTCTTCACCGAGATTGCTTGACACATACATTAATACAATATGTCATCTGTAGCACTGTGAAATATATTGAAATAATGCACTGACTGAATATTTCACTGTATGAGAGTCACATGATGCTGTTTGATCTAGGTGAATGTAGACAGCCCTTTTCTTTCTCAAGACCATAAGAAATAGGAGCAGGGGTAGGCCATTTGACCAATTTAATCCACCTCGCCATTAACTGGATCATGACTGATTGAGGTCTTAACTCTACTTTCCTGCCTGCCCTCTATTACTCTTCTCCCTTTTGTCAAGTCTGTCTAGCTCAGCTTTAAATACTTTCAAGAACCGAACTTCCACTACTTACTGAGGGAGAGAATTTGAGACACTTAGATGCTCTTAGAGATGTTATTTTTCCTTACCTTTGACATAAATGGGAGGGTCCTCATTTGAAACTGCACTTTCTGATTTTAGATTTCCTCTAGCTAAATGCAAACCCAAATAGTTAGTCAGATTCCCTACACAAAGGGTCTGTGCACTATAGGTTCTTTGGAGCATCTATTATCATTCTCATTTGGTTGGTTTCATCTTGATGGTGAGGAAACAGTGAGCTTTGAGAAGATTTGTAGCTCAGGTTGAGGTTTTGGATGTAGGTTTGCTTGCTGAGCTGCAAGGTTCATTTCCAGACATTTCGTCACCCTACTACGTAACGTCTTCAAGGGGCCTCAGGCGAAGCAATGCTGAAAATTCCTGCTTTCTATTTATATGTTTGGATTTCTTTGGGTTGATGATGTCATTTCCTGTGGTGATGTCATTTCCTGTTCCTTTTTCTCAGGGGATGGTAGCTGGGGTCTAACTCGATGTGTTTGTTGATGGAGTTCTGGTTGGAATGCCATGCTTATAGGAATTCTCATGTGTGTCTTTGTTTGGCTTGTCCTAGGATGGATGTGTTGTCCCAGTCGAAGTGGTGGCCTTCCTCATCCGTATGTGAGGATACTAGCGAGAGAGGGTCATGTCTTTTTGTGGCTAGTTGGTGTTCATATATCCTGGTGGCTGGTTTTCTGCCTGTTTGTCCAATGTAGTGCTTGTTACAGTCCTTGCACAGTATTTTGTAAATGACATTAGTTTTGCTCGTTGTCTGTATAGGGTCTTTCAAGTTCATTAGCTGCTGTTTTAGTGTGGTGGTGGGTTTGTGGGTAACCACAGGAAATAACATCATCACAGGAAATGACATCAGCAACCCAGAGAAACCCAAACATGTAAATAGAAAGCAGGAATTTTCAGCATTACTTTGCCTGAGGCCCACTGAAGATGTTACCTAGTAGGGTAATGAAAACGTCTGGAAATGAACCTTGCAGCTCAGCAGGTGAGGAAACACTTATTTGCATCAAAATTAATAGTCTCATTTACAAATATGGGCTAACTAAAGAAAGTCAGCATGCATTTCCTGAGGGAGAATTGAGTTTAATAAACTTCTAATTTTTTGAAGAGAGGTTGATCCCGCAGATGAAGGACCCCAGCCCCTCTGAACCGTACGCCCAGCACCTTCAGGTAATCTGACCTAACGGTGAAGGGGTTAAAGGATTGATCAACCCAGTTCCCAAAGGACATGGCCTCGCTATTGCTTCGATTTACCTTGGCTCCTGAGGCCAGTTCAAACTGGTTGCAGATGCTCATTGGTCTGCACACTGACAGCAGATCCGAGCAGAAAACAGCGATGACATCCATGTACAGGGAGGCTTTGACCTGCAGGCCTCCATTGCCTGGAATAGTCACCCCCCTCAGGCTTGCATCCTTCCTGATGACATCAGCAAAGGACTCCACACAACCCACAAACAAGGCAGGGCAGAGTGGGAAGCCCTGTCTGATTCCAGATCTGATCGGGAAGCATTCGGATTCCCACCTATTAATTGAGACTGCGCTAAAGATGCTGGTGTAGAGCAGTCAGATTCATTTGCAGATTCCCTCCCCAAAGCCTATTTTAGAGACCACTCTCCCACATGTATGTGTGCGATATCCTATCAAAGTCATTCTCCTGGTCCAGGCTGAAGAGGCAGATGTCCACCCTCCTGACCTGACTGTATCCCTGAAGAGTCCCAGGCTGTTAGAGATTGTCCCGCCGAGTGTAGCACAGGTTTTGTTGGGGTAAATCACTGCTCCCAGAGCAGACCTGACCTGGTTGGCGATGAGCTTAGACAGGATTTTATAATCCACATTCAACAGTGAAATTGGTTGCCAGTTTTTAATTTTCACTCTCTCCACCTTCCACTTTTCCATGAGGGTGATGATATCTTCCAGAAGCATACTATCATTTACCTCCATCATGTCTGGACAATCAAGTCACACAGAGCTGAATGCATTTGGTAAACAGGGAGACCCTGTCCTGTTTCCCCTCAGCGGCAGTGGGGGTTGAGAATGGGAGGGATATTGTCCCTCAACTGGGGCCGGTGGAAGCAGTCCTGTTCCTCCCGCGGGAGCCATTGTCCTTTGATCAGAGCTGGGGAAGCTGTCCACTCCCTCTCTCTGGGGATGGGGGGGGGGGCATATTGTCCCTCAATCAGAGTAAGGGGCATGTTTTGCCACTTGATCAGGGGAGCTGCCCTGTTCCTCCCTGGGGTGGGGGGGGGGGAGTGCATTGTCCTGATCCGGTGTAATTGGGGCGAGGGCAAAGCCAGGAAGGTCCAGTGCTGTCTTTGTGCTCTGTTCCTTGGTTCCGGGTGCCCGGAGTCGTGGGGCAGTGGGTACCTTCTGGTTCCTGACTACTAGAGATCCGGTTTTTACTGTGCTCATGAAGTCTGGTGTTTCTGCGCTTGGGGTGTTCCTTCTCTCCCTCTTCACCCTTGGTGCTCTATGTCTTTGTCTGTCTGTGGCCATCTCTCTGTTGTTACAAATGTCCAATGGAATGGAACATTGTTCAAACACATTCCCTCGTCCTTGCTGCTGACTGTGTCAGTGTTAAGCTTAGACCAACCAGCAACAATGAACCTTCTGTGAAACTTTTAACTGAAAGAGACATTGTTTCAAGTTCATTTTCATTCATGTTTTCTTGGTTTCCGTTTTATATAAAGCATGTCCTATCTTCATGTTTTCTAATCTTGATAAGAAAATTGAATGTTATCTCTTATCAACTGGTCAAAACCCAAAATACAACATGTTGCTACATCTCTTAGCCAGGTTCCTTAGAAATGCCTGCAGGAGCAGCATTAAGTATTCATTCATTTCTTTACGCCATTACCTAAGTTCAGAATTCAGAGCATCTTAAGCCTGTTCATTTGTGTGTTATTGCATTAGAAAGGTGTCTGTCATGTCAGAGGCTGAGGGGTGACCTTATGGAGATTTATAAAATCATGAGAGGCATGGATAGGATAACTAGACAAAGTCTTTTCCCTAGGATGGGGGTGTCCAGAACTAGTGGGCATAGGTTTAAGGTGAGAGGGGAAAGATTTAAAAGGGACCTAAGGGGCAACATTTTCATGCAGAGGGCAGTGTGTGTATGGAATGAGCTGCCAGAGGAAGTGGTGGAGGCTGGTACAATTGCAGCATTTAAAAGGCATAAGAATAGGAAGGGTATATGAATAGGAAGGGTTACAGTGATATGGGCCAGGTGCTGGCAGGCGGGATACCTGGTTGGCATGGATGAGTGGGATGAAGGGGTCTGTTTCCGTGCTGTACATCTCTATGACTCTATGATACTATGGCTATGTCAGGTTCACTTCTTCTTTGATAACCTTCACTCATTTTACTTGGGTTTGCCATGGTGTTGAATGATCATTCTTGTCCATCATTTCCTGCCAGCCACCCACTCCTCTTCAGTTGCCACGGCAGTGAAGTCTCTCGCCATCTTTCTATCTGATCTCCACCTTTCTGGCAGCGTCATCTCTACCATCTGCCTCACATAATTTTTGTCATTTCTCCCTCGACAACAAAGACCGTACTATTTCAATCTCAACTGGGCTACTTCCTTTGCTGCTTCCACAATCTTCACCAACTCCCTGAGGAGTTGCGAAGATTTATAATGACTCTGAACTCCACAAAGGTCAGGAAATGCCCGCCTTCACCCAAGTAAAAATGTGCTCCCCTTGTGTCCAACAACATCAACAATCTGTATTTGCATGCTGCTTTTCTTACGATTAAACATTCCATCTTGTCTGCAAAACAATCACTGTATTGAGAATAAAGCAGCAACTGATTTATTGTATTGGTTCCCAAAGCAGCAAGGTAAATTGATTAAGTATCAAAATTTGGTCAACAAGGCAGCTTTTAAGGAGTGTTTAAAAGGAGAAGGGTAAGCAGATATTTCAGGGAGGAAACTTCAGAGCCTGGTTAAAAAGGTAAAGTCAACATAGTCCTACTGGATCATAGGGCTGGTCTCTGTGAGAGAACATTGGTGACGGTTTAACTTAAGGTCATCTCAACCCAGGTAAGGGAAGATGTTGAGAGGGAGAGCTGTTCATGGAAGCCTCGCCTGCTGCTGAATTGGGCAGTACAGTGGCTCAGTGGTTAGCACTGCTGCCTCACAGCAACAGCGTCCCAGGTTCGAATCCAGCCTCGGGTGACTGCCTGTGTGGAGTTTGCACATTCTCCCCGTGTCTGCGTGGGTTTCCTCTCAGTACTCTGGTTTCCTCCCACAATCCAAAAGATGTGCAGGTCAGGTGAATTGGCCATGCTTAATTTCCCATTAGTGTTAGGAGGGAAATGATTCTGGGTGGGTTACTCTTCGGAGGGTCAGTGACGACTGGTTGGGCTGAAGGGCCTGTTTCCACATTGTAAGTAATCTAAAATAGATACATTAATCTGCATTGCAAACCCGCCATCTAGCTAACTGGCCTAGTCAGGATCCGTTAGGACCTGGGTAATTGAAGGTACACATCAGCTAAGAGAAAGCGGGGACTGCAGGTGCAGGAGATCATTCGAGAGTGGGGTGCTGGAAAAGCTAGTCGAAGGTATAAACCTCATTTCTCAAGTGATTGAGGTTGTCATGCTCAGAAGTTCAGAATCTGATGAGTGCAGATATCTTGGGTGGTTGTGGGGTCAGAGGCAGATGGGGTGCAGTGAGGTCATGAGGTGGTCAAGTGATTTACTAAAAGGATGAGAATTTAAAAATCAACATGTTAATTGATTAGGAGCCAATGTAGATTATCAAGCACAGGGCTAATGGGTGAATGAGACTTAATGCTAGTTAAGGAACAAGAAGAATGTGTAACATCTTATGACAACTAAGTGCCTTGTCACCAATGGGTTACCAGGCAGCTAATTTGTACCGAGGAACATATAATAAATAAATTACCAGGTGTTCTGTTTCGGCATGGCTTTATCAGTGAGAGGTTAACATATCCAGGCTGTGGAAAGTGCTCCCTCTCCAACTTCCTGGAATCCTTTCCCCGCTCTTAAGCAAGCAGACTGGACCTCAGACAACTCTCTCAGCTGTTTCACTGAAGGGTTGGCCTATATTTCATGCTCAAGGGGCTTAATAGTTGCTTCGGAAAAGATTATAAACCTTGTTCCTTTGTGCTCTGATAATTTCCCAAGTCAGTGACTCAACTTATGCAAGAAGAGCCTTTTCTTAATGGCTGGTTCAAGCTGAGCACAAGACAGTTCCAATTTTTTTTTAAGCTAAAAATTCTGAAGCCTTTTTCACTCTCACAGTTCCTGAAAAGGAATCTTTGGCGTAAATGGCACGATGATAGCAACAGCAGAGGAAGAATTCATTATAGTTTTTGTTGAATTGAATGCTTTTCATTTCAATGTGCTCTTTATAATGGCGCTGAGGTCACAGTCTTGCCCCCATCAAGTGTTGACAGAATATCAAGGTCATCACTCGAAGTGGATCTTTTTTCAAAAATGCGGCAGGAACCAATATTTTCTGATTGTCTTTTATTTAATATGGCCTGCAAATTCTGTTTTTCTAATGATGAAAACAATACTTCATTCCAATAGAATTCTGCCCCATGCAGCGTGATGGTTCGGTGGTGGGCACTGCTACCTCACGGTGCCAGGGACCCAGGATCTATTCCAGTCCATGTGGTGTTTGCACATTCTCCCTGGGTCTGTGTTGGTTTCCACCCACAGCCCAAAGATTGATGCAGTTGAATTTCTTACTCAATAAAAAGAGTGTAGGGGCATTTTTAAGAGAGAAATCAGGAAACTAAAGAAGGGATAGATGATAGCATTGGCAGATAAGGTTAAGGATAATCTGAAGAGATTCTACGAATACATTATGAGCGAGAGGATAGGACTTCTTAAAGATCTGGAAAGTAGTCTTAAAGTTGAACTGCAGGAACTTAAAGAGATACAAAGTGGATATTTGCATCAGCTTTTACTGTGGAGAAAGAGGTGCAGTCGAGAGAATGCAGAAAAATGAACTTTGATGTTTTAGAAACAGTTCACATTACAGAAGAGTAAGTTCAGGAGGTCTTAGAGAAAATAAAGGTGGAAAAATCTCCGGGACCCAATCTAATATATCCCTGAATGTTGTGGGAAGTAAGGGAGGAAATTGCGAGAACCCTTGCAGAACTATTTGCATCATCTATAATTACTGATGACAGGAGAGTGGCTTATGTTGTACCTCTGTTTAAGAAAGGTTGTAAGGAAAAGCCGGGGAACTATGGACCTGTGAGTCTGACTTTGGTTGTGGCTAAACTGTTGGAGGTGATTATAAAAGATAGGATTTATGGATATTCAGAGAAGTAAAGATTGGTTAGGGATAGTCAGCATGGCTTTGTGTGAGGAAAATTGTGTCTCACAAACTTGATTGAGTTTTTTGAGAAAGTTACCAAAAAGATTGATGACAGCAGAGTAGTAGACTTTGTTTATTTGAATTTTAGTAAAGCCTTTGACAAGATCCTACGTGGTAGACTAATTAGTAATGTTAGGTCACATGGAATTCAGGGTGAGCTTGCTGATTGGACATATAATTGGCTTAATGGCAGGAGACAGAGAGTATGGTGCAAGGTTGCTTTTCAGACTGGAGGCCTGTGACCATTAGTGTTCCACAGTGTATCGATTCTGGGTTCTCTTTTGTTTGTCATTTATATAAACGATTTGGAAGTGAAAGTAGAAGGCATGGTTAGTAAGTTTGTGGATGACACCAAAAGTGGTGGCATTTTAGACAGTGAAGAAGGTTTTCTAAGATTACAAAGGGATCTTGATCAAATGGGTCAATGGGCTGAAAAATGGCAGATGGAGTTCAATCTGGATAAATGCAAGGTATTGTATTTTGGTTCAACAAACAAGGGTAGGGCTTATACAATTAATAGTAGGTTCTTGGATAGTGGTGTAGAACAGAGGGACGTAGGGGTGAAGGTACATAATTCTTTGAAGTTTGTGTCACATATAGACAGGGTGGCTAAAAAAGATGGTTGGCATGCTTGCCTTCATTGCTCAATCCTTTGAGAATAGGATTTGGTAAGTCATGTTGAGGGTGTACAGGACATTGGTGAGGCCTCTTCTGGAATACTGTGTCCAGTTCTAGTCACCCAGTTATACAAAGGATATTATCAATTTGGAGAAAGTTCAGAAGAGATTTGCCAGGATGTTGCCGGGTATGGGAGGATTGAGTTATAAAGGCTGGGACTTTTTCCACTGGAGCATAGGAAGTTGAGAGGTGACCTTATAAAAGTTTGTAAAATAATAAGAGATACAGAACGAGTTAATGGTAGTTGTCTTACCCCTGGGATGGGGGATTTCAAGACCAGAGGACACATTTTTAGGATGAGAGGAGAGAGATTATAAAAAGACATAACGGGCAAATGTTTTACGCAGAGGGTGGTTCACATATGGAATGAACTTACTTAGGAAGTGGTAGATGGGGGTACACTTACAATGTTTAAAAGACATTTGGATAGATACGTGAATAAGAAAGGTTTGGAGGGATATGGGCCAGGAGCAGGCAGGTGGGACATGTTTAGTTTGGGATTATTTTCAGCATGGACTGTTTGGACCAAAGGGTCTGTTTCCCTGCTGTGTAACTCTAGCTCCAAACTTCCAGCTCAGCGCCACCCTCGTGACCTGTCCTATCTGTCTATCTTCCTTCCCACCTATCCACTCCACCCTCCTCTCTGACCTATCATCTTCACCCCCACCCCATTCACCCATTGTACTCTTTGCTACCTTTCCCCACCCTCTTCTCTGACCTATCGCCTCCATCCCCACCCCCATTCACCTATTGCACTCTATGCTACTTTCTCCCCACTCCCACCCCCCTCTCATTTATCTCTCCACTCTGCAGGCACCCTGCCTCTATTCCTAATGAATGGCTTTTGCCCGAAACGTTGATTTTCCTGCTCCTCGGATGCTGCCTGATCTGCTGTGCTTTTCCAGCACCACTCTAATCGAGACTCTGGTTTCCAGCATCTGCAGTCATTGTTTTTACCTAGTTGACTCTATGTGCAGATTAGTTGGATTAAGCATGCTAAATTATCCTGTAGTGACCAGGGATGCTTCAGCTCTGTGGATTAGCCAAGGTAAATGTGGGGTTAGGGAATAGGGTAGGGAGCTGGATCTGAGTGGGATGCTGTTCAGAGGGTCAGTGCAGACTCGATGGGCAGAACAGTGTGATTCCACACCGTAGGGATTCTATGATTTCATGCAAAGATTCCAGGAAATCCCACTTGATAATGGGACCAAGTCAGTCTTCTTGAGCTGGAATTTTAGCCATGGCAGGCTTAACCAATCAAGGCCCTGATAGGCTCTGGGTCCTGGGGACAGTCACATGACTTTTCCAGAGGGAGGAACCATTGATCCTTGAGGGATAATCCCTCGATGCCTTTGAGATACTTATGACAGTGTGACTCCTTCCTTCAGGGTGGATTATAGTTCAACCTTGGTGACACCAGAAGTCTAGTTCAAATTGGAAGAAGTATTTTTGTAAATGAGAAAAGAGAAGGGACCGAATTCTGCTTCTGTTGTCGTGACCATTATATCCGTCTCTCAGGAGCAGAATTGACTGAGGCTGTGAAGGTCAATATTTTTAATAAAGCAGTGAGAGAGAGCTGTCCTGTAGTCACTCTGAGCAGTTTATAATCTAGGATCTCAGGAGGATTGGCTAGAGCTCAGCCCTAAGAAAAAGATTTCCATCAGTCTGCATTCTCTTCCAACCTCCTGGGGAGCCAGGGCTTTATCAGTTTGTATTCTCAGAATCTGAACCTTTTCTCTAGGTTTTTCTAAGAGTCGATATTGAAAGTGGGCTGGTGGATGGCAGTGAGTTTCCTTGCACGGCGTGTTTATTTTGCCTGCATTTTGTTTCACATTTCCAGCTGTTGTGAATCAAAGAGAAACTTGATTCACATCACGATTGCCATCCTGATTCAGCTCCGAAGCAGAACTCGGAATGTAAACCGAGTCCTTAGACTGACACAGAAAATCTCACCCCCTCTGGCTGCAGCTGCACTTTGATTCCCTCTCAACCCAACATCTCCCGCACCTTTTCTTTTCCTCCTGAACCATTAGGGGCATTGATATTCAGAGCGATCTGGGTATACAGGTCCACAGATCCCTGAAAGTGAGAACACAAGTGGATAAGGTGGTCTAGGAGGCACACAGCACACTTGTCTTCATTGGCTGGGGCACTGAATATAAAAGTTGACAAATTATGGTACAGCTGTACAAAACTTCAGTTAGGCCACATTGGAGAATTGCACACAATTCTGTTTGCCACATTACCAGAAGGATGTGGATGATTTGGAGAGAGTGCAAAGAAAGTTTACCAGAGTGTTGCCAAATCTGGAAGGCTTTAGTTATGAAGAGAGGTTGGATAGACTCAGATTGATTTCATTGGAATGACAGAGACTGAGGGGTGACAAAATTATGAGAGGCATAGATAGGGTGGATAGTCAGAGGCTTTCTCCCAGAGTGGAAAGATCAACAGCAAGAGCGCACAGTTCAAGATGAGAGGGGAAAAGTTTAGGAGAGAAGTGCGGGCAAAAGATCTCACCCACAGGATGTTGGGTGCCTGGAACGCACTGCCAGTGGAGGTGGGGGAAGCAGGTATGTTAGTAAAATTTAAGATGTGTCTTGATAGACACATGAATGGGAGAGGAACAGAGGGATACAAACCACGCAAAGGCAAAATGTAGCAGGACTCAATAAGGTTTAGGAATTGGCGCAAGCTTGATAGGCCAAAGGGCCTGTTCCTGTGCTGTATTGTATATTCATCTCTTGATGTTGGTATTTGAGAATGGGTTAAGGGAATATGGTCACACACACATTGTCACAAAAAGGTTGATGGAATGTTGGGACTTATATTTGAAGTGATAGAATGCAAAGGAAGAAAAGTTATACTGCGGTGTATAAAGCTTGGGTTAGATTGTGCAACTCTCCAATCCTCCTCCGACAGCACTTTCCAAACCAATCACCTCTAAAATTGAGGAAGACAAGAACAGCAGATGCATTGCAACACCACCACCTGCAAATTCTGCTACAAGCCACACAACATCTCAATTTGGTAAGATATCCCCTTTCCTTCATAGAACATAGAACAGTACAGCAGAGTATAGGCCCTTCGGCCCTCAATGTTGTGCCGGCCTTTTATCCTGCTCTAAGATCAGACTAACCTAAATACCCTACATTGTACTATCTCTCATTTACCTTCCCATGAGTCGCTTAAATATCCCTAATGTATCTGACTATACTCCCACTGCTGGCTGTGCATTCCATGGACCCGCCACTCTCTGTGTAAAGAACCAAACTCTGACGTCTCCTCGAAACCTTCCTCCGATCACCTTAAAATTAGGCCCCCATGTGATACACACTTTTGCCATGGGAAAGAATCTCTGACTATCCACTCTATCTATGCTTCTCATCATCTTGTACACCTCTATCAAGTCACCTCTCATTCTTCTTCACTCCAATGAGAAAAGCCCAGCTCCCTCAACCTCCAGTCCAGGAAGCATCCTGGGAAATGGTAAAGTTGTAATCCTGGAACTCCCTCCCTAATTGGGAATATGCTTATACCCCAAAGACTGTCACTGTTCAAGAAGGTGGCTCACCAATATCTTGAGAGCCATTATGGATGGGCAATAAATACTGGCCTAGCAACTGATGCCCAGATCCTGTGAATAAACAGAAATAAAACATAAGCACGATATTTTGGCTTCAGAGGGAGAGCAGCATAGATTTACTGGAATGATAATTGAGCTCCAATTACAAGGTGATATTACACCAACTATGGTGGTATTCCTGGCAATTCAGAAAGTTTAGGGCAGCACAGTGGCTCAGTGGTTAGCACTTATGCCTCACAGCACCAGGGTCCCAGGTTCAATTCCAGCCTCAGGTGACTGTCTATGTGGAGTTTGCACATTCTCCCTGTGTTTGCATATGGTGTACTGGGCTTTATTGGCAGAGGAATTGAGTTCCGGAGTCCTGAGGTCATGTTGCAGTTGTATAAGACTCTGGTGCGGCCTCATCTGGAGTATTGTGTGCAGTTTTGGTCGCCATACTATAGGAAGGATGTGGAAGCTTTAGAACGAGTGCAGAGGAGGTTTACCAGGATGTTGCCTGGAATGGTAGGAAAATCTTATGAGGAAAGGCTGAGGCACTTGGGGCTGTTCTCATTGGAGAAGAGAAGGTTTAGGGGAGATCTGATAGAAGTGTATAAGATGATTAGGGGTTTAGATAGGGTAGATACTAAGAACCTTTTACCGCTAATGGAGTCAGGTGTTACTAGGGGACATAGCTTTAAATTAAGGGGTGGTAGGTATAGGACAGATGTTAGGGGTAGATTCTTCACACAGCGGGTTGTGAGTTCATGGAATGCCCTGCCCGTATCAGTGGTGAACTCTCCTTCTTTATGGTCATTTAAGCGGGCATTGGATAGGCATTTGGAAGTTATTGGGCTAGTATAGGTTAGGTAGGATTCGGTCGGCGCAACATCGAGGGCATCGAGGGCATTGTGCGCTGTATCCTTCTATGTTCTATGTTCTATGTTCTATATGGCTGATATACAAATGCAACTGTTCAGTGTCAGCTGTGGCTCAGTTGGTAGCACCTTTCACTTCTTATATTAAAAGACAACGGGTTCAGATATGCTAGGGACTTCAATTTTCAGTTCAAATTGATATTCCAATGCTCTATTGTGAGTGTGCTCTATTGTCAGAGGTGCTGTTTTACAAACTTTACCTTAAACAAAGATGTTGTCGGGTGAATGTAAAGAATCCCAAGAGTTTGAAGAATATCGGGATTTTCCCCTATTTTCTTGGCTATTGCTTATCCCTCAGCTAAATGTTACCAAACACAGAATATCTGGTCATTACCATAGAGTCATACAGTATGGGACAAAACCCTTTGGTCCAACTTGTCCAAACTGACAAAACATCCCAATCTGACCTAGTCATATTTGCCAGCATTTGGCCCATATCCTTCTAAACACCTCCTATTCACATATTCACAGATGCCTTTGAAATGTTGTAATTGTACCAGCATCCACCACTTCCTCTGGCATCCCGTTCCATACATGCACCACCTTGTATCAAAAGGTTACCCCTCAAGTCCTTTTTAAATCTTTCCCAAGTCACCTTAAACTTGTGCCCTTGAAGTGGGAGATGGCACGGGGCAGGGTGACACTAGGCATATAGACACACAAGATGGCCACTGAGTCAACAGTTGGCCAGTTGACACATAAGATGGCCGTCAGACCACAGTATGGAGAGAGACACCAGAGCAAACACAGACACTGACTGGGGCCACCAGAATGCCAGCACAATGCACTCACAACCTAGTTGATGAGTTTAAGGGGGGTGGGGGAGAGAATGCACGAGTAATGTACACTGCCACTGAAGTGTCTGGGTTCAGCCAACACTTTTGATAGACATGCTAACAGTTTGATACAGACTCAATACAGAGTGCTAATAGCCAGGGCTGCAGTAATCATCCTTCTCAGGAAGAGCAATTAGCACTCTTTACTAGAGCAATGGATTTCCACGCAGAAATTGAAACTGACAACATCTGCATTGAAACTGACAAGGTCTGCATTGAAACTAACAACAAACCACGTTGAAACTAACAAAGGCTGGAGCAAACAATGACTATATTAAAACTATCAATGATTCTGCAATGATTACCATAAACAAATCATGTTACAAAGACAATAACCTGACCACTGACCTGTTGTATCATAAGATGTATAAAAGTGGCTTGACATGTGCTCTGGGTCGAGAGAAGACTCACAGCTGACCACTGTGCTGTTGGTGGCTTTCTCTTATCAGAGCTCCAGTATTTCCTTGTGTGATAAACTCTGTCACTGAACCCAGACTCTGGCTCCAAGACTGGTGATTTTCCCCATAGCACCCTCTAGTTTTGGACTCCCCATCCTAGGAAAAAGACATTGGCTACTCACATATCAATGCCCCTCATAATTTTATAAACCTCTATAATGTCATTCCTCAGCATTTGATGCTTCAGGGAAAAATGCACCAGCCTATTCAGCCTCTCCCGATTCCTCAAGTCTTCCAATCCCAGCAATGTCCTTGTAAATCTTTTCTGTAGCAATCTGCATCAATCTTTTCAGATTGCCACCCAGAGGTAAATTGGCTGCTACATCTCCTGCGTTATAATGATGACTGCATTTGATGAGATACTTCCTCGTCTGTGATGCCCTTTGAGATATCTGAGGTTGTGAATGAGGCTGAGGCTCTGCCTTGGGAAATAGCCTACTCACACTCATTACTTTGATAAAAATCACACAACACCAGGTTATAATCCAACAGGTTTAATTGGAAGCACACTAGCTTTCGGAGCGACGCTCCTTGATCAGGTGATTGTCGTCACTCCGAAAGCTAGTGTGCTTCCAATTAAACCTGTTGGACTATAACCTGGTGTTGTGTGATTTTTAACTGTGTACACCCCAGTCCAACACCGGCATCTCCAAATCATCATTACTTTGAGAAAGCCCACAGTCTCCTGATGTCTATTAAAAACATGCAAGTTATGAAATTCATTCATTATGGAGATTTTTGATGCATTTTCATTAATTTGCAACAACAAACTATCAATAAGTCATTCTTCTACTGCTTGGTTCTGCTTCTGTCTTATTCCCTGCTTGGCTTTTCATTACCTTCAGAAGTGGGAACCCTACTTGCAGGTGAAAATGCAATGCAAATATATTTTAGTTCAAGTGCATTTCATGTAACTGTATTGAACCATCTCCCATGTCATAAACAAAAGGGGCTTTAGTATTATATGATTCTGGGCTGCATTAGATATTGGAGTAGATGTCAACCATTTGTCCCATCAAAGCTCCTCTGATGTGATAATCCTCAAAACCACTCTGCTGCCTTATCCCCACAACTCTTCATTCACTTGCTGATTAAAAATCTGTCTCAGCCTTGAATATACCTCATGACCCAGCCCCCAAAGCCTTCCACAGTAAAGAATTACACTGATTCACCAGAAATAAAATCCCTGGAGTATGGCAATACAAGTAATATGTTCCCTCATCCTTGCCCACAGTCTTTTCTATGTCCAAATATTTCTGGGATGTCTCAGTCCCTCTGTTTGACCCCTCTGAAGCTTGGATTTGCCCTGATACACTTCTTCTGTCTGTCTGCCCCAGGGTATGATTGCAAAAGGAAGTGGTTCTTATTTCTTTCCTGTATGTATATATATATGTTGAGAGTTATTTCTTTCACTCTGACCGAAGATTTTGCAAAAGATGAACTCTGGAAAAAAAAATAATTATATTGGACTTATTTCAAAACCCTAGACAATTTGCCAATAAGTTCACAGATTTTTTAAAAAATCAGTAACTATTACCTTACTAGATCTTTGTCCACTTTGCTTTCTCCTCTGTACAGGATAGAAAGCTACAGGTTCAGATTGCTGTGAATATGCTTTAGTGACCCAAAGTTGGAGACGCAGGGGAAAAGGGACACACAAGTGTAATGGACTGATGTTAACAGCTTTCCTTTCCTTAGGGTGGAACGTTACTTTATCATGTGCTGCGATGAGTTCCGCAGTCAGGAACTGACAAGTATCCGTGTTAGATTTGAAGGAGAGCCAAGCCTGGAGTTGGTTTGTGAAATGTGTTTTGATGTTGTTACACTGCAGGGAACAGGAAATTGGGAACAGCAGATCGTACTCATTAGCCGTGTACTCATCTTTGAGTTTCCACCAGTTTTTTCCTCTTGTCTCCTGCATACGTTCTACAGGCAGCAGGAGCCCATGACTAGACTGGCCATTCTGTAAGGGTGTGCCTACAGACAATGCTTGTTAGCAGGCTGCTTCCATCGGGATCTTAACAAGTAAGGTTGAATTGAATTGTATCGAATTTATTGTCGCATGTACTGAGGCACAGTGAAAAGGTTTGCCTTGCGCGCAATACAGGCAGATGACAGAGTTAAGTAGCATAGATAGTAAATAATAGGTAAACAGCAGCAAAAACAAAAACACAGGTACAGGTGAATGTTAAGAGTTTGTGAGTCCATTCAGTATTCTAACAACAGTAGGATAGAAACTGTTACAAAACCAGCTAGTGTGTGTGTTCAGGCTTCTATAACTTCTCCCCGATGGTGGAGGTTGTAGAAAAACATTGCCAGGGTGGGGTGGATCTTTGAGAAAGTTGGCAGCCTTTCCTTGACAGCGGGACTGGTAGATAAGTTCTATAGATGGGAGGTTGGCCTTTGTGATTGTTCGGGCTGAGTTCACCAATCTCTGTAACCATCTCTGATCTTGAATGGTACAGTTGCCATACCAGGTAGTGATACATCCAGACAGAATGCTCTCGATGGCACACCTATAGAAGTTGGCAAGGGTATTCGCCGTCATGCCAAATTTCTTTTGCTGCCTGAGGAAGAAGAGACATTGTTGGGCCTTTGTAACCAGCATGTCCACATGAAGAGTCCAAGAAAGCTTGTTGTGGATGACCACTCCCAGGAGCTTGACACTCTCCATTCATTCCACCTCTGTGCTGTTAATGTGTAGGGGGGCAGGAGCAACATCTGCCAAAAGTCAATCATGAGTTCCTTGGTTTTGCTGGCATTGAGAGCTAGGTTGTTCTCAGTGCACCATTTTTCCAGGTCTTCCACCTCCTGTTTTGTCGCCATCTGAAATTCGACTGACTACGATTGTGTCATCAGCAAACTTGTACATGGCATTAGTCTGGTATTTGGCGATGCAGTCACGGGTATACAGTGAGTACAGTAGGGGGCTGAGTACGCACCTCTGGGATACTCCAGTGTTGAGTGTTAGTGAGGATGAAATATTGTCCCCAGTCTTCACTGATTGTAACCTGTGGCTCAGGAAATTGAGGATCCAGTTGCAGAGGGTGGGGCTTAATCCGAGATCATTAAGTTTAGTAATCAGTCTCGAGGGGATAATTGTTCCTGATCACAACAGTTTGCCACACAGCAGCTTTACAATTAAGGACGAAGGAAAAAAAGGCTACTGTTCCTTTCAGCTCCTTCTCTTATTCCCTTATCCCATGTTGTTGAGGCCAATCTTAGACTCCCACCTTTCACTGCTACCCAGGATTGTCAGATCACTCCAGGGGAATCTCCAGCAGATGGAAAATTATTCATCTGGACAGTGACAACCAACCCAGGGGGAAAAAAATAATCTTTTGACAAGGGAAGGGTGTCTTCTTTTTGTTTATTAAAAGGATATGGAGAAAAAGGATGTTTGATTTATGGGCATGATGGTGGGTATTTATGTGAAGAAACCTCAAAAAATAAATACAACCAGAGTTGGCAAAATTGTGCTATGCTGCTGCTTAGATCAAGTAACTCAGCATGGAGCAGGGGTTAAACACTAAATATATATCAAACCTCATCCATCAACCACATCCAGGCAATTCCAGCAGGGATTGTCAATATAAATCCTGTCTAATTGTCCTGGCCAGAAGAACTGCAACCAATGGTATCAGGGTCCACATTTCCTAGATTGATAGGAGCCAACTTAAACTTAGCTGGTGTAGATGCTGTGGTGTAGTGGTAACATTACTGGACTAGCACTCCGTAACCCTAGGCTAATGAACAACCCCACAATGACTGGTAGATAGTGAAATTTGAATTCAATGCATCCTGGAATTAAAAGCTAAAGGTGACCATAGCCACTGTCACATGTTAAAAATCCATCTTTTTCCCTTAGGAAGGAAATCTGCGGTGCTTCCCTGGTCTGACCTACAATTCACTGCAGGAGTAGGCATATGGCTTTGAGGTAGGCATCATGACCTCATGCAGAGTGGGCTTGATCTGCTTATAACTTGTAGGTTTCCCCAATAGATGGAATAGCTTCTCCTTGTCTAAGCAAGAAAAGCAACTACCTTTTTAAAATCATTTCACTGTCTTAAAAAATCCCAACTAAATCATCTCTTAATCTTCAAAAGACTGAAGTCAGAGTAGCACAGCAAGGAAACAGACCCTGAGTCCAACTCATTCATGCTGACCATGTATCCTCAACTGACCTAGTCCCACCTACCAACACTTGGCACTTATCCCTCTAAACCTTTCCTATCCATGTACCCATCCAAATGTCTTTTAAATGTTGTAATTGTACCCATCACTACCACTTCCTCTGGCAGCTAGTTCCATAAATGCACCAATTTTTGAGTGAAAAAAGTACCCCTCAGGCCCCTTTTAAATGTTTCCCCTCTCACCTTAAACCTATGCTCTTTAGTTGTGGACTATCCCACCTTGGTTATTTTGGTTATTCACATTATCAATGCCCCTCATGATTTTATAAATCTCTGTAAGGTTACCCCTCAGCCTCCAATGCTCCAGGGAAAAAAATCCCAGTCTCTCCTCAAACTCAAATCTTTCAGACCTGTCAACATCCTTCTAAATCTTTGCTGCATTCTTTCCAGTTTAGGAAGAATATTCTTCCTATAGCAGGGCAACCAGAATTGTGCACAATATTCTAAAAGTGGCCACACCAATCTCTTGTATAGCTGAAACTTAACACCTGTCTCCTGTACTCAATGCTTTGACCAATGAAGGCATGCATGCCAAATGCCTTCTTCATCCTGTCTACCTGCGACGTCACTTTTAAGGGATTATACACCTGAACCCCTAGGTCTCTCAGTTTGATAACAATCCCCAGGGCTCTATTATTAACTGCATAAATCCTGCCCTGGTTTGTCTTATCAAAATACAACATCTCACATTTATCTAAATTCAACTTTATCTGCTACGCCTTTGTCCATGGCCCAGTTGATCAAGATTTCGTTGTACTCTTAGATACAACAATACTAAGTCTTCCAAAGCCCTATTATGATGACAGAGGTAATGTTGTATAGGTAGCCTCTTGGGTTTTATAAATAGGCCAGGAGCCCAGATAAAACTGTTTTACATGTCTGTATTTCATGTTTGTTGTTCTGTTCTGCTTGAATTACATGTGGGGTCAAGGGGTTTCCCAAACAGCTGCCATTTCCATAGATCTAAACTGTGTCTGGACATGTTGAGGTTATAAAAGGTGCTATATAAATGCATCACAGCTTTAAGACTCAACGATGAGATCAACAATTTCATATCATAACCATAACCTCCATCTATTCAGAAGTACCTGTTGGTACTGAGTATACCATTGTCATTTACACCTCATCTACATCTATCCTTTTTTTTCTTATCATTCTTTTCTGCCTTGCACTACTACCCCTTTTGTCATTTAATTTCTCCCAATTACCACACGGTCACAGAACTTTTTAAATTGCTCTTTTTCCCCCATTACCTGTATACATAAAAACGCTGAAGATAGCAGAGTGGTTACGTTACAATACAATTGTCCCTTTTTATATAAAAAAACTTCCTTCCTGACTTTAGATTGCACTTCATCTCACCTGCGAATGAACCCTAAACTGAGATTTGGACTGAGACCTGTTGCAGCTCAAGACAAACACATATGCAGACAGGAACATGGATTTATTTGTAATCTGGCAGTGGACGGTACTTCAAAGCTCTGCACAAGTGAAACGAGCTGTTTCAGGTTGCTACCATCCAGTACCACACACAAGTCCTGCTCACTACTAACTGGATGCTGCTCTTTAGTCAAAAAGATATTCTGCGGACTATACAAATGAGTAATTTCGTCTATTCATTTCAGTGCCAGTGAAATGGTTGCATTTCTCAAAGAATGATGTTAAAAATCACACACCAGGTTATTGTCAAACAGGTTTCCTTGGAAGCATTGGTGGCATGGTGGCACAGTGGTTAGCACTGCTGCCTCACAGCACCTGAGACCCGGGTTCAATTCCTGACTCAGGTGACTGACTGTGTGGAGTTTGCACGTTCTCTGGTTTCCTCCCACAGTCCAAAGATGTGCGGGTCAGGTGAATTGGCCATGTTAAATTGCCCGTAGTGTTAGGTTAGGGGTATCGGTGGGTTGTGCTTCGGTGGGTCGGTGTGGACTTGTTGGGCCGAAGGGCCTGTTTCCACAGTGTAAGTAATCTAATCTTTCAGAGCTCCTTAATCAGGTGGTTGTGGAGAATAAGATCATAGGACACAGAATTTATAGCAAAAGTTTACAGTGTGATGTAACTGAAATTATATATTGAAAAAGACCTGGATTGTTTGTTAAGTCTCTCATCTCTTAGAATGACCATGTTGGTTTCAGTTCCTTCATATGTAAATCCCAGAATTTCTTAAAGTTACATTCTCAAGTGAACTTTAACAATAGGTGCCATGTCGACCCAGATAATGCATTGAAGATGTGATGTGCCCTGTGTGAGGCTGTCTGCGCTCCAATGTTTAGACTGATTCTAATCTAAAAAAGTGATTTGCAGAATGTTACAATGGATTAATGCAGTTTCTGAGCAAAACAAAATATAATTCTGCAGGTACAAATTCACACCACAAACTTATGTGTGTGAGTGTGTGTGAATTTGTGTGCATGTGAGTGTGTGTGGGCAGCGAGGGGGTGGTATGAGTGTCTGTAAGAGAGTGTGTGTATGTGTATGTGTATGAGTGTGAGTGTAAAGGGATATAAGTGGACCTTGGACCTTCGGGTGAC
The DNA here is from genome assembly GCF_020745735.1 of Hemiscyllium ocellatum. NCBI lineage: Eukaryota > Metazoa > Chordata > Chondrichthyes > Orectolobiformes > Hemiscylliidae > Hemiscyllium > Hemiscyllium ocellatum. The sequence continues at coordinate 15,124,881 of NC_083426.1, read as the reverse complement.
CATCCTCTAAGGTGGACTTTGGGACAGGCAACAACACAAAATGGCCGAGGAAAGGCTGATAGCTAAGTTCAGTACCCATGAAGATGGCCTCGGCCGGGACCTTGGGTTCATGCCACACTACAGGTGACCCCACTGCACTACACAGACACACACACAGACACACACACACACAGACACACACACACACACACACACACACACACACAGATACGTGCACACACACAGACATGGACACACATACACACGCACAGATGCACACAGGCACACACAGACACTCCTACAGACCTATACACTCAAGCAGACCCTCTCTCATACACAAGTTCTCTCTAATTCGCTCACACATACACTCCCGTATTCACATACATATCCTCTCACAGACTTATACCCCTTTACAATCATACTCACACACATACACACACTCTCTCACAGACACTCAGACCTCCCCCTGCGCGCGCGCGCGCACACACACACACACACACACATAAGTTTGTGGGGTGAATTTCTACTTGCAGAATTACATGTTACTTTGCTCACAAACTGCATGAATCCACGTAAGATTCTGTAAATCCTCTTTTTTAGATTAGAATCAGACTGAATGTTGTGGCACAGTCTTACACAGGGCAGCCCACACCTTCAATACATCATCTGGGCCAACATATCATCTATTGTGAAAGTTCATTTGAGAATGTAACTTTAAGAAAGTTTTGGGATTTACATATGAAAGAACTGAAACCAACATTCTAAAAGATGAGAGACTTACAAACAATCCAGGTATTTTTCAATATATAATTTCAGTTACATCACACTGTAAACTTTTGCTATAAATTCTGTGTATTACAATCTTATACTCCACAACCACCTGATGAAGAAGCAGCGCTCCAAAAGCTAGCGCTTCCAAATAAACCTGTTGGACTATAGCTTAGTGTTGTATGATTTTTAACTTTGTACACCCCAGTCCAGCCCAGGGATCTCCAAATCAAAGATTGACGGATAGTATTGAAAAGCATATCCTTTTGACCATCCTTAACAGTGTACAACTATCTGTTCTTACAAAACTCAAAAACATTGTCCAACATCAGCTGAGATTGGACAACATTTGCTGAATATTTCCAAGTATGCGAATGATTATACTGCCAACAGATTTAAGATTGTCAGTCAGGCCCATCACATGGTGCTTTTTTGTGTGCTGGAAGCTGCATTTTTAATACACGGAGCCCTGTTCTTTACGTACCGAAAGAACATTGATGCACTTTGCACAAATTTCAACTCAACAAAACTGTGACGGCCAATCTCTGATTAATTTCTCAGGGCAATGCCTTGACAAATCAGAGTTAAAACCTGACTTTAAATCAAAGCTTGACAGTTAACTGTCTGTCATCACCCAACTAGTCCATGGCAAAACCTCCACCAGAGCCCACTGGCCACTGTTACAGTGTGAATGCTGGTTTTCCTGTACATTGGTATTTTCTGTGAATTGCCCAGATGAATTCAAGATGATAATCTGTGACAAAATGTCGAAGTGTCTTTTTGCAGCAGTACTTGATTTCTGCACAACCAGCAGCACGGATAATGGGAGCACATGGGTTGATGCAGGAGCAGTCAATTTACAAAGGCACTATCTGCGATATGGAAACTCAGGGTGATAGGGTTGCAAAGAATCAACATCAGCCTCAGACAGCAGCCAGGGTGTGGGATAGAATCAGCATCCAAGAAATGGAGTTTGTGGTGGAACTGAAAACAAAGGCTTCAGTCTTCCGAATGTTTGGCAGTCTGACAGCACAAAGACAGATGGAGGGAAAATTGGATTTCTCAATGTACTTGTGGATCTATTTAGACTATATTCCTTAGTGACACTGTGTAGATGAAAAATAGGAAGGGACAAGTCTAAGAGTGTGTGAAGGGGAATAGAAACCTTTGCAGAAAATCTTCTGACTAAGGCAGGATAGCTAGGAGTGGAATCAAAACAGGAAGTGCTGGAGAAACTCAGCAGGTTTGCTCGCATCTCCAGAGAGACAAACAGCAAACATTGAACCCAATGTGACTTTTCTTCAGCAGGGATGAGCATCTTTTGTGGCAGTTAATTGGTTAAGGGATTCAATAAACATAAAGATGGATGCCTTGAAGAAGTTTTCCTCCTCTCTCTACAAAACTCTCAGGGAGTCCCTCTCCCACTGCAACTCCCAGGTCATTTCCTCTGCCCTGAAGCTCTTCCTCATCTTTCGCCTCGGAACACTTCAACCCCAGGGCATCAATGTGGACTTCAACAGCTTCCTCATTTCCCCTTCCCCCACCTCATCCTAGTTTCAAACTTCCAGCTCAGCACTGTCCCCATGACTTGTCCGGACTTGTCCGACCTGCCTAGCTCCTTTTCCACCTATCCACTCCACCCTCTCCTCCCTGACCTATCACCTTCATCTCCTCCCCCACTCACCCATTGTACTCTATGCTACTCTCTCCCTACCCCCACCCTCCTCTAGCTTATCTCTCCACGCTTCCGGCTCACTGCCTTTATTCCTGATGAAGGGCTTTTACCCGAAACGTCGATTGCGCTGCTCGTTGGATGCTGCCTGAACTGCTGTGCTCTTCCAGCACCACTGATCCAGAATAAAGATGGATGGTCTACCTGATGCCTTACTCACAGCTTCTAATATGTGGTGGCAAGGGGTGGGCAGGTTGGGGATAGACAGGAAGGCGAGAGTTGTTTTATGTTGGGTGCTCCTCAGTCTTTAGACATGCCAGCCCTAGGAGTTGTGTAAAACTTACTCCCTGTTTACAAATTAAATAATGACTCCCAGGAAACCTCTACTTTTGTATGTGTTAGATAAATGTCATACCAAATACAAATTTAAAACAAGATCATCAATTGGCAATAGTAAAGCTTAGCAGTTCTCTTGATGTGAGACAAAGTTTATCTTCCCTTTCTGTGCTTACCTATATATGGTTGGCAAAATAAATTGGATCTAGGGCTAACATTTGGAGAAATGACCATGCTTGCAATGAAAGGTTTGTAGGCTTGTAATTGTATCTGGGATCCCAAATCTGATAGATTATTTTACATTGATTCATCAATTCAGAAGAACAAGTTACTTCTTTGTTCTACTCATGGAATCACCCAATCTGCTAAAATGTTACCTTGAAAATGCTGGATGGCAGGGAATGTGCCAAGGAACCGGGTTGATCTGCAATTTAACGTGTAGCAATCATACTCACACAATCTCTGCACTGCACACAACATCGATCACATTCAGTGAAAGAGTACTACAGTAATATTAAGTGAAAACCTTGTTGTGCTACACTGCTTGTCCCTGAAATGAAGCATATACATCAAATTGTAAACCATAAACTTACTCTGAGGTTGAAGTGAACTTGTAAATTAAGTAGAGTAATGCTTGCCCATGGCACTATGTTCCTCAAGAAAAGTGGGATTTAAATTGTTCATTTCACCATTCTGAGAATAATTGACCGAACATACAAATAAATAAATATTTTGACCCAGTGCAAGACCCTGCTAGTTAATGGCTGATAGTGCTCATGAGCATACTGGACCAATGACCTGATTGCTGTGAGAAGGGACTGGACTCATTTTGCAATTGATTGGAAAATGCACCACTGACCTTCATGTGCACAAACAACATGACATTCGTGTGGTATTAATAGGAGAATATTTAATTAAATCAAAATGAATGATATGTCCAACCTTTAATGAAGGTAATAATAAGCTGGTCAGTGGATGCAATCTCTCAATACTTCTCTTTCTTGATTGGGAGTCTTTGAGAGATTGATGATTCAATAAGAGACCTTTTATATGGAGAAATACAATAGGTGGAATGTCGTTCAATTTTTCATGAAAGGTAATGCCTTTAGATTAAACCAGTCCTGGGAATAAGCATCTTTATTGGAATAAGTTTCAGTCAGTAAGAAGATTTAATATTGACAGTTCATTTTCAGTAGCAGATATTGCAGGAGAATGCTACCAGTCTGTTAGAAACGTAGAAAATAAGAACAGGAGCAGGCCATTCAGCCCTTCAAGCCTGCTCCACCATTCAATATGATCATAGCTGATCACCCAACTCATGTCTGCAAATGTGTTGCTGTTCAAAGCACAGCAGGCCAGGCAGCATCTCAGGAATAGAGAATTCGACGTTTCGAGCATAAGCCCTTCATCAGGAATAAGAGAGAGTAGCCAAGCAGGCTAAGATAAAAGGTAGGGAGGAGGGACTAGGGGGAGGGGCGATGGAGGTAGGATAGGTGGAAGGAGGTCAAGGTGAGGGTGATAGGCTGGAGTGGGGTGGGGGCGGAGAGGTCAGGAAGAGGATTGCAGGTTAGGAGGGCGGTGCTGATATGAGGGAACCGACTGAGACAAGGTGGGGGGAGGGGAAATGAGGAAACTGGAGAAATCTGAATTCATACCTTGTGGTTGGAGGGTTCCCAGGCGGAAGATGAGGCGCTCCTCCTCCAGCCGTCGTGTTGTTATGTTCTGCCGGTGGAGGAGTCCAAGGACCTGCATGTCCTCGGTGGAGTGGGAGGGAGAGTTAAAGTGTTGAGCCACGGGGTGATTGGGTTGGTTGGTTCGGGCGGCCCGGAGGTGTTCTCTGAAGCGTTCCGCAAGTAAGCGGCCTGTCTCCCCAATATAGAGGAGGCCACATCGGGTGCAGCGGATGCAATAGATGATGTGTGTGGAGGCTGTACCCTGCTACTGCTTTCTCTGTATACCCTTTGATCCCTTTAGCTCTATTAACTCCTTCTTGAAAAAATGCAATGATTTCAATATCATCAATGTTTTCAATTCAATGTCAGCACTCTCTGGATGAAGAAATTTCTCCTCATCTCAGTCCTAAATGATCTATTAGTAATTACTCTCCAGAACCTTCTTTCAGAATTTGCAGCTTAATATCTTTAACCCTTTTTTTTAACACAGTCATTTCATGGGATATTTTTCTCGACTGTACCTTTTGTTCCACCCCCAATTTTTATTTTCTTTCCATTTGTGTTATCTTCTCTGAGCCACAGAGTCTTGAGCTTGATTAGCTCCCTCCTACATCATTCTACTTATTTATTTATCTAACTATAAAGATAGCAACTTCCACATGCAGAGAGGAAGGGACATCCACTCCCTATCTGTGGAAACATCAACAAGTTTGAAGACCCAAACCTATGTGGATGTTTAAGTATTTCAGTTAGCTGCCCCACATCTGCGTCTGCTGCTGGGAAACCTACTCTGTACTGGGATAACCTTGAAGGTGAAGCACTTGCCCTTATTTTCTATGTTTCTCTAGCTACATTTCTAGAATAATGGTGTAGAGGGGTATGGGAGAGAGTGGGTGTTGAGATTGAGTATTGCCCATGATTATATCGAATAGTGGAGCAGTCTTGACTGGCCTACTCTCTCTGTTTCTATCTTTGTAGCTGACAGCACTGCTATCCCCGTAACAGGAGCACTGGCTACTGTTGCCACCACAGGGTGATCCACAATGTTGAATAAGTCTTGGGTCCGAGATCCCAATGATAGCTTCTTGTATGGCACGACCTTCCTCCAATGTTGGTAAAGTACCAGCAGTGATCGCATATTAAGTGGCCAATATTTGATTGAAATATTTAAATTGCTCAGGAAAACTGGCAATTAGCTAAGTTAGGGAGAGCATTTGAGCGCAGACCAAGGCTACTCATCATACTCTTCCCCTCGAACCCATTGACCTTTGGAATAGGTCATTAGTTCCTACAGTAGGCGAAAGCTCATTGCAAATGCAAGGTTTCGATCCCAGCACTAGCACCATGCATCTACAGGATGCACAGGGAAAAGCTAGGCTTCAGAAAATGATTGACGCATTTGATAGGGGTGAACAAGGGAATCTATTTCCTCTAGATTGTGGAGTTTACACAAGGGGAGATCACTGTAAAATCGGATGTTTGGAACAATTTCAGGTCGTGCATTTTCACACAGAGGGGATTGGAATTTGTGAACACTTTGTGCCAAAGTGCTGCAGTGGATAGGGGCCAGTTGCGAGGGCTGTCGTGGCAGAGTCACTACTTCTCAGCTAGAAGGCCTAGATTCAAGTCCTACCTATCCCTTAGAATGACACACCCAAATGGTTTGATTAAAATAACTGAGGCCAAAACCCAGATTGATTGTCTTTTATTTGGCAAGGGAAGTGAAAATATTTACCAGGATGCTGCCAGCTATGGAAAGTTTGAGTTATAAATAAAGATTGGAGAGACTGGGGGCTTTTTTCACTAGAGCATAGGAGGTTGAGAGGTGACCTGATAGAAGTTTATAAAATAATGAGGGGTATAGATAGAGTTAATGATAGCTGTCTTTTCCCGAGAATGGGGGACTTCAAGACTAGGGGGCATACTTTCATGGTGAGAGGAGAGAGATTTAAAAAAGACATGAGGCAAATTTTTTATACAAAGGGTGGGTGAGGAAGTGGTGGGTGGGGGTATAATTACAATGTTTAAAAGTCACTTGGATGGATACATGAATAGGAAAGGTTTGGAGGCATATGGAATGGGAGCAGGCCGATGGGACTAGTTTAGCTTGGAATTATGGTCAGCATAGACTGGTTGGACCGAAGGTCTGTTTCCATGCTGTATGACTTTATGACTATGCTATGGAACTAAGGAAGTTAAATGGAGGAAACATGCAGATTGGTCATGAGCTAATGGAATGTCAGATAGCCTTGTGGTTTTGAAACATTTTCGCATGCTCCTATATCCCTGACTTCTTAGAAACATTGCTGTCGGCCCATGAGGATAGGCTGTCTTTTGAGTTGTAACAGTTGCCATTGATGGAGTACTTCCTTACTGTGATCTCTACTGTCTGCAATTTGGTGTTAATGTGTTGGCCCAGCTTTTACAGGCACCACAGCTAAACGTACTGAATGGAAGTCCAAAATAATTGCTCGTCTTCAGCCACATTTGACGTTTCTGCGAAATGCAGGTAAATATTAGGAGCTTCGTAGACACACGTGCACCCTCTTTCCATAGCCATAAAACACTGTGGGTGGTGAACAAGGTCTTTGTGGGAGCCCAGCCCCTTACTGGGGAGACAGTGGCACTGCAGTAATTGTAATCTAGAATCCCAGGCAACGAAACAAAGCTAGTCTCATGGTAACCACTGATGGTTGTAAAAGCCCATCTGATTCACTAATGTCCTTTCAGGAAGGAAATCTGCCATCCTCACTTGGGCTAGCCTCCGTGTGACTCCAGGACAGCAAAGTGGTTGAATGTTAACAGAAATGACCATTTTTGGGTGAACATCAAGTATCATTAGTTTGTAGGAAAGTGTAGTCCAGGGCGAACCCCGGATCTGCAGAATCATGTTCCACAGTTTCAGTTACCCGCGGCCTGAACATATGAAAAGGAATCCAGATCTAGGGACCAGGAGGCCGTGGGGAAGGTACATTTCCCATTTGAATGAATGGGTTCACTCCTATCCGCAGTTTTGGGCTTCTGCGGTAGGTCTTGGAACGTATATCACCATGCCCCCATCCCATCCCCAGGGTACAGGGGACTACATACATTTTGGCAGCATGTGGAACTTTGACTGTTTAGAAATCCCCCCCCCCCCCCCCCCCCCCCCCCCCCCCCCACCCCCGTCAACATTAGCGGATGCAAAGCTCCAAACATTTCATTTTCTAATTCAGTCACCATAAATGAAGCTTCTTGTTTGAACCTGACAATCTCTATAAATTACCCAGTTAAAAGCTCCCAAAGAACACACACTCTTTCATCTTGGTCCAGTTTTCATTGGGACTGTGGTTCTGACACCTTGTATGGGAGGGAGACCATGTCCAGCTCTAGATCTGTTATGTGATTGGCAATTGTTGTGGGATATTTATAAATCTGTAAAATCTATTGACCTTTGCAAACTCGGAATGTGTGTAAATATTGGGTCACCTGTGAGCAGTTCAGTGACACAACAACCACCCGTTCAGACCTAAACTTTTACAATTCAGATGAATAAGGTCGCAAGACAAAGCTTTTCACTGTGCCTCAATTCAATTCACAGGGAGTGAGTTCCAGATTCCCACCTCCCTCTGGGAGAGAAAAAAAAATTCCTAATCTCCCTTCTAACCCTTCTGCCCCTTACATTAAGTCTATGCTGTCTGGTCATTGATCCCTGCATCAAGAGTAAAAGTTTCCTCTGGTTTGCTCCGGCTGTGTCCCTCAATTGCATACATCTCCCTTCTCAATCTCCTCTGCTCCAAGCAAAAAACAACCCCAAGACGTCTATCCAAACTCTCTTCATAACCTCTACTCTCCAGCCCAGGCAACATCCTGGTAAACCTCCTCTGCATCCTCTCCTGTGCAATCAATGCAGATTCTAGAACTGCACAACGTCATGTAGCTGTGGCCTAACCAACTTTTCATCTACATATGTAAAAATAGGACATGACTTTTGTGCCTTTATAGCTGGACACACTGCTAAGGGGATAAGAAGAGAAAATTGATGAATTAAAGATGCATATTACATTTTCTAATTTGTGAAAACAAGTATATGTCTCTCAATCAATTATAAATCCATTATGGATTAGTTGGATAACTCTTTCAAATAGATGACACAGGCAGAATACACAGGAAACAACTTACACATTCGAGAGATTAAGGATAAAATAATGAGTGGTCTTTAGAACGTTTGATGTTTATTAAAAGCATTTGTGAAATTTGGTCCCATATTTCAAAGGTTGTGTGGGCCGTAGATTTTCATGGACTGTTAGAAATGGGAGGCAGGATATTTTTCAGAGCCTTACCCTAATTTCTGACTGATTTCATGTAAACATACAAAATAGAGGCAGAAGTAAACCATTCAGTCCCTTGAGCTTGCCCTGCCATTCAATATGACCATGGCTATATGTTTGTGTTTTGAATTCCACATTCCTATTCACCCTGATAACCCTTAATTCCGTTGCCTAACCAAAATCTATCCACTTCTCTTAACAATAATCAATGACCCCAATGTTCCACATTCCTCTGAGAGAAAACAAATTCTCCTCAGCTGTGTTTTAAAGTCTGTAAAGACTCTTACTAATTTTTATAAATGCACCACAGAAAACATTCCACCCAGATACATCACAGCTTGGTATGGCAAGTGCTCTGCCCAGGACCATAAGAGAGTTGTGAACACAGTTCAATCCATTACATAAGCCAACCTTTCATCCATTGACTCCTTCTATTACATCTTGCTGTCTTGGGAAAGCAACCATCATCATGAAAGACCCCTCCCACCCCATTTACAATCTCTTCTAACCTCTTCTGTTAGGCAGAAGACACAAAAGCTTAAACATTTGGATCAACAGATTGAAGAACAGCTTCTTCCCTGCTGTTATTAAATTGTAGAATTTTAATTTTCAAGTTAATGTTGACCTTGCTCTTTGTGCACCTTTTCTATAACCATAACATTGTTCTGGATGTAGATTTGCTCACCGAGTTAGAAAGTTCATTTTCAGACGTTTCATCACCATACTAGGTAACATCATCTTCAGTGAGCCTCCAGACAAAGCACTGCTGATGATTCCTGCTATCTATTTATGTACTTGGGTTTCTTTGGGTTGGTGATGTCATTTCCCGTGGTGATGGCATTTCCTGTTCTTTTTCTCAGCAGGTGGTAAATGGGGTCCAATTAACAACCTCTGAGAAAAATAACAGGAAATGACATCACCACATGAAATGACATCACCAACCCAAAGAAACCCAAGCACATAAATAGAAAGCAGGAATCATCAGCAGTGCTTTTTCTGGAGGCTCACTGAAGATGTTACCTAGTATGATGACGAAACATCTGAAAATGAACCTTCCAGTTCAGCGAGCAAACCTACATCCAGAACCTCAACCTGAGCTACAAGTCTTCTCAAAACTTGCTACCATGACATTGTATTCCTCAACTCTGTTCTATTACCCTAATGCTCTTTGTACAGTATGATCTGCAAGCAAAACACAACTTTACACTGTACCGAGGTACATGCAACAACAATAAATCAAAGCAAATGAAATGAAATGGGTGGTGCACAATATTTAAACAGTGCATCCTGGTTCTCGACTCACCCATAAAAGGAAGAACCTTTCCACTTGCACCTTGTCAACACTATACAGGATCCTATTCACTTCAATTGACTCATTTCTCACTCTACCTCCAAGGGAAACAAGCTCAGCCTGTACAACTTACCATCATTAGACATTTTTTGGCCGTAGGGGAAAGGGGACAGGGCATGACTTATGCATGAAGGAAACCTGAACCCAGTGCTGTTTGGTCTCTTTATTGAATTCAAATGTACCCATTTTCACTGTAACAAGGGACTTAACCTGCAGACTGTTGGTGACACATGTTTAGAGTAGATATGAATGTTCAGGAGACTGAACAAGGTCTGCAGAACTGTCCAACTGTGAAGATATTTAAATTCCGAGTGCTTTAAAACTTAAAATAGACTGCTGGTGCCAATGTGAGCTGAAACATTTCTATTCTACCAGTTGTAATAGCTGTTTGTCAACAATTCCTCAAAGTTATCATATATCATAATTAATACTTGGCAGCTTTTCACAACCTATGACTATTTCAGTGGCTTGTCCTAAGTTTGCCATTAGATTGAAAGCTCAAGTTTATTTCCTGGATTGTAATAGTGAGGGATTTAAACTGAATAGGTGTGTGTATGTGTGTGTGTCACAACATGGCTCCAATATTTGCCCATCATGAATATTGGGTGATAAACACTGAAGGGTGGGTGAGGCATGGGTTGGTATTAAGTTGTCATAGTGGCTATAAGGAGCTGGGTGAGGATGGGTGAGGTGGCATGCAGTCATTGGAAGGATAATGGGTTGTGATGTTGATGAGGTGTAGTGGGCCTTAATTAAAAGAAAAACTGGAATGAAGCAAGGTGGAGATTCTAAACAACCTATCTTGGCATCTGGTCATTCCTCTGTGTCTGGGAACAGTGGGCTTGACTCACCCCTGAAATTTCCTTACGTGGTCTACCTGCTTCTGGAGCAACAATCTGAGCACTTGGTGTCCACTGCTGAGGGAAGATACATCCTGCATCTGACACTATTGTACTATTGAATGGATTGGCAGATAAATTCTTGACATGCCTCATCCTATGTTTCTATTGGCTGTTAAACGGAATGACTCAAAATGACTTGCTTTCCATATCTCTTTGACTGCTAGATTTGTAGTTGGCAATCTGAAGGAAGAGGGAGAAACTGAGGACTGCAGATGCTGGAGATCAGAGCTGAAAATGTGTTGCTGGAAAAGCGCAGCAGGTCAGGCAGCATCCAAGGAGCAGGAGAATCGATGTTTCGGGCATGAGCCCTTCTTCAGGAATGTATTTTAAGGAACACCCACCTAACCCAACAACATGGTTTTTAGGCCCTCACAGAACCAATCATCATAGATCTGAAACAATGTCCCAGCAAAAAATCCTATTTGCACATGTAGCTTGTTTGAACTCTCTTTTGCAAATGAGATAAGCATTAGTGCGTCCTGTCTACAAGATGTACTGCACTAATCCATCAAGCCTCCTTAGACCTTCCAAACCCAGGACCACTACCATCTAGAAGCACAAGGACAGCAGATACTGGGGAATACCACCAACTGCAAACTCCTTTCTAAGTCATACACCATCCTAACTTGGAATCATTTCTGTTCCTTTGTAGAGATTGGATCAAATCCTTGAAGTTCCATACTAACAGCACTTTGATGGATCTACACCAGTTGAACTGCAGTGGTTCAGGAAGGTAGCTCACCACCACCTTCTCTAAAGCAATTCAGAATGAGCAATAAACATTGATTTAGCCAGTGACGCCTACATCCCATGAATTAATGAGACAAATATCCTTCTGAGCAGTTGTAATGAAGCAACAAACCAGTTATGTTGCTATCTTTAGATGGATGTATGCCTGGATGCTAAGTCACATGTCCATTGCTCTCCTACCTACAACTTCTCCTTTTCCCTCATTGGTTGCTGACCTTCCAACTGCTTGGTGTACTGCCTTCTCGTGGCCCTTCAGAAAGCATACAAACACTTCATCACCTGACTGGGTGATTCCTGACTGTCAGCTACAGAGCCTATTTTCCTGTCACTAATATTTGTACAACTCAAATAAATTGAGGTTTCCAAAGAAAATTTTTAAAAGACGTTGTTGATACCCCTATGAATTTTCTCAAGGGTTGATCACAGCCGTGTTCCAAAGATTAATGTTCAAACCTTGGTAAACTACAGAATAATTCTGAACAGCTCCAGCCTAATTTCCATTTTGAACTTTTCCCTTCAAGCGAAAGGCTTCCATTAGTTGCTCCCATTGCACTCTGATTTCCCACTATATTTGATCTCTTTGCTCAACCAGGTACACTTGTTGATCTGTTTGGTTGGGGGAAAAACACAGTCAAGGAATTAACTGGAGAACTTCCAATGGTTCAGATATCCCTGGGATCTCGCCAATGCACTTCAGTGAACATTTTATTTATTAGCATCTGTTTAGCGTCCCCTCCCAAACCATTCTTCTGACCTTTTTGTGCCCTCTAGATATTATTGACATTTAGAAGGAAGAATTGTTGCTTCTTTGATAAGATGAAAAGAAAAATAAATAATAATAAAAGTCGTTCAATGTTAAGCGAAAGAGATTTTACTTTGTTGATTGTGACTAGTTTTATGTAATGAAGAGATTAAAATGTAACCTTCAGAAACTTCCATTCCAAACTTGCAAGAGCTTCAAAGTGAATTATTTACATCAAAGAAGAGGTAAGCAACCGTGTGATAACTGTTTACATCTTAAATATACAAAATCAAATATGCCTCAAACCTTCTTTTACATAATGCCAACTTGTTTTAAACATCAGTGTATTTCTAGCCTTGAAAGTGCGTTTGTTGACCACTTCGTTCCATTGCCATTATTTTTATGCTCCTGTGATAACCTTGTAGAACTTTGTAGCCAGATTGAGGAGCCTTTAAGTCAGGCCAAAAATACCAGAATGACCTGGAGAAGTCCGCTTTTAACCAGTCTAGTATGAAACAATCTGCCTTGGCTCAGTTGGTAACACTGTTGTTTCTGAATTGTAAGTCCTTCTTCAGGATTTAGCAATGCTGACATTTCAGGGCACCACCATTGGTGTATTGCCTCGGTGTCTTTTGGATGAGATGTTAAACTGAGGCCCATTCTGCCTGCTTCCAGGTAGATGTAAAAGATGCCAAGGCATTATTTTGAAGAAGATCAGGTGAGTTATCTGTGTTGTCTTGGCCAATATTTATCCCTTGCTTAGCATTCCGAAAGAATGGATTATCTGATCGCCAATATATTGCTGATTCTGGGATTTGCTGTGACATTTCTGAAGTACTTCATTTGTTGCAAACCACCTTGACCACATATCCAAATGCAAGAGCATTTTTGTTCTTTTTTTCCAAAGGTATTCGCCACAAGGAGTGTTTGGTTAAAATACAACCATATGCACGTGTCCTTCGTGTTTTCTGTAGTCATGTGACCCTTGACATGTGACTGTACGGTAGTCATCTCATTGAGGTGTTCTGAGAAAGCCTGACTTTAAGCAACATTGTATTTTAACATGTGAAAAAGAGTCGATGCTGTGGGAGGTTGCTGAAGCAGCAGCTGTGCATACATTGTGCTCAGTACTTTTGTTTGTGACAGAGTTGGTTCTTTCCACATGGTTGGGGAGACCTGCCCAGTTAAGCAGGAATGTGACAAAGTTCAGCTCTCAACCCATTCATGACCAGAAACAAGCAAAAGGTAATTTGCTGCTGATAGACATAGAAAATCCTCTTGGGACAGAGGGCAGTTGATTCCACTTCATTCACCACTGGCCTTACTGTAAGGCCATTGTGGAGCTTGCCCTTGTCTCAGTGGGAGCACTCCTACCTCTTAAAAAAAGACTTGCACTTATATAGCACCTCTCATGACCACTGGACATCTCCAAGACAATTCAGCCAGAACAGAAGTGCTAAGCATAAAGTAAAGTTTGGTCCCCCTCCAGATGTTTGAGCATGTTATTCAGGCTGACATTTCCTGCAGTACTGAGGGCAGATGGAAGAAGAGCTTTTACATCCAAAGTTGATCATACATTAGCAAAGGTAGTGCACTTTGTCTGACAGGCTGAGCTTTACAAGTAAAGCAGTTCTTTTGTCCATTAGAGAAATCCTTTCTGGTGTCAGGCAACTGAGTCGGACTTAGTCCACTTCATTAATCAGGGACCACCAATGCATTTACAGCATCCGCTTTCTTTCAGTTTTTATACACTATATTCTGCTTCTATTCTATCACTGTGAAGTACTTATGTAAGGTATGATTTGTCTGGTTAGAATGCATAATAATACTTCTCACTGTGTTCAGTACATGTCACAATAATAAATCAAATTTTTAAAAAACCTGTGTGTCAGGAGCCATGACATAACAATATCAGATCTTACAGAATTGAGACCAGAGTTGGTAGCATTTCAGAAATGTCATCTCTTACCATTTCTTATGGATAGTTATGTTTAGTAACAGTTATTGATGTGACATGGGTGTGAATTTGCCTCTATCAGACCTGATCTTACTAAATTACCCCAGCTCCACTGTTCCTGCACTTTAAAATCCTTTTCAATTTGATCCTATTTTTACTCATACGGCTCATTTAATAAAATGTTCTTTTTGGATCCTTGCTGTTTTCTTTGGAGTTGAGCTGATCTCAGAGCAACAGCTTTCGAGTGAGGTGTTGTGAAGTCCTAACCTCACTACCACTGCAATTTATGAAAATCTCATTGTCAGCACTTTCTGACAACTTTTTGCCACAGTCAGACAAAAGAGGATATTGTATCTTTAATCATCCAAAATGTGCAGTTGTAGTGCCTTCTGCAAGGGATCCAAAACCAACAAAGGGTTAGACTCAACCCAGTGTCTGCGGCGTATTCCATAATAAACACAGCTCCATTCCGAATGATTTATATTGATTTCTGTTTGTGTCTTGTTACTTTCTGCAAAACATTCTTTCTGGGTTTTATTCAAAACTATAGTATAAATAAATTATCATCCCGGCTGCTTTTTAAGCCAGATTGTCACTCTTATCATTAAGAGTGCAGAAAGGAAGGTAATGAGGATAAAGTTAACAAGCTGCAAATTTGAATTAAACCTGAAAAGTTTGAAAATATGTAAGTTATTCAGTCATTCTGCACTGAGTAGAAAGGTTCTGATGTTTCAGGAATGCAACTGTTTCATTGAAACAGATGAAGGGCTTTGATGGGCTGCTCTATGCTTCTGACAATTTCCTCTATTATGCCACACTTTTATCACTCGATTTGGCATCCAGTACTGGCATGGAAGGAATGTGCGAAACAAGAAAAGAAATTTCTCAGCTGTTATCTCTGACTTGAGAAGGATCTACACACCTGCTTCAGAGCCATACTTTCCAAAGCCACCGTCCTTGAAGAACTTATAGCTTAGAACTTTCTCCACTCAGATAAAATCAAATAAGTTGCTTTAATGTGAAAACTAGAAAGGTTTGCTTCTTAGTCTGTTAAACATTAACAGGTCCCAGCTAGGTCTTGCAATCTTACAACTGTCCTCAATGGAAAATATCAACTGAAGTAACTCGTCAAGTACTGTCCAGCGCAGCGACTGGGTGTATGTGTGTGCTGTTAGGAGAGGGCAAGAATTGATTTGATCAAAATCCTCTCCCCAATTATTAACACCAATTATCAAAATTCTCAGGTCAATGTGTTTTTGAGTTCTTTTTCCTTCATGAGCATCATCAGTAAAGTCAGCATTTGTTGCCCATCCCTAAATATTTTAGAATTGATCAGCTTTATCAGCTCTTTCAGAGAGTCATTAAAAGGTCAACCACAGTACTGTGGGGCTGGAGTCACAGGCAGGGAAGACAAGGTAAGTAAAACAAACTTCTTTCCCTAAAAGGCATCAGCAAACTTCATGGGTTTTGGCAAAAACCAACTAATTCCATATTTTATCTCTTTAATTTAAATTCCACCAACTACTTTAGTGGGATTTGAACAGTGTCTCCAGAACGTTAACAAAGACTGAAAACTCTGTAGAAACTCAGGAGGTCTATCAGCACCTGTGGAGGGAGAATCAGGGCTAACATTTGAGTCTGATATGACTTGAGTCCAATTGGATTTGAAATGTTAACTCTGTTTCACCAACCTTTTCTATTTGTTTTTGATTTCCAATACCCACAATATTTTGCTTTTATTTCCCTCGGGTGCCTGCTCTTTGGATCACTACTTCAGTGAAATTACTACCATGAGCAATGCTTCCCCTTAGAGTACAGTGGCAACAGGTGCCTGTGGAGTCACACTAAACGAGGAAGCAATACCCTGAAGCAAAGAGATGTGGGAGAGAATCACGTTAAAACACAATTTACTATGATCACTAAAGATATAATATAATTTATTTCCGATGCTGAAACAGGGCAAGCAAAAAGCTAAATACTAGAACGGGAGAGTTCCATACTCTGGCAACCGAATGATAGAGATTCCCAGTAGTTGTGTAATATAAGTAGGAATACAGCACAAGCTTAGAGTCTAGTAGTGAAACTCTATAAGACCGGTGTTCTGTACAGTACCAAGACCCAATGCAATTTGAACTCAGTTGCTAAAGAACACATAACCAATTACAACAAATATAACATCTTGGAAGCAACATGGATAATGTGACACTTGTGCCTGATTGAAACAGAATTTAAATATATTGTCGTACTATTTACATTGATCAGTAAATGCAGATAGAGAGAAGTGATCAAGAGGATTGTTTATTTGAATTTCTGTTGTTTATTCTCTTTATATTCAGATTATATTTATTTTCACTGAAGGCAGCAGATCTGAATTAAAGTCAATATTATGGGGAGAAAGTAGGGCAAAGTGGACCTTAAAAAATAGAATGTTACCTCAAGTAGGTTTCCTTTTTGTTTGGGCATTGAGTTGAAGAGACAGCACCACATTGCTGCTTATTGGCCATCAATCAAGTTTATATGGACACTTCTGGTAAATTCAGGAAGCTTGTCAGTGTAAATGCTGATTCTG
Organism: Hemiscyllium ocellatum; assembly: GCF_020745735.1. Taxonomy (NCBI): domain Eukaryota; kingdom Metazoa; phylum Chordata; class Chondrichthyes; order Orectolobiformes; family Hemiscylliidae; genus Hemiscyllium; species Hemiscyllium ocellatum. The sequence goes on along the minus strand of NC_083426.1, from coordinate 15,107,872 downwards.
AGACATGCCTTAGAGCACTGTATGATTTATGGTGGTACACTGGCCCATATCATTATTGAAATGCTACAACAGCTGTATGAAAGCCGTTTCCTGACTAGGCCATCACTGCTGACAGCATCCATGCCATAGGACCTCATAACTCAACCTCAGCGTCTGCAATTGCAGACACTTTAGCTCGAGGTACAATGAGTTACAGAAGAGAAATATTCGCTTGAAGTGACCTCTTAAATTGAATTTTGTTTGCTTATTCAATTTCTATAGAGTACCTTTAATTTATAATTATTTTCAGAGATTGAGGTTTGATTAGAATTTTCGTTACATGCTTGGGGTGAGATAGTGAACTTGTTTCCATCAATGAGTACAGAGAGGAGCACATAAATGCAATGTCATTGAGCTGCAGTGTCCCCACTGTATATCTCTTGATAGAATCCCTTAAGTGTGGAAGCAGGTCATTCGGCCCATCGAGTCCACACCAACCATCTGAAGAGCATCCTTCCTTTGATGTTTTAAATATGTAGAAATACATTGATCTACAGCCAACACAACAACTGAGTCTCTACAAACAGGAAGAAAACGAAAGTCCAGTCCTGCTAAATTGTATGATACTTCACTGGTAAAACTCCAGCAGCATAGCTTCACATGATAGCAGTCCCTAAGCTTAGGCATGTGCTGGTCACAAAGCCAAACATAATTGAGTGTAGAGTTCTGGACTCTTGATATCACTTATACATATTGACGGTGGCGGATGGTGCTGGAGTAGCAGAACAGTGTGCATGCCCCTGCTTGGGGTTCAGTGGTTCCGCGTGTGTTTACTTTTTTCGCTGCTTCACTACTTTTCTTTCTTAGTTTAATCGACTTACCTTTGGCGAGGTGCGAGTTTGCATAGCGGAGAGGAGATCATCAAAGAGGAGATTGAGATTGGGGGAGAACGAAACCAGCGTGGTGGCAAGAGAGGACCCCCTCTCCAATAGCAGTCATCCTGAGCAGCAACAAGAGCAGGAGTGGACTGCCAGAGGTGGCCAGCGACGAGGGTGGCCCACAATGGTCTTAAGGAAGGAGTTCCAGGATTTTAATCCAGCGACAGTGAAAGGGCGGCAATAAATTCCACGTCAGAATGGTGGGTGCCTTAGAGGGGAACTTGCAGGTCATGCTGGTATCCCATGTACCTCCGCCCTTGTCCTTCTGGATGGAAATGGTTGTGTGTTTGGAAGGTACTGTCTGAGGATCTTTGGTGAATTTCTGCAGGGAATCTTGTAGAGAGTGCACATGCTATTACTGGGCGTCAGTGGTGGAGGGAGTGAATGTTTGTGGATGTGGTGCCAATCAATCATGCTGCTTTGCCCTGGATGTTATCAAGTTTCTTCAGTGTTGTTGAAGCTGCATGCATGCCAAAGTATTCCTTCACACTCCAAGCCTGTGCCCTGTGGATAGCGGACAGGCTTTGGGGAGTCAGGAGGTGAGTTACTCGCTGCTGGATTCTTAGCCTCAGACCCGTTGTTGTAGCCATTGTATTTAATGGCAAATTCTGGTTAATGGTGACCACCAGGTTGTTCATAGTGGGTGATTCAATGATGGTAATGCCATTGAAAGTCAAGGGGCGATAACGGAAATGGTCTTTGGCTGGCATTGTGTGAAGCGAACGTTACCTGCCACTTGTCAGCCCAAGTCTGGATATTGTCCAGATTCTGCTGAACTTGGGCATGGACTGGACATGGACTGCTTCAGTATCTGAGGACTTGCATGACAAAAGGAGTTCTGCTACATTTTTAGCAAGAATGACATCTTACTGTTCAATGTCCTGTTGAAAAATAGTCAGTTTATCTTTAATGTTGAGAATCTCCTTATTGCTGATCCCTGTGATTCTTTCAACCTTCTTGGTTAATGCCTACATGGGACAATGTTTCGGAAAATTCAGCCCATTATCCCCACAATAAAATGATTTAAGAAAATATGCTGCAGGATTTTATCCTTGAAAACACGTGGCAGAAACATGGGCATGCCTTGTGTATGATTTCCTTAACCATTCATCTAAATGATAAAAAGTTGATTTGATTTGAATTATTTATTGTCACGTGCGTCTTGTTACAAAATACAATGAAAAATGTTTTACAGTGTTGCCACTCTCCTGTGCCAATAAAACACAGAAAAATAAACTAAAACATTGAATATAAAGGCAGAAAAATTAAGAAATAAAGAAGTGTCCACCTTTTTTAGTGTTTGGTCTTGGGTCATGGGCCTGGTGGATAGGCACCAGTCTGCTTCGCCATGCTGCTGCTGGAATGAAGGTTGTCACCATTCAATGCCATCTCACCTCCTCGAGTCTGCATTGCTGGGCCTACTGGAGTTCACAGTGCTGGTCCCACTCGAGTCCGTATTGCTGGGCCCACTCGAGTCTGGGTTGCTGGGCCCACTCGAGTCCGCATTGCTGGGCCCACTCGAGTCCGCATTGCTGGTCCCACTCGAGTCCGCATTGCTGGGCCCACTTGAGTCTGCGTTGCTGGGCCCACTTGAGTCTGCGTTGCTGGGCCTACTTGAGTCCACATTGCTGGGCCCATTTGAGTCCACTTGCTGGGCCCACTTGAGTCCGAGTTGCTGGGCCTACTTGAATCTGCTTTGCTGGGCCTACTTGATTCCATGTTGCTGGGTCTACTTTAGTCCACATTCCGGGCCTAATTGAGTTCATGTTGCTGGTCCCACTCGAGTCCGCATTGCTGGGCCCACTCGAGTCCGGGTTGCTGGTCCCACTCGAGTCCGCATTGCTGGGCCTACTTGAGTCCGCATTGCTGGGCCCACTTGAGTCTGCGTTGCTGGGCCTACTCGAGTCTGCGTTGCTGGGCCTACTTGAGTCCACATTGCTGGGCCCATTTGAGTCCACTTTGCTGGGCCCACTTGAGTCCGAGTTGCTGGGCCTACTTGAATCTGCTTTGCTGGGCCTACTTGATTCCATGTTGCTGGGTCTACTTTAGTCCACATTCCGGGCCTAATTGAGTTCATGTTGCTGGTCCCACTCGAGTCCGCATTGCTGGGCCCACTCGAGTCCGGGTTGCTGGTCCCACTCGAGTCCGCATTGCTGGGCCTACTTGAGTCCGCATTGCTGGGCCTACTTGAGTCCGCATTGCTGGGCCTACTTGAGTCTGCGTTGCTGGGCCTACTCGAGTCTGCGTTGCTGGGCCTACTCGAGTCTGCGTTGTTGGGCCTACTCGAGTCTGCGTTGCTGGGCCTACTCGAATCCACATTGCTGGGCCCATTTGAGTCTGAGTTGCTGGGCCTACTTGAATCTGCGTTGCTGGGCCTACTCAATTCCATGTTGCTGGGTCTACTTTAGTCCACATTCCAGGCCTAATTGAGCTCATGTTGCTGGGCCCACTCGAGTCAGCGTTGCTGGGCCTACTTGACTCCATGTTGCTGTGCCCATTCGAGTCCGCCTTGCTGGGCCCACTTGAGTCCGAGTTGCTGGGCCTACTTGAATCTGTGTTGCTGGACCTACTCGAGTCCATGTTACTGGGCCTACTCGAGTCCACATTGCTGAGCCTACTTTAGTCCACATTGTTGGGCCCACTCGAGCCAGCGTTGCTGGGCCTAATTGACTCTATATTGCTGGGCCCATTCGAGTCTGTGTTGTTGGGCATATTCAAGTCCATGTTGCTGAGCCCACTCAAGTCCGCGTTGCTGGACCTACTTGACTCCACGTTGCTGGGCCTAATTGAGTCCATGTTGCTGGGCCCACTTGAGTCCGCGTTGCTGGGCCTACTCATGTCCACGTTACTGAACCTACTTGATTCCACGTTGCTGGGCCTATGCGTCCCTTTGAAATGCTTTTGAAAAATAGCTCCCTGTCACAACTATCTTGGGTAACTTTGTGATTACCTCCGTACTGGATCCTTGCAAAGGATTGGCCTCAGGATGTTTGTATTTTGTAAGATCTCAGACTCTTAATTAGATTAGATTAGATTACTTACTGTGTGGAAACAGGCCCTTCGGCCCAACAAGTCCACACTGACCCACCGAAGCGCACTCATCCAGACCCATTTATCCCTTCACCTAACACTACGGACAATTTAGCGTGGCCAATTCACCTAACCTGCACATTTTTGGACTGTGGGAGGAAACCGGAGCACCCAGAGGAAACCCACGCAGACACGGGGAAAATGTGCAAACTCCACACAGTCAGTCGCCTGAGGCGGGAATTATAGAATACAATAAATAATAAAAAAAAGATTTCATGCCCAGCAAGGAATTCCAGGATACAGAAAAAAAAACAGACTGCGAAAATAACACAGGGCCCTAGGCAAGAACTGATTAACTGAATCCGAAATAGAATCTTCAATGCCAAAAATGCTCAAATATGAAAATAACTCAAAAAGTCTCCAATGATGGTTCAATGTTCTTACTGGGTCAGTAGATGAGACATAAAAATAGGATAGAAGCCGTGCTCAACCCTTGTCTACATGGAATGAATTTGGCTTTGGAAACGGAAAGAATTTATTATTGCTGCTGCCATTGTTTTACACGGAAGCACGCACACACACACACACACAAGCACACACATACAAGTGTACGCACACACGTGCACGCACACACGTGCACAAACACACACAAAGACACATACATGTGTACACAGACACACGTTCTCACATATACACGTGTACACACACACACACACACACACGCACACACACACACGGGAGGTATGTCAGGGCCCAATAACTGAGACCCTTAGGCTTTCAGGAACCACTGTACCAGGACTGGGGGCATGGGACACCTTTACTCGGGTCCGCAGCAGAGGGGCAAGACCCATGTCCAGGCTGGGTGAAGCACCAGGGCCAGTGAGCTCTGTCCCTGGGCCTGCCTGGCATGTCTCACTGAGATCTTCTGGCATTGGGTGTTGGACCTAGATATGGCATAAAGGCAGGAAAAGAAGCCTGTTAAGGTTCACATCCTATGACTTCTCCTTTCTTACCACCAAATGGACCACAGTAGCTCACAGTAGCTTAGTACCACTCCTTGGCAGCACAATGAACATCCCCAGAATGAATAAAGGAAAGTTTTCTCAATGTCACATCAAGCTTTATACAGGAAGCTGGTGGCAAGTCAACGTCCTGTCAGGCTGGGGGCTACAGAAATGTCACCTATAGTCTGAATTGCAATATCTGCGTTATTTGTGAACAAATACTAATGCTGCCAATTGATAGTGAATATGCCTCACATAAACATGACAGATTTAGTACTGAATGTTTGTATATCACTTGCATCTCTATTGTTAAAGTTAACATCTTTGAAACAACCATAGAGTCATAGAGTTGTACAGCATGGAAATAGATCCTTTCATCCAACTCATCCATGCTTACCAGGTTTTCCAAACTAAACTCATCCAATTTTTGGTCCAAATCTCTCAAAACCTTTCTTATTCCTGTCTTTTAAATGTTGTAACTGTGTCTGCATCTCCCACTTCCTCTGGCAGCTCATTCTATATATGCAACACCATCTGTGTGAGAAAGTTGCCCCTCAGATCCCTTTTAAATCTTTCCTCTCTCACCTTAAACCTACACTCTCTAGCTCTGAACTCCAGTACCCTGGAGAAATGACCTGTCAAAATAGCCTTGGGACACAACAAAAAGAACAGTTTATATTGATATAGCACCTTTATGGTTATGACATATCCCAAAGCACATCTCTGGAGCATTGTAAAACCAGTTATTTCATCAAGCTCTTTAAGGAAATATTAAGTTCAGTGATGAAAAGCAAGTAGGTTCTAAAACATAGTTCAAAAGAAAGAATTGAAGAAGTAAGGCAGAGAGTTTGGAAAATTTTCCAGAGGCACCCAGGAATCCAAAGGGGCAGGTACCAGTAATGGACTGATTATAATCAGAAATGTTCAAAAGGATGGAATTGAAGGAACGGTGATATTATGGAGCTTTGTGGGGTTGACGAAGTTATAGAGATAGAATGGGGTCAGGCCTCGGGCGAAGTTAAAAACAAGGCGAGAATTTTAAAATCAAGATGTTGCTTGCACTGGGGAGGTCAGAGAGCACATCCGTGACACAGGAATGGGAACTCGGTGCAAATTAAGACACAGGCGCCAGATGGAAATTTATGTGAAATTCTATTAAATACACCTGGGTGAATGGGATTAAGCGAGCAATCCATTTCATTAGCTTCAGCTAGTTAAATCCATCAATAAAAAAAGGATTAAAAATGAGACAAATTGAATGAGGACAGTAAACTGGGAAATAATCATGTAAAGTGACATAACTGCCTTTAGAGCTCATCAGTCGGAAGGGAGTCTCAACTGCGTCTGTCTGTGTTTATATGACTGGTGTCCGGTTTCCATAAACAGGCTATTCCACGTTGTTTTAATTCCACAGTGAAGAAGCTGTGATGCAGAACATGAGTACTCAGGAGGATAAATAGCCATAATTGCTGTCTAAATTTAAAGAGCCCAGTTAGGATTCTATTGAGTAGAAACGATTCTGTCCTGCAAATCTCGTAGTGCATTTACCTCCTAAGGGAAGGGGTGAGTGAAATGAACAATTATACTAGGAGAAGAAATTCAAACTATGAATTCTCTATGCTTTGAACGTTTAAATAATTTACCATTTCTTGAATTCTAAAGGGGATGGTGCAAGGTCAGTTTAAGGATCAAATTGTCTCAGGAAAGGGAAAGAAAATTTCTTGTTTTTACAGTAACTGCTGTCCCAAAGAGCCTTACAGTCCATGAGATCCTTTGGGGAAGTAATCACTACTGTAATGTTGGAAAGATGACAGCCAGTTTGATTGGACTTGATTGGATTTGTTTTGATTTGTTGTCATGTGCATTTTGTGACAAAATAGGGTGAAAGGTTTTGCATAGTGTTGCCACTCTCTGGTGCCATCTTGATAGACAGAAAAATAAAGCAAAACCTGGAATACAAAAGCAGAAAAATGAAGCATTAAAGAAGAAGTGTTGAAATACTTTGTGGACAGTAAGGTCTCACAAACAATTGTAATTAGCTAACCTGTTTTTGCCTGAAAGTTAATTGTTGACCAGGACATTAGGCATCCTGGTCTTCTTTAAAATAGCACCGTGGGATATTTTACATTCACCCAAGAAGGAAGGTGAGGCCACCCTTCAATATCTTACCCTAAAGACAAGCAACAGCACTGCACTCCTGTTCTTGGTGCTGGCCACCATTGTTTGTTGACCTCAGTCCTGGAGTGAGACTTAAAGCTGGAAAATTGCTGCTCAGATTCGAGTCACAGCTGATGCTCACTGCCCGCTCAATCCTTCAACCTGCTGCAGACATGAAGGAAGGGGTTGAGATATATATATAAAAATAGACTGGGACTTTTTTATTGGAGAGTAGGAGGTTGAGGGATGATGTCCATAGAATCCCTACAGTGTGGAAACAGACCATTTGGCCTAACAAGTCCACACCAACTCTCCAAAGAGTAACCCACCCAGACCCATTCCCCTGACTGATGGTCCTAATTTACATATCCCTGAACACTATGAGCAAGTTAGCATGGCCAATTCACCTAACCTGCACATCTTTGGACTGTGGGTGGAAACCCACACAGACACGGGGAGAATGTGCAAACTCCACACAGATAGCTGCCTGAGGCTGAAATTGAATGCAGGTCCCTGGTGCTGTGAGGCAACAGTGTTAACCACTGAGCCACTGTGCCACTGTGATTGAGATTGGTAAAATCATGATGGGAGGGGTGGATGGGGTGAGAAGGTCTTTTCCCTAGAGTGGGGGAAATCAAAACACCGGGCCATATTCTTATGGTGAGAGTGTTACGATTTAAAAAGGATGTTAGGAACTGCCAGAAAAAGTGGTAGATGCAGGTACAGTTACAACAATTTAAAAACATTTAGATAAGTTGACGAATAGGAAAGGTTTGGAGGGATAAAGACCGAGTGAGGCAGATGGGACTAGTTCAGTTTGGGAACTTGGTGGGTGTGGACTAGTGGACGGAAGGGTCTGCTTTTGTGCTGTAAAACTCTATGACTAGATAGTTGTCCAACATTTAGGAGACTTCCTCCTGTGGTATAGCTCTTTGCTGAGCACTTTGGCAGATGTGGGGTGATATGGTGGCTCAGTGGTTAGCACTGCTGCCTCACAGTGCTAGGGACACAGGTTCAAATCCCACCTCAGGCAACTATCTGTGTGGAATTTGCACATTCTCCCTGGGTTTCCTCTGGGTGCTCCGGTTTCTTACCACAATCCAAAGATGTGCAGGTAAGGTGAATTGGCCATTCTAAATTGCCTATAGTGTTAGGTGCCATTAGTCAGGAGTGAATGAAAGGGAGTGGGTTGCTCTTCAGAGGGTTGGTGTGGACTTTTTGGGCCAAAGGGCCTGTTTCCACATTGTAGGGAATTTAATAATCAAAAAAATGTGCACCTCTTTTAATCTGGAGTGCACAGTTCCCACAATGAAGAGAATAAGTAAAGCCAGTCACCACAAACACGCATCAATTTTCTCCTTAGCTGCCAACCAAACTATTTTCAGTGCTCTTCATCCTAATCCTGATTTTGAATAATACTTTTCTTTGTTTGATTACACACCACAGCTTGGCAGGACAAGTGAATGTTACATGTTTAGTGTATAATAGCTAAAGATGAAGTGAAAAGGGATAATAGATTCTGCACTTAGCATGTCAAATCATTGTGGAGCCATAATACACAAGTAAGGAAATACTAAGTTAATATTGCAAGGGAAGCACTGAAACGATTTGGTTTGACCAGAAACTGAATGTTGTGGGTTCAGTTTTGGTTATCAAGACAGAAAAACATTCAAAGCCTGAAGATGTTGCAAAGAGGAGTAATCATACTGTTCCTGAGCAGCAAAGGATTCAGTTACAATAAAACCCGAGAGAAAGTCATCTTAGCTTTCAGATAAAAAGCATTCTTATCAAAGGAGGCATGAAGACACAAACGACATAAATAAGGTTAAACCAGAACAATGCCACAAAGGCTTAAATTGACTAGAACAAAAGGATGTATGAATATTTAAGAGAATCAAAGATTCCCTACAGTGGGAAGCAGGCCATTCAGCCCATCAAGTCCACACTCACCCTCTGAAGAGCATCCCAGCCAGACCCACCGCAACCCTGTAACCCTGCATTTCCAATGGCTAATGAAGGGCTTTTGCCCGAAATGTCGATTCTCCTGCTCCTCGGATGCTGCCTGAACTGCTGTGCTTTTCCAGCATCACTCTAATCTAGACTCTGGTTTCCAGCATCTGCAGTCATTGTTTTTACCCAATGGCTAATCCATCTAGCTTGCTCATCCCTGGACACTATGGGCAATTTAGCATGGCCAATCCACCTAACGTGCACAGCTTTGGAATGTGGGCGGAAACCAGAGCACCTGGCAGAAACTCAAACAGACACAGGGAGAATGTATAAACTCCACACAGACAGTCGCTTGAGGGTGAAATCGAACCCATATCCCTGGCACTGTGAGGCAGCAGTGCTACCCATTGAGCAACCATGCCACCCACAAAATGCTGAATTTCTTCTCTCAAAAGAACATGATCTTCCGGCGAATGTGTGCACCGGCAAAGACCTGTTTGAAGTCCAGTTACACATTGTTGGATAATGAGGGATAAGGTTATATAGATGGATGAGCTAAAGTGGGTCAAGTTGTCTACCACAGTGATGATTTTTGTATTAAGGGTAAAAAGCTTCTAAAAACCTGTAGGCCTGGAATTGAAGCTAATATTTAACAGTATAATATGTGCACTGATCTTAAGAATTTGAATAATGGAACAAATGATTCTTCAGTTCTCTGTCAGAAGACAGATCTGACCCATAACCTCACCATGGGTAGGGCAAGGAGGCAGGTCTTGAATTTTCTTCAGTCAGAAAAGGGATCAGATTCCATGCTGTTCCAGTCATCTAAACCCGAAGTAGCTATGGCAACATGCATGTTGCAGCTTGGAGTCATGATCATAGACTCCAATCATATGTTGGAAGGATGTACACATTTCCACATTATGAACAAGACCATCTAGTACTTGGCATCAAATCCTGGAGTAAGATTTCAACCCAGACCTCATGACTCAGAGGCAGAGGCACTAGAAGTGGGCCACAAGAGCTCTTGTAGAGCTGCCAAAAGCAACAGCCACTACCACATCAAAAATGGATTCAGTACAGAGGATTAGTACACTATAAAGGATCAAACATTTCATACAAATGCCAAACCCCTCAGAACCATAGATTGAAAGTTAAGACATTCTCATTATGCAATTGTGAAATTCCTAGTCAAAACCTGGAGCACCATCACGAACACCATCATGAGCAAAGGTTATCCATAAGTGGCCTACAATTAATCCATTCAATTACTGGAAGCTTTGGCTTAGAGAACTGATCAGATGTTGACACAGAGATTCGTATTTTAAAAAAATTTTGCTTTTTCTTCTTTTGCGCTTTAGATCTGAATTCAGGGCAATAGATTGATAAATTTGATCATTAACACCAAGAAGAATGATTGGTGGCAATGAATCCACCCAAGTCATTTCACATGGTCCCGGTCAATACAGCTGCAACAGATACTGTGCTGGCAGAAATTGGCCAACGCAAAACATACCTTTTTGCTGACAGCAGCACGGCTTTTATAATATATACCAGAAGAAGATTTCAGACACAGGGAGTGATGAAGTGAACTTTGAAAACAAGCATGAGAATTTTAAAATTAAGATGATTCTGACAAACGCTCTCACCTCCACCTTCATCAAAAACTATCCTCCTGTCTTTAGCCATATTAGTCCATTTCTGCTACACTGGACCACTTTCTCTTTTGAAAGCTTCAGAGGCAATTGAGAATGTAAAGTCTGAAAATAATTTAAATGGAATCAGGACTGTGAGAACGATTCTGCATCTCTTCAAAAGTGGGAGAGAACTGGCTGAGGTTAATGTTCACTGACTTTTCTCTATTAAACTCTTCTGTTGTATTTCCCCCAGCATTTCCTTCAGATTTCAAACATTTGCAGGTTTCTTTTTTGAACTCAATGACTCAGTTGTCCAAGAAATGCCATTAATTCTTTTTCTCAGATATCTGTCTGGTACAACAAAAAAGTGCATTTATTCACTTATTGTAGATTAGGGTGTCAGTCCATCTTTAGTTTCGATAGAGCTACATTCCAACAATGATGATACCCCGGCTGCAAGACATTTTGGAATGACATCAGGTTATGGAATCCACCATAAAGTCCGAGATCCTCCTCTTTTCCTCTAGCCTGAGAAAGGGAAGCTTGGCTAAGCTGCATGAGAATGAACAAGGAAGAAGCAGCTGTAAAGACACCTTTTGTGGTGGAGAGATCTGGAAGGTGTACAGCAGAGAAATAAGGATGGTACAGTTAGGGAATGAGCACTGACCAGTTGTGAAGGGCACAGGCAGTAGGGCAACATATCACAAAGAGTGTGCGACTAAACAGAGAGTGTGGACAGGCATTAGAATACAGCAGGATGGAGAAGTTCAATCGCCTCACATAACAAAGGGGAGCAGAGATGGTTCATACACCAGGGACCAGTCAATGTTTATCAAGTCCAGAAAGGAAAGTCCCTCCCTAGCAATGAAGACACTGAATTGATATAAGGACATCTTCAACCCCTCTGGCATCTCCACTAGCTCCGTTGGGCTAATGGCCTGTACGAGAGTGAAGTGATTAAAAGCCTGTGCTTGAACGTTTCAATTTTGAAGCAATAATACAACCTTCTTTGAGGTTGAGGTAGAAATCTGCTGGACAGCTGTTTCAACCAGATGTTCCCTTGCTCTAACATACCTCCCACACTGTGTTGTGATACTGGTTGGGAAATCCTCCAACTAATCTTTGACACCAGAAGTGAGCTCATGAGAGGAGACGGTCCCCACTGCCTGCACACATGATATTGAAAAGTGAATTGCAGTCCTTTGGAAATTGGGCCTGTGTATATTATATCCCTGGGATGGTCAGCCTAGAACAAGAACTTTTGCTGAACACGGCAGAGATGATTGTTGAGTGATCGTCTTATTTTGCCTAGCAGTGCTTTGTATTTAACCCTGGGTTAGAGCATGATAAAATAACATGGGGATCTGATATAGGAATGAGTGGTGGAAGGTCATGTTACTTCTTTGACTGCATGTCCAGCACCTGTGATGGATACAAATGACACTTATTTTAGGAAAGGGCTGACTTAACTGTGATACAGAAGACTTCCAAAATTCCGTATATTTGGAGACAATATTGTTCTGTGATAATCCATCCCTTTAGTAACCTGAAGACATTAGCTCTCCTCGCGATTCTCTGAACCCCCCCCCAGTATGTGTGTGACCATCTAGAAGCTCTTTAGTATTGTCTCCATGCCCACCTAAGAGTCCGATGGTCTGTTATTTCCCCTCGGCATACAGCAATTTCTTTTCACTGGTTGTTTAGATTTTAGATTAGATTAGATTACTTACATTGTGGAAACAGGCCCTTCAGCCCAACAAGTCCACACCGACCCGCCGAAGAGCAACCCACCCAGACCCATCCCCCTACATTTACCCCTTCACCTAACACTACGGGCAATTTAGCATGGCCAATTCACCTAACCTGCACATTTTTGGACTGTGGGAGGAAACCGGAGTACCCAAAGGAAACCCACGCAGAGAATGTGTAAACTCCACACAAACAGTTGCCTGAGGCAGGAATTGAACCCGGGTCTCTGGCGCTGTGAGGCAGCAGTGCTAACCACTGTGCCACCGTGCTGCCCACTTGGTTGTGAGCATAAGTTTTTCTTTGCAGGAAAAATAAGCATATAGAACTTATAGAAACATATAGTTCAACCTGCTTCAACCCATGAGACTGCAGTCATCCCTTATGGCCTTGCTTTGAAGTGGAAAGTGTGCAACCTTTTCAATTTTTCAACACCCAGAAAGTAGGATATGGGACTAGAGAAAGATGGGAGAGGGATGGCAACTTGGCATTTTAGGTTAGTGCTTTTTTTTTGTCTAAACTGTCTCATTTATTATTTCATTTTCACCATACTGATATAGATAGTTTGGGGCACTATATCAGCACTAGATCAGGATCTACTCTGCATACCACTTTATTATATAATAATGTTTCTATCACATTGTGGGTGTCCATGGGACATTTGCGATGGTAGGTTAGGCCACCTCTCTCTATTCTACCTGCATTACCCAAACCTGGTACCTCCTGCCTTCGATGGCAAAGCTACTTCCTTCACCTCTGTTATCTCCACCTAAGCCTCAATCATGATAGCCACTAAGAATGCTGCTCCTTGTTATACCATTTTCATCCCCTTCTTCCCTTCTCTCTCTCTCACTCTCTCACACATGCACTATTTTTGATCTTCTTGTTCTGTAAGCTACTGTGGCCTTTTAACAGCTGCTGCTTCCTCATGAGTACTGGCCTCCTGCCAGAGCTAAAGCCCCAATTCCTGAAACTGTCCTGCTCTTTGGGAGGTCACCCATAAAAGATGGGCAGCTTCAAGTATCAAATTTAGTCAGCTGAAAAATGTCTGGTTTACCGTGCCCCTGTGTGTTTGCTGAAGGATAGAGTTTTCATATCTCTCTGTGTGGTTTTCATTCTCCTACATTCCATTGGTTGGTCTGGGAGGCTCTGGTCGGGGCTTTGTAGCCAGCTACTTCTTGACTTTACCATGACGGCTTCCACTTTGTTCATGAGGGAAAATCGTATCGGAAAGAGACTTTAAGTTGAAGAAGATTAATATCATGATTAATGGACCTTAATCATTTAATAATCTACAACTGTAATCATTTGTAGCTAATTAGATCACTGGCAAAAATCTTCGAGTAAAAAATGAGGTCTGCAGATGCTGGAGATCACAGCTGCAAATGTGTTGCTGGTCAAAGCACAGCAGGCCAGGCAGCATCTCAGGAATAGAGAATTCGACGTTTCGAGCATAAGCCCTTCATCAGGAATAAGAGAGAGAGAGAGCCAAGCAGGCTAAGATATAGGGTAGGTAGGAGGGACTAGGGGGAGGGGCGATGGAGGTGGGATAGGTGGAAGGAGGTCAAGGTGAGGGTGATAGGCCGGAGTGGGGTGGGGGCGGAGAGGTCAGGAAGAGGATTGCAGGTTAGGAGGGCGGTGCTGAGTTGAGGGAACCGACTGAGACAAGGTGGGGGGAGGGGAAATGAGGAAACTGGAGAAATCTGAATTCATACCTTGTGGTTGGAGGGTTCCCAGGCGGAAGATGAGGCGCTCCTCCTCCAGCCGTCGTGTTGTGTTCTGCCGGTGGAGGAGTCCAAGGACCTGCATGTCCTCGGTGGAGTGGGAGGGAGAGTTAAAGTGTTGAGCCACGGGGTGATTGGGTTGGTTGGTTCGGGCGGCCCGGAGGTGTTCTCTGAAGCGTTCCGCAAGTAAGCGGCCTGTCTCCCCAATATAGAGGAGGCCACATCGGGTGCAGCGGATGCAGTAGATGACGTGTGTGGAGGTACAGGTGAACTTGTGGCGGATATGGAAGGATCCCTTGGGGCCTTGGAGGGAAGTGAGTGTGGAGGTGTGGGCGCAAGTCTTACATTTCCTGCGGTTGCAGGGGAAGGTGCCGGGGGTGGAGGTTGGGTTGGTGGGGGGTGTGGATCTGACGAGGGAGTCACGAAGGGAGTGGTCCTTGCGGAACGCTGATAGGGGAGGGGAGGGAAATATATCCTTGGTGGTGGGGTCCGTTTGGAGGTGGCGGAAATGGCGGCGGATGATACGTTGTATGCGGAGGTTGGTGGGGTGGTAGGTGAGAACCAGTGGGGTTCTGTCTTGGTGGCGGTTGGAGGAGCGGGGCTCAAGGGCGGAGGAGCGGGAAGTGGAGGAGATGCGGTGGAGGGCATCGTCGATCACGTCTGGGGGGAATCTGCGGTCCTTGAAGAAGGAGGCCATCTGGGCTGTGCGGTGTTGGAATTGGTCCTCCTGGGAGCAGATGCGGCGGAGACGAAGGAATTGGGAATATGGGATGGCGTTTTTAAAGGGGGCAGGGTGGGAGGAGGTGTAGTCCAGGTAGCTGTGGGAGTCAGTCGGTTTATAATAGATGTCTGTGTTGAGTCGGTCGCCCGAGATAAAAATGGAGAGGTCTAGGAAGGGGAGGGAGGAGTCTGAGATGGTCCAGGTGAATTTCAGGTCGGGATGGAAGGTGTTAGTAAAGTTGATGAACTGTTCAACCTCCTCGTGGGAGCACGAGGCAGCGCCGATACAGTCATCGATGTAGCGGAGGAAAAGGTGGGGGGTGGTGCCAGTGTAGTTGCGGAAGATGGACTGTTCCACATATCCTACGAAGAGGCAGGCATAGCTGGGGCCCATGCGGGTGCCCATGGCAACTCCTTTAGTTTGGAGGAAGTGGGAGGATTGAAAAGAGAAGTTATTCAGGGTGAGGACCAGTTCAGTCAGTCGAAGGAGGGTGTCAGTGGAAGGGTACTGGTTGGTGCGGCGGGAAAGGAAGAAGCGGAGGGCTTTGAGTCCTTCGTGATGGGGGATGGAGGTGTACAGGGACTGGATGTCCATAGTGAAAATAAGGCGTTGGGGACCGGGGAAGCGAAAATCCTGGAGGAGGTGGAGGGCGTGGGTGGTGTCCCGAACGTAGGTGGGGAGTTCTTGGACTAAAGGGGACAGGACCGTGTCGAGGTATTGGGAGATGAGTTCGGTGGGGCAGGAGCAGGCTGAGACAATGGGTCGGCCGGGGCAGGCAGGTTTGTGGATTTTGGGCAGGAGGTAGAAACGGGTGGTGCGGGGTTGTGGGACTATGAGGTTGGAGGCGGTGGATGGGAGATCCCCTGAGGTGATGAGGTCCTGGATGGTCTGGGAGATGATGGTTTGGTGGTGGGAGGTGGGGTCGTGGTCAAGGGGGCGATAAGAGGAGGCGTCCGCGAGCTGGCGTTTGGCTTCAGCGGTATACAGGTCAGTGCGCCATACAACCACCGCGCCTCCCTTGTCTGCGGGTTTGATGGTGAGGTTGGGATTGGAGCGGAGGGAGTGGAGGGCTGCACGTTCTGAGGGTGAGAGGTTGGAGTGGGTAAGAGGGGTGGACAGGTTGAGTCGGTTAATGTCACGGCGGCAGTTGGCTATAAAGAGGTCGAGGGCGGGTAGGAGGCCAGCACGGGGTGTCCAGGTGGATGGGGTGTGTTGGAGGCGGGAGAAGGGGTCGTCAGAGGGTGGGCGGGAGGCTTGGTTGTGAAAGTAGGCACGGAGGCGAAGGCGGGGGAAGAATTGCTGCACTGGCAAAAATCTGATCATTTTCAGTAGGGCATAGCTTCTCAGATGAGGTTATTTCCCAATAATATGTCAGTCTCCTTTCCTCATTATTTCTTGGAGAGGGCGACTCCATAGAATTAACAGTCAATGCTTAATAGGAAGTCCCTTGTCCTTCTTAATCTGCAGGTTTGGTGAGTGAAATCAAGAGGTAAATTAACCATAGGGCATTCCCATATACATCTTGTCCCCACCTGACTTCTCAAAACAAGCAATTTTTCCAAAAGAGTTTACGAAGCAAACTAGTTTGGTCCTCCCTAGCCCATGAACATGAGAACCAATTGCAATGTTCCACTCTTCACTCACCATACCCTGTCCACTCTAGCTGGGTCAGCAACTCCAGATACTTCATCTTGCATTTTCTGGTTCCCTGCTGTGGCTCAGTTGAACTGTGCATTTATGAACTAATCCAGAGATTTGTACCTTGGAGGAGGTGCTGAGTAATCTCAGCTAGTACTCTATGGAATGCAGTAGTAATCATATTTCGAAAGAAAAATAGTCAAATGCAAACTCCAACGGGGGCCAAGGGTTTAGTTGGATTTCCTCTGGAGCCAGAAAGAGCTAATGAACGAAAGAGAAAGTTCATTAACATCGAGAGTTTGGTGCTGGAAAAGCAGAGTCAGTCAGGCAGCATTCATGGAGCAGGAGAATCGATGTTTCAGGCATAAGCAGGCTTATGCCCAAAACATCAATTCTCCTGCTCCTTGGATGCTGTCTAACTGGCTGTGCTTTTCAGGCACCACACTCTCGACTCTGATCTCCAGCATCTGCAGTCCTCACTTTCTTCTAGAAGGTTCATTAAGTTGATCCCGGTTTGAAGGGACAGTCTTATGGGGAGATGATGATATGGTTGGGCTTGTACTCAAGTCAAACCAACAGATACCAGTGGGAATGTGTACAATGACATAGGATTTGGAATGCATCGCCTGGGAGTGTGGTGGATTCCATATGAGGTATCAAACAAGAAGCAACCTCACTGAAGGGTGGATGTGGCAAAGTTGTTTTCCCTTGTGGAAGAGGCTTGGGCAGAGGACATAATCTCAGAATAAGGGGCTGACCTTCGGCCTTAATTGTCCTGTACGGTAGAGCAAGCTTGAGACGCTGTATGGCCTATTCCTGCTCCTGGTTCTTATTTGAGGCAGAGGTGAAGAGGAATTTTTTTCTCACGTAGGCTCGTGAATCTGTGGAATTCTTTACTGCGGAGAGCTTTAGCCGTTGTGTTGTTCAGTATATTCAGGCTGAGAAAGACAGATCAAAGTTTGTGAGAAGATTTGTAGCTCGGGTGCTCGTTGTTGTAGCACAGAAGCGCTTCACAGGAGGCTCCCAAGCACTGAGGATGTCACCTAGAAAGGGGACGAAACGGTTGCAACAAAAACTCCCAGCTCGGTGAACAGAACCACAACAACGAGAGAGACAGATTTTTAATCAGTGAGCGAATCAAGCATTATGGGAGGAAAGGCAGGAAAGTGGAAATGAGGACTGTCAGATTAGCCCGGATCTCATTGAATGGTGGAGCAGACTCGATGGGTTGAATGGCCTACTTCAGATCCTACATCTTACAGAAAAGTCATTTGTAGACTGCTGAAGAATTTGGACACCACTTGCAGACCATTCTGAATGCCCACTACATTGCTGCACTGGGTATCTTTTGGATGGACATGAGTGAGGGAAAACTAATGTCTGATGGAGCAGTTTACAGTGACCACCACTCCTGTGATTAACTGTGGAAGGCAAAAGGGGTCATCTGGTAGAATCAAAGGAAACTAAAATTCCCAAGATTGTGACACAATTAAAAAGTAGATATGTTGTAATTTGATTGGTCCAAACCTGCTATGGAGTGCTGCTTGATTGCAATCTCTATGTTAAGTTTGTTTAATTTGACTCTGGTCGTATCTGCGGCAAAGCCAGTATTCATGGCCTGCTCGTAACTTCCCTTGAGCAAGTGAAGGTGATCTGTCTTGAACAGCCATAGCTGCAATCACAGAGCAATGAGGGAGGGAGTTCCAGGATTTCGATTCAACAACATTGTACCATGCTACAGTATAGAGCAGGGTTTCAAACACAGAGACCTGGTTTTTAATGATTGTCTTCTCTGGCCAGAATGGTCAGGTTTTGGAAAGGGGTTAGATCTCAGATTGAGTCATTTGTAACATCAATGGCAAGAGACTGAAAACAGATAACAGTTTTCTCATAAATTACCATTGAGTTACATTTACTTTCTGACGTGCAGCCACTCCCAGTCAATGGTACTCCATGCTCCAGCAGCAACGACTTACTACTCAAGGGCCAGTGACCCGGATATCCTGCTGATTAATGCATTGAGCCAGTTCATTTGCTTGCATGGTGACTCAAAACAAAATCATGAGACTAACATGCTGATGAATGTCAATTTCAATCTTCCGGCTCACTGAATTCAATTCTATCCCCCCACCCCATAGCCCAATCTATTTCCCATTCATTTCAATCTTGGGTGCAATACCACAAATGCAAAAATAATTCAGCAATTTGTTTTCTACTCTTTTCAATGTCTTGGAAGCTGATTGAGAAAACGAAGCCCAGGGGCACACATAGAAATCTGGACAACACCAAAAAGAGGTCAATTTGCCGTGGCTGCCTGCAAAAGCACTGTGAAACAGGACAAAAGGATTTCAATTAACCTGGCAATCAGGGATGGGCAATAAATTCTGGCCTAGCCAGCAATGCCCTCATCCTGTAAATGAATTTTAAAAAAGCCAAGTTTCCCAAAATCTACTGCGCTGCTGTCAACATTCCACTGTCTACTGCTTGTGGATGACTCAGAGTGAGTGATCTAGATATCTGTTAACTTTTATCCTTTTTTGGACTCGCTTGTTATTCCTAATCTGAGTGTATGTATGTTGTGTCAGTAATTCTTTTCATGTTTAACAACTCATAATCCCTCTCGTTTTTAACTTGAGAGCCTGGTGAAATTCACTCTTGTTAAAGCATAATTCACTCGGTCCAGGGGAAGGATGAACACAAGGTAAGGGATCCTTTTCAACTTAACCCTGTTGTGACCAACCAAGAACAAGGGGGTATAAAGAAGAGGACACAGTTCATCTTCCTGCACTCAGGAAGTTAATGAATCGGAATATCTGTCTGGAATAACTTGCAAAACCTTGTTCAAGGAAAGATCATTGGGTGACCTGGTGACTCAGTGGTTAGCACTGCTGCTTCACAGGGATAGAGTTCAATTCTAGCGTTGGGTGACTGTGTGGAGTTTGCATATTGTCCCTGCTGGGGGCTCTGGTTTTCTTCCACAGGTTAGGTGAATTGGCCATGCTAAAGTGTCCAGGGACGTGTAGGTTAGATGCATTAGTTAGGGGAATGGTTCTGGGTAGGTTACTCTGTGGAGGGTTGGTGTGGACTTGTTGGGCCAAATGGCCTGTTTCCACACTTTAGGGATTCTATGAATATATATTTAATGCCTACTTTTGTGACAACATGTTGGGTTTTAGTCAAACTGATTTGCATTTCACCATTTGGCACTGCTAAGAGGTACCAAAAATTAGTACTTTAGATAAAACTGCAACAGGCAGTCCCTAGGCTGCGATTGGTTTGCAGGTCAATTTATACACAAGTGAGAACATAATGCAAGATAACATAAAGGTGCTTTTTGTAAAGACAGGAAATGTTCATGTGTCAAGTCTTTAAACTTACATCCCTGTATGAGCCTGCGTTCCTAAGTATAAGTGTTGGTAAATTGCACGTTCG
Organism: Hemiscyllium ocellatum; assembly: GCF_020745735.1. Classification (NCBI taxonomy): domain Eukaryota; kingdom Metazoa; phylum Chordata; class Chondrichthyes; order Orectolobiformes; family Hemiscylliidae; genus Hemiscyllium; species Hemiscyllium ocellatum. Next base: position 15,087,916 of record NC_083426.1, on the reverse strand, counting down.
TATATTGGCAAACCCCCGTACTAGATTTTGAATAATGAGATTTATGCATGTAAGCGAATCAATGTAAACAGAAGGAAAAACCAGTGAAGAAAACAGTAACAGCTGAAAGTGAACATACTGGGTGTACTGGAGCTCCATTTTGAGGTATGCAGTCAGACCAGGATGTGTATGATCACAGTTTTATTCTCGTACTCCATTGAAAGAAAACAGCAGAGGGCTCTCACTGTCTCAACCACCCCCACCCCCCGCCCCCCCCCCCCAACCCCACCCAATACATTTCCATGTTGCCTGTACAGACACAATTAGAGAGGAAACCTTCAGGCTCTATTATGGTTGTTCCCAAACTTTTATGGTTGAATGACCCCTTTTCAAATGTATTGGTAATCCTGGATCCCACCCCTGCAATTAACTGAGGGAAAAGGCACCTTGCACACGGTTGCATGTTTGCACTCGTTCTCTAAGTTTTTTTTCCCATTTTTAAAAAGTGTCACTTTTCTGGAGGAGGCTAAACTTGTCCGCCACCAGCCTTGGTAGTGGTATGTCTACCAGGTGATCTTGCATTGCTCGCAGCATTCTTCCCTGTGCAAGCCTTCTGAGGTGAGACAGCCAAGCCACTGTACTCCATCCATGAGGCAGTTGCATCCTGTCACATATAGAGCATGTCCATTCACAGTATTTTGCAGACCCAAGTTCTAGAATCAAGGTTCCACTACCTAGCTTGAAACTGAATGTGAAACACTTTTTCCATGTGAGTGTAATTGAACTTTAGTTTGTTCCGATCAAGCAGCAAGTACTGTACATGAGTGGTTGATGTGTTTTCATCCACTTGGTTGTTCTCCAGTTTGTAAGTTATTTCTCATTTCCAAGGGTTTTGAATTGAATTGAATTAACTTTATTGTCACATGTACTACAGTGAAAAATTTACAAGGCGCCACTGATGGCACCATCTTAGGTACCTCAGCACAAGTCCTTAGGGAAATAAAGTTAGAAAAATAAGGAAATAAAATGTTTGGTGTTACAGATCGTAGGAGTAAATCAGAAAAAATAAAGAAATAAAAAGTTCAGAATAACAACCCTTCCAACTCATCCGTGCCAGCACTATGAATTACTGATGCCTGAAACATTGATTCTCCTGCTGCGTTTTTCCAGCACCACACCCTCGACTCTAATCTTCAGCATCTGCAGTCCTCACTTTCTCCGCGCCAGCACAAAGCAGTTGTGTCAGCTGGGCTTGAATGGGGTCTGCCCTCTTCCTAGCTAACAGCTGGAATGCTTGTAACCTGAAGCTGATTTTAAATGCACAATGATTTTTGGTTCACACTTCGCTACTGAAAGTATGTCATGTTGTTTGAGATGCTGCCTTTTAGTTGAGATTTTAAATAAACTTGAAAGGATATTGTATCACCACTGGAAGAAAAGCAAAGAGTTAATTTTCTAATCGTCTATGCCAATGTCTCACTCTCGCTAAAAGCAGATGGCCTGCTTATTTATCACACGGTATGATCCCCACAGAGCAGTTGCTTCCTTTGCCTTCATAAGTACAATCACAGAACTCTAAAGGTCATTCGTTAGGGGCAATTTTGATTTTGAGTCAATTGCTGATCTAATCACACCTGAACATTTTGTACCCCAATGTTCACTTTATGTGCAATGATTCACTTTGACATGTCAAGTGTCAGTATTATTGAAATTTCCAGGGCAGGTTTTACTTCCAAAAAGGGGGACTAGCAATTAAATGATATCAAATGATTTCAAGAGCTGGTACGTTACAGAGGAAGCAAAGAGCTGCACAGATTTGAGACCTCGAGAAGGTTTTAGAATAGAAAGTACACAGGTAGTGTGTAAAATGTTGACTTGAACACAGTGAAAATGCAGAATGCATCTACACTTTAAGGCAGAAACACTGTCATTCAGCTAAACGAATACAGCTTTTTATACAATTCAAGGCTGGAACTTACCCTGAATACAGGCACTACTACTAACAGTGATATCCATAGCACACTTTAACATATGGACAGACTCATGTACTAATGATTTGGGAATACAGCCTTAAATAGACTTTAAAAGGCATCTTATTAAAGAACCTATACTGCCCAAGGGGAGAGTGGGGAGACAGTGTTATTATGATCAGGGTTTAAGATGGCCTAAGGTGTTTCAATAGGGTCTGGGACTTGGATTAGTAGAATCACAGCAGTCAGAATGCAAATCTGTCCCAATCTTTGAAATATTAATAGTCCTCTCACAGAGTTTGAGTTCTTCTGTATCCAAGATTCTTTCATGTCGATTTTAAAATGAATCAAATAGGAATGGGTCACGATGAAGCTCATTTGATTTTTGATGCCCTGTATTGCTACTTAAAATATATTCCAGCAATAAATAGAACCCCAGATGGGTCTTGGCTTGGATTCAGCCCGACACAGTGTAATAAAAATACAGACCACATGAAAGCAGCCAGAGAGGTGACAGGAAGCATAATATTACCTTTGGCTTTCATTTTGGAAATGTGTGACTAATTTTATCCATTACTTTCTAAATCTCCTTCGGAACTCCTAGCCAACAATTACAAACTGTGAAACATTCACAAAGGCAATAGTTCATGTGTGTCAGGCAAGACAGACCTGTAGTGGAATAAATTTCCATTCTGGCATGTTGATCCCATGCTGGCCTAGCCGACACATGCGGGCAATATAAAACAGGATACTGCTGCTCAGGGAGACATTTCCGTTCCCTGGCCCCTCCCATGAATCAAAATATTTTCAACTGAACGTAGGCAAGTTTCTGGAGGCTGGATTGTATAATATTAAAGATCAATTACTGAGATGGTGAGGAGGATAGGGGCAATAGTACTGATAAAACCCTGGTCCTTGGAAAAGGCTCAAATACCACATTACTGCAACGGCAATGCCGTATTAACCATGGTTCAGGAGGTAGCATGCTTGCCTTTCACTTGGAAAACTGTGTGTTCATCTTCCACTCAAGATAAATCACAATCATTCTGATAGTCTGGTGCAATGCTGAGAGAATGCAGCAATGTCTGAGGTGCCAACTTTCACATAGAATCACAGAGTCACAGAGTCATAAAATATGGAAACACACCCTTTAGTCCAAACAGTTCATGCCAAACATAATCCCAAACTAGACGAGTACCACCTAACTGTTCCTGGCCCATATCCCTGTAAACCTTTCTTATTCATGTACTTATCTAATTATCTTTTAAATGTTGTAACTGTGCCCACATCCACCACTTCCTCAGGAAGTTCATTCCACATCTGAATCACCCTCTGTTTAACAAGTATGCCCCTCATGTTGCTTTTAAATCTCTCTCCTCTCACTTAAAAATATTCCCCCGGTCTTGAAATCCCCCAATTCAACTCGTATTAATCCCATCTCTACCCCTCATGATTTTATAAACCTCATGTTAAACTGAAGTTGTGTTTGGATTCTCAAGTGGAAAATCCCAAATTGCAGAGCAAGGGGATTTATTCCTTGACCAAGCAGCATTCAGCCCAAATGCAGATGAACGCGTTGCTGTTTCTGCATGTGTGTACAAATGGATTACACGGTTTCCTCCACCACAGCAATAGCTCTGCAGCCTTGCACAGACAGTGCTTCAGGATGCTCCAAATGCAAATTCCTTTGTTCTTTGCACCCTCTTCCCTTCCCTGCACAAATACTGTTCTCAGTGTAGGAATTGGGACAATAGAGCAGTCTTTCCAATGTTGGAACAAAAGCTGAACCTGGAAGTGTCCTCATTCATTGTCCGCATATGCTCCTGCCCCTGCTGGGTGGCTGCAGAGTCATTTATTTCACTCCCTCTTCATCCAGGAAGATTGTCGGCATTTCTACTATCCATTCCACCTCCCCTTCCCCTGACCCTGAGTTCTCCACCCCTATCCCCTGCTGAGACTGGCTTACTCATCACAGGCTAAGGCTAATAACATTTGTACCACAGAAGATCCAGGCGATTAAAGTCTACAGCAATGTAGAATCTAATCATCATCCCTTGACATTAAGTGGTATCACCATTACTGAATCTTCCAGTATCGATACCCTGAGTGTAACCATTGACCAGAACTTGAACTGGACCATCCATCTTTAATACTGTGACTACAACAGCAGGTTCAGAGGCTGGGTATTCTACGGCAATCAAGTCACATCTTGACTCTCCAATGCCAGTCAAGGCAAAGGTTATGAGTGTGACAGAATCCTCTTGTCTGTCCTGGATGAGTGCAGCTTCAACAACGCTCAAGAAACTATTTACTTGGCAACCCATCCCACCACCTTAAACATTCATTTCTTCCATCGTTGCTGCACAATGAACACAGTTTGTGCTGCAAATACAGGATACCAAACAAGGACTCATCAAGGCTCTTTCCAAACCTGCAAACCCTACCAGCCAGAAAAACAAAGGCCACAGGATCATGGGAACACTGCCAGTTGAAATTTTCTCTTCATTTGGAGCTAGATCATTGTCACTGGGATTCCCTCTCCAACAGCATCATGTGTGTACTAACACCTCAAAGAGTTTTTGTGTATTCATTGGATTTGGGCATCACTAGCTAGGCAAGCATTTATTGCCCATCCCTAATTATTAGCAGCCAAAGTGTTGCTGTGGGGTGGGGAGTTACATGTAGTCCAGGCAAGGTAAGGCGCCCATTGGTGAACTAGGTAGGTTTTTCCTGACAATTATTCATGATTTGATTCCAGATCTTTATTGCGTTCAATATCCATCATCTGCTATGCCAGGAATTGAACCCACATATCACTGGAGTCTCTGGATTAATATGTCTAATGATAATACCATGAGATCAATGCCTCCCCACAGGGATTTGCAATGTTTCAAGAAGGTGACTCATTACCATTTGGCCTTGTTGGCCACACTCACATCCCAAGAACATACAAAAAGCAAGACCAGGGGCTGAACCCAAGATTTTCCTGAACATTTTACCACAAGTGATGCCATTGCAAAGTAATGGAGTGAAAGAAATGAGAGGAGATCAAACCACAGTGGGACTGGGCAAAATAGGGCCTTAGAGAATGGCTGCTCCTCTTCCTCAAAAGTTATGTTTCATTTGCATCATGATATATTTGGGGAGAATCTCCCTCCATCAGACACAGAAAGCAGCTGAGTGAGCAACCTCATATCTGATGGAAGTGGAGCTCAGACAGTATGTAAAACAAGTTATGATCACTATTGTCTGATTTGCACTACATCTCAAGACCATTTTTGTCCTGATTACCTCTGTGATAATGCACAGGCGATCAATGCACTCCCTAACTTTTCCCTGTTGTGTTCAGCCTGTTTATCGCATGGTATGGCACACTGGAAGATGCTATGCACCCATGCACACACAAGTTAAGGCGAACATTAACCATATGCAGGATATTCTGCATTGCTAGGCACTTATGGCACATAAAGGGGAGATTGCGCACTGGCTAATGATGTTTTATCATGGTGGGAATACGGAATCTCCATCACAAACTGTCTCAAAACGTAGCTCTAAGCTTGAACATTCACTGAACCTATATCTGAATGAGGAGGAGTAAAAAAACAGAATGTTAAGTTGTGTGTGACTTAGAAAGAAAATGAATTGCTTGTGAAAGGGTTTCCCTGATGGTTCAGCTGGTTACGGCAATGTGTCTGAAAGTTCCAGCTTCACGTATGTGCTGTGTTGGCTGATCTCAGGGGGAGGGGGGCTTGAATTGGCCTCAGCACATTTTGTGTTATGAAAGGGAAATGCATTGTGATTGCAGTTTCCAATCATTATTCAGTGGACGCCCCCCTCCCTCTCACTGCAGTGTGTTGAGTACTTTTGTCAGGAGCACTCAACTTGGACTGCCAAGTCTTGTCAACACATCTGTAGGCTGAACTGGGGCTAAGGTGGGAGGCTGTTCTCCAGCAGGAGCCAGTGGGGGAGGAGCAGAGAAAACTGACAGAATGAGAAAGAAAAGAAACCCCAATTGAAAATTTCTGAAGCTCTGAGGATGTCACACAGAAAGCACAAACAGCGAAGAGTGTTTGTAATAATCTTTGTTAGCCAGAGTTTGGAGAGACAACAGCTCACTGCAAGAAATAAATGCCCTTCCTTCTATCAGCCAAGAAGCTTACACCTGCTTTATACTGTGATACCTGCTGTGAATAACCACAAGGTCGTGAAGTCGAATATGTAAACCAAATGTGTAAGAACAATCAAAATTAAAACAAATTTCTGTACCTGTGAAGTTTTATTTTCCAAATGTAATTTAAAATTGGAATTGTGCTGTTGTATTGATGAGTGTGAGCTCTGGTGGTGTTGAGAAATCTTGGTGTACACTTAACAATCCAGTGAGAGCATCAAACGCCCCCAGCGCTAATGCATGTTAACCACAGGCCGAGACTCTCATGGTTCTGGCCACTTAAGTGTTTGCAGATTAAGTACTGCACTTAAATGAAGTTCTGTGGAAGATTCATATTCGACTTAAAAGATTCACACTGTTTCTGTCTCGATGGATGCTGCCAGACCTCTTTGTCTAGCACTTACTGCTTTTACTTAAATGAACTTTGTTTGAACTGTAATATTCCCCCTTCACTATCCCATCAAACCATTTCCAAGGTCTATCCACTTTCGCCCATTCCTCATATAAAAATTTTAAAACAATCCATAAAGCAAAATGCGAGAAATATAACATATACTCATGTAGCAATGTGATAATAAAAGGTTTAATGCAATACTGGAAAAACACTGAACATCATTCCAGATGTTAAATATTTAAGAATATGAATAAGTGCTTTGCAGATTATTTAAACTCTTTGAAATCCATGTCAAAAATATAGTTTTCAGCTCATCCCAGATATTAAGAAAAGTATTTCAGTTCTGTCATATGTTATGTTACATAATTGCACTGAAATTTTCATAGGTTCAATTGTTCCAGTAATAGCTCAATATATCTACAGCATAGCCTTTGTGGCTGTATTGCAGGATAATCACCCATTAGCGCCATGACAAATTAACAGCCTTTTATATTAGTAAAACACATAGCATCTTGAATATTGTCATTACATTGTACAAAATCTCCCCACCAATAGATGAGTACAGAAATATGCAACTATTCTGCAGTTAATCTACCAGCAATATCCTGGGCTTAACTTCATACATTAAAAGTTATTAACTTTTTTTTACTCCTCACATACACACATACTCCTCTTTTTATTAGTACAATTCAATTTCCTTTCACATTTCAATTTAATCCTCTTTGGGTTGTGGCATATATTGGTCGAAAGTGAGGTGCAAGCAATTTATTTGTTCATTTCTCAGCCTTATTTTGTGCGAAGGCAAGAGATTCACACCAAACTGAGGACAGGGGGAGTAACACAGTATCCAATTGCTCGCTTTGTCCCTGTTGAATAGTCCTTGGACTCAATGACTCAATTGCCTTGGTGCCAAACCTTAGATTAAGACCTTCCTGTATCTTCAGAAGTTAGCATAGACACCTTAAGCCAAGCATTTGTATCAGATTGGTAGCAATATCCTATAGCATGTAATCTGTTTAGAAACAACTTTTTCTTTTGTTAGTTTTTTTTTCTGAATGCATCACACTTCCACTTAACCAAAAGCTGACAGCAGATCCAAGCTCACAATCTGTTTCTGGTAATTGTTACCATGAAACAGTTACAGAAATATCCCCAACTGGAATCATTTAACTAAAGGGCCAGATCAAAGGAATGAAATTGTGTTGATTATAAACGAGGGAATCAGATCCAAATCAGACAAACCCAGGAACCCTGTTCGCATTTTAAAAACCTTTTTCAAATTAACTGAGCTGTAAATGAAATTACAAGCCTCATTAAAATTATTTTAAAACTAAGTTGTAAAGTCGTGAGAATGCGAGTGGAACAACATTTTGAACAACAAATTCTGAGAAAAATGGTAATGACAGACTTACCCTCAAATGCAGAATTGTTTCAAGTTCTTTGACGGGTTAAATGCTTCTTAATTTCTTTGCTGTTGTCACTTTCTTTGTTAATGTTTAGTTTCCCCAGCAAGCTTTTCCCTTTTTTTCGATGAGTGTGTGTGTGCGTATGTGTGTGTATCAAGTTGTCCAGTTTATGGAGCTTCTTTTTCTTCCTTTACTGTGCAGTGTGCAGCCCTTTTATTTTAGCTGGGCTGCATTTTCATTGCAGACTCGTACTGGTGGGCGAGCAGTTTATGCAGGCATAGGGTTTGAGGTTAAAGCCAATTGATCGCAGGCTGTCTGCACAGGAAGGAGAGATATACATCCAGCTTGTGCTGCCTCTTCTGCAGAGTCGGCCAATACCAGCGGAGCGTATCAGTTGGGTGGAATGAACACACATTGAAAGAGGAGAGGCTGTTGCTCGAGGGGCTTTTAACTCCTCGAAGGCCACGTTATTATTTTGTATCTAACATGCTATTTGGACTGGGCAAAGATGCAGTAATGTTATAGCATTAGGGCTAGGATGAGTTAGTGTGCTGGTCCAATTTTAGAGTGGCATAAAAATAAAATCTGGATTTTAAATATAGAAGTTGTAGGGGTTTAATTAGCAAAACGGGTTCAAAAGGCATCAGGCACACCATCGCCTGGTGGGATGTGGGTTGTTACTAGTAATTTCTAATGTAAGATGTTTCTATTTAGGGCAGGAAAACAGTTGGAGGCTACTGACAGTGAGATTCACTCACCCTTGTCTTCACACACCTCTTACTTTGCAGTTTATAGAAAGAAGCAAGAAAATGCTTGCATCCATGTGGTATCTTTTACCATCTTATCCCAAAGTGCTTTACAAACAATAAAGTCCCTTTTGTATTCCAGTCACTATTGTAGCTAATTTGCACAGCTCATCTCTCTCAAACAGCGGGACAATAATGACCAGGTCACCTTTTCTTTGCATGGCATTACCTGAGTGTGAAACCTTAATCAGAACATCAGGAATTATTTACCTTCTCATCTTTATGCTGGTGCCCTGAGATCTTAGGAGAAAGTGAGTACTGCAGATGTTGGAGGTCAGAGTGGAGGGAGTGATGCTGGAAAAGCACAGAAGGTCTGGCAGCATCCGAGAAGCAGGAGAATCAATGTTTTGGGCATAAGCCCTTCATCAGGAAGAGGCTTCATCGATTCTCCTGCACTTTGCATGCTGCCTGACCTGTTGTGCTTTTCCAGCACCACACTTTCATGCCCTGAAGTCTTGTATCGCTGTTGTGGTTCTGTTCGCCGAGCTGGGAGTTTGTGTTGCAAATGTTTCATCCCCTTTCTAGGTGACATCCTCAGTGCTTGGGAGCCTCCTGTGAAGTGCTTCTGTGATGTTTCCTCCGGCATTTATAGTGGCTTGTCTCTGCCGCTTCCGGTTGTCAGTTGCTGTCCGCTGACGGAAGTGGCAGAGACAAGCCACTATAAATGCCGAAGGAAACATCACAGAAGCGCTTCACAGGAGGCTCCCAAGCACTGAGGATGTCACCTAGAAAGGGGACAAAATGTTTGCAACAAAAACTCCCAGCTCGGCGAACAGAACCACAACAATGAGCACCTGAGCTACAAATCTTCTCCCAAACTTTGTCTTGTATCGCTGCCTCAGAAGGCAGAATGGTTTACTGTTCATTTGTGTGTGGGTGTTGGTGTCTCCAACTGTGAAGCTCTCCCTTACTACTGTAATGGAGTGTATAGTTGAAAGTCATGTCCAACTCACTGGGTGGGATTACTCCATGACAGTCTGACTCAGGGGAGAGTGCTACCATGGAGTAACAACACCTGGGTTGGCTATTTCCACATTGTCTATTCCTCTAACTGGCATCTCATTGCGTGTGACGGTCCTCAAGCTGCCGGATGGAAACTACCATCGGTGGCAAATGGCAAATGGAACTGACTGACAGAAGTCATCAGCACAGCTGGTGGGAAGGGGAAGTGGGGGGAGTTGACCCATGTCAATAATCCGCAACAGCTATTCCTTCATTGCTGTTGGGGTTTGGAATTGAGATTGTGGAAGAACTTTATATGAAGCCCTCATGATAAAGTCAAAAACCACACGACACTGGGTTATAGTCCAACAGATTTATTTGAAACCGTATGCTTTCAGAGCCCCTGCTCCTTCATAAGGCTTCAAAAGCTTGTGGTTTCAAATAAATCTGTTTGACTCTAACCTGGTGTCGTGTGATGTTTTGACTGTTGTCCACCCCAGTTCATCATTGGCACCTCCACATCATACCCTCCATAATAAACATGGCATCGCTGACTAACTGCATGTTGGGATTGGCTCAAGTGAAAAAAAACTGCAGTTGCTGGAATTCAAGGTAGACAAGCAGGAGGCTGGAAGAACACAGCAAGGAGAAGGGTTATACTTAAAGAGTTGACTACTCCATCTCCTGATGCTACCTGGCCTGCTGTGTTCCTCCAGCCTCCTGCTTGTCTGCGGTGGGATTGGCTAGCAGTTGGAAATTGCTGCATGGTGTAAAAGAACAACCTAACAAAGTTCAGCTAATTCTCTGCCCTCCCATAGGACAAGCTGTCAGATGTTAAAGAAAGGTGAGGAATGGTAGGTATTTTGCGCACCTTCAGAATTCTTACTTGTTGGTTCAAAGTAGACATCTGCATGTCACTCAGATATTTATTGATTGTTCTAAATCTTGAAGAGGGGAGGCACCTGGAACCTGCATCATAAATGAATTATGGTGTCATTTTGTTTCTCAGAGCGAGCTGAAAAGAAAAGACAAGCATTAACCCCTTCATTGGCGTGGACTTACCTTTATGTTTGGATGCAAATCAGAGACTTCTTTTTTTTGAATGATGACTTTTATTTTAATCAACAAAGGGGATGTGCTGCAGATCTCTTTATAAAAGCAGCTTTAAAATATAGTTTCGTTGCCTCTGCCTTGCCCCAACAGTGCAGCTTGGAGCAGTTGGAAAGGAAGATACCAGAATCTGGGAAGGGAGGAAGGAAGCCTTCATTAATCCTTCAAAAAATGAGAAGTTTAAAAAATGCATTCCAAATGAGCTTTTGTAGTCATGCAAGAAAAGTGGCAGTGGCTTCAAGGGCTGGATCAGAGGGGAGAGTTTATGGTCTCATGCAAGCCAGGAGCTGAATTTAATGGTGCATCTGACTCCCCACAATCCCACACCCCTCTGACCTCCTTGGGTTGGCTGCCTTACCCCACGTACCATTGACATTTTTGGACCAGGAAATGGTTCAAGATAGACTTTCACCGCCAACTGGGGAGAGAAATCCCCATCTTCGTGAGCTGCCTGATAACAAAATGGCCAGCAGATCACAATAGTCCCTGCAGAGCCGCAGGATGCAAAGACCACTGCTGGAACTGCATCCAGTTCCCAACTGCAAGAAGGCATCTGGAGCTAATGATATGTTGAGGAGACGATGTTGTTGGTGAGGCCAGGTCAATAGACCTCACTGAGAAGTATGGACGGGACAAGGGAGGGGGTGGAAAATGAAAACTGGGTGGGTGTGTGTGTATGAAAGACCTTGGACAGGGCCTCTGATGACCCCAGGTTATTTTAGCCTCCCGTCCCACATTTCTTGCCGGTAGCTCATGATGTGAAAGTCAATGGTTCAATTATTTGGCGTGGGCCTTTTCCATCTTCTTCCAAATGTGTCCTCAAATTATCCAAGTAATTATCATTTCAGGTGACGTTTAAAAGCGTCACCCAAACATTGCTGTGGCAAATTATAATGGACAAGGTAGGTGTCAGATATGACACCCATAGCAAGGTTGTACGGGCACAGGTCCTAGAGTAGGCCATTTGACCTTGGCTGTTCTGTTGAAGATAATTCCATATTCGACCTTCAGAGTGAGAAATAAAACTTTCCTCATCTTTGCCTTAAAAGGGTAGGGGAGAAGCTGCAGTCAAACCCAATCCTGTCCTCACTTAACGTCTTAAAAAAACCCACAATGTTTGAGAAACTCAGCTGGTCTGGCATATTCTGCAGATAAAGAAACAGAATTACCATTTCAAAGCCAGTTAGACTCTTTTGAAGAAGATTCTTGTTTCAGATTTCCAGTGTCGAGAGTGTGGTGCTGGAAAAGCACAGCAGGTCAGGCAGCATCTGAGAAGCAGATAATCGACTTTTCAGGCAAGAGCCCTTCATCAGGCATGAGTGTTGTGAGCTGAGGGGGTGGAGAAATAAATGAGAGGGGGGTGGGGCTGGGAGTAAGGTGGCTGAGAGTGCAATAGGTAAATGGAGGTCAGGGATAATGGTAATAGGTCAGAGAGGAGGATGGAGCGGATAGCTGGGAAGGAAGATGGACAGGTAGGACAGATCACGGGGGTGGTGCCAAGTTGGAACTAGGATAAGGTGGGGGAGGGGAAATGATGAAACTGGTGAGGTTTACATTGATTCCATGGGGTTGGAGGGTTTCTTCCATTTCTTCCTCTCCCGGCATCTGCACCAGTACCCCTCCACTGACACCCTCATTTGACTGGCTGAACTGATCCTCACCCTCAATAATTTCTCCTTTGAATCTTTCCACTTCCTCCAGACCAAAGGGGTAGCCATGGGTACCCGTATGGGCCCCAGCTAAGCCTGCCCCATTGTCGGCTATGTGGAACAGTCTATTTTCCACAGTTACACCGACACCATTCCCCATCTTTCCTTCGCTACATTGGTGACTGTATCGGCGCCACCTCGTGCTCCTGCGAGGAGGTTGAACAGTTCATCATCTTCACCAACACATTCCACCCCAGCCTTAAGTTAATCTGGACCACATTGGACACCTCCCTCCCATTCCTGGACCTCTCCATCTCCACCAATGGTGACAGACTCCCACGGTTACCTGGACTACACCTCCTCCCACCCTGCCTCCTGTAAAAATGCTATCCCTTGTGCTCAATTCCTCCACTGCATCTGCTCCCAGGAGGACCAATTCCACCACAGAACACACCAAATGGCCTCTTTCTTCAAAGACTGCAATTGCCCCTCCATGTGGTCTCTGATGCCCTCCAGTGCATCTCATCCACTTCCCTCACCTCTGCCCTCAAATCCCACCCTCCAACTGCAACAAGGACAGAACGCCCTGGTTCTCACTTTCTTCCCCACCAACCGATGCGTATATACCGCATCATCCTCCACCATTACTGCCACCTACAAACAGACTCAAACACCTATTTCCCTCTCCACCCCCATCCGTAAAGACCATTCTCTCCACGACTCCCATGTCAGGTCCACACCCCCCACAACCCACCCTCCCCTCCCAGCACCTTCCCCTGCCGCCACAGGAATTGCAAAACCTATGCCCACACCTCCCACCTCACCTCCATCCAAGCGCCAAAAGAGTCTCCCATATCCATCAGATTTTTACCTATACTTCCACACATGTCATTTACTATATCCATTGCTTCCAATGCAGTCTCCTCTACATTGGGGAGACAGGACGCCTACTCGCAGAGCACTTCAGAGAACATCTCCGGGTCACCCACACCAATCAACCTCACAGCCCTGATGGCCGAACACTTCAACTCCCCCTCCCACTCTGCTGAGGACATGCAGGTCCTGGGCTTCCTCCATCGCCACACCCTAACCACCTGACGCCTGGAGGAAGAACGCCTCATCTTCTGCCTTGGGACCCTTGGGACACAGCATCAATGTGGATTTCACCAGTTTCCTCATTTCCCCTTCGCCCACTTTATCCCAGTTCCAACTTTCCAACTCAGCACCGCCCTTATGACCTGTCCTATCTGTCCAACGTCCTTCCCATCTACCTGCTCCACTCTCCTCTCTGACCTATCACCATTACCCCCACCTCTGTCTACCTATTGCACTCTCAGCCACCTTCCACCCAGCCCCACCCCCCGCTCATTTGCCTCGCCAGCCCCTCAGCTCACAAGCCTCATTCCTGATGAAGGGCTCTTGCCTGAAACATCAATTCTCTGCTCCTCGGATGCTGCCTGACCTGTTGTGCTTTTCCAGCACCCCACTCTCGACTCTGTTCTTCAGCATCTGCAGTCCTCACTTGCTCCTTTCAGATTTCCATAGTCTATGGAAAGCTCTTAAGCACTTGATGTCCACATGGATCTGCTAAATATTGATTAGAAGTGTGAATCCCGTAGGCTTTTCTCTTCCCTTCAACTAACTGAAGCTGATTGCAACTTCCTGATGAAGGGTTCTTTCCCAAAACGTCGATTCTCCTGTTCCTCGGATGCTGCCTGACCTTCTGTGCTTTTCCAGCACCACACTCTCGACATCTCTAATCCTGCCTTGTTCAAGATCAGATAACTCAGTACAAAAGAGGAGTTCATCTGGGCTCTTTATAGACTGTACTCATGGAGTGGCTCTTTGGAGTTCTATTCAGCCACGGTATAGAGTATGCCCAATATCCACCTTGAGTTTCGTGTTTATTGGCCTCAGCAATTCTTGTCCTTGAATATAATCCAACTGTTTTGTAAACTGCATCTTGATGGTCAAAGATAACACGGGTTCGTGAATTGAGACTACCCTCTCAGGATGTTGAATGGAGGGTAAGTACCAGAAAGGAGGAAGAGCAATAGAACTATTCAACCTCTCAAGGCAGTGTTCAGTGGGAATGATGTCTGGGCAGAAAATAGGGGAGTCCCACACTCGTAAGTTCAGAATATAGCTGAGTACACATACTTCTGGAACTCCAAAAGGGACCCTCGCTCTGATTCCATTCTAGATTAATGGGCCTTCACTCTCCTTCCATGGACAGTGGAATCATCTTCACATCATCCATTGAGCTTGCTTCAATAACACAGGTGCTAGATGTCAGTGAAGTATGACAGCTGGGAATTTCTGCTGACACAGCTGCCCCCCCATGTCCCAGTGCGTGCAGGGTAGCATTGATTGGTTTTATATCTCACTGTACCCAGCGAAACTGCTTTGTACCACTTTAGCATTGATGTATAAATACAGGCTTAATCCTTTAAGGAGGCTAAAATCCCACAGGATTTAGCATTCATCCTCATTTAAAATGGTGCTATTGAATCCAGTAGCATTTGAACAGGATTCTTTGGAGGATGTTTTGCTAAAGGATGATAAAGAGATTACGTTTGTTCAAAGGTAATACAGCCTACAGATAGAATGCAGCATTAAATCATTAATAGGGCAAGCATGAGGCTTCTTGCTATCTATGTGCACACAAGATATGCAGGCAGAGGCAGTGCTGACACACACTTTAGCACTGAGAAAGAGGGCCTGGTCTCATTAGCCTAAGGGTAGAAAGTAGCATTTGCCTGGATCCCCTCATAAATTTTCCACATTTCGTGTCGTTAAGCACTCCCTCTCTCCAAGCATTCTGCCAAAAATCTGGGCACCAGTGTCAGTGTATTCCTTCCAGTCATAAAACCAGAAATATTAGCTTTAATTAAATCTCTTCACCTGCATTTTTTGTTTGGAGAATAAATATTCAAACATCTGATGGAAAGTGTAATGTTTGATCCATGTGATTATGAAGCTGGAGAATATCTTATGTGGTTACGACTGAACTGATACAGCTTTAAATTTATAATGTCATTAAGTCTAATTTTTTTCCTTGTAAATTATCAGTGCCTGACCAAACATAAAATAAGCCTGTACACACTTCAAAAGTACCAGACTACTGCTTTTTATGGTTGTCTGTCTATTTTTTAAATGGATGTTTGTGAACATCGAGAGATGAGATGGTTGTACTACAATTGGAGCTCTTTCTCCTCCCCACTTTTGGATAGATTGAGTAGAAAGCACTCTCTCATCTCTTCTAACAGTATGGCAGGAATTCCACTAGCTGCAGTACTTGATCTAAGAGCTTAGCTTTTCACCTAACTTCGCTTTATTCCAGAAATGTATTTGTTGTGAAGTTTGCCCATCTAGTGAGTTCAGCCTGTCCCACCAGTCAATTTGATCACGACTCATTTGTGTCTTCACTTCATCCAATCATTTTAGTCAGTAACTTTAATTCACTTGCCTAACAAAAGAAAAGCAAAATCATCCTTATTTTCCGAATGCTTTGTGTGAAGAATCACAGAATCATAAAAGCTTATAGCCCAGAAGGAGACTACTCTGCCCTTCATATCCATGCTCACTCTTTGAAAGGTTTGTCCCACACCCCCTTCATTTTCCAATAGCCCCATATTTGTTTTCCAATTTGTTTTCCATATTTGTATCTTCTGTCGTCTTTGTGAGTGAGACTGGAAACGTTGGAACATTCATTGTAACTGTTAATAACTCCATTGTTCATGGATATTGGATGAACCTTGGTTATGATACCTTCAACATCCACAATCCCACATGCAGTTAGGAAGTCTGTCAAAACTCACCGTCGGAAGAACACATGGAGAAGAACATTTCCTTGCAATGCTGTAGAGCTGACAGTACCTTTGACGTTCTACCTCAGTAAAACTCGCTGCATTGACAAAAGGAGAGGGGAAACTAGGAGACAAAGCAATTTGTGGCACACCTTAGTGATGATAGTTCACTGACATCTGTGACATTATTTTTAGTTTCCCAATTTCTATCAATCTTTCTAGGAGGAGACATAATAAAAATTATTTTCCAGCAACTGAGAGGACAAGACCCCTACTGTGCACAGATTCACAATGCTTACAAACCCCACTAGCTACAGGCATTTGCCTCAGTTTATCTTAAATTTGGTACAGATGGGGCAGGAGTATGACTTTGTTGGTCTAGTGCCTGAGGATTCATAGATCAATCTGAGAGCCAGCTGTCCTAACGTTACCCAGTACAGTCAAACATTTTACTGTAAGGACAGAATGCCTGCTCTTAAGAATCATCCGATAAGAAGTTTAGGGGGAATGAAGTGTAAGATTCCCTGTGGTTACTCCTTTGCAAATGCTGGGCACGAGTATCAGCTCAGAGAGTGACAGCGTTAGATATCGCTTCATATACTGGAATCAGAGAAAGGTCACTTTAAACAAACAAAATGGACTGTTGACTGACAGCCCCCTGCAACCAGAGGATACTCAGTTCTTTGGAGAGAGAGACATTACCAGTCACCTGACGTACAGGGTCAACGGTTGCAAAAACAGAGATAATTCCCCTGTTAGAAATATGCAGCAACTCGAGTCCTTGAAATCTAACTGGAAGCCATTGTAACTTGGTTTAGGTAGTGCTAGAAACCCTTTTGCTATTCTGTAATTCATATTTTCCCGCTCCGATATATTAGTATTAAATACATGTCACCATTCAATGTTGTTTCAGTCAAAAATCCAATACAAATTAATTTTCGAGACACACCATAAATTATTTCCATCTGGTCCTCCTTTAAAATTCATAACCTTTTCAGTTTAACTGAATGACCCGACCTATGAGTGAAAGGCAGTATTGTAGCCTTTAACAGCATTAGTATAAAATAGTGCCAAGAGGTTGACGCATTTACAAAGGAGGCAGCCACTAACCTGTTTAATGCAGAATTGATTTCTCTGCATTTTGCCATATGTTTGCACCAAATGCAACTTATGCCATGATGCGTGTCTCCCTTTACCGGGTTAGAAAACATGAATGGGGAACCACCAGATGGGTAACCAGGACGAGTTTAACAATTTCCTTACTGTTTAAGCTTCTCAGCCCTGGCACAGATTCGATCCAATAAAACATTTCTGCTTTGAACTGGTAACTTCCCACCATTTGCAGAGGTCAAGCAATACCAATGTACTGATGAATAAAATATTGGTAGTTTAATTTGCTAACTTTGAAGATGTGGCTGTAACCTGGGTGTTACTCTGCACGAATAATGCCATTGTCCACTACCTCAGCACAGCATGATCCAAACAAGTGAGCAACTTCATTAACAGAGTAAACGGCATAGTTACACAGTGTGCTTTCAACTTTTCTACTACACAACTGGAAGCAATTCACAGCAGAGAATATAACCCTCATCACTTGATGTTCAATGGCTTTACCGTCGCTGAATCCCCATTATCAACATTCTGGGATTTACCATTGACCATACACTAGACAGGACCAACCGACAAGAGACTACAAGAGTTGGTCACAGGCTGGGTATTCTGTGGCAAATAACTCAGCTCCTGTCTCTCAATTCCTGTCCACAATCTATAAGGCACAAATCAGAATTCCAATGACTTTCCTAGATGTGTGCAATTCCTATAATACTTAAGGAGCTCAAAATTATCCAGCTCAATGCATCCCATTTGGTTGGAACCCCATCAATCACATTCATTCCCTTCACCACAAATGCAGTGACAGCAGAATCTACAAGATGCACTGAACTGTCAGCCAAAGTTACAACATTTAAAAGAATTTGGATAAATGCATGATTAGGAAAGGTTTGGAGGGATATGGACCAAATGCAGGCAAGTGGGACTACTTTAGAATATGATCAGCATGGACTGGTTGGACTGAAGGGTCTGTTTCCATGCTGAATGACTCTATCACTCTAACTCACCAAGGTCCTTTGAAAGCATCTTCCAAACCCATGACCTCCGCCACCTAGAAGGGCAAGTGCAGCAGATTCATAGGAACACTGCAAGTTCCTCTCTGAGCCCCTCTCCATCCTGACTTGGAACTATACTGCTGTTCCTTCACTGTCATTGGGTCAAAATCCTGGAACACCCTTTCTTACACTACCTTGGATACCCCTGTAACCCAAAGACTGCAGTGACTCACGAAGGCAGCTCACCATCTTCTCAGGGGGCGATAATTACTGACCTAGTCAGTGATGTACACATTTCATGAATGAATTATAAGACACATTTTTTCAAAAGGGCTGAATTGTAAGGAAGGAAAACACATTCCCATGTTATGTGCTTGGTGTTAATCAGGATACTTCCATGGCAGTTTAAGGTTCCTGATCTCAATGTAAATTGCATCCAGCTTGCTGCAATAGTGATACTGAGCATCACATTAGCATGAAATTTCCATTTTCTGAGTCAGTCCCTTGGTCTGAAGGTGCTGTCTGGGGTTCTACTGATGGGTATGTTGACGACACTGACCTCAGATGCACTGATCTCATGAAGCAAGCTGTAACACACCAGGCTTTGTCTCTTCTTAATGCCAGTTTTAGTGAGCTCCAGCAACTTTACTTTTTAGTTGCATGTGGTTGCGTGAGGCCAGTGTGTTGGAACTCAAAGCTATCACGTATGGAAGTATTCTGAGCGAGTTGAAGAGCTAAATAGTGCAGCACTATGGAAAACCTGGGCAGTGAGCATTTAAAGCAGGGAAAGATTTTACATTTGTTTGGTACCTTTCACTGTCTCAGGATGACTCAAAGCGCTTATAGATTAGATTACATACAGTGTGGAAACAGGCCCTTCGGCCCAACAAGTCCACACCGACCCGCAGAATCGCAACCCACCCTGATCTATTCCCTACATTTACCCCTTCACCTAACACTACGGGCAATTTAGCCTGGCCAATTCACCTAACCTGCACATTTTTGGATTGTGGGAGGAAACCGGAGCACCCGGAGGAAACCCACGCAGACACGGGGAGAATGTTCAAACTCCGCACAGAGAGTCGCCTGAGGCGGGAATTGAGCCCAGGTCTCTGGCGCTGTGAGGCAGCAGTGCTAACCACTGTGCCACTGTGCCACCGTGCCGCCCACAAATCAAGTATTTTCTCAAATGTATTTATCAACATATCACCAAGGATCAGTACTGGGACCCTTATTGTTTGTTATATTCATAAGTGGTATTGATGAAAATGTGGGAGGAATGCTCAGCAATTTCATAGATGACACCAAGATTGGTCAAGTAGTTAACAGCGAAAACAGTTGTAGATTCCAGGGAGATAAAAATGGTTGGTCAGGTGGGCAGACGCTATTCAACCCTGACTAGTGTGAAATGATGCACTTTAAAAGAAGAAACAAGATGAGGGAGGACTTAATGAGTCGAGAGTGAGGTGTTGGAAAAGCACAGCAGGTCAGGCAGCATCTGAGGAGCAGGAGAATCGACGTTTCAGGCACAAGCCCTCATCAGGTATCCCGAAACGTCGATTTTCCTGCTCCTCAGATGCTGCCTTATCTGCTGTGCTTTTCCAGCACCACACTCTCAACTCTGATCTCTAGCACCTGCAGTCCTCACTTTCTCATAGCACTTAATGAATGGCAGTCACGATTTGGAGATGACGGTGTTGGACTGGGGCGTACAAAGTTAAAAATCACACAACACCAGGTTATCGTCCAACAGGTTTAATTGGAAGCACTAGCTTTCGGAGTGGCGATCCTTCAATCACCTGATGAAGTAACAGTGCTCTGAAAGCTAATGCTTCCAATTAAACCTGTTGGACTATAACCTGGTGTTGTGTGATTTTTAACAATGAATGGCAGGACACTGAGTAGCTCAGAGGAACAGAGGAATCTTGGGGTGATTATCGACAGATCCCTGAAGTCGGCAGAGCATGTGAATAGGATGGTTAAGGAGGCATATGGGACACTTGCTTTCATCTGTCGTGGCGTAAAATATAAGAGAAGGAAGTAATGTTGGAGTTGTATAGAATGTCGGTTAGGCGACAGCTGGAGTACTTTGTGCCCTTCTAGTCACTCTAATACAGGAGGGATATGACAGCACTCGGCTGCTCACCAGGATGTTGGAATGGAGAAATTGAGCTATAAGGAGAGGCTAGATAGGCTTGGATTGCTTTTTCTAGAGCAGAGAAGATTGAGGGGGGACATTTTTGAGGTGTATAAGATTAAGAGAAGAATGAACAGGGTCAGTAGAGAGCAGCTGTTCCCCTTGGTAGAGGGGTCAAACATGAGGGGGCATAGTTTTAGGGTAAGGAACAGGAGATTCAGAAGGGATTTGGGAAAAACACTTTTTCACTCAGCAGGTGGTGAGTATCCGAAATGCATTGCTTGTGAAGATAGTGGAGGTTAGGAACCTTACAACTTTTAAAAGATATTTGGACGAATACATCAAATGAAACATTCAAGGACATGGGACAAGTACAGGGAATTGGGATTAGTATGCCTTTAGTTGGAGTTATATCAGTGCAAACAGAATCAGTTTTCTGCACTGTATGAATATATGAATTTGTGTAAAGTAGGAAATATGACAGCTGATTTGTCTACAGGCAACTCCCCCACACATCAACTTCTTGATAATCTGGGGTTTGATTGAGTGTTGGTGGGTGAGAAATATTATCCAGGACCCTGGGGAAAACTCTTCTGCTCTTCTTCTGATATAGCCACACCCTCTCAGTATTATGTGGCTCTTAGTGGTATGAAAATAAGAGCATAGTACACAAATATTGCTCTCCTGATACATGCTAAGTAATCATGCTACTAACCGCACGGTGGCTCAGTGGTTAGCACTGCTGCCTCACAGCACCAGGGTCCCAGGTTTGATCTCAGCCTCGGGTGACGGTCTATGTGGAGTTTGCATATTCTCCCCGTGTCTGTGTGGGTTTCTTTCATGTGCTCCGGTTTCCTCCCCTCCAAGGATGTGCAGGTCAGGTGAATTGGCCATGCTAAATTGCCCATAGTGTTAGGTGCATTAGTCAGAGGGAAATGGGTCTGGCTGGGTTACACTTTGGAGGGTCGTTGTGGACTGGTTGGGCCGAAGGGCCTGTTTCCACACTGTAGGGAATTGAATCTAATCTCCAGAGGGAAATGGGTCTGGCTGGGTTACTCTTCAGAGGGTCGTTGTGGACTTGTTGGGCTGAAGGGCCTGTTTCCACCCTGTAAGGAATCTAATCTAACCTCCAGAAAATTTACTAGTTTGACTATTGAGCCAAAAGATGGTACCATTAGATCAGAATTCATTTAGATTTTTATTATCATCCTTGTTATAAAGGATGGGCTACACCTGAACCTGAGGGGCACCAGTATCCTTGGGGGGAGGTTTGCTAGTGCTCTTTGGGAGGGTTTAAACTAACTCCGCGGGGGCATGGGAACCAGGACTGTAGCTTTAGGGTACAGGACCTTGAGTGTAGGGAGGTTAGGAATAATGCAGCGATCTCTAAGGAGGGTGCCTGTAACCAGAAAGGTGGATTGAAGTGTGTATACTTCAATGCCAGAAGTATAAGGAATAAGGTAGGTGAACTTGCAGCGTGGGTTGGTACCTGGGACTTCGATGTTGTGGCCATTACAGAGACGTGGGTAGAACAGGGACAAGAATGGCTGTTGCACGTTCCAGGGTTCAAATGTTTTAGTAGGATCAGACATGGGGGTAAAAAAGGGGGAGGCGTGGCATTACTTGTCAAAGACAGTATCACAGCAGTGGAATGGACGATGGAAGAGGACTTGCCATCTGAGGTAGTTTGGGCTGAGGTTAGAAATAGGAAAGGTGAGGTCACCCTGTTAGGTGTTTTCTACAGGCCTCCTAATAGTCCTAGAGAAGTAGAGGATAATATTGCGAGGATGATTCAGGAAAAGAGTGAAGGTAGCAGGGTGGTTGTTATGGGGGACTTTAACTTCCCAGATATTGACTGGGAGAGCTATAGCTCGAGTTCATTAGATGGGTCGGTGTTTGTACAATGTGTGCAGGAGGGTTTCCTGACACAATATGTCGACAGGCCAACAAGAGGGGAGGCTATATTGGATTTGGTTCTAGGTAATGAACCAGGCCAGGTGTTAGACTTGGAGGTAGGTGAGCACTTCGGGGACAGTGACCACAACTCGGTGACTTTTACTTTAGTGATGGAGAGGGATAATCGTGCGCCGCAGGGCAAGAGCTATAGCTGGGGGCAGGGAAATTATGATGCAGTGAGGCATGACTTAGGATGTGTGGATTGGAAAAACAGGCTTCATGAGAAGAACACTAATGAGATGTGGGGATTGTTCAAGGAGCAGCTACTGCGTGTCCTCGATAGGTATGTACCAGTCAGGCATGGTGTAAAGGGCCTTGTGAGGCAGCCGTGGTTTAGTAAGGAATTGGAGTCCCTTGTGAAAGGGAAGAAGGCGGCATATGTAAAGATGAGGCGTGAAGGTTCAGTTGGGGCGATTGAGAGTTATAAGGTAGCCAGGAAGGAGCTAAAGAGGGAGCTAAGAGAAGCGAGAAGGGGACATGAAAAGTCTTTAGCTGGTAGGATTAGGGAAAACCCAAAGGCTTTCTATAGGTATGTCAAGAATAAAAGGATGACTAGGGTAGGTATCGGTCCAGTCAAGGATAGTAGTGGGAAGTTGTGTGTGGAGGCGGAGGAGATTGGAGAGACATTAAATCAGTACTTTTCATCAGTATTCACTCAGGAACAGGACACTGTTGCTGATGTGAATATGGAATCACAAATAATTAGAATGGATGCCCTGGAAATATGCAGGGAAGAGGTTTTGGGAATATTGGAAAGGATGAATATAGATAAGTCTCCTGGGCCTGATGGCATTTACCCCAGGATCCTATGGGAAGCTAGGGAGGAGATAGCAGAGCCATTGGCCTGGATTTTTATGTCGTCATTGTCAACGGGAATAGTACCAGAGGACTGGAGGATAGCGAATGTGGTCCCATTGTTCAAGAAAGGGAGTAGGGATAGCCCTAGTAACTATAGGCCAGTGAGTCTGACTTCAGTGGTGGGCAAAGTCTTAGAGAGAATGGTAAGGGATAAGATTTATGAACATCTGGGTAGGAATAACGTGATCAGGGATAGCCAGCATGGTTTTGTGAAGGGCAGGTCGTGCCTCACAAACCTTATTGAGTTCTTTGAGAAGGTGACTAAGGAAGTGGATGAGGGTAAAGCAGTAGATGTTGTGTATATGGATTTTAGTAAGGCGTTCGATAAGGTTCCCCATGGTAGGCTAATGCTAAAACTTCGGAGGTATGGCATTGAGGATACATTAGAGGTTTGGATTAGGAATTGGCTGGCTGGAAGGAGACAGAGGGTAGTAGTTGATGGATTATGTTCATCTTGGAACGCAGTTACTAGCGGTGTACCACAAGGATCTGTTTTGGGACCATTGCTTTTTGTTATCTTTATAAATGATCTAGAGGAAGGACTTGAAAGCTGGGTAAGCAAGTTTGCGGATGACACAAAAGTCGGTGGAGTTGTGGATAGTGAGGAAGGAAGTGGTAGGTTACAGCGGGATATAGATAAGTTGCAGAGCTGGGCGGAAATGTGGCAAATGGAATTCAATGTAGCTAAGTGCGAAGTCGTTCACTTTGGTAGGAATAACAAGATGATGGATTACTGGGCTAATGGTAGGCTACTTGGTAGTGTGGATGAGCAGAGGGATCTTGGTGTCTATGTACACAGATCTCTGAAAGTTGCCACCCAGGTAAATAGTGCTGTGAGGAAGGCATATGGTGTACTGGGCTTTATTGGCAGAGGAATTGAGTTCCGGAGTCCTGAGGTCATGTTGCAGTTGTATAAGACTCTGGTGAGGCCTCATCTGGAGTATTGTGTGCAGTTTTGGTCGCCATACTATAGGAAGGATGTGGAAGCTTTAGAACGAGTGCAGAGGAGGTTTACCAGGATGTTGCCTGGAATGGTAGGAAAATCTTATGAGGAAAGGCTGAGGCACTTGGGGCTGTTCTCATTGGAGAAGAGAAGGTTTAGGGGAGATCTGATAGAAGTGTATAAGATGATTAGGGGTTTAGATAGGGTAGATACTAAGAACCTTTTACCGCTAATGGAGTCAGGTGTTACTAGGGGACATAGCTTTAAATTAAGGGGTGGTAGGTATAGGACAGATGTTAGGGGTAGATTCTTCACACAGCGGGTTGTGAGTTCATGGAATGCCCTGCCCGTATCAGTGGTGAACTCTCCTTCTTTATGGTCATTCAAGCGGGCATTGGATAGGCATTTGGAAGTTATTGGGCTAGTATAGGTTAGGTAGGATTCGGTCGGCGCAACATCGAGGGCCGAAGGGCCTGTACTGCGCTGTATCCTTCTATGTTCTATGTTCTATGTTCTATTAAGCATTTTTGAAATGGTAGAAATGGTTAATAACGCGCTTCCCGAAGACTGGGATGCATGACTTAGGCTGACACTGCAGAACTGTGGAATGCTATATTGTTGGAGGAGTCACCTTTCAGAGGGAAAGATTAGGTAAAACATATTCTTCTTGTGGAAGATGAGGGTCACTGGCAAGGCTAGCATTTGTTATTCAACTCTAAATACCGTTGAGAATGTGATGGTTATCCGTCTTCTTGAACCAGAGCAGTCCATTACACAGCACTATTCAGAGATCCCTCAGGTATCCTGGACAGTATTTATTCCTCAATCAACATTGAAGAAAGAGGAAGAATTTTCAGGTGTCTAGTTCCTTTCACAATGGCAAGATGTCCCAAGGTGCTTTATAGCCAGCTAAATGCTGTTTGATATGCAGCTACTCTTGTAATTTAGCAACATTGCAACCAATTTACACACAGCAAGCTCCCATAAGCAGCAATGTGTTAACGGCAAGATAATCTCTTTTTATGATGCTGATTGATGTTCTGACTCACACATAAGCCAACTATCAAATCAGTTACAGCTGATGTTAGGGATGGATGATCTAGAGATTATGATGTTGACGTTTGTGGGTCTTTGATGATTAAAAATTGACAGCTGTATTTCCTATATTACAAGCAGTGACAACAATCCAAGAATACTTCATTGAGATCATTAAAGGTGCTCAGTAAATACAAATTCTTTCTTTCTTATCTATTCTGTAAATACTGTTGTCCCCATCACAGTTCTTATTCTAGGTCAAAACATTCTTTTAACTGAATTATGTATTTTAGTTTTACACCAGAATTATTGTGTGCTTGTATCAAATGTTGTTTTAATCCATTGGCTGGAACAGAAATTAGGCTTTGAACAAGACAGATTTTTCTGAAAAAGACTATGTAATTTCTGCTTACATCAAGATGGCTGATACGAGTATTTCCCACATTCTAGCCCTAAACAGGGGAGGCATAATTCTGCAACATTGATCAAAAACAGTGATGTTTCTGGGGACAGGGAAAGACCTTCTGTTCTGCTCAATAAACAAGGCATCCATAGAAATTACCTTCAAAAATCAATAGCTGAAAATAAGCCATTCATTTGTTGGTTTTTTGGATGAAAAGATCTTGATATTTAAGTTGGTTGTGTTTGCTACCAAAGCAAGTGCAGAGATATTCTCACTGTACGTGTGATCTCACTGCCAATGACACCTAATGTCAAGCAGTGATTGATTCCCAGAGTCAGCTACTCTGCTGACATTCACTGTCCAAACACACAGGAGTATGGTCAGTTCTGGATCACCACTCTCCAATGAACATCCCCCAGCCTGGGAAAGCAAAGAAATGCAGAAAACAATGAGAAATAAGAGCCACAACATTCAATTAGAAATGTTACAATGGCAACTTATAAGAGACCCCTGAGAACTCCATTGCTAAAGACACTGATATTCTCCGTAATGTAACAAGTTTAGATAACTCATGCAATTATAATGTTTAAGTATAAACAGATTAATCAAGCAACACAATACCAGAGCTTCAAACAATACACTAATCAATAAAATATTAACCAAGAATTGCAATTTATTCCAATTTGATAATGTAAATATGATGGTTGGAGGTTTACATTATAAGTTCTCAACTAAATAGGATTTGGATT
This sequence comes from Hemiscyllium ocellatum, assembly GCF_020745735.1. Lineage (NCBI taxonomy): Eukaryota > Metazoa > Chordata > Chondrichthyes > Orectolobiformes > Hemiscylliidae > Hemiscyllium > Hemiscyllium ocellatum. Next base: position 15,061,497 of record NC_083426.1, on the reverse strand, counting down.
CAGCCAGGACTCTGAGACGAATTATGAAGTTTAGTTGCAGGAGCTGGGATGCACTGTGTACATTTTACACACCAAGACAAAGAGGGAGTGAATAGGGTAGAAATGGGGGAGAACCAGGGCCACAAAGGATATGGTAAGCGCAGTGGGTGCCAGGTACTGAGTGCGCAGTAGTGACGTCAGGGCCACAGTCTGCCTGTTCCAGTGTGATGGCCGGGTTCACCATGTTGGAATATATAGCCGGGCAGCACGGCGGCACAGTGGTTAGCACTGCTGCCTCACAGTGCCAGAGACCTGAGTTCAATTCCTGCCTAAGGCGACTCTCTGTGTGGAGTTTGCACATTCTCCCCATGTCTGCGTGGGTTTCCTCCGGGTGCTCTAGTTTCCTCCCACAGTCCAGAAAATGTGCAGGTCAGGTGAATTGGCCATGCTAAATTGCCCGTAGTGTTAGGTGCTGGGATAAATGTAGGGAATGGGTCTGGGTGGGTGCGTTTTGGCGGGTCGGTGTGGACTTGTTGGGCTGAAGGGCCTGTTTCCACACTGTAAGTAATCTAATCTAATAGAGTCATAGAGATGTACAGCTTGAAAACATACCCTTTGGTCCAACCCATCCACACCAACAAGATATCCCAACCCACCTGCCAGCACCCAGCCCATATCCCTCCAAACTCTTCCTATTCATATACCCATCCAAATGCCCCTTAAATGTTGCAATTGTACTAGCCTCCACCACATCCTCTGGCAGCTCATTCCATACACGTACCACCCTCTGCGTGAAAATGTTGCCCCCTAGGTCTCTTTAATATCTTTCCCCTCTCACCCTAAACCTACGCCCTCTACTTCTGTACTCGCTGACCCCAGGGAAAAGATTTTGTCTATTTACCCTATCCATGCCCCTCATAATTTTGTAAACCTCTATAAGGTCACCCCTCAGCCTCTGACGCTCCAGGGAAAACAGCAGCGCAAGTCCACTGACACATACCCAGAGAAACTTGTGCGACATCCTTAAATCAGAAGAATCAAGACCACTAAACTTGACTTTCAGATCTTTGTTTCATTCATGAATTGTATAGTAACTGACCAATTTATCCTCCCCTTCTGTGTCTATTTTTAGTTCATTCACACATGTGGGCATCACTGGCTAATTGCCCAACGGGCAGTTAAGAGTCAACCACATTGCTTTGGGTCTGGCATCACACATAGGCAGTTTCCTTCCCTAAAGGATATTAGTGAACCACATAGGGTTTTCTGACAATTAACAATGGATTTGCAATCATGAGACTCTTAATTCCCATTTTTTTTGTTGAATTCAAATTCCACCATTGGCTGTGTTGGGATTCGAACCCGGGTCCCCAGAATATTACCTGGGTCTCTGGAAGAATAGGCTGGCAACAATACCACTCAGCCATCACCTCCCCAAATGTAAAAATTGGAGCATATTTAATTACATATAACTAAATTAACCTCTTTCTTTGTTAAACTCAAGAAAACCTGTCTGATTAGTTCGCTTGTGATCAAAACATATAAGCAGGGAACTAATACTAAATTGGAAAGGATATCCTTATCCAAAACTAAGTTGCAGTCAAACACAAGAGAAGGAAAAGCAGGAAATCCTTCAACCTCTTCTTACCTCATTGTAACTTTAGAGCCCAAGTTGAGGGGAGTACATTAGATCCCAATAATTATAGCTGAGGGTTCTGGGGCCCTCTGTCTTTGGCTCAGAATCGCTATGTGCGTGTTTCAGGAGTGGGGACACTGTGCTCAGCTGGGGAACTGCAACAGAGATTTGGGTCAGGAACAGCAACAGGCCTGTGTCATCTGCCCCTTCCACTGGTAACAACACAAAAAGCTGCGAGATCAAAAATGTAGCGAATCCTCATTATTTTACAAATCTTTCCAATACTGTGCCAGCTCAGACAATGTTGATAATCTGCATTCCTGGGAAGTGCCAAGATGATCAAGAACGAAGCCAATTTTTGTGCAAGTGTCAGTGTCAGCCAAGAATTTGTATTTCCCTGTCGTCTACTGAGGATTAAATGCTGTAACAAAAGTCATGTGGAAGTTAAAGAGCTTGGAAGAGAAATTGGAGGCAGAACCGGTTGATACAGTAATAACCCAATTAACCCTGATGATTAAGTGCCATTTGGATCACGTTGAAACAGAATGCATTTGACTCGCATGGTGGTTTGCATTGCAGTATGTTCCTGAATCACTTCATGCACCAAGCAATTATTGGAAACCAGACTGCAGTTTATAGCACGCACTGTACCCACTGGCAAGAGGCAAATGACATTCAAGTCAGGCTGGCTCCATCAGTTTCATTTGAACCTTAATAAGGTGAAACATATGGCTCTGGCTCCGGCTCTGGCTCCAGATATAGTCCTCAAAATCTTCAGTAATGACTGCTACATTCTAACCCGCATCAATTTCATTTATTAAAGTGGCACAGTTTCTGTGAAAGAAGAACTATGCTCAAGGCAGTGGAAGTTCTTTTTAAACTGTAACAGCATCATGCAACAGACTGACTTTGTTTCAATGTAATCTAAACTTCCTTCAAAATTCCAAATGCTGCCAGATTAAAGACGTAGGTGCCAGAGTTGTTTGTGCTCCTGGAGACACAGCTGCAGAGTTTAGTTCTTTTTTTTAAAAAAAATCTGTTTCCTACTAATGGAGAGAATCATGCAATGCTAGCAAGTAGAACCTATAATAGTAAGTTGCATAAAAGCAGAGTGTGGCCAGAGGGTCGTCGCTGCTCAGTTGTTCAAACTCTTCTACTCTGAAACTGTGTTCTTAAACTACACAAAGACCTTGGGTAGTTCATATGACCGCTTGCCAGCTGCCAATAATTGAAATATGATTCTACACTCCAACGTCCCATCCTGCCAATGTGCTCAAACAGGAAGTCATCACAGTACAACAGGGACAGGAAGTTGGGGCACCCACTATGTTGTCCCTGCACCCCCTTGCTGCTTTGTTCACCAACCCCTGCTCGCTACCTACTCACTACTTTTGTAGGTGAATGGTACAAGATACATCCCAGCTCCAACCCATCCTTTATCCCAATTTTTATCCTCATTTTGTTGGAATCTCCAACTCTCTCATTATTTTCCATGACAGAGTTTTACCATTCTCAGTTTTTGCTTAATCTACAGGATTTCAACCTCAAGATTTGGCATCCCCTCATCGCTACGTCCCAATTTCTCCCTTGCTCTTTTTATACAATCCTCATATCCTGCATTACTAGCCGTGCCCCTACATCGAACTCTCTCGATTTTAAAAAAAAATCACATTCAGTCATAAATTATTTAAAATCAAGAAAAGGTTCAGCAAACATCTTTTTGTGTGAAAGCAGTCCCTTATTAATGGACATCCTGTTTACTTTCCATTAGCTCAAATATTTACAATGTGCTCAACTGACCGTATCTCATGGGTGAAGGGCTAAAGGGATTAATGTGGGATGTCATATGTAGAGGAGAGTTATTGGGCTAAAAAATACAACAAAGCAGATATAGGCTATTTAAGTGAAAAGGAAAATAATAGTAAGATAGTGAGGATGGAATTGAAGTGGAAGTGGAGAAAAATGATAAAGTTAATATAGAACTGTGCTTTAAGTATATTTTGGTGACATATCTATATACGTTTGTGTAGATAATGAAATTAAGGAAAGAACATTTATCAATCTAAAAAAACTTTCTATTAAAAACAGTTGCTTCAAAAATTGTTTCTAAACAATGTTGGAATTTATCCCAATCGCCCTGAAGTAAGAGGGACAGAACTATAGTTCAGACCATTTCTATATTTTAAACAGTTATAGACCCAACATCAGGGTGTCTGAGTACTGAGCAGAAATTTATTTTTGCTATGTTAACATAGGAACCTAGTTATGGGGCTGGCCATTCAACTCTCAAGCCTGATCCCCCATTCGACGAGATCACGGCTGATCTGTGGCCTAACTCCATGAATTGAATTGAATTGAATTGAATTTATTGTCCCGTGCACCGAGGCACAGTGAAAAGCTTTGTCTTGCGAGCAATACAGGCAGATCACAGAGTTAAGTCACATAGGGAGTAAATAATAGGTAAACAGTAGCAAAAACAAAAACACAGGTACAGGCGAATGTTAAGAGTTCGAGAGTCCATTCAGTATTCTAACAACAGTGGGGTAGAAACTGCTGCGAAATGGGCTGGTGCGTGTGTTCAGGCTTCTGTACCATGTAAAATATTCCATATACCTGCCATTGGCCCATATCCCTTAATCCCCTTGTTGAACAATGCTTTATTTACTTCAGATTTATGATATGATTTGGGGAAAAGAGTTCCAAGCATCTACCACCCTTCGTGTGTAAATGTGCTTCCTGAATGGTCTGGCTCTAATGTTTACACTATGGCGCCTTGTTCTAGAATCTCCGACCAGTACAAAATTATTAACTCATTTTTTAAAAAAGCAGTTTGTAATAAGCAGTGCAGAGGTTTCCACTCAATCATTCCTCAAAGTAAACCCAGCTGAAAGAATGAAATGGAGGTGAAACAGACTTGATTCAAGCTGACAGTGTTGTTGATGTTTTCTGTACAAGGACAAACTGGAATTATAAAAGAGAAAAACAATGATTGGTTGCTTTACAAGAACTAAAGGCCTGACTGAGGTGAAGACACAATACACTTTGCCCTCTAATGAAGTTAAATTAGAAAGATTAAAATTACGAGTCAGCTGCAGCACACTCCCATTCTTATTCCAAGTCGCTACGATAAAGGCTCATATCACTTCCCAAGACTTGAGATCAAACATGTATGCTTACAGTAGGGCGACAGGAGAGCCTTTGAATCAATTTGTGTGGGATGAAGGAAGCACTGCATCAACACAGCTCTATGTATCCCAGAATTCTGTGATGGAATGGCACAGTGACTCAGTAGTTAGCACTGCTGCCTTGCAGCGCCATGGACCTGGGGTTCAATTCCAGCCTCAGGTGACTGTCTGTGTAGAGTTTGCACATTCCCCCCTTGTCTGCATGGGTTTCCTCTGGGTGTTCCAGTTTCCTCCCACGATCCAAAAATGTGCAGGTTAGGTGAATTGGCCGTGCTGGCTCATAGTGTTTAGGAATGTGTTAGGTGTATTAGTCAGGGGTAAATGTAGAGTAATGCTATAGGATAGGGGAATGGGTCTGGGTGGGTTACTCTTTTGAGGGTCAGTGTGAACTTATTGGGCCAAATGGCCTGTTTCCACACTGTAGAGATTCTATGATTCTAAACTGGCTTCAGAAGGACAGCTGGATTGGGATCAGAGAGCAGCTGGAATGGAAGTCCATCCTCTCCCTATGACTGTGATGGGGACAGTTGCTTTAAAATTTGACGTGATTGGAACTTTCCAGGGAGCGACGAGTGATCTGTGTGGGATCTCTCCATTATGCTCCCACAGATACATCAGGACAGTAACCGATGCCATCTGTGCAAGGTCACATCAGTTTGTTTTGTGCTGCAGCCCGGGCAGTAGGATTTAGGAAGATAGCTGGCATCCTCCAGGGGCTAGTCTTTGGGAGCTATTGACACTACATCAATACAACAATGTTGTTCATTTGATTCACATGTACAAAATAGCCAGACACCTCAGATAGCCATTAGGAATGAAGAATTTGTGTTTGAAATATATATCCTTAATAACTCCAGCTATGAGGCTGTCCCCACAGCATGTCGCAGCTAAGGAGTAGCTTCGAAAATGTAAGTTTCATTGTCAACTAACTGTAAAACCTGTGCCCATACCTCCTTCCTCACCTCCATCCAAGGCCCTAAAGGAGCCTTCCACATCCATCAAAGTTTTACCTGCACATCCACTAATATCATTTATTGTATCCGTTGCTCCCGATGCGGTCTCCTCTACATTGGGGAGACTGGGCGCCTCCTAGCAGAGCGCTTTAGGGAACATCTCCGAGATACCCGCACCAATCAACCACACCGCCCCGTGGCCCAACATTTCAACTCCCCCTCCCACTCTGCCGAGGACATGGAGGTCCTGGGCCTCCTTCACCGCAGCTCCCTCACCACCAGACGTCTGGAGGAAGAACGCCTCATCTTCCGCCTCGGAACACTTCAACCCCAGGGCATCAATATGGACTTCAACAGTTTCCTCATTTCCTCACAGCCTGAACTGCTGTGCTCTTCCAGCACCACTGATCCAGAACACTACATCAATAGCCAGTACATTCAGAGGAGAAATGGAGGAAAGGGCAGAAATATATTACCAAATTGTAGATAATCATGCAAAGGCCAAATGATACATAGTTGTTTCACAGTTTCCGGAATGCTTGAGCTTAAAATTTAACTTGGATCGTTGTGTCCCCTCAGTAAGGTGTTTGCAGGGTTTTTCAGTGAACCGATTTTTGTTTGGGCTATTTCCTTGTGGTAAAAAGTTGACACTGACTGTAATATATTGTTCAACCCTGTTAAAACTGACAGCTTAATCTAACAGCGCTGACTGACGGCTAGTTTGAGGAACTAAAATGTCACTTTGGTGTACTGCAAGTGCTCTTCTCAAATTGAGATGATGGCTTTTAGCGAAGAGGAGAAATGGGATTGCATGCACACGACAAGTGGCTTTAGCTTCCTCAATGAACTGATTTAGTTTTGTGGCCGAAAGTGACTCGGACATTGGTAAGGTTTTCTCCTTCGTGGAGTGCAACTGTAGTCTTTTCTTTTAGGGGTTTAATTAATTCTAACTCCAATCATGTAGATTCTCATGGAAGTAACATTTTTGTCACATGTCACAATGATTAACAGTGATTGACACAGCAGAGATTGGTGCATTTCAGATGATACCTACTCACAGAGTTGAAGAATATGCTGAGAATGGGGTCTGTGTGCTCCATTTTATGCCACTCATTGGTGGTCGACTATGTTATTGGCCACTTAAATGACAAACCTGCCTGCCCCCAGACGCACTCCCACCATGGACTTACAGACAACACAGCAGATATTAGGTATACCACCTGACCATGGCCCAGCTGAGGCCTGTAAGTTGCAAATTAATACCCAATGAAGGGCCTTATATCTCCATGACTCTAATTTAATGAGCAAAGGGATTAACCCTACCCAGTGTGTAGCCTGGCAGATTTAGCCCTGTCGCTATGGGTCAGTGAATTTTCAGGGGAAGGTCGTGCCTTCCTCCCATGCCCTCTGTGCCAATTGGAAGTACCTCCATCATTTTTTTCCCTGTTTCTACTGTATAAAGTGATGGTTCGGAAGGAGTTAAAGTTACATTGATCTCCACCCAATCTAATGGCACACAGTCTTTGGACAGCTCAGTTCTGCACAAATGGGTATTTCCACCAGGTTTATAGGTGAAATAAATTAAAGGTCTAAGCATGCATAAACAATGCCAACCAATAGCCTATGCTCTTTGTACAAAGCTATCACACAACGGCATTTCTAGGTTAAACTGAATACTTGCTGACCGAGAGAAGGCAGAGAGTGGGGATAAAGAGGCCTTTTCCAGATGGCAATCGATGACTCGTGGATTTCCGCAGGGGTCAGTGTTGGGACTACACTATACATAAACAATCTGGATGAAGGAACTGAGGACATTGTTGTTAAGTTTGCAGATGAAACAAAAATAGGTGGAGGGACAGGTAGTGTTGAGGAAACAGGGAGACTGCAGAAGGACTTGGACAGGCAAGGAGAATGGGCAATGAAGTGGCAGATGGAATGTAATGTATGAAAGTGGGAGACTATGTACTTTGGTAGGAAGACTACAGGTGTTGACTATTTTCTAAATGGGAAAAGCTTCAGAAAAAGAAGCACAAAAGGACTTGGGAGTTTGATTTCAGGATTCTCAAGGTTGGCAGTTTGGAAAGCAACTGCAGTGTCAGCATTCATTTTGAGACAGCTAGAATTCAAGAGCAGAGATGCCAAGGCTCTGGTCAGACTGCATTTAGAATATTGTGAGCAGTTTAGGGCCCTGTATCTAAGGAAGGATGTGCTGTAATTGGAGCAGAGGAAGTTTGCAAGAATGATCCTGGGGATGAAGGGATGTCATATCAGGAACAGTTAAGGGCTCTGAGACTACTTGATGGAGTTTAGAAGGATGCGGGGAGAATCTGATTGAAACTTACAGAATACTGAGAGGCCTGGACAGAAAGGATGTGGAGAAAATGTTTCCCCTAGTTGGAGAGACTAGGACCTGTGGGTACAGCCTCAGAGTGAAGGGATGACTCTTTAATATTGAAATGAGGAGAAATTTCTTCAGCTAGAGTGTAGTGAATCTATGAAACTCATTGCCACAGTGGGCTGTGGAAATTAAACCATTCAAGACAGAGATAAATATGTTCTTGATTACTAAGGGGATCGAGGGTTACGGGGAGAAGGCAGCAGAATGGGGTTGCAACACATGTCAGCCATGATCAAATGGTAGAGTGGATTCAATGAGCTGAATGATCTAATTCTGCTCCTATACCTTCCAATGTTATGGTTTACTTACATTCCTCAGATGTAAGGAAGAAAGGTTCAGTAGGCTGGGTCTATGTTCATTGGCATTTAGAATAATCAGAGGTGATTTTATCAAAATATGGAAGATTGGGTAATGTATTTGGTGGCATTTAAGTTATTTGGAACCTTTGGGACCTCAAAAAAGTCCTTTCTGTAATGAAGATCAACCTGTAAGCTGGGTATAAAAGTGACTAGGTAAAAACAATGACTGCAGATGCTGGAAACCAGATTCTGGGTCAGTGGTGCTGGAAGAGCACAGCAGTTCAGGCAGCATCCAACGAGCAGCGAAATCGATGTTTTGGGCAAAAGCCCTTCATCAGGAATAAAGGCAGTGAGCCGGAAGCATGGAGAGATAAGCTAGAGGAAGGTGGGGGTGTGGAGAGAGTAGCATAGAGTACAATGGATGAGTGGGGGAGGGGATGAAGGTGATAGGTCAGGGAGGAGAGGGTGGAGTGGATAGGTGGAAAAGGAGCTAGGCAGGTAGGACAAGTCCGGACAAGTCATGGGGACAGTGCTGAGCTGGAAGTTTGGAACTAGGGAGAGGTGGGGAAGGGGGAAATGAGGAAATTGTTGAAGTCCACATTGATGCCCTGGGGTTGAAGTGTTGTGAGGCGGAAGATGAGGCATTCTTCCTCTAGGCGTCTGGTTGCTGGTTTGGGTGGGGATGGTTAACTTTTTTTGTCATTGGCCATGGCAAGTGGGTGTGTCTTACACTCCTGCACATCTTCACAATGCAGCCTGTGTCACCTGCTCATTTCCTCACACCTTGTTATAAGATAATGGTAAGTTAAATCTTCAATTGTGAGGTTAAAAATTGAGATAATATGCCGTTGACTTATATGCTGTGTGCAAAACCATGATATTTGGGACCGAGAACATGGACTTAGACGCTGTGTCCATTTAAGCTTGGAAATATCTATGTTCAATCCTGAAAGGATGGCACATCTTGTGAAGACTCTGGAACTGAGGAGCACAGTTTCAGAATATGTGGCCTCCCATTTAAATTGGAGAAGAGGAGGAATTTCTCCTCTTAGATCATTGTTAATTTGTGTAATCCTTTCCCCTAGCGTCCAACAAAGTTTTAAGGACAGAATATATTCAGGGTTGAGTTGGATGGAGTTTTGATCTAAAAAGGAGTCAAAGGTTATGGTAGGGGACGAGAGTGGCAGAGACAGGAAGGCACAATTAAAAGCCTGATTCGAATCGGCCATGATCTCACTGAATGGGAGAGCAGGCTCGGGGGCCAAATGGCCTACTCTTGTTCCTTTTGTTCTCGCTCAATTAGCTGTAAAGCAATTTAGGACTACACAAAATCATGAGGGATGCGATATAAATGCAAATCTATCTTTTCAATAGCCTAGAGCACATTTTAAATCAAATCTGTTCTGTTTGCAAGTAATAGTACTTATTCAAGAAATGGGAGAAAATGTATTCAAATTAATCATTTGACAGGCGCTCTCTAGTCAAAAAGGTCTCTTTATGAATTTTCCTTCACTATTGCGTGAGGAAATCTAGGTGTTACAGACCTGAAAGCAAGAAGGAATGATTGAGTCTGCTGTACTTAAGTGTGCGTAGGAGCCTTGCTGAGAAGGTTAGACACTTACACAACAAAGTCAATGTACAGAGAAAATTAGGCAATCACTCATGCATTAAAGTAACTTTGAATTCCTTATGGCAGAGTTGTATGGAACCTAATCTGAATTAATTTTAAATGAATTGGATTCTTGCCTGTGCAGTTCAATAGATATTTATCATCTGTAAAGTGACACCATCCGATTTGTTGCCATAAATAAAATGTCAAATGTAGCTTTAACAGAAGGGGCAATAGAGAGAGCTGGCCAATAATCCTGTCTGAAGGAATTTTCACACATTTGATTACCTGCCAGTGCACGCAGATAGAATTTGCTCTTAAAAGGGACAAAGTTAGTCTTAGGAGACAGAGGTTCCAACATCAGGGTGGCAAACCTGCCAGCTGGTTTACATACTGCCTGATTCTCTTTTGCTTTTGAGTATTAGGGCAACCTGGTGGCTTAGGGGTTAGCACTGCTGCCTCACAGCGCGAGGGACTTGGGGTTGATTCCAGTCATCTTGGGTGACTGTCTGGGTGGAGTTTGCAAATTCTACCCCTGTCTGTGTGGATTACTTCTGCGTCTTCCAGTTTTCTCCCACAGTCCAAAGATGTGCAGATTAGGTGGATTGGCCATGCTAAATTGCTCATAATGTCTAGGGATGTGCAAGGTAGGTGGATTAGCCATGGGAAATGCAGGGTCACAGGGATAGGCAAATGGGTTGGGTATGGGTGGGATGTTCTTTGGAAGTTGGGTGTGGACTCAATGGGCTGCATGGCTGCTTCCACACTATAAAGATGCAGTGTGTAAAACTGTCTGCTGATATATACCACCCAAAGCTGATTTTATCCCCTCCCACCCAGCTGTTTGTATAAGGTGGCTATAACCTTAGTGCTCTGAATTCCGGTCAACTGAGTGAAACTTTTCAGGTTGCCTTTAAAAATTACAAATTGTGTGTCTTTGATTGATGGCATGTATGAGATTAGATTCCCTACACTATGGAAACGGGCCCTTCGGCCCAACAAGTCCACACTGACCCTCCGAGGAGTAATCCACCCAGACCCCTACATTTCCCTCTGACTAACGCACCTAACACTATGGGCAATTTAGCATGGCCAATTCACCTGACCTGCACATCTTTGGATTATGGGAGGAAACCCACACAGTCATAGGGAGATAGTGCAAACCCCACTCAGACAAGTCACCCAAGGTGGGAATTGAACCTGGATCCTTGGCACTGTGAGGCAGCAGTGCTAACCACTGAGCCAGCGTAATTGATGGAGTGAAACAAATAAAGAGTCTCTGATAGAGTCAAATTCTGAGAAATTACATCAATTTTTGCCTTGAATAGTTTCAATGGGCTCAATGTGGATGTATTTGAATTAAAAGCAGATATTAAGAGTGTTTATAAAGCAACCTAAATATTTTCGGGGAGTGTATTTTTGTCTCATTCTTGCATGATGATGATGATGACTACAATCTGGGTACAATTTCAGGGACAATTGCAACATTGACATCTCACCCAAGTAACACCTCACCCAAGTGACACATGTCTGTTTATGGAGTATCAGCAAACCCTTCAACTTTGGGAGCCTCACAACCAAGTTTGGTCACATATAACTCAATGTCTGTCTACACAAGAAGGAGGGGTTGGATAGCAGTCAGCAGTGGAAACTATTTCCATTTCGTCATTCCAGTGTCATTAGGCCACTGTCATATCAGCTGGGGTTGTTAAAAATCCAATTTCTGCTCAATGACATAGATTATTGTTCTTTTAATGCCAGCTGGGAACATTTGAATGTGAAGCAGTGTCAGAGACCCAATTTATATTGTTCCTCAATGAATTGATTGCCTCCATGACTTGATTCTGCAGTCGGGTTTGAGTCCCCACATATTGTATGTGTATGTATGTGCACTCAAGAGAAACTAATGGTCATAATTCATTATCAATAACATACACCCTTCCAATAACTCACCAAGGTTTCATACCCAGACATAATGGTGCCGTTGTTTTATATCAAAATTTCCTGTTAAAATAAGCTAAAATAAAACGCCCTATTTGTTTTGCCAATGGTTTTTTGGCATTGGTCATGACCCTAACAGAACTATTAACATCATGGTCCTTTCTTCCAATAACTGATTTCACTTTTGTTAACATGTAGGATGTTGTTGGACCTCTCCGATTGCAGAACACAGTGCTTACCTGAAGTAAAATCCATTTGCCAGAGATTATCCCCTTCTTCCAAAGTATTTAGGTTTGCTTGCAGAAATGTATCATCCTTCACAATCCTAATATTTGCACAAACAATTGTATGACCCACAAGCCTGTGGGCCATTCTTTCAACATTTGTCTCAACCATTTACGAAGATAATAAAAAGCGTCATTCATATAAATGATCTGGATGTGATTTAGGAGTAATGGTTGGTAAGTTTGCAGATGACACCAAAATTGGTAGTGTAATGGACAATGAGGATACTTATCTCAGAATGTAATGGGACCTTGATCAGATAGGCCAATGGGCTGACGAGTGGCAGCTGGAGTTTAATCTAGATAAATATGAGGTGTTGCATTTTGGAAAGGCAAACGAGGGCAGGACTTATACACTTAATGGTAAGGTCCTGGGCAGTGCTGACAAACAAAGAGATCTTGGGTGCAGGTCCATAAGTTCCTAGAAAATGGAGTCGCAGGTGCACAGGGTGGTGAAGAAGACGTTTGGTATGCTTGCCTTTATTGGTCAGTGCAAAGTTTTTGTAGGTCTTCATCAGGAAGAACCTCCAAGGAAATCTGCAGTCACTAACAGCAATGTGCAGTCTTTGGGATAAAAACCAATTCCGAATCCAATGCAGCAACTTCCCAAGGACAATACTTTGTCTTGTAATCTATGGTGAGAGACCCTGTCAAAAGATTTTTTTCAAAAATCTAAGTGAATAGAAACAAATAGAATGTCGTCCTCCACTAATTTAGTAAATCTATCAAAACATTTCTGGCAAATTAACAAGGTACAGACTTCTGTTTGCAAAAGCTACACAGACTGATCCCTTGCTGTAGGTAATTGGAGTTACAAATCAAAAGACTGTTAGCGTGCAATAATCAATACACTGGTTATTTTCACTTCCTTGCATTTCCCTCAATTTAACCACTTAATATAGTTACTTGTTTCTCCACCACCTCTAATACTATCTACAAGAGTGAGGAATTATGTCTTTTTCTTCAATTTTTGGTCATTGCTTTTTTATCATTTCATGGAATCATGGAAACATAGAAGGTAGGAGCAGGAGGAGGCCATTTAGCCCTTTGAGCCTGCCCTGACATTCATCATGATCATGGCTGATCGTCCAACTCAATAGCCTAATCCTGCTTCCTCTCCATAGTTTTTGGTCCCATTCGCCCTAAGTGCGACATCTAGCTGTCCCTTGAATACATTCAATGTTTGGCATCAACCATTTTTTGTGGTAATGAATTCCACAGGCCCACCACTCTTTCGCTGAAGAAATTTCTCCTCATCTCCGTCCTAAATGGTCTACCCGAGTCCTCAGACTGTGGCCCTGGTTCTAGACGCATCCACCATCGGGAACATTCTCCCTGCATCACACGGGTCATGGAGAGAAGTTCGAGTTTACAAAGAGGGAAGGCTGCATTTAGCAAATTCAGTAACCGGTGTTGGTAATGTGGTTGTGGTGAGCCCCATACACCTTTAAAAGATCTTCAGAAGCATCTGTCTAAATCTACTAACAGATGGAAGGCCATGAGGAAGGCCTTTCTGGACCGAAGATAATCAGGGCTTAATGTTTCTAAGAGGTCCAAGGGGAATAATTTTCACAATTTAAGAAAATAATCAATGCTGGAGAATACCTTTATCTGGGAACTTTCCGGATCTCAATAGAATATGTGCCAGCTATCAGCCAGTGCATTTGGAAAGGGGTACTGAGCACAATCCTCTGGGTGGCCTGGAAACACCTGCCACAAGAATATCCTTCACACTTTGCGGTTGGCCAATGAAAAAGGGGCACAAGGTGAGAGGGCAAATGACATAGCTGCTTCCTTCTTGGTCCAGATTAAGGTTGCACTTTGCATGGGGTAAAATTGTGGTCATGCCACACGCTGCTCTAAATCCCAGTTCCTATCGGGGTTGCAACTGCTGGTCTCAGATTCTGAATGTTGGAATCAGAGAAATTTTAGGAAAAGAGACCATTGTCACCATGGTGTCTGGACCATATTGTCAAGGTGGAATGACCAAACTTGGATTTATGTCACACCTTTCATCACATTAGGATGCCCCAAACTGGTTAACAACAAAACAAGTGCTTCCAAAGTGTACTCACTGTCATCATGGTGGGGAACATCACAGCCAATTTGTGCAGAGAGATCCCAGAAATGCTATCAAATAGCCAAATGGTGTAAGTTGAAGGCTGAATGTTGGCCAGTAATCCAGTGAAAATTCTCAACTTCACTTTAGTTTCTGCAGATTGTCAAGGGCATCCGACAAAAAACATAGGACTTCAGTTTAATATCTACTGTCTAATATCTACAGCTCCTTTGTCAACTGGATATTCTGCTGAGGTTGCACTGAAGTGTCGTATGCTGAGATATCTGGCATGGAGCGCAACAAAGGTTTACCAGACAGATTTCTGGGATGGACAGGACTGGCATAGATCAATTAGGACTATATTACCTGGAGTTTAAAAAATTGAGGGAGGAATCTCATAGAAACCTATAAAATTGTAGCAGGACTAGACAGGGTCAATGCAGGCAGGATGTTCTCAATGACCAGGGAGTCCAGAACAAGGGGTTGCAATTTAAGGATACGGGGTAGGCCATTGAGAATGGAGATGAGGAGGAATTTCTTTACCCAAAGAATGGTGTGTCTGTGGATTCTCTGCAACAGAAAGCAGTTGAGACCAAAACATTGAATGTTTTCAAGAAAAAGTTAGATATTGTTCTTAAGGCAAAAGAAATTGGGTTGAAAGCAGGAACAAGGTACTGAATTGGATGATCAGCCATGATCACATTGAATTATGGAGCAAGTTCAAAGGGCTGAATGGCCTATTCCTGCTCCTGTTTCCCATATGATTTAAACCACAACCTTCTGGCTTAAGGAGTTAGAGCTGTTAGCAGAGCCAAGGGTGACTTCCAGGTTTTATTCCAATGGAGTTTCTACCCTCTCTCATAATTCTTAGACCGAAGATGTCTAGACCTAAAGCAATAACTTCAATGTATTTTTTCGTCAGAAGTGGAGAGACTATAACAAAGTGAAGAATAAGCTGAGAGTTCAGCCCCTTCTCCCATTGACAGTGATCACTGTAATCTAGCGCTCAGTGAATCCCTGCTGGTTTTAGTTGAGCACAAAGTGAACGCTCTCCCGGGAACATACTGGAATGGAGACATGATTACAAATGTGTGACAGACTGCGAACCCAATTAAGCACAAGGGAGTTGCTTTTCATCATTAAGTGAGATACATCAAATTAGGTGACACTCTTAAAGCAAAGAGAATGAGCCTTATACCAAACAGGGGCTGCTGACAGGTCACTAACCCTTTAACGTAAAGGCATCGATTCTGTCAAGAGGTTATGGTTCTCTCCCATTTTTTTCTCGGCTTCACTGCAGGAGGCCAGTGAACCACTTCACTTGTCACATCAGTTTTGGCTGGGGAAATGTGATCCCTCTGTTATATGCTGTGTCGTTTGATGCTTTCCCCGAGGTGCTCCATATAAACTGATGGTCATGATGAGCAGATTACAGGAATAGGCAGACATAACGGACTCTAAATAATTAATGCAGTCCATACAGAATTTGCAGGGTTCTTCTTATCTCATGCATATTCAAATATCAGAACACGAAGATGCCAAAGTAAATGGTAGCCAGGGGGTTGAATAATAAGACATGTGTTCCATAGCCTCCAATGGTCAGTATGCACAGAGGTGATTGTAAGCCAGCAGGAGTCACCATGCATGATTGTAATTCATCCTTTTCCTCTTGCTCCTTTATAAAATGCAGAGGTTGCTTCAAGGTTATGAAAAGTGGCAAAAGTCTGTGCTGAGAGCAAACAGGCACAGAATGGTATCATTTGAAACCACAGGCGAGAGGCTACAAGTTCATCATCAGAGAGGTGACAAGTGACATGTAAAATTACAGTGAGATTCCATTAAACCACGGAATCTGGAGAAGCAGGGCAACTGAGACAGAAATACCCTTGTTCCCATGTTTAACTGTGCATGCGTGGCAACTGGAAATTGCTGTCTGCTTTCGTCTCACTGTTTTTATTAGACACATAATCCAACCCATTAACAAGTTATTCCTGGATTGAGGCATCTGTGTAAAGCCCAGGTTACAGATGTGATTAAAAATCCTACTTCTTGTACAAGCTTCTCAACGAGTAGAATTTTTACTGATGTGGGAAGGGCTGTTTCCATGCTGTTGTGTATATTTTTTAATATATGTGTGTAATCTTCTTTTGATGTTGGTTCATTACTCTTTTGTTCTCAGCCAGTTGGACAAATGGGTCATAGAGTCATAGAGATGGACAGCACGGAAACAGACCCTTCAGTCCAAATCGTCCATGCCGACCAGACATCCCATCCTAGTCCCATTTGCCAGCATCCGGAGCAGGAAGTGACTTCACCACAGGAAATAACATCACCATAGAAAATGACATCACCAACCCAAAGAAATTCAAACATATAAATAGAAAGCGGGAACTTTCAGCAGTGCTTTGCCTGAGGCTCACTGAAGATGTTACCTAGTAGGGTGACGAAACATCTGGAAATGAACCTTCAAGCTCAGCGAGCAAACCTACATCCAAAACTGATGCAAAATACTGGTTTAGCACCTCCCCCATCTCCTGCGGCTCCACACAAAGGCTGCCTTGTTGATCTTTCAGGGGCCCTATTCTCTCCCTAGTTACCCTTTTGTCCTTAATTTATTTGTAAAAATCCTTTGGATTCTCCTTAACCCTATTTGCCAAAGCTATCTTATATCCCCTTTTTGCCCTCCTGATTTCCCTCTTAATGATATCTGTTTCAGTGATAAGGTCTGAACTATTTATGAATAAATAAAAATTCTGCTATTCCAGCTCATCAGAATTTTAGATTCTGGCATATTTTCAGAAACTTGGATAGGAGGTATGGTTAGTAAGTTTGCCGATGACACCAAAATTAGTGGCAGACAGCAAAGGGGGTTACCTCAGATTGCAATGGGATCTTGATCAAATGGGCTAATATGCTGAGAAATGGCGGATGGAGTTTAATTTAGATAAACATGAGGTGCTACATTTTGGAAAGGCAAATCAGGGCAGGACTTAGCCACTTAATGGTAAGGCCTGGGGACTGTTGCTGAACAAAGAGACCTTGGAGTGCAGGTTCATAGTTCCTTGACAGTGGAGTCACAGCTAGATAGGATAGTGAAGAAAGCATTTGGTATGCTTGGCTTTTTTGGTCAGTGCATTGAGTACTGTATAAGAGTTGGGAGGTCATGTTACAGCGATACAGAATGTTGGTTAGGCCAGTATTGGAATACTGCATGCAATTCTGGTCTCCCTGCTATCGGAAGGATGTTGTGAAACTTGAAAGGGGTTCAGGAAAGATTTACAAGGATGTTGCCAGGATTGGAGGGCTTGAGCTATAGGGAGAAGCTGAGTAGGCTGAGCCTGTTTTCCCTGGAGCATCGGAGGCTGAGGGGTGACCTCATGGAGGTTTATAAATCATGAGGGGTATGGATAGGATAAACAGAGAAGATCTTTTCCCTGGGGTGGGGGAGTGCAGAACCACAGGGCATAGGTTTACGATAAGAGGGGAAAGATATAAAAGGGCGCTCAGTGGCAACCTTTTCATGTAGAGGATGGTGCATGTATGGATTGAGCTGCCAGAGGAAGTGGTGGAAGCTGGTACAATTACAGCATTTAAAAGGCATCAGGATGGGTACCTGATTGGGAAGGGTTAGAGGGATATGGGCCAAATGCTGGCAAATGGGACTTGATAATTTACCATATCTGATTGGCATGGAAGAATAGGACAGAAAGGTCTGTTTCTGTGCTGTACATCTCTATGACTCTATAAAGTTTCTGAGTAATAGGTGCGCCTGGAATTTAGAAGAATGAGGGAGTCTTATAGAAACATATAAAATTATAAAGGAAATAGATAAGATAGAAGAAGCATGGTTGTTTCCACTGGCAGGTGGAACTAGAACTAGGGGGCATATCCTAAAAATAAGGGGGAGTAGTGTTAGGACTGAGTTGAGGAGGATTTTCTTCACTCAAAGGGTTGCAAATCTATGGAATTCCCTGTCCAGTGAACCGTTGAGGCTACCTCATTGAACGCTTTTAATGCAAAAATAGATTCTTGCTCGGTAAAGGAATGAAGGGTTACGGTAAACGGGCAGGTATTCTGGGTCCATGAAAAGATCAGCCATGATCTTATTGCTTGGTGGAGCAGGCTGGATGGGCTGATTTCTCACGTTCTTATGTAAGCAGGTGAGCCCTGGCTGACACCAGTACCTTTCTTATATTATACACTGTTTTAATGGGCGGCACTGTGACACAGTGGTTAGCACTGCTGCCTCACAGCGCCAGAGACCCGGGTTCATTTCCCGCCTCAGGCGACTGACTGTGTGGAGTTTGCACGTTCTCCCCGTGTCTGCGTGGGTTTCCTCCGGGTGCTCCAGTTTCCTCCCACAGTCCAGGTCAGGTGAATTGGCCATGCTAAATTGCCCATAGTGTTAGGTAAAGGGGTAAATGTAGGGGAATGGGTGGGTTGCACTTCGGCGGGTCGGTGTGGACTTGTTGGGCCGAAGGGCCTGTTTCCACACTGTAAGTGATCTAATGTAAGTGTAATGTAATGATCTAATGTAATCACACTGTAAGTGATTTAAAACAATTACATCAGATTAAACCAAATAAAAGGATATCGGCCCCTTTAAGAACTGCAATAAAACTCAAATGTCTGAACTTAAGTTAACAACAATCAAATTAAAATGTTGTTTTGAAGGCTAACATAAGCTCCACTGGCCATGAAAAGCCTTGAGAGCAGCTTAAATCGGATTTGAGTCTAAAGATTCGAACTTCAGAATTTGAGAATAGACCATACTGAGTGAGTGTAGGACTGTCAGAAGTGCTGGTCATTGAGGTGTGAAATTGTGACCTTATTTGCCTTTCCAAATGTTGTAAGATCTCATGTGCTATTTGTAAAATTGGGGAATTTTCCTGATGTCTTGGCCAAGATTTAAACTTCAAACAACAACATTTTTGTGGAACCTTGTTACAGACAAGTTGCCTACTGTGATTATACTTCAAGACTGTGAAACGATTTTAGAAACTACTATATATACTTGTGTAAAAGTTTTCAGAGCAACTGTTTCAAGTCATGGAATTCGTTTTTACATGTTTTTGGAATGTTTTTGAGGGACTGAAAATGTGCTTGATTTATGGGCCTCAGTGAAGTCCAAAAACAAAACCCACAATTGAATAAAGTAAAGAAACAATAACATGACATAATTTATTCGAATGTTAGAGCACAGAAACAGGCCCTTCAGCCCACCATGTCCATGCTGACCAATAAACACCAATCTACACCAACCCTATTTACCTGCACTTGGTCCATTGACTACTATGCCTTGGTATTTTAAATGCTCATCCAGCTGCTATTGAAACGTTGCAAGAACACCTGCCTCCACCACCCTCTCAGGCAGTATCCTATATGTCTACCACCCTCTAAGTGAAAACAAAAGTTCTCAGATCTCCTCTAAGCCATTTCCTCCTCAGCTTAAATAATGCCCTCTGATAGATTCAACGGCAATGGGGAAGAGATTCTCAGGATCTATTCTGTCTATGTCTTTCATCATTTTGAATACCTCAATCAGATTCCCCCTCAGCCCCCTCTGCTCCAAGGGAAACAAATTAAGCCCATCCAGTTTCTCTCCTCGCAACTGAGACTTTTCACTCCAGGCAACAGCCTGGTGAATCTCCACTGCACCCTGTCTAGTTCAATCATGTCCTTCCGATTGTATGGTGACCTGAAGTGTACACATTCCATTTGTGACCCAACCAGTGTTTTATAAAGTTGTACCGAGACTTTCTTGCTGCTATATTCTACTCCCCGGCTAATGAAGGCAAACATTGTACATCTTCTTCCCTCCTCCATCTACCTGTGCAGATGCTTCAGGAATCTATGGACTTGAACACCAAGCTCCCTTTCTTCCTCAGTACTTGCTAGGTACCTGCTATTCATTGTGTATATACTTCCCTTATTAGACTTCCCAAAATTCATCACTCCCACTTATCTGGATTAAACTCCATCTGCCACTGCTCTGCCCCATTTACTAGCTGATCAATATCGGAGTGTAGCCTGAGTCGATCCTCTTCACTACCAACAATACCCCTCAGTTATCCGTAATTTATTTATTTTATAATATTACAAGCTATATTTCATTCATATTAATTACCTAACGTATTCATTATATAACACCGTGAACTATATAAATTTCATTCAATGTAATACATTCATAATTAAATCAAATTGTAATGTCTCCAGGATTATACTTCGATTCTGAGATTCTTCGACTTTGACCCTTTTGGTTGGCATGGTGGCTCACTGGTTAGCACCGCTGCCTCACAGCGCCAGACACCCAGGTTCAATTCCAGCCTCAGGCGACTGTCCGTGTGGAGTTTGCACCTTCTCCCCGTGTCTGTGCGGGTCTCCTCTGGGTGCTGTGGTTTCTAAAGATGTGCAGGTTAGGTGAATTGGCTATGCTAAATTGCCCATTGTGTTAGTCAGAGGGAAATGGGTCTGGGTGAGTTACTCTTCAGAGGGTTGGTGTGGACTTGTTGGTCCAAGGGCCTATTTCCACACTGTAGGGGAATCTAATCAAAAAATCTTGATTGATTGCCATATGAGAAATTAGAGTTATTAGACATTTTTAAGTAAAAATCCTGGCTTTTTATAATGCACGATCAAGCTTTACTTGACAATATATAGTATACAAAATCAGTTTCTTTCTCACATGGCATTTAAATTTAAAGTTAGTTGAAGATGATCATAAAGACATGCAATGTTTATGTTCAAGCTTTGGGCTGTAATTAGGCTACTTCTGAAATTCAACCATACTCAGGTAGAAGAAGTCAAAAGGGCCTCCAAGGCAGTTTTTAATCATTTAATAGCTGTCATGAGTAACTTGTTCCTGATGCATCGCTCAGCTTTGCTTCATGTTTCCAGTACCTTTGATAATATTACTCAATGATTATGATAGTACAAAGATTTTCCTTTGTCCCTTTAATTAATGAATTAAAAGCATAAATATTTTTTGCAGATCTCACCGTTTTCCCCTGAAGGGTCCGAACCTATTTGATGTCCAAATCTGTTTCTACTTAAGTAAAATCTCAATTATTTTCATGTAATGATCTGTAAATCTAATGAAAAGAGATCTTTTTTTTTAAAAAAAGAAAATATGCTAAGTTGTGTGCATGTGTTTAGAAAAGACACTGCCTTTGAGACCCAGACAGCTCTTGCCCTACAGGCATTCTGACACCATTAACCAATCCATGTTACACGGTATCTTGGCCCAGATCTTGCAAGGTGACCCCTGACCTATTGGTGCTAACATATGCTTCCATTTCAAAATTATTAACTCAAAAGCACTTTTGATGCATTTTGCCTCTTGTATTGAGTTTTACATTTGAAACATATAAATGATTCTAAAGGGAAACCCTGTTTCGTTTATGAAACTGACAGAAAAAGAGGCAGAAAAAAGTGATAAAGAACGAAATTTGATCTTTGCATGAATTTTATGAGAATAGAAGAAAATATGCTAAATATACCAATTCCTAACAGGAGTGATGACCTTACTGACAGGTTTGAGAGTTTGAGTAAAATTCATTTTTGAATTTAAATGTCCCTTCAGAATTACATTTTTTCTGGCTTTTCTGTAATCCAGCTACTAGAATATGTATTGGCAAATTTATACATGTTCAGTAATTGTGTTGATGTCCCTGACACCAGAATTGGTTTAATACAATACATTTTAATGAGGAACAGAAGCTTTGTCTAAACAGATGCGATTTGCCCTTCTGCTAAAAAGCGTGCCCAATACTCCACTGCACTGACTTTACATGGGTTGCTGTTCAGTATTAGAAGCCAGAGAGGACTGACCTAATTTTGCAGCTTAAAAAACACGATCATAAATTATTTCCACCTCTATGAACATCAATGATCATGATATAAATAAGAAGTGAATGATAATCTCCAAGCATTTTTCCTTGTAACATCTTTTTATTTACAATTGCAGCACCTGTCTCCTGACCAATAAGAGGGTATTTTTAAAAACCTTTTGAATAATATTTTCTCTTGTATTCACCTTCCAAACCGCACAGCTAACTTGCTAGACAAAACTTGCACATACATTGGCAGTGAAATTGGTGAGGAGTTTGTTCTTGCAAGTGATTAAAATTTTACTTTGGATTTGCAAGAATTAATTGTGGACATTCTAATGAAAAATCACATAAGCCCAGATAAGAACCATTTTATCACAGTATTTTATGCTTAAGCGTCATTTTTTTCTGGATCCTAGTTTCCAAACATTGACAGAAGCTCAGTGCTATTGTTGTACTGAAAGTTTGAGAGCTAATTGAAACTGATGATATGGAATTATTATAAGTTGATATGCTATTAGTTATTAGACAGTACATGATGACGCTAGAGCATATTGGATTATGATCTATATCATACAATACTGCAGTCCTTCTTCCTTTAGAGAATAACTTTCCACCTTCAAGATGTTTCTTTTCCCTTCCTGTTCTCATTCGCCCTCATGTTAAACGCTATCTCCAGCCAAAAAGCTAGAGCAATCTGCTACCATTCCCATGCCAGCAACATCTGCAACTGGCTGCAGGGAGTTTGGCAAGAACAGTCAGTGTGATCCTTCCTCTTATCTTTCTCCCTTCCCTCCTCCATATCAAAGTACTACCAGTTCTGCTATACAATTCTGCACAGACATTAGGCTGAAATAAGGATGTACATGTATGAAAGGTTCCAGGGCAAATACATGCCTCTCATTAGGGTATTGAGGATTCCATGTGTTGGGCCAGCCTGTTGTAAGATGCAATTTGTAGTGAGAGATGTTGAGCTGCTCCCTTTAATTGCAATCTATATTCACTCAGCATTGTAGTCTCCTCACTTTGATACATCAATAACTATGTGATATTTCACAGGAAAGATGAAGGAACAGAATGGATCAGTAAGACTCTGTGGATCCTTACTTATTTCAATTATATATAATGATTTGTTTCTTCTCAAGATATCATAAAATCCCTACTGTGTGGAAGCAGCCATTCAGCCCATTGAGTCCACACTGACCCTCTGAGGAGCATTCCACCCAGACCTACCCTTTCCCTGTAACCCTGTATTTCCCATGGCTAATCCAGCTGGACTGTACATCTTTGGATTGGGGGAGGGATCTGGAGCACCCAGCAGAAAGCCATGCGGACACGGGGAGAATATGTAAATTTCACACAGACAGTCACCCAAGGCTGGAATCGAACCCAGGTCCCTGGTGCCGTGAGGCAGCAATGCTAACCACTGAGCCACCATAATGAAATGACCAACGTTATCAAGATTTGCGTAAACTTACCATCTCTAGATATTCCGAGAAAGTACCTTTATCGAGGCACTTTTGTAGCATTTTGATGTAATAATCATTGCTGAAGTTGTGGAGCCAAAAGGAGATTGAAGTCACATACAGGCCAGAACAAACAGAATAGCGAGTTTCTTTCTTTAATGAACTTAAGGACATGTGATGACTAATTCAGTTTTTATGGCAATTCAACAGATTCATTGTCCCGTATTCCAGAATAGAATTGCTTCTTAAAGCTAGTTTCAAATTCTCAGACCGCCATGGTGAGATATGAACTCGTTGGACTAAATTTTACGTGGGTGGGGAAGGTTGGAGATGGGGTGCATTGGGACACTGATGTCAGGACGCGAAAAGCACATCCTGAGCCCATACTTCTGACGGTGGAAACTGCTCGGCAACTTTACTGCAATTGGCCTCCTAAATGATCCACCGATGCTCCAATTGGTTCTGGTGCTCTTGATCCAATCACAGGGTCAGCAGCTCTGAAGGTTCAGCTAGTCCACTGTGACTGTTGCTCACTGCTGAAAAATGCAGGACAACTGAATTGTAACTTATAAAAATAAATTCATGACGTTGTCAAACTCCAAACCTTTGTTGAGGCCACAGAGGCTACCTTTTCTGCCTGGTCCACTGCTTTGTTTCATGGAGTTAATTGCCCCCTGCACATCTCATGGCTACCAGAAACCAGCTTTAAGCAAGTACTCCTGTTCTGAAAGTTTCACCAGGTAAACATTTCCTGAACTGTGTGTTTGCTTCTTCCCCTAGTCAGGTCTCTGCCAAAACCACACTGAAATCCTTCAAAGTTCTTCAAAGTTAAAATCAATCCTTATATATTATAGACCAATGCAAGTCTACTCCCTGATATGAACCACACAGTATAAACAAACAAATTTCCATTTGCATTGTAGGGTGGTTGCAGTCACCTGCTCTCTGAAACATATTGAATTTGATCACTTTTGGAAGGTCTCCCTCTGCCTTTTTTAACCCTTACTGATATATCACTAATTTTAAATCCAGAATCTAAAGGTTACATAAAATACAAATACATATTTTACTACAGATGAACAACTATGATGAGTCTCTCTACTTGGGTGGTTGGAAAGATTCCTTGGCCCAATTTGAAAGAAGAACATGGGACTTATCAAGGTGTTCTGACCAATATCTATCTTTTTATCAACCCCAAAACAAACAGATTATCTGGCCATGAAGATGATGTTTGTGGAAGCTTTCTGTATGCTAATTAGTTGTTGTATTACCTGCATTTTAGCATTGACGACACTTCAAAAAGTATTCATTGACTGCAAAGCACTTTGTGGGCATCCAGTGATTATGAAAAGGGCAAGTCTTTATTTCTGTTAACTTCTGGCTGGGTATCAGTTTCTGGTCCCAGTTCTTCGGCACTTTGCACAAGTAGATTTGCTGACATATCAGCATTGAGCATGAGTCTTCTAGAGTTAAATATTAATCTCCTGAGCACTGTTGCATCTAACTACCAACCTGGGAGAAATCTCACTGGAGCATTTAAAGAAAGTACTTATTCCCATTTTCATAGGAAAAATTTTTTGTTTACAAGTGAATGCAAGTACAGCAAGTGATAAGGAATGCTGATAGATTGTTGTCATTTGATGCAAGGGAAAATGAAGAGAAAATTAGTGAGATTGTGCATTGGTTACTGGTGAGTAAAAAATGAGGTCTGCAGATGCTGGAGATCACAGCTGCAAATGTGTTGCTGGTCAAAGCACAGCAGGTTAGGCAGCATCTCAGGAATAGAGAATTCGACGTTTCGAGCATAAGCCCTTCATCAGGGCTTATGCTCGAAACGTCGAATTCTCTATTCCTGAGATGCTGCCTAACCTGCTGTGCTTTGACCAGCAACACATTTGCAGCATTGGTTACTGGTGAGGCCACTGAGACCTGGAGGATTGTGTACAGTATAGATCTCCTTATTTAAGGAAGAGTATTAATCCATTGCAAGTAGTTCAGAGAAGGCTTACTAGACTAATACCTGGAATAGAAAGATTAGTTTATGAGGAAAGGATGGACTGGCAAGGCTTGTACCTGCTGAAGTTTGTATTTGTAAGAGGTGACCTGATTGAAAAACTAAGATCCTGAGTGCTTGAGACAGGGTGGAGATAGAAAAGATGTTCACACTTACAGGATAATCTAAAACTAGGAGTCACAGATGAAAAATAAGGGACCGCTCATTTAAGGCAAAAATAAGGAGAAATATATTTGCACAAATGATCATGAATCCTTGGAACTCTCTTCCTCAAAAGGTGGTGGAAAACCAATTTTTGAATTTTTTGAAGCACCGGTAGATAGGTACGTGATAAGCAAGGAGGCGAATGGTAATGGGGAAGCATAGGCAAGGATGTGGAATAATCAGATTAGGAGAAAGTGAGGACTGCAGATGCTGGAGATCAGAGCTGAAGATGTGTTGCTGGAAAAGTGCAGCAGGTCAGGCAGCATCCAAGGAGCAGGAGAATCGACATTTTGGGCATGAGCTCTTCTTCAGGAAACTGGATTCCTGAAGAAGGGCTCATGCCCGAAACGTCGATTCTCCTGCTCCTTGTATGCTGCCTGACCTGCTGTGCCTTTCCAGGAGTAATCAGATTAGCCATGATCTTGTTGAATGGCAGAACAGGTCAATGCCTACTCCTAATTTGTATTTTGTATCTCGGTAAAAGAGGAAAAAGATTGTTTCATTGAGTGGGGTGATTGGAAATTTGTGGCAAAACCTCTGTCAATATGCCCAATTGGATTTGGTAGCACCATTTACAAGTGCTTATACTTGAAGGCTTAACAGTGAGTTTCCAGATACAGTTTGATATTATGATGCAACACAGGGAGTAGAGGACTACTACCAAAATTCTCTCCTGGGTTAACAAGAGAGAGGACAGTTTTAGTGTAAGGAAAGGAAAGTTGAATTGAGACTAAAACTGGATAGTTAGCTAGGATCTTATTGAATGGCCTATTTTCACTCCAAGGTTCTATGTTCCTTTCACAAGATGAATCCCCGACATAGGCCTGAACCCTCATTTCCAATACACATTGAATATTTATCGCAACAGAGGTTGGTATGTACTGATTTGAAGCCAGATGCGTTTATCTGCCTGAATACAGCATGTTGAGGTGAATGCTTTCAATGAGATCAGCTTACAAACTCACCATGGACTGGGAATCTGATCGAGGCCCTGCATCTTCAGAAGAACTCAGCTAATCGCTGGGTAAACTTACCAAGTTATTGGGTAGGTTCCTATTTTACTTTTAATGGATAGTAGAATGTTACTTGGTTTTCTTTATAGTGGTGTTGACAAGAGATGTACTGCCTTATGGCCTTTATAGAATTTAGAATTTATTGTCATATGTACTTTTTACAAGAAACTTATGATTTTATCATGACTTCTGTTATATATTTTGGTGCCATGGTAGGGTGACTTAGAACACTTTTCAAGAAAAAAAAACAATGAAAATTGTCTTAAGTCGCCCTGTTATGGTGCCAGAAGTCATAATACAAAAATCTTAGATTCAATATTCTATTCAGTGCTTCTGTCCACTCCAGTTCCCTAACTCATTAAGAAATTATCTTTAGTAAAGCAAAAACAAAGCTCACTGGTGTTTTAGACAATATAATAAGTCTCAAATCGAGAACTGACTGTAACTATTATTTTATTAAGGATGAAAATCCAATAATGAGTGAACACCATAGCCAAATCCTTTGTCTGACTGATGAAGCTTGAGAGTGATTTTAGTTTCTTTTTTAAGTTATTTTTTATTCTGAGCTACCAGTGTATGCTT
Source organism: Hemiscyllium ocellatum (assembly GCF_020745735.1). Lineage (NCBI taxonomy): Eukaryota > Metazoa > Chordata > Chondrichthyes > Orectolobiformes > Hemiscylliidae > Hemiscyllium > Hemiscyllium ocellatum. The sequence goes on along the minus strand of NC_083426.1, from coordinate 15,034,046 downwards.
GGCAGTCAAAAGGATAAACCTATCTTTTAACATTTCCCACCTTCTCCATCAGGGTGACGTTTCTTGACAACAGGCACAGATTGTTTAACGCATGTACCTTTTAAATTACATACCTAAGTTGGCAAAATGTTTCCAAACCCTAAGAATTGTAAAAATAAAGGAAGAATTCATTTTAGAACTGATGCCATTCGGCTTGATTGTAATGTAAAAGATATCTCTGTTTGGCACTTCCATACAATTTTGTTGCTGAGTTTCAGCTTGCCTTTCTGTGAATTTCTGGCAGTACACACGGGACTGACCTTCCTGTTGAATAACTGCTGAAGGCTTTTGTTTTTAAATCTATTTCACAATTTTCTCCCAAAGGTGATTTTTCTCCTTGGAGCATTATGTTCCAGACATGGGAATCACTCCCCTACATAACTACATATTATTTCTAAATAACTCTACACAGTGAATGTTGATGGACAGTTGAGAGATTGGTGCGTCTGGGTGAAGGGAAGGGGAAATGTGAAGTGGGGGTGGGGGGGAATGTTCAACTCCTCTTACTCCTGCTGCCATACCCTCCGCTCACCAACTGACTGTCCTCCACACCGGTCGAATCTCCTCCCACCCCTCCATTCGACAATGCTGGATCACTACAGGTTTTCACCCAAGGTCACATGACATTTGGGCCATGAAAACCGGGTCACAACAGGAATAGTTTGAGACGTGTCTCTCTGACCACTGAAGGTCAGGAAGTTGTCCAGTCTAATCTCAAACCAGAGGGAGACACCAATTCCAGGTGGTCACACTAATATAATGCTGGGAAAATGCTGCACCTTAGAATCATAGACTCCCTACAGTACATAAAGAGATCATTCAGCCCATTGAATCTGTACTGACCTTCCAAAGACCATCCCACCCAAACCCACCCTACCCCTGTAACTGTGCATTAATCATAGCCACCTAATCTGCACATCTTTGGGCTCTGGGAGGAAACTCACATCGAAATGGGGAGACTGTGCAAACTCCACACAGACAGTCAGCCATGACTGGAATTGAACCAGAATTCCGGGTGCTGTGAGGCACCAGTGCTCGTCACTGAGCCATTGTGCCATCCCAATTGTGCACAGTTGAATGAACTGTATTTGGGATCCAAAACTAAATGGAGCCCACCCCCACCCCATCCCTGACTTCTCTGGTGGATGTCAGGGGCATCAGCAGCCTAGCCAGTAAATTGTGCTGCTCATCGCTACCTGGAACTTACTGGTGCCTTCCTAATGAGGCTGACAGGCAGGAGGCTGGAAGAACACAGCAAGCCAGGCAGAATCAGGAGATGGGGGAAGTCAATGTTTCAGGTGTAACCCTTCTTCAGGACTGGGGTGGGTGTAGGGGAGCTGCAGATAAAGAGGGGGAGGGGTGTCGGGGTGTTGAGGTGGGGATAGGTGAATACAGATTGAGGGTATCACCTCATTGGTCAATGGGAGGAATGAATCCAGTTGGTAGCTGGAAGGAAGGGTTGATCAAAGGAATAGAAGGAAGGGGAAGGGGCTGGAAAGGGAGTCGGGTGTTGGGAAGGGAAGTTATTTGAAATTAGAGAACTCAGTGTTGAGTCCTCCAGGCTGTAGGCTGCCCACGTGGAAGATGAGGTGTTATTCCTCCAATTTGAGGTCTGATTGGCTGGGGCAATGGAGGAAGTTGAGGATGGTCATGTCAGAAAGGGAGTGGGAAGGGGAATTAAAATGGGCAGTCCAACTGGGAGGTCCATTTGGCCCTGCCGGTCCAGCTCAGATGCTCGGTGAAGCATGCCTTGAATTTAAGTTTGGTCTCCCTGATGTAGAGAAGACCACATCGGTAGCATCTGGTGCAGTAAACTAGGTTGGAGGAGAGGTGGGTGAACATCTGTCTCACCTGGAAGGACTGTTTTGGGCCCTGGATGGAGATGAGGGGTGGTATGCCAGCAGGTTTTACATCATTTTGGGTTGTGGGGAAGGTACCGGGGGGTTTGGCGGGTTGGTGGGGAGAGTTGGGCAAACCAAGGAGTAGCGAAGGGAATGGTCCAGTGGAAGGCAGAGAGGGGTGGGAGGGAAAGATGGTCTTGGTGGCGGGTTCTAATTGGAGTTGGCAGAAGTGATTAAGGATGAAACGTTGGATGCGGAGACTGGTGGAGTGGTAGGTGAGGTCAAGGGGGACTCTGTCTTTATTGCGTTTAGAGGGGGTACATCTTTTAAAATTGCAGGGGAAGGTACCTGGGGGTTCGGGGAGGTTGTTGGGGAGAGTGGCACAAACCAAGGCTGGCAGTATGATTAGCCACGGTCATGTCATTAGCCCTATTTGGTGTATGTCCCTGCGTGTGATTCCCTGGGATCATATCCTGTTTTGGGTAGGATCTAGTTTCCAGGCCCAGATTTCTAACAGCCGTGCACACTTGACATCAAGTCATGTATGAGCTCGTGTTAGAAATTCTTGTTTTCAGTGCAACCACACTGTTCTGTGTGACTTTTGCTCAAGGCTACAAATTAGGATGAATGATTCCAGTTGACAGCTGTGAAATCTGGACAGACTTGCAAACCAGATGTTCACTGTCCTGGAGACAGCCTACTTCTGACATGGGGGTCACCAGGTATTTAAACAGGCATCATTCCAGCTCTCAAGCCTGTAACAAGGCAAAAACTCATAAGGAGCTGCATTCTTCCCACTTTCGTGTCCGTCTCAGAAACGTGGAGCGTAAGTAAAGATCTGTGGAAGAGAAAGGAGGCCTCTGAAATATCAATGAATTTCAAATATTCCATGGACTGACTACGAAGCAAATCATGAGGCTTTTGGGATTGCAGGAGCAAAATAGATTCGAATCAGGGGCACTCAGAAAAGAAAATTACAGTATTCGGGCCATTTGATCAGAGGCACAGAGATCAGAAGTTAAAGTGGAGGGCAGGAGAACGAGGGGTGGACTGATGGATGAGTGTCATAGAGTGGATGCAGAGGAGCCACCGTGGGTGTGTGAGGATGGTGTGAGACAGATGAGTTTGGCAATGACAGCAGATCTTTTGACTGAAATAGCTACAAACAGCAGCGGCAGTCCTTTCATCAGATTCATTGTCAATAAACACCAGCCATGGTTAGGGTTTTATTGTAGCGCTACAATGTGGGCAGTGATGTGAAAAAAAAGACTTAGTGAAGAAATGTCCTGTTTCAATGTGCCAGTTTTCACACCACTGTTAAGATGGTGTCCTGATTTACAGGACAGTTATTAGGGAAAGAGTTCCCTGTGGAGATATAATAGCACAGTGAGATTTCCTATGTTTGCCATATTCATATAAATTCTAATTAAATGGTTTCATGCGTGAATTTCCCCTAAAGTTCTATTATAAACTAGTAACATTTTGGGCTATTTTCAACACGACATATGGTTAATGTAGCGAGTCTGAAAGGGACTTGTGGTTCCCAACTAATAGGGGTTCATCCCTTGTTAATTGATAGGAGTTGACCAATGACTCCGTTACCATTAGATCATGTGCATTTCCGATGGTTAGACAGTGAACTAGAAAAGCATTCCTCTTGTGTATTATCTAGCAAAATGGACTTTCCAGAGACACAGAATAGAATTCTACATAGAACATAGAACATAGAAACGTACAGCACAGAACAGGCCCTTTGGCTCATGATGTTGTGCCAAGATTTAATCCTAATGTCAAATATAGTTACTTAACCTACACACCCCTCAACTCACTGCTATCCATGTGCATGTCCAGCAGTCGCTTAAATGTCCCCAATGACTCTGCTTCCACCACAACAGCTGGCAAAGCATTCCATGCATTCACAACTCTCTGTTTTCACCTGGACAATATGCATCACTTAGGCTGATCACGTTAAGGAAAATCCAAACTGGGAACATTACTGGCTAGTTACAGAACCTTCCTAGTTGACATTCCACTCAGTTAAATAGAAGAAAAAGATTGTGTCTCTCAACCCAATGTGCTGTACTCCCTGTTCTGATATTCCCCTTCCATCGAGTTCATGTTCCAGGTTCAGGCAGAATAAATGAACTAAAGCCAGCACACTCAACAGATGAAATCTTCTCCCAGCTTGTTTCACTCTTTGGAATATTTGATGAATAGTACCATTGTAGAATTTTACCGCAGATTATTGTCAGGCTGTTTATGATATCACCATGAGATTGGAGAGCATGTTTTTTGTACGTGCGATCTTTGTCTTGTTTATATGTGTTGAAGTACCTTGGTATTTTCAAATACTTAATTTTTAAGAGATACATTGATTAGATTCAAGGGTGATGACCGTACAGCTGAAACTGTTGTCATGGCACTCGCCACTAACAGGAATTAAACATCCCTGCCAGCTTCTGGTATAACATTGCCTTCATTTTAAATTTCTCATTTGAGTGACCAAATCCTTCTCTTCATATCTGGGCTTTTCTAATTCAACCCTGTTATATATCCCTGATATAAATTGCTCTGCCACAGGCAGACATGCTTTCAGCTGAAGAGACCCTAACAGCAGTTGAATTCTTTGTAAACATTTCCTAGCATTTATCTTTCTCAATCCTTCTTTAAGAAAGCCCTTTAAACTCCACCTTTCTGTCTCCTGTTTCATGGCATTATTACTGTACTGATAGGAATAGTCTTTGAACAGATCTAGCAACTCAGTGAGGTGCTGTGGGTCATCAGCAGCAGCAGTACTCAGATACAATCTACAACGTTATGCCCAACATATCCCTAACTCTACCGTGCAGCCAGGGTAATCAACCCTGGTTCAGCGAAAGCATGCCAGGTGTGAACCTGACAGCTATCAAACATGACTCCTTGCATACCAAGCAACATGAGTATAAAGTGATAGACAGAGCTAAGCAATTTCAAAACCAATAGATCAAATTGAAGCTTGGCAGTCCTGCCACATTCAGTTATGAATGGTGATGGACAATTAAACAACTCACTGGAGGAGGAGTCTCCACAAATATCCTCATCTGAAATAATGGGAGAGTCCAACAAATCAGTGCAAAAGATAAGACAGAAGCACTTGCAATAATCTTCAGCCAGGAATGTTGACTGCGTGGTCCATCTCTGTTTCTGTGAATGTTCCCAGCATCATACATGCCAGTTTGCAGCCGATTCAATTCACTCCATATGATATAAAGCAAAGGCCAACAATGTTGGATTTAGCAAAGGCTATGAGGCCTGACAACATTCTGCCAATAGTACTGAGGATGTATGCTCCCAGAATTCACCATAATCAAGCCAAGCTGTGGCTATAAGAGTAGGTCAGAGGCCAGGAATTCTGCTGCAAGCGATTCACAACCTGACCCCCAGATCCTGTTGACCATCTACAAGTCAGGAATGTAATGGAATACTGCCCACTTGCCTGGATGAGTGCCACTTGAGTACCTTGATACCATTCAGGGCAAAGCAGCCACTTGATTGATAGCACAACCACAACATCCATTCCCTCTGCCATTGATACTCAGTAGCAATGTGTATCATCTGCAGGATGCACTGCAGAAGTTTACCAACACTCCTTAGATACTACCTTCGAAACCCACAACTACTAACCAGCGAAAAGGAAGTGGAGCATATGCATAGGGACAGCACCACATACTCATCATCCTGATTTGAAAATATGTTCTTCAGTGTTGCTGATTCAAAATCCTGGAACCACCTCCCAAATGGCATTGTGGGTATCCGCCCATCAAATGGATTGCTGCGGTTCAAGAAGGCAGCTCACCACTACTATGTCAAAGGCAACTCTGGATGGGCAACAAATGCTGGCCCAGCCAGTGATGTCCATATTCCATAAATGAATAAAGCTAAATGTCGGAGCAAATGACTACAGATGCTGGAATCCATATAGAGAACAAAACATGTGACAGATCACAATGGGTCAGGCAGTCTCCATGGAGAGAAAGCGAGTTAATGTTTCGAGTCTAGCTGCCTCTTTATCAGAGCTGACGTGAAGTGGGCATTTCACGAAGCAGGCTATCTGCTAATTGAATTGCATGAATTTTATTCACCAAGAGCTGTATATTTGTGCTAATTAGTTTGATACAAATCTAAAAGTGCCACGAAGAAAAGGTCAAGAGAGACTTCACGTCAGCTCTGATGAAGAGTCATCTAGACTTGAAACATTAGCTTGTTTTCTCTCTATTGATGCTGCCTGACCCATTATGATCGCCAGCATTTTTTGTTTTCAGCTCAAAGCTAAATGAAGCTTTTGGTCACATACCCTAATATTCCCCTATGTGGCTCAGTAGCAAATTTGGTTTGATAATGCTCCTCAGAAGTGCCTTTGTATGTTTGGCCATGTGAAAAATACTATATAAATGTAATTTGTTGTTGTCATTCTCAGAGATGCTGAGGAACTCAAACTGACATCAACATTCATTAAAGGTCCTGGAACAGTGACATAGAATTTTAATCCCCGCTTTCCCAGCACCAGCCTCTAATTCCAAAATTACTGTAGATCAGTGTTCCACAGCAGCATAGTTAGGACAATGTGTACCCTTAACAGAAGAAAGATTGAGTCACTAGATTGTGGGCAGTTCATGGGAGAAGTCATGCATTCGAAAGAGCAATAAATCTTGTTCTGCTTAATAAAGTGCCTTTAAAATAGGAGCCTTTTTAACCATTTGTTTCTTTTTATTGATGAACCTTCACCTGTTCCCCATCAACCTTCTTGGAGACAGTCATGTCTTTTGTTCTTCAAATAGAATGGCTGTCTCATAAAGTGAACAATTAACATCCTCCCGCAACCTGAGCAATTGACTGAATAATTCAGATTCCAGGAGAAGCTTTGGACAATTAAACACTTCTCACTTGCACCTGGTGTCCTTGGTGTTCACAGCTTCACGTGAAAAGTGTGAAACATCTCCACTGACCGAATTTGACAATTTTCTTGTATCGTATTGTAATCTTTTAACTTAAGTGCAATCCTGCAGCCTCAGTACACTCTCTCAACATTTTGTTTCTGGCGCTGTTAGATTTCTAACTAACTGAAAAGCACAAATATACCGTTCTTGGAGAATAAAATTGATGCAATTCAATTAGTAGATAGCCTGTTTAATATAGTATAGTGCACTCATGTGTGGCTTTTTCATCATTCACTTGAGCAAACATTGTGAATATTCCGGAAATATGGAATATTCCTCGTAAGTTATAGTGCAAAGTTGTAGCACATTGTTAAGCATTAACTGTCACAGTCCCAAAGTCTGCACTTGGGCTATCTTTTCCAACAGATATTAGGTCTAAGTGACATTTTATAATTACTGTACCAAGGTTTCCACCTTATGCTGCATCCAGAATGGAGATAAAGAGAAGGTGGAGTGTTGAGTTGAAGCTATGGCCTAATAATTGGGTGAGCAGAGAACTGGGTAAAAACAAGGACTGTGCAGATGCTGGAAACCAGAGTCTAGATTAGAGTGGTGCTGGAAAAGCACAGCAGGTCAGGCAGCATCCGAGGAGCAGGAAAATTGACATTTCGGGCAAAAGCCCTTCATCAGGAATAGAGGGCTTTTGCCCGAAATGTCAATTTTCCTGCTCCTCGGATGCTGCCTGACCTGCTGTGCTTTTCCAGCACCACTCTAATCTAGACCCTGAGCGGAGAACTGACCTATATTAGTAACATGAAGTAGGCTGAAGGAAATTGGCATCCTATTGTTGACTCAATAATCAACAAATCATTGTAGAATCAGATGACACAAAGAAGCTGTTCAGCTGATCAGAGTTAGCCCTAGCTTGTTGCTCTTTCCCTATATTGTTGCAGTTGTTTTTTCCTTTAAGTATTTAATCAATTCTTTTTGAGCATTAACATTGAATCAAAACAATTGTTCTCTATTGTACTGCAACAGTGAATGAGGTTATCAGGGATGATGTCGATTTGAGGTGATAATCAGGTTGGACATGACTTTATGGGTAGCATGGTGGCTCAGTGGTTAGCACTACTGCCTCATGGTGCTAGGGACCCAGGTTCAATTCCTGTCTCGGGTGACTTCTGTGTGGAGTTTGCACATTCTCCTTGTGTCTGCATGGGTTTCATCCGGGTGCTTTGGTTTTCTCCCACAACCCAAAGATGTGCAGGCCAGGTGAATTGGTCATGCTAAATTGTCCATAGTGTCTGATGCATTATCAGGGGTAAATATAGGGTAGGGGAATGGGTGTGGGTGGGTTACTTTTCAGAGTGGTGGACTTGTTGGGCCGAATGGCCTGTTCCCACACTGAAGGAAATCTAATAAGATGACAAAACAAGGGTAAGGGACTGATTGGTCTGACTCCTGACTGATATTTTCATATGTAACATATTTCACTTAACAAAAAGCAAACATTCAGAGCTGAAAATGAACTGGATAACATAAAATCCCACCACTGTTTGCCTGATTTCACCTCACTGAGGTTTAAACATGTAATCTGGCTGACACTGTAGCGCATTATTGAGAAATTGCTGCATTGTTGCAGGTGCCGTATTTCAGATGAAAAATTTAACCAAAGCCCTCTCGGGTAGATCCTGTGGCATTAATGTGAAAAGGAGTTATCCTCAGTGTCCCGGAGTGAATCAGAGAGGGGTCACAGGCAGAGACACAACTCAGGTGGAAACGGTGACATGAAAACAGTGAGGCAGACAAACAGGTAAAAGGCACAGAGGTAAGAAAGTTCGATGGAGAATAAATATTAGAGAAAGGGTGAAAGATGGAGAAGGACAAATGTTAGAGTTGAACAGAGATGAGCACATTCAGTAAATAAGGGTGGCTCAGTGGTTAGCACTGCTGCCTCACGGTGCAGGAACCCAGTTCAATTCTATCCTTGGGCGAATGTCTGTGTCAAGTTTGTGTTTTCTCCCTGTGTCTGTGTGGGTTTCTGCTGGGTGCTCCCACAGTCCAGAGATGTGCAAGTTAGATGGATTGACCAAGATGGGTTACCCACAGTTTTCAGGGATGTGTGGGTTAGCCATGGCAAAAACAAGGATTACAGGGATGGGTATGTGTGGGATGTTCTTCAGAAGGTTGATGTGGACATGTTGGGCTGAATGGCCTGTTTCCACACTGTAGGGGTTCTATCTGCAAAAAGTGACGAAAAAAGAGAAACAGAGCAGGGGAAAGAGGTGAATTACAGCTAACAAATGCTAAAACGAAAGGGGAAGAAAATAGAATTTTTCATAAGGGAAGCACCTCAAATAACTGAGTTTGAAATTCTAACATCCTCTACCACTTAATTTGGAAAATTTGGGCTGATAGAATGAATAGCTAAAAATGTGTTGCTGGAAAAGTGCAGCAGGTCAGGCAGCATCCAAGGAACAGGAGATTCGACGTTTCGGGCATAAGCCCTTCTTCAGGAATAAGCCCTGAAGAAGGGCTTATACCCGAAACATCGAATCTCCTGTTCCTTGGATGCTGCCTGACCTGCTGCGCTTTTCCAGCAACACATTTTCAGCTCTGATCGCCAGCATCTGCAGACCTCACTTTGTCCTTGAATGAATAGCTACCTTGGCATTTTCGATCACCTACTGGAAAGGATCTCTGAACTTGCTCGCTGGAAGTTACGGATTCTATCAGCTGCAGATTCATGATGTGGCTCAGATGAAAGCTTTCTGAGGTTTCCTGTCTCCTGGTTCAGTGTGAGCAGTGAATCCTTGTTATTCTGAAAAGTAAAACAGAAAGGAAGGCATGTACGAGACAAACAATCTTTGTTTTGAGGAGTGCAGCTTGGGTAGAAGAAGAAATGTACTCTTTGACAAGACTCAGCTTCAAATGCACTCTTACTACAGATGTGTTAGATATCAATTTTCTTTTAATGAGGGCAACCACAACATAACAGGTGTGATATAATGGTGGTGATATATCAGCAAAGGTTAGACTGAAGGGGTTACACTGTGTGCTTGGATAATAATTGATTCCAATAGTAATTCTTCACTTCATACTTTACTTACTGGTGGACACAAATTATTTCCGCTTTTCTCCTGCACTGCACTTAAGACATTCAGAGTTAACAAACACACAATGCCTATAGTGATAGGGGTTCATTTAAATTTTTTCAACATTGACAAATCCTAATGAAGGCAAATGCTACCATCTGTGACAGCTAGGGAAACAGCTGGATGAGAAGTGGTCACACACCCTGCATCTATTGCTTGTCTTTCCTCAGGGTGATAACATGTTAGTGGCACATCTCTGCTTTATTTTTCTGCTAATTAGTTTTGCCTCTGAGTGACTCGGTGTGGCGTTTTCTTTATTAGTATGGCAATCATCTGTCAATCAATGCCAGCAAGATAATGGTTGGGTCCCAATTAACAGTGTCCAGTTTACATTGCATCTTTCATTCTTTGATTCAGTTTCACCAGTTGCTGTTGTCCTCTTCCTTTTGTAAAACGGTATCTCATTAATAGAACCTCGATTCTAGGCAGTGCCTTGTTAGAACCAGCTTTCCCTGCTGTTGTTTCCAGTCAATGCTCGTGTTTCCATTGGATGAATTCACAAGATCACATAATTTATTCCAATTTGAGTCATAGAGTTATACAGCATGGAAACAGACCCTTCAGTCCAAATTCTCCACACCAACCATGTTCCCAAACTAAACGAATCCAACCTGTCTGCATGTGGCCCATGTCCCTCCAAACTTTTCCTTTTTATGGACTCATCCAAATCTCTTAAACATTGTAACTGTAACTGCATCCACCACTTCCTCTGGCAGTTCATTCTACAAACATAAACCACTCTCTGTGTTAAAAAAGCTTGCCCCTCATGTCCTTTTTAAATCTTTCTCCTCTCACCTTAAAAATATGTCTCCTTGGTTTGAACTCCCTCAACTGAGGGAAAAGATGTCTGCTATTCACCTTATCTCTGCCCCTCATGGTTTTATAAACCTTAAATGAATCTGGGATCGCATTGTGAGGCAGTGTCCACTCAAGGAGGCAGTCAATCTGTATTCCATGTTTCAGATTTTTACAGATCATGCACTGTACTTAGAGATATACAGCACAGGAACAGTCTGCTTGCAGAAATTTGCAATATAACAATATTTTACAGAGAGGAGAAATAGTTTTAGTATGATTTTCATCCACAGCTTTGGGGTTTCTCACTCCTGGTGATTCTAGATCATTACTGATGGACAATCTGAATGAACATGGTTGCAAAGGATGCTGGAAGAACACAGCAAGCCAGGCAGCATCATGAGGTGGGCAAGTTGACATATTGTGTGTTTTTTTTTATCTGATGTTGTGTAAATTAGAGTGGGTGCCCAGCCCAAGACTTCTCAGTCCGACACCAAGCTGACCCCTATAATACGGAGGTAGTTGGGCACTAAATCAGCAGTTGGCCTGCCTTCCCTCACTATATAAATCAGGGTCAATTGTTAAAAGCATAACTGACCCCAATATTTCCCAGTCCGTGCCACATTGTTGGCCTAGATATCCAGGTGGAAATGGACAATCTGTTTCATTTTAAAACAAAGCTTTTAAAAGGGTGGAAAGGAAGGGAAAGTGGTGCCATCATCCTTTGAGTTCTGCCCATTTCTTTGACTTGAAGATGATATCCTTTTTCATCCTCCCCACCTGGACTTTAAAACCCACCCAATTCCTCTTTAGGGTGGCCAGGCATTCTGTACAAGTAGCTGAGATCTATCTGGGTGTGGGACTGCATCAGGGCTTCCAGCCAGAACTGCTTGCTGCCTTTGCTCTGCCCACTACTGAGCTCTTGAGCGGCTTGGATTGCATGAGCTGCTGGCCAGTCAGCTGGGCTGGCAGCTCCAGAGACTGCGATTTCGTCCTACCGTGGGCTGGAAGTCCTCTTCTGCATCAATTTAGCCTCTGTCCAGCAAGAAGGTTATGGCTATGAGTGGGGCTTCTTGTCTTCCTGCTAACTAGGTGCCAATTTTCTTTCCATGGGGGTAAGCAGCTGACTCCCCACTCTGATATCCTCAGCCTCCAGCCTATCCAGTTCACTCCATATCAAGAAATTACATCTCAAAGTCATCTGGGTGGGTATAGGGATCAGAAGTGTTCAGAGGAGCCCAAATACTGGAAAATGGGAGTAGGTCAGTTTAGGATATCAAATGGGCATGGACGAGTTGAACCGAACAGTCTGTTTCTGTGATGTACAACCCTTAGACTCCATGACTCTATTAATTTCTGTCGTTTTCCAAAACATAATTAACAGTGGTTAGATTTTAAATATTCATCTTCAGAAAGAAAACATTTATCTATTTGTTCCTGTAGTTTGCGCATTCTACCTGTGACTGCGTGAGTTTCCACTGGGTGCTCAGGCTTTGTCCCACAGCCCAAAGATGTACAAGTTAGGTGGACTAACCATGCTAATATGTGGAGTGGTAGGGATAGGCTGTGGGGGGTGGTTCTGGGTTGGATGACCTTCAGAGTATTGGATCAAATCAATGGGCTGAATAGCCTCTTTCTGTTGGGATTCTATCATTCTATGATTTCCTAAATGCAAGTTTCAAAATTGTAGTGAAACAAGGGTAGGAGACACATTGAAATGCTCGCATTTGCAACCTGCCTTCCTAGTCTCAATACTCCTTCACTTTTACTAGAGCAAGTTTCTTAAGCTCCCTCCACAACAATGATGATCAGACGTTCCATTTTCCCCGGATTTCAATGTGTCTGGTCCCATTGCACCTCTGGCCACCCTTGACTCTGATATTTTGAAGCATGTCTTGGCAGCCCCCCCCCCCCCCCCCCCCCCCAACGCCCCCCCCACCCGCCCCCTCCCCCTTGCTGCCAACCTGAGGGAAGGCCTGCTTATTTGTGGGCAGTTGCCAATCAATCTGGAGTTTGTTCAAAATAATATGAAAGTCAACTAATTGGAAGCTGAGAAGTCCCAAATGGTCACCCTTACAGCTTTATTGATTAAATGTTGATCAGCCTACTTCCACTCAGGGAGAGTGCCTAAAAAGAAAAGTCCTGTAACCCTATGATACCATACCTAATGTAATTCAATATTGTCCTACCTGTCTCATTGGCTAATACAGATGTCATTTGAGGCTGCTGTTATGTTATGTATCAGCTATTATACTCACACCAAAGATCATTTGGAACATCAGAGAATGGTCATCCTTGCCAAGGTAAATGCCCCATCCTCAGTCATTACCAGCTGTGGCAATCATCAGAAGCCAGCAAATGTCTGGTGGTGTTGGATGAAGAGATAGAACCTTCAGCTATCTGCAAATGGAGAATAGTCAGATTAGATTCCCTACAGTATGGAACCAGGCCCTTCAGCCCAACAAGTCCACACTGACCCTCCAGAGAGTAACCCACCCAGATCCATTCTCCTACCATACATTTACCTCTGACTAATGTGCCTAACACTATGGGCAGTTTAGCATAGCCAATTCACTTGGCCTGCACATCCTTGGATTGTGGGAGGAAACCAGAACACCCAGAGGAAACCCACACAGACACGGGGAGAGTGTGCAAAATCCACACAGACAGTCATCCGAGGCTGGAATTGAACCCGGGTCCCTGGCGCTGTGAGCAGCTAACCACAGAGCCACCATACCACCCATGTCAGGGAGAGAGCAATGGAAACCTCCTTTTATCCTATTCCCAACCATATTGCTCATTTCTCATTGCAAATGTAAATGGGAGGCTCTTCCTCATAACTTAGGAAGAAAGGAAAGATACAGAGAAATGGGCAGAGGAACTAGCCTCAAGCAGATCATTACTCATAGAGTCATAGAGTCATAGAGATGTACAGCATGGAAACAGACCCTTCGGTCCAACCTGTCCACACCGACCAGATATCCCAACCCAATCTAGTCCCACCTGCCAGCACCCTGCCCATATCCCTCCAAACCCTTCTTATTCATACACCCATCCAAATGCCTCTTAAATGTTGCAATTGTACCAGCCTCCACCACATCCTCTGGCAGCTCATTCCATACAAGTACCACCCTCTGCGGGAAAGGGTGACCCTAAGGTCTGTTTTTATATCTTTCCCCGCTCACCCTAAACCTATCCCCTCTAGTTCTGGACTCTCCGATTCCAGGGAAAACACTTTATCTATTTATCCTATCCATGCCCCTCATAATTTTGTAAACTTCTATAAGGTCACCCCTCATCCTCCGATGCTCCAGGGAAAACAGCACCAGCCTGTTCAGCCTCTCCCTATAGCTCAAATCCTCCAACCCTGGCCACATCCTTGTCAATCTTTTCTGAACCGTTTCAAGTTTCACAACATCTTTCCGATAGGAAGGAGACCAGAATACCATGCAATATTCCAACAGTGGCCGAACCAATGTCCTGTACAGCCGCAACATGACCTTCTAACTCCTGTACTCAATATTCTGACCAATAAAGTAAAGCATACCAAATGCCTTCTTCACTATCCTATTTACCTACGACTCCACTTTCAAGAAGCTATGAACCTGTACTCCAAGGTCTCTTTGTTCAGCAACACTCCCTAGGAGCTTACCATTAAGTGTATACGTCCTGCCAAAATTTGCTTTCCCAAAATGCAGCACCTTGCATTTATCTGAATTAAACTCCATCTGCCATTTCTCAGCCCATTGGCCCATCTGGTCAAGATCCTGTTGTAATCTGAGGTAATCCTCTTCGCTGTCCACTATACCTCCAATTTTGGTGTCATCTGCAAACTTACTAACTGTACCTATTATGTTCACATCCAAATCATTTATGTAAATGACAAAAAATAGAGGACCCAGCACCGATCCTTGTGACACTCCACTGGTCACAGGCCTCCAGTCTGAAAAACAACTCTCTACCACCACTCTCTGTCTTCTACCTTTGAGCCAATTCTGTATCCAAATGGCTAGTTCTTCCTTTATTCCATGAGATCTAACCTTGCTAATCAGTCTCCCATGGGGAACCTTGTCGAACACCTTACTGAAGTCCATATAGATCACATCTACTGCTCTTCCCTCATCAATCTTCTTTGCTTTTTCTTCAAAAAAACTCAATCAAGTTTGTGAGACATGATTTCCCACGCACAAAGCCATGTTGACTGTCCCTAATCAGTCCTTGCCTTTCCAAATACATGTACATCCTGTCCCTCAGGATTCCCTCCAACAACTTGCCCACCACTGAGGTCAGGCTCACCGGTCTATAGTTCCCTGGCTTGTCTTTACCACTCTTCTTAAACAGTGGCACCACGTTTGCCAACCTCCAGTCTACCGGCACCTCACCTGTGACTATCGATGATACAAATATCTCAGCAAGAGGCCCAGCAATCGCTTCTCTAGCTTCCAACAGAGTTCTTGGGTACACCTGATCAGGTCCTGGGGATTTATCCACCTTTAACCTGGATGTTTCAAGACATCCAGCACTTCCTCCTCTGTCATCTGGACATTTTGCAAGATGTCACCATTTATTTCCCTACAGTCTATATCTTCCATATTCTTTTCCACAGTAAATACTGATGCAAAATATTCATTTAGTATCTCCCCTATTTTTTGTGGCTCCACACAAAGGCCGCCTTGCTGATCTTTGAGGGGCCCTATTCTCTCCCTAGTTACCCTTTTGTCCTTAATATACTATGTTATTTACTAGTCATTGGTACAGTTATTATTATTCATTATCATTTGAACTTACCAATACGGTGATTAATACAATAATAGCAATAAATTGGCAGGTTTTAAGCTCATAGCCACTTCTGTTATAACTCATGGGCAAGATGTTTAGGGTGGAGGAAGCTGTAGCATTGGGATGAAGAGGTTGACAGGTTGATGGGTGAGGTCTTTGTTGTGATTCCTGATCTCTGTCAGTGATCAACAGGACTGTGGATGTATCTGCACTACATTTACCTCAGCAATTAATTATAAAAGTAACTACGGATGGCAATAAACTGACCTTGCTGATGAGGATCACATCTTATGATCATGTAAAAGCAAACAGAAGTAATTTTATTGTGACAAATGCATCCTTAATATGCTCTAACTTCTCCAATTGGCTTTTTATATTATCTTTGCAATACAAATGATGGTCTTTCCCTAGCATGTTGTGATTCAATGGTAAGAAGAGCTGATTGATATGTTGTAATATGTTTATTTCTATGATAATGTGCTCTAATGTTGAAAACTAAGGTGAGGAATTTGGGGTTTGAACACTTGTGATCATAAGCCCCCAATTAAAGTGTGAAGCCATAATCTTTGCTTCCTATCACAAACCCTGTTCCTTCACCAATGGTGCCATTACCCTTCTGGGCCCTTGACCCAGGATGAACCGAACTCTGCAGCATTTCTGTGTCATAGAACATAGAAAAATACAGCGCAGTACAGGCCCTTCGGCTCTCAATGTTGCGCCGACCGAATCCTACCTAACCTACACTAGCCCAATACTTCCAAATGCCTATCCAATGCCCGCTTAAATGACCATAAAGAGGGAGAGTTCACCACTGCTACTGGCAGGGCATTCCATGAACTCACAACCCGCTGTGTAAAGAATCTACCCCTAACATCTGTCCTATACCTTCCACCCCTAGTGGAACACCAGCTGACTTTTAGATCCAGGTCATTTTCATCACAAAGATGAGCTACCACAACCAATTTAATGTTTACCACCTTTGCAAGTACTTTGACTAAGTCTTTGCTGAAACCCTAATTTTATTTGACAGCTCTAGATTCAAGTATTCTCTAACATTATTGAACATTATATGATCCAATCTTCTACTGCCCATCTCCTTTCACACCTCTTTATGGCTCCTCTGTATTGACTTTCAGTCTTGCAAAAGTTCCCATTTAAAGTTCTCGTCTTTATTTTCAGATTCCTTCATAGCTGTGTTCCACCATATTCTGTGAGCTCCCGTCCTACAACTTCTCCCAAAGAATTCCGTTGTATTCTAGTTCTGGTCTCTTGTCCCTTCCTTTGCCTGCACTTGAGCTGCACCCAGCACAGTCTCTGGAACTTTTCTGCCTGTGCCATTCTGACTCTTTTCTGTGAAAGACAGTCTAAAATCTCACTCCTGGCAAAGTGTTTTTAACCAGCCCTCCTAAAATGTCCTCCTTTGAAGCTAAGTCTATTTTAGCATGATTATTTACCTATGGTAAATATTGGGATGTTTTCCTACTTTAGAAGTGTTTAAATATATTTTTATTGTTATCTTTGAAGTTCTGACATGTAGGATTGAGTCAAACTCCCATGCAGAAGAATGGGTTGCTATCTCTTGCTCTGTGTTCTCCTTCTTCTCTCATAGTATTCTCCTGACTCCACTCATTCTCCTGCTCTCTCTGGTCTATCAACTTACTTCTCATGTTTTGGCTCTCTTCTTTTGCTGTTCCCTCCTTTAGCCTCTTGCTATCTCCTTCTTGAATTTAATATTGATTTTTCCTTTTCATTTTTGCTGTAATCATTGTCTATTCTTTTCCTCCCTTTCACGTGTCCTTTCTGTCATGCAATTTGCTCTTCCTTTGTTTCATGATGGCTCTGTCTTTCCATTCATCCCATACTTTCTTCTCCATTCTTCAGTACCATCCTCCTTATACATTTTGTGTTTTGCACATTGGACTTATTCCTCTATTTTTCCTATTGCCTCTTCTTCATCTTGCTTTTTCCTTCCCTTCCGTTTATTCTCTGTTGTTTAGAGTTCTCTTCTCCTCAGTGTCAGTTCATTCGGGAGTGACACGGTGGCTCAATGGTTAGCACTGCTGCCTCATAGTATCAGTGACCCAGGTTCAATTCCATCCTTGGATGACTGTCTGTGTGGCATTTGCACATTCTCCCATGTCAGTGTGGGTTTCCTCTAGGTGATCTGGTTTCCTCCCACGATCCAAAGATGTGTAGGTCAGGTGAATTGGCCATGCTAAATTGCCCCATAGTGTTAGGTGCATTAGTCAGGGGAAACTGAGTCTGGGTGGTTTACTCTTCAGAGCGTCGGTGTGGACTTGTTGGGTCGAAGGGCCTGTTTCCATACTGTAGGAAATCTAATCTTTCTTCTTTCCCCTCCACACCTTTACGCTCTCTCCTCAAGGATAATTATTCTGGAAAAAGGAATAGCCACATCTGTACAGTAGGTTGTATCATTTCAAGTTTGCTGATTAAAGTTCTTTTTGGCTGTGGAGTAGTGGAAGTTTTAATTTAGATCTAATCCTAATTTGAATGATGCTCCCACAGGCTACATGTTTCAATCAGACTCAACACTGGCATCTAACT
This sequence comes from Hemiscyllium ocellatum, assembly GCF_020745735.1. Lineage (NCBI taxonomy): Eukaryota > Metazoa > Chordata > Chondrichthyes > Orectolobiformes > Hemiscylliidae > Hemiscyllium > Hemiscyllium ocellatum. Next base: position 15,015,956 of record NC_083426.1, on the reverse strand, counting down.
CCCTAATGTGTGAAATTAAATCAGGTAACTGCTTGAAAGTACAAGTGGGAAAAATAATTACGAGATACTTGTAACCACATATTAATGCCACAAAGGTATTTAACTCAGCAAACATACATAAACAAATACTCTATCACATACTGATAAAATGATAGGAAGCCCCCACACCCCAAAGTTGCTTTCAACAAGAATTGATTACACTATTACATTAAACACATACAAGAGTTGAGGAAACTGTGGAGTAATGAAATTTATATTGTGTTATCATGACTAATATTAACTTCCATAATCCTTGGAAAGTGTGCTATTTCTTATATTTCAGATTTGTAGATTTATTTTAAGTTTGATAAGGGAGTCGGAAAAAGATAGTTCCCTCACCATGAATATTGAAGAGCCACATTCAGCATGTTGTGTTTAGTGTGGATAATTTGTGTGGAGTTTGCTGCACTCTGGTGATCACTCATGCAATTAATCTTCTTAATACACTTCTGTCAATATTGCAAGGCATTAATATCCTTTAATGAATGTCATCACTCATCAGGACTGCGATGCGATCTGATAGCCACAGAGGCACAGAGTACACCTAGCAAGAGGATCTTCAAAATCTGACAAGAGAGTGAAACAATCTATACCATAAAACAAACCCATCAGGAGCTGACTTTGAGGTGATAATTTAATTTCAGGTTTCAGATTACGGTATCAATTTCAGATGCTTCACTCTTGCGATTTATGATATCATCTTTATTCATTAATTAGCCTTATTGCCTTGTCATTCATTCCGAGATACCTGTTATTCTGAATTGAAATGAAGGTTTCAGTTGTGACTGACTTTATTTTCTGTCTCATAGGTGATATGTAAAAACAAAAAATGAAACCTTGCATTTATGTAGCATCTTTCACCACCCGAGATGATCCATAGCACTTTATAACCAGTGAAGTACCTTGTGAAATGCCTTCATTATTCTAGTGTAGGAAACGTGGCTGGCAACTTGCGCACAGTAAGTTCCCACAAACAACAATGTAAATGGAAAATAAGAACATATGAACAGGAGTAGGCCATTCAGTCCATCAAGCCTGCTCCACCATTCAATACAATCTTGGCTAATTGAACGCCTGGATGCCTTTTGCCCACCCCCACCCCCGTAACTTTGCATGCCACTGGTAATCAAGAATCTATCAACCCTCACCATAAAGAAACTGAATTATTTTGTACTCACTTGTGGGACATAGACATTGCTGACTTTGCAAAAAGGACATGTAGGTCCCTTTGTACATCTGCACTTTCCAACTTCTTACATTTTCACAAATACTCTGCACATCTGTTTCTTCCATCTAAGTGGATAATCTTGCAGTTTTCCTGACTATCTTGTCATGTCCTTGCTCATTCACTAAGCCTGTCCAAGATTTGCTCTACATTTTCCTCACAATACAATCCCACTTAGCTTTGCGTCATCCACAAATTTGGAAATATTACATTTGGCCCCACCTCAAAAGCATTGAGACATATTATGAAGAGCTGGGGCCCAATTATTGATCTTTGCAGTAGCCCACTTGTCACCGTTTGCCAACATTTATTCTTACTCTTTGTTTTTTGTCCGTAGGTCAATAATGAATCCATGCCCGTACGTTGGGCAAAAAGTTGGCAAATGGAATATAATGTAAGAAATGCAAAGTTGTTCACTTTGGAAGGGAGAACAAAAGAACAGTATTATTTAAATGGAAAGAAACTGTAGTAAGTTGCAACACAAAGGGACATCGGGGTACTTCTGCACTAAACCGCAGAAAGCTACACACAGGGGCAGCAGGTAATCAGGTAAGCTAATGGAAAGTTAGTGTGAAAAGTGTGGCGCTGAAATATCACAGCAGGTCAGCAACTTCTGAGGAGTAGGAGAGTCAATGTTTTGGGTGTAAGCCCTTCATCAGGAATGTGGGAGGGAGGAAGGGGGCTGAGAGATAGATAAGGAGGTGAGGGTGCAGCTGGGGGAAAGGTAGATGGGAAGGCGATAGGTGGATGCAGGTGTTAGGTAATTGTGATAGGTCAGTGGGGAGGGTGGAGTAGATAGGTGGGAAGGAAGATGGACAGGTAGGACAGGTCAAGAGAGCAGTGCCGAGTTGGAGGGTTGGATCTGAGATGAGGTGGGTAGAGGGGAGATTTGGAAAATGTCCTACCTGTCCACTTTTCTTCCCACCTATCTGCTCCACCCTCCCCACCAACTTATCAAAATTACCCTCCAGCACCACACTTTTTGACTTTGACTCTCCAGCATCTGCAGTCCTCACTTTCTCCTAATGGAATGTTGGGCCTCATTTTGAGGGGCTTAGTGAATAAGAGAAAGGAAGTCTTATTGCAACAGGTCGGTGAGACCACATCTGGAGTACTCTGAGTAGTTTTGGTCCCGTTATTTAGGAATGATTTCATTACATTGGAGGCAGATCAGAGAAGGTTCTCTAGGATGATCCCTGGAAGGTGGGGGTGTGGGGGGGAATTGTCCAATGAGTAAAGGCTGAACAGCTTGGGACATTGCTGGAAGAATGACAGGTGATCTCATTGAAACACATAGGATTCTTAAGAAACTTGATACGATAAATGCTAAGAGGATGTTTCTCCTCGAGAGAGTCTAGGAGCAGAGGGCATAGTCTCAGAATAAAGAGTCATGAATTTACAACTCAGATGAAGAGGAATTGCTTCTCTTAAACAGTTGTGAATCTTTGGAACCCCTTGCTACAGGCAGTTGTTGGGGCAGAGGCCTTTAAGGCTGAAATAGGTTCTTGATCAGTGACGAAATCAAGGGTTATGGAGAAAATACAGGAAAATGGACATGTGGAATGTCGGGTCAGTCATGATCCTATTGAATGGTGGAACGGGCTTGAGGGGCCGAACAGTCTGCTCCTTTTCCTACTTGCTATGGTCTTATTGCCTCCTATTCCATGTGCTTTAATTTTTCTAACTCGCCTCTTGTGAGTACTTTATCAAAAGTGATAATTAGCACGGTTTTTTAAAACTTGTTGATGAATAAGTTTTGACCAGGGATAGCTTTGCTATTTTCCTCCAAACCAGCACTATGGATACTTTTATTTTCATCTCAGAGGGGCAGAACCAGCTTAGTTTAATGTTTCATTCGAAAGGTGACTCCTCTGACAGTGTTGTGTTATCTCAAGCACTACTGAAATCATCAAATCCCAACAGTGCTGAAAGGCCATTTAACCCATTGAGTCTGTATTGACCCACTGAACAGCATTCCACCCAGGCCATCCTATCCTACCCCTGTGACCCTGAATTTATCATGGCTAACTCACTTAGCCTGCATGTCCCTGGATTATAAGGAGCAATTTAGCATGGCCAATCCAACTAACCAGCACATCTTTGCACTGTGGGAGGAACCGAAGCATTGGGACAAAATCCACACAAACACAGAGAGAATGTGCAAACTCCACCGAGGTCCCTGGTGCTGTGAGGCAGCAGTGCTAACCACTGAGCCACCATGGAATATCAGCCTTAATTTGTGTCCTTGCACATTTCAAACTATAACAAATGGCTGAGAAGGTTCATCCTTGGCCTGATTTGGATTGATTTAGAATGCAACTCAGTTATGGTATAATCTGAGGTTAGGGTAGCTTGGTGTATTGTCTTCTGCCACTAGTAATAAATCATCTTCATCCCCTCGTTTTTCTCTGAAACATTGACCTGTAGCACTCCCAATTTTTCAGTGCTCTCCTTGATGGTGCTTTGGTCTTCACATTCCATTACATGTCAACATACACATTCTTCAGTCCTGGCTAGGCTCTAGAAAATCAACCTTATGATCGGTGTCTTGCTTGCCAACCCCTACATAACCTTTCCCTTCTCCACCTTCCAGCATACATGGCCTCTCAATGTATCCTCCACTACTCTGCCATGGGGCCTACTCCTTGCTCCCCATTGCCACTTCCATCATCGGTGCTTGATCCTGTAGGATACCAAACTCCCTCATATACCCTTCACATTTGGTGTTAACAGACTGTTTACTCATGGGTTGCTTAGATCTGAGCCCAATTTTGTCTATATTTAATCTCCACCCACGAGCATTTACACAATTCTGGCATGAATCACTAGATAATGACTTGGAGTGAGAAGTTGGCCGAATTTGTTCTTCTTAAGGGCACTGCCGTCAATTGTTGTATTCCTGCTGCTGCCTCTGCTTAGCGGTCTAGCCCTTGATAATATCTGGACTCTTCTAATTTTATGACGTTCAGAAACTCAATGGGTGAACATCAGAGAAGGCATAAGTGTCTTCTCACTGGCCTAGATGGATCAATAACAATGACCTTTATTCATCCTTTTTCATGTTTTGTTTAGGTTTTATGTTTTTACGTTTACATATCCAAAGCACTAAGGATGGATCCTTAGTTTTGGATCACTTACAAGCACAGTGTATATGGAGAGTCAACATTCCAAAATACCTCAGAGTTCTGAGGTTCTCACTTCGTATGTATGCAAACATTTTTAATGTTACTGAGAAGTATCACTTTTCAGGGACAATAAAGGCAAGTAATGGCATTTCAATTTTGTATCTAATCTCATAATTTGTCTTGTCCCTCAGGCATCTCCTGTTTTTGGATCTTTGCAAAATTTATCTCATGCATTAGTGGCTCTGTTCCAAACCAGGTGACTGTAGAATTCCATTTATCCTGACGTTAAAACCATACAGTCAGAAGGAGGCCATTCAGCCCACCATGTCTCTTCGAAAGATGCAATAATGTTTTCGTGATAGACCTGCAAATTTTCAGCTCTTCAAGTATGTATCCTATTCCTTTTAGAAAGTTGGATCTGCTTTCATTTCCCCTTCAGGCAGCTCATTTCAGATCTAAAACTAATGGTGTAAAAACAGTTCTCTTCATCTCCCCTCCAATTCTTTTGCCAAACACCTTAAATCTATGTCCTCTAGTTACCTACTTCTCTACTCTATCAAAGCCCTTCTGCTGCATGTTTATGGTATTGTCACAAGTGGTTCCAAATTTGGAAAAAAAATAGGTTTTACCCTGAGGTGAATCAGTTGTTTTATCTGTTTTTATATTTGGCAAGCTAACTGAAATATTTGGAGCTCAAATCATTTTGTTTATAAACGAACCCTTTCAGTCCCCTTTTTTTTCCAGCTGAAATTCATCCATTATAAAAGTTGACCGACTCTTTAACATTTAATATTTTAACCATATGATGTAAGCTTTGAATTTAAAATGCTTGAAAAATTATCCTTCACTCTCAACCTGATCTCAGCAACCTCTTCATGTCTCAGAGCAATCAGTTGTACTGAAGGCTTGCTATTGTGATGAGGTGATAAAATAAAGCTGAGTGTTTGTAACTCAGAGACTGACCTGATATTTTTTGTAGCTTTGTTTGTCTTTGTGGTTTCTTGCCTGTTATTTAATATACCTTCAGTCCAACCACATGTAAGGTGGGGCTCCTCAGGTAGACATGATGGCTGCGATTCTGGCTGACTTGTGTGTTGTGAAAGTTTTGCGACTTCTGCAAAATAGCTGCACTGTTTTGATCTCAGGCAGTCTATACTTAATGATAGATTGGGCAATGCTTCAATTGGTGATGCAGAACGTTGATAGCTCTTGTAAAGGATAAACCCAGAAGAAGGATTAGCCTTTTGTTGGGTTAGTATAAAGAAAAATGCAATACACTGGTATTTTCCCTGCAGCAATAAGCACTTTCTCTATCTCAATGTATTGAGAATCAGAGGCATGCAGCACTCAATAAATTCTGAAATGACCTCCTTGCAGTTAAACCATTAGTTCGCCACAGACTGCGATACAATCAGTTAACCTCAAGTCCCTTGCTTGCAGTTAAGGTCAGTTGGACACACAGTACAGAGGGATCACTGGCTGACATTAATCAGCTTTGTGTGCTTGTGCTTTCATTCCTGTTGACTTGAATTAGAACAATTTTGACAGCAAGAGATTCAATTCAAAATCAGACATTCTGAAGTGAGATTGCACAATGTTAGTTCGTAGAGAGAGTGGAATGTCTTAGAGCTAGCGGAATTATCTTCCTGATTTGTTGAGAGGCACAGAATGATTTGGACAAATTGTTTAACATGATCACAATTTAAACGTCTCTTTTCTGTGATATTTGTACAGAGCCTTCCAACCCACGTTGTCTTCCAATCTGTCTGGAAGGCAGTGATTCATGTTGAGAGACGTTTCTGCAAATATTTGCAAAGCTCTGGAACTTCACCGTTTAGTCCATTCTGCAGATGTGAGGGAAGTGTTAACCTTAGCTCAGTCAGTATCTGAGTCAGCTTTGAGTCAAAAAATTGTGGATTGAAGCTACAGACTTCCAGCAAACCATTTCAACAAGAACTGAAGCAGATGACTAAAAACAAGGAGCCAACTTCTAGAAAAATATGAGCAAGTTAACACAAGAGTTCGACATAAGCCACACCCTCAAATTCCGACGACCCAATTGCAATCTACAATCTGTGGTAATATAGGGAATATTTCCTGAGAGAGGAGTTGGCCAAGTGGAAATTTGATTGAATTTTTCAAAATCATAAGACATAAGACTTTAATAAATATTTATATGTGCTGAAGCCTTTAGGATAACCTAGCTATTTTGCAGCTAAGTGCAAGGCAATGAGACTGACGAAGAGCAATAACTAGTGGAGATTTAAAGAAAATGACTCTAGGGATATGAGAGGTATAATAGAAAATAAAGAACATGAAAGCATGGGAAGGGTAAAAGCATGAAGACCACTGGCAACCTGTGTTCTGTGGAAGGTAGGATGGGATAACCATAGTGGAACATTCTTACACCAATTAGCAGAGTAAGGTTAAGGCTGAAAAGTCACAATAGCGAGATGAGATAACACATGTAAGAAAGCAAGTTTCTCTGTTAAATGTTATTATGACAGGATTGGGACAATAAATATTTGGGACATGACATTAAAATATCTAAATTAATAGTAGAGTCAGCTTGAGACAGGAGACTATTGTAATAGATGGAATAGCTAAATATCTATCATGATGGGTTAGTCTGGAATGGAAAGATCACTGAAGCACAGTTAGCAATAAATATCTAACCGTGACATTAGAATAACATTAAGTAGAATGTACAACCAAAGAGATAATGGGAACTAACATCACTGGCTTATTGTGTAGCTAGAGTGAGGTACTTTGATAAATATAGTTGGACATGCTGATAAGCAACAGAAACATGATAAAAAAGATATAAAAATCCACGGACCCTGAGGTTTGTGGGCATTCGAGATTCTGCTTTCTCAGTGTCACAGTTTTTTGTCTGCAAATAAAAGACCGACTTTAGATTAGATTACTTACAGTATGGAAACAGGTCCTTCAGCCCAACAAGTCCACACCTACCCTCCAAAGAAGAGCAACCCACCCAGACCCATTCCCCTACATCTAACACTATGGTTAATTTAGCATGGCCAATTCACCTAACCTGCACGTCTATGAACTGTGGGAGGAAACCGGAGCACCCGGAGGAAACCCACGCAGACACAGGGAGAATGTGCAAACTCCACACAGACAGCTGCCTGAGGCAGGAATTGAATCCAGGTCTCTGGCGCTGTGAGGCAACAGTGCTAACCATTGTGCCACCGTGCCACCCACTTCTGGGAGAACTCTCTGCATCTCCTGGTGGTTCTCTATATTTTCTCCACAACAGTATCTAGGGGCATTGCTGGTAACTTACCAAATGCAATAACACATATCTGAGGATATGGGGGTTTCAGCAACAGGTGAGCTGAGAAAAGGGGGAAATCTGCGGATGTTGTGGAGTTCCTGTGTACAGCCACTGTTGAAGTGCTGTGATTTTGAACAATGTAATGCAGTAAGAATCTCCAGGAATTATAGCCCCTCTTATTGTTCATTTACAATTTGTCGGTTGGCAGTAACATCCCAAGGCACAATGTTAAGTTGGCTTGGGTACAATGAAGGCACCCAGCTGTAACTTACCACCAGCCCTCTTGTGTCCTCCACAACTTATTAAAAAAGATTTTTCATGAGACGAGGACATCACTGGCTACCCCTAATTGCCCAGAGAGCCGTTAAGACTCAACCATATTGCTGTGGGTCTGGAGACCAGACCAGATAAGGATGGCAGCTTCCTTCCCTGAAGGACATTAGCAAACTTGATGGGTTTTTCCGGCAGTAGATTCATGGTCACCATTAGACTCTTAATTCCAGAGTTTTAAAAAATTGAATTCAAATTCCACCATCTGCTGTGACAGGATTCGAAGCTAGGGCCCCAGAGCATCTTCTGGGTCTCTGGATCCAGCGATAATACCAGGCGGCTTATCCAACATCCAGCTTGGAATGAGCAGACATTTTTTTTTCCATTTGGAAGACTGAGGACATTGGTTTCAGTTGCCATTTCAAAATCCATTGCTAAGTTACTGATTCCATTCAATTCCTTTGCAACACTCCTTGATTAAACCAATCTGTTTGTGACTTTGGTGCAACATTAGATCTTGGGATCAGCTTCCAATCTGACATGTGTGCCAGTACTAGGATTATCCATTTCCACCTCTGTGACATCCTCAGATTTCAGAAATATCTCAACTCACCTGCTGCTGAAACTCTCATTGGTTACTCTTTAGACTTAACTATTTCAAGATTGTCCCAGCTGAACTCTCAAATTCTACCCTCTGTAAACTTGACCATACACAGAACATTACTACTTTGTCTTAACTTTTTATAGGTCCCATTCACCTTTCACCTCTGTGCTTGCTGACCAACATTGCCTCACAATCAAGCCACACCTTGATTTTAAAATTCTCATCTTTGGTTATCACCCCTGCATGCTCCAAGTTACATAACCTTGCATTCATTTCTTTTACTACCTCGTTCATCATATTGTTAAATTTTGTTAAAGTCTTCATTTAAAGTTAAGGAAAAGCTCTATTAATTGTCTGGAGGAGGAGCTGTGACACTGAGTATGGGGGATCAGCAAAACCCAAGGAAATCAATAAACTCATTCTGCAAAAGTGAAGTGTGTTTTATTTCAATCTTACCAGCTGATTTGGAATCCATTAACAAATTCTGTATATTTCCTGGGGGTTACTTTCCTCAGCTTGCTGTTAACTTTTCTTTCCTCCCTTCACTTTATCTCCCATACTGGACATAATTTGGGTGCTTCTGACTACTTGGTCTTGGGCTTGGGCTTGAATACAGTTATCATTCTTTTGACAGCTTCACAGACACACTCTCTCTCTCTATCTCACACACACACACACACATTTAGCTGACTTTACAGTGCTCAGTTAATCTTGTGCTCAAGTTTAGCTGGTCTTGAACTCACTGACTAACTGCTCAGAATAGTCATTGCAAACAATTATTCTACCCTTTCACTACTCCATGTCCCCTACAGATATGCAAGGTGTTTATCTGTATATTATTCAGTGGCAAGCTCTGCAAAATATCCACCTTGAAATCAAGGACAAGGCTCAGGACTGAAAAGCCAAGGAGTACAGACAAGAGGGAGATGATGACCAAGTGGTATTATCACCCTCAAAGTGGCCACCCAAGTTGATAGAGTTGTCATAGAGTCACAGAGTCAAAGAGATGTAGTGCATGGAAACAGACCCTTCAGTCCAACTCGTCCATGCCGACTAGATATCCTAAACCAATCTAGTCCCTCCAAACTCTTCCTATTCATATACCCATCCAGATACCTTTTTTAAGTGTTGCAATTGTACCAGCCTCCACCACTTTCTCTGGCAGCTTGTTCCATACACGCACCACCCTCTGCATGAAAAGGTTGCCCCTTAGGTCTCTTTTATATCTTTCCCCTCTCACCCTAAACCTATGCCCTCTACTTCTGGACTCCCCCACCCCCGGGAAAAGACTTTATCTATTTATCCTATCTATATCCCTCATAATTTTATAAACCTCTATAAGGTCACCCCTCAGCCTCAACGCTTCAGGGAAAACAGCCCTAGCTGATTCAACCTCTCCCAATAGCTCAAATCCTCCAGTCCTGGCAACATCCTTGTAAATCTTTTCTGAACCCTTTCAAGTTTCACAACAAGCTTCCAGTAGGAAGGAGACCAGAATTGCACACAAAATTCCAACAATGGCCTAACCAATGTCCTGTACAGCTGCAACATGATCTCCCAACTCCTGTACTCAATACTCTGACCGATAAAGTAAAGCATACCAAATGCCTTCCTCACTATCCTATCTACCTGCAACTCCACTTTCAAGGAGTTATGAACCTGCACTCCAAGGTCTCTTTGTTCAGCAACACTCCCTAAGACCTTACCATTATGTGTATAAGTCCTGCTAAGATTTGCTTTCCCAAAAAGCAGCACCTCACGTTTATCTAAATTAAACTCCATCTGCCACTTCTCAGCCCATTGGCCCATCTGGTTAAGAAGGCATATGGTTTGTTGGGTTTCATTAGCAGGAGGATTGACTTTAAGAGGCACAAGGTTCTGCTGCAGCTCTACAGAGCTCTGGTTACACCACACTTGGAATATTGTGTACAGTTCTGTTCGCCTTATTGTAGGAAGGATGTGGAAGCTTTACAGAGGGTGCAGAGGAGATTTACCAGGATGCTGTCTGAACTGGAGGGCATGTCTTAAGAAGAAAGGTTGAGGGAACTAAGGCTTTTCTCATTGGAGTGAAGAAGGGTGAGAGGTGACTTGATAGAGGTGTACAAGAGGATGAGAGACATAGATACAGTGAATAGTCAGAGACTTTTTCCCAGGGCAGAAATGGCTATCACAAGGGGACATAATTTTAAAGTATTTGGCGGAAGGTTTAGGGGGAATATCAGAGGTCGGTTCTTTACACAGAGAGTGGAAAATGTGTGGAATGCACTGCCAACAGTGATAGTAAATTTAGATACATTAGGGACATTTGAGCGACTCTTGGATAGGCACATGGATGACTGCAAAATGAAGGACATGTAGGTTACTCTGATCTTAAAGTAGGAGAAGGGCCTGTACTATGCTGTATTGTTCTGTGTTCTATTACTAACCCAGGTAATATTCTGGGGATCTGGTTTCAAATTTTACCATGGTAGAATTTTGGGCACCACGGTGGCTCAGTAGTTAACGCTGCAGCCTCACAGCACCAGGGACCCAGGTTCAATTCTATCTGCAAGTGGTCTGTGTGGGTTTCCTTCAGGTGCCTTGGTTCCTCCCACAGTCCAAAGTTGTGCAGGTTGGGTGGATTGGCCACGGGAATTACAGGAATAGGATAAGGGGTTGGGTCTGGGTGGAAAGCTCTTGGGAGGGTCGGTGAAAACTAGATGGGCTGAATGGCCTGCTTCCACAACATAGGGATTCTGTAACTCCATGGGGCTGAACTGAATATATTGGCAAGGGCTCATTTCCATTGAATTTCATGGAAGGTTGCCTTCCATGAGGTCTAGTGAGTTTTCTTGGCTGTTGTCCTAAACTCACTTATTAATGATTTATTATGTCCCAGTAGCACTCTCTTGTCCAATGCCTGAGTCTCCCACTCAGTGTAGCTGGATCTTTTCACCACTGCTGGGCTACATTGGCATTGCTGGTGCCAATGCCACATTTAGAATGCGTTGCATACTGGATTGAGCATTGCCAGTCCAGTGCTGCCTCGCGCATTAGTACACATTCACCCTGAACGTGGCAGATGAGGGGAGATTGGCACACTGTTTTGCAAACAAGGACCTGCAGGTCCTGGTTGATGGGTAATACTGAGGAGGGCTATCTTCCCCATGGAGACCCTGCCATGAGACTCTGGTCTGAGGTTGCCATCTGGGTCAAGACATTCCCTCCTCTACCTCTGAGAAAGGATGCCCCAGAGGAAACACCAGCGAGGCTGTCTCCCACAACCTCCAGCAGCTCAGATGCTGACATCTTGGTGGGAATATTAGCTCGATTAGAATTGAGAGCGTCTGCTGGTGAGCACATCAAAGGCACTATAAATCTGTAATGTCTGGTTGAAAGGGACAGGGTGCAACAAAGGCAGGGCAGGGATGGTGTGAGCATTGGGTTAGGGATAGACTGAGAGTAGTGAGCAGTAAAAGAGCAAGCAAACTGCCCTGAGATGCAGCCTGGTCCAATCTATGTGTGAGTGCCTGTCCCAGGCAGCAGTTTAATAATGAAAGGAACTGGTGTGCCCCAAAGTGCAGCTTTGAAGTGTGGAGCATATTGTAAATGGATTGGAAAGTGGACAGGAATAAGTACATTCATACAATGCCTTTGGGGATAAAAATGAACTGATATTGTGCATGGGTTAAACTATGGCACATTTGTAATCTGTTCTTTTGAGGTAATGTGATGGTGCCATGGGGCTGGAAAATGTCTACTTTCAGCATCCATTGACTTGAGGTGAGTGTGTTCCCAGGCCATGGAGATAATGTGGCCAGGTGTCCAAGGTGGGCTACACAGGACCAAGGAGCGAGCTGGAGTTGTCAGGTACCCACTCTGACTTTCATGTTGGAAATTCGCAGCATCTAGTTTCTATCCTGCAGTTGGGAGTATAGGAGTGCATAAATCAATGAGGTGATATTAAGTAATAATGAAGGTGATAATGATTGCTAATCCCCCTTAATAAGCCTCTTGCTGCTCACTGGTTAAAATCTCATCTTGCCGTCTGGAATTTAGTTGGAAAAAGTGACTTATTGCTCCCAATGTTAAGAAAAGCCTCACTTGATTTCTCATGTAAATGCCCCAGCCTTCTTGCCATCGCGCACATTGTTCAGGGTAAGTGAAGAATCCACCCTTAGTTGCAGATAAAAGTTGCAATTAGTTCAAAGCGGTTTAACGATACTTATTATTGTCTTCACAGTTGGATGGTGCTGGAAGTTTCAAAAAGTGATGGGAGCTGGATGGACTACGGGTAACTGGAATGACTGCTCTGGCTCTGAGAATTAGTGACTGGCGTGGACTGGAATAAGTAGATTCTTGGAATGTCTTTGGGGATAAAAATGAGCTGATGTTGCACATGGGTTAAACTATGGCTTATTTGTAATCTGTTCTTTTGAGGTGACGTGCTGGTGATGTTTGAGAACTGGATGCATTTAATTCTAGCCTTGGAGAATATTCACATACAGGAATGAAATTGTATCACATTTTTTAAATGCCAAAGTTTATTAACCATTTCATAACCATAACCTCGGATGTTGGAAACTGCAGAAGCACTCACGTTGATTTTAAATAAGAAGAATATTTCAAAGTTATTTTAAACTGTTGACATTTCTGGCTATTTGCCAACTGATGCAGTTTATTTGAGACAGAACGGAAATGTAATGGAAAGTATCTTAAAAGCTGTCTGTCAGGCTTATAGAAAATGCATTTAAGGGTTCTACTTCTATTGGTTGATGGATTTTGGGGATTCTTTGTGGCATCAGTGTGTCAGCAGGTGCTATCCTGGAACTAATCTGAGATCTCTACACTTACAAAATGTGATCCAAGGTAGAATTCTTTCAAAGGAAAGGAAACATATTAATCTCAAAATGTTAACTTCTTCAGATGTTTCCTTCAGGATGGATATATCAGATTCCCAGCCTTCACTGTTTCTCTCTCCACAGTTGCTGCCAGACCTGCTGAGTTTCTCTTTTCATTTCAGATTTCCAGCTTCACTGTATATTGCTATTAGAGTTTTTCAGAGAAGGGGCATCAAGGCTCTAGGGTTGCACTTCTCCTTTTCTGTTTCAGAGATGATTGGATGGTAGCATCAAGAAGTGCATTCTGGGTAAGGAAGACTTCTTGAAGTGGGATATCATTTTCATACAAAATTGGTAAACTTCCTTAATTTGAAGATACTGTCGTAAGAACCAAAATACTAAAATCTATGTTATGAACTGGAACAAGAAATTAAAATATGTTTGTTTTAGAGACTTTCTGTAACCTTATTCTCTAAGTTCAGTTGGCTGGATGATTGATTTGTGATGCAAAGTGATGCCAAGAGCATAGTTTCAATTCTTACACTGGCTGAGGTTACCATGGAGGATTCTTCCTTCTTAACCTCTGCTCTTGCCTGACGCATGGCAACTCTCAGTTTAAACAACCACCAGACGTCTCCCTTTAATGAAAGGGTAAGACAATGGCGACTTTATCTTTTACCATTAAGACTGATACCCGCCAAATCAGAGTTCTGGACACCCATGGTTCATGTAACATTATTTTCCCATTGTGATCTTGTGTTAATAGTGCCCACGCTTGTGACAAGAAGTGAATTATTGGAGTGAACTATTTGTGTTCAAGATGGTAAACGGTAACATCAATAGTTTAAACATTGGCTTGAGATGAAAATGGGCCAATAGGACAGAAAAATTTATTTTGAACTGCAGCACCATTATGCTCCACAAATTCATACCAAGCCACCAAGGATTTCTGAAGGACAATGACATTGAACTTGAAATGTTAACCCTCTTGACAGATATTATTGAATGTTGATAAGGGCCTCTACGTGCTGAAGGCCAAATGATCGTTTCTGCAGTTGAATGGGAGTTGAGCATTAGAATCCCTGATGTAACAGATTCTGAGGAAAATTGAAAATTCTGTTGGGCAATTCCTCAAGCTTGGAACATACTGAAGGTATATCTTTAAAGCAGAGAACTAAGAGGACTCTACTCCAGTTATGTAAATAGTTACTCAGGAAAAGTAAGATTGTTAAAATCCCACTCCAATTCCTGCATAATTAGTCAGCTAATACCCCCAATTTATCTTCGAGTAAAAAATGAGGTCTGCAGATGCTGGAGATCACAGCTGCAAATGTGTTGCTGGTCAAAGCACAGCAGGTTAGGCAGCATCTCAGGAATAGAGAATTCGACGTTTCGAGCATAAGTCCTGATGAAGGGCTTATGCTCGAAACGTCGAATTCTCTATTCCTGAGATGCTGCCTAACCTGCTGTGCTTTGACCAGCAACACATTTGCAGCACCCCCAATTTATCTCACATCCATCCCAACTAGATCCATTACAATCGCTAGACTCTCATTGAACACCACTCTCAAGAATGCAGACCATCTTGCTCCGTCAGGACCTGACACCCACAGCTGCCAGACCTGCAGATACCTACCCAATACCAGATACCTGAGACCTCCCCTCCCTCTCCAGGCTCAATATTTTCTGCCGAACACCACTGACCTGAATGCTCCATCACTTACCTTGCTACCTTGCATTCTTCCCATTGGCATTTATCCTCTACCTTCTGGATCAGTGGTGCTGGAAGAGCACAGCAGTTCAGGCAGCATCCAACGAGCAGCGAAATCGACGTTTCGGGCAAAAGCCCTTCATCAGGAATCTAGTTTTACCTTTTTACCTATTAATCCCCTACCCACTTGGCATCCTACTTAGTGGGATCTCTATACCCTACTCAGCACCGTGTACCCTATTTACCTGCACCTTAACCCCTAGCCCCCCCCCGCCCCACCCCAACCACCACCACCTTGCATCCTATCCACTTGGCACCCTAACTTTACACTGACCGTACATCCTTACACTCTCTCAGGAAACGTTAAAGTACCTGTCTGTGGTGAGAAGGAACGAGAGGGAGTCGGAGACAGAAGGAGGCTGAGAGAGAGAGGTTCTGAGAAAGAAGGTGTGAGAAAGTGGTGACCGACTGCTGCACAAAAGGTGGAAGGTGGGAGTCTTCCATTGACTGTCCTTCAAGGATGAAATTACGGCTTTGCATTTCTGAAGGATTGGAACAGAGTGGCAAACTACCAGTGATTGCAGCTCCTCACAAAATCCAGTCCATAAGCCGTTTCTTCCGGTTGCTGGGTCTAAAACCAGTGACAGAATCTCAGGTTATGGGATACGTCTTTTAAAACTGAGATGAGGAGGAATTTCTTCAATCTGAAGGTGGAGCATCAGTGCAATTCTGTACCCCAGAGAGCTGTAGAAGATCAATCATTGACAGAAATTAATAGTCGCCTGGGGAATAATGATATTTATGGGAGGTTGTGTTTTCCTCAGAGTGTCAGAGGCTGAGGGGTGATCTGATAGAGGTTTTTAGAATCATGAGGAGCATGGATAGGATAAATAGTCAAAGTCTTTTTTCCTGGGGTAGGGGAATCCAAGATTAGAGGGCATAGGTTTAAGGTGAGAGGGGAAAATATAAAAGGAACCTAAGGGGCAACCTTTTCATGCAGAGGGTGGCATGTGTGTGGAATGAGCTGCCAGACGAAGTGGTGGTGGCTGGTACAATTACAACATTCAAAAGGCATCTGGATGGATATATGAACAGGAAGGGTTTGGCAGGATATGGACCAAATGCTGGCAAATGGTAATAACTTTATTTAGGATAACAGGTCGGCATGGATGAGTTGGACCAAAGCGTCTGTTTCTGTGCTATACAACTTGATGTGTCTATGTATGGAATAGTGGTAGTGAGATAGATGATCATCCATAAAGTAACTGAATGGTGGAGCACATCAGGAGGGCTGAATGGCCTATTCCTGTTTCTATGTCTCTAGGTCTGATTCAAGTTAAAATGAGTTGTGGAAAAAGAATTTTTGGTACTTGGCATAGACAGTCTGGAGCATTTCCAGAGCTTTGAAGAGATTTTCCAACGTTATCCACAGGCTCTTGGTCTGAATATAAAACTTCAGGATGAAAGCCACATAATTTTGTTCCAGTTCAGACAATTTTATATTCCTGTTAGAATGATTGATTGGCAGCAAGAATTGTGTCAATAAAGCCAATTACTACTAATACTAATTACACCATGTAAGAGCCACATGCTGTTCTAAAATGTGTCAGCCTTGGCTCAGTCTTGCATTTGTGCTGCTCATTGAGAAGAATGTTGCATTCAGCTCCTCCTCCTTCAGGAAATACGTTGGCGTTGGTGTGTCGGGGAATGCTTCACTATTGGCGCTATCTTCTTTCAGATAAGACTTTAAAATGTGTTCAGTTTGCCTGTTCACCTGGATGCATGTGATTGCATAGCATGATTCGAGAAAGACCCTGGAACTGTTCTGATGTCTTGGACAATATACATCCCACAAGCAGCAACAGCCAATCAGCAACACTGATCATTTATTTCAATGCCATCTGTGGGGATTTGCTGAGCAGAAGCTTGCTATAATGGCTACCTACATAACTTCAGCAACAATACTTCCAAAGTATTCTGGTAAGGTAATAGTTTAAAAAGGTTTAAATGTTGAAACCTGTATTAACGTTGCACCAGTCTGATGACATCATACAGTCTTTGGTAGAAAAAAAAGGGAGTCTTGCTTCAGATCCTGATGAAGACATTGTCTCCTAATAATCTCAGTTATTGTTATGTCCTCATAGCCAATGCAACTTGTTCTTCTTGTTATCATTCAATGAACTATATCTTGTTAAGATGAGTGCCCATTCTCATTTGGACTCACTGATAGTCAATCCTCTGCCACTGTTAACCAAATAGACCATTAGATTTGGGTATAGAAGGGAAAATTGGAGTGATAGTACCTAAATGCCTGCCCTTCTTTCACAATTATCTCTGTGCTCAGGTATCCATTTAGCGGGAGCATGTGGTGCCCACTGGCACAGTGGATGCCTTTAAAGACTGGTTGCCACCATAGGGGCTGGATGCTCCAGAAAACAATATATTGATTTGATGTTATTAAGTTTCAATTCCAGTTCTAGGACCTGACTAACATGATTAAGGCATTTTTATAGAGTCATAGAGATATGCAGCACAGAAACTGACCCTTCAGTTCAACCAGTCCATGCTGACCATAATCCCAAACTAAACCAGTCCCACCTGCCTCTCTTGGCCCAGACCTCTCCAACCATTTCTTATTCATGTAATTATCCAAATGTCTTTTAAACATTGCAACTGTTCTCGCATCCATCACTTCCTGTGGAAGTTCATTCCTCACAAAAACCTTGCTCTGTGTATTAAAAAAAAAGTTGCCCCCATGTCTTTTTAAAATATTTCTCTTCTCACCTTAAGAATATGACCCCTAGTCTTGAAACCCCCATTTTAGGGAAAAGACACCTGCCACTCACCTTATCTACACCCCTCATGATTTTATAAACCTCTATAAGGTCACCCCTCAACCTCCTATGCTGCAATGAAAAAGGTCCCAGCCTATCCAGCCTCTCCTTATAACTCAAACCCTCCATGCCTGGCAACATCCTGGTAAATCTTTTCTGAATCTGCTCCACCTTAATAATATCCTTCCTTTAACTGGGAAGAATTAAAAAGGATTGTAAACAATAAAAAAACTTAAAAAACAAGAAACAGTTGAAAGGTGGATTGGGGGCAACATCCCTGTCCACCTGCCTAGGCATTGGTTGGTATAGTTTACACATACAAAGAATACAATGGTTGTAATGCTATTTGAGCCAATCACAAGATTGGGAGAAAGTAAGGACTGCAGATGCTGGAGGTCCAAGTCAAGAGTGTGGTGCTGGAAAAGCACAGCCGGTCAGGCAGCATCCGAGGAGCAGGCGAATCGACATTTCGGGCAAAAGCCCCTTCAGATTGTCAAGATTCAAGTACCAACATCTCATGAATTGCAAGAAGGTGGCTCATCAGCACTGTCTGAGGGGTAATTAGGGATGGACAATAAATGCTGGACTAACCAGTGATGCCCACCCTCCATGAAAGAAAAACTGAAAAATTAAAGGGAAATTCTATATTTCTTAAGATGGAAAGTTTCTGAGCAGGAGAAATGGCTGGACATTTGTGAATTAAAATGTAATGACTGAAGAGAAAAATTAACCTGCAGTTATTTATAGGTTGTCCGGTAGAGGTACAATGCACCACAATATAAATGGATCGAAACATTTAGTTTTGCCATTTTCTGTGGTTTCCACTTGAAGTCCCAGCAGGAAATACAAAGGACCTCAGTGCTTCTTTGAATGACTGATGTACAGTGTTGTGTCTTATTGATTAATACCCTGTTGTTTACTTTGATTGTCTACCTTTCAATAAGCAGGAGAAGGCTGTGAACTGAAAACTGAGTTTGGCAAGTCATTTTATTTACATATTATTAGTTTTAACGATTGGATTTGAGAAAATGCAGTGCAAACCAGATTGCCGCAATTACAGGGTAAAAATGGCCCATGGTGGTAAAGTGAAACATATCTCTGTAATTTGCTTCATTTATTATATAAACATTTCAGTGCAGTATGGCATTTTTTAAAGAAAGCCTTTGGAACACCAAGCTGGTTAGAAATTTTATTCTGGAGAATCTGAGAAACATTAGGCTCATTCATTGTCGGCAACAGAAAGAAGCTTTTGCTTTAAACTGGAACTTCCATTATTCCGAAGGAGGAATATTACCTGGGAAACTAATAGAAATCCAGATCAAGCAGGGAGCAAAACCAGGATCCCTCCTGAACCAAAAATTGCAGATCCTTTCAATCTGTCAGGGAACCAGAAAATGCTGAAAGTGCTCAGCAGGCCAGTTTGTGTCATGAGGAGAGAGGTACAGAGTTAATGATTCAGTTCAATGCACTTCCACGGATTCTCTGAGTGCCCTGAAGAGAGGATGAAGTTAAAATTAACTCCACGGTTTCTGCTGCAGGCTGTTTCTGCTCAGTAACATCGGACATCTTTGTATCCACCTCAGCTCATCTGCTGCTGAAACCCTTGCTCTTTGTGATCTTTGAACCTGATTCTTCTGATGCACTGTCTTCTACATTCTGTCCTCAGTAAACCTGAGATCATCCGAAACTTGGCTGCCTGTATCCTTAATCGCAACATGTCCCCTTTCTCAATCATCTCTGCACCCACTGACTGGCTCCCGCTCAAACAATCCTTTGATTTCAAAATTCTCATCCTTGTTTAAATAGCTTTCTCGCTCTCTTATCTTATCTACCCCAGCAACCCTCTGAGATATCTGTCCTCAAAATCTGGCCGCTTTTATAAATTCAATTTTCATCACTCCAACCTTGATGATTGTAGTCACTGAGGATTGCCCTCCCTATGAGCCATTCCATGTTTTCCTTTCAGAACTAAAAGTGTGCTCTTTGACCTAATCTGATTACATAGCCTATTATCCCCTGACCCACGTTGGTGTCATGCTTCGTTTTATAATGCTCCTATGAAGTGCACTGGGACAGTTTATGAAGTTAGAGGCGCTATATAAATATACATTGTTGTTGCTGACAGTTACTGAGATCTTATGTTTCATAAACGTGCGGGTATGTTAAGGACATCACATAACTTGAGCATCAGGCAGCTTTCACACCTAAACCAATGTGCTTCTCACAGAGATAATCAAAAGTGCTTGAGTCCTGGCACCTGATTAGGTAGGTGGGAAAAAAAACTCAGACAGATCATTGAAATGGTTATTAGACAATTTTCACACCAAGATAGAAGCGTGTGCAGAAAGAACTGATCATGAAAAGGGTCTAAATTTAACATATTTTAAAGTACCGCACAGAACTGAATATGTTGACAATTTAGTGGTTCATTTAAAGGCTGAGTTTCCCATGAACTGTCCTTGGAGCAGAAAGAAACGACAGTAATGGGGAGTGGCTGCCTGTCTGAGCCTGGCTGTGCAATAAAATAGCCTGCACCACAGAACAAAAAGAGAGTTTATTTTCTACTAACAGCTTCTCTCTTTCTCCTACTCCGCCTGCAGCCTCCCAGTATTTCCCTGGACTTCCTGTCTTTCCCACACAAAGAGGAGGTTGGCTCCTTGAATGCTCCATTCCAGTTACAGGCCTCCCCCTCCTCCCTATCTCCACACCCTCTGGCCAACCACCACTTCTGCAGGCCTCGTCTACATCATTCCCTCACTCATGGTTAGGCCTACCTGCACTCCACTCCCCTTGGCCAGTCCCTCTACTCCACCCCCATTCCCAGCCTATGTCCTACTCGAACTGGGACCTCCATCTTCTCTCCCTGTTCATGAATGTGTCACCAGGTCACGCACTCTCCCCTGTGAAAGGATATGTCTGTATATGCATGCCATGCCATAGGCCTTAGATCCTCTTCTATGCAGGCATCTCATAACCCTCAAATCCCTGATATTTCAAAAACTTATCTGCCTCTTCTTTCAATGCTTTTAGTGACCTACTCTCCACAACTGTCTGAGGGAGAGACTTGGAGAAAGTAAGGAATGCAGATGCTGGAGTTCAGAGTCAAAAGTGTGGCCCTAAAAAAGCACAGAGTTGAGAGTGTGGCGCTGGAACAGGAGCAGGAGAATAAATGTTTCAGGCATAAGCCCTTCATCAGGAATTTTGGAAAAGCAGGAGTTTTGAAAGTCCGGCAGCATCAGATGAGCAGGAAAGTTGACATTTTGAACATAATCTCTTCATCAGGAATGTGGGAAAGAATTCCAGATTTCCACTGCCCTTCAAAAGATGAAATTCCTTCGCTTTTCAGTTTTAAAGAGTGTGCTCTTGTAACTATGTCCTCCAAGTTTGAAATCTATCCTGTTAAGTCCCCTCAGGATCTTATGTTTCAGGAAGATCACCCCCTCATTCTTCTAAGATCTAATGAATAAAGCTGCCCAAGATAAGTCAACACCTTCATCCCAGGAACCAGCTTAATGATGGCTAGGTGAGCACTGCTGCCTCACAGGACCTGGGTTCAATTACAGCTTTGGGTGACTGTCTGTGTGGAGTTTACAATTACACTCCATGTCGGCATGGGTTTCCTTTGGGTGCTCCGGTTTCCTCCCCACAGTCCAAAGATGTGCAGGTTAGGTAGATTGGCCGTGTTAAATTGCCCCATAATGCTCAGGGATGTGTAGGCTAGGTGGGTTAGCCATGGTATATATGTGGATAGGGTATGGGACTAGGTTTTTGGTGGGTCAGTGTCGACTTGATGGGCTGAATGGATCTTTTCCCCAGTGTGAGGATTCTATAATTCTTTTGAACCTCCCCCAATGTTAGTACATCCTTTCTCAAATATGGGAACCAAAAACATACTCAGTGCTCTAAGTGTGGCCACACTATCTTCCTGTGCATTTGTTAAAAAAAACTGTTTTTAAACTCCAACCCTGTTGCAATAAAAAACAAAATTCCATTTGCCTTCATAATTTGTGTACAGTTCTGGTCACCACGTTACCAGAAGGATGTGGATGCTTTGGAGAGGGTATAGAAAAAGGTTTACCGGGATGTTGCCTGCCATGGGGAATTTTATCTATGAAGAAAGGTTGGATCGTCTGGGTGTGTTTTCGCTGGAGTTCAGGTGGTTGAGGGGCAACCTGATAGACGTATATAAGATTGTGAATGGCATGGATAGAGTGGAAAGTATGAGGATTTTTCCAGGGTGGAGAGGTCAATTACTAGGGGACACGGCTCCAAGTTGTGAGGGGGGACAGTTTAGAGATGTGTGAGACCTGGTTGTGAGTGCCTAAAACACATTGCCAGAGGAGGTGGCGGAAGCAGACACAACAGCAGCATTCAAGAAGCACCTGGACAAATACATGAATAGGAAGGGAAGTGAAGACAGTTTTAGTATGGAAGAGCAAAATATGTCAGCGAGGCATGGAGGGCCTTTCCTGTGCTGTATTATTTTTTGTTCTTAATTATTTGCACTTGTATGTTAACGTTTTGTGTTTTATGCACAAAAACAACCAGAACTCAATGAGCTGCAACTTTTTGGACTTGTGCTCCATTTAAAAAATAGTTTGTCTTTTGATTCTTCCTACTAAAGTGTATGATCTTATACACTACACTGAACTCTATCTGCCAAGTGTTTGCTCATTCACTCAATTGATCTATGTTCTCTTGCAGACTTCTCATGTTTCCCCCTCTTCCAAATCATTAGTAAAGATGTTATAAAAATCAAGGCTCCAGGGCTGATTCTTGTGGTATTCTCTCAGTTTCATATTTCCAACCTTAAAAAGTTATATTAATCCTAATTCTCTATTTGCTGCGTGTTAAACAATCCATGTCAATACATTGCCCTGATGCTGTGAGCTCCTATCTTCTACAATATAATTTTACTCAGCCTTAGACTTGGATGTGCTCTTATGCCTTAAAGCAGGAAATGCTAGGAATTCCATGCAGCTCCTGTGAAGAACAGCTTAACAGCAGTGGTACTTTTTTCCATTTCATCAGTTCTACCAAAGCTTTGCTGACCAGATGGCAGAAAAGGGAGGCCACTGGAAGGAGAAAAGTTTCAGTAAACATTGGGCCAATCTTTGCTTCTGTGCCAGCTGCAGAAGAGATTGCCTCTCAGGAATCAGTGTCTCAATTTGCCTCTACAGCCACAAATTCCTGGTGAAGGGCTTACGCCCGATTCCTCTGCTCCTTGGATACTGCCTGACTTGCTGTGCTTTTCCAGCACCACACTCACAACTCTACAGCCACAGAAGACAACATTTAATAAAGAAGTGATATGCACCACAAACAATCCATCTCTCCCAAGATAATCATATTGTTGGTCTGTTTATATCATAGGTTTAACACACAAAACTTAAGTCAAGAGTAAATACCCATTATGATTTTTGTTTTGCTTACCAAAAGAATGAAACACTAACCCTAATTTCCCTCTGCTGCTCCTCCTGGTCACTGGCAAGATAATTGGATGCGTTTAATATATGCCAAGTCTTTATACTTAAACCATTAGCCTTACCTTTTCTTTATATAGAGGCTGACTGACTTGCTCTGCATTTCTATAATTTTCTTTTCAGATGGTAAACACGTATTTACAGTCTTAAAAAATAATTCATGTCCTTATTGTTACCATTGATTTTGTGTCTTTCAAACACCTATCAGTTGTTGGAGGCTCTCCATCACAATGAAATTGGGCATCTTAACCAGACAACCACACACTCATGTGGGTGAAGCTGTGTTTGCATGAATGCATGAACAGTCGTATACTTGTCATTTCAGGTTAGTAAGGCAGTTCTCATGAAAAGTGCTTTCAGGGTAAGTTTCCTTGCTCTTTGCTCAACTTTATTGTTTTGTTTTGTGTATTATGTTTTCCTGTATTTCTTCACTAACTGAGAGTGCCAAGTTGTGACATGCTTCCAGAATTTTCCAACACCTTTTGAGTCCTGTTGATTGTGGTTTGGAGGTAGAGAGGAGTGGAGGGGTGTTGCTGTGAAATGAATTGTTTCACATATGGACCTTACTAAAAAGATCATTTTTCAGACTTGCGCAATGGCATTCCTGAGACCAGTGACTGGGAAGTGGGGAATTAAGGTGAGTGTTCCATTCCCCAGTATGAAAATCCATCACCTTGGTAAGCAAAAACAAAACACAATAACCTTTGGGTTAATTTGGGTTGAACCTATGATATAAGTAGACCAATATTACAAAATTCACCAAAATGAAATATGTTGCTTTTTGTGTTGAACACACCAATATAACATGCTGTTTTATAAAGAGCTGGAATTTCCAAATCAATAAGGTTACACAGAAATTGAACCAATAATTGGACTGAAGAAGTATTTAAAACATGTAATTGTATCAATTTATTTATATTCAGGTAGCTATGCAGGAGTAACCATTCAAAACACTGTTGGAATACTGCGTGCAATTCTGGTCTCCTTTCTATCGGAAGGATGTTGTGAAACTTGAAAGGGTTCAGAAAAGATTTACGAGGATGTTGCCAGGGTTGGAGGATTTGAGCTATAGGGAGAGGCTGAACAGGCTGGGGCTGTTTTCCCTGGAGCATCGGAGGCTGAGGGGTGACCTTATAGAGGTTTACAAAATTATGAGAGGCACGGATAAGATAAATAGACAAAGTCTTTTCCCTGGGGTGGGAGAATCCAAAATTGGAGGGCATAGGTTTAGGGTGAGAGGGGAAAGATATAAAAGAGACCTCAGGGGCAACATTTTCACACAGAGGGTAGTACGTGTATGGAATGAGCTGCCAGAGGATGTGGTGGAGGCTGGTACAGTTGCAACATTTAAGAGGCATTTGGGTGGGTATATGAATAGGAAGGGTTTGGAGGGATATGGGTCGGGTGCTGGCAGGTGGGACTAGATTAGGTTGGGATATCTGATTGGCAAGGATGGGTTGGACCGAAGAGTCTGTTTCTGTGCTGTACATCTCTATGACTCTATGGCTCTAAATGCAATCAGTGAACATGAAAATTGCACCCATGATTTTTAAGAGACCAGAGCGAACAAAATTGCCGACTAATATTGGCAATAAATGATCAAGTTTCCATTTCTCTCTGCTCGTAAAATGAGAGGAATCAGCTGAATATTGGGAATTTGAAGCTCACATTGTTTGGATGCAGACAGTTACAACACTGCACTTTTATTTTTATTATTACCCGAGAAAACAAACAAGGTAGGCTGAATTTCAAATGAGTGTAACAACTGATACGATAGGAGAAAAGGGATGGTGATTGATTGGCAAAAGGCATTTCCATGGAGAAAACAATAAGGAAGTATAAGCTCCCCGTGCTTCAGAGAACATACAAACGATACAAGGCTTGAATATATTTCTTTTACTTCCAGACAACAGATTCCCCATAAGTACATGTTACTTCTAACTAGTGCAAATACGCCCTGTTACAAGCTCAACTGGTTATTTAAAATTGGTTATTAATGTGGCTATTATGTAGCACCTGAGGTTTATCAGCAAGTGCTACTCAATTGTGGAATTTCATCTAACAGTAGACGTTTCACTTGGTTCAAGCAACCCATTCCTGGAGAAGGGCTTATGCCCGAAACATCGATTCTCCTGTTCCTTTGATGCTGCCTGATCTGCTGCGCTTTTCCAGCAACACATTTTTAAGCTCTGATCTCCAGCATCTGCAGTCCTCACTTTCTCCATGGTTCGGTAAGAACAAAGGAAAATGCAAACTAAGCAAGATATGAAAATATGACAAAAATCTGAAATAAAAACAGAAAATGCTGGAAATACTCAGTAGATCAGGTAGCATCAGGTCAGGTCTGAATTAAAGAGAAGTCTACAATATTGATCGTTCCATGGATCTCCAGGACATGAAGACAATTGGAGATTATTCAGTCACATAATACTATATTATATTTACTTCTACTGTTATCCAATAGAGTCTATTATACCAGAATGAAATTGTATCACATTAGTTACTTCTGATGGGATTTTATGAACCATATGTATCACATGGTGGACAATTTATCACATGCTTGAAGTTTACTAATAATCCAGGCATTGGGTCCTATTTATCATATATAGCTTTATCGTAACTTGGGCCTCAAAACTAGAGTTATATTTGGAAAAACTACATTTAAAGGAACAACTGATTTTGGATCTTCTGAGGAAGACATATTAAATGCAACATCTTTCTGTATCTCTTTCCACAGATGTTAGACCTGCTCAGAATTTTCAACACCTTAGCTTTTTATTGTGGGTTTTTAGATTCTTGATAAGTATTAGCCGAGTGATAGTCTGCAGCTTTCTTAGGATTTTAAATGGATTGAAATTCACTGCATTGGGTTTCACAGATGCCTTATCACTGTTTTCCTCACACCCGCCAGTTTGAATTGACTTACTCTGAGTGCCATCTCCTGGTCATTGATGGTATATGTTTGAAAGGATTGAATCTGACTTTTTTTAAACAAGGTCAGATTTTACATAAAAGTCTCCCAAACAAGCACTGTTACTCCAGAGCACCCCTTCATGGTTTCTAACAATTGCCTCAGACATGGGCAATTGGCACACTTTGTGGGCGGGGACCTGGAAATCTTGGTGCACTAAGTGATGAGGTGGACAACTTCCTCTTCCCCCCAGGATTGGTTGACTGTCCATCTTGTTTCGAAGCTGCTACCTTGGTCAGTGCAGTCTCAGCTGTCTGGAGAATGCCCAGGAGTATGCGAAGAAGGTCAGTGAACTTACACATGCCACCAGTGCCACTATCTTTTCTCCGATACCACACAGTCACTCTATCTCTGCTACTGAATCCACCTCCTTCCAAGGCTCATGCTCTTTCACTCTCTTTCTCGCATGCAACATCTTCCCTCACTCGCTCTCACCAACCACAATCTCTGACACCACTAATCCTGCGTACATTCTGCACTGCCTGTTCATTTGCTCAGGTCGCCTTCCTTTTGGTAACAGTTATGCTTACCCATATCCACCTCCCCTAACACACCCTCTCTCATTCCAAGAGAAAAATAACTCACAATAGGGTTATTGACTTAAAGAGTCAAAACTGTGGTGAGCTGAGTTATGTAAGCACAAGACAAAGTGTGGATTACTAGAAGAGAGGAAATGAAAGGTAATTCCGTTATAGCTAAACAATAACTTCCACTTTTATAATATCCTTACACATTCCAATGCTTTTCACAGGAGTGAAGGAAATGGCGTAATGGTATTATCATTGGACAATGATAATCCAAGCAATGTCGTGGGGATGCAGGTTCAAATCCTACCTGGCAGATGGTGGAATCTGAATTCAATAAACAGCTGGAATTAAGAGTCAAATGATGCACATTGTTGGTGGGAAAAATCTATCACTAGCCCTCTTCAGGGAAAGGAACTGCCAACCTTACTTGGTCTGGCTGACGTGTGACTCCAGACTCACAGCAATGTGGTTAACTCTTAACTACCCTCTTTCATTAATGAGGGATGGGCAATATATGCTGGCCCAGCCAGTGACACCCTCACCCTGTGAATGAATACAAAAACTCACTAAATTTACTACCAGAATGTAAAAATAGGACTGGTTGGCAATAAAGCTTGATTTTAAGAAGTGTTCAAAAGAGAAGGAAGAAGCAGAGAGATTGAGAGAAGAGAATTCCAGAGTTCAGCAATCAGACAGATGAATGTGTGGGAGTCAATGGCAGAACCATTGATAGAAGGGATACAGAAAATGAGGCAGCACAATGAGATTGTAGTGAAGTGAATAAGGAGAGATCACCATTGTTATAGTTACATGGGTTATGATTTGCGCCTTTAGCCAGGGTTGCTTTGTTCTGGAACTGAAGTGGAATCTCAGTTGGAGAGATTTGATATATCAACATAATCAAGTATCTGAGGGAGGAAAGGGAATTTAGAGGTCAGGTGCTTTGGAAGGGCCTGTTCCTTTGGAGAGGTGGGAGATGATAGTAGATTTGAAAGGAACAAGAAGAAGGAACGATGGCTTAAGTTTGCAAAGTGCTTTTAACCTAATTCAACATGATTAGGCAATTTATGGGGGCATTATAGAACAAAGTACAACACTAAATTATAAAAGGACATATTAGGTCAGGAAATCTTAAGACCATAAGACCATAAGATCATAAGACATAGGAGTGGAAGTAAGGCCATTCGGCCCATCGAGTCCACTCCACCATTCAATCATGGCTGATTGGCATTTCAACTCCACTTACCAGCGTTCTCCCCGTAGCCCTTAATTCCTCGAGACAACAAGAATCTATCAATCTCGGCCTTGAAGACATTTAGCGTCCCGGCCTCCACTGCACTCCGTGGCAATGAATTCCACAGGCCCACCACCCTCTGGCTGAAGAAATGTCTCCGCATTTCTGTTCTGAATTGACCCCCTCTAATTCTAAGGCTGTGTCCACGGGTCCTAGTCTCCTCACCTAACGGAAACAATTTCTTAGCGTCCACCTTTTTCAAGCCATGTATTATCTTGTACGTCTCTATTAAGTCTCCCCTTAATCTTCTAAACTCCAACGAATACAATCCCAGTATCCTCAGCCGTTCCTCATATGTTAGACCTGCCATTCCAGGGATCATCCGCGTGAATCTCCGCTGGACACGTTCCAGTGCCAGTATGTCCTTCCTGAGGTGTGGGGACCAAAACTGGACACAGTACTCCAAATGGGGCCTAACCAGAGCTTTATAGAGTCTCAGTAGCATATCTCTGCTTTTATATTCCAACCCTCTTGAGATAAGAGACAACATTGCATTTGCTTTCTTAATCACAGACTCAACTTGCATGTTTACCTTTAGAGAATCCTCGACTAGCACTCCCAGATCCCTTTGTGCTTTGGCTTTACTAATTTTCTCACCATTTAGAAAGTAGTCTATGCTTTTATTCTTTTTGCCAAAGTGCAAGACCTCGCACTTGCTCACGTTAAAGTCCATCAGCCATTTCCTGGACCACTCTCCCAACCTGTCTAGATCCTTCTGTAGCCTCCCCACTTCCTCAGTATTACCTGCCTGTCCACCTAACTTCGTATCATCAGCAAACTTCGCTAGAATGCCCCCAGTCCCCTCATCCAAATCATTAATATATAATGCGAATAGCTGTGGCCCCAACACCGAACCCTGCGGGACACCACTCGTCACCGGCTGCCATTCTGAAAAAGAACCTTTTATTCCAACTCTCTGCCTTCTGTTAGACAGCCAATCCTCAATCCATCCCAGCAGCTCACCTCGAACACCATGGGCCCTCACCTTGCTCAGCAGCCTCCCGTGTGGCACCTTATCAAAGGCCTTTTGAAAGTCTAGATAGACCACATCCACTGGGTTTCCCTGGTCTAACCTACTTGTTACCTCTTCAAAAAATTCCAACAGGTTTGTCAGGCATGACCTCCCCTTACTAAATCCATGTTGACTTGCTATAATCAGACTCTGCTCTTCCAAGAATATAGAAACCTCATCCTTAATGATGGATTCTAGAATTTTACCAATAACTGAGGTTAAACTGATTGGCCTATAATTTTCCATCTTTTGCCTTGATCCTTTCTTGAACAAGGGGGTTACAACAGCAATCTTCCAATCATCCGGGACCTTTCCTGACTCCAGTGACTCTTGAAAGATCTCAACCAATGTCTCTACTATTTCCTCAGCCACCTCTCTCAGAACTCTAGGGTGTATCCCATCGGGGCCAGGAGATTTATCAATTTTAAGACTTTTTAACTTTTCTAGCACTATCTCTTTCGTAATGGCAACCATACTCAACTCAGCCCTGTGACTCCCTTTAATATTTGGGATATTACTCATGTCTTCCACTGTAAAAACTGACGCAAAGTACTTGTTAAGTTCTCCTGCTATTTCCTTATCTCCCATCACTAGGCTTCCTGCATCAGTTTGAAGTGGCCCAATGTCTACTTTTGCCTGTCGTTTGTTTCTTATGTACTGAAAGAAACTTTTACTGTCATTTCTAATATTACTGGCTAGCCTACCTTCATATTTGATCCTCTCATTTCTTATTACACTCTTTGTTACCCTCTATTTGCTTTTGTATCCTTCCCAATCTTCCGATTTCCCACTGTTCTTAGCCACTTTATAGGATCTCTCTTTTTCTTTAATACATTTCCTGACTTCCTTTGTCAGCCATGGTTGTCTAATCCTTCCCCGGATAATCTTTCTTTTCTTGGGGATGAACCTCTGTATAGTGTCCTCAATTATACCTACAAACTCCTGCCATTTTTGCTCTACTGTCTTCCCGGTTAGCCTCTGCTTCCAGTCTATTTTTGTCAGTTCCTCTCTCATGCCCTCATAATTACCTTTATTTAACTGTAACACCATTACATCCGATTTTGCCTTCTCTCTTTCAAACTCCAGACTGAACTCTACCATATTATGATCGCTACTTCCTAAGGGTTCCCTTACTTTAAGATCTTTTATAGAGTCTGGTTCATTGCAAAGCACTAGGTCCAGAATAGCCTGCTCTCTTGTGGGCTCCATGACAAGCTGTTCCAAAAAGCCATCCTGTAAGCATTCCATGAATTCCCTTTCTTTGGATCCACTAGCAACATTATTTACCCAGTCCACCTGCATATTGAAGTCTCCCATGATCAATGTGACCTTGCCTTTCTGACATGCCTTCTCTATTTCCCGGTACATGTTGCGTCCCTGGTCCTGACCACTGTTAGGAGGTCTATACACAACTCCCATTATGTTTTTTTTGCCTTTGTGGTTCCTCAATTCCACCCACACAGACTCCACATCAGCCGATGCTATGTCATTCAATACCATTGATTTAATTTTGTTCTTAACTAACAAAGCAAACCCACCCCCTCTGCCCACCTCTCTGTCTTTTCGATAAGTTGAAAAACCATTGAGGTTTAACTGCCAATCCTGACCCCCCTGTAACCAAGTCTCTGTGATGCCTACCACATCATAATCATTCACTATTATCTGTGCCATTAGTTCATCGACTTTGTTATGAATGCTACGAGCATTCAGGTAAAGTGCCTTAATGCTAACTTCCTTATCATTAGAGATGTTGGAAGTCATATGATGTCCTAAGTTATCCTTGCTTTTTGCTGCATTCTCAGTCTGCCTCAATTTTAAATCCGCCTGGACACATGCTATCCTGCTGCTTATCTTTCCATTTAACGCCATACTCCCTGTCGCTTTCACTTTCCCTTCCCCCCAACTCAGAAGTTTAAAGTCCTACTGACCACCCTATTTATCCTCTTCGCTAGAACATTGGTACCCGATCGGTTCAGGTGGAGACCGTCCCAACGGTACAGATCCCCCCTGTTCCAAAACTAATGCCAATGCCCCATGAAGTGGAATCCCTCTTTCCCACACCAATCCCACGTGTTTACTTGCCTAATTTTCTTGTCCCTATGCCAATTGGCACGTGGCTCGGGCAGTAATCCGGAGATTATGACCCTTGAGGACCTGTGCTTCAATTTCCTGCCTAGTGCTTCGTAATGCCCAAACAGGTCCTCCACCCTAGTCTTGCCTATGTTGTTAGTACCAACATGGACCACAACAACTGGATCCTCCCCCTCCCGCTCCAATATCCTTTCAAGCCGGTCGGAGATGTCCCGCACCCTGGCACCGGGCAGGCAACACACCATGCGAGACTCCCGATCCGGCTTGCAAAGGATACTATCCTAATTATAGAATCCCCTATAACAACTACTTGTCTATTAGCTCCCCCCTCTTGAATGGCCTTCTGCACCATGGTGCCTTGGTCAGTTGGCTCATCCTGTCCAGAGCCCTTTTCCTCATCCAAACAGGGAGCAAGAATCTCGTACCTGTTGGACAAGGTCAAGGGCTGAGGCTCCTCCACTCCTGAACTCAGGTTCCCCCTACCTGCCTCACTTACAGTCACAATCTGTTGTGCCTGATCACTAGCTGAATGCGAATTACTTAATCTCCCAGGTGTGACTGCGTCCTGAAACAAAGCGTCCAGGTAACTCTCCCCCTCCCGGATGTGCCGCAGTGTTTGAAGCTCAGATTCCAGATCATCAACTCTGATCCGGAGTTCTTCCAGCAACCAACACTTGCTGCAGATGTGGTCACTGCCGTTCACAATGGGATCAGCCAGCTCCCACATCATACAGCAACAGCACATCACCTGCCCAACCATCTCTGCTTAGTTAGTTAATACTTAGTTACCTTGTAAAAGTATGAGTTAGAATACTTTCTGATACCTCTCTGCTATAGTTTTTTTTCCCTAAATCTTGGTCAAAGAGATAAACATTAAGGTGTGTCAACTAAGAGGAAAGTGAGAGAGTGATGCTGAAAGGTATAGGGAACTACAACAGAGCTTGGTAGCTCAGGAATTGAATTGAATTGCATTGATTGTCTCTTGTACTGAGGCACAGTGAAAAGCTTTGTCTTGCGAGCAATACAGGCAGATCACAGAGTTAAAAAGTATAAATAAATAAATAATAGGTAAATAGCGGCAAAAACAGAAACACAGGTACAGACAAATGTTCAGAATTTGAGAGTCCATTCTGACAACAGTAGGGTAGAAACCATTGTGAAGCCGGCTGGCGTGTGTGTTCAGGCTTCTGTACCTTCTCTGCGATGGTAAAGGTTGTAGAAAAGCATCGCGAGGGTGGGATGGATCTTTGAGAATGCTGGCAGCCTTTCCTTGACAGCGGGCCTGGTAGATGGATTCTATACATGGGAAGTTGGCCTTTGTGATTATCCGGGTCAAGTTCACCACTCTCTGTAACCATCTCCGATCTTGAATGGTACAGTTTCCGTACCAGATAGTGATACATCCAGAAAGAATGCTCTTGATGGCGCACCTATAAAAGTGGCGAGAGTATTCCATCATGCCAAGTTTCCTCAGCTGTCTGAGGGCTTGGAGATGTTGTTGGGCCTTTGTAACCAGTGCGTCCACATGAAGCGTCCAAGAAAGCTTGTTGTGGATGACCACTCCCAGGAGCTTCACACTCTCCACTCATTCCACCTCTGTGCTGTTAATGTGTAGGGGGGGCATGAGTAATATCCTGCCGAAAGTCAATAATGAGTTCCTTGGTCTTTCCAGCGTTGGGAGCTAAGTTGTTCTCAGTGCATTATTTTTCCAGGTCTTCCACCTCCCATCTGTAGTCTGTTTTGTTGCCATCTGACATTCGACTGACTATGGTGGTGTCATCAGTGAGCTTGTCAATGGCATTAGTCTGGTATTTGGCGATGCAGTCATGGGTATACAGTGAGTACATTATGGGGCTGAGTACACGCCACTGGGGGGCTCCAGTTTTGAGTGTTAGTGAAGATGAAATATTGTCCTCAATCTTCACTGATTGTGGCCTGTCGGTCAGGAAACTGAGGATCCAGTTGCAGAGAGTGGGGCTTAGTCCGAGATCACTAAGTTTAGTAATAAATCTCGATCGGATAATATTGCTGAAGGCTGAACTGTAATCAATGAATACATTACATTCTTACGTAGCTGTTCTTGGTGTCAAGACGTTCTAGGGAGAGGTGAGGGGCAAGAGATATGGCATCTGATGTGCATCTGTTGGTTGGATAGGCAACTGGGAGTGGGTCAAGAGTAGTGGGGAGGTTGGCATTGACTAATGCCATGACCAGTTCTCAAAGATTCTCAGTTTTGTGATGTACCATATTTATGAGAAAATCCAGGGGGATATGCTCCATAACAATCTTCCGCCAACCCGACAGGCCTGGGGGGTTTTCTGATATCCAACCTAGCAAGATGTTCTTCCTTGCACAGAATGTAAGAATATTGAAATGTTTTGCCTTATGCGAGTCTGCAGGAAATACAATGGGGAGGCCCAAAAGGAGGGAAATAGGGTCCTTCTCCACCCCTACACCTAAAATCCTCTCCATTGCACCCACCACAGCGCTCCAATATGTTTGAAGTCTGTCACAAGACCAAAGACAATGGGTGAGAGTACCCATACAGACCTTGGACTTGGGGCATGCTGAAGATACCCCTGGTTTAAATTTTGACAAACGGTCTGGGGCTAAGTGGACCCTGTGGAGAATCTTCAGCTGTAAAGCATGGGTCCTATTGCAAATTGATATCTTCCTTGCATTCTCCCAAATATCCTCCCATGCCTCAGAAGAAACTTCAACACCCAGCTCTCTTTCCCACATCTTGCAGAGTCGATCAGACTTATCTGAGGTGGCACACCCCAATTGGTGATATAGAGCACTGACAGAGAGTGTACTCTTAGCCCTTAGTACCCCTCTTTCTATGTCAGATTTGTAGTGATCAGTCAAAGGTGTGGTCCTTTTTTGAATAAAATCCCTAACTTAAAAAAAATGAAAGAGATCTCTATTAGGTAACTCGTACTTCATTACTAACTGATAGAAGGACATCATTACATCTCCCTCAAATAAATCACCCATGCAAGATATACTCCTAGCTGCCCAATGTTTAAATCCTGAATCTATCATACTTGGTTGAAAACTCGGCATACCCACTAAAGGTGTAAACAAAGATGTTTTGCCAATATTACCTTCCCTCTGCTGAATTGCCCTCCATGCTTTAACAGTATTGATGACTATTGGGTTATGGCAATATTCCCTAACTGTCCTCACCTTGTCCAAAAACAGCAAACTGGTAAGGAGGCACCTTGCCTGGGAGACTTCGATATCTAGCCATATTGAAAGAGGGTCCCCACAAACCCAATCACTTACTTAGGTCAAAAGCGAGCTTAATTGGTAATTTTTAATGTCTGGAAGGTCTACTCCCCCCAATCTGTGAGGCAACTGCAGTTTGGCTAATTTAATGAGGGGCCGTTTACGGTGCCAGATAAAGGAGCTGAACCAACTGTTCAGTCTCCTGAGTGTTTGTTTATTGAAAATCAGGGGGAGCATCCGTATAGGGTAGAGCACACGAGGGAGAATATTCATTTTAATAAGCGCTATCCGACCCATCCATGAGATTGGAAGTGTCTCCCATCTTTGTAGATCTTGTTTAATTATTTTCAAATAATTGAGTAAAATTGGCTTTGAACAGCCAATCCACAACTGGAGTAATGAATATGCCCAAATACACAAAACCCCTCTATGGCCACCTAAATGGGAATCTATAGTCACTCTCAAGAGCCAACTCTTTCATAAGACCACCCATAGGCAAAGCCTCTGATTTAGCAAAATTAATCTTATACCCTGAAAAAGCGCCCAACGTGTGAATGCATTATATCAGGCAAGGCACTGAGACTGCTGGATTTGTCCAGAAAGTTAGAACATCATCTGCATACAGCGAGATCTTATGTAATTTTGACCCCACTTCTGGAGCTGATATATTGAGATCCCCACGAATGGCCTCTGCCAACGGTTCAATCACCAACGTAAAAAGTAATGGTGAAAGGGGACAGCCCTGCCAGCTGCCCCTAGAAATATTATAATTGCTTGATCGTACACCGTTGGTAATGACTGCAGTGAAAGGTACACTGTAGAGAACCTTTACCCATCTTATGAAAACTTCGCCCAGACCAAACCGGTCTAGAGTATAGAAAAGGTACGGCCACTCACCTCGGTCAAATGCCTTCTCTGCATCTAAAGAAATCACCAGTCCCTGTATTGACTGCTGTTGGCATGCTTGAATTATGTTAAGCAGCCTCCTAACGTTAGTGGAGGATCTGCAATCCTTTATGAAGCCCGTCTGATCCTCTTTAATAATAGAGGGTAACAGTTTCAGCCTTAACGCAAGAGCCTTAGAGAGGATCTTAAAGTCCACATTTAAGAGCGAGATGGGCCTGTATGAAGCACAGTCTTCCGTGCCCTTCCCTGTATTTAAGGATTAGTGAAATATTGGCCTCTCTCAGAGATGGTGGGAGACAAACATGACTGTATGAATCATTAAACATATTCAGCATCGGGCCTGACAGTATACTTATAAATTCCTTATAGAATTCGCTGGGAAGTCCATCAGGACCGGGCGCCTTTCTACTTTGAAGCTGCCTCACAGCTTCCTGCTCTGATAATGGGGCATTGAGAAAGGACTGTTGTTCGGGAGTCACACCCAGGAGCTTCAGATCTCTAAAAAAGGATTCCATTTTGGCCTGCCCCTCCTCACAATTCTTGGACTGATATAACTTAGAGTAGAATCTCTGGAACGTCACATTAATCTTTTTAGAATCACATGTTAGGTTCCCAGACCCTTCCCTTATCGCTGTAATGGTTTGTGGGGCACTTCTCTTTCTGGCAAGGTATGCTAAGTATTTGCCTGGCTTGTCACCATGCTCGTATAACCTTTGCTTTGCAAAAGCCAGCTCCTTCTTTGCCATCTGTGTGAACACGGAATTTAGTGCAGACTGCAATGCTGTAAACCTCTGTAGTTTGACCAATGAGGGTCTGTCAAAATAGGCCTTCTTGGCTGCCTTCAACTGTGCTACAAGGTGACATTGCTGCTCACCCTTCTGTCGCTTCCTACTTGTGGAATATGAAATAACTAACCCTCTGGCATATGCTTTGGCAGTTTCCCAGAGAACAGATGAGCTATCAACCGAGCCTATGTTGATGACTAGGAACGCCCAAAATTCCCTACAGAAATACACCACAAACTTGCTATCCATGAGAATAAAGGAGTCCATTCACCAGTACCTTGAATCCACTGTAACATCCTTAATCTTAACCATGAGCTACACTGGAGCATGATCAGAGATGGCAATATTAACAATCGTACAGGATGCCACCAGATCCAGGGTTACCACAGGGGCCAGAAAAAAATCAATCCTCATGTGACATCTATGTGGATTGGAGAAAAACGTGAAATCCCTACCTGTAGGGTGGAGACACCTCCAGACGTCCACCAATCCTAATTCCCCACACAGACCCAATAACTGTTTAGTTTGTGCAGAGGGATCGAGGGACCTTTAGGCAACCTGTCTACTGTGGGGTCCATGAGGCAGTTAAAATCTCCCGCTATAATGATGTGCTGAGACTTGAGACTTATCAGTTTAGAAAAAGCATCTAACAAGAATTTAAGAGGATGAGCTGGGGGACAATAAACATTTGAAATGCCATATTCTTCCCCATTTATCAAGGCTTTAAGAATGACAAACCTCCCGTATGTATCTTTAACACATTCCAACAATATAAATGAGAGATTTTTCCTAACCAATATAGCCACTTCTGGTATTAAATGATGAAAAATAAACTTGGTCAAGCCATTCTGCTGTAATTTCAGATGCTCCTTGTCATTCAAATGCGTCTCCTGTAAAAAAGCAATATCCACCTTCTCCTTTCTAAGACTCAAGAGTACCTACTTCCTCTTAATTGGTGAGTGACTTCCCTTGATATTCCAGGTACAGCATTTAATTAAGTCATTAGCCATAATCTGCAATTACATTTAAATTCCAGAGAGGAGGAACCCGAACCACAAATTGCTGAGCCTTAGTGTTGCATGGTCCACCAAATATAAAAACTACATGAACTAAAACCACAAATTTAACAAATATACAAAACTATTAAAAATAAAAAATAACAAAAGCCAGAAAACAAACCAACATATAAAGTGCCAATAGCACTGAGTAGGGGAACTCACCCGCTGCCCAAAGAGGGCAACTACCCATCCCGAACTGCCCATAAATAGGCATCTAACCATCTCAACCACCTTCACTTCTCCCAGCTAGAGCCGCATCACAAGCACAAGCTAAAAAGAATAAACACCTCATAGAATATCAATTTGAATAAAAAAACATTCTTTTATATAAAAAAGGGGGAATAAATACTCCACCCATCCTTTGGTATGTCCTAACTTAGAAATTTAAAATGTACATCCTAACCACCGCCAGACATAGTTTGAACCAAATTATTATCAATAGAGGAAGAAAAAGGGGAAAAACAAACCTCCAACCGGATTTCCTCCATTTCTTTTACAGAATGATAAACGCATACCCAAGCAACAATATTTATACACACTACAACTGTTTAAATTAGGTTAGTTAGTCCACAAAGTCTCTTGCCTTCTCCGATGTGTCAAAGAGATGCATGGATCCATCTAAGGTGATCGGAAGCACTGCCGGATATCTCAGGGAGTACTGAATCCCAAGCTCCTTCAATCTTCTCTTGACACCATCATACGATTTTCGTTTCTGGTTCACCGCCGCTGAAAAGTCCTAAAAAAACCTGATCTTAGACCCCTCATAAATTAGGGCCTTTGGATCCTTCTCCAGGAGTCTGGAAGCCTCCATGACTCTCTCCTTATCCCGGTAATGATGGAACCGCACCAGGAAAGGACGAGGGCGTTGACCCAGACCCGACCTCCGTGCTGCGACCCGGTGAGCCCTCTCTATCTTCAATCCTCTCATGCCAGTCTCCAAGTCAAGGAATTTTGGAAGCCAATCTTCAACAAATTCCGCAGCCGCTCACCTTCCTTACCCTCGGGCAGACCGATGATCCGAATGTTTTTTCTCCTGCCCCTGTTTTCAAGATTATCCACTTGGTCATGCAAATTACAAACCTGCGTCTTCAGGGCTTGGATCTCTTCCTTGAATGAACTGGCATCAGCTTCCACCACTGTGACCCTGTGCTCCACCTCATCCGTCCTCTTCTCCAGGTCTCCCAGCTGCTGCTCATGCTTCTGCAGCATGAGAGAGACTGGAGCCAGCTTCTCTTCAATCTGTTTCCCCAACATCTCGTGAGATTTCGAGAGCTGGTTCACCAGGTCCTGGAGAGTAATCTGCTCTGAGGCTGCTGCAGGCTGAGCTGCAGGCCCGGCCTCAGATGCTGCTCCTCCCTTTTTAGGCATTTCTGGACAGCTGAAAATACAGGTAAGTCAATTTTTAAATGTTTCTTGGGGCTCCACAGTCTTTCCAACACCCCAAGAAATCCTGATGACCCGGGTTAAAGGAACGTCCTGCTCCTGCTGCGATGTGAAGCTCTGCATAGTGATCTTCTCAGATCGCCGCCATCTTAGATTCCCCCCCCCACACCTGGTTTTTAGCAGGTTCTGTATGTCCTGATTCATCCAGGGTTTCCTGTTGGAAAACACCCGGATTGACTTCCTCGGTATGCAGTCCTCCACACACATGCTGATAAAGTCGATTGTGGTGGCGTACTCATCCAAGGTACCTGTGGACTGTTTGCACATGGCTCAATCAGCTGATTTCAGGCAGCACTGGAGTTGATCCTCTGCCTCCTCCGACCAGCACTGGACCTGTATCCACGAGGGAGTCTCCTGCTTGAACTTTTGCCTGTAAGCCGGGAGAAGAAACATGGCATTGTGGTTGGAGTTCCTGAAATGGATGGAACAGTGGGCATCTTTCACAGTAGTGTAGCCAACTGAAGTCACAGCAAGAGCTCTCCATAAGGGCTCCTGGGCCTGAGCAAATCTTACTGTACAGAATGCCACCCATCTCTCCTGGAGCAAATCCCACAATGCGCTAACAATCTGCTTCACCACACCTCCCCTGCGACTCTGTGTGAAGTTCCTTCACATTAATGGCACCTTGCAACTTTTGAAACAAAATGGAAGGTCCCACAGCGCCACTCCCCACTGTTCAAGGGTTACCCCCCATCCTGGGTTATGGTTCATCCCAGGTGCTTATGTCCCAAACCTCCCCCAAATTGCAGGGTCCTTGAGGGTTACCCTGATTTGCCCTACTCTAGAGATGGTTCTGGTCACAATGATCATTAGTGGAGCCATTAAACTTGGAGTTGCACAAACGTCCAGAAGTGCAGATATCGCTGAAGGCTGTGGGGCTGGAAGAGATCACAGAACTAGGGATTTGTGAAGTTGGTGAATGATTTAAAAATCCGATTGAAAATTTTAATGCAGCTGCTTGACTGGGAACCAATGAAGATCAGCAGTGAGTGGATGACAGAGGAACAAGACTTGCTGTGAAAAGAATCAGCTAGTAGAGCTTGGGATGACATCAAGGTTACAGAGAATAAGTTGTGATGATTCTGAGATTATCTTGTAGAAATCCAACTAGAGAGGTACTGGTAACACCTGCTAAAACACTGAACATAGGGCACACTTCAAGATTGTTAGAGAATATTTAGAAAGAGAAGCTAGTTAAGTGCCTTGTGTTTTGTTACCTCACCCTGTCGTATGATATGCACTGACAGCAAGAAATCCTGATGTAACATATCATGGGGCCAGAGGGGCGGCATCACGGGTCCCCTCCTTCCCTTTTGTCCAGAAGCATTGTATGAAAAAGATGGTCGTAATAATGATTTAATATGGACAACACCCTTGCATTTTTAAAATCAGTTCTTAAATAAAAATGAAGCAAAAACCCTGAAAACACCAATATTGTGATGCTGAACACTGGAAATCTGATAAAGGACAAATCTTCTCCATGAGCCAGTGTGGCAGTGTCTGAGAGGGGGTTTAGGGCAGTATATTTCTGGTTTCTCAGGGAGCTGATGAAGCCTACAAGATCAACAAGCAACAACAGCCAACTTCCCCTTTGAGAACTGAAGGACCTCTCTGACTTATAAAGCAACCTCACATATTTTGATAACTTTTTGAGAACCGACTGTTTTGATCTAGAATGGATGTTTGAAAGAATTCCAAATTATATTACTGGTGTCAAAATTATGATGTTGGACATTCCTGTGCTGACCCTGTCTGTTTAGTCTCTTCATTATTTAGGAAGAAGAGAATATTGATAATGTTTTTGGATTAAGTACAAACTACTAATTCATCATAAACAATTTTTCAATCTTGAGTAATCGTTATTGCTTTTGTACATTAGACATTCATGGTACGCCCGGTCCAAAAACAATAAACATATTCATGAGTCTGCTGCTCAAATCCTCTTTCATGCTTTTGTTACCTCCAGACTGGACTAGTCTAATGCTCTCTTGGCTGGCATCCCATCATCTATTGTCCATAAACTGACATCATCCAAACCTCTATTGCAAATATTTCAACTTGAACAAAATCACTTGAACCCCACGCATTTGGGTTGGATGTGAACTTCGGAGGTATAGTAAGTAAGTTTACAGATGACACCAACATTGGAGGTGTAGTGGACAGTAAAGAAGGTTACCTCAGAGTACAACGGGATCTTGATCAAATGGGACAATGGGCTGAGGAGTGGCAAATGGAGTTTAATTTAGATAAATGTGAGGATGCTGCATTTTGGAAAAGCAAATCAGAAAGGGACATATACACTTAATGGTAAGGTCCTGGGGAGTGTTGTTGAACATAGAGACCTTGGAGTGCAGGTTCATAGCTCCTTGTAACTAGAGTCACAGATAGATGGGAAAGTGAAGAAGGCGTTTGGTATGCTTTCCTTTATTGGTCAGAGCATTGATTGGAAGTGTTGTGAGGTCATGTTGCAGCTGTACAGGACATAGGTTAGGCAACTTTTGGAATGTTGTGTGCAATTCTGTTCTCCTTTCTATTGGAAGGATGTTGTGAAACCTGAAGCGGTTCAGAAAAGATTTACAAGGATGTTGCCACAGTTGGAGTATTTGAGCTATTGGGAGAGGTTGAATAGGCTGGGGCTGTTTTCCCTGGAACATCAGAGGCTG
Source organism: Hemiscyllium ocellatum (assembly GCF_020745735.1). Taxonomy (NCBI): domain Eukaryota; kingdom Metazoa; phylum Chordata; class Chondrichthyes; order Orectolobiformes; family Hemiscylliidae; genus Hemiscyllium; species Hemiscyllium ocellatum. The sequence goes on along the minus strand of NC_083426.1, from coordinate 14,974,566 downwards.
AGGGGTGAACTTATAGAGGTTTATAAAATCATGAGGGGTAGGATAAATAGACAAAGTCTTTTCCCTGGAGTGGGGATAGAGGGCATAGATTTAGGGTGAGAGGGGAAAAATATAAGAGACACCTAAGGAGCAACATTTTCATGCAGATGATAGTGTGTATGGGTGGAATGAGCTGCCAGAGGAAGTGGTGGAGGCTGGTACAGTTGCAACATTTAAAAGATATCTAGATGGGTATATGAATAGGAAGGGTTTGGAGGGATATGGGCTGGGTGCTGGCAAGTGGGACTAGATTAGGGTGGGATATCTGGTCGTTATGGATAAGTTGGACGAAGGGTCTATTTCCATGCTGTAGAGCTCTATGACTCGATGGTGGCCGTGCCTTCAGGTATCTTTGCTCTTACCTCTGAAGTTCCTTTGTCTAATTATTTAAAAGGCTATATAAAACCTACTTCTTTGATCAAGCTTTTGTTCAAATGCTGGTTTCTCTGACTGAAATTATTATTTGTCGGATTGCACTTCTGCAAAGCATCTTGTGAGATTTCACCATAATAAATGGCAACAGTGTGTGTACTGTCCACAAAATGCACTGCAGGAACTCACCAAGGATTCTTTGAAAGCACCATGGCCTCTACCCTGAGAAAGGCAAAGACAACAGGTGCACAGATATATGACCACCTGCAGGTTCCCTTCCAAGCCACACATGATCCTGACTTGGATATATATCACTGTACCTTCACTCTTGCTGGGTTAGACCTCAATTCCTGACAGCATGGTGGAGCTACCTACACCCCATGGATTACAAAGGTGCAAGGAGGCAGCTCACTAACAAGGGATTTTAGAGATAGGCAATAAATGCTGGCTCAGCCAGTGAGGCATCCTGTGAACTAGTAAAAAAAGGGAAAGTGTTCTGCAAATTATTGATATTGCTGTGCTGATTTTCCAACACTTTAATATTTACAACATTTCAACAATTTCGTGGGCGGCACGGTGGCACAGTGGTTAGCTCTGCTGCCTCACAGCGCCAGAGACCCGGGTTCAATTTCTGCCTCAGGCGACTAACTGTGGAGTTTGCACATTCTCCCTGTGTCTGCGTGGGTTTCCTCTGGGTGCTCCAGTTTCCTCTCACAATCCAAAAATGTGCAGGTTAGGTGAATTGGGCAGTGTTAGGTGAAGGGGTAAATGTAGGGAAATGGTTCTGGGTGGGTTGCGCTTCGGCAGGTCGGTGTGGACTTGTTAGGCCAAAGGGCCTGTTTCCACACTGTAAGTAATCTAATCAAAAAAACAATTTGCAATATTACAACAACGGACTAAAAGTTGAAGTCCTAAATTGGAGGAAGGCCAATTTTAACAGTATTGGGCAAGAACTTTCAAAAGTTGATTGGGGGCAGATGTTTGCAGGTAAAGGGACGGCTGGAAAATGTGAAGCCTTCAGAAATGGGATAACGAGAATCCAGAGAAAGTATATTCCTGTTAGGGTGAAAGGAAAGGCTGGTAGGTATAGGGAATGCTGGATGATTAAAGAAATTGAGGGTTTGGTTAAGAAAAAGAAGGAAGCATAAGTCAGGTACAGACAGGATAGATTGAGTGAATCCTTAGAAGAGTATAAAGGCAGTAGGAGTATACTTAAGAAGGAAATCAGGAGGGCAAAAAGGGGACATGAGATAGCTTTCGCACATAGAATTAAGGAAAATCCAAAGCGTTTTTACAAATATATTAAGGACAAAAGGGTAACTAGGGAGAGAATAGGGCCCCTCAACGATCATTACTGAAGGAACGAAGCGTTGAGCAGCACCCGTAGTTAACTGGACACGAACATGTGCCCAGATGGATTTCAAGGAAATTGAAGTAACTACTGAGCTAAATTGCCCAAAACATCGATTTTCCTGCTCCTCGGATGCTGCCTGACCTGCTGTGTTTTTCCAGTACCACTCTAATCTAAACCCCTCAAAGATCAACAAGGCGGCCTTTGTTTGGAGCCGCAGAAAATGGGGGAGATACTAAACGAGTATTTTGCATCAGTATTTACTGTGGAAAAGGATATGGAAGATATAGAATGTAGGGAAATAGATGATGACATCTTGAAAATATTACAGAGGAGGAAGTGTTGGATGTCTTGAAATGCATAAAGGTGGATTAATCCCCAGGACCTGATCAGGTGTACCCTAGAAATCTGTGGGAAGCTAGAGAAGTGACTGCTGGGCCTCTTGCTGAGATATTTGTATCATCAATAGTCACAGGTGAAGTGCCAGAAGACTGGAGGTTGGCAAACGTGGTGCCAATGTTTAAGAAGGGCAATAAAGACAAGCCAGGGAACTATAGACATCGGTGGTGGGCAAGTTGTTGGAGGGAATCCTAAGGGACAGGATATACATGTATATGGAAAGGCAAGTTCTGATTTGGGACAGTCAACATGGCTTTGTATGTGGGAAATCATCTCTTACAAACTTAATTAAGTTTTTTTGATGAAGTAACAAAGAGAATTGATGAGGGCAGAGCGGTAGATGTGATCTATATGGACTTCAGTAAGGCATTTGACCAATTTCCCCATGAGAGACTGGTTAGCAAGGTTAGATCTTAAGGAATACGGGGAGAACTAGCCAGTTGGATACAGAACTGGCTCAAAGGTAGAAGACAGAGGGTGGTGGTAGAGGGTTGTTTTTCAGACTGGAGAGCTGTGACCAGTGGAGTGCCACAAGGATTGGTCCTCTACTTTTTGTCATTTATATAAATGATTTGGATGTGAGCATAAGAGGTACAGTTAGTAAGTTTGCAGATGATACCAAAGTTGGAAGTGTAGTGGACAGCGAAGAAGGTTACCTCAGATTACAACAGGATCTTGATCGATTGGGTCAATGGGCTGAGAAGTGGCAGATGGAGTTTAATTCAGATAAATGCGAGGTGCTGCATTTTGGGAAAGCAAATCTCAGCAGGGCTTATACACTTAATGGTAAAGTCCTCGGGAGTGTTGCTGAATAAAGAGGAGTGCAGGTTTATAGCTCCTTGAAAGTGGAGTCGCAGGTAGATAGGATAGTGAAGAAGGTGTTTGGTATGCATTCCTTTATTGGTCAGAGTATTGAGTACAGGAGTTGAGAGGTCATGTTGCGGCTGTACAAGACATTGGTTAGGCCACTGTTGGAATATTGCGTGCAATTCTGGTCTCCTTCCTATCGGAAAGATGTTGTGAAACTTGAAGGGGTTCAGAAAAGATTTACAAGGATGTTGCCAGGGTTGGAGGATTTGAGCTACAGGGAGGGGCTGAACAGATTGGTGCTGTTTTCCCTGGAGCATCAGAGGCTGAGGGATGACCTTATAGAGGTTTACAAAATTATGAGGGGCATGGATAGGATAAATAGACAAAGTCTTTTCTTGGGGTCGGGGAGTTGAGAACTAGAGGGCATAGGTTTAGGGTGAGAGGGGAAAGATTGGATTACTTACAGTGAGGAAACAAGCCCTTCAGCCCAACAAGTCCACACTGACCCGCCGAAGCATGACCCACCCATACATTTACCCCTTCACCTAACACTACTGGCAATTTACCATGGCCAATTCACCTGGCCTGCACATCTTTGGACTGTGGGAGGAAACCGGAAGAAACCCACACAGACACGGAGAGAATGTGCAAACTCCATACGGTCAAGCGGGAATTGAACCCGGCTCTCTGGCGCTGTGAGGCAGCAGTGCTAACCACTGTGCCACCATGCCGCCCATAAAGATATAAAAGAGACCTAAGGGGCAACTTTCTCACACAGAGGATGGTATGTGTATGGAATGAGCTGCCAGAGGAAGTGGTGGAGGCTGATACAATTGCAACATTTAAGAGGCATTTGGATGGGTATATGAATAGGAAGAGTTTGGAGGGATATGGGCCGGGTGCTGACAGGTGGCACTAGATTAGGTTGGGATATCTGGTCGGCATGGACAGGTTGGACTGAAGGGTCTGTTTCCGTGCTGTACACTTCTATGACTCTATGACTCTATTTAAAAGAATGTTCCTTGAATTTTCCTCTCATTTTTTAAAAATTTCTTTTATTATTGTTTCTTAACAAAGTTCCAATGAATCCTTTTCTTCTCCTTTCCTTACAAGGGACTGCAAATCATCACAACTCCTTGTCTTCCTTTATATTCTGAACAATTGTTCAACAATACTCATTTTAGTAGGTACTACTTGTTGTCCTTTATCTTCCCACTCTCTCTTCAACCCTGGATGTCTCTGCATGTAGGTCCTTGACCCTCACTTGATGCTTTCAAGAAAAGAAAAAAATATAGCTAAGTTATCAGAATCTGCTCGTGATTTCCTGATGTGAAATAATGAGGGAGAATATTACAGTGTTGGAGAGAAAGGATGTCCATAAGACCATAAAAAATATGAACAGGATTAGGCTGTTTGGTCCCTCAAACCAGCTTGGCCATTCAATGGGATCGTGGCTAATCCAACATTCCTCACTTCCAGTTTCCTGCCTTTTCTCAGTAACCCTTGATTTCCCTGCTGATCACGAATCTATCTATCTCAGCATTAAATAATTGCAAGGACTTCGCTCCCACAGCTCCCTATGGCAAGGAATTCCAAAGACTCATCATCCCCTGAGAAAAGAAATTCCACCTCATCTCAGTCCTAAATTGGCACAACTTATTTTGAGCTGAAAATGTGTTGCTGGGAAAGCGCAGCAGGTCAGGCAGCATCCAAGGAACAGGAAATTCGACATTTCGGGCATAAGCCCTTCTTCAGGAAGCCCATTTTCAGCTCTGATCTCCAGCATCTGGAGACCTCACTTTCTCCTCGACAACTTATTTTGAGACTATGCCATCTGGTCCTAGACTCTCCCGTGATGGGAAACATCTTCTCACCGTTTACTCTGTCGAGGCCCTTAAGAATTCTATATGTTTCAATGAGATCACCACTCATTCTTCTAAACTCCAGGTGAGTAGAGTCCCAGTCTATTTAATCTTTGCTCATAACACAGTCCCTCCATACAGGGAACCTTCTCTGAACTGCCTCCAATGAAATAATATCTTTCCTTAAATAAGGGGACCAAAACTGCTCACAGTGCTCCAGTTGTGGTCTCACCAATATCTTGTACAGTTGCAGTAAGACCTCTCTACTCATATATTCCAATCCCCTTGAAATAAAGGTTACATTCCATTTCCCTTCCTGATTACCTGCTGCAGCAGAGTACTAGCTCTCTGTGTTTCATGCAAAAGTATCATACTATCATAGTATCAGAATAATTGGAGCAGGAGAAGGCCATTTGGCCCTTTGAGTCTGCTCCACCATTCATTAAGATCATGGCTGATCTATCCATCATCTCAGCTCCTCCTACCTGCGTTGTCCCCTTAACCCTTAATTCCCCTACCATGCAAAAACCCATCCAACTGTGCCTTGAATATATTTAATGAAGCTGTCTCTACTGCTTCCTTGGGCAGAGAATTCCAAAGATTCACTACTGTTTGGGCAAAGCGGTTCCTCCTCATCTCTGTCCTCAATTTACTCCCCTCTAATCTTGAGACCACGTTCCCTAGTCCTAATCTCACCCAGCAGCAGAAACAACTTGCCCGCCTCTGTCTGACCTATTCCTTTCATAATTTTTTAATGTTTCTATAAGATCCCCTCTCATTCTTCTAAATTCTAGTGAGTACAGTCCTAACGGCTCAATTTCTCCTCATAGGGTAACCCCCGTCATCTCCGGCATCAACCTGGTGAACCTCCTCTGCACTGCCTCTAAGGCCAGTATATCCTTCCTCCAGTAAGGAGACCAGAACTGTGCACAATATACCAGGTGTGGCCTCACCAACACCTTGTAAAACTGCAGCAGAACCTCCCTGCTCTTAAATATAATCCCTCTAGCAATGCAAGTCAATATTCCATTTGTCTTCCTGATCAACTTTTAGCGATTCATGTACAAGCACTCCTAAGTCCCTCTGCAAAATAGCATGCTGCAATCTTTCTACATTTAAATAATCCTCTGGCCTTCTATTTTTGCTTCCAAAGTGGATAACCTCACAGTTGCGAACATTATAGTACATCTGCCACACCCTTGCCCACTCACTTAACCGTCTAAATCTCTCTGCAGACCCTCCACATCCTCTGAACAGTTTGCCTTTCCACTCAATTTAGTGTTATCAGCAAACTTGAATTTGTTACACTTGGTCTCCTCTTCCAAATCATTCATGTATATCACAAACAGTTTTGGGCCCAACACTGACCCATATGGCACCCCACTCACCACTGCTCGCCAACTCAAGAAACACCCATTTATCCCAACTCTTTCTATGGTTAACCAGTCCTCCCTTCATCCTGGTACATTCCCTGCAAGTCCATGCGTTATGGATGAGTCTTTTATGCAGCACCTTATCAAACGCCTTCTGGAAATCCAAGTATACAACATCCACCTGTTCCCCTCCATCCACCACACTTGTTGCATCCTAAAAGCTTCAGTAAATCAAACACAACCTTCCCTTCCTGAATCCATGCTGAGCCTGCCTGATGGAACCCTTTCCATTCAGATATCTCACGATTTCTTCTTTAATGATAGCCACCAGTATTTTCCTCAACATAGATGTTAAGTTGATTCCCATGTCTCTTTTGTTGTAGCTTTCTGCAGTTTCTCTCCATTTATATAATTATCTGTTCTTTTGTTTTCCCTTCTAAAATGAAGAATTTTGCATTTACCCACATTGTACTCTATTTGCCAAACCTTTTGTTCACTTACTTAACCTATCAATATCCCTCTGTAAACATTTTGTACCCCTCCTACAACTTGCCTTTCCAACTATTTTTGCCTCCAAATTTGGTGAAAGTACATTCACTTTGTTCTTCTAGATCTTTAATATATATTTTAGATGGATGTGGTCCCAGCTCTGATCCCTCAGGAACACCACAGATCACTGTCGCCAACCTGAAAAGTAACCCCTTATCCCGACTTGTTGTTTGCTGCCCATGAGCCAATTTTCTGTCCATGCCAATATATTCCCTTCATTACCATGGGCTCTTATTGTATGACTTCACCTTCCGGTGGCACAGTGGTTAGCACTGCTGCCTCACAGCGCCAGGGACCTGGGTTCAATTCCCGCCTCAGGCGACTGACTGTGTGGAGTTTGCATGTTCTCCCCTGTGTTCTTTTGTATTAATGGAATCTTCAAAGTATCTTCCACCGGGTGCTCTGGTTTCCTCCCACAGTCCAAAGATGTGCGGGTCAGGTGAATTGGCCATGCTAAGTTCCCCGTAGTGTTAGGTAAGGGGTATATGTAGGGGTATGGGTGGGTTGCGCTTCGGCGGGTCGGTGTGGACTTGTTGGGCCGAAGGGCCTGTTTCCACACTGTAAGTAATCTAATCTAATCTAATCTTGATTGCCTTCTGAAGGCCCATATAACATATATACTGGTTCTCTTCTAAACCTCTGGTGAGACTTCCTGAAAAACCTTGAATAAATCAGTCAGATATGATTTCATTTTCATGAAATCGTGACTCTGCTTGTTTAGATTACAGTTTTCCAAACGTTCTGCTGTTACTTCCTTAATAAGTGGTTGAAACGTTTTTCCAACAATAGATGTTAGGCTAATTGGCCTGTATATACCCAACTTTTGCCTTTGAACAGGTGTGTCACATTAACAGTTTTTCCTTTGGTAACTTCTCCAGAAACTAATAATTTTTGAAAAGTTATAACTAATGCAGAACAACACCTCATCTTCCGTCCGGGCAGCCGACAGCCCGGAGGACTCAACATTGAGTTTTCCAATTTCAAATTAGCTCCCTTCACATCCCCCGACTCCCTTCCCAGCCCTTCCTCCTCCCCTCCACTCCACTCCACTCCTTCCTGCCACCAACCGGATCATTCCTCCCATTGACCACCAGATTGAAACCTTTACCTGTCTTCACCGATCCCCACTTCACCAACCTGCCCCTCCCACCTTCTTCTTCTGCAGTTCCCCCACACCACCCCCAGTCATGAAGAAGGGTTACACCTGAAATGTCGACTTCTCCAGAGCCTGGCTTGCTGTGTTTATCCAGCCTCATGCCTGTCCACTATCTCTGTAGCTTCCTCTTTCAGGATCCTAGGATGCAAGCCATCGAAGCCACGGGACTTATTTGCCTTTAGCCCCATTGGTTTGCTTAATAGTACTTCTTTATTGATGATGGTGGTACTTAACATGACCCCTGTGTTCTTTTGTATTAATGGAATCTTCAAAGTATCTTCCACCATAAAGACTAATGCAAAATATCTGTTTAACTCCTCTGCCATTTCCTTGTTCCCCAATATCGTCTCCCCAGATTCATTCTGACCTCTCTCTTTCCTTTTTATATATTTAAAGAAGCTCTTATTATCAGTTATAGAGTCATAGAGTCATAGAGATGTACAGCACGGAAACAGACCCTTCAGTCCAACCTGCCCATGCCGACCAGATATCCCAACCCAATCTAGTCCCACCTGCCAGCACTGGGCCCATATCCCTCCAAACCTTTCCTATTCATATACCCATCCAAATGCCTCTTAAATGTTGCAATTGTACAGCCTCCACCACATCCTCTGGCAGCTCATTCCATCCAAGTAGCACCCTCTGCATGAAAAAGTTGCCCCTTAGGTCTCTTTTATATCTTTTCCCTCTCACCCTAAACCTATGCCCTCTAGTTCTGGACTCCCCGACCCCAGGAAAACGACTTTGTCTATTTGTCCTATCCATGCCCCTCATAATTTTGTAAACCTCTATAAGGTCACCCCTCAGCCTCCGACACTCCAGGGAAAACAGCCCCAGCCTGTTCAGCCTCTCCCTGTAGCTCAAATCCTCCAATCCTGGCAACATCCTTGTAAATCTTTTCTGGACCCTTTCAAGTTTCACAACATCTTTCTGATAGGAAGGAGAGCAGAATTGCATGCAATATTCCAACAGTGGCCTAACCAATGTCCTGTCCAGCTGCAACATGACCTCCCAACTCCTGTACTCAATATTCTGACCAATAAAGGAAAGCATACCAAATGCCTTCTTCACTATCCTATCTGCCTGCGACTCCATTTTCAAGGAGCTATGAACCTGCACTCCAAGGTCTCTTTGTTCAGCAACATGCCGTAGGACCTTACCATTAAATGTATAAGTCCTGCTAAGATTTGCTTTCCCAAAATGCAGCACCTCGCATTTATCTGAATTAAACTCCATCTGCCACTTCTCAGCCCATTGGCCCATTTGGTCCAGATCCTGCTGTAATCTGAAGTAACCCTCTTCGCTGTCCACTACACTTCCAACTTTGGTGTTATCTGCAAACTTACTAACTATACCTCTTATGCTCGCACCCAAATCATTTATGTAAATGACAAAAAGTAGAGGACCGATCCTTGTGGCATTCCACTGGTCACAGGCCTCCAGTCTGAAAAACAACCCTCCACCACCACCCTCTGTCTTCTACCTTTGAGCCAGTTCTGTATCCAAATGGCTAGTTCTCCCTGTATTCCATGAGATCTAACCTTGCTAATCAGTCTCCCATGGGGAACCTTGTCGAATGCCTTACTGAAGTCCATATAGATCACATCTACTGCTCTGCTCGCATCAATCTTCTTTGTTACTTCTTAAAAAAACTCAATCAAGTTTGTGAGACATGATTTCCCATGCACAAAGCCATGTTGACTATCCCGAATCAGTCCTTGCCTTTCCAAATACATGTACATCCTGTCCCTCAGGATTCCCTCCAACAACTTGCCCAACACCGATGTCAGGCTCACTGGTCCATAGTTCCCTGGCTTGTCTTTACCGCCCTTCTTAAACATTGGCACCACGTTTGCCAAACCCCAGTCTTCCAGCACCTCACCTGTGACTATTGATGATGCAAATATCTCAGCAAGATGCCCAGCAATCACTTCTCTAGCTTCTAGGGTACACCTGATCAGGTCCTGGGGACTTATCCACCTTTAACCGTTTCAAGACATCCAGCACTTCCTCCTCTGTAATCTGGACATTTTGCGAGATGTCACCATCTATTTCCCTACAGTCTATATCTTCCATGTCCTTTTCCACAGTAAATACTGATGCAAATTATTCATTTAGTATCCCCCCCATTTTCTGTGGCTCCACACAAAGGCCGCCTTGCTGATCTTTGGAGGGTCCCTATTCTCTCCCTACTTACCCTTTTGTCCTTAATATATTTGTAAAAACCCTTTGGATTCCTATTTGCCAAAGCTATCTCATGTCCCCGTTTTGCCCTCCTGATTTCCCTCTCAAGTATACTCCTACTTTCTTTGTACTCTTCATATGCTTCCTTCTTTTTCTTAACCAAACCTTCTTAACTAAACCCTCAATTTCTATTGTCATCCAGCATTCCCTACACCTACTAGTCTTTCCATTCACCGTAACAGGAATATACTTTCTCTGGATTGGTATGGTTGAAGTACCTTCCTATCTGGAGGAAAGGCAGAGCAATCCTGGCTGATGGAAGAAATAGAAACAAAGATGAAGTAGAGAAAAGATATATATGACTTGTCACGTTGAGAGTACAAGTGAAAATAGATGGCAGCTATCTTGCTGGCTGGATAGCTGGTTTGCATGGGTTTAATTCCTGCACTTGCTGAGATTACCACGAAGGATTCTGCTTCCCAAACTCTTCCCCTCATCTAGGTGTGGTGACCCTTAGGTTAAACCATCAACAGTCCTTTCTTTCTAATGAGAGGGCAGCTGTATGGTCCTTTGGGACTATGGTGACTTTTCACGTCCAAGCTGGTAAAAAAATTCAAATGAAGAAAAATAAATATAAGAAGCAAATCTTCTGCAGGTATTAAAAATAATGAAATGATAGTAAAAGGAGACTAGAGTTGATTAGGGATCAAAAGGGGGATTTGTGCATGGAAACAGAGGGCGTACCTGAGATACTAAATATTACTTTGCATCTATCTACACTGACGATGTTATGCTTGTCACTTACGTGGAAACTCAGCTATTTCATCCACGCCTGTGAATGTTCTCCCTTGCCGTAAATGTGAAGAAAACTGTGGCTATGGGGCATGGTATCACATCTCTGCCACTGATTGCACTAAATAGCACACTGCTAGAAATAGTTTGCAAATTTTGCTACCTTGGTCTCATGGTGACAGACAGATAAGTTTCTCTCGAAGCAGATCATGGGCAATTTACAGCTATAAAGAAAGGAAGTTGAACAAATGAGCATGTAAAATATGATAAAAAGTGGGCCAAATTTTAGCTCTGCTGCTTGCAGTGAAATCCATGGAAGGAGTTATCCAAGCTTCCTGCGGTTCCTGACCAAAACTTATCTCTCAACTAACATCATAAAACCATTGTCACATGGCTCTCGTGATGCAGAAAGTCTGGGTTCGAGTTCCACCATCTCCAGAGTTATATCACTGCATCTCGGAATATGTTGATTAAAATACCTAAAAGTATTGTCATGATCACAGAGTCATAGTCATACAATCATACAGCATGGAAACAGACCCTTCGGTCCAACTAGTCCACACTGACCATATTCCAAAACTAAACTAGTTCAGCTGTCTGCGTTTGGCCATATCCCTCCAAACCTTTGCTATTCATGTACTTATCCAAATGTCTTTTAAATATTGTAACCGTATCTGCAACCACACTTCTTCTGACAGTTCATTCCACACACGAACCACTCTCTATGTAAACAAGTTGTTCCTTATGTCTTTTTAAATCTTTCTTCTCTCACCTTAAAAATATTTAGTTAGTTTTGAACTCCATCACTTTAGGGAAAAGACTATGCTAGTCATTTTATCTATGCCCCTCATTATTTTATAAACCTCTGAAAGGTCACCCTTCAACTTCCTACACTCCAGTGAAAAGCTCCCAGCCTGTCCAGCCTATTCTTATAACTCAAACCCTCCATTCCCAGCAACATCCTGGTAAATCTTTTCCAAACTCTTTGACATTGCTGTTTGTGGGTCTCTGCTGTGTGCAACCTAGCTGCCACATTTTCTATATTGAAACATCATAGACTCTAATGCAAATGCTAGCAAAATGTAAATTATTTTCTTTTTGAACAGTATTATAAAATTGTAATTTATTAGGACTGGTTTTAGGTGAGGGTAAGATGAAGAGCGGAATCATGTGATATGTTTTGAAATCAGTCTGACAACTAACTTGGATAAGGGGGCAAAAACATTAAAGGGAAGCCCAGGTTGTTGGCTGAAAAGTACTTGTACAGGGTTTACACTGGCGACAACATCTGGTTTTAAAATCAAAAGTAATTGAAATGTCAGTATTTCAAATGGGAAGAAGAACTAAGCATCTGGTTTAAGAAAAACAGAAGTAATCTAAATGTCAATATTTTGTAGATGTAAGTGATTTTTTTTCCTGTACAGTTTTGCAAAGGAAATTTATTTAGAAAAAAGGCAAAAAGGGGATTTGTGTAGTTTTTTGTTGTTGTAGGGAATTTGAAAAACACAAAACAGAGTAGAGCAGTTTTTTGATGTACAGAATTGCACAGGTGATTTTACTTTGAAAAGAGCAGAAAGGGGTATTGAACAAGTTTTTTTTGCTGAAAAGAATTGCACAGGAGATTTTAATTGCTAAAGACCAAAAAAGGGGCATTGAGCAGTTATTTTTGCCGCACTGTATAGCGAAGGGGATTTCGATTATAAAATATTGTCATGAAAGGAAGTGGAGTAATTTTTTTTGCGGTACAGCATTGCAAAAGTGGGTTTTTATAATATTGGGGAAAGATATGCAGAGTTGAGGAGGGCTTGGAGGACCAAGTGTCCCTGGAGGCTGGCGCAGGCTGACTGAGGGACTTTTCCCTCCTGCACCACCCCATCTTGGCGCACGCCGGAGTGTCTTTGGTAGCGAGGCTGCCCTTTGGCCTCCTGCGGGAGATGTCAGTTGAGGCCTGTGAGGGAGCGGGCGGAGGCTGCAGCCTGAGGCGGCCGCCGGCTCTCACACACCGCCGCGGCGGCGGAGACGACTATGAGCGAGGAGCCGGCCAGGGTGGCAGCGGCGGGAGAGAGGAGAGCCAGGCCCTCGCGGTGTCGGTGTAAGTAGCGGCGGCTGGGTCGTTCCCCGGGGTCGGATGGGGGGGCGGGGGGCCCGCGGGATCACCCCCCACTTCCCCTACCTCTCTATCGAGGGAATGAAAGACAAAATATCCACCCCCTCCTCTTTTTTATTATTTGACTGAGAGTGAGCAGTAGGTCCCTCAGGGACAGGCCACTCTCTCTGACCGGGAGCATTCATATCCCTACCCCCTGCCCTCCCAACCTAATCCCCCCAGTAACAGACCCACTCCACTCAATGTGCTCTCACTCGTTGCACTTTACAACAACAACAACAAAAATACTCCAGCCACACACTTGATAAGCTTGATTGCATTCCTGGTTACAATTTAAATCGACTGTCTGTCTGGGGTATAGGGTTTTCAGTGTAAAAACCCGTGTGTTTCACTGATCACACTCCCCACTGTGATTATACCTCCATATAAAATTATACATGTCTATCTATATAGTACTTCAACATGACTAAAAGGAGACACGGGGTTGAAGCTTTTCCTGCTCTCATCAGGACTGGTACACAATGTCTCACTGCGCTGATTTGTGCTGGGGCTGACTGGTGGTTTGCACTCCTTATGTCTGACTGCAATGTGAATGGGTTTACAGCATGAATTTGGCTATGAAAGCTTGCATTTATTTACTGTTTTTCGTGCATTCTGGGTGCTGCAAAGCATTAACAGTTCTTATTTTTGAGGTTCCATCACTGTTGCGATGTGGGAGATGCAGTAGTTTGCACACAGCAAGCTCTCACAGATGGTGGTTGACAATGACCACATAACCCTCTCAACATCCCAGGATTAAGTATTGGCCAGATGGTGCACACCGTTTAGTGTGACTGTATTTGTGTTTACCATATTGGCCACTTGTATACTGCTATATGTGGCTATATTTAAATATGGTCTAATTACATTGGTAGATGTTGAGGAAATATTGACCATTTGATATCTTGTAAGGTATTGATGATTATTCTGTGAATTCTACAACGACTGTATATTGTTAGGTGGATGGGATGGCTCTGTCACTATTCAAATGTAAATGATATATTTTGCGACTGAATTTTCATTGCATTTTGTTTTTCTTGTGTCATAAAAATAAATGTTATTTGGCCATCAATAGGAAATTGAAAGTAGAGTACGGACTCGCTCTTTAATTTACTTGTAAAAAGATATGTTTAATAACATGTGTTTAATAACATATTTGCTTGATGTTTTATTCTTGAACCGAAGGATGGGTCGCAGAAAAGTAGTTTTTTGAGGAGTTTGCTCAGAAGCCAAACAATTGTCATTTAAGAGCAGTGAAGTTTAAGGCAGTAGGTTTTTCTATCAACTAATGTACAATTAGTATCTGTAATGGAGTGTATTGTCTAGTAGTAGTCTTGCCATGATTCAACTTTCAACATTTAAACAAGAAAGCTGAAATACTGTGGAGGCCAGAAGGCCTAGGGTTGAATTTTGTTATTTATGCTGAGTTAGCTGGGGTAATAGTTAGGATACTACAATTAGCCTCTATCCTGGAATAGAGCTGACAAAATCTACTGTAGTTTTATCTTTGAGTGCTAACCAGTGGTAAAGATCAGATCAAGTTCAACAGTTATGCCTCCACAGTCTGTCAACACCTCCATGGGAGATTGCTGAAAAACCCATGCCTAAAGAAATTCTGTGGCAAAACAGAGTTTAGGAATGCATTGTGTGACTCATTTGCCTCTAAGCATAGGCAAAATGTATTTTGCCCTTCACTAACAGCAGTTACTATTCAGTTTCAGTTCCAAGTGGAGGGCTTTGCGTTTGATTATAGTGCATTCTGCTCTGCTTCATATCCACTCTTCTGTGATTACAGTGCAGACTATAAAATCATTTGCTTTCAAATATTTTCTCAAATAAGATAGGATTTTTCTGATTTAGTTTTAGACAGGTATATGAAAAGATATTACAAACAATGGCTTAGTCACAGCTTGAATATTGCTGTAACACAAGACATGTTGCCAAAGATTTTTGTCTTGCACTCAGTCAGCACCTTTTCTTCAGTATAAATTGTTGTGATTATTTGAAATTTGGCATTCTTCCTCTCATCCTAATGAGTGCGAGGTGAGAAGTTCAGCAACACGTCTGACTTTTTAGTGGATGTTATTAAAAATATTTTTTGAGCTCTCAATCAGTGAGGAACAATTTGAGAGCAAGGCTGCAGTGCATTCCTGACGTACGTCTATATTTCAGATGTTATATTTTCAACAAAGTATGGTCTTGTATGCATGTGTTCACTTAACAAATAACCAATAGTTCGGAAATACAGTGTGAACATAGAAGCTGGCACTGTGGTTTATTGCAAGTCCCCAAATTTAAATAAGGTACTGATGGAATGCTGCATTGTTAAAGAAGAATGCTTTTGGTTGAGGCATAAATTTGTTCAGTTGGATATTAAAGATCCATGACACTTGGGAAGAAGAATGAGAGGTTCTGGTATCTTGGTCAAAATTCATCTTTCAACCTGCAATAGATTCATAGTTAACTGGCTAATTATCTGGCTGTTCACTGTGGATCTTCCCAGTATTATGTAGTTGCTGTGTTTGTCAAAATAAAATACAGAACTAAAATTTTGTAAGTACATGTATATGTGACTAGGAAAGAATTTTTTAGAAGTGTGAGGCCTTATCCACATGTCCAATATGAGACCTCAGCTTTTCACTTAAGCCTGGGTAAAAGCGTGGAGAGGATTACTTGCAGTTTTCAGATGACACTAGGTTTGAAAGCCTATTACTTTACATAGATTGCCAACTTCTTGTTGCAAAGGACTTGAGTGAGTGGGTAAACCTACATTGCAGATATTGTCCAGTGTGGGGTTGTGAGAGATTGTTCACTTTGGATCCAAGAAAGACAAATCAGCAAATTTGTTCAATGGTAATAGTCAGGAGTTATGAGATATTAAAAGGATATAAGGATCAATGAGAATAGATCATTGAAAGCTAATACTGGTGTATAAATAATTGAAAAGATTACTGGAATATTTGTACTTATCACAAAAGGCTTGAACTATGAAAGTGAGAAATTTATGTTTTGTTGTGCAGACTATATCTTGGGGTAGTGTGTTAAGTTTTCGATACCGAACCTTGGGAAAGAAATATCAGCCTTGCTGGAAATACATTTGCGAACATGAGAGCAGTGCTGAATGGGTTAACTATTGTGGGAAAGTTGCATAAACCTGATGATTGTCTATAAAGTTGAAAGGTGATCCATTCACTTTGTCAAAGGGATTCACTTGAGTAGAACCTGTGGCAGAATTAAGTACAAAGGGGTATCATCATAAAATTGATTAGGTTGTTTAGAAATGAAATCAAATAACATTGTTCACATCAAAAAGTGGATGAAATTTGGAATTGTCTGATTCCAGTTGAATTTTCAACTGATGATGTATCAGTTGAAACTTTAAGGTGGATTTAATTCGGTAAAGGGTATGATGGCATTTGAGACAAACTGGATATTTTCTATATTGACCTGTTCAGAGAGACGCCTCTGGAGCACCTGGGGCTTGAACCCAGGCACCCTAACTCAGAGGTAGGAAAATTACCACTTTGTCTCAAGAGCCCTGAAACATAAATAGACTTTTGAGTTTTTTTTCCCACTTTTTAAACCAGTAATCACCCATATAGCCAATTACACATTTAGAAGAACAGCCCATTATGGGCAATGCAAATCATCAAAAATGAGAAGAAGGTAGGGAGAGAGGCAAAGGGCTTAATCAAAATGGAGTGGAAGGGGAAACAAAAGTGGTTAATGTACTAAATTTGAATCAGCTGATCTCATAAAAGTTCAGAATAGACTGGAGAAACTGGCCTCACCCTATTCCAATGTTCCTAAGGATCATGAAAAGTTTAGTGTTAATAGTTTTGTTTCTGAGGTTGCCACCCTGCACATACTAACATGAAAAGTCTGAATCATTTTTAACTTGTACATGTATGTAGTACTAATTCGTACTCCTCTTAAAATCTCCCTTTGTGACTGCTATATGCTCATGGAACAAGTAAGATTATTATAAGACTACAAAAGGAATAGAGAGTTGTTGGCTGATATCTGTTCAGTTGCAGATGAATTTCTACAGCCTGTGCTGTCTTTTGGCTGATATGTACTTTTTACAAGCCCTTGGGTCAGTCTGTATCGTGTGGGGATTGACTAGACTGCATCACTAATAAGTAAACAAGCAGTAGAATCAGATGTTGTCTCTGATTAATAACTTGTATTAATTTAACTAAAAACTTTTGTTGGTTTTGACTCGTTTTAACAAAGGTTTGGAGGTGAGATTGTACCTTTTCAAAGGTGTACTGTGGATTTGGACAGAAATTAGTCCAATTTGGCTGAGGTTTAAGTTCAAGTAAAAGGAAATAATTTTTTTGAACTGTAAATGGCATGATTGTGGAGAAAGTAAAGGTATTATCATAGAGCATGGAAACAGACCTTTTGGACAAATTGTTTGCGCTGACCAGTCATCCCAATCTGACCCAGTCCCATTTACTAACGTTTGGCCAAATCACTCAACCCTTCCTATTCATATACCCATCTAGTTGCCTTTTTAAATGTTGTAATTGTGCCCACCTCCTTCATTTCCTCTGGCAGCTTGTTCCATACATACACTACCCCCTGCATAAAACATTTTACCCTGTAGATCCTTTCACAAATCTTTCCTCTGCCATCTTAAACCTATGTCCTCTAGTTTTGGACTTTCCCATCCCAGGAAAGCAACCATGGCTATTCATCCTATCTGTGCCCCTCTTGATCTTGTAGACCTCTAAGATCAACACTCAGGCTCTGATGGTCCAGGGAACAAAGCCTCAGCCTGTTGTTCAGTCTCTCCTTAACACACACACATTGCCGCCACCCCCCGCCATGCGCACATTCTTCCACACACACACACACACACACACACACACACACACACACACACACACACACACACACACCAACATCCTTGTAAATCTTTTCTGCACCCTCTCAAGTTTAACAACATCCTATAGAAGAGCGATCTGAATTGAAGTTACGAGATCAGGGAAGGAAGATAAACAGTGAAAATATAGACTAAATACTCTGGCGGCAGGGCGTATTACAAGTGGAATCTGGGGGTTATAAAGTAGAAGTGTCAGTAAATAAAAGCTAACCTACTCTCACTCTGGTTTATGAAAGAATTCCTAGGATTCTTACAGAGCCTGTACAAGTTAGTCATAAGGTTACAGCTGGAGCATGGCATATTGAGACATTGGAAGTAGTGACAGTGTGATGCAGCTTAAAGCATCTGATTTATGTGGAATGACCACCAGTTTGATTCAGGGATAAAATCCCAAAGCTATTTTCAAGATTGCTGCAAACTCTGGAACCAGGGTGCAGTTTCAAACTTGGAGTAATGATAAATTTATGTAACAATCTGTCCAAGAAGGCAATAATACAAAGAAGATTGAGATTATGGTTGTTCGGCTTCTTGTTTTAAATTTTTTCAGATCGCTTTGTTTTGATTATCTCCCCTTTATAACATAACTGTCTCTGTTGCTTGTACAGCGTTTGAGGTTCCCTGAGGACTATATACATATAATCTTTTTTTTGATTGAACCATTCTAGCTGCTGACCCCTCCCTAATTATTCTGGGCAAATACATTTGTGATTGTTGGTGCTCTTATGTGTCCATTGGTGTGCGTACTCAGCTTGCTGCTGAGTAGGGGCATTCTATGCTTGGAAGGTTCTGTTGCAAATATGACCCAATACTGGAGCTGGCTTGGAACTTCCTTCTGTGCCTGTGAAATGTGCTTGCTTCTGAAGGAGGGTGCATTGTTTTTCATTTGGGTTGGGGGACAATATCAAAACCCCTAAGTGAAACTTTGTGACCTTGTTGCACTACCTTTGACCACCAGGAGAGTGCACATCAGAGTCAAGCTTGCTAAGGAAGATTCATTCTGGTCAACCTGTATTATGGCAGTCTGGCTACCTGGCCAAAAAATATATTTGTGACTGTATCAGTATAGTGTAGCTGTTAGGCATGTTGGCTTGGTCAAGAACCTTGCCTGCATAATATTTAGTCTTGTCATCTGATCTTCATAAGTTTACAAAGGCTGCTTAGGAAAAAGTTGTTGCTCATAACATACTCAAGTCTCGTATGTAGAGCAGAATGGGTTAAGATGTTCAGTTTGAAGTTTGCTAAAGATTGCACTTTCTTTGGAAATTTTTGCATGTGCCACATTGTTAACATAGAGAGCTCAGGATCCCTACAGTATAGATAGATGCCATTCAACCCATCGAGACTGCACTAACCCTGTGAAGAGCATCCCATCCTATCCTTGTAAACCTTGCAACCCTATGTTAACCATGCCCAACCCACCTGGACTGCACATCCCTGGACACGATGGGGCTCTTTACCATGGTCAATCCACCTAACCTGCACATTTTTGGAGTGTGGGTGGAAACCAGAGGATAACCCAGACAGACACTGGAAAGCCACCACACAGATAGGTAGTCACTGAAGACCAGAATTGAACCTGGATCCCTGATGCTGTGAGCCAGCAATGCTAACCACTGTCCCACAATGCCACCTATATAATAGTGTGCTACTGAGTGTTGTATCCACAACTGACAGGTTCTCCGCTGGGCTGAAATCTTGGGTTTGTGATGTGGTGTTTCAGGAGGAGACTGGTGCATCCTTTTTCTTTGTACTGATTGTATTAGATTGTTCATTTCCAGTTATCAGTCATCAGTGTTACTGCTATCAAAGTGGCATTCTAACAATGGGAACAGTTATAATAAAATGATGCCAAATTCAGCTTGATTGAGAAGCAGTTTCAGGCTGTGCAAGATGTTGAGTTTGGCATTGTAAAGGGTAACTCCACTATGGTGTCAAATCCTACCTCCTCCTGAGGACCCAGGCAGCAAAGATACCAGTCTTCAACCAATTTGATTCACTCCACATCTTGTTAAGAAAATGCAGAAGGCCCTGCAAACTGCAAAGTCTGTTGGGTCCTTACCAGTATTCCAACTGCAACATTAAAGACTAATTCTTCATAATTAGCTGTGGCAGATGAGGCTACAACACTGGCATCAATTCAGTAATGCTGAATATAGGAAGTAGGAGCAGGAGTAGGCAATTCAATCCTTTGAGCCCGTTCTGCCATTTAACGTGATCATGGCTGATCTTATCCTGTGGTCTCAACTCCACTTTCTTGTCTGCTCCCCATTGCCCTTTCTCCTGCTTTTCGTCAGAAAGGTATCTATTTTTGTTATTTAATCTATTGATTGATTCTTCCTCTGCTGCACTGTGAGGCAGTGAGTTCCACAGATTCTCAACCCTCAGAAGTAGTTTCTCCTTATCTCAGTTTTGAACCTATCTCCTCTTACTCTATATTTATGAGCGTTTGTTCTAGACTGTCCCACATCTGTTCAACGTCCACCTTATCAATCCTCTTTAGCATTTTATGTATCTGTCAGATACCCCTCATTCTTTTGAACTCCAGTGAGTACAAGACCGTTCCTCATTTGACAGGCATTTCATCTCTGGAATCACTGATAATCCTCCTCTGAACTGCCTCCAGTGCTACCATATCCTTCCTCAAGGGGCCCAAAATAGACACAATATTCTAGGTGTGATTTCATCAATTATGTAATTGTAACAACACTTCTTTATTTTTGTAATCCAGTCCTTTTGCAATAAATGCTAATCTTCTATTTGTCTTTCTTATTATACCTTGTGCCTGCATACCCACTTTTTGTGATTAATGCACCAGAATATCGAGCTCCCTCTGCACTGATGCACTTTGAATCTACTTCCCGTTGAAATAATAATTTGCCCTCTTTGTTTTATAGCCAGAATGGATAACCTCTCATTTATCCACATTAAACTCCATCTGCCAGATTCTGGCCAATTCTCCTAGCCTATCAATATCCAACTGTAAACTCTAGCTCCTCCTCATAGTGTGCTTTCTGTGAATTTTGCTATGTTGACCTCTGTCCCTGTTTGCAAATCACTTACATAGATTGTAAATAATTGAGTCCAAGAACTGAACCATGCAGCACCCCACTAGTCACAGTTTGCCATTAAGAGAAGGACCCATTTATCCTGACCATCTGCTTTCAACCAGTCAGCCAATCCTCTATCCAAGCCAGTACTCTACCTCTGAGATCTAATGTTCTGGATCAGTCTTTTGGGTGTCCACATCTGCCAGGGTCCCCATTATCAACCTTGCTGGTTAGAGGTTTCAGAAGACATTTACCAGTCTGTTGCTGAGGATGGAGGGTTTGAGTTATGAGAGGCTGGATATAGAACATAGAACATAGAAAGATACAGCGCAGTACAGGCCCTTCGGCCCTCAATGTTGCGCCGACCGAATCCTACCTAACCTACACTAGCCCAATAACTTCCAAATGCCTATCCAATGCCCGCTTAAATGACCATAAAGAAGGAGAGTTCACCACTGCTACTGGCAGGGCATTCCATGAACTCACAACCCGCTGCGTAAAGAATCTACCCCTAACATCTGTCCTTTACCTACCACCCCTTAATTTAAAGCTGTGTCCCCTAGTAACACCTGACTCCATTAGCGGTAAAAGGTTCTCAGTGTCGACCCTATCTAAACCCCTAATCATCTTATACACCTCTATCAAATCTCCCCTAAACCCTCTCTTCTCCAATGAGAACAGCCCCAAGTGCCTCAGCCTTTCCTCATAAGATTTTCCTACCATTCCAGGCAACATCCTGGTAAACCTCCTCTGCACTCGTTCCAATGCCTCCACATCCTTCCTATAGTATGGCGACCAAAACTGCACACAATACTCCAGATGAGGCCGCACCAGAGTCTTATACAGTTGCAACATGACCTCAGGACTCCGGAACTCAATTCCTCTACCAATAAAGCCCAGTACACCATATGCCTTCCTCACAGCACTATTTACCTGGGTGGCAACTTTCAGAGGTCTGTGTACATGGACACCAAGATCCCTCTGCTCATCCACACTACCAAGTAGCCTACCATTAGCCCAGTAATCCATCTTCTTGTTACTCCTACCAAAGTGAATGACTTCACACTTAGCTACATTGAATTCCATTTGCCACATTTCCGCCCAGCTCTGCAACTTATCTATATCCCGCTGTAACCTACCACTTCCTTCCTCATTATCCACAACTCCACCGACTTTTGTGTCATCCGCAAACTTGCTTACCCAGCTTTCAAGTCCTTCCTCTAGATCATTTATAAAGATAACAAAAAGCAATGGTCCCAAAACAGATCCTTGTGGTACACCGCTAGTAACTGCACTCCAAGATGAACATAGTCCATCAACTACTACCCTCTGTCTCCTTCCAGCCAGCCAATTCCTAATCCAAACCTCTAATGTATCCTCAATGCCATACCTCCATAGTTTTAGCATTAGCCTACCATGGGGAACCTTATCGAACGCCTTACTAAAATCCATATACACAACATCTACTGCTTTACCCTCGTCCACTTCTCAAAGAACTCAATAAGGTTTGTGAGGTACGACCTGCCCTTCACAAAACCATGCTGGCTATCCTTGATGGGACTTTTTTCACTAGAGCATAGGAGGTTGAAAGGTGACCTTAAAGGTTTATAAAATCATGAGGGTTATAGATAAGGTAATGGCATGTCTTTTTCCCCTCTGGTATATTATTTCAACACATGGCATAGGTGAGAGGAGAAAGACTTTTAAAAAGACATGAATGGCAATTTTTTTGTTTACGCAGTGGGTTGTATGTGGAATGAACTTCCAGAGGAAATGGATGTGAGTACAGTCACAATATTTAAAAGACATGTAGATAAGTACATGAATGAGAGGGGTTTGGAAAGCTATGGGACAATTGCAGGTGAGTGGGACTAGTTTAGTTTGGGATTGTGGTCGACATGGTTTGGTTGGATCGAAGAGTCATACAGAAAGACTCCATCCCCAGCAGGTTTGTCAAGCATGACCTGCTGTTCATGAAACTGTGCTGGCAGGTGAATGAACTTTGTTTTTCTAAGTGTTCATTATCTCCTACGTTATGCAGGACTCCCTCAACTTCCTACTGCAGAAGCCAAACCAATTAGTCTGTAGTTTCCCACTTCTTGCTTATCTTGGTTTTTTTTTTGAATAAAGGTGTCATTTTTCTAATCCACTGGTACCATTCCAAAATTCATTGGGTTCTGTAAAATCATAACGCGTCCACATTTGTTGCTGCCACGTCCTTAATACTTACAGGTGCAGACTTTGAGGCACTGGGGATTTATCTGCCTTTACTGATTATCATCATTCCTTATCTGATTTTGTGTTAAAGTCATAGAAATCCCTTCCTAACTTAATTGCAGATTTCAAGAAAATGGTTCATCACCACCTCCTTGAGGGTTTTAAAGGATGGATGACAAATGTTAGCCCAATGATGGAGCCCATGTCTTGGTTTTGTTTTTAAACAGTGCTTAGGGGATCCCTTGAAACTCCTGGACACTTTCAAATTAATTCTGGGTATTTGTAATTTTTTTTGTGTGTGGCATCCTGGCCTCCTTCTTGAAATGTTTACATTTTAATTGCCAGAAGGAGCACATAAAGAACTCTGGGAGTACCTGTGAAAAGAAAGCAAATGGTCACTGGATCCAAAATGTTAACTCTGCTTTCTGTCCACAGATGTTGAGTTTTTCTAGTAATTTCCATTTTTGTTTCTGATTTCCAACATACAAAGTTCTCTCTTTATTGTGTGCAGAGCTAAATTGGGGGAGACGAACTAGAACTCTAGATACATGGGCAAACAATGAAAATGGGATTATATTTTCTGTAATCCTGTTTCAACAATTAAACATTAAATCAGTTACTGCAATATTTTTAATACTTACCAAGTCTTGAAGATCTGTAGCTCAGGTTGAGATTTTGGATGTAGGTTTGCTCGCCGAGCTGGAAGGTCCATTTCCAGATGTTTCGTCACCCTACTGGTAACATCTTCAGTGGGACTCAGGCAAAGCACTGCTGAAAATTCCTGCTTTCTATTTATATATTTGGGTTTCTTTGGGTTTGTGATGTCATTTCATGTGGTGATATTATTTCCTGTGGTGAAGTCACTTCCTGTTCCTTTTCTCAGGGGTGGTAGTTGGGGTCTAACTCGATGTGTTTGTTGATAGAGTTCCGGTAGGAATGCCATGCTTCTAGGAATTCTCTTGCGTGTCTTTATTTGGCTCGTCCTAGGATGGATGCGTTGTCCCAGTCGATATTTGTAATACTATATCGTTCTTCTGTAATCTGCCATATATTTTGACCATGTCCCTTCCTGATGTACGGTTTCAAAGGTTCTGCCATATTTCCAGTACCTCAACATGCCATTCTTCAAATAAAAGGTTGAATTGGGTTTATTAGTAATTCAGGGAGGATGGAGTGTTGGCCCACTGTAATAACTCTGTTGCAAGTAAAACCTCAGTTGGGTTGCAGCATAGTGGTCAAGATCATGAAAACTGAGCTATTGGTTTAAAAAGTAGTGTTGCAACTGGGTAAAACTGTCGGCTTGTAATCAAAATCTGCAAACTTTCCTAATTCTAGTGTGCACCTTGTGTAACATTTGAAGGAAGACTTGCATGGGTATAAAGCTCTTTTCGTGACCTTCGATCATACTGTAGAGTTTTAATGCCAATGAAGTGCACTTGCAATTGAATCACCGTTTTAATGTACACTCCGTCAGCAGGTGAAACTTCAATTTATCTGGTTCTGAAATGTTGTAATTAAATAAACGTGCATTTATATAGCACCTTTTTATCGCATTAGTGGAATATTCATGCTCTAGTTATTTTTATTTTTGATGCATTGTTGCTAGCAAGACCTCTGTTATAATAAATTATGTAAACGGTCAGTAATCAGTTTTGTTTCTGTTTGTGCTGGGAGAGGGGAGTGCTGACCAGCACACCTAAAGAACAGTTCTCTGCTCTTCATCAATTAACCCCCATTCCAATAAGACCATGTCTTAAACAAATCTAAAATAATCCAGAACTTCTGCCTTAGAGCTCGGGACAGTACCAATGAGCCACAATACCTACATTTAAAAAATATTTGGAACAGTTTCTTGTCTTTTGTGTAATGCGTTGTTGCTTGTCTGATTATTGTATGCTGTTTTTTATTTTGAAATGTCATTCTGCTCTAGAATCCCACTTGAGCTTAAACAATAATAGTTTGGAAAGTCCAATCTCCATCCTCAAGTCTGATTTGCCGTAATTGATGGTTGTTATCACTTTTGCCAGCAGTTTGCCAATTAAATGGCTGCATAGTTAGTGCATACCTGCAGCTAATGCATTGAGTCTTTGGATTCTCATCCTGTTCCACTACACACACCGTGAGAGCAGTGATAGATATGCTAGATTCAGTAATAAAACAGAAAATTCTGAAAGTACGCAGATCTGGCAGCATCTGTGGAGAAAGAAATGAACTTAATGTTTCAGGTCGATGGCCTTTCAGATTTGCTGAGCATTTCCAGTATCCACAGTACTTTGCATTCCAATTTGTGCTCAATTCAGTGCTGTGTCTGTTAGTCCAATGTTTCTTGGAAGGTTAGACTGGAAAATGGCATGACCTTTTTATTTTGTTTTCAAAAAACAATTTTTTTGATCCCTTCCAATTTGTGTATTTTTGAAGAACTTTGTGTACTATATATTTGTGATTAAATCAGAATATTTAATGAATATATTTTGATTTAAAGTGCTTGTCAAATGCTCCAAATAAATATTTCATTCACCTTATTTTTGCTGCTGGAAATAGTTGAGGGCAAAAATGGTGCGGAAAATCAACAGTGTAATGAGGTTTGATCTGGTTGTGGCCAAACTAAATTTAATGTTGTATTTTCAATTTTTCAAAATAACTCAGTTTTTCTTCAAATGCAGTGCAATACCACGCAATTCTACTGACAGGATTAGGAACCTCCGAAACATTGGATGAATATTATGATGTGTGTCTGTTCCGCAAATCTGAATAGAAAACCTGGGGTAAAAAGACTGACTTGATTCAACAGAGGAGATTGAAAACATTATACTTTGGTTAAGGTGTCACGACAGAAAATTGTCCAACTGCCTGGTCCATAGACCTTTGCACTGATATTTTCAGCATGAGAGAATAGATTTGGGCCTGTCTGTGCCTTGTACAGATCCTGTTTTCATCCAAGCTAATGTTGCTTCTGCTGCATACATTGAGAATTATGCTGCTGCATCGCAGTAGTGATCTCTGTGTTCGTTTCTTCACATGTATTTACAGTGTGATTTCAAGGATTAAGTTGCTGAGACTCATGCTATATTGTGTGTTTAAACATTCATGAGAGTTTCATTTTTAGAAAAAGATAGATACTGTGAATTAATTCAGAGCTTTTCAACCTGTTTTAAAAGAACAGTACATAAGAAGTGAGACCGATGATTAAAATGGTTAAATTTACTTCAGCGGACAGTTAGCAGTGATCACCCTCGGACATCTTGGTCAAATCTCTATCTTCATAGATGAGCCTTGACTTTGTTGCTTGCTTCATTTTGATTATTAATGCTTTCAGTGACGGGATAAGGATTCCCTCTGAGGAATTCTTGCAATTTATTAACATACTTTTGAGATTAGTGTTTACGTATTGGAATGTTCCCAATAAGAAATATGTGGATTGCGCCTCAAAATTATTAATAATTTTGTATTAGGATTTGTTAATAATTTGCTGCAAAGATGAAATAATGTTTAATTTTGGCTTTTTGTTTAAAAGAAAGTCACAGCAGAGTGAACCTCGCAATAATGAAGCTTGTTTTACCGACCACTTGTTAGAACAGACTCTCTTCCAATGCATAGGTTAGAGTTACACTTTGACTTTGGGTTAAGAGTTCCATTGAACTTGAGCCTAAGTGAAATGACTCCAATCTGCAGCAAATCCCCTTCTTTACCACAGTTGTTTTTTTCCCCTTGTCAATGATTAGATGAGATTAGATTTCCTACAGTATGGAAACGGGACCTTCAGCCCAACAAGTCCACACTGACCTTTCGAAGAGCATCCCACCCAGACCCATTTCCCTCTGACTAATGTACCTAACTTTATGGGCAATTTAGCATGGCCAATCCACCTGACCTGCACATCTTAGGATTGTGGAAGAAAACCGGAGCACCCGGAGGAAACCCACACAGACACAGGGAGAATGTGCAAATAGTCGCCAGAGGCTAAAATCAAACCGAGGACTCTGGTGCTGTGAGGCGGCAGTGCTAACCACTGAGCCACTGTGCCAGCCCGAATTCCTGTCCCCAATTTATTAATTTGAAATCCGTGACTTCACAAATTTCTCTGCCTCCCCCATTCCACATGCCGGCTCACTGCTTTCCTTCACTGTTCATCAGACTTGTACATTCTTAATCTCCACTTCCTCTCTGATTTGCCTTTGGTGACAGATCTTCAGACTCTTTGGACCGATGTTCTGAAAACCTTTCTATTTTGCTATATATCGGTTTAGATTTTAAAACCATGCTGAACCATACCTGCAATCAACTTAGTCTGTTAGGTCATAAATCCCTTTTGGGGTTATGTACAATTTGTGCAAGTTTATAGTTTAGAAGCTCTGGTTGTGTTACTTTGGAACATTTCTGGGAATTGTCTTTCTTTTTTATTTTAGCTGTGTTCATTTGAACAATTAATAGTTTTTCTTTCTAAAATTTTAAAGGCTATTTATTTTAATAGCTTCATTGTTCTTTTGCTTGAAGGAAAAGGGATTCCTTGAAGTGATTAACAGGCATCAATAGGATTGTACTTATTTGCTAACAGAGTATATAGTATGCTGTCTAATTATTTTGATAATGAGTAGAGAACAAAACAAGGGGACAAATTTGAAATTGTTGTAAATGCAGACACCTATATCAGGAGGAGATTAAAAGTTTTTGATCCCTGATTAATGGATTAGTGATTAGAATTTTTGAGTGTTTGAACAGACGAAGGTATTTTGATCAACCGCTTTCACTAACTTTGGAACTGCGATTGGGCAAATACCGTAGAACTGACCTGCTGCTACTCTACCCTAACCAGGCATCACTGGTGAATCAATTTAATTTGGTTGCTTCTGAGCCTCAAAGGATGACACCATGAGAATTATAATCTTGGTTGTGCTCTAACCTTGTGTTGGAGTTCCTGTGATCCTTCCCCTTTCACTCACTATTGCTTTCCACCTTTTTTATGCTGGATTTTGTTTGACCTAAGATGAATAGCATCATACAGAATGATCAACAGATGTTTGAAGGCCAACTTCAGAGGAGCCCCTTGACCTTCCAGAAGTTGGAACTTTATTTTACTAGCTTTTCTTTGAGAACTCTCAACAAGTGAAAGGGGTTCACATCTTACTCATTTCCACTATTCCAGTTAAACTTACTAAAACATACATTATTACCTTATTCCTGTATTGAAGTGTGGAGAAATTTAGTTTTCATTAACATATCACTGAAGTATGAAGGTGGGTAATGCCCACTGGTCTGTCTTTCTAAGTTACTCCTCACAATGAAACAACTCTTGGGATGGCCACAGTCAGCCACATTGCACAGGTGAGTATGGAGGACGAATGTCAATCACTGATTTTGAGTGTCTGTATACTTGGGCAAAAAGCTTGCTTTCTTCAGTCATCTTTGAATCAATTGAAGAACTGGTACATTGTCAAATACACATCTCAAAAACCAATGTCAGCCATTGTTTAATGGAAAATGTAAGTCATTGGCTTTAATTAATTTCCAAAGAGTGCCCATTGTGGCTAAAGCTAAGTAATTATAACTGATGGGATTATTTGCAGGAGGGTATTTTGGAACTCTTCCACAAAATAATGTTAGTGCCAGGTTACATTATTGTGGGTTTTGTTTTCCCACCAATGGTTCTTAAGAAATAATTCACTACACAAGAGTAATTACTTTCCAAGAACGTGCAGTGACTTCTTGGACAATGGTGCAGTCAAAGTCGAGCACCAACCTGAAAGCTAATGGTTTACCTTTTAAAGGTATATTTAAACCTTAAACCTGTATTTAAAGCTGCTAATCCCATCAATACAATAATGAAAATTAAAAACAGCCTATGAACTTTTTTCATGTTGTGAGCCTATCTTGGTGCAGCTTACTATAGAACTGGAACAGATGATTTCTTGTATTCAGTCAGATTACATGTTTAGATCGGAATGTGGAAGTACCATTGTGGACTGGAGTGGACACAGTTTAAAAATTATGCAACACCAGGTTATAGTCCAAAAGATTTATTAAAATGTACAAGCTTTCCAAGCGCTGTTCCCTTGTCAGATAGCTAGTGAGGCCAGATCATAGGACACAGAATTTATAGTAAAAGATCAAAGTGTCATATATAAACCTTAAGTTATCTCAGGACTGTGTTTTGAAAGAAGTTTGGGGATTGACCTATCAATCGAAACCTGCATCCCCATTCTAAGTGATTTAAAAACTTAACAGCAATCTAGGCTTGTTCAATGCATTGCATAAGGTGTATGATACTTTGAACTTTTACATAAATTCTGGCCTATGATCCTGCCCCACTAGCTACCTGATGAAGGAGCAATGTGATTTTTTTAAAACTATGTTTAGACCAGTCACTGTCCCGGTCACACTGGCCCATCCTCATGTCTTAGTCTGACAGATGAATTTCTCATTTGATTGAAGTTTTGGCTTTATTCACACAGCCAAACCTGGTTCAAGATTAAATCTAAACAGTGTTCACTCTAGAATTGAATTCAAAAGAAACTAACAATGGTGCTGGATTAGTAATACAGCTACTTGAATTTATAACCCAGAGTTTGTGAACTTAAATTTCACATAGCACTTTGGGAATTTAATTGCAGTTTAAAAGCTATCTGAAGGTGAAAAGCTAGTATCATAAAAAGTGGCCATAAAGGTTTGGGGTTGTAATTAAAAACCACAGTTTAGTTCACTGATGTCCTTTAGGGTAGGAAATTAGCCAGCTTTGTCTGGGTTGGCTTGAACTCAACTCCTTTGTCCACTGAGCTGTATCAAATCATTGCAAAGTGTGCTCTTCGAACTTTGGCAATTCACAAAGGCTTGCTCCCACCTTGTAACAGCAATACAATAGCTATAAGCGCCTGACTAGCCAGAAACACCTGTGTTTGAAATGTTTTTTTTAAATGTTGGGACTATGTAACTGAGCTGAAAATGTGTTGCTGGAAAAGCGCAGCAGGTCAGGCAGCATCCAAAGAACAGGAGAATCGACGTTTCGGGCATGAGCCCTTCTTCCTGAAGAAGGGCTCATGCCCGAAACGTCGATTCTCCTGTTCTTTGGATGCTGCCTGACCTGCTGCGCTTTTCCAGCAACATATTTTCAGCTCTGATCTGCAGTCCTCACCTTTTCACTACGTAACTAAACTAGGTAATTAACGAATCAATTTCAGGTAATATTTGAAAGTATAGAATTGCTGTTAATGATACTTTGGATGTTCTGTTAACACTACAAATAAAACTTGAGAGATCCTGGATTAGTTTGCAAAAATGCACTACTTACATAGTTCCATCATTGTTGAATTCTCTTGGAAGATTTTTTACTTGAAATAATTGAGCTTTACCAATGACCATGATTGTGTGTCAGGAATTAGCATAGCATTATTTTTGCTGATGTGAATGCTGTATTAGGGATGATGATTTTTATTAACAAATGAGAGCAGAATTATTTATTTGATAGTCTTGCTGCTGTTGGCCGCGGCTCATGGATTTGTTTTTGAAATAATTTTATATGCTATCCATTGGTGAGGGACAAATAAAGTATATTAGAATATGACGCTATGTCAAATCTTTTAAAGTGTCATGGCTCGTGTGGATACTGCTCAAAATCAAGCCCCACAAGTCCCAGAGTCGTTACAAATGTGAAAATATTTATTCAAACTATTCAAATACCACAATTTACCTGACTGGTTATCTTGGGCACAAATGAAATACTCACCAGGTTTCTGTAACTAACAAGAAAATAATTGTTTACTACAAGCAAATTATCCTTTATCATTAGCAATTAAGAAATATAAATTGCTAAGTTAAATTTTTAAATCTAACTCTCCTTTAGTCTGTCTTTCATAAACAGATACTCAAAGACAGTCAGGGCATGGGTATTAAAGGTGGAAAAATAAATCAGGAAACACTGTTTTATAGACCAACCTGAACCACTGGTTTAATGAGTTGTTTTCTTTCTCCTCCTTTTAACTTCTTTCCTGGACCATTGGAGGTTGAGGGTTGACCTTCTACAAGTTTATAAAATCATGAGGGGCATTGATAGGGTGAATAGTTGAAGTCTTTTTTCCCTCAGGAGAGGAGAGTCCAAAACGAGAGGGGAAAGATTTAAAAGGGACCTGAAGGGCAACTTTTTCACGTGGAGGTTAGTGCATATATGGAACGAATTGTCAGAAGAAGTGGTGGAGGTGGGTATGGCTAGAATGTTTAAAAGGCATCTGGATGGGTATGTGAATAGGAAAGATTTAACGGGATATAGGCCAAATACTGGTAAATAAGACTAGATTAATTTAGGGTATCTGGTCGGTGCAGATAAGTTGGTTTGTTTCCATGACTCTGTTGAAAGTTGACCTTTATTGTCTTTTAAAGGTGTTCTTTTTCTTCTATCAACACATTTGCAGAGAAAGATGAGTGGTAAGCAGCTACCTATTACTAGAGATTTGTTAGTATTTCCAAACAAGCGACCAAAAGCTTATTTCATTGCTTCGCTTTTACAAGCTAGGTAGTTTTCTGCTGTAGACCCACATAGAAGCCATAATCTGTTGGCTGGAAGCCAA
Organism: Hemiscyllium ocellatum; assembly: GCF_020745735.1. Classification (NCBI taxonomy): domain Eukaryota; kingdom Metazoa; phylum Chordata; class Chondrichthyes; order Orectolobiformes; family Hemiscylliidae; genus Hemiscyllium; species Hemiscyllium ocellatum. The sequence goes on along the minus strand of NC_083426.1, from coordinate 14,942,823 downwards.
TCAGAAAGTAATCAAGTGTTTTTCCCTATGTGTAGAACTCATTAGATCTGTGGTATTTGCTTCTGTTTTTGGTGTTCCAGGAGCATGCACAATTATACACAGTCGTTTCCCCCAGTAAACATGACTTTTAGAACTGCAGCTATCTCTTGGCATAATCTCTTCAAATAAAACTGTATCTTCAGTTTTTTTAGTCCACAATAAATAAAAAGATGTCATTACAAAAGTTAGTGATTCCATCATGAAGTATTAGGGTGACATATGATCACTGTTGTCAGTTGAGTTAAGTTATTCCTTTTCTTAGCTTATGATAGAAATTCAGAATGCTTATATGATAATTTTCAGGGCTGTTATGATGGTGTCCCTAGCTCTGAACCAGGTGGTCCATGGTTTAAGTCTCACCTGCTCAGAGGGTGGATGCATCATATCTCTGCACAAGTTTATTAAAAAATTAAGGTGTAATTTTAATGTTGCTACTGAATTACTATCATACGCTATTAACTATTCTTTGTTTTTCTGTGAGAAGATAATTCAGTTTTGCAACAGTTCTGCTGTTGGTAATGTTACCCTACGTCACTGAGCGCTTTTAATCTGAAGATTATAATGTAGGAGCTATCACTGACCTCTACTCATATTGCAGTGTGTAATCCTAGGCAATGGTTCAGTGGATTGTCAAGTTTTCAGTATTCTTGCTGCAACACATTGTGAGTATACTTGAATCCAAAGCTGCCAGCACTGGGAAAATCATAACCCAGAGTATTTTGCTTGCAGTTTGGCACATACCCAACAGTCTGTTTCCATATGCCAAAGCACATTAATGGTTTTAAAAACAGCAAGCTAATCATCATATGCTCTATCTCTGGTTTAGTCTTTTCTTGCTGATGTGTTTATGAATGTCATTTTTCCATTATCATTACCGCAAAAGTGTTTCCTGCTAACTTTCAACTAGCTGCCTATCAGAAATCATCTGGCGAAGATGGTTGCACACTAGAAAGACTGGGCGTTGGCTACAGTCTCAAAGCAACTAGTGCAAAGCTTGCCAAAAACACTTGCTTAGATCAGGTTCTGGTGGCCTGCTGTTCCAGCATTTTCATACCCTCGTTAGTTTTAAAAAAAACTTTTTTTATTAGGTGTTCTGTACTGTTTTAATATTGCAGTGATGTTAGGAGGGTGAAGTGCAGCACCTTAGTGTGTTTAAGTCTTACCTTTTCCAGTTTTCTAATGATTTGAATAGATGATGAAATCATGATTCACACTTGTATTGCTGTGAACTAGAACCAAGACTAAATTCTTCAGTGCAGTATCAACATGATGAAATATTGCAGCTTTCCTTTCTTTTACTATTTTGTCTTCCCCCCCATTTCCTTTTCTTGCACTTTTTTAAAATCCTTTTCTGTATTTTCTGATTTTGTATTAATTTTTAAACCTGTTTCCCAACCATTCTCATGATTTGGTACATTTTGCTGTGATTAGAAATGGTATGTTCGTTGAGGGCTAAAGGAAATAAGCATTGTGATGACCCAGGAACCATTTATTAATAATTGTGAACTATTAAGTGAACCAGTATGTTGGCTTTTGGAAAAGCTATCTTGGATATCACACTCTTCAGAAAGAGGAAATAACATTTGACACAAAGGTTGGAGGTGCCATTGAGGGTTATTGCAGGCTGCAGCATGACATGGACAAGATGCGGAGCTGGGCTGAGAGATGGCTGATGGAGTTCAACCTGGATAAATGCGAAGTGATGCATTTTGGAAGGTCTAACTCGAATGCCGAATATAGGATTAAAGATAGGATTTTTGGCAGTGTGGAGGAACAGAGGGATCTTGGTGTTCAAGTGCATAGATCCCTCAAAGTTGCCACCCAAGTGGATAGGATTGTTAAGAGAGCATATGGTGCTTTGGCTTTCATTAACAGGGGATCGAGTTTAAGAGCCACGAGGTTTTGCTGCAGCTCTACAAGACCCTGGTCAGACCACACTTGGAATGTTGTGTCCAGTTCTGGTCGCCCTAATATAAGAAAGATACGGAGGCTTTGGGGAGGGTGCAAAGAAGGTTTACCAGGATGCTGCCTGGACTGGAGGGCTTGTCTTCCGAAGAGAGCTTGACTAAGCTCGGACTTTCCTCTCTGAAGAGGAAGAGAGGTGACCTGATCGAAGTCTACAAGATAATGAGATGCATGGATAGAATCAATAGCCAGAGACCTCCCCAGAGCAGGATTGACTGGCACTGGGGTCATAATTTTAAGATTTTAAGAGGAAGGTACAGAAGAGATATCAGAGGTAGGTTCTTTACATGGGGAGTTGTGAATGCATGGAATGCTTTGCTAGTGGTGGTGGTGGAAGCAGAGTCCATGGGCCATTTAAGTAACTGCTGGACATGCACATGGATAGCAGTGAATTGAGGGGTGCGTAGGTTTGGTTATTTTATTTTAGATTAGGAATAATCCTCAGTACAACATTGTGGGCCGAAGGGCCTGTTCTGTGCTGTACTTTTCTATGTTCTATGTCAATAAATAATGCAAGTTGGCTTACACATAGGAAATACTGATTTTACCCATTAGAATCTTCCAAAATGGGGGAAAGCTGATAACATATTTGAACCAGGGACTCGAGTCATTTTAACAGCCAAATTGCTGGATTTCTGCTCAAGAACTTCTAATCTTGGAATTGGGAAATTCAATTCAAATTTTGGCCCAAGTTGTACGCTGGTTTGAATGTTTGGCCTGAAGCTGTAAAGTGAAGGAGGTTGAGAGTTCTGAGCAAAGGATGTCATGGTAAAACAAGATCAGATTGCGGTGTTGGCTGCCTAATTCATAGAAGTCTGATTGGGTTAGTGCCTCTTAGTTTTTGTGTTGGGCCACTTTTGAAACCGTTTTGGAATTTATGCATTCTACTTCAGACATTGAATCACTCCATATCCCGTTCTGTACAAAATTCTGTACAACGTTGTGTTGAGCTTTAGCCTTGAAACAATTCAAGGACTTTAAGGTATGTAATTTACAATTCTTTGTTTTCTATTTAACGCAACCCTTGAATTCTCTTGTTGTTGTCGTCGTCGTCGTCGTCGTCGTCGTCGTCATCGTCGTGGTCCGTGAACTCTCCTGGCATTTAAAAGAATCCAAGACTGTTTTGAATTCTGTATTGATATTTAGTAAGGCTGTATACAATTGTTTGGGAATACATGTAAAAACAGTACTCCAACTGTTTCCTTATGATTAGCATTCATTGACTGAACTAAAGGGTCTGGGCCTTGCCGCAGTTTATCAAAGGGGTCTGTTACATTAGTAGAAGGTTATTGGGCAGTAGTAAATGAGAGCTAATGGATTTACAACCTGTGTTTTGGCCAGCTTAGTTACGCGTCATGTGATATGATTATTCTGCAGTGCAGAGTATGAGTACGGAGGTATGAGTTTAATGGGTTCCTTTTTGTAGTTGAATGCTGAGATCATCTTTGTCTGGCCACCAAGTTTGTAGTGGTGTATAAAGAGCAGCAACGGATGAGTTGTATCTCTGATGTACAGTTGAACCTAACTGAAGGAGAAAATATTTCCTTTTTTTATTAAAAATAGGATATGATTTTGTGCAGATTTTAAAATTGCCACTGCTCTTATAATTTACTAATGTTTCGAATTGTTCCTTTGTTTTATGTTGAATGAACTGAAAATAAAAGTGAAAGTGTCATTTGTCTTACATGATCATAGGCTGCATTGTTGTTGTAGAGTGATAACTAGTGGGGACTTCAACCTGAGGGTCAGGCAAGGGGTGAGGTTGGGGCAGATGTGACATCATGGTGACTTCAATCAGTACAGGTTTTGCAGTTGGTGCTACTGCCGAGTTAACTCGGGTAAAGCACTTGTTTGTATATCGGGTTTGTGAATTCCCTACTCCAGTTTAAGGATATGCATTTCAAATGTTATGCATTTTTGTACAGTAATTGTAAATTTAATGTATTCACTGGTCTTTAGACTGTACACTGAAATTAATATTTTCAGCCTGAGGAAATATGCATTTCAGCTTATGTTTTATAGGAGGCTTTGGCATCAAGTTGGCATAAATAGCATTTATGTGGCATCTTTTTCTTATCAAAACGCTTAAGGGGCTTAACAAGATCAGGATCATTATAAAGATTTCTGATGCTGAGCTACAGAAGGGTATATATGGATAATGACGAAAAGCTTAGTCAAAAGTAAAGAGTGTTTAAGGAGAGAGGGAATTCCAGTACTTGGGCCTTTGCACGCAATGGTGGAATGTTGAAAATTAAACATTCAGTAGAGATCAGAACTTGGAGACTGTGGAGATTTGTGAAGTAGAGGTTATTGAGATGGGAAGTTGAAATTTGAAAACCAGGATAAGGATTTTAAAAGCATTGACATGCTTTTCCATTGCCCTTACACTTGACGTATTATAGTTGCTGGTGTTTGTACATGGCTTTGATAGCATGGGTTGTTGACCAATGAATTTTGTAAATATCCTTGTCAAAAGACAAGTGACAGACTAATCCACATCCATGGACAATTGTGCACATTTTATTGTTGTCATCATCTTGAAGCACTTATGCGTAGACATGCTGTTTTATTCTTGAGTCAAGATTTTTACTATTTCTGCAAGGTAACTTTTTTTTTTCCTTTTTTTGCATTGCCTTCCTTGTAGGTAAAAGCTCATGCTTGTCTGTTTGTTATGCAAGTTGCACGTTTGTGCTTCCAGATCACTGGATAATATAATGTATAGTATTTGGCTATTAGGCAGGTAGCAGCGGGCTGCCGATTCATGGCTTATGCCGTGAATTCACTGAAACAAGGTGAAAAGGCAGATCTAAAGTTCATCTCAGCCCCAATTGGATTTGAAGGCTGTTTCAGAATGTCTCACCAGCTGTCTAATGAACCCAGCTACACAGTCTCCTGCTACATGGTTACTTGTAGTTGGTAGTGGGGATCTCCCCCGAACAATCCCTTATCCCAGTAGAAATTTACAAAAAAATGGCTCACATGCATACAGAACATTTTATGAAAAGAAATGTACCCATTATGTGCTGAAAAGTAATTAAAATGCTTTACTCAGCTACTGTCATGGTTGGAGATTGTTCCGATGGTCTTGTGAACGTTTCACCACCGTATACCTGAATCCTGGTGCATCTTGAACCCTTTTAGTGCAGGAGCCAGTCTGCCTTTGAATATAGTCTGAATCCTGCAATGAGTTTTATGGCAGTGTGTATCTAAAACAAGATTTCAACTGATTTGGGATGGTGAAAATAAACTTGTTAATGGAATTATGGTAGAAACAGTCTTGCTGAACAGACTGATCAGCAAGCTGTTCTTCATAGGCGTGAAGAACACTGAGCCATGTGATGTAGAATTTTAACAAGCAATGTTAACTTGGCTTTAGAATTAGTGTTTGAATGCGCAGTGTTTGTGTCCTCATACCATGGAGAGCAATGACGTAAACTTGATTAAGTTGTGCAATTATTTGGTAGTACAGTCTGTTTTCCAAGATGTGTATATACATCACAAAACCTGACTAAATTGATAATGAATTATGACTCTAAGTGGGGCAAGTTACCTAGCTGATAACAAAATGTGAATGTTTGATCAGGAAAACATTGGACTTAGCTGTGATTCACATTCACATTTCCCACGCGCACAATCAAGATCTCCTCATGACCACCCTTCTGCTTGAGGTACTTGAAGTTGATCACTCCCTGCAGAATTGTACCCCAATGAGATGAAGGATAGAAGAAAATTGGAGAAAGTATAAAGAATTCTTGAAGCCTTGTCTCTTCCTTTAATCCACATTGTGTTAAATTTACATGACATTGAAAATATGTGGAGTTAAAGGTAGGCCATACTAGATGAACGTGATTAATTTTTTGAAGTAATGGGCAGAGAATGCCTATGGACAAAGTGAGGACTACAGATGCTAGAGTATTAGAGTGGACAGTGTGGTGCTGGAAAAATATAACAGGTTAGGCAGCATCTGAGAAGCAGGAGAATCGTTGTTTCTGGCATATACCCTTCATCAGAGAATGATTATGGGGTCTCAGCTATTCATTTGATTTGTTAACTAACTAAATTATTTAAAAAGCTACATATACAAATTTGCCAAAGTGAAAGATAGACAACATTATCAGCAATGTGAGTAGATGTTGGTTAAGCGGGCAAAACTGTACCGAATTGACTTAAATGGAATCAAATGTGAGATCATCTGCTTTGGACATAAAACAGAACATTTTTGTTCCTAAATAATGAAAAACTGCCAATGGTGGACGTCCAAAAAGTCATTTGGCCCTCCCAAGTAATAAATTAAGTGTCATGTGCAAATATAGAAAATAATTATGTAAGTTAGCTTGCTGAGCTGGAAGATTTGTTTTCAGACATTTTGTCACCATACTAGATAACCTCAGAGAGAGTTTATGGTGAAGCGCTAGTGGGATGTCCTGCCTCTTTATTTTTAGGTCTTGTTTCTTAAGGTGGGTGATGTCATTTTTGGTTTTTTTTTAAGGGAAGAGGGGTAGGATCTAAATTGATGTGTTTATTGATGGAGTTCTGGTTTGAATGCCATGCCTTTAAGAATTCTCCTGCGTGTCTTTGTTTTGCCTGTCCTAGGATGTGTGTGTTGTCCCAGTTAAAGTGGTGTCTTTCTTTATCTGTATATGTGGAAACTAGTGATTATGGATCATGTCTTTTGGTGGCCAGGTGATGTTTGTGTATCCTGGTGGCAATTTTCCTGCTTGTTTGTCTGATGTTTTTTTCTTTACAGTTCTTGCATGGTATCTTGTAAATGATAGATTTACTGGTAGTATCTAATGTGCTGGCATCTGTATCTAGTAGACCAGAATACAAAGGAGGTTGAAGTGATGCTTCAACTATAAAACACTAGTCAGAATGCAGCTAGAATACTTTAACGTGTTCTGGGCATCAACCTTAGGAAGAGTATTTTGGCTTTGGAAAGCACAGGTTTATAAGACTAAAAACTTGATTCTGAGGATTGAGCTACATGGGATAAGTACACAAATTAAAGTTATACTGTATTCTTAAAAGTTAGAAGGTGGTTTGTTTGAAGTTTGAGAAATGAAATTAAGCATCACTTCATGTAAAGAATGCTAAAAGTTTAAAAAGAAACAGTTAATGCAAAGTCAATTAATATTAAAACTGACTTTTAAAATCAAATGCAGTAAAGGACACTGCGGATAATCTGGAGATTACTGGAGGATACAGTAGTTATGGGATAGGCTGGAGACTTGGGTGGAGAATTGCCAAATGGAATTTAATGTTGGATCAGTGCTTAGCACTGCTGCCTGACGGCGCCAGGGATCCGGGTTCGAGTCCAGCCTTGGGCGACTGTCTGTCTGTGTGGAGTTTGCACGTTCTCCCCTAAATCTGTGGGTTTTCTTCCAGGTGCTCTGGTTTCCTCCCACAATCCAAAGATATGCAGGTTAGGTGAATTGACCTTTCTAAATTGCCCAGACTGTTCAGGAATGTGTAGGTTAGATGCATTAGTCAGGGGTAAATATAGGTTAGGGGAATGGGTCTGGGTGGGTTACTCTCTGGAGGGACAGTGTGGACTTCTGGGCCAAAGGGCCAGTTACCACATTGTAGGGATTCTAATTCTAATTTTAAAAATTCAAATACAAGGTGATGCATTTTGGAAGGTCTAGTGAAGGAGGGAAGTATACAGTAAATGGCAGAACTCTTTAGAAACATTAACACAGAGATTGAGGTGTACAGTCCACACTTTCTTGAAAGTAGCAATACAAGTGAATAAGTTGGTGAGGAAGGCACAATGCGTGCTTTCCTTCATCGTTCAGAGTATAGAGTATAAAAAAACTTGCAAGTAATGTCGCAGTTATATAGAACTATATGGTCATAGAGGTGTACAGCTTGGAAACAGACCCTTTGGTCCAACTCGTCCATGCCGACCAGATATCCCAACCTAATCTAGTCTCATTTGTCAGCACATGGTTCATATCCCCTCAACCCTTCCTTTTTATATACCCATCCAGATGCCTTTTAAATGTTGTTGTAATTGTACCAGCCTCCACCATGTCCTCTGGCAGCTCATTCCATATTCATACCACCTTCTACATGAAAACGTTTCCCCTTAGGTCCTTTTTAACTCCTCTTCCTCTCACCCTAAACCTACACCCTCTAGTTCTGGACTTGTTCACCCCAGGGAAAAGACCTAGTCTATTTATCCTATCCATGCCCCTCATGATTTTATAAACCTCTATAAGGTCATCCATCAGCTTCCAACCAGGGAAAATAGCCTCAGTCTATTCAGCCTCTCCCTATAGCTCAAATCCTCCAACCCTGGCAATATCCTTGTAAGTCTTTTCTGAACCTTTTCAAGTTCCACAACATTTTTCTGTTAGGAGGGAGACCAGAATTACACGGTGATTAGGCCACTGTTGGACCAATGTCCTGTACAGCCACAACATGACCTCCCAACTCCTGTACTCAGTGTTTTGACCAATAAAGGAAAGCGTACCAGCACCTTAATTGCTATTGTATCTATCTGTGATTCCACTTTCAAGGAGCTATGAACCTGCACTCCCAAGGTCTCTTTAATCAGCAACACTCCCCAGCACCTTACCATTAAGTGTATAAGTCCTGCTCTGATTTGCCTTTCTAAAATGTAGCACCTCACGTTTATCTAAATTAAACTCTATCTGCCAGTACTCAGCCCTTGGCTCATCAGTTCAAGATCCCATTGTACTCTGAGGTAACCTCCTTTGCTGTCCACCGCACCTCCAATCTTGGTGTCATATGCAAACTTACTAACTATACCTCCTATGTTCACATCCAAATCATTTATATAAATGATGAAAAGCAGTGGACCCAGCATCGATCCTTGTGGCACACCACTGATCACAGACCTCCGCTCTAAAATGCAGTCCTCCACCATCCCCTGTCTTCCACCTTCAAGCCAGTTCTGTAGCCAAATGCCTGGTTCTCCCTGTATTTCATGATATCTAACCTTGCTAACCAGGAACCTTCCAACTACTCTGCCCTCAACAATCCTCTTCATTACTTCTTCAAAAATCTCAATCAAGTTAGTGGGACATGATTTTCCATGCATACAGCTATGTATATCCTGTCCCTCAGGACTCCCTCCAGCAACTGGACGGCACGGTGGCACAGTGGTTAGCACTGCTGCCTCACAGCGCCTGAAGACCCGGGTTCAATTCCCGACTCAGGCGACTGACTGTGTGGAGTTTGCACGTTCTCCCCGTGTCTGCGTGGGTTTCCTCCGGGTGCTCCGGTTTCCTCCCACAGTCCAAAGATGTGCGGGTCAGGTGAATTGGCCATGCTAAATTGCCCGTAGTGTTAGGTAAGGGGTAATGTAGGGGTATGGGTGGGTTTCGCTTCGGCGGGTCGGTGTGGACTTGTTGGGCCGAAGGGCCTGTTTCCACACTGTAAATCTAATCTAATCTAATCTAAAACTTGCCCACCACTGATGTCAGGCTCACTGGTCTATAGTTCCCTGGCTTTTCCTTATCACCTTTCTTAAATAGTGGTGCCACATTTGGAATATTGCGCACAGTTCTGGTTGCTGCACTGGCTGGAGGCTTTGGAGAGGGTAGAGAAAAGGTTTACCAGGAAGTTGCCTGGTTTGGAGAGTATTTACTTTGAGAAGAGATTGGGCAAACATGGTTTGTTTTCACTTGAGCATTGGAGGCTGAGGGGCAATCTGATAGAAGTTCACAAAATTGAGAGGCGTGGATAAATGGTGATTTTTTTTTTCCCCAGCATAGAAGTGTCAATTAATGGTGGATGTGGGTTTAATGTGAAAGGGAAAAAGTTTTTAAAGATGTGAGAGACTAGTTTTTTTTAACACAGAGGGTGGTAAGTGCCTGGAATGTGCTGCCAGGGGAGTAGTAGAAGCAGATACAGTAGTAACGTTTAAGAGGCAGCTTAAACATGAATAGGCAAGAACTAGAGCGATATGGACTGCGTAGAGGCAAATGATGTTTGGTTTCGAAAGGTGTCATACGTCGGCTTAGGCTTGATGGGCTGTTCCTGTGCAGTATTGTTCTTTGACATGGAAATACTAAATTCGTTTGTAGTTTAATCATCTTGTTGAATGATGGGACAGATTTGAGGAACTAAATAGACTATTAATGTATTGATTCTCAGATATTTTTGTCCATGCATGACTTGTAAAGTGTAGAAGATATGGTGGACTATGTATCAGTCCTACTCCATTTGCTATTGCTTGCCACAAAACAGTCAGAATGAGAGGAATGGTGTTGGTTTTGAGGAGACATTGATGAGGTGATGTCTAGTTCCAAACTGGGGAACTTCAACTTGTGTTGAGCTCCACATTCAGTTGATTCATTTTTTGCCTTCAGCTCTGCATGTATTGAAAATCTAGTCTTGTTACTGTACAACAGACAACTATGCAAATCATCCTTTTAAAGCTACATTGTTGTTGCACCTCTTGTGAGGACTCATGCCACACTTGCAGGAACTGACTTGTCATAATTGCCTTTTGAGACACAGTACTCTTTTTATTACCTTTGCTGTGCCATTGCTTGTCCGTGACTTTTATTTTCAATCAATGGGAGGGCCATCGTAGAACACCAGTGGCCTGTGGGTGACACTTTGAGAATGTTCTTGGATTTAAAGCACTTTAATTTCATTAACTTTTAAAGTTCTTGCATGTATTTTAATTAGTGTTGGATGCTAGTCTCTGTTAGCATGCTTGCCTGTGGTGCTTGTGCTTAAGAATAATTTAATGACGATGTTTTGCTGGAATAATGGATGTTATCTAGCTGGCAGGATGTTGGATCCAAGTTTTCACTCATCAGCTCAGTATTGGCAATTCTCTGCTGTATAATTAAAACAGGAGAATTGTCTTTACAGCTGTATTCTTCTAAAGTTAAGACATCTTCAAGTTAGTGTGCTATGGGCTTGATTCTCAAGCTGAATGCTCTTCAGGGAATGCAGAGCCAACAAGGAGTGCGTGGAAGATTTTTAGTTTCCAGACATTTTGAATTTGATCAGTTGGGCCAAAAGGCTGAGAAGTGGCAGATGGAGTTTAATTCAGATAAATGTGAGGAGCTGCATTTTGGGAAAGCAAATTTTAGCAGGACTTCTACATTTAATGGTAAGGTCCTAGGGAGTGTTGCTGAACAAAGAGACCTTGGAGTACAGGTTCGTAATTCCTTGAAAGTGGAGTCACAGGTAGATAGGATAGTGAAGGTGTTTGGTATGCTTTCCTTTATTGGTCAGAGCATTGAGTACAGGAGTTGGGAGGTCATGCTGTGGCTGTACAGGACATTGGTTAGGCCACTGTTGGAGTATTGCGTGCAATTCTGGTCTCCTTCCTATCAGAAAGATGTTGTAAAACTTGAAAGGATTCAGCAAAGATTTACAAGGATGTTGCCAGGGTTGGACAAAGTTTAAAAATCACACAACACCAGATTATTGTCCAACAGGTTTAATTGGAAGCCCCAGTCCAGCACTGGCATCTCCAAATCAAGGCCAGGGTTGGAGGATTTGAGCTATAGGGAGAGGTTGAATAGGCTAGGGCTGTTTTCCCTGGAGCGTCGGAGGCTGAGGGGTGACCTTAGAGGTTTATGAAATCATGAGGGGCATGGATAGGATAAATAGACAAAGTCTTTTCCTTGGGGTGGGGAGAGTCCAGAAGTAGAGGGCATAGGTTTAGCATGAGAGGGGAAAGATATAAAAGAGATCTAAGGGGCAACTTTTTCACACAGAGGATGTTAAGTGTATGGAATGAGCTGCCAGAGGAAGTGGTGGAGGCCGGCACAATTGCAACATTTAAAAGGCATTTGGATGGATATATGAATAGGAAGGGTTTGGAGGGATATGAGCCAGATGCTGGCAGGTGGGACTAGATTGGGTTGGGATATCTGGTCGGCATGGATGAGTTGGACCGGAGGGTCTGTTTCCGTGCTGTACATCACTATGACACTCTGACTGAGAGGAGAAAATCCTATGAGTGCCACTTTCTACTGATGCACTCAGTTGGAAAATCAACCATCAGATGTTTTGTGTTTCACTTTGCTGCTGCCTCTATTAAACCTCTTCATAGAGAGGATGTTGTTTTGAAGTGAATAGATTCTGACTTCACCCAACATAGTCAATCATAAGGTCATGAAGGCAGTATGGAAGGGACCAGTGTCTCAATATTGTGGTAGATTTTCTATCTTAACTGTGGACAAAAGTTAACATCAATTTTTGAAGCGAGGACTGAATGTTGGAAGGTAGGAATGTAGTGAAATTACAACTAGTACTCATGCTTTTGCAACCCAAGAGTAGAATTTCAAACTACCATTAGCTGCAGTTCAAACCTAATTGTCGAAATGGAAAATGAAGATGGTCATTTCCTTTAAAATGTGATAATGAGATGACCGGATAGAGCTTGGTGCACAATCTATTCTCTTTCTTTGATTGGAACTGCTATTGATGTCAATTTGAAAGTAGTTTTATGGGGCACCTGACTAAGTCTGCACTCAGAAATGGAAACTTAATCGAGGTATTGTGCAGTTAATCTATTTACTACACATTTGATAAAATAATAGGCACTGGGGAAATAGCCTGCATTTTAAAATGTGTATCCTTTTGTGAACAGAAACATAGAAACGTTGAAGATAGCAGCAGGCATAGGTCATTTGAGCCTGCTCCCTCATTGATTATGATTGTGGCTGATAATCAAACTTCTTTTCCTCCCATATCCTTTGATCCCTTTAGCCCCAAGTGCTATGTCCAACTCCTCCTTGAAATCATAAATGTTTGGTCTCGACTGCTTTCTTTCATAGGAAATTCTAAGGGCTTGCCACTTTCCTCGATGAAGAAATTTCCCTCGTCTCAGTCCTGTATCCTTCATCTATGACCCATTGTTCTGAACTCCCCTGCCATTGGGAACACCCTTCCTGCATCCACCCTGCCATGTTCTGTGAGAATTTTATAGATTTCTGTGAGATCCTCCCTCTGTTTTCTGAACTCCAGCAAATACAATCCTAACTGATTTCAATCTCTCCTGAAATGTCTGTCCCGTCATCCCAGGAATCAGTCTAGTAAACTTTTGCTGCACTCCCTCAAGACCAAGCATGTTTATCCTAAGATAAGGAGACCAACGCTACACATGATATTCCAGATGTGATCTCACCAAGATCATATGTAATTGCAGTAAGATTGCTCCTGTACACACATCCTCTTGCTTGGAAGGCCAATGTACCATTTGTCATCTTGGTGCCAGACACAGCAGCATGCTTGCTTTCAGTAACTGGTGTATGAGGACACCTAGATCTTGCACATTCTCTTCTGTCAGTTTATAGCCATTCAGATAATCTGCCTTCCTACTTTTGCTTCAAGAGTAATCTAAAATCATCTACGTCTTTTTTAATGAGCCAAAAAAAAAGTGAAGGTGAAAGTGTAAAAATACAAGTGCTAATTCAAACGAAGAGAGCTGAAGTCAAGATTGCTGTTGCAGAGAACAGTTTGTTTCTGAGAGAAAATGATTCAGCCTACTGTGAAATTGTTCTGTGAATCACTTCGTTTAGGGTTATTTAATATGTACATATAACATGTAGTGTAATGTTATGAATTGGGATATGTTCCTTTTAGCTTTATTGGTGTGATTGCTAATTTCACTGCCCAAGGAATTATAATTATTTCACACATTTTGGAAATCAGTGATGAGCACATTTTGCAAAGTTGCACCTAATATCTGGCAGCAGCTCATGCTGTTCCAGAATTCAATTTGAAGACTTCAAGAGGAGTGATGTATACTTGCAGTAAGTAGAATATCTCTGCAGTACCGGTGAGCTTCAGGTGTATGGGGGAAAAAAATCTCTCCAAGATTAATTCTTGCCTTATTATTTTTGTGCCAGTAGGATGGGTTGGAAAATCCTTTGGTAACTGCTGTAGTGCTGGAACTGGGGAGTCAGGTCATGGTGTGGAACCTCATTGCTGAGTTTGAAATAAGAGGAAATGCTTTTCAATATAGTTCTTGTTTACACTGTATTAGAGCTGGCAAAGGGAACTCAAATATTGCATGTGGGTATTTCAAGAAAAATTCTAGGAAACTGATCAAGATCCAAAGGGAGAGGGGATTAACAAAGTAATTTTTGAAAACTAATGAGCAACAATTTAGGGAAAGAAACAGGGATTAAATTGTTGAAATATTATGACAAATTTTCAGAAAGATGTTCTATATTTAGTGTATTCTTTTGGACAGTACAGCTAAATACTGATATTATCATTCTACATTAGTTCATTTCTTACCATTTGAAAATGGTTGGGGTATTTTTGTGGCATGTGTGCTCTATACACTTGAGACCTGGAATTATTAACAGTACTTTTTGTGTACATGTTTCATTATCGATCAACAGATAAGCAAAATAGGTTAGCATCAGAGAGAATTTAGAAATGTACTACAAATCAACATCAGCCTATGATGTAAATGGATATTGTGCTGAGATACTTTACTGCATAGGACTTAATTTTAGTAGATAGTTGTTTTGATCTCACTTATTTTTTGTCTGACGCTGTTATGATATTTTAGTTTTCTAATTCTTGTTAGGTACTTGTTTCAAGGATTTGTGAGTATAATGTAAACCTCGATAATTTTCACGTGTGTGTCTATCCATAGTGTATTGGCAATGAGTGTAAGAATTCAAACTTGCAGATCAACATTTTGTCTAGTGCAGTGGAAAATTTATTAATTGTCTATGTTGTGTAATTATGACCATTTCGTGTACAGTCAACAGCACAAAATGTTCATTGCCGAGTTAAACTGTGCATTATTGAAAATAATTTGGAAAAATGTGGCAATGTGCCGGGATTCTAAGTTGCGAATCCTTAGACTAAATATGACATCTGAAAAACAGTCAAATTATCCTTTAATTCACTCTTTCAGCAGAACTCAAAAAGGGAAAAGACACACATATGCATTGACTCGAATAAACAGAGCAGCCTTGAAAATCCAGTAACTTAATTAATATGACACTTCAAAATCTAGGATTAATGAGGTGTGACTATATTGGGCAAACTGTTTTGAATGTGTCAATATACCACCTGCCTTTCACTGACAATGTGCAATGACAGTACTATCTATTGCCTGGAACAGATTGCGGTACCACACAGAAGACCCTTATGTAGATTAATGAGCCTGTTTTGCCTGAACCTGTGGACTTAGAGTTAAAGATTACAACTGTTCTTGCAAATAAAGTAGCATTTCTCTGTGAGTATAATTAGTGTATTTCAGGCTATAAACTTGCTGTAGTAGGAGGGCAGACGGTTTGTAAGCTAATAAATCTGTGTGGGAATCACATTTAACTCTTGACCCCAGTAAGAGTATCACACAGAGTTCATGGTCGCCAGTGCAGGCTGCATCAAAGAGAACCCATGCATAATGCGAGTGCTGGGTTACCAAGGTAATCCTGGCGCTGTCAATGAAGCTTTAAGTGAGACTGCAGTTTGCGTGATATGGGGGTGTCTGGAACTTGATGTAGCTGTACGTCATTCCAAAATTTGTGCTGAGAATGGCAAAGAGTGGGTGTATTTGTCATTTATCTGGATTGAGTTACTGTGTTTACTGGAATAGAACTGTATTTCTCCATATAACCCATTAACCCAGATTGCAAAATGTCAGTTTAGCAGCAACATTGGCACATTCTTGTTAAGGAGTCACTAGATTAGATTAGATTCCCTACAGTGTGGAAACCGGCCCTTCAGCCCAACAAGTCTACACTGACCCTCCGAAGAGTAACCCCCCCAGACCCATTTCCCTCTGACTAATGCTCCTAACACTATGGGCAATTTAGCATGGCCAACCTACCTGACCGTGCAGGACTGTGGGAGGAAACTGGAGCACCTGGAGGAAACCCACGCAGACACTGGGAGAATGTGCAAACTCCACACAGACAGTCGCTCAAGGCTGGAATCGAACCCATGTCCCTGGTGCTGTGAGGCAGCAATGCTGACCACTGAGCCACCATGCTGCTCCAATGTAGTGATTGTGTCCATTTCTTCATGAACAGTACGCACATCATAATGAAGGCTGTCGATAAGTTGTCTTTGAAATGCGTAGCTCTTTTGTATTGGAATCTTAAACCATAACCTTCAAAGCACCAGGCTTATTACACTGCTGGAGTTATATAGGTGGATCTCTTGGCCTGGCTACTGTTGTAGCTATCAAACTTGCAATAGTTGCAGCAACTATGATAGTATTACTGAGCAAATGGTAGCTACAAGAAGCTGTTCTCTGGTTTAGAAAACAGCTTGCATTTCTATATTCTTTTAATGCAAATGTTCCAATATGTTTGAGATGGAGTTATGTCAGAGCAATATGGCAAGGCATGAAGGAAAATTTGGGAAATGTGACCAAATGTTTGATTTGAAAAGGTGAGTTTTGAAGTAGTGGCAGGTAAAGGTGAAGTGAGAAAATTGAAGAGGCTTTAAGGAGAGTGTGCTGGACAATGGAACTAATCTAGGAGAAAGTGAGGGCTGCAGATGCTGGAGATCAGAGCTGAAAAATGTGTTGCTGGAAAAGCGCAGCAGGCCAGACAGCATCAAAGGAGCAGAAGAATCTACGTTTCGGGCAGAAGAAGAAGGGCTTATGCCCGAAACATCGATTCTCCTGCTCCTTTTGATGTTGCCTGACCTGCACTTTTCCAGCAACACATTTTTCAGCAATGGAGCTAATCTAGCTGAAGGCTGCAACCAATAAAACGGGAATGGAATTTTGGGTGTGTGGAGGCAGGCAGGAGAAGATAAATTTAACAGAAGAAATATGTGGGAGATGGAAGGTCTGAACAGACTTTTTGGTGCATCAAAACATGAGATGGCATGAGACAGTATAGATAAGGTTCCAATGTTAAACGTAAAGCATTGAGAGAGAGAGAGAAGCTAATGTAGGTCAGTTAAGATGGGGCTGAAAGTTGTGTCTGGTGTTATGCAGGCTGTAGAAATTTGAACAGTTTGGAGTTTGTGGAATGAAGAGGTTAGTCAAGTGAACATTGGTATAGTTAAGTAGTAAAAAGTGAGGTCTGCAGATGCTGGAGATCAGAGCTAAAAATGTGTTGCTGGTTAAAGCACAGCAGGTTAGGCAGCATCCAAGGAACAGGAAATTCGACGTTTTGGGCCAGAGCCCTTCATCAGGAATGGTATAGTTAAGTAGAGGTTTAAACAGCAGATGCAATGGGTGGATGGAGATAATCATGTGAAAATGGAAATATATGGTTTTGGCAATGAATAGGATTTTAGAGGCAGTGTTGAGCTTGGGATCAAGCAATATGCCAATATGTACATAAATCTGAAATATGGAATTACATGCAAGGGACCAAAATAATTCCTGTTCAGATGCGAGCACTGAAGTTGCTCTGGCTTGCACAAATCTGCTTTAACTGCGTATTTTTATCTAACCCTAATGAGCATGTATGCTATGTTCTTTCATTTATTGTGTGTTTCTTTAGAGATGGCAGCAAGGAATTGCCAATCAGCAATTTTAAAACATAGATTTAGCAGTATAACTTGCACTTAATATCATTTACATCTTCCAAGTTGAAAAAAATTGTGGTAGGGATGAGTATGATTGGTTGGTTGCTTAAAATGATAATTGGAAGAGTTTTTAATGTTAAAATTAACTTTTCTGTAGTAAACTGCAGTCTATGCTATTCTTCGGAGGCCTTAAAAATTCATGGTGGTGTGAAGCTGGGCTAGACCCCACCCTGTTCAGCAACTTCTTTGCAGTCATGCTGAAGCATGCCTTTGGAACATTAACTGATGGTGTCCACCTCCACACCACATTGGACGGTAGGCTGTTCAGTCTGTCCTGGCTGAGGGCGAAAACTAAGGTTTGTGAAGTACTAGTCAAGAACATGTTGTTTGCAGACGATGCGGCACTGGCAACACACACTGAAGAGCAACTGCAACGCCTCATGGACAGCTTCACAAGAGCCTGTCAGGACTTCAGCTTGACCATCAGCCTGAAAAAGACCAATGTGAGAAGACTCTCCCCACATTCCCCCCAAAAAATCAACAACTATGAGCTGGAGGTAGTTCATGAGTTTACATACCTTGGCTCCGCCATCACGGACAGTGTCTCCCCAGACTGAGATCAACAGATGGATCGGATGAGCAACCCCTCCATATTAGTCAGGCTGACAGAGAGAGCCTGGGAGAACAGAACGCTGACAAGGCACACCAAGGTTGTAGTCTACAGGCCCTGTGTCCTCCGCACAATGCTTTACGACGGCAATACCTGGAGCCTCCACTCCAGAGAAGCGACATCTCGGTGTCTTCCACCTTCACAACCTGTGACACATCTGGACATCAAGTCGACTGACTGAGTTACCAACAATGAGGTCTCATGGTCTCCCGAGACTAACAGATGCCACCATGCTTTTCAAGTAGGTCTTTAAACATTGAAATCTCTTGTAATACTATTTGAGAAATTATCTTTTGGCTCTATGCTGCATTTCTCTCCCTTGCTTTTTATGCTTTTTTGAAAGGTTTCTCATGAGTTTGTAGAGTTCAATGTACAGAACCTGAGAGCGTTTTGTCTTTGAGAAAATATTAGAGATTCTGGAAATTGTAAGCTGATTTTTGAAGGATATTTACTTTATAAATATTGCATTTTATAAGCTGGTCAGTTGTACAGCTGTCATGTTTTAACCCTTAGAGTTACTGTGTGGGTGGGGGTGAAGCATCTAGTCTGAACTCCACCCATGTGTAGAAAAACCACAATGGCACAATAAATGCTGACTGTTCGGGCACTAATGTGCTTATTTATGCTGTGTAAGAGAGCTTTGAACAATACCACTTATTGTTGCCACAACAACAAAAATCTTGCATTTACCTGCGTTTCTGATGCCGATATTATTCAACAGGGCTCTACTCACCACAAATTCAGGAAATTAACCAGCTGTATTGATTTTCAGGCAGACATGTTGTATGCTTACAGTCCAAAACCTTGCTATGGGACTTGGTATCTTAGTGACATCTAGTGGTGTGCCAAGGATGACAGTTGTAGCTACAGTACTTAATGAATAGGGTATGTAATAATTTCCCAAAGATATTGCGCCAAGCATTGTGGATTGTTATGATGTTTTTGTTTCCACTATTAAAATTATTGTTGCTATTGAAATGTGATAGTTTTAAAAAAAATAATGTTGATAATTAAAACAAACCTGTAGAGCAAACTCTAATTATTATGTGAAATTTTCAATAAAAGTATTAAATTCCATTGAGAATTAAAATGAAAGCACTTTTAAATTCTACATGATGTGCATTCCTTTTGCTTCAGGTAAAAGGTAAAGTTACCACAGTCCTATAAGGTAGCACTTAAGGACTATATAAGGCAGCACTTTCATTAGATAGAAAGAGAGATGACTAGTGGTGGTTTAACCTGAGGATTGTCATGCCCTGGGTGGAGGGTGAAACTTTCATGGTAACCTCAGCTGGTGCAAGAATCAAAATTCTGCTTTTGGTGTTACTCTGCATTGTGAGCCGCTGAGCAAACCAACCAATTTTTTTTTATGCCATTCATTCTGTGAAGGTTGGAATAAATTAAAATGTAAATTTAAAACCTTGTTTTTAAAAACCATCATCATTGTTTACTATGAATTGAAATGGTATTGCCATAGATGCGGAAACAATAGATCAATAATTAGTTATTGGTGAAGGAGAATACTACTGGACAAACTAAATTCTTCTTGGCATATAGAATCATAAAATCCCTAAAGTGTGAAAACAGGCCCTTCAGCCCAGCAAGTCCACACCGTCCCTCTGAAGAGTAACCCACCCAGACCCATTCCTCTACCCTATTACCCTATATTTAATGCACCTAACCCACACATCCTTGAACACGATGGAAAATTTTAGCGTGGCCAATTCACCTAACCTGCATGTCTTTGGATGGTGGGAAGAAACTGGAACACCCAGCAGAAATCTGTGCAGATACAGGGAGAGTGTGCAAACCTAACACAGACAGTTGCCCGAGGTTGGAATCAAACATGGATCCCTGCACGCTAAGACTTGAATGAATTTAGGACACAATACCCAAGACAGTTAATTGCAACCAGATCTCCAGTTGTCTAGCCCTAAAGCTAGAACTTTCTCCTTTAACCTCTCCATCTTTCTTCTATTTTAATTCTAAATGCCGACCTCCTTGACCATGTTTTCAGTGCTTCCTTCTTAGACTCAGAATCTAAGATGCATGTTGGGAAAATTAATGGAATGATGGCTCAGTGGTTAGCACTACAGACTCAGCGCCAGGGACCTGGGTTCAATTCTAGCGTTGGGTGACTGTCTGTCTATGGGGTTTGCATTTTCTCATGTATGCGTGGGTTTCCTCCTGGATGCCATGGTTTCCTCCCACAGTCCAAAGGTGTGCAGGTTAAGTGGATTGACCATGCTAATCGCTCATAGCATTCAGGGGTGTGTAGGTTAGGCGCATTAGACAGGGGAAATGTAATCTGGTATGGTAGGGGAATGGTCAGGGTGGGATACTCTTCGGAGGGTCGTTGTGGACTTGTTGGGCCAAGTGGCCTGTTTTCACACTTCTGGGATTCTATTCTATGGTTGAATTGTATGTAACTTTATTCTCATAGTCATTTTGTGTAAATTCCTCCATGAATTCTGAAAATAGATTTTCTATTACATTTCCATAGTAAAATCACAGTTTTGCTGTTATCATGTAAAGTGAGGCAATTTCTGTTACAGACATTGAAACATGCATACCATTCAAGTTTTGAAGTTTGGTTGAAAAGTTTGAGCGCAGCTTTACATGATGCGTAGGTAAGATTTAAAAAAAGAACTACTATTTGTAATCTACTTTATTATGGTGCCATATTTTGTTGTACGTTGGGCACACAGGACACTTTTCAAGTTGTGTCAACTACAAATTATAAATGTCACAGGGAGGAAAGCAATGTGCTTTAATAAAATATAGGCTATTGGGATCAGTGAATTCGCAGATTTTTCTTTTTAATCTCACGCTGGCTAGACCAACAAGCATTGCCCATAACTAATTACACTTGAAAAGATGATGGTGAGTTGCCACCTTGAACTGTTGCATTGGGGGGAGATGGGTGGTAATGGATGGACCACTACCCTAAGGAACTCCTGCAGTGATGTTGTGAAATGTTTGATCTCCAATAACCAGAATCATCACCCTTCTGTGGCTAAATATGACTTCTCCAATCACTGGAGAATTTCCCCCACTCCATCCTTTGATTCCAGTCTTGCTCAGGTTCTTGATGCCACGTTCAGTTAAATGTTGCCTTAGAATAGTTTAGATTCCCTACAGTATGAATACAGGCCATTCAGCCCAACAAGTCCACACCGACCCTCCAAAGAATAATCCACCCAAACCCATTCCCGTTACTCTATTTTACCCCTGACTAATGCACCTAAAAACTCCCTTAAACATTTTTCATCTCTGGCCTTAGACCTATGCTCCCTGATATTTGACATTTCCACCCAGGGAAAAAGGCTCCGACTATCCACTCTATCTGTGCCTTATCTGCTTTCTTGTTTTCTGGGTATTTTTAATGCAGTGGTATTTACAGTAACCATTTATACTAAATGATTTGCAACTCTAAGACTGACAATTCTTCTCCAATGTTCAGTCTTCTGCATTTTATCTGCCGCCTTTTATGTTCCCAATTAAGTTGCCTCTGAGCTGAATTGAAACTTTAAACTTTTATTAGTACAGGTACATAATCCTTTATCCGAAACCTTCAGGACTAGCTGGACTTCGGAATATGTGACAGTTTGATGGTGAAATTTTAAAATATCTTAGCGAACAGCAAGAGTACTACGGGCCCTGAGACATAATTGATGTCTGCCAATGCTGGATCACACCCCCCACTTTGCATCTGAGTGTGTCTCAAGTGGATGTGGAGTTGGGTTAACTATTTGCATGCCAAACAACCTTGTTAATTAGAAAAAAAACTTCACAAAAAAGTCTTCGGATTTCAGGATTTTTGATAAAGGATTATCTACCTGTACTAGTTTTAGACTGCAGAGGCATTGTTACTCAGGCATGTCATGTCCACCTACAAACTTTCACTAGGAGTCTCCATTCACCTCTAACAGCTTTGAGTAATCAAATCATGCAGGTTATAAGGTGTCAGGTACAATTCTTCCTTCCACGGTTTCAGCTGGAATAATGGCCGTAATTATTTCAAAACACTGTTGAAGCTAACTATGCCATTTCCACTGCTGTCCCACATGAAATCATGGAAGAATTATACTTGACATCTTATGATTTGCATGCTTCAATTACTCTCATTGTATTTTTTGGGGTGGATGCGAGTGGAGATACAGGTTTTCTTTTTGTAATGGCAAATTGATTCGGCAAGGCAACAGGCAATTGCAATGGATAAAGGAACATTTTCCTGTTCTAGTTGTTCACTTATTAATACCACACAAGCACAACAAAGTTGATGTGCTTGAATAATGTGCCTTCAGCTCTCCGTTCTGTGCTATATTGCACCAAAATGAATTTTTCTGCCGTCTGTACTGACCTCTGAATAAAATTGACATTTTAATGCAGGATAGTATCAAAATTTATCCTGTCGAGCTGGAATAAAACTATTTGGAATAAAGCTGAGATCTCTATTACAGTTAGTACAAGAGAACCCTAATAAAATGGCTTCTGTCTGGATCGGATAAGACTCTGATCCCAGAAGTGAGTGGTTAGTGATTTATCCATGCCACCTTTTCTTTTTTTTTAGAAGCAATCAGTGATTGAACTGATTTTAGCAACAACCTGTCATCTATGAAAGATGATCGATCTGCAGCAAACACGTGTGTCAGATGGTGTGTCTTCAGATGAGATGTCAAAATCACTTCTGGTGGCTGAAAGTTTCAGTCCTTGAGCCATGTCCTACTGCTAGTGCCATACGTGAACTTGCCAAATGTGGGTTGTTGTTTTTGGTAATGGCATCTGTTGTTGAGCCCCATACGTGCAGGTTGCTGTGGTTATGAACGCCAGTCAGCAAAAATAAATTGCTATCATGTTTCCAAGCATCCTTGTGTTACGATCCGGGCTGATGTTATTACTGGACCAATCGGATACCAAACTGAAATCTGACTTGCTAATGTGTTGTTTTCTTTTTCTGAAATGCATACATGAAATGCTGCAGATGGTTTTAATAATAAAGTAGATGCTTATTGTGCCAAAGAAAATGAAGATAAGCTAGAACAAACTAAGCTAGTTACATATAACATAATTTGGAGGATTTTGAAGCATCATGAAAGTACAATCCCATCCATCCCAACATCACACTACAGTACCTTTTACTAAGGCATCTATAGGTCTTATTTAACTGTTTCTCAATTCCATGTCTTCAGAGTTTGACCTTGTCTCTCTAGCAAATTTGATTCTTCTAATCAAAAACAAGCTAATGCTCTTCCATATTGACTCTGTCTACTCATAAAATTCTTCCAATGCAAATAAATTCCTCTCACCACCTCGGGATGTTCTCTTCCTCTCCCATCTCCCCACACTACCTTTATCTATGTAAGTACTGCTATTTTCAGTTCTGGCAAAGGGTCACTGGATTCTAAATGTTAAGTGTGCTTTTCTGTCTACGGATGCTGCCACACCCCCAGCGTATCTTCAGCACTTTGCTTCAGATTTTCAGCACTCATAGTTCTTTTGTTTTCATTATAAACCTATAGTTTTGTAAGCATCAACTTGATGTTATTCTTGTATTTCAGGTCGCATTTACTAGTCCACTGCAGCTCAGTGTCTCTACGGAGTCTACCTTGGATCTCTGCACCCTTTCATGTTTATTTAATTGACTACATTTAGAAGATAGGCTTTGATATTCAGCACTTTCATCCACTTTGTTTTAAAAATTTTGAGCTTTCTGCAGCAATAATTGCAATTCACAAAAGATTCCCACATGCTGCTTTCTTTGGTTAGAAGAAAGTTCTGAAACACAAGCCAGCAATGAAACCTGATTTCCACAATATTACTACTTCTGTAGAGTTGATCCTGAAATAATATAATGCATATTGCACCATAATATCAAAGCACAGTACTTTAAGGTAGCTGGTCCCATTTTTCAACTGAGAGTCTGGATGTGGTGTCAGAAAACAGTTGCATTTTGTGGAGACGGGCGAGATCAAAGCTGAACCTGACCCTGTGTTGATGCAGTGCTTGCAAACGCATATTTAGAGAACTTAACTGGCTTGAGATTGCAAATGCAAGCACTGGATGGTTTTTCTCTAAAGTGGGAATGGAAACTAATTGTACTGCCCTAAATAATACTTTTTGAGATTAATTGATATGGTGTGGCCGCTCTGGCCAGAATGGCTCAGTACTTCCCATTGCAGTGTAGGTGCACATTGTTAAAAATCTGACAACACCAGGTTATAGTCCAACAGGGTTAGTTGGAAGCACTAGCTTTCAGAGCGCCTATCTTTAACCACCTGATGAAGGAGCGGCACTCCAAAAGCTAGTGCTTCCAATTAAACCTGCTGGACTATAACCGGTGTTGTGTGATTTTTAACTTTGTCTACCCCGGTCCAACACCGGCATCTCCAAATCATAGATGCACATTGAACTTTTGTTTTGGAAGCGAAAAGTGATTAAGTATTGGATGAAATTTATCACTGTGCCAGGCAAGTATTAGCCCATAAACTGTAGGAGTAAAAAATGAGGTCTGCAGATGCTGGAGATCACAGCTGCAAATGTGTTGCTGGTCAAAGCACAGCAGGTTAGGCAGCAGCTCAGCATTCCTGATGAAGGGCTTATGCTCGAAACGTCGAATTCTCTATTCCTGAGATGCTGCCTAACCTGCTGTGCTTTGACCAGCAACACATTTGCAGCATAAACTGTAGGAACAGAGTTAGCCCATTGAGTATAGTTCCATTGTTCGATCACAGCTGATCCTGTTGTCTTCCTGCAATTTTTGATCCCTTTACTAATCAAGAACCTATCTATCTCTGTTTTATGCATACACTCAATGACTTGGCCTCCAAAGCCTTCTGTGACAAGGAGATCCACAGATTTACCAACCTCTGGCTGAAGAAATTCCTCAGGTCTGAAGGGTTGGCCCTCACTTGGAGACTGTGCCCTTGTGTCCTCATCTCTCCTGTTAGTAAAAATACTTACTTCACTCTATCCAGACCTCACCGTTATTCTGTAAGTTTCAATGTGATCCTCTGTCATTCTTCTAAACTCTATTGAGTACCAACCCATTGTCCTCAATTGCTCCTCACATGACAAGCCAATCATCCCTGGGATTGTTCTTGTAAACCTCCTCTGAATGCCCTCCGAGGCCAGTATGGTCCTTACTTAGATATAGGGCCCAAAACTGCTCTCTATTCTAAATGTGGTCTGACCAGGGTCTTATTCAGCTTTAGTGATTTTGTATTCTAGCCCCTGAAATGAATGCTAAAATTGCAGTTACCGCCTTAAATGCTAACTGAATTTACATATTAACCCTTAAGAAAATTCTGAACTGGCATCCCCAAGTCCCTTTTGCTTCAGATTGCCGAAGCCTTTCCTGTTTCAGAAAATGTTTATGCTCCGATTCTTCTATTGAAGTACATAACCTCACACTTTCCCAGATTTGTATTCCATCTGCCACTTCTTACCCACTGTCCAACCCTGTCCAAATCTTTCTTCAGCTTCCACACTTACTCAACACTATCTGTCTCTCTACTCTTTTATATAATTTTCAAATGTAGCAACAATGCTCATTCCTTCATCCAGATGGTTAATGTATAACATGAATAGTCACAGTCCCAACGCTGACCCCTGCAGAACTCCACTCAGGTGCAATCCTGAAAAAGACCCCTTTGTGTCTCTTCTCTGCCTCCTAGCAGTCAGTCAATTCATGCCAGTACCTCGTGCCTAACACTAAGGGCTCTTGTCTATTTAGCAGCCTCCTGTGTGGTACCTTATCAAAGACCTTCTGTTAATCCAAATAGATTACGTCCACTGGCTGTCCTTTGACTAATTTACTTATTACCAGCTCAAAGAATGCTAATGGATTTGTCAGGCCTGACCTCCCTATGAGAAAGCAGTGCTGGCTCACCCCTATTTTGGCATGCACTTCCAAGAATTCTGAAATCTCATCCTTAATAATGGATTCTGAACAACCACGGTCAGGCTGACCAGCCTATAATTTCCCATCTGCCTCTCTCGCTTCTTTAAACAAGAATATTTTATTATCCATTTTCCCGGTTTCTGAAACTGTCCAGAATATTTGTTTGGAATATAGTTGTGATCATTGAGTTAGAATGGTAATATTGGAAAGTTTCAAAATAACTTTGTTAAAGAGGAGGATTAAGTTGCAATAGGGCTGTAATGGGTTACAAAGTTCATTTCCATAGCAACCACTGACCAGTGGGAGTAGTTTTTCTGTCTGTTCCTTTGGAGAGCTGAAAGAGAGCTTTTGGTGTCATTTATTGAGAGTCTGCTCTGTACCCTTTCTAATACAGCTCTGGTATACCTCCAGTTCTGGAATATATTTATTGTCATCCGCTTTCCTAAAATGTAATTTATACACATTAAGACCAAAATAAATTTAATTTTATTGCCCTTTGAGCATAGTGATTTTTTTTTAAATATAAAAAAAAAGGGATTGGGAGAGACCATTTCATATTTTCTTGTTCAACAAGACATTGTCTGATCTTATACCTCAATTTTACCCCTTCCACCATCTCCAGGCCCCTAATACTCTTAATACACATGCATCTGTTAAGCTTTGTTTTGAGTGTACTCAACAACCAAATGTACAATACAGCTGTCCAGGGTGGAGAATTCCAAAGACTCACAGCTGTTTTGAGTGAAGAAATTTCTCCTTATCATCATTCCAAATGGCCCTATCCTAAGGCTATAAGCCATGTAATAGATTCCCCAAATGAGGAAAACTCATGTTCTCAATATTTAGCTATCAAGTCCCTTAAAAGTTTTATATCTTTGAATTAGATTAATTTTCCTTGTTCCAGACTCTAGGAAATCTCATTAACCAGTCCTTTCCTGCATGAACCTGTCTTGTGGACTTGCTTTGAGGGAGTGCAAAGTAAGTGTGCCCGTCCTTGGATAAGGGAACCAAAGGAGAAAGTGAGGACTGCAGATGCTGGAGATCAGAGTTGAAAAGTGTAATGCTGGAAAAGCACAGCAGGTCAGGCAATATCTGAGGAGTAGGAGAGCTGACATTTCAGGCATAAACCCTTCATCAGGGATGTTGGAGGTGGGGGAGGGAGAAGGGGCCTGAGAGATAAAACGGAGGTTGGGGGTGGGGGAAAGGTTGCTGGGAAGATGATAGGTAGATGCATGTGGGGGGTTGTGGTAGTGATAGGAGGGAGGGAAAGGTGGGAAGGAAGATGGACAGATAGGACAGTTCAAGAAAGCAGTGCAGAGTTGGAGGGTTGGATCTGGGATGAGGTTGGCGGAGGGGAGAATAGGAAATTAGAGAATTTGATGTTGAAGTGTCCCAAGGCAGAAGATGAGATGTTCTTCCTCCAATCATTGTGTGGCTTGGATTTGGCAGGAGAGGAGGCAGAGGACTTACATGTTCTTAGTGGAGTTGGAGGGGGAGTTGAAGCAGTCGGCCACAGCGTGATGGGGTGGTTTGGTGCATGTGTCCCAGAAAAGTTCCACAAGTTGACATCCTGTCTCCCTAATGTAGAGGAGAGCACATCGAGAGCAATGGACCCAGTAGGTGAGGGGATCAAAACTCTACTCTATACCAGGTGTAAATCACCAATACTTCAAGTCAGACTTCTGTACTTGAATATTCCGAATCCTTTGTAACAAGTGCTAACATTTCATTTATTGTCTTATTGCTTGATACATCTGCATGTTAAATTTCTATGATTCATGTACAAAGTCTCCTAAGTTCCTCTGAATTTGAGCTTTCCCTATTAAAATGGACAATATTTTGTCATGTTGTATTCATCTGTTTACCACCTACCAACCCAAACTGTTTATATCTTCTCTACATCTCATCTTTTTTTATTCTCTTCATTACTTTCTTATCCATCTTATTGTTAGCAAACTTCAATGTGTTACAGTCAACTCCTGTATCAAGTTTGTCAATATCGATTGCCTAAGTATTGATCCATAGTTAAAGCCTGTCAATCTGAAAATGTTCCAACCTCTCCATTCTGTCCATTAACCAATTCTCAGACCTTGTTAATATGTTAAGTTCCATGGCTCCCAATGTTGAGTAATAATCTCCTGGTATCCTATTGAATATTTACTGATAATCCAAATGCAGTCCATCCAATAGTTTTTGCCCTTCTTCATTTTGCCAGCTGCATATTCAAATAGACTGAAATTCAACAGATCTGTCAAACACAGATTCTTTTTGGTAAGTCAGTATAGACTGTGCTTAACCTTATTATAACCTGCTCTAGGTGTTCTGTTATTATCACATCAATAATAGGTTCTAGTATTTCTCTGCTTACCATTGATAGTTTAATTAGCTGAAAGCCTGCATTTTCTTTCAGTTTATTAAAATAGTGGGGATATGTTTGCTATCTTATTTTTGGGTGCTAAAGAATTTATTGTTAAAGAAGATCAAAACTAATTTATTCACTATCTCAACAACTAGATCTTTTAAAACCTTGTTTTAAAAGTATGTTATCGGGTTCATATTTGTTGCCACATTGTCCTAACCATTTGTATAGCACTGGACCTTTCTCTTCCACCTTGCTGCACTTCATTTCTGAATGCAGCACGCACCCTTCCCCATCATACCTCTGTGATTTGCTTTAGTTAGATTTAAGATCCTAGTTTTGAACTTCGCTAAATTGCTTTCGAGGATTAGTGGTGCTGGAAGAGCACAGCAGTTCAGGCAGATGCTGTGCTCTTCCAGCACCACTAATCCAGAATCTGGTTTCCAGCATCTGCAGTTATTGTTTTTATCTCCTAAATTGCTTTCAAGTTTACTATGAAATTTTGTCTTAATCTTTCCTAAAGATCCTTTTCTGATATTATTAATTAACTCTGATGTATTGGATGATTATAAATCCAAAATGGTCTGCTCAGTTGGTGATCTCCTGTTTTTATGATATGAACTTGTCCTCTACACTATTACTACAAATTTGATTTGCCGAGGCAGGCGAAGATGGAAGTTCCTCCATGCCTGCTGTATTACTGTTAATGTAGGTACCTCTGATTTCTCAATTTATACTCTTTCCCCTACACCACAGCTACTATTGGGGGCCTATAAACAACACTAACCAATGTTTCCTGTCCTTTGTTTTATTCTTAACTTTACCCAAATTGATTTGACTACTTGACTTTCTGAGCCAAACTCCTTTCTGCTGACTGGATCTCATTCTTTGTTTCAAGGCTACTGTTGCTTTTCCATTTTGCCCATTTCATCTAAAAGTTAAATATTCTAGAGTATTTTGTTCCCAACTCTGGTCACTTTGCAACTATGTCTCTATAATGGCTGTTGGAGCAAATCTATTGATCTTCTGTTTGTGCTATTCATTCCTCGATTGTTGTGAACGCGTCATGCAAGTAGAGAGTGTCTTTAGCTTCGGGTTTTTTTTCTAACATGCCTTTGATGTCACTTTTATGACTAATGTCCTATCGTCTTTTTTTCTACTTAGTCTCCTCCTGATTTACTCAGCTTCTTATTACTTAAAATAGTGCTCTGCTCTAGAGTCTTGGTTTTTTTATTTGCTGCATTTGGTTTCACCAATGGATTGATGAAATGAATTCCTGACCTGTCCTGACATGTTGAAACAAATTTTCCCTTCATAGCAATGTTATGATGTGTGAACACCCTGCAATTTATAATAGATGTTTAAGTACAATGTGCATCATTATGCAGTGTGTGTAAATCCTGGGATTCAATTTTTAATGTAATATTCTGAAAGAATGGTGAGCAATGTTTCTTTATTATGCTTGTGAGCTGTTTTATTAGTTTCTCTTTATTTTTGGTGTCTATTTATTTACCTTAGGTGAACTATTAAAGTACACCAGTGTTATCTTGAGCCCATCATCAGATTAAATGTAACCCAATGAATAAAAAACTAACCTGTGCCCTCTTCACATTCAGTATACACACAAGTTATTGAAATTTTTCTGTAAGGAAAAAAAAAATCCATAAAATGGATTGATTAAAGTTTGTGAGAAGATTTGTAGCTCGGATGCTCGTTGTTGTGGTTCTGTTCGCCGAGCTGGGAATTTGTGTTGCAGACGTTTCGTCCCCTGTCTAGGTGACATCCTCAGTGCTTGGGAGCCTCCTGTGAAGCGCATCTGGTGATCTTTCCTCCGGCATTTGTAGTGGTTTGAATCTGCCGCTTCCGGTTGTCAGTTCCAGCTGTCCTTTGCAGTGGCCGGTATATTGGGTCCAGGTCGATGTGCTTATTGATTGAATCTGTGGATGAGTGTCATGCCTCTAGAAATTCCCTGGCTGTTCTGTGTTTGGACCCAATACCCAGAATGAGCAAAACCAATGTAGTGTACAAAATCCCATGCAAGGACTGCACAAAACACTACACAGGACAAACAGGAAGACAGCTAACTATCCACATCCATGAACACCAACTCGCCACGAAACGACACGACCAGCTATCCTTAATAGCCACACACACAGATGACCAGCAACATGAATTCGACTGGGACAACACTACTATTATAGGACAAGCCAAACAGAGAACAGCCAGGGAATTCCTAGAGGCATGGCACTCATCCACAGATTCAATCAGTAAGCACATTGACCTGGACCCAATATACCGGCCACTGCAACGGACAGCTGCAACTGACGACTGGAAGTGGCAGATTCCTCTGGCATTTGTAGTGGTTTGAAAGATCACAGAAGCGCTTCACAGGAGGCTCCCAAGCACTGAGGATGTCACCTAGACAGGGGACGAAACGTCTGCAACACAAATTCCCAGCTCGGCGAACAGAACCACAACAATGGATTGATTAACCTTGTCAATCTTCTGATATGCTGATGTTCACTGCTGATTAAAAAAATTATCTTCCGTGGTGAACATCTAATAACAAGTATAACGTCTATGGATTCAAAAACATTCCCCATAGGAAAGTAGGAAAAATAAGACTGCTAAGAAGTTTGCACTGAATCCACTGAGAACTTTAGGATAATAACATATAATGACCACCCACTTGGCATGGGAGCAGACCTCTCTAATGGGACTGTGTGATGCCCGTAACTGAGTGCAACAACAACAACAAAGATACATTTGTATCTATAAACTTACTATTAAGACTATTAGAACTATTAAAATTACTGTTAAGGCTCATAAAAGTAGTTCCTGTGATTTGTGCAAATATCAGTAATTCCAAGTTGTTGTTTGATTTAATTGCCTAATTTGTGCCTGGTTTTCTTTAGTGATGTTCAAGCTAAAAGGTTTTTTAAAAAAAAGTATTGCATTCCAGCAAGTGTACCTGCTGTATTTGGGCTCATTTTGTGCAGATTTTCTTCCAATAGCTGATGCTAATAATAAAACCTGGAAAGCCTGCTCGCAAGTCTAGCTCTTAGAATATCAGTTTAAAAACAACTTGAAATGTCCTTAACTTTTATATGTTATCTCATGTATTCAAAAGAATGGGTATGCAATGAACACAGTCTGCCGATTTCTCAGCAACAAACCCAAACAAGCAAACAAAACCTGTCCAGAAACCCTAGCCACTTTCCCTTACATCAAAGACATCTCGGAAATGACTGCCAGACTAGTCAGACTCCTTGGCATCATGCTAGCCCACAAACCCACTAACACACTAAAACAGCAGCTAATGAACTTGAAAGACTCCATACAGACAACAAGCAAAACTAATGTCATTTACAAAATACCGTGCAAGAACTGTTACAAACACTACATTGGACAAACAGGCAGAAAACTAGCCACCAGGATACATGAACATCAACTAGCCATAAAACAACATGACCCTCCCTCACTATCCTTCCTTACAGATGAGGAAGAACACCACTTTGACTGGGATAACACATCCATTCTAGGACAAGCCAAACAGAGACATGCACAAGAATTCCTAGAAGCAGGACATTCCAACCAGAACACGATTAACAAACACATTGACTTGGATCCCATTTACCCACTCCCTGAGAAAAAGAAAAGGAAATGACATCACCGTAGGCAATGACATCGGCAACGCAAAGAAACTCAAACATATAAATAGAAAGCAGGAATCATCAGTAGTGCTTTGTCCGGAGGCTCACTGAAGATGTTACCTAGTATGGTGAGGAAATATCTGAAAGTGAACTTTCCAGCTCAGTGAGCAAACCTACATCCAGAACCTCAACCTGAGCTACAAATCTTCTCAAGACGCGCTATTGTCCTTACCAATAAGAGTGCCACCCTGGTTTGTCCATTTAAATAAACATTATATGCAAATATTTTGTTGTCATATCTAACTTGGAATCCCAATCCATTTGCAGTATATCCAATTTTGTAAGAAGGAACCTCTTTAAATATTTTCAGAAATCTTGCCTCCACAACTCTTTAGGATAGGGCATTCTAGATGTTCACACCCTTCTGGGAGAGGGAATTCTTATGCATCTTCATTTTTAAATGAACGCTACTTATTGTGTAGCTATGTCTCCTAGTTCGTGATTCCCCCCGCTAGTGGGCATATCTCCTCAACGTCTACCTTATCAAGCCCCCTCAGAATCTTGCTTGTTTTAATAAGATCACCCCTCATTCTTGTAAATCCTAATGAATAAAGGCATGGTCTGTTTAGCTATCCTTGAAATGTCAACGCCTTTAGGTAAGAGCATCTTCTTTTTGAATGACTTCCAGTGCGAGTTTTCTTAAAAACATGAAGACCAAAACTATATGTGGTATTGCAGGTACAGCGTCATGAAACCCTGTACAGTTGTGACAAGCCTTTCCGGTGTCCCTGCATTAAACTCCACCTGCCAAGTGTTTGCCACTCACTCAAATGATCTGTATCCCCTTGTAGATTCCTTCTGTTGTCACCATGTTTACCCTCCCACCTATTTTTGTATAGTCAGAAAATTTGGATACATTATATTCTTCTCTGTTCTCCAAGGCTTTTCTATTACTTTGGAATGTCTGTAGTGTTCTCAGTGAAGACTGATTGCAGAATATTGGTTTAAGTCATATGCTAAGTTCTCTGTCATTAGTTCCCCAGTTAAGATCATCCAAGGATCCTGCCCATACTTCAGCTGTTCTTTCTGTTTTATAGACTGGTCAATTCTCGTTTGTTTTTATATTACTTGCTAATTTAGTTCCATAAACAATTTTCTCTCTCCTGGCTTTTTTTAGTAGTCTGCTGCTGGTTCTGAAGAAACAAATTTCCATTCCTCTTGCCTACTACTTGTTTTTGCCACTCTGCATGCCTTAGTTTTTGTTTAAGTATTCTCCTTGACTATCTATTTGTTAACCAGGGGTAGTTCATCGTTTTCCTCAATCCTCCTTTTTGACTGGAATTAATTTTTGAAATGTCTGATTAAATATCTGCCTCTGTTTTTTCCACTGACTTCCCCTTAGTCCCCATTTTTTGCATGCCTGCTTTAGACAGCTCTTCAGACTCTTGTCATCACCTTCATTTAAAAACACTGGTTTGAGACTCAAGTTACTCTCCCTCAAGCTGAATTTGCAGTTCTATGTTGTGATCACTTTCTCTTCCAGGATTCTTAATGATGAGATTTCTAATTCAGATGGGAAAAAATTCATTTTGTCCAATTGAGAAAAGAGGGAACTACAGATTTGTTGGCCTAGCATCCTCATTGGCAAAATACTCATGAATACCATGATTACTGGACGTTTAGAAAATAATTATCTGATTGAGCAAATTAAAAGGTGAAATCATGTTTGACAACCCAAAATTTTTGATTATATTGCTGAGAGTTGACAAGGTCAATGTGATTTAAATTTGCGAATTTGAATAATCAAATCCCACATGGGTTTGTAAGCAAAACAAAATTGCGTAATATTGGAGATCTATCATAGAGATGTACAGCATGGAAACAGACCCTTCGGTCCGAGCAGATATCCCAACCCAATCTAGACCCACCTGCCAGCACCCTGTCCATATCCCTCCAAACCCTTCCTATTCATATACCTATCCAAATGCCTCTTAAATGTTGCAATTGTACCAGCCTCCATCACATCATCTGGCAGCTCATTCCATACACGTACCACCCTCTGCATGAAAAATTTGCCCCTTAGGTCTCTCTCTTTATATCTTTCCCCATTCACCCTAAACCTATGCCCTCTCTAGTTCTGGACTCCCCGATCCCAGGGAAAAGACTTTTGTCTATTTATCCTATCCATGCCCCTCATAATTTTGTAAACCTCTATAATGTCACCCCTCAGCCTCCCACGATCCAGGGAAAACAGCCCAAGCTTGTTCAGCCTCTCCCTGTAGCTCAAATCCTCCAACCCTGGCAACCATCCTTGTAAATCTTTTCTGAACCCTTTCTAGTTTCTCAACATCTTTCTGATAGGTAGGAAACCAGAATTGCACGCAATATTCCAACAGTGGCCTAACCAATGTCCTGTACAGCCGCAACATGACCTCCCAACTCCTGTACTCGATACTCTGACCAATGAAGGAAAGCATACCTACCGCCTTCGTGCTAGCGTGGATTAAGGTACATCTGTATATGCTCACGTGGATTGAGGTTCGGTTAAGACGCAGAAAGTAGAGAGGAATAAATGGGTCATTCCCAGTTTGGCACACTGTGTGATCAGTGAGGTACTGCAAGAGTCAATAGCACGGATCTCTGTTTTATGATCTACACCAATAATTTGGATGTGAATGCCAACTTTAATATTTCCAAGTTTGTAGGTGATACAAAACTGTGAATGCCGGGGATTTAGACAGGCTGAGTGAATGGATAAGAGTATGGCAGATGTATAAAGTGCAAAAGTGAGACAATTGAAGGAAGGTGCTGTGTATTTCTGAAATAGAAATTAGAGTATTGTTGTCCACTGGCTCTTGTTTGTCTAACTTTCTTGTCTCCTCAAAGAATTCTAATAGATTTATCAGGCATGATCTCCCCTTGATGAAGCTGTGCTGACTCAGCCCTATTTTACCAGGCATTTTGAAGCAATATGCAAAATTATTCTTTAATAATGGACTCTAAAATTTTACCAATGATTGACATCAAGCTAACCAGCCTCGAGTTTCCTGCCTTGTGCCTCCCTCCCTCCTTAATCAGGGATGTTATATTAACCATTTTTCAGTCCTCTAGGACCCTCCGTGACTCTAGGGATTCCTGAAAGATCACCACCAATGCCTCTACAACACTCCTGAAGTGATCTCTCTCAGAACTCTGGGGGTGGTCCATCTGGTCTGAGTGATTAATCCACCTTCAGACTTTTCAGATTCCCCAGCATCTTATCCTAAGGATGGCCACTACACTCACCTCTTGAAGTTCTGGTATGCGGCTGGTGTCTTCTACTGTGAAAACTGATGCAAAATACCAATTCAGTTACTCTGACATTCTTTGTTCCCCATTACTCCTTCTCTAGCATCATTTTCCAGTGGTCGAATGTTCAGTCTTGCCTCTCTCTTAACTTTTATAGATATCTCAAAAACTCTTTTGTATTACTAGCAAGCTCCCCCTCCTATCCCCGACAAAAACCTTTTTTGGTTATCCTCTGCTGGATTTTAAAGGCTTCCCAATCCTCTGGTTTCACACTTATTTTCACTCCATTGTATGCTTTTGCTTTTATGCTGATCCTGACTTCCCTCATCTTCCAGTTAGTGTGTTTCTTTTTGCTTGGGATGAACGTCTGCTGAGCCACCTGAATTAACCCCAGAACCTCCTACCATTATTACTGTACTGTCTTCCCTGCTAGGCTCACCTTTCAATCAACTCTGGCCAGCTCTTCCCTCTTGTTTTTGCCATCACCCATTACTCCATTATAATTTGTCAGCTAGCTGCAGGTTGAATTCTATCGTATATGGTCGCTTCCCCGTAAGTGTTCCTTAACTTTAAGCTCCTCAATCAAGTCTGCCTCATTACATATCACTAAATCCAGAATTGCCTGTTCCCTAGTGGGCTCGGTCCTGAGCTGCTCTCAAAGCAAAACATCTTGTAGACATTCTTGAATTCCTTTTCTTGAAATCCACTGCAACCTGATTTTGACAATTCGCTGCCTGTTAAAGTCCCCCATGATTATTGTAATAGTGCTGTTCTTAATTGTCTTTTCCATCTCCTGATTTATTTTCTTCCCCACATCCTGACTACTGCTAGGAGGCCTCTACATAACTCTCACCACACCCTTTATCCTTTTGCGGTTCCTACAACTCTACCCACGCAGATTCTATGCCTTCTGACTCAATATCACGTCTTGATATCGCTTTTAATTCATTTCTTTCTAACAAGGCAATCTTGCTTCCTCTGCACAACTGCATGCCCTTTTGATAGGCAGAAGTCTTGCTTCACTTGTATAGAACACTAATGAAATTGCACTTTAAGTATTCTGTGCAGTTATCATCCCCTTTCTAAAAGAAGGATGGATTTGTCACTGAGGGAATACAGCAGGGATGCACCAGACTGATTTCTGTGATAGTGGAAGTGTCCCTTGAGGAGAGATGATGGAGACTGAACTTGCATTCTCTTGAATTTAGAAAGATGAGAGGCACTATCCTAGAATCTCTCAAGTTGTGGAAAGGATGTTTCCTTTGATTGTGGGTCTAGAACCAGGGGACACAGTCTCATCAAAAGCCAAGCCAGAAAGATTGAGATGAAGAACTTCTTCATTCAAAGGATGGTGAAACATTGGAATTTTCTGCCTCAGATGTTGAGTTAATTCAAGACAACGCTTGAGAAATTTCTGTACTAGTGACATTAAAGAATATGGGCAAAGTGTGACAATTTGGCATTGCCGTATATGATCAGCCATTATCTACAGTAATGGAATACTCTCTGGGCTGAATGACAACTCCTGTTTGTGCTGGAACTTAGTAACTACTTTGTAGTTTTGTCCCTTTTCTGCACAACCTTCAAGGATCGCATGCCCCTGTATCTCAGTGACCAGTGTTGAGAGCATTGTATATTTTCAGCATGATTTTGTTATTTCACAATTACATGTTATCACAAAATGTCACTCTAAGCAGATTTTGCAGCCTTTTGGTTATCAATGAAGACAAAAGCACTGCTGAGCAAGTGTGAACTCTATGCTTGGAACATTGACTCATCTTGCAGAGGTAGCAGAACCACTGTCTGGGATTGGTTTAAATTTCTGTACTCATTTCCACTCATTAGATGAGTGTAGTTCTTAATGTATATCTCATGAACAGCTGTGATCTAATCAGTTTGCTAGGACTTGCAGTACAGTGTTGTCACCAGATCTGTTAATGTATATGACACCATTGCCTGTCAGAAACCATACACCTTGGTTTATTTAAAGTCTCTACTTAATGATTGTGATTTAATGTTATTTTTGCGTCACTCAGATGTGACGGCTTTGTTGTGAAGCAAAGTGATTGTTTTCTAATTGTTTCAGGAGAAAGTGAGGACTGCAGATCCTGGAGTACCAGCACCACATTTTTAAATTCTAATTGTTTCAGTAAAGTTCTGCCCCAACACTTATGTCAGGCAGTAAGAAGTAAAACTTGTGGCAAGAAAGATTTTTTTTTAAAAGTGATGCATTGGATAATGTGGGTCCCCCTGCACATATTTAAAACATTTAAGATTTACCATACCAGAGATTGATAGATTCTTGTTGTTTCGAGGAATTAAGGGCTACGGGGAGAACGCTGGTAAGTGGAGTTGAAGTGCCCATCAGCCATGATTGAATGGCGGAGTGGACTCGATGGGCCGAATGACCTTCCTTCCACTCCTATGTCTTATGGTCTTATGTGAGAGCAAAACTTGACACACATGTACTTGCATGTCTGTCTTTCGTAGCCAAGGTTTTAAAGTTAGGTGTTGCCAGCTTGAAACCACTGAATACAGCAACTGGCCTGAAGCCAATAGTGCAGTGTAAGCACAGCTTTAATTCATCACCTCAAATTACTGGCATCAGTGACAGTCCTGTAACCACCAGTACTTCACCCTGGTTTTATACAACTGAAAATCATCTATCGAGGCGCAGCCCATCTGGAAGAGTAACGATCTGTAATTGCTCTGTGGGGTGCTTTCACAATTCATGGGTCCACGAACAGAATTATACACACCCTTCATCATTGCATTTAACTGAAATCTTAGTCACAGCATGCCTTAAAAATATCTTTCTTATCCCAGAAAATAAGTTGGAGAGCTTCCATGATGTTTTGTCACAGAAAAGCGTTGACACATTTTAAGGAACCTCAGACATGGTGTTGATATGAGTGCTTCTGGCTTAAGTAGGTGAATTTACTAAAGCGTGGGAGAAAATTAAGATTTTTATGCAAAATCTCTCGATCATTGAGGGAAATTAAAAACAAAGCAAGTGCTGTTAATCTGAAATTTTAAAAAAATGTTAGAAGCAGTCAGATCAAGCGATATCTATACACAGTATCTATATTCTTTTATCTTTTAGGTGTGCGCGCAAGCTAGAATTGTTTTGATCAGTGGCCATGGTGGCCTCTAAATTCTTTTTTTGTGTACTGTGCAGCTGAGCCCTTTTAAGTGCATGGACATTTTATAGATACCCTTTGTGTATGACCAGAGTAACTTAAAGGGTTTGACTTGTATGTAAGAAATGTTTTGAGATGCTGCATATCCACACAGCTTAAAGATTACGTGTCAGCAACCCTTTGTTTTCCCAAGTTCAAATTTCATTGTTGAAATAAACTTCTTGGAAATCAACAGTGTCTTTCTATCATCTGAACCTACATGTTGTCTTTTTATTCACTGATGGGATGTGGGCATCACTGGTAAAAGTCAGCATTTATTGCGTATTCTAATTGCCCTTGAGGATGTGGTGGTGAATCGCGTTCTTGAACTGTTGCATTCCAAAGAGTTAGGGAGTTCACATGAATACAGAATTAGGCGCAGTAGTGGACCCGTTTGAGATCTCAAGCCTGCTTCGTCATTCAGTAAGATCATGGCTAATATTTTGTGGCCTCAATTTCCTTTTCTGTATGCACTCCAGAACCCTTGACTCTTTTCAGTCAAAAATCTAACTCTGCCTTGAATATATTCAATGATAGCATTGGTAAGACGATCTTAGGAAGAATGTTTAAAGGACTAACAACCCCCTAAGATCAGGAAAAAAAACTCTCCTTCCCAGTCTGAAATGGGAGATCCCTCAACTTTAAATGGTGTCTCCTAGTTCTAAACTATTGAGGCAGCTCCCTTCAGACCCTGCATGTTTTGGATGAAGTTTAGGACTTCAATTCAGAGATACTTTAAAGTGATTTCTCATTGCATTTTCGCTCAGTGTTTTCTCACGTTTAGAACCAATATCTTTCTTGGATTCCTTCATTTTTAAAAAAATTCATGAACATATACGTGACCACGTTATCTCTGGCTGTGAACATTTTGATTATATTTTAGCAGCCTTCCTCTTATTGCACGCTTGCAATAAGAATAATGGAGAATAGAAAATGTTCTGTTCATGTGGAAATACAAAATAAAAGCACTGGACTGGCACTTCAGTAATGTAGCTTTACGGTTGAAATTACTGTAGAAATTGGAAAATCAACATCTGTTATTGTCAGCACTCGGATATAATCCTCCTTGATTGTTAGTGGCTCCATTTCATCAAACCAGAAATATATTGTGTCCTGTTCAACCCTGCTCTGTAGGTCATGTACATGCCTGCAACATGCTGACAAATACTAGCGTGCAGAAGGTTCAAATGCTGTCCCCCTCCCCCACCTTTCTCTGCAGATTAGTTTTAAAGTTTTTATCCTTGACCAACTGATCAGATCTTTTATGTCTTTGACATTTCATTTTGCTGCTTTTCAACGGGTGTTAGTGAGGCTTATGCGACACAGTTGGTTGCATGGCAACATTTACGGTCTTGCATTGATTTGCTGAACTTGAGTTAAATACTTTAGACATTCATCATCTAATTCTGATACTTCTGTTTAACCCCAGAAATTTTTCTCCCCATTTGTTTTGTTTCCTGGACCA
Organism: Hemiscyllium ocellatum; assembly: GCF_020745735.1. Taxonomy (NCBI): domain Eukaryota; kingdom Metazoa; phylum Chordata; class Chondrichthyes; order Orectolobiformes; family Hemiscylliidae; genus Hemiscyllium; species Hemiscyllium ocellatum. Next base: position 14,902,843 of record NC_083426.1, on the reverse strand, counting down.
CATACTAACTGTGGTTGCGAGGGTGGGTGTCTGATCACTGGGGCCCTGCCATTGCCACTGTGTATCCGTCTCAAGGACATTCTAGAGAGCGGTTTAATGAAATCATAGTCTCTTCGTTTTCCTTCTGATCTCCTCTTCCAAATTGATGCAAGTACCACATCCCACAACTCACTGCACCACAAAGCTGATTGCTCTTATTATTTTCGAGTTTTTTTAGTATTTTGTGTATTAACCCTGTGCCACTCCCATGCTTGACCAAGAAGCCAAGTAGCAAGTTGTTTCTTGCGTTCCCAGTGTAATTCTTTAACTAATCTGTGGTGATGAGTTTGAGCAATGCTGTTGGACTCTGACGAGTTTCCACTGGAAAAGTGCAGTTTTTGCTTGGTAACTCTGCACATCATTCTGACCAAGACTGATGCCAAACCTCCTAAGACGACCGTGATTTGGACAAAGTCTTAACTATGGTACAACCTGCTTCTACAAATTATCGTATGTGATTGATTTACAAGCTTGCTATTTACTTCTCTGGAATTATGACAAACCTTCTCAAAGGAATACTATATATATAAAAAGCAAAAGCAGGTTGAAACTGGAATGATTTCATTCTGTTGTGTAAAATCTTGATTGAGGATAATAGGAAAATGTTGATAACTTTAGAATGTTTTATTTTTTGCTGTCAACTGATTTTGTTCTTTTATGACTTGGCTTTTGTTCAAAATAATTCTAAATTCAGACCTCTGTCTCCACTAAAAGCTGTTAGAATCACCTCCCTGTAGCAAATGATTGTTTAATGAAATTTGCAAGTGCATTGTTACCAAAGTATATTAGCTCTACATGTAAAGGTGTTAACATCATTGATGCTTCTAACACTACACACTGTTAACTGATCGATATGAGAGGGTGGATTTTCGATCAGCATTGGATATGCAGTGAAAAAGAAATGCATGATCTGTTTCTAAACCTCAGTGCAATAAGATTATGTTACAGCTCTTAACTCTCTCTCTCTAGGATTCTGAATATATTGCATTGTTGAATTCATTTTTAAAAGTGCTGTCACAGCAATACTGTTCTGCATTGTCTGTAATCTGCAGAGGGCCATGGCAACTCTTTTGTGAGTATTGACAATACTGTATTGCAAAACTCTACACAGGATTTGACATCTACCTTATAAGTAGACTAGTGATCTTTATTTGTTTTGAGTCTGGTAATTTTCATTTATTCCTATTCCATTTTTTAGTTTTCTCAGTTTAAAAAAAAATTCATTTGTGTGCATCATTTTAAAATATGTTCCTGAAGAGGTTGCTTTTTGTCATTTATAAAATCTATAAACTGAATGTATTGCATGGATGAAAGCTGAAGAATTTTAAAATAAAATATACTAAATTGACCTTTTTGAGTCCCCTGCCCTAATTGAGTTATAGCTTAAATAAATCCTCAATATGATAAGTTATACAGATTAGGAAGGTAACAGAGTGACAGAAGGGACACTCCTACGGTACTGAGACTAAATGCTGTTTTTTATAGGCTGTTTGGTGACTTTCGAAGGTATGTGAACAGTGGATGAAGCTGTCATATTCCTGTAGTTCAATGTCCGATCACTGGTATCTATTTTAAATGTTCGCAGCAGAATGGGCAGTTAAAAGAGCTAACTACTATTTATAATACAGGTAAAAATGTGTGAAGATCTGTTACTGTGTAAGCATTTTGGAAGTGGAGAGAATTTTTATGTTCTGAGATTAATGTCTCCACGTTTACTATTCTTGGTTAGAATAGAATTCTATTGCATGATACCATCTCTTTGATACTTTTATATTAGGTTGAAGACACAAATACTCAATGATGGCTTGAATTTGTTTACCATGACTCCAAGCAGAGGCACCTGGAACTGAGAATTGGCAGCTTTCCCACTAATGGCCAAGGCTAGGTAAGAACAGACAGTACAATCTATATATCTACAATGTTTATCTTTACTAGCTCCTGCTGAGGTATACAGAAGTAAGTGGGTGAATGATGATATGGCCTTTTGTTTTGCTGTGCCACGTTTTTCTGAAAAGCAATCTGAGGTCTCCTTTAGCTTTTTAAAAATAGCTTATATTACTTTAGACAACTTGTATTTTGAAATGTTCCTGTTATTATGTAAAGACTTGCAACATTTGATACATCTGTAGAAATATCCTAAAGTGCGAATCTGTTTTTTTTTGCTGGCACAGCTTGGATTCTCAGGATAATGGAGAATTTGAATGATTTTCTTCACATTGAACTTTGGCATCTTTAATATCCACCCACGTAGAAAGGCAGGGTCTTAACATATAATGTCATCTCCAAGTGATGGCCCCAGTGACAATGGAGTTCTCCCCCATTATGTACTGAATTGTGAGCTTTTGAGACAGTGTTCAAGTTTTGGACTGGGACTGTAAGCCTTTTGATTTATAAGCTCCTGAGAAGGGTACTTTGTTTAATAAATGTGCTGTGCATTCTGAGGATACGATATAACTTGTTAATGAGTTCTAGAGATATCATGTGAGTAGACTTCAAATCTGGGCTCTGGTATATTAATGGTTCCAAATAACCAAAAAGTTCCATGCTGCACAATTTCTCAAAGTATTTAGTGTAGCTCCACGTAGTGCAAGTTTGTTATGTGCAATAGGTAAGCAACGTTTCTTACATTAGTGGGTATAATCGCTTAACTATACAAACTACATTTGAAAAAACAAAATATTTCTTTGAAGCATTTCAACCACAAGAATCCTTTTTGAAACGTGAGGTACATTTGTTCTGCAGATTAGCTTTTATTTTAAGACTGAGACATTTATACACTATTAAATCAAAAGCATAGATTTTGCATTTAAGTTACAACTTTTAGGCTGTCCAAATACAGTTGAACTTCATGTTTTATAAAGTGCTGCTGGAGTTTCTTTAGCAATTCTTTACTTCAAAGTGGTTACTGAGAGATGAGGTAATAAAGATTTGGTGGTTAGTTGATGTCCAGGTCGCGTTTTACATGCTTCTAGGATGGAGGAAAAATGAATACTTGTGAAGTTTTAAGGCCCTGTGAATGGAAGAGTTAGTGTGGACTGGAAATGTGATATCAAAGGTTAATTATCAAGTGAATGTTTAAGGCTGAAAGTTGGACTATAGGTCTACATTTTAATGAATCGTGTATAAACAATTTGAATGATAGCCAAGATTGTGTGCAAATTATTTTACAAAAGTGAATTAAAGCAGTCATGCAAAATAATGTAGAGTTTTGAAGCACCTGGTCTCTGTTCCTTTAACCAATCTCAATTGTGGGAAGTGTTTAGTAGAGGAGAAGGAGTGAATGGATGAGTCAGTTCAACAGTGACTGAGATAAAGCATAAAACCATAACACACAGGAGTGGAAGTAAGGCCATGTGTACCATCAAGTCCACTCCACCATTCAATCACGGCTGATTGGCATTTCAACTCTACTTACCCGCACTCTCCCTGTAGCCCTTAATTCCTTTCGAGATCAAGAATTTATCAATCTCTGCCTTGAAGATGTTTAACATCCCCAGCCTCCACTGTGCTTTGTGGCAATGAATTTTACAGGCCCACCACTCTCTGGCTGAAGAAATGGCTCCTTTTATTTCTGTTATGAATTGACCCCCTCTAATTATAAGGCTGTGCCCACCGGACGTAGTCTCCCCGCCTAACAGAAACAACTTATCAGTTTCCACCCTTTCTAAGCCATGCAAGCACGTGGAAGACTTTTGAGGCTACTGAAGGGAAACTGATCTGGGGAGTTTGAGGGCCACTGTATCTCTTAGTGGCTCTTTCCAGAACGACATTGGAAGACGACTGTGTGGGTCGTTTGTATCTCAGTTATACAAAAATTGTTCGCATTTCTATAAAAGCTTATTCAGCAAATGAACTTAAACTCTGCTGGGAAGAACATATATTTTTTGCAACTGGAAAATTCAATTACATTATAATTTACAGGAAAAACTAACAGCATTATACGCTAAACAGAAAATCTGCTGCTTAGTACTTTGACAGTTAACTCTATGTATTGATACAATTTCTACATTGGATTGGAGCTCCACAATTCAATTGTCAATATTAATTTGCTCAATTCAGAGATCAGCTGGTCTGCTGAAGCCATGGGGAGCTGCTGGAGCTGTCTGGATAAAGACACGATCACAGACAACCACCCAACCAAATTCAAGGTAAATGTTTCACTTCCCACGATCCAAAGCAATTGGAACGTTTTGCTGTACTTATTTGTCAGTCGAACAAGGCCTCAACTTCTTTTTGTAAAACCTGGGTCAGTTCTTAATTTTTCCTATTTGCAGTAAGTAATAGCAACTTAAACTTACAGAATGATAGCCCAAATCCTTTGTTTAATGGGTCACTTGAGGGCCAGTCCTGAAGTTTGTTTGGTTTTTTTTAGCATAGATTTCAAATAGTGGGTGCTGGCCTAACTTGCTGCACCGTTTAGGTGTTTATACATTAGTTGAGGCTATTGAATTTCATGTGTCTGTAGATTTGCAATCCAACAAATTAGTAACTAAAATAATAGAACAGAACTGCTTGGGTGTGTAAATGGACAAGATGCTGTGGTTTAGACACCTGAACAGAATGACCTCAAGAAAATGACTGCAACTTTGGGCATTTACATGTGCAGAATTAAATGTGAAAATGTAGAAGCTGCTGCACTGATTTGCCTGTTTATCCCCAGGTCGTTTTGTTAGGAACATAAGAACAAGAGTAGACCATTCAGCTGCTCAAGGCTGCTGTACCATTCAGATAGATCATGGCTGATTAGTGGTCTAACTCCAAATACCTGCCTTTGCCCCATATCCCTTAATACGTTTGCTTAACAAAAATGATCTCCAATTTAAAATTAACAACTGATCTAGCATTCACTGCCATTTTGGAAGAGATTTCCAAGCATCTAGAACCCTTTGTGTATAGAAGTGCTTCCTAAATATCTGGTGAATGGTCTGGCCCTAATTCTCAGACTATGTCCTTTAGTTCTAGAATTGCCAACTAGTGGAGATAGGCCATTTTTATCTATCTTGTCTTATCCTGTTATTATCCTGAAGACTTCAATCAGATCAGCCCTTAACCATCTAAATTCTAGAGAATACTGGCCTGTTGAACTCCCCACTGTTGGAAATATGGAATCTACTGTCAGTGACATGGATATCCACTTTTAATGCATGTTAGTCCTGCTGTTGAAATCCTTGACAGCTTATTGATAACTAAGGTTTCGCTGGTCATTAAACAGCATTGAGTCATTACTACCACTGAATCATCTCTTTGAATCTGAAAAAAATTATTTTACTTGAAGGTATGTCAAAAATCTCCATTATGATGAAAGTTTATCTATTTTTAAAGTTTTTTGTTAAAGGTTTTTCAGTTTGCCCTAATTTTTTAAATTTCTTATAAACTGCAGGAGCAGCAGTGTTTTTATACTCTGAAACAAAAACAGAGGTTGCTGGAAAAGCTGAGCAAGTCTGGCAGCATCTGGGAAGAGAAATCAGAGTTAACATTTTTAGGTCTGGTGACCCTTCCTCTGGCTTGCTTGATGTTGCTGATATGGCTGGATATAAAAGACTTTGTCTAGATGCCAAAAGTCACCCCTAAAGTCAGAATAAAATGTACACTGGGGAAGATGATGTCCATATGAAACAAGTCGTTAGATTTTTATGGTCTTTTCCTTTTGGGATTGAGTTCTCTTTTCCCTCTTGACAGCGAACTCAAGGGCAAAGTTTGTCACATGGAATAATATCCTAAACTGCCTTGTTTTTAGGAAACCAGCAAAGGATGAGCATGAAAATTAAGAGCTGCCTCAAGTGTAGTGAGCATTTGTTTTAAGAGTTTTAGGTACATAAATGCAGAGTGTACCAATAAGATGGATAAAGACTCTGCTGCCATTGGTCGTGCTCTATGGTTAGAGGGTGATGGAAAGGATATGGGACTGTGGTATTTTTGTGGAGAGGTGCAAGGCCATAGAATAATATGTAAACATAAATCATATTTTCAAAATTGTTGTACCATGGCTTAGGAAACCAGTGGAGCTCAATATAGGCAGCAAATGTATATGCAGGAGCAGAAATGACAGTGCAGCAATGAAAGAGTTGGATTGGAGCTTGGGAGTCTTGCAAAGGAGATGTTTGAAAAAGTTAATATGGAGGCAACAAAAGATTTGCATTTGTGTACTGACGGCATTCCAAAATCTATCATTTCCATTGAAACTGAAGAACGTCTCTGCCCTTAATAAACCTGGTTAAATTTCTCTGACAAGCAGATAGTGTGGAGATTTAGCATTTCATAAAGGTGCAGTTTGTTATCATTAATCTCTTGATGGGTGCGCGTAACTGTCAATTGTAGATTGTATACATGTTTATAGTTAAATTTTAATTCTGAGGCATGAGTACAGAGCTAAATTGTTGCTCAAGGGAATCAATAAAATTTCCATTACTGATTGAGCTGTGTTTGTGATGTCAGCATCATGAAAATTCACGTTATTTAGTCTGGAACCTTGCTTCGTAATTGAGCATCAAGGTTGCATGTTGTTGCATTTTACTTGGTCAGAGGGATTGGATTCCTGGGTAAAACTACAAAATTTCTGATTGAGGGGTTGTGGAAAGGCTTTGGTTTTGTACTTGTTTCGCTAGTTTTGAACTCTGCACAGCTTGATGCTGGGCAAGCATTCGAATGCCTTTGTCTGACAGAATGGGAACAATGGAGGTGGTGCAAAGATAAATGTAATTATTGTAAATATACATATGAATGCTAACTACGGTTGTAGAAAAGGTAGATAATAAAGTACACCATAATTTATTGCGTATCTTCAAAACGTCACTTTTCCACAGGTGACAAACGTAGATGATGATGGTAATGAGCTGGGCTCTGGGATCATGGAACTGACCAACTCTGAGCTAATTTTGCACACCAGAAAACGAGATGCTGTGAGATGGCCATATCTCTGCCTGCGGCGTTATGGGTATGACTCCAACCTCTTCTCATTCGAAAGTGGAAGGAGGTGTCAGACTGGGCAAGGTTAGTTTGAATTGTCAATGGAACTGTTCGTTTGTGTGACAGAATTTTTTTTTGTTCTTCTTGAATGTACTAAATAAGTTTCACGTGCCCCACACTTTTGGAAGAGCAGAACACTATTTGTAAGCCTTCAGTTAAAATTAGAGTCCAATGTAATAAAATTTGAATTACTTCTTCAGTTCTTTGGGTTACAGAGATCAGTAGCGCACTCGTACATTATAGACAGGGCTATGGAGTGTAATCCCCAAATTGCAGGTAAAAATCCTCATTAGGCGATCTCAGTTCAGAAGATTACGAGCTCATCGCTACCACTTAACACCTTGCTATCTTACATTACTTGATGAAAGATGAGGCAGATGTGTGCCTTGTCAATCTTCTGTATAACTACATATGGGAATTAGAGATTCCACTTTCCTTAAAGGAAATTCCAGAGAACTGAATGTTTTGGATCATCGATGAACAATAGGCAAACTGCTCTATCTAAACTCTGTTCAATCTAGTGCAGGATCCACATTTCTGTCTGAGTAGGCTTTGACTTCCAAAGGAAATTTAGTGTGTCTCAGTGACTTGGGCAGAAAGATTAATAGTAAAAAGCAGCAAGAGAGGGTAGGTGATTGGGTCTACCTAACCAACTCCAACCAGTGAATGGCAGCGTCTCATGCCCTCTTGCATCCCACTGTTGTTTCATCAAAGACAAAACAAAGTGAGTGGGTGGGAGGTGTGGTGTGGCCCGGGGTTAGGTGGGTGAAAAACTCTTGGCAAATCCAGGAAAAGTTGAGGCTTTGCTGATTGCTGAAGCAAAGTCCAGGAGATGATGATTGTTCACATTGAAGTGCAACCTTGACTTACTAATTAAATGGATGCATTCAGGAAACCTGGGTGGAAATAGATGGGAGAAAAGAACCGAAGGTGAAGTTGGGTAGGAGGAGGTGAGAATAGAACATTATTATCGAGTGACTGAGATGAATTGACCTTCTATTGAGAGCCATCATGGATGCGATAGGCTGAACAGCTCCTGACATTGCAGCCTTTCAGTATTCACGCTTTAAGTTTAAGATAGTCTTTATAAGAATACTTGGTTAGATTGTGAAAGGTCCCTATGTAATCGAGCTGTTTCCGTTTATTTAGTCAATGGTATTAAAATAAATTTCTCGCCAACAGGATTTGATTCTTGGGAGCCCAATAGTATTTTAAATGAATGGCTTCTGTGCACCATCTACTGCTTGCTATAAGTAACTGCTAGAAAACTTGAAATACGGATTTAGATTGTAGCAGGAAAATGCAGGGCAATTATACCAAATGTACAAAGAATTGCTGGCCTATTTCATTAGAGAAGAACTTAGCTGGTTTCAATCCTTTTTTTTTTGCTGGGTATGAGCAGCTGAGTTTTGCTGTGTATGAAATTTACAAAACTTCACAGAAGATACTGGCAGAATCCACGCAGTGAACCCATCAAAGTGGTCCTAGATGTCAATGAGAAAAATCTTAAAACAATACAACCCTTTTTCTGTTTTTATTTTGAATGCCTCTTTATGCAGTAACTGTCTGTTACTTCATTTGCAGGCATTTTCGCCTTCAAGTGTGCACGTGCTGAGGAGATCTTTAACCTTCTCCAAGAGATCATGCAGTGTAACAGTATTAATGTAGTTGAGGAGCCCATGATGATATCAAGAAACACTCATCCAACAGAACTTGATCTACCAAGGACACCTCAGACGCCAACCAGTGAGTGGTTGGGGAAAATACGTATTTGTTTGTTGGATTTGAAAGAAAAGATGTTATTGGATTAGTTGTAGTGGATAAACATTATTATATTTCCTATGATAACACTAATGCCATGTTGGCTAACTAATTAATTAAAACAAATTACAATAACAAATTGCATTGATGTAGTGCTCTTGATGAGTAACCAATGTCCCCAGGTGCTTCAGAGGTTGTCTTCATACTGCGACTACAATCCCAAAGAAGAGAGATTGGGAGGGGTGATAAGGTGAAGTTTTACTTAAGATGTTGATTTTTCAGCGGGGGGGGGGGGGTTATGGGAGAAGAGAGGCATTGAGCAATGGAGGATTAACTGAACAAAGTTTAGAAGGTGAGGCCTAACTGGCTGAAGGCATGCTCATTGGTGAGGTAAAGGAATGCAGAAAAAGACCAAGTCAGAAGGGTGTTGGGAAAGTTGAGTTTTATGGAGGATGGATGTCAAGGATGTTGAATGAGCAATATGATGAGACTGAGGCAACAGCAGCACCACCTTTTTATTTATATAGTATCTTCCTTGTAATAAAATGAGTAATTATAATGAAAACTTTGACTTGAGCCACATAAGAAACTGTCATAGATAGCCAAGCTTAGTCAAAGAAGGAGGATGTAAGGAGGAATGAGGCAGAGTCTCATGAAACAGTTCCAGAGCTTAGAGCCGAAGTAGCCAGCAATTGTGGAGAAATTAAAATTGGGTTCTAAAAAGGCAGAATTAATGACACACCGATATGATGGTAGAGCATAAAATTGAGTGTAATCTGTGTATGTATGAATGAAAGCTGATCCTGTGTCTGGATGACTTTGCAAAGTGCCACATTGTAATGAAGAAGAAGAGAAGCCCAGGAATATAGTTGTTGCAGTGGTCGGGATATAGAAATGAAAAAAAAAGTTCCTGTTGCTTCTGTAGCTACAGTTATGATATTAAGCGTGTAACCAAGCGTAAGTCTCATAGAGCTGAACAATAGAAGACCATTGATGAGAACGATAAAGTTAACTGTCTTGAAGGCTCCAGATGGGAAAAGGAAGGGATTAATGGCACTACATTTGTGTGGCTCTCATTTGTGATACTTTGTTGGACACATTTTTGTGATTGTCGCAGGTTGCAAACTTGGTGAGTGTGATAACATGGGGATCTGTGCAAAGGATGGGTAGTGAGTTAGGAGGTGTACAATATTTAAGAATTTGGGAAATTGGAAGTGAGGCTGTTAGTTTATAACAACAAAGAAGTAGAGGAAGGTAGCAACTTCAGTTTTTAAGTATAAGGGAGGGGTTGCTCCAATATTTAAAGAGAGGGAAATGTTTGCAGTCTCAGCTGGCGTGAGGGCTAGGAAGGGATGTTGGTAATCAGCAATTTAGCAAGAATACATCAAAGGATTAGGAAGTACACCCTGTGAAATATGAATTTAAAGAGGGCTGAAGGGAAGATGAGAAGGAAATTGAAGAAAATCACAAATTCAGCCTGTGGGAGAGGGTGGGGTTTGGTTCCAGAAGGAGATGTGGCTTGGTTCATAACGGGAACATGAGGGTGGGTAGCATAAGCAGCTGGTGACAAAGTCCATGCACTTGTTGCAATGATTGGACTTGAAGCTGGAAGGATACAGAAGAGATGTGTTTATACTGAAATTTAGTATTAGTGAAAATAAGCCGTTGATTGTCTTTGCTATCCAGCTGTGGAGAATAGTTTAGCAGAAGAAATAAAAGCTTTCTTGTCTCAATTTGATCCGGTAAGTGGTCAACTATTTTATGGGTAGATTGAAGTGCCAATCCCTTATGGAAGCAGAGTTGGGAACCATAACAAGTGGGGCTGACTGGGGTGAGTGAGACTAAATCTTTTGCATACAAAGTCGTCATGGGTGGAGTGAGGGATTATTCAAGCAAATGAACGAGTTCAGAAACATTGTGGTCGGTGGAATAGCAAAAGCTTGACTAAGTTTGTAAGTAACTTCAGTTGTTTACAAGGATGGATACAAAAAGAAGTGGCAGAAGAAAAGTACAGAGGAGATTCCTTTTTTGACTGTCTATACCACACCATTTCATTCTATGGCCTTTGTTTCTGTGTAGAAAACTGATCTGTATTTGTCATATTTCAAATATTTGTTGCATTGATACCTGTGTGACTCTTGGTGTAATCTGAAAATGACCTTGTTGTTGAATTCCTTGGAAGGGGTCCGGTGTTCTTCCCATGAATATGAAAAGTTTAGTGGTGAAGGGATCAATATGGAGCTAAAAATGGTAATTTGTGATAGTTTGTTAATGTGAATATGGAATTTAACTTGCAAAAGTAAAGCTGAGTCAAAATAATTCTTTCAGCCCCTGGATTTGCTGTGCCAGGATTTTCAAATGGATTCCCTTGTTATCCACAAATGGGTGATGGCTCTTCTCACCCATCAACTAGGCATCCCTCTATAGGAAGCACACGTCTCTCCTCAGTGGGCGAAGATTCTACACATCCTTTAATTGTAGGTGGTGATGATCAGGTATGTGCACATCTACTTACGACCATCTGAATTCACATGTTGAAAGTTCCACCATGTCCAAGATACTAATACACATCAGCTGGAGTATTGTGTACAGTTTTGGATGCCATAATTTAGGAAAGATGTGAATGCAATGGATGAAGTGCAGAAGAGCTTTACAAGAATTGTTGCAGGCATGAGAAACTTTGCTGTGAAGTGGATTTACAACTGATTTCCTTGGAAAAGTGATCAGAATTTAGTAGTTTCTACTGCAGCACTTGCCTCTGGAGCTGTGTAGTTTTATACCTATTAAAGTTCTCATGCTGACATTTTCTTAATTTAAATTGAAGTTTAAATTTTGAGTGCTACGTTCTGGCAATTATTTTAAGCCCAGGATGTTCTGGAGCTGTCATACTGCATAGGGATCTTACATTGCACATAATTCATAGAAATAACAAAGTGGTTGGTTAGTGTTACAAAGAAGTATTTATCTGGGCTATTGCCTTGTCATCAGAGTAGATTCATATAAAATTAACAAAATTGCACGGCATTAAAATTCTGAAGTCTTATTTGATTCAGGAACGTAATTTCATTGTTAAACGGTGTGTTTTATCAGTGGCAATTTAATTTTAGAAGCGTTAAGAAATATGATAGGTTTTCTTTGAAACGATGAAATATTAAGCTATCCTTTATACTACTAACCTAACCAAATTGCACAAGATAGAAAGTAATAGAATTCCACTAACCTTTTTTATTGTACTGCTCAAACTGACTTCACAACATAGTAATTGATTTTTAGGACACAAGGCAGATGATTGATTCTGAGAAATTATTAACTTTTTTAAAATTTGTTAAAATTAAGGAATATCATACTATTCTCTTGTTAATAGACAATAGGGGAGATATGTGGACGGAAAATCTGTTCGGTTGAGCTGAAAGAGATTGTGTTAGACTAATATTTCAAATTATTTTATTCACTCCATTAATTGTAGAACTGTTTGATCCATGTGCACGTCTGATTAAATTTAGTAATGCTTACAATTACTTACCCACTTATGTTGTTCAGCAATGTCTTGTGATCTCTTTTTGTTTTTTGTAACAGATTCACACATATGTGAATACATCCAATGTTGATGAAGAGCGGAAGAAAAGACTTTGTGTTCATGGTGTGACAGAGGCACGGTCATCTGTCTCTGAAATGATGCGAAGCCATGTAAATCACTGTCCTGCAACGGAGGACAGAACTCCTCAAGTCCTCCTGCAGCCGGGGGAGGTCAAGTTTGTCTTAGGACCAACACCAGTTCAAAAACGAATAATGGAGCGTGAAAAAATAGAGAGACAGAAAGATCACATAGAACATGGTGGCGGTGGCTTGAATTTTATGGACCGAGATAATGTCCACGATGGTGATGAACACAGCATGGCATGTGGGTCCAACAATAAAATGACATATGAGAATATCAATGGTTTCCTTGTGTCTGCTGGCACAGGGTTACGACGAGGACGGCTCAAGGTGGGTGGGGATGGCCAGACCCTGAACAACTGTGCACCTAGGAAGACAGCCATGCTGAACTATGAAAATCTGCCCTCTTTACCTCCTGTTTGGGAAAGTCAGACACAAAGGCGGGAGGAAGAGGACTTGAGTGACCCTGGAACCCCTCCACAAAATGGATACCACAATAGTCTTGACCCACTACGGAATTATGTCAATACTGAGAATGTAACTATTCAACCCGGTTTACATAAAGTAGACTTTACCCGGAGGCGGGATTGCACCCCAAATGTCTTCAGCTTTGACTTTAAGCGTCCATGCCCTGAACAAAGGCAATTAAATTATATCCAAGTGGATCTGGAGGGTGGGAGTGACTCGGATAACCCCCAGACTCCCAAAATGCCCAGCACTCCTGTTCCGCCAACTCCAACACGTAGGACTGAATTTTACGCTGTGATAGACATTAAAAAGACAGCTGCTATGTCCAGTTTGCAAAAAGCACTACCAAGGGATGATGGGACATCAAGGAAGACGAGGCACAACAGTACAGATCTGCCATTGTAAGCATTAGCGATTTTTGTCCTTTTGGATATTGGTATTTATAGCTTCCTGTTCAGGTTGAGATACTGGTCCATTATTAGAATTGTTGCTGTACTGCAAGTTGCCATGCTTCCTGCATGATTCTGAGCTGGTACTTTACAATGCGAAGCAACATATCTGAACCTTTTTGTTCACCTGTGCCCAATTTCTGATAGAAACAATCAATGATGGAAACCCATGGTGATTTTTAACTTTAATGAACCCACAGCCTCCCCTGCCTCGGTGAGCTGATTCACAAAGATCAAGGTTTAAATCAGGAATTGGCTGCTTTCCATCCTTTTCTCTTTGAAAAAAGGGGAAAGTGAAATTATGAAATGCCCAATGGGATACTAAGCTACAGTAAAGAGATAAGTAGGGTTACAGTTTCAGCAGAGTCATTTACTCATCCCAAACAGACACCACTGACATGTCCAATTGGTCTGTTGAAACCGCGCATAATAAAATGTAGATACAAGTCTGTAGAAGTGTTATTATAATGCCAAAAGTGATTTATATTTCAATATGCTGCATTTAAAAGGAATGCTACAATTTTACCAGGCACTCAGTATTCATGTGGTTTCCCTGGTCAAAGTTTCAACTTTATGTAGTGATCCCAGTGTACAATCACGGGACCCTACCCTTGTAGGTTTTGGGTGTGGAAGGTCCTTTTTTGAGATGGTTCCTCTGTGTTGATGTGCATTTGGGTCGTTTGTTTTTACTTTTTTAGGCTTTGGAATAAGCAATGCGATGAATTTACCCATTGAGCTATGAGAGGAGCACCATGTAATTGATTTAACTGTTATAATCAGTCAGCTGTACAGAAGAGGTTTTATTTTGAAAACTGTATGATCATTCCTTGTTGGGTCTGTTAGGAATTTTAAAACATGAGCGTTATTGAATTCGTTAAATAACTACATTATAATTGGGTAAGAACATGATCATTAAGTTTGGAGGCATTTAATATAAACATGGCCATATTATTTACCCTCTTTATTTTCTACCCCTCTCTTGGGGGCAGTGATTTATTCTTTGATACAGGTCCCTCATAAATACCTTACCTTACTTAGCTGGCCGTTCTCATGTAGTCTGTGAAAGGAAGTGTTAACAGCTATTATCTGTAAAATTCTTTGAGTCTATTTAAATAAGCAAGGTTTATTTAACCGGAATGGGAAGTCCCAATCCTAGCTGTCTTTCACAAAACTATGTCAGTCATTATTTTCAGTCATCATTTTCATGTATTTTGTTTTTTTTTGGTGTTTTAAGCATCAGGGAAAACACCTTTTGTGTTTTTTTTGTTTTTCTTTGGGCATTGACATGTTATTGCAGGATCTGTAGAGTGTTTTGCAAGGTGGGATGTTGCAGGGAAAGCCAAAGTTAAATATAGTTTTACTGAGTCAGGTGTTACTTTACTGGAATAGATCAGAGTGGTGTTGATGACTTTAACCTTTGTTCTATGTTTTATTTCAGCTCTTCATTTGTTGGGACCCACTGCTAGCCATAATTTGCCATTAAAATGAATTCATAGAAAATATTCTACTTCTGAAGTGTCAAATATGGTACATTGTCTACATTTTCTACTTTGAGCAAAACTTTGCCTTTTTTTTTAAAAGGGATGGTCTCTGTTTAAAAGGTTCTAAATACACAGGCATTTCAGAATGATTTTAACTTGTTATTACATTCCTGCAGTGATCTTTTGTTCATGATATTAAGCTCGATGGGCTGCTCATTTCAAAAGGAAAATAGGATCATTTGCTTTACGAAATGGTTATTTTGATATGGCCTTTTTAATGCTTTTTTGAAGTAGACCGTGTGTAGACCCATGAAAACAGATACTGTCTCTTTTTGATCCAGATGTCGGGAGGCTGTTTCAGGTGTTTGCTGACAGTCATTGCTATGCATCAGTCAACATTGTTTTACTGTGCATTGTGTAGTGAACGATGTAAAAACTACACAGTTTAGCTCAGAGGAACAACTGTCAAAGGAGTAAGGATGTTTGCTACAAATTTCAAAGGGGGGCTACTCATTGGAAATGCTTTTGCTTTATTATCAACAAAAGAATCAAAATCGAGGTGAGCTGGTTGAGATTCTGAAATGGTCCATTCATGTTGATAAAATTGCCATAGCACAAATGTAATAATTGCATTAATGCCTTTAGGTTTATCTAGTGGGTGGCTAATCTGTACCTAGTAGGAAAGTTAACAGTTCAATCTGGTTGAATTGTCTGATTTCTATAGTGACAATGGTTGGTTTAGGAAGGGGAAAAAAGCCAGCAACACCATTCCTGACTTCAGTCTCATGACACCCTGAGAAAGGGTGTATGCGTGGATTTCAGGTGAAATATGATTTCTGGCTCAGATGTCCTCCTCCTTCAAGGTAGAACACTTTGCTGAGTTCTTACACTTCAATAGTGATCACTTTCACATACTGGGGCAGGTTTGGGGAGACTGAGTTCTTGTCTACCGACTTGCTCATCAGTGACTTGTGGGAATAGAAGGCAAAGTGAGAAATAGAAAAGCAGCAAAAAAGAATTGGCGAGATAGCTTTGACTTGAAAGGCAGTTGAAGTTGTATAAAAATGTTGCAATGTAATGTTTTGAAGTATTTAAACCTGTTTCTTCAGATAAGAATTAGTGATCCAAGCTATAACTTGAAATTTGAGGTGAGCAAATGATTATATAGCAGTAATTTCTATAGTAGAATTAGTACTGATGTGTAATGAGATTTCAGTTTTCTCCAGTTTCCAGTATACCTACTCTAAATCAGAAAGGAAAATACCCCAGATATTTAGTCCTTTTCCCACTATTACATATAGGGGTTGTGTGTGGGAGCACTCTATATTTGAAAGTGTGTTCTGTTCCCTTATACAGGTTGTATGAATAAATCTTCCATCAAAAGGTGATAATTCATTGAACTGAATTTCTGCAATTTATATTGAACATCCTTAACTCTTATTTTTCATTCTATAATTGAATCTTGACATTTTCAGGGTTATAAAACATTATGAAATGTGCCAAAAAAGTGCCAACCCTCCAAGCATGAGATAAGGTGATGTAGTGTTTAACAAAATCCAGTCTGTCTGGTGCCTTTGTTTACACTGAGACTTGCTTGTTCCTTTTGATTGTTAGAACTTTAAAATTAATTATTTGTATGTTGTACTTTGGCTGTAGTTAAACAAAAATCACCATAATTCTTTCTTCAGCTTGTATTTCACATTTTGATCCAACGATGTGAGTACAAGAGTGTTTGACCATAAGTATTTCTGCTGAGATGTGTGGGAATGCATATACTGTACTAACTTCCTGCACATGATCGTATAGCCTGACATTTATGTTTTGCTTGGCTTTCCCATTACAACTTTCAAAGCTGCAATATATTTCTCATGTTTTAAATTTGCTGGGAGCAAGTTGATGTGTGTAATAGCTATGAAAAAGAACGCAGGGCATCCTTGCATCCTCAAGATGTCCTTTATAAACTGGAAATGACACTTGTCACTAAGTGTTCTGATTTGATGCTTGAATATCTTCAACTGTCAGTCTTAAATCACAAATCTTTTAAATATATTTGATGTTTAGACCTCTTTGTTTTAAAATTCATTGCAAAGTTGACCGTTGTTGAATTTTATTGATTCATATGACATTCCTGGAGTTAATTGCATTTGTTTTTCAGATAGAAAAGACTTTGCTTAATTCCTTTAACAACGATGCTACCTACCCCCATTTTGAAATTAGATATTTTCAGCAGGTAGTACTTAGAGTTGACTACCACTGCAACTGCATTACCGCTGCAACACAAGAGCCCCCACTATGAATTTACAGCTGCCATGATGATCAGACATAGATGGTGTAGCACTCTAACTTATTCTTGTTCTATGGATATCCTATAACAAATTACTCCAATTATCAAGAAGCATTTAGAAGAAAATATTACTGAACTTGTTTCTGTTATGCAATGATCATATTTTAACCTGAAAATTATGCCTGCCTTTGGCACAGGAACTCGTGTGGCATGTGTAGAAACAGTAGAATATGAATGAGATTTGGGCTGAAAATTGACTTTGCACAAAACAGTCATTCATCCTAGACTTGGTTAGCTGTGCAAATAAATGAAATTTTTCTAGGCAGAGCAAAAAAAGTCAAAGTACTACTGAGCTATGTCCACATCATACCCGTGTAGTTTGCTGGTTTAACGGTTAAAAGATATTCTACATGTTACTCATTTATGCTTGGGAATCATAAAATAATTCCAATGTAATGGTGTAGAACACAAAATGTAGTACATGCTGTGCTCCTCAAGTGACTCAGTGAAGTAATACAATGACTATCTGGTTATCGGGTCTGTCACCTAATTCAGTTGGGGTAATTGTCCTCTGTACTTTTGGGTTAAAGGAAAAATGTAAGATAAAAGTGGCCACTGTTACTAAACTTTGCTGTCCAGTGACCCTTGCTGCTGATGTGCATGTGAAAATGCCAGAAGACAAGTTTGAACTTAGTTGTGGTTGTTCTCTGTCTCCCAAAGTGAACTAACATGTTCACTGTCAAATCTCATCTGATTAATTAGAATAGAATCAGTATCTTTTAAATAGGAGAACTGACCGGAGCAAACCAAGTCACAAAGAGCTAGTGAATGGATTTCAAATTACTCACTACCCCAGCATACCACTAGATGGAACTGAAGTATTGTCATAGATTAGTTTACAGTTAACTCTGCTCTACAAATAGAGATTAGTGTTGACAATATTGTATAATAATGGGGGCTTAAGTTGTCCAGTTATACATTGTATGTATTTGACTATTTTTGTATTGTTTTAGGAAGTGTTAGAATATATTGCAGCTTTGAAATGTTTGTGAACACATCTTTTGAAAACTAGGAGTTGCCAAATTGTATTTGTTTTTTATGATGTTGGGTGCAGTTGGCAATTTTTAGTTTCTAAACAGATTAAGCTGACTTCCACTCAACAAATATACGTGGCCTTTGTTATTTGTATGTTCATTTCAGGATTATCTGTATTGTTCACCATGGCTGTGAGGGATTTTGTCCTTTGCACTGAATTTGAACTACACCAGTTCTGTGCACAACTTTTGAACTTCAGTCGCCAAATAAATGGCTTCACAGTATTATCTTCTGTATGTATGTGTACTCATCAGGGTGAGGTATAACAGGGCTAAAGAATGAAATTCACTTTTTCCACTTTGTATCCTCTTTTGCACTCTTGGGTCGGGCATAGCTCAAAACAAATTTGAAAATAAGCATGGTTCCTAAGTCCTGAACTGCAACAATTTGAGTTCTGTAACAGTATTTCTTGGTTTGTCTTAAATGAAAATTTCTAATCTGTACGAGATTAATGTTGATTTTTGAGCACCAGATTCCAACTGGAAATTGAATGAAGACTAGTCAGAATTTCTTTGTTTTCTTTTAATTTATGGCCTTAAACTTGAGGTTTGAATCTAGATGCCTAGGGGTGAGAGAGCACTGCTCAGGTCTGCACTGCAGCCACAAATTGATGTAACCAGTTGGTAGGTATGGAGATCAAATGCTAGTTGACACTGGGACTTGCATTCTGTCCATTGTTGTTGCTCTCACACTACAGATCCCTTACAGCATTCTAAGCCAAGAGCAGTTGTTACTTAAGAGATTATTGTGCTGTCTGAATTTTTATTCGGGGTTTTCCACCAGCTCTCTTGTAATCCAAAACCATGCAGTTAACATCAACATGGATGTTAAAAATGAAGGATAAAAGCCAAGTATCATTGCATCTCCTCATTATTCCTGGCTTGACCAGATCTACAGCAATTGTAGCTTCAAGTTGTACAATATTAGCCTTAAAGTACTGGCTGTGATGTTTCCTCTGCAACTTGAGTCAGCAAGATGTAATGTGTTTTTAATTTAAATTTCAAGTTATCTCTTACTAAATCATTTAGAAGGCCACTTCATCTCCTGTGCCCATTTTTTTAAAAGGAAGAATTTTGACCTCTGATCAGTCACTGAGACTGCTGATTACAGTTGTGTTTACAGATTAGCACTGAAGATTCTTTTACAGCTCAAGTGCCTAAGTTGCCATATGGATTGGCTGGTAGCAGGTGTCTGTTTTCTAAGTAGTGCAATTAGTGTTTTCATTTTGTGTTTTGGAAGGTGGGTATATTAGAAGTCAGATGCTACTAATGCCAAGATACAAATATGTTTGGAATGTAAGGTTTTTGCCTGACTAAATCTGTAAAATTACAGAGGTGAGAAGGAAGTGCCTTATCACTAAGCTAGTAAGATATTTTGGTGGAATCAAGATTCTTAAATGCTGCCGTATTTGGCTACATATCTGCTGTAGGGGTCAAACATTCATGAAACTCTGCTATTTAGCCTTGAATCATTGGTATTGCCACAAATGTAAAAGTGGAAAGTGGTTTCATTCTTCAGCACTGGTGACCAAGACACATTGAAAGTGTTTTTCAAAAAATGCTGGGTCTTTAATGGAAGTATTTAAGTCTGGTAATTTCAATGTACTTTGTAGAGATTGCATACGATTTGATTTGAAATGCCACTATCAACCTTATGGTGGCATCTAGATGCCTGTAGTCACAAATGCAATTGCGCGAATTTCATTGCACAGTTACTTTTAAATTTCAGCGGGATACCTTCCTGCCAACTATTGTGTAAAGTTTCATGAATAAATACTCCTAGCAGGTTTCAGGCCATTCTCGTCAATGTCTTAAACTCCTTCATTTCTCTGCATGTGCTGATTTGCTGGCAGTTTTGTAGAAGTATTTTGTGTACTGCACTTAGGTACGTAGATGTCCTTGGATGCTGCTGTATATTGTCTGCTTCTGTGAGCTTTACCAAGGTACAGAGGAAGGTAATCACAGGATTTTCTGAATGTACACAGAACTCATTACACCGAAAGAACTGCTATCTGAGCTGAACTGTTGCTATTTGGAAAAAAAATATTATACTCCGAACAAAAAATGAACTTTTTTTTTGCTTTATGCAGGGAGCACATTTGCTGCATTTCTTAAGTATTTTTTGATGCAGAGGGAGTGAATTTCCCAAACTTGTACCTTAGCTATCAGTCGGCATTAACATTCTCAAATAGGGAGTCCCAGTAGAACTTCCTATACACTCCCTTTTGAAGAAAAATTACACTTAACAGTGCTACTAGATTTGTCCAGTCTCCAAGTAAGAATGTGATCAAATTGTATTGGCATCCTGAGATAGGTACCTGACTTTTTAGACCTTTTGCGTGCACCCAGGTTTTGTATACTTGCTTTGTTAATTGTTGCCTTAATTTTAACAAACTGGATGTTGTGACATTTATTTTCCTAAGTTTCTGTACACAAGTTATATGTTCATGTAATTCTGAATCATAAATTTAAATCCCATTTCCAATCTTTAATCCTGTGGTTCCATCTGCTTGTATCTGTGACCAATTCTGCTACCAGATCTACCAGACTGCAATAAATCAGTTAATTTCACATTTGCCAATAATTTGTTTTTTACATGCAAGGAACTGTGGTGGCATTTGTAAATTCTGTGATTATCTTATTTCCTGAGCTGTGATATTCATGAGTTTATGGACTGTTTTTAACCCTTTCCAATCCATGAAGTGTTCGAACCTACTTCATGAATTCATAAAGGATTGTGGTACAAATTATTCAGAGCTGCTTAATTTGATAAATTGATCATTAACCAGTGAATAATCTGGTTGGATTGTAACCATTTATAATTTAGTCAAGTAGGATTTGATTGCTGTCAAGATTTTGCACATCTTTTTTCCAAAATACTGATGACTTCTGCACTATGGCAACATTGTGAAAGCTACACATGCTTTTTATTAAAAAGGTATTATCACTCTGCTTAATAAAGGTTAAGCCCAATAACCAGTTACCTGTTTCAACTGAGCATCGGTATCTTAACAAACATCAACATTTTCATTGCTGTATCAAAAGCACTGTTTGTGACTTTATGGATAAGGAAGGGTTAAATGCAATTAATGGCCTAGTGTTCCTTAGGAAAACTGTAGGTACGCTTAAGCAGAATAATTGTATTGTAATTTCAGTCAAAGTAATTGTAGTCTGATTCTAAATATTTATGACTTTATTAAAGTGACTACACTAATAAAGATCCCCATTAGGGATGAACAATTAAGTTGGATGTTTCTGTTTTATGGAAATCAGGTTATGTTTATAAATGCATTGTATTATACGGTACTGCAAATGTTATGTTCGAACTAGCACCATTTCATACTTTGTTTATATGCTGTATGGAAATGTATGAAATATAACGATTAAATGTTGTAAGAGCAATGCTGTATCATACTTTATTGGCCTCTGAAAATGGCGAATAGAATAAAGAAATGGACTAAAAGCTTGTGTTTTTTTTTAAACATTTTCTTTTAGTGAAAGAAGATTTAAGGGATCTGTTTAAAGAAGGTCTGTTTAATTTGGTGGTACTTGCAGGAAATTTTCCTTGCTGTCTCCCTCTTTCTTGGCAGACCCCCTGCATTTGGGGCCCACTCGCTCTTTTTGAAGACAGGATTTAACTGTCTGTCTTAATCCAGTTGGTAACAGGGGAATGAACGATACTTCTGTGGAAATGAATTTTACAATCTCTGGAAAGCCTGTAATACTTCACAACCGATGAAGGACTAGTGTAATTTTATAATGTGGAAGCTAAGGGGATGGCGGTAGAATGCGCTGCTAAATTTTCTCACACGCTTGACTCCTTGAAGTCCACTCCATTGAGTGAACATTTATCCTAACAATGCTAAAGGTGTAATTGCACCACAGGAATTGAAGTGCTTCAAGTAGGTGCCTAGAAAGGTGAGGTAAAAGAATAAGGAAAGAGACACACTAAGCAAGCTTGACTAATTAGGCACAGTTCAGGTCCAAACCTTGACTGAATTTTGAAAGCACAATTGACAATGTTCTTAAAGGATGATAGGAAGCTTTATCCACACGAGTATTTTTCTAACAGCTATTCATAAAGTCCTAGAGATGTACAGCATGTAAACAAACCCTTTGGTCCAACTTGTTCATGCTGACCAGATATCCCAACCTAATCTTGTCCCGTTTGCTAACACTTGGCCCATATCCCTCTAATCCCTCTCTATTCATATACCCATCCAGATGTCTTTTAAATGTTGCAATTGTATCAGCCTCCACCACTTCCTCTGATAGTTCATTCCATACAAGCACCACCCTCTGCATGATAAAATTGCCCCTTAGGTCCCTTTCATATTTTTCTCCTCTCATCCTAAACCTATGCCTTATAGTTCTGGACTCCCCCACTCTATGGAAAAGACTTTGCCTATTTACCCTATCTATGCCCCCATGATTTTATAAATCTCTATCAGGTCACCCCTCAGCTTCTGATGCTCCAGGGAAAACAACCCCAGCCTATAGAGCCTCTACCTGTCACTCAAATTTTCCAACCCTGGCAACATCCTTGTAAATATTTTCTGAACCCTTTCAAGTTTCGCAACATCCTTCCGATAGGAAGGAGACCAGAATTACATGCAATATTCCAAAAGTGGCTTATCCAACATTCTGTACAGCTGCAACATGACCTTCCAACTCCTATATTCAAGACTCACATCAATAAAGGAAAGCAAACCAAATGCTGCCTTCATTATCTTATCTACCTGTGACTCTCAAGGAGCTATGAACTTGCACTCCAAAGTCTTTGTTCAGCAACACTCCCTAGGACCTTATCATTAAGTGTATAAGTTCTGTTAAGATTTGCTTTCCCAAAATATAGCACCTCACATTTACTGATATTTAACTTCATCTGCCACTTCTCAGCCCATTGGCCCATCTGATCAAGATCCCATTTTAATCTGAGGTATGATTTGAGAATCTGAGGTAATCTTCACTGTCCACTACACTGCCAATTTTGGTGTCATCTGCAAACTTACTATCTATACCTCCTATGTTCACATCCAAACCATTTGTATAAATAATGAAAAGTAATGGACCCAGCACCGATCCTTGTGGCACTCCACTAGTCGCAGGCCTCCAGTCTGAAAAACAACCCTCCACCAGGAAATTCTGTCTTCCACCTTCAAGCCAATTCTGTATCCAAATGGCTAGTTCTCCCTGTATTCCATGAGATCTAACCTTGCCAAATGCCTTACTGAAGTCCATATAGATCACGTCCACTGCTCTGCCCCCATCAATCCTCTGTGTTCCTTCAAAAACTCAATCAGGTTCATGAGACATGATTTCCCACGCACAAAGCCATGTTGACTATCCCTAATTAGCCCTTGCCTTTCCAAATACATATACATCCTGTCCCTCAGGATTCCATCCAACAACTTGCTCACAGTTGACGTCAGGCTCACTGGTCTACAGTCCCCTGGCTTGTCTTCACCACCTTTTTAAAGTGGTGGCACCACGATTGCCAACCTCCAGTCTTCAGGCACCTCATCTGTGACTATCGATGATACAAATATTTCAGAAAGGGGGCCCAGCAATCCCTTCCCTAACTTCCCAAAGGTACACCTGATCAGCTCCTGGGGATTTATCCACTTTTATGCATTTCAAGACTAACAACACTTTCTCCATGTAATGCAGACATTTTTCCAGATGCCACCATCTAGATCCCCACATTCTGCATCTTCCATGTCCTTCTCAACAGTAAACTGATGCAAAATACCCGTTTAATAACTCTCCCATTTGCGGCTCCACACAGGCTGTTTTGCTGATCTTCGAGAGGCACTATTCTCTCCCTAGTTACCCTTTGTTCATAATGTATTTATAAAATCCTTTTGGATTCTTCTTAGCTTTGGCAAATAGGGCTATCTCATGTCCTCTTTTTGCCCTCCTACAACCTTTATACATTTCTAAAGATTCACCTGATCTCTCCTGTCTATACCTGATATATGCTTCCTTCTTTTTCTTAACCACACCCTCAATTTCTTTAGTTTTCCAGCATTTCCTACACCTATCAGCCTTTCATTTCACCCAAACAGGAATATACTGTCTCTAGCCTCTTGTTTCTGAAGTCTTCCCATTTTCCAGCTGTTCCTTTACCTGCGAAAATCTGCCCCTAATTAGCTTTTGAAAGTTCTTGCCTAATACCATCAAATTAGCTTTCCTCCAATTTAGAACTTGAACTTTTAGATCTGGTCTATCCTTTTCCCTCACTATTTTAAAACTAGTAGAATTATGGTTGTTGGCCCCAAAGTGCTGTCCTGCTGACACCTTAGTCCCCTGCCCTGCCTTATTTCCCAAGAGTAGGTCAAGTTTTGCACCTTCTCTCGTAGCTACATCCACATACTGAATCAGATGATTTCCTCGTACACAATACATTCTTGTCCATCTGAATCCTGAACACTATGGTAGTCCCAGTCTATGTTTGGAATGTTAAAATCCCCAACCATAATCACCCTATTTCCTTACAGATAACTGAGATCTCCTTACAAATTTGTTTCTCAATTTCCCTCTGACTATTAGGGGGTCTATAATACAGTCCCAATAAGGTGATCATCCCTTGCTTATTGCTGAGTTCTACCCAAATAACTTTCCAGGATGTAATTCCAGGAATATCCTCCCTAAATACAGTAGTAATGCTATCCCTTATCAGAAATGCCACTCCTCCTCTGATGCTTCCTTTTCTATCCTGCCTATAGAGGAGCATATCTCTCTACTAAAGGCCATTTTTTTGCTCCTTCCAATCCACAGACCCCAAAACCAGCACTGTATTATTCCTCTACAAAACACTGTTCCAGGCTAACTTAATATTTAGGGCTTATATTTTAAAAATTTAATCAAGAGACCGATCTCAATAAAACATACAACAAGAAAGGCTACACTTAAAATTATGCGCCTATTGGTTTCTGTGCTGTGACATTTCCCAAACATCTTCCTCCAAGATCTGTTGTTAGTTTTGCTGTTTGTTCTGCACTCCAATCTCCTGAGAATTCAAACAAATACAGTAACTGTGCAGATTCACTGCTGTCAGTTAGCAATGTAGGTTTCTTTCTTTCTCTCTCCTTCACTGACCATGTGCTGCCTATTGTCTGTCCTTCTCTCTTTTAATAGTGTCGTTATTTCAACATATTTTCTCAAATTTCAAAACACTGCAACAGCATATAAAACAGTTATTACTGCTCCTGGAATTTGAGGAAAATCACCTCCAACACTTAAAATATCTTGTAAAAGGTTCAGCTGTTATCACCACAAATCTTTCCTGTTGTCCATCTTGGATTACCCAGAATCGAGGTGGTAATGAATATTACGAAATAATCATAAAATACGAGCAGAATTAGACCTTTTCGGTCTGCTCCATTCTTCAATAATGGTTGATCTGTTCTCAAAGTCATTCTATTCTAGCTGCCCTCCCCCATGACCAACCTATGATCAAGAACTCCGAGTAAAAAAATGAGGTCTAGAGATCACAGCTGCAAATGTGTTGCTGGTCAAAGCACAGCAGGCCAGGCAGCATCTCAGGAATAGAGAATTCGACGTTTCGAGCATAAGCCTACCTATCACTCTTAAATGCAATCAATGACTTGGCTTCCACAATCCTCTGTGGCAATGGGTACCACAGATTATCCACCTTCTGGTTGAAGAAATTCCTCCTTATCTCCGTGTTGAAGCATTGTCCCTTCACTCAGGCTGTGCCCACAGGTCCTAGTCTCTCATACTAATGGTAGCATCTTCTCCATGTGCACTTTTAAAAAAAAGATTATTCATTCAAGGGATGTAGACATTGCTGGCCAGGCCAGCATTTATTACCTATTCCCAGAGGTCAGTTAAGAGACAACCATATTGTTGTAGGTCTGGAGTTGCATATAGACCAGACCAGGTAAGGATGATAGTTTCCTTCCCTAAAAGGCCTTAGTGGCCCAGATGGGCTTTTCCCAACAATCGCTACATTTCATGATAATTGTAGGTCTCTTAATTCCAGATTTTATTAAATTCAAATTTATCCATTTGCCAAGACAGGATCTGAACCCAGGTCTTTAGAATGTTGCCTGGGTCTCTGGATTAATAGTCTAGCAATAGTGCCAGTAGAACATTGCCTCCCCCAAGGCAGTCTGCTAATGGAACTCTAATCACTCATTTATCTCCAGAAGGCCTTCCCTCAAGTTATTCAATCCAGACCCCTCAGTATTCTGTAAGTTTCAATCCGATCCCCTATCGTCCTTCTAAAATCTATCGAATACAGACTCCTAGTCCTCAACTGCTCCTCATGCAACAAGCCTTTAATCCTGGTATCATTCTTATAAACCTCCTTTGGATCTCCCTCTAATGCCAGTACACCCTACTTCGAAATCGCGGCTAAAACTGCTCACAACATTCCAAATGCGGTTTGACTAGAGCCTGATACAACCTCAACAAGTACATCTCTGCTCTTGTACTCTAGCCCTCTTGAAATGAATGCTAACATTGCATTTGCATTCCCGACTGCCAACTGAACCTACATGCTAACCTTGAGAATCCTGAAGTAGGACTCCCACGTCCCTTTCTGCTTCAGATTTCCAAAGCATTTTCCTATTTTGAAAATAGTGAATACTCTATTCTTCCTACTAAAATGCGTAACCTCGTACTTTTCCACATGTTCCATCTGCTACTTCTTTGCTCACTCTGCTAGCCTACCCAAGTCATTTTGCAACCTCCCCGTACCTGTCCCTCCACCTCTCTTTGATGCTAAGTTTGCAGATGACACAATGCCCTTGGTTCCTTCATCCAGATTGTTGATGTATAATGTGATGGCTGTGGTCCTAGCACTGACCCCTGTGAAACAGAACAGTCACTGGCTGCCATCCTGCAAAAGACCCCTTTATCCCTACCCTCTGCTTTCTTTCTGTCAGTCAACCAATCCTCAACCCTTGCCCGTACCTCGCCCCTAACAACATGCTCTCTTCTTGAGCAGTCTTCTGTACAGCAGTTTGTCAAAGGCCTTCTGGAGATGAATGAGGGATTAGAGTGCCCTTATCAGATCCTGGAGGCAAAACAGCTAACTGCCAGTTTGGCAGAGGTTGAAGTTGGGGATTGATTTTGGGAGCGATGGGGGAGGGGGGAGAGACGCATAGTTTGTTGGATAACTATTTCATGCATCAATTTCCTGACTTCTCAAAAAACTGAAAAGAAACTTAAAGGACCAATCACATCCTACAGAAAGAAGACTCCTCAAGGCAGAGGTAGAAAATTGAGAGGTAGAGAAATGAATTCCATATATTTTGCTTAAATAGTTGTTCATTCTAAGATATGTACACCACAGGTTTATGGTTGACGATTGAAATCATTGTTACTTGAAGGATCAGACCAAGATTTGAATAACACCTCAAATATCTATAGTTTAACAACGTCAAGCTCTTTCTGATTCTTGCCTAGAGCTATAAAAACAATACTGATCTCTTTCACTACCAGTTTCCACCCCGCTGTCACCTTCACCCGGTCCATATATGAATCCTGCCTTCCCTTCCTCGACATCTCTGCTTCAGTTTCTAGAGATAGGCTAGGCACTAATATCCACAACAAACCAACCAATTCCCAACGTGACTACATCTTCATATGCTTCTTCCTGGAAAGACTTTCTTCCATTCTCTCAGTTCCTCCACCTCCAGCGCATCTATTCTGACAATGCCAACTTTGACAAGGGGGCCTCTGAAATGTCCACCTTCTTCCTCAACTGGTTGACAGCACCCTTGGCCAGGTCTGACCCATCTCCTGAACTTCAGTCTTCACTGCTGTCTTCCCTGCCACAACAGTGATAATATCTCCCTTGTTCTTACCTGCCACCCCACCAGTACCCACATTTAGAGGACCATTGGCTTCCATTTCCTCCACCTCTAACAGGATGCTATCACCAGACACACATTCCCTACCCCTCCCTTGTCAGCTCCCCCCCGCAGGAAACCATTCCTTCCAGGATACCTTGGTCTACCCGTCCTTCAGCTTTACCTGCACTTCACTGGATCTAGTCCACTGCATTTATTCCTCATATTGTGTTCTCCACATTGGGGAAACAAAACATAGACTGGGTGACTACTTTGCGGAACACCTATGTCCTGTCTGCAAAAAAAGACCCTGCACTTCCAGTTGCCTTCCACTTTAACACACCGCCTTGTTCCCTGGCTCACATCTCTGTCTTAGTGCAGTGCTCCAGTGGAGCTCAGCACAGATTGGAAGAACAGCAGCTCATTTTCCACTTGGGAACCCTGCAGCCTTTGGGACTTGATATCGAGTTCAACAGTTTTAGGGGCTTGAGGGACCTGCTCCCATGTCCTTAACCTAACCCCCACATATCAGGCCTTACTTTCACATACAGGCATAAGCCTAGAAACAGACCCCTTATTCTAACTTGTCTCCGCTGACGATGTTCCCAAACTAAACTGGTCCCACTTACCTGCTTTTGGCCCATACCCTATTCATGTCCTTATCCAACATCTTAAATGTTGTAATTTTGCCTGCATCCACCACTTCCTCTGGCAGTTCATTCCATCCACGGATATGGTCTGTTATTACACCCCACCCATTGTTAGCGACTAATAGTCCCCATTAGCAGCCATTCATTCTCCTAGTTTGATCATTATCCATTCATTTGTCTGGCTAACTGTCTCTCTGGGCTATATCTCCACCTATCATTTACTCATTAACCACACCACCCACCCACCCCACCCTGTCTGCTGCATAAAAGCCAACTTTTTCCTAGCAGCCGTAAGTTCTGAGGAAGGGTCACTGGACCTGAAATGTTAACTCTAATTTCTCTCCACAGTTGCCAGAACTGCTGAGCTTTTCCAGCAATTTCTGTTCTTGCTTCTGATTTTCAGGTTGTGCAGTTCTTTCTGTTTTTTTACTGAACTTAGTAATATTCTGACCGCACCCCACCCCCTACCCCAATAACTGTAGCCACTTCAAATTAAATACTTTGGAACCCAGTTACTGGTTTTGTCATGTTTAGTCCAAAAATGTGCAGGTTAGGTGAATTGACCATGCTAAAATTGCCTGTAGTGTAAAGTGAAGGGGTAAATGTAGGGGAATGGGTCTGGGTGGGTTGCGCTTTGGTGGGTTGGTGTGGACTTGTTGGGCCAAAGGGCATGTTGCCACACTAAGTAATCTAATTTAATCTAAAAAAAAGTAAGGTAAGGACCGTAGAACAGTACAGTAGTATACAGTACAGACCCTTCGGCCCTCAGTGTTGTGCCGGCCTTATATCTTACTCTAAGATCAGACTAATCTACATGCCCTTCATTGTACTATCTTCCATGTGCCTATCCGAGAGTCGCTTCAATGTCCTTATGTTTCCTCAACCTTTATTCATAAGATATGTACTTTTTAATCTACTTCCTGACTGAAACTCGCAATGAGTTGATATATGCAATGTTGTGTGATGGTGTATGGTAGCATAATGGTTATGATACAGAGCTCGTAATTCAGAAGGTGGATAATGGATCTGGAAGCACCAGTTGAGATTCTGCTACAGCAGATTTAGTACTTACATTCAGTTAATGAAACTGGAATTAAAAAGCCAGCATTACTAATAGTGACCAGAAAACCTCTTAATGGTCATAAAAATTACCACCAGTTTTCTCATTTCCCTTCCCCCCACCTTACTGCAGTTCCAACCTTCCAGCTCAGCACTGTGCTCATGATCTGTCCTACCTGCCAATCTCCCTTCCCACCTATCCACTCCACCCTCCCCTCTGACCTATCACCTCCATCCCCACCCCCATTCATCTATTGTACTCTTTGCTACCTTCTCCCCAGCCCCACACCTCTCCCATTTATCTCCTGACTGCCTCCATTCCTGATGAAGGGCTTTTGCCCGAAACATTGATTTTTCTGCTCCTCGGATGCTGCCTGAGCTGCTGTGCTTTTCCAGCACCACTGATTAATTACCTGATTAATTAAGTCCTCTTAGCAAATGATATCTGTTATGCATACCCAGCCTTTCCGATTTGTTACTCCAGACTCTTAAATGCTCTATAAAGGAACCATTTACAGGCGAACCTTGATTATCTGAATACCAATTATCTGAAAATCGGATTATTCAATGGAGATCTCAAGGTCCTGACAGAAACATTACATCAAAGACATGTGTCCAATACTGATTGTGTCTTTTGTTTACAGTGATTAAAAGTACTGCTGAGAACAGTCCTGGACTGATGGGAGTACAGGCACCATCTCTTAAATGACTGACTTCCCACCCCTCTCTCTCTCCCTCTTTCTCTTCCCACACTTCCCCTGGAGTTCTACACCGGGGTGTACCCTAAACCCCCCTTCCCCAGATAATCTCTCCAACATCGTCCTGTACAGGGCAAAGATGGAACCTGTAAAAAAGTTGCAGTAAAAGGTTGTGTGCATGGCATAGAGTCATAGAGATGTACAGCATGGAAACACACCCTTCAGTCCAACCTGTCCATGCCGACCAGATATCCCAACCCAATCTAGTCCCACCTGCCAGCACCCGGCCCATATCCCTCCAAACCCTTCTTATTCATATACCGATCCAAATGCCTCTTAAATGTTGCAATTGTACCAGCCTCCACCACATTCTCTGGCAGCTCATTCCATACACGTACCACCCTCTGCATGAAAAAGTTGCCCCTTAGGTTCTCTTTTATATCTTACCCCTCTCACCATAAACCTATGCCCTCTAGGTCTGGACTCCCTGACCCCAGGGAAAAGACTTTTGTCTATTTATCCTGTCCATGCCCCTCATAATTTTGTAAACCTCTATAAAGTCACCCATCAGCCTCTGACGCTCCAGGGAAAACAGCCCCTGTCTGTTCAGCCTCTCCCTGTAGCTCAAATCCTCCAACCCTGGCAACATCCTTGTAAATCTTTTCTGAACCCTTTCAAGTTTCACAACATCTTTCTGATAGGAAGCAGACCAGAATTGCATGCAATATTCCAACAGTGGCCTAACCAATGTCCTGTACACCCGCAACATGACCTCCCAACTCCTGTACTCAATACTCTGACCAGTAAAGGAAAGAATACTAAACGCCTTCTTCACTATCCTATCTACCTGCCACTCTACTTTTAAGGAGCTATGAACCTGCACTCCAAGGTCTCTTTGTTCAGCAACACTCCCTAGGACCTTACCTTACCATAATAATGTTTTCAGTGGATCCAAAGAAAGGGAATTCATGGAATGCTTACAGGATGGCTTTTTGGAACAGCTTGTCATGGAGCCCACAAGGGAGCAGGCTATTCTGGACCTAGTGCTATGTAATGAACCAGACTTGATAAAAAATCTAAGGGAACACTTAGGAAACATGGTAGAGTTCAGTCTGCAGTTTGAAAGAGACAAGGCAAAATCGGATGTAATAGTGTTACAGTTAAAGGTAATTATGAGGGCACGAGAGAGGAACTGACGAAAATAGACTGGAAGCAGAGCCTAGCGGGGAAGACAGTAGAGCAAAAATGGCAGGAGTTTGCGGGTATAATTGAGGACACTGTACAGAGGTTCATCTCCAAGAAAAAAAAGATTATCCAGGGAGGGATTATATAGCCATGGCTGACAAAGGAAGTCAGGAAATGTATTAAAAAAAAAGAGAGGTCCTATAAAGTGACCAAGAGCACTGGGAAATCAGAAGATTGGGAAGGCTACAAAAACAAAAAGAGGATAACAAAGAGAGAAATAAGGAAGGAGAGGATCAAATATGAAGATAGGCTAGCCAGTAATATTAGAAATGATGGTAAAAGTTTCTTTCAATACATAAGAAACAAACGGCAGGCAAAAGTAGACATTGGGCCACTTCTAACTGATGCTGGAAGCATAGTGATGGGAGATAAGGAAATAGCAGGAGAACTTAATAAGTACTTTGCGTCAGTCAGTGGAAGACATGAGTAATATCCCAACAATTAAAGGGAGGCAGGGGGCTGAGTTGAGTATGGTTGCCCTTACAAAAGAGAGAGTGCTAGAAAAGCTAAAAGGTCTTAAAATTGATAAATCTCCTGGCCCCAATGGGCTACATCCTAGAGTTCTGAGGCAGGTGGCTGAGGAAATAGTGGAGGCGTTGGTTGAGATTTTTCAAAAGTCACTGGAGTCAGGGAAAGTCCCGGATGATTGGAAGATCGCTGTTGTAACCCCCTTGTTCAAGAAAGGATCAAGACAAAAGATGGAAAATTATAGGCCAATTAGCCTAACCTTGGTTGTTGGCAAAATTCTAGAATTCATCATTAAGGATGAGATTTCTAAATTCTTGGAAGAGCAGGTTCGGATTAGAACAAGTCAACATAGATTTAGTAAGGGGAGGTTGTGCCTGACAAACCTGTTGGAATTCTTTGAAGAGATGACAAGTAGGTTAGACCAGGGAAACCTAGTGGATGTGGTCTATCTAGACATCCAAAAGGCCTTTGATAAGGTGCCACACGGGAGGTTGCTGAGCAAGGTGAGGGCCCATGGTGTTCGAGGTGAGCTACTGGTATGGATTGAGGATTGGCTGTCTGACAGAAAGCAGAGAGTTGGGATAAAAGGTTCTTTTTCGGAACGGCAGCCGGTGACAAGCGGTGTCCCACAGGGTTCAGTGTTGGGGCTGCAGCTGTTCACGTTATATATTAATGATCTGGATGAAGGGACTGGGGGCATTCTAGTGAAGTTTGCCAATGATACAAAGTTAGGTGAACAGGCAGATAGTACTTTGGAAGTGGGGAGGCTCCAGAAGGATCTAGACAGTTTGGGAGAGTGGTCCAGGAAGTGGCTGATGGAATTCAATGTGAGCAAATGCGAGGTCTTGCACTTTGGAAAAAGGAATACAAGCATGGACTACTTTCTAAACGGTGAGAAAATTCATAAAGCCAAAGTACAAAGGGACCTGGGAGTGCTAGTGGATGATTCTCTAAAGGTAAACATGCAGGTTGAGTCCGTGATTAAGAAAGCGAATGCAATGTTGTCATTTATCTCAAGAAGGTTGGAATATAAAAGCACCGTTGTGTTCCTGAGACTTTATAAAGGTCTGGTTAGGCCCCATTTGGAGTACTGTGTCCAGTTTTGGTCCCCACACCTCAGGAAGGACATACTGGCACTGGAGTGTGTCCAGCGGAGATTCACATGGATGATCCCTGGAATGGTAGGTCTAACACACGAGGAACGGCTGAGGATCCTGGGATTGTATTAATTGAAGTTTAGAAGATTAAGGGGAGATCTAATCAAAACTTACAAGAAAATACATGGCTTGGAAAGGGTGGACGCTAAGAAATTGTTTCCGTTACGTGAGGAGACTAGAGCCCGTGGACACAGCCTTAGAATTAGAGGGGGTAAATTCAGAACAGAAATGCGGAGACATTTCTTCAGCCAGAGAGTGGTGGGCCTGTGGAATTTATTGCCACAGAGTGTAGTGGAGGCCGGGACGTTAAATGTCTTCAAGGCAGGGATTGATAAATTCTTGATATCACAAGGAGTTAAGGGCTACGGGGAGAATGCGGGTAAGTTGAGTTGAAATGCCCATCAACCACGATTGAATGGTGGAATGGACTCGATGGGCCAAATGGCCTTATTTCCACTCCTATATCTTATGGTCTTATTAAGTGTATACGTCTTGCTAAGATTTGCTTTCCCAAAGTGCAGCACCTCACATTTATCTGAATTAAACTCCATCTGTCGCTTCTCAGCCCATTGGCCCATCTGGACAGGATCCTGTTGTAATCTGAGGTAACCCTCTTCGCTGTTCACTACACCTCCAATTTTGGTGTCATCTGCAAGCTTATTAACTGTACCTCCTATGCTCGCATCTGTATCATTTATGTAAATAACAAAAAGTAGAGGACCCAGCACCAATCCTTGTGGCACTCCATGGTCACAGGCCTCCAGTCTGAAAAACAACCCTCCACCACCACCCTCTGTCTTCTACCTTTGAGCCAGTTCTGTATCCAAATGGCTAGTTCTCCCTGTATTCCATGAGATCTAACCTTGCTAATCAGTTTCCCATGGGGAACCTTGTCGAACGCCTTACCGAAGTCCATATAGATCACATCTGCTGCTCTGTCCTCATCAATCTTCTTTGTTACTTCTTCCAAAAACTCAATCAAGTTTGTGAGACATGATTTCCCACGCACAAAGCCATATTGACAATCCCTAATCAGTCCTTGTCTTTCCAAATTCATGTACATCCTGTTCCTCAGGATTCCCTCCAACAACTTGCCCACCACTGTGGTCAGGCTCACTGGTCTATAGTTCCCTGGCTTGTCTTTACTGCCCTTCTTAAACAGTGGCACATGTTAGCCGACCTCCAGTCTTCCGGCACTTCACCTGTGACTATCGATGATACAAATATCTCAGCAAGAGGCCTAGCAATCACTTCTCTAGCTTCCCACAGAGTTATCAGGTATACCTGATCAGGTCCTGGGGATTTATCCACCTTTTACCGTTTCAAGACATCCAGCATTTCCTCCTCTGTAATCTAGACATTTTGCAAGATGTCTATTTCCCTACAATCTATACCTTCCATATCCTTTTCCATAGTAAATACTGATGCAAAATACTCATTTAGTATCTCCCCCATTTTCTGTGGCTTCACTCAAAGGCCGCTTTGCTGATCTTTGAAGGGCCCTATTCTCTCCCTAGTTACCCTTTTGTCCTTAATATATTTGTAAAAACCCTTTGGATTCTCCTTAATTCTATTTGTCAAAGCTACCTCGTGTCCCCATTGTGCCCTCCTGATTTCCCTCTTAAGTATACTGTTGACTATCCCTAATCAGTCCTTGCCTTTCCAAATACATGCACATCCTGTCCCTCAGGATTCCCTCCAACAACTTGCCCACCACTCAGGTCAGGCTCACTGGTCTATAGTTCCCTGGCTTGTCTTTACCACCCTTTTTAAACAGTGGCACCAGTTTTCCGGCGCCTCACCTGTGACTATCAATGATACAAATGTCTCAGCATGTGTTTGTGTCTGTGTGCTACTTAGAGATTCACCCCCCCCCCCCAAAGACAGCAGTTGGTGTCCAGTCCAGCTGTCCAGGAGAGGGCGCGGGGGTAGAAGGGGTTTGGGGGGTTTGAGGGTCCAGGTTTGGATGAGGTTGGGGGTCAGGTGGGAGGTGGGGTTGGATGGGATTTGGCGCAGGCGGGACCTCCCGCATTCTGTGCTGCTGCTAGTCTCGTGAATGTGGGGCAGACTGAATAGAAAACTCCAAGCCCCAGAGGAAAGGCATTGAATCGATCAACCGAATAATCAATTGTCCAAACGAAATAGTGCCAGCCCATCTCGTTCAGATAATCGAGGTTCCTCTGTAATTGTATTTTAGTTTGTCCTTTTCACAAGGGCAATTAGGGATGTACAACAAATGCAAACCTTGCCAGACCCAGCTTCGTCCTGTTGGTGAAGACAATGAATATTTTTAAAAATCAAACGATATGGGCATCTCTAGATGGGACAGCATTTATTGTCCACCTCTAGTTCCCCATGAGAAGGTGGTAGTGCACTTGCGAGACCAAAGTTGATAAAGGGTGGCAACGGAAAAAGCACAGCAGGTCAGGCAGCATTTGACGAGCAAGAGAGTCAATGATTTGGGCTTAACCCGATGAAATCCTGATGCAGGATTACGCCCAAAACATCGACTCTCTTGCTCCTCAGATGCTGCCTGACCTGCTGTGCTTTTTCCGATGCCACCCTTTATCAACTTTGGTCTCGCAAGTGCACACCCAAATACTTCTTAAATATGATGAGACTTTCTGCCTCGACCACCCTTACAGCCAGTGAGTTCCAGGTTCCTACCTCCCTCTGGGTGGGGAAGGTTTCCCCCCTCACATCTCTTAAAAAAGATGGGACCTTCAAACCCTGTGAACACTGTGAATAGGGATATGCAGTGTTGAATTAACAGAAAAAGGGAGGCTTATGCCAGATACCATGGGCTCAACACAGCTGAATAATGTGCCAGCAGGAATTTGAAATGAGTAGGAGAGCTAAAAGGGGACATGAAAGGATACTAGCAAGTAAAATAAAGGAAGTTGTTTTACAAGTACAGTATATTAAGGGTAAAAGGATATCATTTTCTGCTATTACCTTAAATCTATGGGGAGAAGTTTCTTACTGTCTACGTATCTATGCCCCTAAATTTTATACATCTCAATTATGCCCCTCCCTCAATCTCCTGTTTTCAGGAAAGCCCTACCAGTCTGTTTGATGTCTCTCTGCAACTGAAACTCTCTACCCCAGGCACCATTCTGGTCAATCTTCATGTACCTTCTCCAATACTATCACACCTCTCCTATAATGTGGAGTCCAGAGCTGCACTAGCTGTGGTCCAACCAACATCTCTTGAAGGCCCAGTATAATCTCCTTGCTCTTAAATTCAATTCCTCAGCTAATAGAGGCAACCAAAAAAGCTGTTTCAACTACCTTGTCCACCTGTCCTGATACCTTAAGGGACCGGTGTACGTGCATACCAAAATTCCTCTGATCCTCAGTGCTTCTCAAGGCTCTTGGTTGTCCTGCCCAAGAATTTATCTGGTTTGAATTCCATTTGTTACTGATCAGCCTATCCAACCGGCCCATCCCTATCCTCCTGTATTCAGAGGCTATCCTCACTATTTATCATTACTTATCGTCTCTGCACCGTATCAACCCTCCCACATTCAAGTCCAAATCATCAATATAAACTGCAAACAGCATGGGTCCCAAAATTGATCCCTTTGGGACCCCACTGGACACAAATGTCCTATCACTGAAACACCCCTCTACCATTAGCTTCTGCTTCCTGCCAATCAGTCAATTGTGGATCCAATTTGCCAATTTTCTTGATTCCATGGGCTGTTACCTTTTTTAGCTGTCTCTCTTGTGGGACCTTATAAAAGCCTTATTGAAGTCTTAACAACTACATCAATAGCATTAGACTGAGCCACCTCTTTGAAACATTGAATTAAGTTGGTCAGACATAACTTCCCCTTAATAAAACCAAATTGATTGTTCTTGGTTAATTCCTCCCTTTGCAAATGCAGATTAATTCTGTCCCTCAGAATTGCTTCCAATAGTTTCTCCACCACTGATGTTAGATTGATTGGCCTGTAGTTCCCTGTTTAATCTCTCATTCCCCTTTTTGAATGATGACATGACATTGGTTGTCGTCCAGTCCCTGGGAACCTCTCCTGTAGTCGGAGAGGAAATAAAAATTTTTGGAAGTAATCCCGTTATTTCCTTTTATGCCTCAGTCAACATCCTGGGATTTGTTTTATCTGGCCCTGGAAATTTATCTATTTTTAAGCTTGCCAGACCACTTGGAATCTCCTTTCTGTCTATGCTAATTTTAAAAATTGTATCACTGACCTCCTCCCTGAGTTTTAGACCCAAAATAACCCTGTCACGAGTGAACATCAGCGCAAAATATTCATGTAGAATCCTACCTGCATCCTCTGGTTCATGAACAAATTACTGCTGTCATCCTACTCTTTCCCTTATTATCCTTTTACCTTTTTGCACTTGTAAAGCAATTTAGGATTTTCCTTTATTTTACCTGCCAGTATCCTTTAATGTCCCCTTTCAGCTCTCGTAATGTCTTTAAGTTCCTGTTTGCACATTCTTGACTCCTCGTGCTTCTCCAGTGTTGAGCCCTCAGCATCAGCCATAAGCATTCCTTTTCCTCCTAATCCAGTACTGTAAATTCTTCTATCCAGTGTTCACAGGATTTGATGGTCCCACCCTTTTTAGATTACATTACTTACAGTGTGGAAACAGGCCCTTCGGCCCAACAAGTCCACACCGACCCGCCGAAGCGCACCCACCCAGACCCATTCCCCTACATTTACCCCTGCAACTAACACTGCAGGCAATTTAGCGTGGCCAATTCACCTAACATTTTTGGACTGAGGGAGGAAACCAGAGCACCCGGAGGAAACCCACGCAGACATAGGGAGAATGTGCAAACTCCACACAGTCAGTCGCCTGAGGCGGGAACTGACCCCGGGTCTCTGGCGTTGTGAGGCAGCAGTGCTAACCACCGTGCTGCCCACAATGTTTTTGTTCATTGGAACATGTTGGTCCTGTGCTCTTCATATTTCCTGTTCGGAGACAGATTTACCTGAAAGTATCTGGTATTAGTGTCAGCCTTCCTCAGCTGAGTTCAGGTTCATGCTTGTCCTTTTCCATAATGTGTATGAGGGCAATGAAGCCAGTT
The DNA here is from genome assembly GCF_020745735.1 of Hemiscyllium ocellatum. Classification (NCBI taxonomy): domain Eukaryota; kingdom Metazoa; phylum Chordata; class Chondrichthyes; order Orectolobiformes; family Hemiscylliidae; genus Hemiscyllium; species Hemiscyllium ocellatum. Next base: position 14,864,481 of record NC_083426.1, on the reverse strand, counting down.
CCCCTGAAGCATTGACTTTCCGAACACAGCATAAAACATCTCAAATGAATTTTTTTTGCCTTAATGTTTTTTGGTTATTTGCTTCATCAGTGGTTCCAGATAATTCATTGTGATTGTAGCAATGGGGGAGGCTATTTGGTCCATTAATTCTTCACTAACAGTTACCCTATATGCCAGCTTGACAAGAGTATTACAAAGCAAGGCATGACAAAGGGGCCAGTAAATCTGATCACCTAAAGCTTAGTCAAAGAGAAATGTTTTAAGGAATAGATTAAAGGAAAGAAGTGAGGCTGGGAGGTACTTCTAGATCTTGGACTCTAGGCAACTGAAGGTATGGCTGCCATTAGTGGAATCATTATGATTGAGAATGTACAAGAGACTAGAAATAAGCAAATGCAGAAATCTCAGAGCATTTCTCCGGGTGCTCCGGTTTCCTCCCACAGTCTAAAGATGTGCAGGTCAGGTGAATTGGCCATACTAAATTGCCCATAGTGTTAGGTGCATTAGTCAGAGGGAAATGGGTCTGGGTGGGTTACTCTTCAGAGGGTCGGTGTGGACTGGTTGGGCTGAAGGGCCTGTTTCCACACTGAAGGGAATTTAATCATTGTGTGGTTTGTAGAGGTCACAGAGGTAGAGAAGGGCAAGGCTCTGGGAAGATTTGACAAAAAGGGATGAGAATTTTAAAATTGCTCTACTGAGGAACAATGCAGGCCAGTGAGGATGGGGGTGGTGAGGGGGTGGGGAGGAGTGATAAGGGAATGGAACTTATTGCAAGTTAAGACAGATAGTTGAGGTTCAGATGATATCTAGCTTCTTGATGCTATCTAGTTAGTTGAAGCAACTCATCCAATTTTTCATGGAATAAAAAAATGCAGGAAGAGTGTGAAATAAATCCTAGTGCCCTTTTTTCTTCCAATGCCAATCCTACATATTTGCAGTCGAATTCCCAATAAATGGGAATAAGATTTCATTGCCCTCTTAAACCTTTCATAAAGGCTCTATTAAAACTTTTATTTTAATTAGCATTTTCAAAGTCATCCTGGACTGTAAGCTTTCATTACTGATAATGTTCCACAATCTTATACTAGTTTTGTGGACCAAAGTTTCTTCCTGTAATGAAATGCACAGACATGCACGTGGTATTCAAACTTAACATAGTGATGTCTTGTTCGCCTTCTTTTCCTTGCTTTTACATCTAAATCCCTGCCAACCACATAACTGAATGAATGGATTGTCATCACCATTAAAGCTCTCAGCCCCTACAGCAATCTTTGATCTATACAGACCGCAAAGGATCCCCTGCAGTAATAATGAAAACATTTGGGTATAATTTCAGCTCTAAAGCCAAAAGTATTCAGTGCAACATATTGGAAATGGATATTTCTTGCAACATATTCCATATTTAATTATTTATAAATTAAACCACTTTAATGAATTTGTTTTGGCAACTAAATCTCAGTTTGCTCCTTCAACTGTTGGAATGATGTTTGATTGAATTAGGATCCTGGGGGCTTTTAACTATTCGGTTGGTAAATCTACTTTATCTTGCAAGAAAGCTGTCAATATGCTTCTGTCACTTGAGTAGAGTACATTGAAAGTTTATTGAAAGTTATCAACTTCATTTATTTATTTTCTACTGATTATCATCTTCTTTTGATTATTTTTTTTTCACAGCAGCTGTAATGTTCTGTGTAATTCCAAAACATTGATAACAAAGCATCAACTCAGTAATCATTGTGTGTTTTTCTGTTGCTGTAAGTTGACATTGTAGCCACAATATGTCAATTTACATTAGCTATTTCAGTGCCTTTGCGTGCAGTCTCTTAAAAAAGTCCTGGATTGGATTAGCAGATCAGTAGAAAGTGCAACAATGGAATCTGCAAATTTTCAAGTGTAAAGAATTTTGAATTCTTTTTGAATATAAGTATTTTGAATTTAAGTATTATTAATTTTTGGAAAGGGATATTAATGGAAATATTGGAAATGAAGTGTGATTATAAGTGTTTATTATTTTGCTGACAAGCTATCTCCTGCTAATAGAAAGCCATAGCAACAAATTTCCTGAATACCACCTCAAATAGCTGATGCTTTCTGGTATATGTTGGCCATGTGCTAGTCGCTCCCCACTCACCAACGTGGCCATTTGTCATGGGGAGATGTAGACAGTGAGTGCCCAAATGTTACTTAGCCATAGAAGCATCATTTTCAAAAGATCTGTGGTATTTTCTGGGTCTGATAGACCTATAGGTTTGTGCTAAAAATCAGCAACAGGGCCATCTATTAGAATGTGACAGCCTTGCCATTATCTGCTCCAAACCAAAAATGTAAACTGCTTGTAACAGATAACTAAGCATATTAGTTTCCCAAAATCATCTCTGTTTTGGTCCAGAGTTTATTAAGGCTAAGTTCTGTCTATCCTTGATCACTGAAGGCAAAAACTCTCAAATTTGTATCCCAAAATTGAATTATTCCTATCATTAGTGACCTTTGGCTGCCTAAGCTTTGGAATTTTATTTATTTATTCAAGGAATGTAGGCTTCGCTGGCTGGCCAGTGTTTATTGCTCATCCCCAGTTACCCTTGAGAAGGTGGTGGTGAGCTGCCTTCATGAACTGCTGCAGTCCACTTGCTATGACCCACAATGGTGTAAGGGAGAAAATTCCAGGATTTTGATTGTGAAAGAATGGTGATATGTTTCCAAGTCAGGATGGTGAACATCCTGGAGGGGAACTTGCAGGTAATGGTGTTTACATGTATCTGTTGCTCTTCTTCTAGATGGAAATGGTCATTGATTTGCAAAGTGCTTTCTGAGTATCTTTGGGTGAATTTGTGCAGTGCATCTTGTAGATAGTACACAGAATTGCTATTGAGCATCAGTGATGGAGAGAGTAGATGTTTGTGAATGTGGTGCCAATCAAGTGGACTGCTTTGTCCCAGATGGTGTCAACTCATTCACTTCTAGGGTGTTGTTGAATCTGCCCTCATCCAGGTAAGTGGGAGTATTCAGTCCTGACTTGTGTCTTGTAAGTGTTGGACAGGCTTTAGGTAGTCCAGAGGTGAGTTATACACTACAGTATTCCTAATCTCTGACCTGCTCTTGTGGCCACTGTTTTTTTGTGGCAAGTTCAGCTGCTCAAGTTGGTCAATGGCAGTCCCAAGAATGTTGGTCATGGGAGATTTTCAGTGATGGTATACCATTGAATATCAAGGGGTGTGGTTAGATAGTTTCTTATTGGAGATGGTCATTGCCTGGCATTTGTGTGGCATGAATGTTTCTTGCCACTTGCCAGCCCAAACCTGGATATTTTGTTGTTGCATTTGAATCTCGACTTGTTTCAATATCTGAGGAGTTGCAAATGGAGCTGCACATTGTGCAATCATTAGTGAACATTCTGATTTCTAACCTTATGATGGAGGTAAGTTCATTGATAAAGCAGCTGAAGGTGGGTGGGCCCTGGACACTGTCTTGAGAAACTTCTGCAGAGATGTCCTGGAGCTGAAATAATTGACCTCCAACAACTATAACCATCTTCCAGGTATGACTCCAACCAGCAGAGAATGTGTCCCCTAATACCAATTGATTCCAGTTTTGCTAGAGTTCCTTGATGCCACACTTGGGTGAATGCAGCCTTGATGTCAGGGGCTGTCACTCTCACCTCAACTCTGGAATTCAGCTCTTTTGATGTTTGAACCAAGGCTGTAATGGGGTAGGAGCTGAGTGGTCCTGGCAGAACCCAAACTGGGTGTCACCCAACATGTGCTGCTTGACAGCACTGTTCTTGACATCTTCCACCACTTTACAGATGATTGATAGTAGACTGATGGCTTGGTAATTGATTGGGTTAGATTTATCCTGCTTGGGCAATTTTATACGTTAAGAGGTAATCGTCAGTGTTGTAAGTGTGCTGGAAGACCTTGGCCAGGGGAGTGGAAAGCTCTGGAGTACAAGTCTCTACTACTATTGCCAGATTGTTGTCAGGGCTCACAGCCTTTGCAGTATCCAGTGCCTCTAACAATCAAGCATTCATTGAGACCACACTGACCCTTCGAAGAGCATCTCATGCAGACCCAACCCGCTATCCTATCCCTGTAACCCTCCATTTCCATGTTTTTAAAGTTGTTTCATTGTGATGTAAGTTATTAGCACAAACTTCTGATCTGCCAACTGCAAAACAGCAACTATCAAATGCTGACTCCTGATGAGCTTGTGACGGGGAGGATGTGAATGGCAGAGATAATGTAGTTTAACTTCAACATGAGTAACCAATACATAAAGTGCTAAAACTTTCATTTGCCTAATATTGCCATAAACTAAGCCTCAGACACCATTGAAGTTTTGGATGTAGGTTTGTTCGCTGAGCTGAAAGGTTCATTTCCAGACGTTTCGTTACCTTACTAGGTAACATTTTCAGTGGACCTCATGCGAAGCAATGCTGAAAATTCCTGCTTTCTATTTATATGTTTGGGTTTCTTTGGGTTGGTGATGTCATTTCCTGTGGTGATGTTATTTCCTGTGGTGAAGTCACCTCGTGTTCCTTTTCTCAGGGTTGATAGACGGGGTCTAATTCGATGTGTTTGTTGATAGAGTTCCGGTTGGAATGCCAAACTTTTAGGAATTCTCGTGCGTGTCTTTGTTTGGCTTGTCCTAGGATGGATGTATTGTCCCAGTCGAAGTGGTGTCCTTCCTCATCTGTATGTGAGGATACTAGTGAGAGGGGGTCATGTCTTTTTGTGGCTAGTTGGTGTTCATGTATCCTGGTGGCTAGTTTTCTGCCTGTTTGTCCAATGTAGTGTTTGTTATAGTCCTTGCATGGTATTTTTTAAATGACATGAATTTTGCTCATTGTCTTTATAGGGTCTTTCAAATTCATTAGCTGCTGTTTTAGTGTGTTGGTGGGTTTGTGGGCTACCATGATGCCAAGAGGCCTGAGTAGCCTGGCAGTCATTTCTAAGATGTCTTTGATGTAGGGGAGAGTGGCTAGGGTTTCTGGACGTGTTTTGTCTGCTTGTTTGGGTTTGTTGCTGAGAAATTGACGGACTGTGTTCAGTGGGTACCCATTCTTTTTGAATACATGGTATAGGTGATTTCCTGCTGCTCTGTGTAGACCTCGCATGAGGTCCACTGAAGATGTTACCTAGTAAGGTAACGAAACGTTTAGAAATGAAATGAACCTTTCAGCTCAGTGAGCAAACCTACATCCAAAACCTCAACCTGAGCTACAAATCTTCTCAAAACTCACTAAGACCATTGAAGTGCAGACACCAACAGATATTCCAGGCTGTTATCTCGATCTGCTTTTGGCAATCTTGGCTTATAAGAAATTAGAGCAGGAGTAGGCCATCTGGCCCATTGAGCCTGTTCCGCCATTCAATAAGATCATGGCTGCGTTCCATTTATTCACTTACTCACCATAACCCTTAATTCCTTTACTGTTTAAAAATCTATCTATCTTTGCCTTAAAACCTTTCAATGAGTTAGTCTCAACTGCTTCGCTGGGCAGGGAATTCCACAGATTCACAACCCTTTGGGAGAACGCGTTCCCCCTTTATTTTGAGGCTATGCCCCCTAGTTCTAGTTTCCACGCCAGTAGAAACAACCTCCCTGCTTACATCTTATCTATTCCCTTCATAACTTTATATGTTTCTATAAGATCCTACCTCATTCTTCTGAATTCCAATAAATATAGTCCCAGTTTACTCAATCGCTTCTCATAAGCCAGCCATCTCAACTCTGAAATCAACCTAGGGAACCTCCTGTATACCCTCTCCCGTGTCTGTACATCCTTTCTCAAGTAATGATATAAAACTATTTACCAAGTCTGCTTGAATTTTTTTTTGGAGAGGTTTTATCTCAGCATGAATAACTGATGCTCTAAGGATTAGTTTTAGATTACTTACAGTGTGGAAACAGGCCCTTCGGCCCAACAAGTCCACTCCGACCCTCCAAAGAGCAACCCACCCAGACTCATTCCCCTACACCTAACACCATGGGCAATTTAGCATGGCCAGTTCACCTAACCTGCACATCTTTGGACTGTGGGAGGAAACTGGAGCACCCGGAGGAAACCCACACAGATACGGGGAGAATGTGCAAACTCCACACGGACAGTTGCCCGAGGCAGGAATTGAACTCGGGTCCCTGGCACTGTGAGGCAGCAGTACTAACCACTGTGCCACCATGTTTTATTGACCTGCACAATGAAATAAGTGCTTTGGCACCTTAATTGCTAAATGTTACTGTTTGATTTCACTCTTAAGAGAAGGCAGTTTTACTTGATACATGGAACCCAGTGAAACTATATACTGTAGTTCCTGCGTGACTGAGTGCATTGTTCAATTGAGATGATCACATGGTTCAGTATATCCAACTACTTTCATAGAATTCAAGGTTTTGGAGCTTGAAAAGCTGAATGCAGTGCTCATGCATTTTAGAAACAAAGATGTTAGAGCTACAGAGATCTGCAACTCAGGGAAAGGCTGTTTGGCCCATCACACACGTGCCAGTCAAAAACAACTATGTAACTGTTCTAATCCCATTTTCCAGCACTTGGCCCATTCCCTTGTATTCCTTGGCATTGCAAATTCTTACAATACACCTTGCTGGATATAGTTATGTAGGCAAAAGGAAGGAAGGGGTTTAGAAAACAGCACAGAGCTCCATGAAAAACCTCAGGAAGTGGTGTTCTTGAGCCCAATTCCTCAACCCTTCATCCTGCTCCCCATGAATCTCTGAACACATGACCTTTCATAGCTGTTACGTTAGCTGATGACAATTGTTCTCTCTCCTTCGGGTCTGCCATTATCAAAACAAAACTCATATCTCCTCTGCCCATGCAAACCTCTGCCTCATCCCCATCCTGTATCATTACAGAGATGCAAGACTGTTTTTTGTGAATAATATAAATGTGTGTGCCTTTACCTAGAATGGACTAGCTTACTCTCCTCAGTGAAACAGCTTTTCCCTCACAATTTAATTCTCATCAGAATGAATAATTGCTTGTTTGTCTTCAGATGTATGACTCCTGGCCACAAAATTGTTTCAAGGTGAAAGGAGGTTCAATTATTTGAAGATTATTTTGTTTGTATTTAAACAAAGAGCAATCTAGTTCAGAATCGGTGATAACATGACCTTCATTAATGAACTTGAAAAGCAGATTGCACGATTACTCTTGAGTATAAAGGTACTGAGCCTACTGCAGTCTCTAGCACAATCCTAGGAATTGTGTGAATCTCACTAGACTCTGACTTTTGGTGACACTACAACGAGGAGCAAAATGAAATTGTTAATCTTTGCCTTGGTCTGTATCCAACTCTCTCAGTGTTTCCACAAGTAAGTCACTGAACAATTTATTACTTTAGCATGAAATTTTTACCAGATTATATGATGGTTTGTTTCTGTGCATTCAGTTTCTATTCATTCTGCTATTGGAGATGCTGGATTCATTAATTCTGTCTGATGCAAAGCTTTATTTTGCAGTCAAATATATGAGAAGCAGATGGGCAAAAAGGCAAAGTTGCTGCCATTACTGGTCAAATGAAAAAAACTCTTTTGAAATCCTATGTATCAGAGAGCCATGAAGGCTCCCGGTTAAATTTAACGAAGACTGGGATTGGGCACTGAATTGAGGGATATTGTGATACTGTGGGAAGGTGAAGTTGCTGTAGAGGATCAGTCATGATAATGAACGCTGCAGCAGGCTCTAGAGGCTAAACACCTAACTCCTGCTCCTCTATCCTCTGTTCTTGTGATGTAAAATTAGCGGATATGAGCAAAATATTAATTTTAAGGCAAGGTGGAAATTATCTCCCAATGTTTGGATCAAGGAGTGTCTCTGTCCAGAATAAATACCAACTCTTGAGGTCAATTACTGTTTGTTTGAACATTCACCTAAGTATGTGAGCAGTATCTTTTACCACCCTGCCCTACAAAAGCACCACTGAGAAGTGTTGCACTATATTAATGAATTATTTCAAATTCCCACAATCTTCTGACTGCTACCAACTAATTCAGGCTTAAATAGTTCAAGCAGAAGAGTTTGAGAAGGGGCTGATTACAGGAAGATTTGGAGGCTACAGAGATACCTTTGGGGAAAGATGAGCAATAATTCATGGAACATCTTTGATCTAACGTTACTCAGACAATGCCTTTGTGTGTACAAGGAGTCTACGATGCTAAGTAGTGGAATGCATTTGGGGGCATAGAGAATGAAAGCATATTTTTAATCAGCTTGTTCAGGGATGCTGTGACACATCTCTGGAGAAGTGGAGCTTGAACCTAATTCTGGGATAAAGTTTATAAACTTCATTTAAAGAGGTGAAATGGGTAGGATTTTTTTTAACAAGCTGGTAAAATCTGGTGATTTAATTAGAATGAATTTAAAATAATCTCTGAAACTCAAGTAGAAGCATTTATTAGGTCTGCAGAGGTGAGATTCAATTCTTGATGTAAAATCCAGATATAAAGCAAGCTAAAGAGTGTTGGCAGGAGCTGGTGTGGTTACTTTGGTTAATTAGACAGCCACCCTGTGGTTGTGAACAACAACAGTAGTAGAGGTTTGCTTCCTGTTCCTTGGGGCCTATCTCCTCAACCTACCCAAAAGTAAAACCACAGCATAAGGAAGTGGTTCAGTGACCGTTCAATAATCAAGGAATCCATTTGAAGAACATATTTCTGTTCTCACTCTCAATTCTTGTGGAGCCTTGAAGCATGTTGCATCTTAGAGTAGCAGCTCAGTACTTGATTTCCATTATTTACAAAAGGGCTTGCTCCAACCTTCAATTATTTGATTCTTGTTGATGGTATTTTTGAAATCGTTTTCAGAATGCCTTTGTACAGAGGCAAGTCTGTCCGAGATATCCTGAAGGAGCGTGGGGAGCTGAAAAGGTTCTTAGAAACGCACAAATATGATCCTGGCTTGAAATACCAGCATCTCTTCCCTGGATATCAGTCAGAGGATGCAAATGAGCCACTTGTGAATTTCATGGATGTAAGTTAAGAAGGAAACTATTTGAAGTGAAGAGGAGTTGACAAAGTTAGAATGCTAGTTCTTTGGGGTTAAGTTCCAATAGAGGCTGACTATCCAGCTCAAGTACAGGCAGGTGCTATGAGACTGAAGGTTATAAATGCTGCCAACATTTCCCTTGTTCAATTCATTGCTGGCTTTATAATTTCTGTCGTAGCTGCTGCTCCAAGGTGCAGAGCACATGAAAGCCCCAGTAGGGGCCATCAGTCTAGATACAAGAAGTTGCTCTTTTTAAATGTGATTTACAACTGTAAGAGCCAGCATGCTATTACCACCAATGTCAGTGATAATTAAAATCAGGACAGACACATTTCAATTTTAAGGGGTTACAGAGGGAAAGGAGTTAAGAGACAGTACTATTCAGCTAATGTGTACAATTTTAACAAAACTTTTAAAGAAGAACTAAGCCATTTCATTACCACCAATAAGGTGTAATCCATCAATGTTAGAAGGTCTTTTTCCCCAGAGTAGGGAGTCCAAAACCAAAGGACACAGGTTTAAGGTAAGAGGGGCAAGACTTAAAAGGGGCCTAAGGGGCAACTTTTTCATACAGAGGGTGGTGCATGTATCAAATAAGGAGGTGGTGGAGGCTCATACAATTCCTACATTTAAAAGACATCTGGATGGATACATGAATAGGAAGGGTTCAGAGGGATACGCTGGCAAACGTGACTAGGTTAATTTGGGGAATCTAGTCAGCATGGATGAGTGGCCCGAAGGGTCTGTTTCCATGCTGTACTATCGCTATGACTCGATGTTTATCTTTGGTGCCATGGCTTGCTGGCCAAATTTAAGCTCTCATTTCTAGAGGTACTTTTCTTGTAAATGTTTTTATTTTTGAAAGACATTAGTTGAGAAAATAATGAGATTTTGTTTTCTACCAATTAATGAAGCATAATTCATATCCAGACTAACCAATGGTTAATTCTAATATCCTTTCTCAAACTCACGCTAGAATTCCTACTACGGTTCTATTACAATTGGTAACCCACCCCAGAGTTTCACCGTTCTCTTCGACACTGGCTCCTCTAACCTTTGGGTCCCCTCTATCTTCTGTGGCAGTCCAGCATGTGGTGAGTATAACACCAGCAAATGATTATTTGCCCAATTCTTTTGTTTTGACACTGAATAATCCACGAACTTGCCACATCCTGTGAACGAAATAAATCATAACTCAATCCTCTCTCTTCAGAGAACCATCCCAGATATAATCCAAGACAATCCTCAACATTCACGACGAACAGACAAAGTTTCAGCATTGCGTATGGTTCTGGTAGTTTAACTGGATATTTTGGATTTGATACAGTTAATGTAAGTATTAATGATATCAATCAAAATGTTACCAGTCATTTTATAAAAAGGCCTTTCATTCATATGATGCCCACTGAAATATTTCTAAAACCTGGTCCCTGCTTTAATGTAAGAAATGTGGTAGGACATTTGGAGATAGTAAGGTCTAAGATCAGCAACAAGACAATTACCAGGTAATCTGTTTTTCTTGATGATGTTGAGGTATCCACATTAGCATTGCTTTCCTTTGCAGTAGCCCTGCGGAATCTTTTACAGCCACTTGGGTCAGACCCTCAGTTTTAATGTCTCATTCAAAAAGCAGCATAGCCAAAGATGTTGCACTCCCCCAGTGCTGTGGTACTGTGTCAGCCTAGAATGTGGGCTCAGCTCCTTGGAGAAGGGCTTGGCCCAGAACACTCTAATTCTAGAGAGTGCTATTTACTAAGCCTTTGCTGATTAGCCTAAGCTTATTGCCTCTGACTGGGGCGCTGTGATGCAAAGGTTGTGTCACCACCTCGAGCCAGGAGGTCCAGGTCCAACTGCTCTAGAAGTGTGACATATCTGAAGAGGTTGATCAGAAAATATCTCCATTAGCTGCTGGGCCTCCTACATTATATCTATGAATTCACTTCTAAAGTACTTCGTCGGTTGCAAAGTACTTTCAACCATCTGTTGATGAAAAGTACAATCTCCTTTAAAATACAAGGGGCTTTTGTGGTAACGCCCCTACCTATGGACCAGAAGGTCCGGGTTCAAGTCCTAACTGGGCCAAAAAGATGTGTCATAACATGTCTGAAAAGGTTGATTGAAATATCTGTTGTTCCTGATTGGTGGAGTGGGAACTGCTTGCTGCCGTGAATTCTATAATAGTCCTAGCTAAAACTATTTGTCAGTCACTCACATGCAGGAGGTGGGATTATACAAGGGAGTTATAGCTGTTTATGTGTGGGGGTATACTGGGCTAAGTCTATTGATAAATTAAAATTGCTCCCTTTTTTTGTTATCAACCAGCATTGGTCAGTGATCAATGTTGAACCTTTGAAGAATCAAATAATAAATCAATCTAACGTTTCATTCTTGATCCAAGAGTCTGCTGATTTCTGAATGATAAATCACAGGGCCCTGTATCTGAAGTTCAAACAACTGGTGTTTGTCATACAGCTCCCCACACATCGGAAGACTCACTTTCCCTCACCCAGGCATTACAGCAGGAATCGACAGGGACACAGGGATACATAAGAATGTGTTGCCCATTTGTGGAGTTGTTTCCTGCTAGACACCAGCCTGGGATCCACTGAAGAATTAGTGGGTTCAAGCAAAGAGCTTCAACCCATGTTGGTTGAGCATCAAAGCTCTCTATATACTGACTGTGCGCTGCTTCTTTCAATAATCATATTGCAGTCAGTCATTTTGTCTTGTTTGTTCTGCCAACTCAGTGATGTCCTGTATCATTGACAATTGCTGTCTGCACTGATAGTTATCATCTGACCAACTGATGTAAATATAGCATTAAAATGATACAGTCTACCTTTGGCATTTTATTAAATTGAACAATTGATCCTATAATCTTAGTTAAGCAGTGCAAATAGTGCAGCAAAGTTTGAGTTTATTACTAAAAGACCGACTACCAGATGATATGAATTAAGCAATTTTTAATTAGAGGAGCAGACTGTATGTTACGAACAACTTTGGGACGAGTTCAGGTTACAATCTCAGCAGCTGCTCTTTGCGTTTTCCTCCAAAGGATGTCAGCAGTGGAACTAATTGTTATTTCTAACTCATTAACAGATTGATGTGTCTTACAAATGTCATCCAAATGGCTCCCCATTTACAAGACATGGGCGACGCTGGCTATGCCAGCATTTATCGCCCATCCATTAGTGCCCTTGAGAAAGACTGCTGTAGTCCATGGGGGTGGGGGGAGGGAAATAAGTACATATAGCAACGTGCTGTTAGGAAGGGAGCTGCTGTGATAACATACACTTTTCTATGAATAATAGTTATAATAGTGATGGTAACGACAGATACTGGCCTAAAAGAGAACAGACTGGGATATAGGATGGTCTTCTGTCCTGCTCCATCTGATTGGCGTGCAATACATTATACAGTACAGAAATAACTCTGTGGCAGCTCCCAGAGTCTAAACTGAGATTATTTCAATTTTAATAATGGAACAAAATTAAATAAATGCTGCTGATTTTGAAGCTATCTGTATCAGGAGTATTGATTCTTCTAATCCAACAACAATCAGTGGCTACGCCATTGAAATTACTAGTCATTTCGATTGATTTGTGTTTCTAAGTTCACAGTAATACTTTCTCTAATATTGCCTTTTTATCCCCACCCAAGGTTGCAGGCATTTCTATTCCCCAGCAGGAGTTTGGCCTCAGTCAGAATGAACCTGGATCTACCTTCTATTATGCAAAATTTGATGGAATCCTTGGTCTTTCCTACCCAGCGCTTTCAGCGGGGGGTGCCACCCCTGTGTTTGATGGCATGATGCGGAACAATCTGGTATCATCACCCGTGTTTTCTGTTTACCTGGGCAGGTAAGAGGATGGGGCCATGATGAAATCACTGAGACTCTAAATTGAAGAGTAGAGTTTCTTAAGAAACACAGGGAACCCCAGAGTCTGGTACTGGAATAGATGATTAAAGAAAGTCTTGCAATTATGTAGCATCTTTCATGTCCTGTGTGTTTATTGCCTATGAGTGACCCAGAAAGAGCAGTTGTTGTTCTAAAGTAGGAAGGTTACTAGCCAATTTGTGCTCAGGAAGGTCCCATAAACTGCAATAATCAGGTCATCTGCTTTTTTAATAGTAGAGGCTGAGGGATAAATACAGGCCAGAATATTAGAACAACTCTGAAGAACTTCTTCAAATATTATAGTGGGATCTTCTGTGCCTATCCTAGCAAGTGGATGGGGTCATGGTTTATAGCCTCATCTGAAAGCTGATAACTGTGAGTGTCAAACAAGATTTTTGTGCACAAGTTTCCATTGTAGGATTTGAAATTGTAACTCTTGCACTAAGCTACAGCTGAAGATGAACTGGTTGTTGAAAGTTCTATGTCACTAAAATACATTTTTATCTCAAATCAGAATATAATTTGTGAGTTATTATGACCTGTTTGAACAGAGTTGTGTCAAGGGCAGCTAACACAAGCCTATATTGTCACTTGAAATAATTACTTTTTTATAATAAGTAATTGTGAAGAAACCTGTGGTTAGAGATATGGTTTTCATGAAAGGTTATAAGGATAAGAAAGTCACTTTACAAAAATTCAAAGGGTATATTTTAAGAAAAAGACAGTTAAAAATAATTCACTAAAGTCCAGCTATAATCCTGACAAGTTGGGTTTTAGCTCTGCTTAACAATCTTAAGGATTCACTGATAAAAGAAGATGCACACAAACACATTTTCCTGTCTAAAACAGGAAACAAGCCAATGTGCGAAGTAATAGCTAAACCACATTCAGATAGAAGACTTTATAATTCACAAACACATTCTCATTTTACCATGCAAGTCCCCTAACTCAGGAAAGATTTTGACAAAATATTACTAATCAACAATGTTCGCATTCCTGGGTTATGAGGGACCCTTAGAGGGAGTTTGACAGTTCTAACTTTCCTTAGAGTTAAAGAAGGTTGTCTTTTTGTGAACTTAATGATCAAAATCAAAATTTGGAGAAAAAAATGGGATCTTGTGACAGCTCAGAAACCACATTTACACAAAAAAGACTAATGTTATATTCTCAAAGTACTGAGGACGAATCTGGATAAGGCAATTTCACAAAGCCAGCTTGGGTATATAATCTTCACCCAGGGGATTAAGATAAACGTTTCTTTAATATATAATGGATGTCATATGTTTTACTATAACATTTAAAATTTACAACTAGATTTACTATTGGGGTGAGATTGTACCATCTCTCTTTTTCTAGACCCTATCCAATGTTCTGATCTATTATTTCCACCAAGATTTTGAGTTGCATGTTGAGTTCTTCTATAAACCTTTATACATTTTGGTAATTAAAAGGTCTCACACAGCTGAATGCAGTACATTAATGAGAATTCTTATCTGGACTTTTACAATTACGTGGACAATTTATAACTGCCTTAAAAAGGCTATCCTAAAAATGGTAATCATTTCAGCAAGCTTCTTTCTTTTGAGAGAGATGATCAGTGCTTCAGAGCTATTAAACTTCCTGGGATATGCCTCTCTCAACCTAAAATTAAGAAGCAGCATTTGACAGGTATATCTGATCTGGGATTATCCTAGTCATAGGCTAGGTTTATAATATGACACATATTCTTGGTCACAGATTACTTGATATTAATTCTGATGCAGAATCTGAAGCAATATATTTTGCCTCAGCCTGACTTGGGATTATGCCAGTGAATGGAGAAGAAAAAGTGAGACTTGTATTTTAGTCAGTATATTGAAGCTAGGTCAGGGCAAACTAAATATGTCAATATAGATGATGAGTGACCTTATCGAAACATACAAAATTGTTCAGGGATCTTGAAGTGTAGATATGGAAAGGTAGTTTACCCTTGAGGAAGGATTAAGACGGCATGATCTCAGAATAAGGGATTGCATATTTAAATCGAGGATGAGGATGAATTTCTTCTCTCAGAGGATAGTGAATCTGTGGAATTCTTTATCACAGAGGCCTGTTGAGTTTGGATTATTAAGTATATTCAAGGCTGAGGTTCAATTAGTAATGATACCAAAGATTATGGGACAAAGGCAGAGAAGTTGGTTATCAGCCATGATCTCATTGAATGATGGAGCAGTCTCGATGGACCGAATGGCCTGCTTCTGCTCCTATGTCTTATGGTGCCTTAACACTGAGTAAAAGATTAGTAAAGTTGAATACCTTTCTTCTTTCCAGACAACCAAACAGTCAATATGGCGGTGAAGTGACATTTGGAGGGATTGACAATAGCTTGTATACTGGTGAAATTGTCTGGGTACCTGTCCTTCAGGAATTGTATTGGCTCATCCCTATGCAAGGGTAAGTAAGGAAAGACTGGTTGGTTATGAGTAGCGTGCACCATCCATAGATCAATAACCTAATAATAAAATTCTCTTCTTCAGTGTGCTTCTTAATGGTCAGTCAATCTTCTGTACCCAAGGCTGCCAAGCTATGGTTGATACTGGGACTTCCTTGCTCACTGCACCAAGTGAGGAATTAGAACAACTGATGCAACACATTGGTGCCTATCAGAACCAGTATGGGGAGGTAAGCTTTTCCAATATGTGCTTACCGATACAGACACTGGCCAGCCTCAGCGCTGGGGCTGTAGTGGTACTTGTTGACCACAATAGTGGAATCTATGTCACAAGACTATCCTTTCAGCTTTGGGATGTGGGTTTGATACAACGAACAGTGGTGGATTGCTGTTCCCTCTACCTGATTGTTGTGGGAGTCTTAAGCAGAACTAAATTTTGCGGTCACCTCTGAATCATTAATGGATTTAAGTCTTAATTGGTTTGTGCAAAATGTTCACTTTTAATCAAAGGAATCATGAAATGATGTCAGAAGTCACACAACACCAGGGTGTAGTCCAACAGGTTTGTTTGAAATCATAAGCCTGCTCCTTGAAGCTACTGATTTCAAATAAACCTGTTGGACTTTAACCTGGTGTCACATGACTTCTGACTTTGTCCAAAACTGGCACCTCCACATCATGAGATGATGGTATGGAAATGAAACTGTCCTAACAATGAACAATGCCTTCTCTTTTGAGACTGCACTTGGTGGGTGTGACTGGGGAAGTGAAAGGGAAGGATTTGACACTCTCGCCGAAGGCAGAACCAGTGTTTTGAAGCATAGTGCTCGTACATATGAGTCAATGCACTTAAAAGAATTAAAATTGCATCTTTCTGAAAACAAAAGAATTTAATCAGAGCAAGATAGTAAGTGTGTGATGTGGGGGGTGCATTGTGATATCATGTGGTATGTAGGGATAATATAATAAACAACATTGGGGTTCAGTAAGACATTTAGTACTCATTGAATCCAATGATAGTGGCACATTGGAGAAAGGAGTGGCTGTTTAATGCAATAGAACAAAATACTGAGTAAGACCCTCTCCTCTGTGGCAAAGCTTTCTATACAACTCCCGAGGTGAGGAAATCTAACCTTAATCCCCTTCCCCGTTCATTTTGGAATGATTTTAAACAGATCAAACTTTGAAGTTGACTCCCCATTTGGATAGAAATCATCTTTCCTAATAAACTTTAACAAATACCTTTGATACAAAATGCCCTGAGAAAATCAAAGCATGGAATAGGGTCAGGAGTAGGTCATTTGGTCCATGAAGTCTGCTCCACCATTCATTATGATTCTGGCTGATCAGCCTACTCAACAAACTATTTCCAAGTTTCACCCCATACCCTTTGATCCCTTTATCCTGGCTTCTTCTTGAAACCATTTAATATTTTGGCCTCAACCACTTTCTGTGACAGAGAATTCCACAAGCTCCCCACTCTCTGGGTGAAGGCATTTCTTCTCATCTTGGTCCTAAGTGGCCGACCCCATATCGTTAGACTGTGACCGCCTGGTTCTGGCCTCCCCAGTTATTGGGAACATCTTTTCTGCATTTACCCTATCCAGTCTTGTTAGAATTTTATAGGTTTCCATGAGATCCCACCTCATTCCATCTAATCCAGGCCTAACTGATCCAGTTTCTCTTCATGCGTCAGCCCTGCCATCCCAGAAATCAAGTGAGGTCGCACTCCCTCCACAATAACCATTCTCAGGGAAGGGTACCAAAACTGCACACAGTATTCCAAGTGTGGTCTCAACATCTCAAGGTTCACACTTGCAGTGAAAAAGCAATTATTTGAGATAGGTTGTCGATGGAAAGATACCTTACCCAATGATTCCTTGCTGTATATTGCCTATTGAACTACACATGCAGACGTACTGAATGTTTTCTTCTTTATTTCACAGTACATGGTTAACTGTAATGCTGTTGCAAACCTGCCTTCGCTGACCTTTGTAATCAATGGAGTTGAACTCACTATTCCAGCCTCGGCCTACATCCAACAGGTGTGTACAACAGCTGTCTTTTTTTAAAAGCTAATGCTAGTTTAGTCAGATAAACTGCAAGATTAATTGGCTCCCTATTTGATTCACTCGGCAGGGTGGCACAGTGGTTAGCACTGCTGCCTCACAGCGCCTGAGACCCGGGTTCAATTCCCAACTCAGGCGACTGACTGTGCGGAGTTTGCACGTTCTCCCCGTGTCTGCGTGGGTTTTCTCCGTGTGCTCCGGTTTCCTCCCACAGTCCAAAGATGTGCGGGTCAGGTGAATTGGCCATGCTAAATTGCCCGTAGTGTTAGGTAAGGGGTAAATGTAGGGGTATGGGTGGATTGCGCTTCAGCGGGTCGGTGTGGACTTGTTGGGCCGAAGGGCCTGTTTCCATACTGTAAGTAATCTAATCTAAAAAAAAAGAAATGCGGCAGTTGACGCAGCCTGTTCCTCATCTTGTAGAGAAAATGGTAATAAGCAGCTTTTTCAATACAGGTGGTTCTGCTTCAATACGCATTTCGTTAACATGAATTCACTATAACACGAATGTTGAATTGAGGACATTGTTTCTAAAGCGTGAAGTTGTCAAGTGTGTATTAGTTATAACACGATTCCAGTCCCATTAGTTTAAATGGTGCAGCTACGACATGATTTTCTTAGAATACGGGATTGCACAAGAGTTGGACGACCGCGTTATAACAGAAATGACTAAACAACTAAATTGTTTCCATGCTGTAAAACTCTATGGTGGCTTGCCAGGCCATTTTGAGGACAATCAACAATAATTGAAGACATAATATGCTGAGTCTGGAGTTACATGTAGATCGGATTGGAAACGATAATAGATTTTGACCACTAAAAGACAAAATAATCTGCTTGTTTCATGCAATATTGATACTACATTTTTAATCCAGGTTTAAATTAAGTGAATATAAATTACACAGCTGCCTGAGATGTGATTTGAACTCATGACTCTAGATCATTACTCTAGCCCACTGAACTACAAAACATAATAACAAAATAACAAGGAGCAGGAGGAAGCAATTCAGCCCCTTGAGCCTAACTACATCTTTAATACAACCATAACTGATCTCAACTCCACTTTCCTGTCTGTTCTTCATAACTCTTCAACCCATTATTTATTAAAAATCTATCTCCTCCTCCTTACATTTACTTAATGTTCCAGCATCCACTGCCCTCTACGTCAATTACATAATCCTTTGTTGCTATTGCTAATTGTGAAGCATCAGAAACACATCATGGGCTTAAATTTCCTTTGTATTGTAGTGAAATCAGAAAACCTTTCTAAAGAAAATGTTTTGATTGTTCTGTAAAAAGCCCATAAGAAAAATATTATTTGGGGGAGCAAAATGTTACAAAGTTCTCGAACCTGATTTTGATTTGATCTCTCTTCACAATGTCTCATTTCAGTGAAATGCTGTGCTATAAATTTCTGGATGACTGCATTTACTGACGTCAATGCTGGATGTTAGGTGGCCAATGTTGTGGGAGGAGGAATAGATTCCCTAGTAGAACAATTTGCCCCTTCCCTTCCATCTCTCCCCACGTTGTTCCCCTCTTTCTTTCTCCAGTGGAATCACTGCCATCATGTGCTAACAGAACAAGTTTGAAATACCCAACACTAAATGGCTGAGCAAGTGAAGACACAACTTAATCCATTTGAGTGGGAATTATACACTTCACTGTCAGAGATAGCTGACTCCCCGTATGACCAAAGTTGAGAAAAATAAGCTTACCTTAACATTAATCAATTTAACCATTTTGTTTGTTCATTGTCAACTTTGTCATTTTTTTTTGTCAGTTCTACAATAAGGCCAAAAAAATGTGAACTGGAAGTATTTCTATAGAGTTTCAGTCTGACGGCTGAAGTTAATAAACCTGTCTTGATTATTTGAGAGTCTAATCTGTTCCTTGAGTCAAATTGTGTGGGTCGGCTCACTGTGGTAGTGTCCTATCCCTGGACAGGGACGCCTGGGTTCAAGTCCCACTTGCTCCAGCAGTGTGTCATGACATCTCTGAATAGGGTGATTAGAAAATAGCTGAGTCTAATAGTGTATCATTGTTTCATGTTTTACAGAGTTATGGCCAATGTCTTGTTGCATTTGAGCCCACCTACCTGCCAGCTCCTACCCGATATGGATCTTTCTGGATCTTGGGTGATGTCTTCCTGAGAGAATTTTATTCTATTTATGACAGAGGGAACAATAGAATGGGATTCGCTAAAGCTGCCTAAGCTGTGTACAATCTGATTTATCCTGCAAGGAAAGTAATATCTTCTCCAAGTGACTCTCTGCCTGTGATTAATGATCTTCCTGAATAGACTGATTATGGTATACTCTCGCAAGTGTTATTGCTACAAGGTTTTGTTCTGTTATTACTCAGACAGGACCTTACACATCCTGATTTTGCCCAGTGACTGCCACACCTATTTTCTAAAAATTTTGATTCCTTGATTGAGAAACTGTTTCTACCCAAAGGATATCATTGCTTTATCTGTAAACAATAAATATGATAAAACATTGAAAAAATAGTTATTGGTTATTGTTTCATTCACGTTTTCTTTGAATATTTGTCAGTATTGTTCAAGCACTTCTAAAATAATGGATTTCCTATCTCAGTTATTTTCTGGTTCTAATGTAAAGTCTGTTTTTCATGTTATTTCATAGAATCCCTACAGTTTGGAAACAGGCCATTGGGCCTAACTCGTCCACACCGACCCTCCGAAGACTATCCCACCCAGACCCATTCCCCTACTCTATT
Organism: Hemiscyllium ocellatum; assembly: GCF_020745735.1. Lineage (NCBI taxonomy): Eukaryota > Metazoa > Chordata > Chondrichthyes > Orectolobiformes > Hemiscylliidae > Hemiscyllium > Hemiscyllium ocellatum. The sequence goes on along the minus strand of NC_083426.1, from coordinate 14,844,343 downwards.
ACTGTACATTGCCCCTGACTAATGCACCCAACCCACACATCCCTGAACACAATGGACAATTCATCTTGGCCAATTCTTCTCACTTGCACACCTTTGGACTGTGGGAGGAAACCAGAGCAAACTCCCGCAGACTTGGGAAGAATGTGTGAACTCTACAGACAGTCGCCCAAGGCTGGAATCGAACCTAGGTCCCTGGTGCTTTGAGGCGACAATGCCAACCACTGAGCCACAGTGCCACCATGTTTCTTTTCAATTGGAACTCAAATGACAAAGCCTCAAATTTTAAAGTTCTCAACCTTGTGAAAATATCCCTCCATAGCCTCACCATTGCACATTTCCATAACTGCTCTTCCAACCTTGCAGCCCTCTGATATCCTGACATTCCTTCTATTCTGGCTTCCTTGATTTCCACCACTGGTGACTTAGCATGGCAGCCTTAAAATTCCTGGAATTAGCTTTATTGTTATATGTACACAAATACATACAGTGACAAGTTTACAAATGTCTGCTTACAGCACTATCTTACGTACAAAGGTACCTAGGTACAGATTCTTAAGTGTTTTTCTTTTCTTAAGTTTGCATTGAGCAATATTGCCGAGAGGGAGGTAATTGCTTCACTCTGCTTGTTTCTGCACTGTATTAGTCCTAATCCTATGTTCCTTTGCCCATCAGCCTGGGAGCATTCCCTTTTCAAACACTTATCTAATTCCCTTTAGAAATGAATATCTGGGGTAATAGAAAAATTAACAAATGTATCCCAAAATCCATAATGACTCAGTAATTCATATCCCAAAATCCATATTGACTCAGTAATTAGAACATTTAGCTGTTTTAGAAAAAGGAATATCAAGTAGACTTTGATTGCAAGGCTGGAGAGGAGTGGAAAGTGAAATTGAACATTTAAGCAATGCTAAAAGAAGTAGACATGGTTCTTTTCCATGTGTTTTTGTTGGAATAAATCATGGGGCTGACAAGCAACTGGAAATCATCAAAAGAAAAAATAAGGAACTGCTTTGACATTTGTAAAATAGGGAAATCACACTGTGCCTAGTTCTAAGTCTACACAAGCTCTTGGATTCTGAATGTGTTAAAATCAGGCTTGTTTCTGAATGGTGATTCATATACAATCACTGGCCAGCTCTGATGCAGAAACCCCCATTGTGTTGAATGATTGCATTTTCTCTCCATTCAGACTGAGTTACATTAACTATTTTAACTAGTCATGATTTTATTTGCATCAGTTGAAGATCTAAGTAAAACTAACAAACCTAAACAGCAAATTTATTCCAACATTTTTCTGTGTTTAGGAAAGGGGCAGAAATTGCTTAAACACCAAAGCATGAAATATTAAATTAATTTAAAAGTAGCATTAAAATTATTGCTGCTAGAAAGATTATAAGCTATGGATAGAAAATTCAATTCAGTGGGACAAGAGGATTGGAAGGGCATTATGAAAATAGATCTGCTGAGTTAGACATAATGGATATTGAAGGAAGGTTGTAACAGTAGAATACTACAGTGACCCAAGCAGTAACGTCCATATCCCACCAGTAAATAAATCAATTTAATTGACTGTAAAACATTTTGGAGCATTCTGTGGTTCTAGACAACATCCTCACCTCAGTCAGAAGCTTACAGATTCTGGTTCAATTCCAGCAATCCAAGCAAAAAGATTTTGGCTGACTTGCCAATGTAGAAATGAGGGGTATTCAGGTTGAATTCTCACCATACTCGTCTCTCCAGCTCACCTTACTCATGAAAATCGCTTCCTCTTGCCTTGACCCCACCCCATTCCTGTAAAGTGCTGATCACCCAACCTGTAAATGGCTCATGTACAGTCCCTTCCTTTTGAAAACTATACTATTTCCTCTCTCTCAAACAATTGTTCCGTCTCTCCATGCGAAAGACATTCCATTTTCAACCTCTTTCCTCTGCAGTATCCTTAAGCTTGTTAAATCCATGCTTATCTCATCTGCAACTTCAGGTTTTGATTTCTCCATCACGTTTCTGTTCATCTGAAACAATGTGAACAAAAGCCAGAAGCATATTCTGTGTTCCTGTAACCTTCAAGCATTATCTCTCTTTGTCATGATCTGTAACCTTTCATTACCAATAAACCTCTGTACCCATTAGTATATGTGACCGCATCATCCTACTTCAATATTCCTCCCTTGCTGTCCACCTCAATGGGATTGCTGTGTGAAAGTAGGTAGCAGCTTTGAAAAAAAATTATTTCATACGATGCGCACTTTGCTGGCTCGACCAGCATTTATTACTTATTCTTAATTGCCCAGAGGGGAGTTAAGAGTCAGTCATGTTGCAGTGAATTGAGTCATATGTATGTCAGACCCGATAAAGATGGCAGATTTCCCTCTCTAAAGGACATTGGGGTTTTACAACAATCAACAATGGGTACGTGGTCACCATTAACTTGGTTTTTATTCCAGTTTGTTTTTAAAATTGCAATTAAATTTTATCTTCTGCCACGGTAGAATTCAAACCCATTAGTAAGTTTAAAGTAAAAGGGCTGAAAATGTGTTGCTGGTTAAAGTGCAGCAGGTCAGGCAGCATCCAAGGAACAGGAAATTCGACGTTTTGGGCGCAAGCCCTTCATCAGGAATGAGGAAAGTGTGTCCAGCAGGCTAAGATAAAAGTTAGGGAGGAGGGACTTGGGGGAGGGGCGATGGAGATGTGATAGGTGGAGCTTCTGTGCAGAGGAGATGACCTGGGGGATGCAGTGAGAGAGAGACTCACTGAAATCCTTGTAGAGGGAGGAGGAGAGCTTCTTCAAGGAAGGCATCCTTGCAAGAGGATTCGCAGTAGGTTAAAATCTTCGAGTAAAAAGTGAGGTCTGCAGATGCTGGAGATCAGAGCTGAAAATGTGTTTTCAGCTCTGATCTCCAGCATCTGCAGACCTCACGTTTTACTTAAAGTAAAAGGGGTTAAGTTTAAAGGAAATGTGAGAGGCAGGTTTTTTACACAGAGGGTGGTAAGTGCCTGGAATGTGCTACCAAAAGAGGTGGTGGAGATGATACAGATTTCTGCTATCCTGTGTTATAAGAAAATCACGTAGTAGCAGTGCCATTTAAACTAATGGGGCTGGAATCGTGTTATAACCAATACACACTTTAAAAGATTGCGTTTTAGAAACAGTGTCCCCAATTAGTCAATCGTGTTATAGCAAATTTGTGTTAATGTGTTCTAGCAGAATGACCTGTATAATACCAATATTTAAGACACAGCTTGACAGATACATGATTAGGCAGGAAATAGAGGGATATAGAAAGTGTATAGCCAAGAGGTTTTTAGTTTAGAAAGTATCACGTGTCAGTTCAGTCTTGGTAGGCTGAAAGGCTGTTTCTGTTATGTGCTGTTCTTTGTACTCTATAACCACAGAGCATTAAATTGGGCTTCTGTACTACCAGTTCAGTGACATTACCACTACGCCATCACCCTACTATGCACACAAGGACTGAACAGAAACCTGCTACTAGGTATTAACATTTATTACTTATTAATGATACAGATGGACAAGGTGAAGAAGGGCCTGAATGGTGCTAAATTCCATCAGATTTCAATCTCATGTGATTGGATATCATAAAAACACCACTCCCTTTATGCAGGATCTGTAACTATTGTCAGAATAATAGTACAGCTAACTCTTTAATCCACAATTGTGTGACTTAGTTTCACACTGACTAGTGAAAACCAGCCTATGTCTTTGCAATGATTTCTCTTCCATCCCTGCGTCTCAACGTCTGGAATTCTTCTTCACTCCTACTTCTCACCAACATGATGGTTGTTGGCAACATCCTCTTTCATTGGCTCAGTGTTATTCGGTCGTTTTTGGCTTTTGCAAAACTGTGTTGTTCTGCACTACAGGCGCTATATGAGTACAATCATGTGAAAGTGCCGGTGTTGGACTGGGATGGACAAAGTCAGAAGTCACACAGCACTAGGTTATAATCCAACAGGTTTATTTGAAATCACAAGCTTTTGGAGTGCTCCTTCTTCATCAGGTAAAGTCACCTGATGAAGAAGCAACACGGCAAAAGCTTGTGATTCCAAATAAACTTGTTGGACTATAACCTGGTGTTGCATGATTTCTGATGTAAGTACAAGCCATTGTTCATGCAGTTGGTGAGTCCTGTTGAGGTGATGCACTTGCAGCTGTCTTCATTCTGCAATATTTGATGTTTGTAGTGGAATAAAAATTATTTCAAAATAAAGCAACAGTTCAAAACTAATGTCTTTTCAGTCATCAAGCAAAATTAAATATATAAGAAAAAACACCAACTAACAAGTTATCCTATATTTTCCATTTTCTGTGAATGTAACAGTTTGATTTTTGGCTTTATGTTTCATTTGTGATATTACTATAATGATAGATTCAAATTGAAACAAAATAACCAACTATAAAGGGATGGAATTATTGGCTATTTGAAATATTAAGTCCCAGCTGAAGAATGAGATCCTACCATTTAAAACATATTTATTATGCAAGTTTATTTTGTTCATGACAATCAGCTAAAATAGTCATGTGTTTGATAAGGATCTATCACTATCAACATAGAATATGTCCTTTGCTTACATCAATGTTTGTGGAATGCCCATTGTGATTTATTTAATCATAGAATCCCTACAGTATGGAAGCAGGCCAGTCGGCTCATCGACTCTCTGAAGAGCATCTCATCCATACCTAATCCCATATGGGGTGACACATTGGCTCAGTGGTTAGCAGTGGTTCTGGGTTCAACTCCAACCTCAGGAAGATGTCTGTGTGGAGTTTGCAGATCCTCCCCGTGTCTGTGTGGGTTTCCTCTGGGTGCTCCGGTTTCCTCCCACAATTCTAAAATGTGCAGTTTAGGTGAATTGCCCATAATGTTCAGGAAGTATTAGTTGGTGGTAAGTATAGAATAGGTGAATGGGTCTGGGTGGGTTACTCTTTGGAGGGTTGATGTGGACTTGTTGGGCCAAAGGGCCTGTTTCAACAGTTTAGGGATTCTATGATTCATGCCCTATCCCTGTAATCCTGCATTTCCCATAGCTAATCCACCTAGATTGCACATCCCTGGACACTGGGCAATTTAACATGGCCAATCCAACTAATCATCACATCTTTGAACTGTGGGAGGTAACTGGGGCAGCCAGCCGAAACCCACTCTGAGAAAGGGAGAATGTGCAAACTTCACAGAGACAATCACTTGAGGATGGAATTGAACTTACGTCTCTGGTGCAGTGAGGCAGCTGGGCTCACCACTGTACCACCAGTTAACTCAGATATTGATCTGTACATAGTCTGGAATATTCCACTCTCCCTCCTGCTGAATGATCAAGTGAACTGAGATACATGTGAGTAAATAAGACAGAATCAGTTAGCTAGCTTGAAGATGGGTTTCATCTCTCTACAGTCTTTGAAGCATTCCCTCTGTAAAGACAGGACAATATTTTGTGTGACATGTGACCGTGCAGTAGCTTGTGAATATTGCACAAGTTCTCATTAGTTGTGCTGTCATCTAAACAGAAATGACAGAGAGCCCTCAACCAGAGATCACCTGAGATATATATAAGTAAGCATCTGAATGTTGGGTTTAGGAACAGGATTAGGCTATATCCCTTGACTTCTTCATCTGTCGACAATCTATTTCGCGGACACTGAGATTTTTGAATTACAGTATAATAAATTGACATTTTTTATGGAACACAGTTCATATCCTTTCATGACTCTCAGATCAACAAAATGTGCTGTTTTCTAAAGAGGTTGAGTTTCCTAATCAATAAGTTCACACAGAAATTGAATCAATAGTTGGACTGAGGAAGATGTTCACTTACAGAATGTAATTTACTTAAAAACCATAATTGATGTAACAATTTATTTATATTCAGGTAGAAATGTATCAGTAACTGTTCAAATGCAATCAGTGCATGTGAAAATTATGCCCATGATTTTTAAGAGATTGGAGTGGACAAAATTATAGCCTACTATTGACAAGAAATGGTCAAGTTTCTATTTCTCACTACTCGTAAAATAAAGGAGGAGGAAACAGTTGAATGATAGTGAATTTAAAATTGATGTGGCTTGGTTGTGTGCAAAGCTAAAACTTTATGCTATTATTTTTACTATAACCAGAGACAGCACAAAGATGCTGGGCTGAATGGACTTCACTATCGTTCCATGTCGAACAGAAGAATAAGACAATGACTTTGTTTTGTGGCAATTTTGTTTATATTTCAATATTTCATTTATTGTTTCACAGCAACAAGCAGTAAAACTTTTAACTTCAGCACATTAGAGGTTAACATTTCAGCAAATAGGCAGGGTGGATGGCCAGAGGTTAGATTTTTAAAAGCAAAGTATTGCAGGAGACTTGAATTAAAACACAATAAGATGGAAATACTCAAACAAGTCATGATTTGGAAGTGCTGGTGTTGGACTGGGGTGTACAAAGTTAAAAATCACACAATCACTTGATGATGGAGCAGCACTCCGAAAACTAGTGCTTCCAAATAAACCTGTTGGATTCATGCCTGGTGTTGTGATTTTTAACTTCAAACAAATCAGGCAGTATCTGTGGGGAGAGAAACAAAATAAGCATTTCAGGCCAACAATCTTTCATTATAATTAGGAAAAGTTCGAGATGGGTCCTGTATAAATATGGGCCAGCCCTGATAGCTCTGTGGTTATTACTGCTGCCTCACAGTGCCAGAGACATGGGTTCGATTCCAGCCTCGGGTCAATGTCTGTGTGGAGTTTGCAAGATCTCCCCACGTCTGTGTGGGTTTCCACCAAGTGATCTGGTTTCTTCCCACAGTCCATAGATGTGCAGGGTTTTTGCATGAGCCATGCTAAATGTAGATTACAGAGATATGGTGGGGCTGTGGGTCTGGGTGGGATGCCCTTTGGTGGGTCTTTGCAGATGATGGGCTGAATGGTCTCTATCTGCACTATAGGGATTCTATGTAATAGGTTTTCAGCAAGTACAGGCACAGGAAAAGGGAGAATAGAAGGGAAAGTCTTTCACAAAGAAGAATGCAGGAGTGATTAAATGACAAAAAAACTGAGTAAAATATAACTCAATGGAACCCCACTAACCTTGAGTAAAAGCTTGCTATCTATCTATTGTAAAACTCACTGGTTTAGACTTACACCTTGATACTTGGCTGTAAAGCTTTATTGCAGATCTGTTGTCTGTTATAGAAGATGGCTGATTTTCATCAAAATTGAAAGCAGTGCCAAAAAGACAGCAGGCCAAAGGACAAGAGAAATGAATGGTTTGAAAAGAACCCTGCTTTATATGCTGAAATATCAAACTGAATTTGAATAAATGCTTCTTAGGCAACTGGAGCGAAGCCTATTCTGTTGTTCCCTCTGTCAAAAACAGAATAGAATGTGCCAAGGAAGACATCACCCAGAATCCACAGCGGTCCATATTGGGTAGGGGCTGGGAGGTAGGTTGGTTCAAACCCAGCGGTACAATACCCATTGTTCTGTAAGATAATGAAATGCCATTAAGTTGCTTTTTTCAACAAATCGATTAACTTAAGTAAATATGTTCTTAGAAATTTATCATTTTCTGCATCAAGTCCCCAACTCCCATCATAGTATTTCAGTAGAATTCGAAGAAGTTAGCAATAAGACCATAAGACAAAGGAGTGGAATTAAGGCCATTCGGCCCATAAAGTCCACTCCGCCATTCAATCATGGCAGATGGGCATTTCAACTCCACTTATCCGCATTTTCCCTGTAGCCCTTAATTCCTTGTGACATCAAGAACTTATCAATCTCTGCCTTGAAGACATTTAGCGTCCCGGCCTCCACTGTACTCTGTGGCAATGAATTCCACAGGCCCACCACTCTCTGGCTGAAGAAATGTCTCTGCATTTCTGTTCTGAATTTACCCCCTCTAATTCTAAGGCTGTGTCCATGGGTCCTAGTCTCCCCGCCTAACGGAAACAATTTCCTAGCGTCCACCCTTTCCAAGCCATGTATTATCTTGTAAGTTTCTATTAGGTCTCCCCTTAATCTTCTAAACTCCAATGAATACAATCCCAGGATCCTCAGCCGTTCCTCATATGTTAAACCTACCATTCCAGAGATCATCCGTGTGAATCTCAGCTGGACACGCTCCAGTGTCAGTATGTCCTTCCTGAGGTGTGGGGACCAAAACTGGACACAATACTCCAGATGGGACCTAACCAGAGCTTTATAAAGTCTCAGTAGCACAAAAGTGCTTTTATATTCCAACCCTCTTGAGATAAATGACAATATTGCATTTGCTTTCTTTATCAGCCTGCATGTTTACCTTTAGAGAATCCTCAACTAGCACTCCCAGATCCTTTTGTATTTTGGCTTTACGAATTTTCTCACTGTTGAGAAAGTAGTCCATGCTTGTATTCTTTTTTCCAAAGTGCAAGACCTCACATTTGCTCACGTTGAATTCCATCAGCCATTTCCTGGACCACTCTCCCAAACTGTCTAGATCCTTCTGCAGCCCCCCCACTTCCTCAGTACTACCTGCCTGTCCACCTAACTTTGTATCATCAGCAAACTTCACTAGAATGCCCGCAGTCCCTTCATCCAGATCATTAATATATAACGTGAACAGCTGCAGCCCCAACACTGAATCTTGCGGGACACCGCTTGTCACCGGCTGCCATTCTGAAAAAGAATCTTTTATCCCAACTCATTGCCTTCTGTCAGACAGCCAATCCTCAATCCATACCTTGAGCACCATGGGCCCTCACCTTGCTCAGCAGCCTCCCGTGTGGCACATTATCAAAGGCCTTTTGGAAGTCTAGATAGACCACATCCACTAGGTTTCCCTGGTCTAACCTACTTGTCATCTCTTCAAAGAATTCCAACAGGTTTGTCAGGCACAACCTCCCCTTACTAAATCTATGTTGACTTGTTCTAATCCGACCCTGCTCTTCCAAGAATTTAGAAATCTCATCGTTAATCACGGATTCTAGAATTTTACCAATAACCAAGGTTAGGCTAATTGGCCTATAATTTTCCATCTTATGTCTTGATCCTTTCTTGAACAAGGGGGTTACAACAGCGATCTTCCAATCATCCGGGACTTTCCCTGACTCCAGTAACTTTTGAAAAATCTCAACCAACGCCTCCACTATTTCCTCAGCCACCTGCCTCAGAACTCTAGGATGTAGCCCATTGGGGCCAGGAGATTTATCAATTTTAAGACCTTTTAGCTTTTTCAGCACTTTCTCTTTTGTAATGGCAACTTTACTCAACTCAGCCCCCTGACTCCCTTTAATTGTTGGGATATTACTCATGTCTTTCACTGTGAAGACTGATGCAAAGTACTTATTAAGTTCTCCTGCTATTTCCTTATCTCCCATCACTAGGCTTCCAACATCAGTTTGAAGTGGCCCAATGTCTACTTTTGCCTGTTGTTTGTTTCTTATGTATTGAAAGAAACTTTTATTATCATTTCTAACATTACTGGCTAGCTTACCTTCATATTTGATCCTCTCCTTCCTTATTTCTCTCTTTGTTATCCTCTGTTTGTTTTTGTAGCCTTCCCAATCTTCTGATTTCCCAGTGCTCTTGGCCACTTTATAGGATCTCTCTTTTTCTTTAATACATTTCCTGACTTCCTTTGTCAGCCATGGCTGTCTAATCCCTCCCCGGATAATCTTTCTTTTCTTGGGGATGAACCTCTGTTCAGAGTCCTCAATTATACCCGCAAACTCCTGCCATTTTTGCTCTACTGTCTTCCCCGCTAGGCTCTGCTTCCAGTCTATTTTCGTCAGTTCCTCTCTCATGCCCTCATAATTACCTTCATTTAACTGTAACAGCATTACATCCGACTTTGCCTTCTCTCTTTCAAACTGCAGACTGAACTCTACCATATTATGATCGCTCTTCCTAAGTGTTCCCTTACTTTAAGACTTTTCATCAAGTCTGGTTCATTACATAGCACTAGTTCCAGAATAGTCTGCTCCCTTATGGGCTCCATGACAAGCTGTTCCAAAAAGCCATCCTGTAAGCATTCCATGAATTCTCTTTCTTTGGATCCACTGCAACATTATTTACCCAGTTCACCTGCATATTGAAGTCTCCATGATCACCATGACCTTGCCTTTCTAACATGCCTTCACTATTTCCCGGTACATGTTGCGCCCCTGGTCCTGACCACTGTTAGGAGGTCTGTACATAACTCCCATTATGGTTTTTTTGCCTTTGTGGTTCCTCAATTCCACCCACACAGACTCCACATGATCCAACACTATGTCATTCAGTGCCATAGATTTAATTTTGTTCTTAACTAACAAGGCAACCCCACCTCCTCTGCCCACCTTCCTGTCTTTTCGATAAGTTGAAAATCCTTGGATGTTTGACTGCCAGTCCTGACCCCCCCCCCCCCCCACCGCCCCCGTAACCACGTCTCTGTGATGCCTACCACATCATAATCATTCACGATGATCTGTGCCATTAGTTCATCTGCTTTGTTACGAATGCTACGAGCATTCAGGTAAAGTGCCTTAATGCTAACTTTCTTATCATTAGAGATATTGGAAGTCATAAGATGTCCTAAGTTATCCTTCCTTTTTGCTACATTCCCAGTCTGCCTCGAGTTTATATCTGCCTGCACACATGCTATCCTGCTGCTTATCTTTCCATTTAACTCCATACTCCCTGTCGCTTTCACTTTCCCTTCCCCCCAACTCAGAAGTTTAAAGTCCTACTGACCACCCTATTTATCCTCTTCGCTAGAACATTGGTACCCGATCGGTTCAGGTGGAGACCGTCCCATGGTACAGACACCCCGGTTCCGAAACGGATGCCAATGCCCCATGAAGTGGAATCTCTCTTTCCCACACCAATCCCTTAGCCATGTGTTTACTTCCCTAATTTTCTTATCCCTATGCCAATTGGCACATGGCTCGGGCAGTAATGCGGAGATTATGACCCTTGATGACCTGTACTTCAGTTTCCTTCCTAGTGCTTGATAATCCCCAAACAGGTCCTCCATCCTAGCTTTGCCTATGTTGTTAGTCCCAACGTGGACCACAACAACTGGATCCTCCCCCTCCAGCTCTAATATTCTTTCAAGCCGGTCGGAGATGTCCCGCACCCTGGCACCGGGCAGGCAACACACCATGTGAGACTCCCGATCCGGCTTGCAATGGATACTATCTGTCCCCCTAATTATAGAATCCCCTATAACAACTACTTGTCTATTTGCTCCCCCCTCCTGAATGGCCTTCTGCACCATGGTGCCGTGGTCAACTGGCTCATCCTGTCCAGAGCCCTTTTCCTCATCCATATAGGGAGCAAGAATCTCATACCTGTTGGACAAGGTCAAGGGCTGAGGCTCCTGCACTCCTGAACTCAGGTTCCCCCTACCTGCCTCACTTACAGTCACACTCTGATGTCCCTGATCACTAACTGAATGTGAATTACTTAATCTCCCAGGTGTGACTGCCTCCTGAAACAAAGCGTCCAGGTAACTCTCCCCCTCCCAGATGTAGCAGCTTTGAGGCAAATACATCAATGGAGATAGAAAGGCGGAGGAGCAAGAGGCAAAGTCTTTGACAGGAAGGAAGGCAGGAAGATTCTGAAACATAACCATAAGGAATCCATTTGTTCTACATCCTAATACATTTTATAACTGAATGTACTGATTACGTAGTGAGGAATAAAACTTGTCAGAGTCTAGAAAATGATTTCCATGCTTCATTCAATGTAAATACAAAGCAGCCACTAAAGGGAGCTCATTAGTTATTGATTAAGGCTTAAAGATGCCATAAACTAGCACCATTGTATATTCCACCCAGGGAGAGTGGGAGATGAGAATCAGTAAAACTGTACTGAGTTGAAATCTTCTGAGGTATCTGGGGTAGAATTTACAATATGGAGAAATGTCCGGGACAAGTGGTCTCACAGCTTCATCAGTAATCGAAATGCAAATGGAGTGCAACACGCTTACCACACATGAGAGATGAGGGTGAGCGATGTGCATTGCAAGCAGAAAAGCATGATTCTCCTTTTCTCTAATGTTACACCATTAAAACAGAAGTCTGCCATAGCCATTCTCAACCAGCTTTAATAGGGACAGGGATCCCTCGTGATTATTCTTGAACATGCTGATGTTAGTCACCTCACTATTGTTTGTTGTGTGTCAACTGTCTAAGCACTAAGGTTGGAAATTCTTCCCTCCTTGCAGCATCTCCTTCAAATATACCTCATTGATGAAGCTTTAGGCCATTTGTACTAATGTTGCCTCATGTCACTTGGTCACTTCATAGAATACAAAGTGCTTTAAGATTTTTTGTTACATTCAACAGTCTGTTTAGATCTAAGATATAGTTAGTACATGCATACCTGAAGGATGTATACTGATGGTGGAAGTGTAAACTCAGCTCCATTGATCGCAAAGGTTAAAGAAGGCATGTTGGCGATGTTGTTACAGTTGACAACAAACTGTGAAATAAAGCAGACAATACTCATTCATGCTTGATCAGTACAAGTGGAAAACATAACATTTTTCACAAACAACCTGCCAAATAGTTTATAAAATCCAAACTGGAAATGGTGCTAATGTGAGAACCTCGAAAGGCCCCCATTATCTATTATATATCTATCACATTAATATAAGAAAATCCACTGAGGTATTCGGATAAGAATATAGCGTAAAATGAATGGTTTCAATATTTGATCTCTCTAGTTGTTTTAAAATCAGATTGAATAGGTGCAGAATTTAAGGTTGGAATGGTAATGAAACTGTCAACATTCATCATCATATTGAAACTGATAGCAATTTATGGTGCCAGTACGTGCAGTTAAATGGGGGTAGTACAGAACTTTCAGTCTGTTATTCATTGCTTCTCCACATGGTGCATTGTTAAAGTCTGCCAATGTTGGGCGAAGTCAATTAACAATGATTTAATGAATGTAAAGTTCCACTTTTAAGGTCCATTCTCATTGCAAAAACTCACAGACACAATGCCCATTGAATAAGGTAAGTTTTAAATAGTGTGCTCCAATTTATAAACAGTGGTTATAAATATTGTTGAACATGCTCTGTGGGGCAGGAAAACCAATTTTGCATTTGTAGAATGTCAAATGTCTCCACTCCATGATAAAATTGTCATATCATAGACCCTTTCTGAGTTTGTCTGTATTTCAGCTTCTATCTTAAGCTCATGTGTAAATCTCAACTTATATTTTACATGCTGTTAAATTCTAGAATGATATGGAATGGTGCTCATAAACCTATAACACCTGGCTTAAGGCTTGCTCCTGGAAAAACAAGCTATGAGAAGCAGAAACAAGCATATGCTGTCTCTTGATATGGGAAATCTTGCAATCCCAACGTGTACAAAGTATATGATAAAACCTATTTGTTATTTTCTAGTTTGTCATCTATGAGAAATCTTCAATTTGTTTGTTTATCAGAAGAATGACAGCAGAAATTACAGTTCTTTGACCGTGGAAGAAGATGTGAAGTAAAGGAATACATGGTAAAAGCAAGTTAAATTTGGCCACACTGGATTTGGGGTTGTTTTCCTTAGAGAGATTGACAGGGGGCATGATTGAGATGTATAACATCACGAGGGACATAGATAGAGTAGATGATAATAAACCTTTCCCTGTGAGGGAGGGATCAGTGACAAGGAGCTATACATTTAAGGTGTTGTGGTTCTGTTCTCCGAGCTGGAAGTTTTTGTTGCAAACGTTTCGTCCCCTGGCTAGGCGACATCATCAGTGCTTTGGAGCCTCCTGCGAAGCGCTTCTTTGATGTTTCTTCCGGTATTTATAGTGGTCTGTCCTTGCCGCTTCCGGTTGTCAGTTTCAGCTGTCCGCTGTAGTGGTTGGTATATTGGGTCCAGGTCGATGTGTTTGTTGATGGAGTTTGTGGATGAATGCCATGCCTCTAGGAATTCCCTGGCTGTTCTCTGTCTGGCTTGCCCTATGATAGTGGTGTTGTCCCAGTCGAATTCATGTTGCTTGTTGTCTGTGTGAGTGGCTACTAGGGATAGCTGGTCGTGTCGTTTCGTGGCTAGTTGATGTTCATGCATGCGGATTGTTAGCTGTCTTCCTGTTTGTCCTATATAGTGTTTTGTGCAGTCCTTGCATGGTATTTTGTACACTACATTAGTTTTGTTCATGCTGGGTATCGGGTCCTTCGTTCTAGTGAGTTGTTGTCTGAGCGTGGCTGTTGGTTTGTGTGCCGTTATGAGTCCTAAGGGACGCAGTAGTCTGGCTGTCAGTTCAGAAATGCTCCTGATGTATGGTAGTGTGGCTAGTCCTTTGGGTTGTGGCATGTCCTCGTTCCGTGGTCTTTCTCTTAGGCATCTGTTGATGAAGTTGCGCGGGTATCCGTTTTTGGCGAATACCTTGCATAGGTGTTCCTCTTCCTCTTTTTGCAGTTCTGGTGTGCTGCAGTGTGTTGTGGCCCTTTTGAATAGTGTCCTGATGCAGCTTCGTTTGTGTGTGTTGGGGTGGTTACTTCATAGTTTAGGACTTGGTCTGTGTGTGTTGCTTTCCTGTGTACCCTTGTGGTGAATTCTCCGTTCGGTGTTCTCTGTACTATCACGTCTAGGAATGGGAGTTGGCTATCCTTTTCTTCTTCTCTCGTGAATCGGATTCCTGTGAGTGTGGCGTTGATGATCCGGTGTGTTTTTTCTATTTCCGTGTTTTTAATGATTACAAACGTGTCATCGACATATCTGACCCAGAGTTTGGGTTGAATTTGTGGTAGGACTGTTTGTTCTAACCTTTGCATAACTGCCTCTGCTATGAGTCCCGAGATTGGTGATCCCAATCTTTGTAGGTCAGCTTTGGTTATCTGTCCGTTTTTTTGTAGATTCCTTAGTGTGTTATTTATTCTATTGGTGAGTAGTGGTGTGGGGTCAAATTCCTTCATTTGGTAGGTGTTGGTATCTGCGAGTAGTTGTTGTGCTTTTTGGATATAATCTAATTTATCTAGGATGACCGTCATTCTGCCTTTATCTGCTGGTAGTATGATTATGTTCTTATCGTTTCTTAGTGCTTTCAGTGCTTCCCTCTCCTTGGTGTTGAATGAAACAAAGAATGAAACCGGAA
Source organism: Hemiscyllium ocellatum (assembly GCF_020745735.1). Taxonomy (NCBI): domain Eukaryota; kingdom Metazoa; phylum Chordata; class Chondrichthyes; order Orectolobiformes; family Hemiscylliidae; genus Hemiscyllium; species Hemiscyllium ocellatum. The sequence continues at coordinate 14,829,270 of NC_083426.1, read as the reverse complement.
AGCAACAACACCCCCAGATTCTATGGACTACCTAAAGTACACAAACCAGACATCCCACTCAGACCCATAGTATCACTACCAGGGACACCATCATACAAACTGGCCAAAGAATTACAACAGAAACTGAAACACCTGGTCAGTAGATCCAAACACTCCATACAATCAACACAGGAATTCTTGGACATCATCAGAAATATACACATAGACAAAGAAGAAACCATGGTCTCATTCGACGTGACGGCACTGTTCACTTCGATTGACAAAACCCTAGCCAGAGAAACAATAGCCAACCTACTGGACATACAGAACAGAAAACAGGACGCGGAACCTATCAACAAAGACGGCATACTTAAACTACTGGATTTGTGCCTCACTACACACTTCATATTCAACAACCAGATATACGAACAAATCAACGGAACACCCATGGGATCACCAATCTCGGGACTCATAGCAGAGGCAGTTATGCAAAGGTTAGAACAAACAGTCCTACCACAAATTCAACCCAAACTCTGGGTCAGATATGTCGATGACACGTTTGTAATCATTAAAAACACGGAAATAGAAAAAACACACCGGATCATCAACGCCACACTCACAGGAATCCGATTCACGAGAGAAGAAGAAAAGGATAGCCAACTCCCATTCCTAGACGTGATAGTACAGAGAACACCGAACGGAGAATTCACCACAAGGGTACACAGGAAAACAACACACACAGACCAAGTCCTAAACTATGAAAGTAACCACCCCAACACACACAAACGAAGCTGCATCAGGACACTATTCAAAAGGGCCACAACACACTGCAGTACACCAGAACTGCAAAAAGAAGAAGAGGAACACCTATACAAGGTATTCGCCAAAAACGGATACCCGCGCAACTTCATCAACAGATGCCTAAGAGATAGACCACGGAACGAGGACATGCCACAACCCAAAGGACTAGCCACACTACCATACATCAGGAGCATTTCTGAACTGACAGCCAGACTACTGCGTCCCTTAGGACTCATAACGGCACACAAACCAACAGCCACGCTCAGACAACAACTCACTAGAACGAAGGACCCGATACCCAGCATGAACAAAACTAATGTAGTGTACAAAATACCATGCAAGGACTGCACAAAACACTATATAGGACAAACAGGAAGACAGCTAACAATCCGCATGCATGAACATCAACTAGCCACGAAACGACACGACCAGCTATCCCTAGTAGCCACACACACAGACAACAAGCAACATGAATTCGACTGGGACAACACCACTATCATAGGGCAAGCCAGACAGAGAACAGCCAGGGAATTCCTAGAGGCATGGCATTCATCCACAAACTCCATCAACAAACACATCGACCTGGACCCAATATACCAACCACTACAGCGGACAGCTGAAACTGACAACCGGAAGCGGCAAGGACAGACCACTATAAATACCGGAAGAAACATCAAAGAAGCGCTTCGCAGGAGGCTCCAAAGCACTGATGATGTCGCCTAGCCAGGGGACGAAACGTTTGCAACAAAAACTTCCAACTCGGCGAACAGAACCACAACAACGAGCACCCGAGCTACAAATCTTCGCACAAACCTTGAACATTTAAGGTAATGTACAGAAAGCTGAGAGGAGATGGGAGGAAGAAACCTTTTTTACCCTTGAGGGTGTTGGGAATCTGGAACTGACTACCTGTAAGGGTGGTGCAGGCAGAAACCCTAGCAACATTTAAAAGTATTTAAATATGCAGTTTTAATACCAAAGGCATACAAGGCTACAGGCCAAGTGCTGGAAAATGGGATGAGAATAGTTTGGTGCTGCCTGAGACTACATCTTATTAATATAAAAACGGTGAGCACTCCCAATTAAATTAAAGTTATTAGACCAGTTCCCACAATATTTCTGAGCATGCAGCAGCCCCAATGTAATCAGAAGCACTCTTGAGGAAGTGAGGTTCAATCTAATTTAAATTCAGACCTTTAAAGCTACCGGAGGGATGAAACATTAACTCTATCATCTTGAATTGAATTCAAGTCCACATCACAGATCTGAATGGGTACTCTAGTGGCCTCATCCACTGTGTCATCCCATTCCCCTATAAATACCATTTGACAATCTAATTTCTTAAAAACTACACTTAGTTAAATAGAATGTACGTGGTTTGGAAACAGACGTTTTCAGTAATTAATGCAGTATTATTTAATTGTAATAAATATGACCAGATATGCACTAATGATAAATTACAGCAATTGATCTGTAGTGTGTTGGCATGGCAAAACATTCCCAAATGTGCTGATGGCCCTTTGATCAATGACTATCTCTAACGAGAACTCACCTCACCATTCTGGTCTGATGCACCGATTTCCTGCAACAAATACTTTAAGTACTCATTTGGAACTGTGATTAGTGATGTTCCAGTGTCAACGATAGCTTGGCAGCCTTGGTAACAGAAAGCAGACTGTCCATTGAGTAGCACACTGCAAGAGACAAGTGTTTATTGTATTTCTGGAAGCAAAACCAAATCAGTTACTTGGGAATGCAGTGCAGTTGAGCAATACGTAGAATCACAAAATCATCGCAGAATGATATAGCATACAACAGGACAATTTGGCCCAACATGCAATTGCAGGCTACTCAAATGGTCTATCCAATTAGTCCCACATGCTGTCTGAAGGATTTCCCATTTCTACATTTTGTTGAGTACATCTGAAAGGATTTTCCTACTTCCCATCCACGCCATCATTACCGCTTTGCTGGATGAAAGGCAATACAAGAGGCAGTTTTGTGCCATACACACACTGTCAATGTATTTACCACAAACTTCCCTAACTTATTTTATACAAACTCCTGGCAATCAAAATATGACTTTCATGGAATTTTGTGATTTTGCTTAAATTTAATGTGAAGCACAATTCCTGAACTAATTGTAAACCTTTCTGTAATACAGTAATACATAACAGCCATGAGCATAGTGAAAGGCAAGTGGCCTACTCCTGTTACTTTTCTCTATGTTTCTACATTTGATCATTTCGGAAAAACAAAAGAAAAGGTAGTCAGAAGTATTGGCATTCATAGAGCTCCATGCTGGAATCAGTTTTTATCAATATAAAAATTCCATAAACTTTAAGCCTGCAAAAGAAATTCTGTTATTTTCAAATACGGATTGCTATTCCCTAATCTGGCAGCCTCTGGTCTATCAGCCTCTGTGGTTTGATACACACAATCATTCTGGTTTTCTCTATAGTGGTGGCTGTGCACCTAGCTTTATTCATATTACTTCTTGACCAGTTTGGACATTCTAAATCTTAATTTCTGGTTTTCAACTGGTAAATCATTCATCCAACAGGCCAATTGATACAAGTCAAGGTGAGTTTGCAGCTGTTAATGTATTTGTGCATTGAACACACTTGACCTCCCATGGTTTTGCAAATTCTCAGTTCTGGCAAAGGACAGATCAAGAGGCTGCTAGATTAAGGATGTACGTTCTATTATGAATGTTAAAAAAAGGTCCCCCTTAAATCAAGCAATACAATTAAAATGTTGATCCAAGCAAATTGTGCCTTTTGCTTGAGAGTTGAAACTCTATGTGATGTGATTTGGGACTTTAGGATGGAAGACAGCCATTAGAGAGGTATATGCAGTGGGCGGTTTCCTTTTACAATAAGTGATTAAAGAAAATAATACAAATATGAGTAGATTCAAGAGGTAGCAAGGTTTATTGAGGGGAAAGAATGAAGAGGTTTGAATATATTCAAGATTGAATATGTGAATGCATAAGATTCAGTTTAGTTTAACTTTGTGTGTGCATGTGTGTGGTGGGGGGACGGGTCGATGTTAAATCCACTTTCCTTTTAACACAAGTTCCTTGTTTCCCTGAATAAAATCTCAAGTGCTGTGTAAAATATGGGAGCAAAACGAAAACAGTTTCAAATACGAGTGCATTGAATCTCAATGCATTTTCTCTCTTGCAGCAGCAGCCAGCAATCCACTTTTTATGACTAGTGAATATCTATTAAAATAGCAGATAAAAGAAATTCATACAAATATTTGATGATGCATATGCTGGTAACTGCGCAGTATTGTTTTGAAGTTAGAATTTTATTTTGCAAAATTAATAAAAACATTTTTAAAAAGTGAAACAACAATGCTGCTTTTGTTTTGAAACATGTGACCAAAGTGCACTGTTATCCTCTGGGCCTTTGGTAGCCAGTACCAGAGTATTGAGTGAACTGTATTGTCCCTGACATTCCCATCACTTACCCTTGAATGGCAATGTTCCAGTATAGTTCTTGAATAACAGGAGCCCAGTGAATCTGACCTGAGTAAATACCATGGTCAATCCCTCCAAATAGCACTTCACCTCCATCTTGACTATTTGGATACCTGGAAGAAATGAAATATTTCAGGGTGACTCAACGCAACTAGTGGGTCAGTGTCACACTTCTCACTCACTGCCTAACTCCAGACTGAAACTCAAATCCCTCTTACCTCCACCCTTCTGAACCAGAGGTGTGTGACTTTTTGGAATTCTCCAACCTAGAGCTGTGGATGCTCTGTCATTGAATATATTTAAGGCTGAGGTAGGGACATTTTTTGACTCGAGAGTGGAGATGGGATAGGATGGGTTGATGGGCAAAGGTCAAAGTAAAGCCTAGATCTTACTGAATGGCAAATCAGGTCCTGGGGGGGGCTTGCCTTTTGCAGCTTTAATTTCTTATGTTGTTGTAATTCCTGATATACAAGTCAATGTGGTCCCTTAAAATCATGTTTTTACACAGTTGTGGTCTATCGGCCAATCCCTGTTTTCAATTATGAAATGCTGTACGCATATTAACAATTAATCCCGATTTTTCACCCCCAAGTGAGTGATTTTCTTCCTGGTACCTTAAAACTGGATGCAAGGGATCATGCAGGCAACATGGACTGTATTACCATGATAAGTGTGAGTTTAGGACAATTCCACACAAAACAGACACCTAGTTTTCCATTTTCCATTCAACATTCAAGCTGTCGAGAATTACTATGGAATGCAAATTTTCTCACCTCTTCTTTCCTAGCAGCTTGGTGTCGTTCTAAATGATTCACAAAATGCTATTGAAAATGTTGCGATCTGTAGGCCTTTAACACTTACACACATTACCTGCTCAAGTAGACCGAGAACAAAGGCTCTTCCAGTAGATTGTCTTTCAGCATGTTGTCAAACACAGGCATGGCCCCTCCTCCTGAGAGAGCTGGGTACGACAGACCGAGGATTCCATCAAACGGAGCATAATAAAAATTACTGCCTGGCTCATTTTCACTGAGACCCAGCTCCTGCTTTGAAATTGATATGCCAGCAACCTTGAGAAGGAGAGAAATACCAAGAATTACAATGAGGTTGGGGTGAGGGTGAGAGGAGGGTGGAGTGGATCAGCGGGAAAGAAAATGGACAGGTATGTCAGGTCAATCTCATGTGGTTGGAGTGTGGTGGAACATGAGGCGTGCTTCCTCCAGTCATCAGGTGGTAAGGGTTTGGCGGTGAAGGAGGACAAGGACTTGCATGTTCATGGCAGAGTGGGAGGGGGAGCTAAGATGTTTGGCCAGAAGGGCAGTAGGGTTGTTTGGTGCATGTTAGCTAGTGAACTGAGAGCACATGAAAGCCTGATGAGTAGTGAAGCTCCATTAGCAGATAGTGAGCTGTGTTACCAAAGTTGGGTCACTTATCTGAACCCCAGTGAACTCACAGACAATGAAATCATTTCCTGATTTTGCTGTAGGTTTATAATGAATGCATTTTTTTTTTTGCTTTAGATGCATCCATCACAGCACATTTGGTACCCATCTTGTTTCTCAATCAGAAGTTAGTGACTGTAGGCTGCACTCCAAAGTTAAAGCTCAGAACGTTATACTGGCACATCAGTGCAGCACCAAAGAATGCTTCAGTATTGGAGATGTCATACTATGAATGAGACAAGGACTACTCTGCCCTCTTAGATTGGAGTAACAAATCCCTTCAAATATTCTGAAGATGAGCAGAGGATGTTCTGACCAATATTTCAGTGGCATGACAAATGAAAATATCTTTTGATTATATCACATTTCTGTTTTGGCAGCTTTCTATTCACAAATTGACTGCTGCATTTTCTTCATTACATTATTTCAAAGTACTGCATTAACTGTATGATGCTGTGAAATATTTGGAAGACTTGATAGATGCTATATATTTGCACTTTTTTTTACTTTTTGACCATGAAGACAATGTTGCTGTATTGAGATGATGCTTGTCAGGGATGCCCATGACCGAGCGGCACAAAACGGTCGACAACTGCCCTGAGAAGCTCAACAGAACATGGCCTACAGTAGTTAGAGCCTGTGGGAAGACACTTGCTTCAGGTAGTCTCAGCAAACTGAACAATAGCAGAAATGTTTAAGCAAGGTCACTGCCGTGGATAGAATGTACGACTGTAGTCACATACGTACATGAGAATATTTCACACTAGCTAGTTACTTTTCCTTAATTATTTAGTCAATCTGTTACTATATCAAGAGTAGGTTTTAGTTAAAATCTTTCAAATAATCATAAATGTATATTCCAAAGTAAAAAAACACACAACACCAGGTTATAGTCCAACAGGTTTAATTGGAAGTACACTAGCTTTCGGAGCGATGCTCCTTCATCAGGTGATTGCATGATGAGCGTCGCTCTGAAAGCAAGTGTGCTTCCAATTAAACCTGTTGGACTATAACCTGGTGTTGTGTGATTTTTAACTTTGTACACCCCAGTCCAACACCGGCATCTCCAAATCATTATTCCAAAGTAGTTATAGATCCACTTATGTTCAAAAATCACCGAAAGCATTGGAGGAAAAGATTCAAACCAGTTTCAGGTAGTAGAAGTGCCCCCCACCATAGCCAAGCCCCCCTTCCCCCACTTAACATTACAGGGGGTACAGAGATTATCAGACCTTGGAATGTGAATTGATTGAACACATTGAGATGCCAACTTGTTAGCTAAAGAATTCTGGCATTAGGTATAACCATATGGCTTTGTTGGAACTGATCAAAATCAATATTCTTCTGTATTCCCTATGATGAGAAATTTAAAAGGTCCTGATATCATTAATTGACATTTAAACACAGGGCAGCAAGCAAATTGCTGATATAGAATGTACCAAGGATCCAATCACGGTCGGATAACCCAGAGCTATATAACCAATAATACACATGGAGAGGGGATGTACTCTGCGGTTTCTGAGAGGGACAAGGAAAATGTACCAAATATGAATCTGCTTATACCAGGGTAGAGTGCATCAACACAGCCCTATGTGGAGTGTCTTGAGTACCTCTCCCTGCATGATACCGCTATGGTTTGCATAAACTGCCGTGTGCCTGAACTTTGTCCAGGTCGGGTTTTCCTGATGAAGGGCTTATGCCCAAAACATCGAATTTCCTGTTCCTTGGATGCTGCCTGACCTGCTGCGCTTTTCCAGCCACACATTTCAGCTCTTTCTCCTACAATGCTCATGCGCATTGAAGCCTAAATATCATTGCAAAAATTATATCCGATTGTTACATTGAAATTAGGTGTTCAGTATGTCTTGGCAGCATTTTGTTTAATACTTACATTTACTGTATCATATCCAAAGTATCCAGACAGGCTACCGGAGCCATAAGAGAAACTGAACGTTTGTCCATTTGTAGTGAAAGTTGAGGACCGGGTTGGATTAAATCGAGCATGATTCACTAAAAGGTAAAAACTGCTTCAGAATTCATATTCTATGGAAAGGAATCTGAGTTAAAGTTCTATTTGCAGGACTAATGACTTTGCAAGTTTTTTTTCACTCACTGCATGGTGCACTGTTGCAGTAGATGGATGGGACCCAAAGGTTAGATGATCCAGTGTCAAACAGGACAGTAAAACTCTGGGGTGGAGTACCCACAGTAATGGAGCCATAGTAGAAACTCTAAAAAACCAATTGGAAAATAAGAATTAGATTAAATTTATTCTGAATTTATTGCTACATGACCACAATGGAAACCAAAACATGTCCACAAAATAAAAACCATAGAAATTCATTTTCTGGTGAGTTCTTGAGTTTATCAAAATGATACTCATGCTTTGAAGCTACTACCTGTGGTGCTATGGTGTGTGTGAGGAGAGAAATCTCCCTTTAAGTATGTTACAATCTGATGAGTCAGCTTGGGTCTGAAGGGGTGAAATTGACCGAGCTGCTGACCTGGAAGAGATAGATTTCAGATAATCACTGAACCAACATGTTAATACAAGGAAGTTACTTTAACATGCAAGTGATTGCAGGCACTCTGCTGCTGTTGCTGTTTTATTCATTTGGTGGAATGGTTTTTGCCTAATCAGCAGGCCGAAGAATTCTAACCCTGAGTGGGAATAGGAAAGAGTGGAAATCATAGGAAGAGAGATTCTTCCCTGCAAACTTACGGAGTGATTCTAATCAAGTCAAGTAAGTTGACTTACTAATGGGGAAAATGCAGCTTCTTCATTATTTTGTGTTGATGCATAAGGCACATCAATCTGAATGTAACTGCATGTTGGTTAGCATGATCTGTGAAAATAAAGTAGCCTCACATCACCAAGTCTTATTGACCTATCCCCCAGATTAAAGAAACAAACATATGAATTATTTGATGGTGAAAAAAACGGAGCACCATTGTTAAACTGCACGGCACACGTCATTCAAACCGATATGTAATAACATCAGTCTCTAGCCTCCCGGTAAATCTGAGACATTCCCTGAGAGTCTGAGCAAATGTTTTCAAAGCACTTTTTTATACAGAAGGTGGTACACACATGGAATGAGTTACCAGCAGAAGTGGTTGAGGGGGTTACATTAAGAATATTCAAAAGGCATTTGGACAAATACATGGATAGGAAACATTTAGAAGGATATGGGCCAAGTGCAGGGAAGAGTGGAGTTTAGAGTGGATGGATGTTTTGGCCAGGGTTGAAGAATTTGCGCCAAAGGGCCTGTCTCTATGCTGTAGGACTCCTTGACTTTATGACACTGTATTAGTGGTGACCTCACCCCCACCCTCACCCCTATTTTCTTGGTATAACTTCTAACAATCCTGTGTCTTTTCCAGGAAGACAGTTTGCCCCGCTTGCAAAATTACGGTGCTCTGAACATCTAAAGAAAGTTAATTTTAGAAAGAGTTTGAATATCGTTGGTTACAAGATGAAACACCTTAGTCTGGAAGGCAACTTCATCAAATACAAGTTTGTAACAACAGTCAATGCTCACACTGAGGAATATTCTGGATCTCTACTTTGATCACCCTATCAGCATTAAGCCAAGCATAGTGTCAACTGGTAGGAGAGGTAGTTAACTTAGATGCTAATATGTGGGTCAAGTCAGATCTGAGACACACAGATTTTTAATTAGTAAGGGAATCATGGGTTATGGGCAAAAGGGAGGAAAGTGGAGTTAAGGATTATCAGATCAGATCGCATGGAATGGTACAGCAGACTCAAAGGGCTGGAAGATCCTATTTCTACTGGTTCTGGGGTTTAAGTAACCTATGACATTTTACCGCCTTTTAAAATGAACTTTCTTTAAACTTACATTCATGGAATTGAGAAGTGGCTCATTCCCTGTCTGCGATTGGTAGTCAGGGTACAAAGCTCTGTATTTCAAGGCAGGATCATATCTGTGCATTTCGAAGAAATGCTTCAGCTCCCCGTTCTCCTTCAGGATTTCCCGGATAGACTTTCCCCTGTGTAAACGCATTCTGAAAGAGTAAAGAGTGAGTGCTGGTCTGAGCATCTCCTCGAACAAATTGCACATCAGAAGCAGCAACATATAGTCAATCTCCTTGGAGTTTAACCAAACTGAACAGGATCAAATATATCACATGCAGGAACATTTCCTTAATCAAACCTTAAATGAGTAAACTCTACACAATATATTGGAATATAATAAGTGCCCGATGCACACAGTGATGCATGTGTCCACTGAAAGAAATTTGTTTAATGACCAACCTGTAGAGACATTCAGAGAGCTGAATACACATCAGTGAAAGTATCAACCACTTCATGCTACTCCTTGTCATGTGGCTGCAGAGAGCTATAGACGAGCAGAAATGATTTGCACAATTTCTTCAGTTGTGCTAGAGACTCATAGAGTCTGGATGGTTTTATACCTGTCATCAATAAATGATTTGCTTCTCACCTTCATTAATGAAAGTCACGGTATCACAAACTGATAGCTAAATTGTTTTACTTTTATATATTAAAAAATAACATTAAGATGTTTAAATAGTCTTTAACCTTGAACAAAATGATAAGGTTGAGCAATACAAGATTAAAGACTAACCAGGTAAGAATGGAACAGTTAGTCTATCATCAAATATCTGTATGCTCTCAGAATCTAGAATGCAAGGCAACTTCAGCTTCTGTTTGTATAGGTGTATGTGTTTAATTATTTAGAGGAATAAGCATTTATGTTTCCATTTTATAAATTAAGTGTTTTAAACAATTTTGCATCATAATTGAACAAGGTTTGTTTGTAATAAATCCGTAATAAGAAACCTGGTTTGTGGATCTTTTTATTTTAAGTTTAAGATAAAGTAAGTATACAATCAGGAGCCAGGTAAGATGATTAACTTTATTTGGAGACCCACAGAGTAGTGGTACTAAAGAAAGAATGTGCACTCATCCCACTTCAGTTCCAATAATGTAACAACATTCAAAAGAATATGGAGGAATAAGTAGCATAAATAGAAATAAATGTGTATAACGTGATAGTCAATTCCGAGACGTGATTGTGAAGCGACCAAAGCTGCAACCTACATATTTAAAGGTGTTTGACATTTCTGAAAATAGGGATCTAGGATAAGGTGATGGGGTACCACTGTTAATTAAGAATGGTGCTAATACCACAGTGAGCAATGAAATTAGTTTAGAAGATCAATATGTGAAATGAATTTGTGTTGTGTTAAGAAATAGTAAAGATAAGAAGTCAGTTGTGGAACTTATCTAAAGATCCCTTGACAATAGCTGCACAATTGGACTGAGGATGGAGGAAAAATTATGGGTCTTGTAAGAGGGGAACTGCAATAAACTCTGGTGATTTTAATCTGTACATAGAATGTGCTATGGCGTAGAGACTCCTCAGATGCTGTCTGGCCTGCTGTGCTTTTCCAGCACCACTCTATGGCATGGAGATAGACGGCTAAACACCCTTAATAATAATAACTGTATTATCAACATTGTAAAATTAAAACCTTCAAAGAGCACAACAGTTACTCCAATTGTTCCTAACCAAACTTTAGAATAACCATTCCCAGATGATGTGAATAATTAATTCCAGGCATGGTTTTGTGTCTTAAACAAAAGACTCAACAATTTAATAAATAGGCGATAACTTTAGCAGAGAAAAATGAAACAACAAGGTAATGTAATTAAAGTCTATAGTTTAAACTTAAAGCTTTCATTTAAAGCCCCTATTCACATGTAAGACAGACAGACAAACAAACATAGTTAAGGGATAAAGCTGATTCCTTAAATGGTTTTCATGATGCGTTGTTTCACGGGCATGGATAAGGGCTCCTTGGCGCTCTTCTAGAAATATTAATCCTGGTAACTTTCTCAGTTCACTCAGGTAAAGGTAGTGAATCCTCTAACTCAGGTTTCCACTTTTTGACCTTCCAGACGCTGTGGTGGGAGATTGGGCAGGAAGCTTTCAAATCTTTATTCTGTTCGACCAGTAGCCAAATTCGTCTTCCAGAAAAAAAACAAATCCAACGCTGGTTCCACCCTGAGAGACTGACCGTCTTTTCCTGACACCTTAATTGCCGTTCAATATCTGCCATCTGCTTGAACATCGCAGACCTGGCAGGACCAATTCCCAGGTACTGAACTTGTAATATCTGTTTCAGCACAATGCTCTTCCTGGGTCACTGTGTCTATAGGAACACTTTTAATTAAGAATTGGCTTGTAATTAACCTTTGGGCCTAGCCTTTCATTTTATAACAAGCTGTTTCATAAAGTCCATAAGTCATCTTCAGCTCACAACTCCCAGTTTACAACCCCAACCCAAAAATGGTAAAATTACAAAATGTAATAATGGAAAATCAGTGAGTGTTTTAACAATTGAATGAATAAAATGGAAAATGTCAGTTCTGGTAATGAGTTAATGGAATGTATTTGAGACAATTTCAATATCAAGTTTTGTGAAAGGGAAATCATGTTTAGCAAATTTATTAGAGCTTTTTAAGAAAGTTTCAAGCTAGGTAAAAAGGGGAACCTGTAGAGATTGTGTATTTAGATTTCCAGAAAGCAATTGATGAGGTCACACATCAAAATATGTGTCCACGATATCGGGGTAATGTTTTTGCATAGATGGAGTAGCTAACATAAAACAGTGAGGAGGGATAAATGGGTCATTTCCATGGGCTGGAGAGCTGTCCCTTGTAGAGTACCACAAGAATCAGTGCCACGTCATCAACTCTTACAATCGATATTGTCACAAAGCTAGTCCTTTTTTTAAAACCTGTTCCTTAGCTCAAGGAGACTCTGTCCTTGATTTTTTTTTCAGAGGGGCAATAAACCAGACCAGACTCCAAACAGTCTTGTTTGGTACAGAGACGAAAAGGATTTTGAGAGGCCTTTTGTTTATGTGTAAACAGATAAGACTTCAGGCCAAAGTGATCATGTTTTAGAAGTGACCTGTATAAAGAGAGGGAAGTGGTCAGCTCTTATAGATAGCCTTCAACAGGGAGCTGTGTGGAAATTCTCTCTCTTTTCTGTCCTTCAACTTCAACCAATAAGCATGTGTTCCATTTATACTGGTTTCTAAAGGGAGTTTGCTTATTGGGACTGTTGCATGTATTGGAACAGAATAATTAAGGCTAGCTGGATAGTTTGAGTTCCGTAGGGGTTCTTTATTCTATTCTTTATGTTTCATTGTGTAGTTTTGTGAATAATTTTTTTTGTCTGTTTTAAAACCTTGTGATCAACCTTACTCCGGGCAAGTTTCACTGTACACTTACCAAAACAAATTGCAAAGTTAGGTCCAGGGCTGCCTGCTTAAGAATTTTTTGAGTCGTCTGGCCCAGTCCATAACAATAGCAATGACTAAGATGGATTGGTCTTTGACCTGGTGAGCTTTCACTTTGGTGGGGATGGAGAGTCAGTCACCACCGAATATTACTCCCAGTCCCTCCCTCCATTTAGGCCCTGGACAATTAAAGCTTAAAGGGACCAAATGTTTGTTAATGATGCAAATATAAGTAAGAAAGTAAGTTGTACTGAGGGTGTACAAGGATTTAGATAAATTAAGTGATCGAGCAAACATTTGGCAGATGGAGTATGATGAGAAGATGTAAACTCATCCACTTTAGTTGAAAGAATAGGGAAAAAAGAGTGCTGAGGAATTGCAGAACTCTGCAGTCCAGAGGGATTGGGTGTACTGGTACATGAACCATAAAATGTTAGTATGCTGGTTGGGGACGCAAATAGAACCTTAGCATATACTTCAAGGGAAATCAAATTCAAAAGGAGTTAAGTTTTGCTACAGTTGTTCATTGTTTTAGACTGCATCTGGAATACGTTGTATAGTTGTGATCTCCTTTCTTAAGAAAGTATATAGTTGCATTAGAAACAATTAGGAAAGGTTCATTCAACTGATTCTTGGTATGAAGGGATAATCTTAGCATGAAAAGCTGTGCAGGTTGGGCTTATGCCTATTGCAGTTTAGAAGAATAAGAGGTAATCAATTGGAAAGTATAAGATCCTGATGGGATTTGACCGATGTGAAAAGATGTTTCAGCTGGTGGGGGAGTCTAGAATATCAGGGTACAATTTAAAAATGATTGGTATCCTACTTAAAACCAAAGGTATAATTTTCACCTCCTTGAAGGTGTTAGGATGGAGGTGTGTATCTCTACAGGGCCAACACGCAGAATTATTTTTCCATCTTGCCATGTCAGACTTTAAGTGCCATGGAAAATGTCTATTGGGAACATCTTGGCGCAGCAGTAATTAAAGTCCTTAAGTAGTCAACCACTACTTAAGGATGTCAATTTGCCACTGGCATGTTCACCTGTCTTCTCTGCAGATGACAAAGTGATCAATTTATTGCCTGCCAATTAGTGGGGGCATTTCCATTTACCCCAATTTAGCTGAGAGGGGATTTCCCCATCATGTTTAGGAGCAAAAGAAAGAGTGTAGAATAAGGAGATGCCAATTTAAAACTGAGATGAGGAGACTTTCTACTCTCAAAGGGCTATGGGTCTTTGGAAGTCCTTGCTGTCAGGAGTTAGGGGGGCAGAGTCCTTGTATATATTCAAGGTTGAGATAGATAGATCCTTGATCAGGAAATCAGGCTATAACCAGATCAGACAAGATTCCAGTGAATGGCAGAAGAAGTACAACAGACTAAGTGGCCTACTCTTGTGCTGAAAGCTTTTGTAAACAATGTGGAGAAACCTTATCTGCAATTTATAATCAGATTTGCACAAGCTGTAATTTTTGCTGTTTCTGTAAGGAATTTGAGTGCTGCATTGTTTCATAACCGCTTTTCAGCATTTAGGAATCAAAGTTGAAAGGCTTCTACTGGTCATCTCAAAAATGAAAGGAAACTTAAGGATTGAACCCTGTCCAAACTCTGTATCAACTATTGAAGCTGTGGAAAAATTATTATTAATCTAAACGCATAATTGCATGGAAATTTAACTTGGCCGATCACATATACTGTGGGATGCTGTTCAATATCTGGGAAGGGGTATCTTGGATCAGTTTCACTGATATTATCATTGAGAGGGTATCAGTTAACTCAGTCACCTGGACAGTTGGTTTCCAAAGCAGGGTGATGCCAACAGTGTGGGTTCAATTCCCACACCAGCTGAGCAATTCTCCTTCTCAACTTTTCATTTCACCTGAGGTGTGGTGACCCTCAGATGAAACCACCTCTAATCGTCTTTCTCACTCTCTGATAAGAGAGGGGCTGTATGGTCTGATGAGACTATGGAAACTTTACCTTTTACTACCTTTGTCTGGTATGAACACAAGTTGCAGTGTATCTCCATCACCTCTAGTGCTCAGAAAGTAAGAGATCAAAGCTATTAAATCTTTGCAACACTTTAACATTTATTGTTTTAAATTCATCATCAATTCTTTCCAAAAATCCATAAAGTATGGCTCTAAATTCAGCATTAAACAGGCAGCCTGATTACTTCGTTAAAATAACTGTGGAAATGATTAGTGATAATATTTTTAATTATTCCTGCCGCCAATGTGTTGGCTGTTACAGTTGGGAATTGTGAGTAATGTCAGAAAAATTTGTAAATGTGATTTGGGGAGAGTTAGGGAAAGCAAATTAAACAACGTCATGAAGGAAGACTTTAGACGGCCCTGGCTAGGCCCACTCGGTTGTTTCCGCGGTCAAAAATGGAATAGTAGACTCCAATGAAGACATCCCCAAGAATCCAGAGCTGTTCAGAGACAGGAAGAGCCATGCTGCTAAATCCACTCATACAACTTTCTGCACCATTGATATTTCTCTGCAAGGGAAGTAATAAAGAGCAAATCAATACATTGTCCTGTACTAGTTTGCTTCTAAGCACTTGTTTTAGTATTGTGTTGTGTAACATACAAACGTATTTGATCTGCACACTCCAAAGACTATAACTCATTGTTGGATTGCTTCTCTGCTCAAGGTTCTCCCTGACTTTATCCTGCTCTGTGTGTATTACCAGGCCTTTCCAGCTCAGTTTTCTCATGGTGGGTGGAGTGTTAGCTGGGGAAGTGAGTAGTTAAGAATTGACCTTAACTGTGGTAACTCACATTGTTGAATAATTTCATCCACATTTTCAGTCCTGATTACACTTTAAGAAAGACTTGAGGGATACCTCAGGGCAGCAAGTAACCACTGAACTGCAGTTATAGATTCAGACTGTTACTTGCAGACTTAGAGTTATAAAGTCATACAGTATAGAAACAGACCTTATGGCTCAACTCACCAATGCAGAGCAGTTTTCTAAATTGACCTCCTCCTATTTGCCTGTGTTTGGCCCATATCCCTCTAAACCTTTCATATCCAATTACCTGTGCAAATGTCTGTTAAATGCTGTAACTGTACCTGTCTCTCCCACTTCCTCTGGTAGCTTGTTCCATACACACACTACTGTCAGCATAAAAAAAGTTGGCTTGCAGGTCTCTTTAAATCTGTCCCCTCTCACCTTAAACATATGCCTTTAGTTTTGGACTCCTTTATCCTGAGAAAATGATTATGGCTATTCACCATATCCATGCCCCTCTTGATTTTATAAACGTCTATAAGGTCACTTCTCAGACTCCGATGCTCCAGGGAGAAGAATTCTAACTTATCCAGCCTCTTCCTTTACACAAACCTCTCAGTCTTGTGCCTGAACTAACACTTGTACCTCAACAAATGTTAGTTGAAAGCAAGGAATAAACAAAATTCCACAAAACTGTAATTTCTTCTAGCTTTCACTCGTATGGGAGGTCAATAAAAGTTTATACTTTGTTTATGGATGGATTAAGCATTTGAGATGCACTGAGATTCAAACCACACAGTTCCTGAGAGCTGGCAGCTGGTTTAGCTGATGTTAAGGGTTACTGTAAAATCTGGGGTGCAGCCATTAGACTAAGAACATCCACAACCCAGTAACCTTCAGATAATGGTACGCTCATTCAGATCGTTTAAGTGTTGAAGCATACCTGGAGCACATAAGCAGATGGAGAAAGAGGGTAGTCAATTCCGTTGATGGTGAACGTCACATAAGGCATACTGGGCAACATTCTACAGTCCACAACATACTGCAGGACAGAGAAACACAAGGTTAACAGTGGTATCATCTGACTGGGAAGCTAATCATCAATATGATTGGGAAGCCAATCTCATTTATGTTCAAATGGAATGATCAGCTATCTGAGATTTTCATTTGTTTTGGCAACAATGTAAAATATAAATGCATCTGAATCTCTTAAGGAACCTGAGTCCATTAAGAGGAAATAATTCATTTTCTAGAATAAAGTACAATGCAGGTTACCGTGGAATAAGATTCTAAACGTGCACCAATCATGTTCTGAATTGTCTGGATGGGTGAGCTGGGGCCAACAATCAGAGAGGTTCCAGTATCGACGATAGCCTGGCAGCCTCCGTGACAAGCCACGATCTGGCCATTGATTTTCACACTAGGAAGGCAAAGGGCATTGCTAGTTACATGTCTGTTTTAGAAAGATAAATCACAACTCTTCACATTACGTACCATATATCTACTATACTTGTTCGCAAATGCGCAAACTGGAGAAGAGGCATCCGTGTAGGTGCTAACCACTCAGAGCATGATCGAGTAGAGCACATGGAGTTCAAGGGAAAACAGTGGAAAGGGTGCACAGAATCCATACTGTGCCCAAACACCTGCCTTCTCAAACACTGCCTGTCCCACATAGGGCAGAGCCTGAGGTTCCAGGATGGGACTATTCAGCTATCATAGAGTCGTCCTTCTCCATCCCTCCCTCCTCTGCCATCCCCCACCCCACAGAGTGGAAATAAGTCATCCATGACCCTCAGTTACTGCCAAAGAAGATATATATATGTGTGTGTGTGTATCATGTATCAAGGTATGTAGTTTCCGAATTCAAAGGGTGGCACGGTGGCTCAGTGGTTAGCACTGCTACCTCTCAGCACCAAGGACCTGGATTTGACTCCACCTTTGGGTGACTGACAGTGTGAAGTTTGCATGTTCTGCCCGTGTCTGTGTGGGTTTCCTCTGGGTGCTCTGGTTTCCTCCAACAGTCCAAAGATGTCCAGGTTTTGCAGATTGGCCTTACTAAATTGCCCATGGTGTCCAGAAATATGTAGGTTAGGGGTTGATTCACCATGGAAAAGGTAGGGTAAGGGGTGTGTCCAGATGGGCCCCTTTGGGAGGGGGTGTGGACTCAATGGGCCCAGTAGCCTGGTTTTACACTGTGGCAATTCTAATTTTGCCATTGTTTTGTTAGTGAATATACATTATAGCACAAATATATAACATAATACAAATATATAACTTAGATTGTACTTTTGAATATATGGATACTGCTGTTCTATTTTTAGAACTTTTTTTCAAATGCTCAATATTTTTCTATTAAGGGGTTTTGTCCGGTTCAACCAGATTAATGTTGATTCTCTCTTTTGGATTTGACTTTCTGTCATCATTCAGATTGGCTTCAAAGCCTTCCTCCTCATGTTTATTCCAAATGCATGGCCTTCCCTACACTATCTCACCCTTCCCCAGCACTATTTAATGGCGTACACTCTCATCTTGGTTTCTCATCCATACACAGTCTATGTTTTCCATTGATGCCTGCTAAGGATTGTGGTTAAGACTTGCTTCACATTCAGGAGTCTCCTCAAAACTCAAATCCTTAACTACACCTTGGGTTGCTTCCCTCTCATCACTCCCCAAGTCCTTGTTTCATTAACTGCTTAATTCTTACAGTGTCTTAGAAGCAAGTTAAATGTGTGTTACAAGTGCAATTGCTAATTTGTGTTGAAGCAGATCCAAGATTTATGGAGCATGTTATCTTTATAAGGAACTGGATCATATATATTGGGGAATTGGTCAGAGTTTTAGAGATATTGATCTATTCATGATGTCAAAGATGACCAGGAAGCATGGTATGGATGTTTGCAACAGCAAAATTTAATAGAAATAGCAGGCCACATGAACTGTCCTTGCTCTGAATCTCTCTATAACTCTGAATTATATATTTCACCACTAGTCCCTTACATATTTTCTTTTCCATTGCTGTAATGTTCAACTACCAGGGAAAAGTTGTGCACTGTTTAATCTGCTTATAATCAATATATATCTTTGTAGTTGAATTCAAGTTTTATATCATGTGACATTTTGGATATTCACTTACCTATCCACCAGGATTTGCCAGTATCCTTTCTGAGTTACAGGGACCCAGTTAATTTCACCTGTGTAATGGTTTGGATCGACTCCGCCAAATACAACTTCACTTCCAGACTGACCATCCTGCCTGTAAGCCATGAGTTAAAAAAAAATTAATCTGGAAGTGCTTACCATCACCTAGTCTTTTCAAGATCACATCATCTTTGTCAAATATGTAGTTAAATGTCATTACTAACATGCTGGTATAATTGCTAAAAATCTTAGAGAGAATGGAAATGACAGAGCTGTGTGAGATCCTACAACAGAAGCATATACATTCACATGTGGATTGTGATCTGGTGCTGTTTACATCTACTCCTGTTAGGAGATCTGCTGACATGGTGCATCATGTATGTTGTTGTGTAGTCTTACCAAACCAGAGGGGCTGCCCTCTCTTATTGGAGAGACGTGATTAGTGGCAATTTGACCTGAGGCCCACTAGATCTCAGGCAAGGGAAGAGGTTGAGAAGGAGAGTCTTTCATGGTAACCTCAAACCAGTGATGAGAATTGAACCCATGCTATTAATAGCACACTGTCCTACAAGCCAGCCAATTGAGCTAAACCAATTCGCACATCATATGTGACTGTCTTAAGTTCTTAAGGCCAGAAGAAACAGGGACAGGAGGAGCCAGTCTGCCACTCAATAGGATCATGGCTGATCTGACACTCCTCTTGCCCACTTTCCTGGATTTTTCCCATAACCCTTGATTCCCTGACTGATCAAAAATCTATCTACTCAGCCTTTAATATACACAAGGACTCTGTCCCTATAGCTTTCTAAGGCAAGGACTTCCAAAGACTCACAACCAGCCAAGAGAAGAAATTCCTCCTCATCTCAGTCTTAAATTTTGATCATGCCAAACACCTGTATTATTACCTCGTGCCAATCTCCTGTCTTTTCCCCATATCTCTGCACACAGGGAAGAAGGAGGGAGCTCCTAAAACCTCTGTTGCGATGGCATGTACTACCAGTGGTCACCTCTACCTTTCTAGTATTATTCTTTATTCTGAGACTATGCCCTCTGGTCCTTGACTATCCAGTGAGGGGAAACATCCTCTCAGCATTTACCCTATCAAGCCCCTTCAGAATCCGATATGTTTCAATGAGATCACTCTCATTTTTCTCAAATCTTTTCTGGGTGTCACTGCTTAGAGTTCTTTTTGCTCTTGTGATTTCAAGCTCCTTTTCATTTGTCTTGTGATCATGATCTAGTTAGATTTATTTCCTTTGTTGCTGTGATCTGGAATGCACTGCTGGGACAAGAGATGGAAATAGACTCAACAATGTACCTGATAATGGGAGAAAAACAATTCTAGGATAACGGAGAGGGGGCTGGGTGGTGAGACTCAAAAAATACTTCTTCCAAAGAATTGCACAAACACATTTGGGCTGACAGATCTCTTTTTGTGCTGCGTGGATTCTGTACATTTACGCTGAGAACCTCAAGAAATGGCATAAAGTGTCAAGCAGCAATGTTTATAAGGTTGCTTTTTCCTCTAAGGGATGGCCATTACCTAAGGTAGAAAGGTGAGCTCCTGAAAGGGTTCCCAAAGGGAAACTGGGAGAGAACAGAAGACGATTCCTAAAGGAGACAACAGCAGCCCAGGTACATAAAATATTATTTTAGAAGAGAACCTTTCTGTGAACTATGTATCCTCCCAAAAAAAAAGTATAACACCCAAAGAGAGGTAGAAGTGTTCATTGATAGCCCATGCCATCGCAATAGAGCTATTAGTAACTTCTTCCTTCTTCCCTGTGTGCAAAGATATGGGGAAAAGGCAGGAGATTGACACGAAGTAATAAAAGTGGTACAGGCGTGATAGGCTGAATGGCCTCCTCCTTCGTGATAACATTCCTGTGACTCTGTGATTCCCCCTGCTATCACATGCTGGTTCTCTATGGTTTTTAGTACCTCAAAAAGAATATGGAGACATTGGCTGGTTTCCTTCATCCTGTCCTCCATCATTCTTTAAATGCATTGAGTGGTCAGGGGCCAAACATCCTTGACAGATGAGCTGGGGGAGCTGGAAGAAACATTGCTCCACCACACATGGGGTGGGGATTTGAGTGTTGACCTCTTGTCTTTATCGTGCTTAATTTCCCAACACTTGCTCTATTATGCCAAAAAAAATCAAATGGCATTGAACTCAAAGTGAAGGTACATTTTGTACAGATACCATTCGGCAGTAGGATAAGGTTGATTTGCAAGTTACGAATGTTGGGAAAAAAAACTCACCTGGTCAGGTAAAAAGCGAACAGAGGCTGTGTCACTAGATGTTCAGACATCATGTTATCGAAGACAGTGGTGGCAGCCGATGCAGCAATGTTTGGATATGCCAATCCCAGAATTCCATCAAACTTAGCATAGTAAAGGAAAGTTCCTGGCTCACTTGTACTCAAACCAAACTCCTGGTGGGTGATATCAATGCTGGATACCTGACCAAAGCAAAATCAGTTTAAATATCTACAATGGGTCACACGGTAAGGAAGTCAACATAAGAATATAAGAACTAAGAGCAGGAGTTGGCCATCTGGCCCATTAAGCCTGCTCCGCCATTCAATAAGATCATGGCTGATCTTTTCATGCACACAGCTTCACCTGTCTGCCTGCTCACCATAACCTGTAATTCCTTTACTCTTCAAAAGTAAGTACCAAGTCAGCCCTGAGATTGCTGTGTAAGTAATTCCTTCACTTATCTTTCAAGTAACTATGCATCTATCAGGTAACACGAGGCTGGTAAGAATGAACACAAACAGGATTTCTGCCAATTCTGTGGTCTCTGTTGTCCTTAATTGCCCTTGTAAATTATAGGATGTGCATTTGCCTTTTGATAGCTGACTGTCTTCCAGACTGTGAAGACTGGGATATAGATTGAATTCTCAAGAAGGCCCTGGTCAAATTACTTGGGCATGGGGAAGGGTCACTCGACCAGAAACGTTGACACTAATTGCTCTCCACAAATGCTGTCAGACCTGCTGAGCCTTTCCAGCAACTTCTGTTTTTGGCCTTGGGCAGGGCCTGGTTTATTGATGGATACATATATGGACCCAGTGAGCTGAAACAGTGAGGCCTCCAAATGGGACTCAGTGGTTTCAAAGCTACTGAAGAAATGAATTGCCTTTTAAAACAATTTTCCAGAACACCACCTTTTTCTCCAGGGGAGGAGGAAGGAATGAAATCAGCATTTGGCAATTTTCCCTCAGAATAGGAAATTGGAAATTGAAAGATAGTGCCTAGAACTCCTGATCTTTTGGACACAGATTCTCCTGTCCTTGGACCTTGTACTGATATAGTCAATCCTCATCTGGTGCCCCACTCTTCCCTGGAAAGCTCTTATGGATTTCTTACAAAAAAAGTGGATTCTTCAATATTTGTAAATGAAAGAAAAAAAGAAGAAACTTAAATTTGTGTTGCTTTCTTGCAGATTTTGAAGTAGTTGGTAATAAGGTAGATAAGGATTGATGTCGGTTAGCACAGTTGGCTGGATGGCTGGTTTGTGTGTAATGGAGACCAGTCCTGCACTGGCTGAAGTTACCATGATGGGTTTTCCTTCTCAACTATACCCCTTGCCTGAGGGGTAGTGACCCACTCTCTCTATAATGAGACAGCAGCCTTTTGATCTGATAAGACTTTGCAAATTTAGATAAGGAGTGCCTATGGATGCCATATATCTGGACAGCCAGAGGGCATTGGGGAAAGGCTCCATAAGGTGAATTTTAGCAAATGTGGGAACGCACTTTGAAGGTGGTTAGAAATTGGTTGGGAGGTAGAAGTAAGAGCCTGTGGGTGATGGCGAGATGCAGACTGGTGGAAAGTGACAAGCAGTGTTGCTCGAGTTCTGAACTGGAGCTTCAGCATTTCAGCAGAGTTATTTGTAACCTAGGTGAAGTAATAGCTTGTGTCAAGTGCAGCTGATATGATGGAAGGAGGAACATTGAGTCGGGTAGATGGCTGCACAATATTGCAAAGGAAAATGAAGAGTTCAATGTGGGCATATGTGAGATCATCCTCTGTGGCCAGAAGGAAGATACACCACAGTCAAATGCCAAGACATTAGGATTGGTGGAG
This sequence comes from Hemiscyllium ocellatum, assembly GCF_020745735.1. Lineage (NCBI taxonomy): Eukaryota > Metazoa > Chordata > Chondrichthyes > Orectolobiformes > Hemiscylliidae > Hemiscyllium > Hemiscyllium ocellatum. The sequence continues at coordinate 14,806,283 of NC_083426.1, read as the reverse complement.
AGGAAAGCGACTTTAGAGTCCAAATGCATTTAAAGTCAATGAACAGGAACAAACATGAATAATAAAAGTGAATGGAATGCTAGCCTTTATCTCAAGGATAATGGAATGTAAAGGAGACACAGTTGTTCTTGAACTGCATAGTGCATTGGCCAGTCACAATCTGTAGCATTGCCCTTCACTTTAGAACCCGCATCCATCAGACAGAGAAGATCAACTCATGGGACTTACTCTGACTGTATCATATCCCAATACGCCAGTCATGCTGCCTGTACCATATTGAATGGAAACATACTTGTTTGAAAGCTGGAATGTTGAGGAGGCTTGTGGATTAAACTTGCGATGATCATCTGCCAGCAGAACACATTTTAGACAATTATTTTCATTAGATTAGACTGTTCACTTCAATGAGCAACAAATTGGTCTGGACTGGTGTTAACATCAGTGATCAAATCCCACCACAGCACAATTTAGGAATTTAAGGGTCTGTTTCCATACTGTATAACTCTACCACTCTATGATTCTATTATTAAAAGGTGGATTTGATAATAGTGACTATAAAACTACTGGGCTGTTGTAAGAACACATTTTCACTCTCTGCTTCAATATTTAAAGTGAACCGACAGGTATGTCAGCTCCAGGTTTCTTTTTCTGGAGGCAGTTCCCATATAGCGAAAGCTCTTTGTGTTGTCCAGTTCGATTCATGGGAAATAAAACCTTGGGAGTCTATAGAATTTACTTACATTCTACGACTATCTCCCTGTTTGATAGAGATATTGATGACACATGCAATAAGTGATGGATACAATATACCTGGGAAATAAAAGATATTGGACTTTCTGCTTTAGATTACTGACTAGCATGGACTTAATGTGTAACATGCAGAGTTGGATTCAGAATCAGCTCAGCACCAAGCTTCTTTCAAATACGATATATTCCTAGTCACTCAAAAGCTAAGGAAAGCTAATCATTTCACTTATACAGCATTTTGTGACCGCGCTAAGTATGAGTTTAGAGCTGAACAATTAGATTATAACATGAGAATCAACCATATTAAGTTAAGAAGAATAACTGTCACCTCAAACTTTTGTATATCTTTGTGAGAATTGATACTGTTTGTCTATATTTACTTACTGCATGCTGCACTGGTACAGTAACCTGAGGGAACCCAAAGATTTGAAGAGCCAGTATCGAAGATAACGATGAAACTCTGAGGTGGAGTCCCAATGCTGATCGTTCCAAAGTATGACAGCTGTCAGGAAATTGAAAGAAAGATGTAAAATTGGAGATACACCTGGTTCTTAGCCAGTGATTACGGTGGATGTATTTTACGAATCAGGTATGATTATGCAGCTGTGTTTGGTTTCCTAGAAGTTTAACTTATGGCTTGAACTGAATCTAAGCATAACTGGAACAAGCCTTGCAACACACTAGATTTTACTGCCATTGAAGTTTAATTAGAAGTTTTCCAAATACTTACTAAGATACTACATCTCACAGCAGGTTAATGTAACCTGCGACCTGAGAAATGGGAGCAAATAAGTATTTGTGATGATAAGTGTAGGAATGCTGAGTGGTTGTTGTTAACCTCATTTGGAACCTTGAAACTAAATGAGTTATCTTTTTAAAACTTCTTCATGGATTGAAATACCTTTTCTGAGATTTTGGTAATGAGAAAATAGAAAGATTGTGCATTTATATAGTAACTTCTACTACCCTGGGACATCCTAAAGGATTTAACAACTAATAAACTGCTTTATTGAATTTTGGAATCACCTGACAGCCAATTATCTAATAGCATGCTACAAACAAACTGCAATGAGATAACAATCAGGTATTTTTTACTTAGTAATGTTGATTGAGGGTGCAGAAGCATTGGTAAAAATACTATGGAGAAGTATCTTGTTTTGCTTTGAAAAGTTCTTTGGAATTTTAAAAAAATTTCTGGAGCATCGGAGGCTGAGGGGTGACCTTATAGAGGTTTACAAAATTATGAGGGGCATGGATAGGGTAAATAGACAAGTCTTATCCCTGGGTTCGGGGAGTCCAGAACTAGAGAGCATAGGTTTAGGGTGAGAGGGAAAAGATATAAAAGAGACCTAAGGAGCAACGTTTTCACACAGAAGGTGGTACGTGTATGGAATGAGCTGCCAGAGGAAGTGGTGGAAGCTGGTACAATTTCAACATTTAAGAGGCATTTGGATGGGTATATGAATAGGAAGGGTTTGGAGGGATATGGGCCAGGTGCTGGCAGGTGGGACTAGATTGGGTTGGGATATCTGGTCAACATGGACGGGTTGGACTGAAGGGTCTGTTTCCGTGCTGTACATCTCTATGACTCTATGACCTGTGAGGGCAGATAGAGCTTGAGTTAACCCTCATCAAAAAGGCAACATCTCTGACAATGCAGCACATACTGCTGTCCTCAAATATATTCATTGCAATATGACTGATTCCATTATTTAGATTTCAGATACATATGGTACGGTTAATAAAGGGTCAAATGTAATTAAATCAATTGGAATATGTTACTGTTTCCATTCGACCCTGTTTGCTGCTTTTCTTTAAAACTATGGTGGATTACTTACATCCAGGTAGTTTGTTAGTGGTTCTTTCGCAGCTAATGAGTCCGTCTGGAATGGTCCCAGGTATTTTGAATACAGATTGTAGGTGTTTTCCTTTAGAAAATCCTCAAGTAAACCACGTTCTTCCAAGATGTCACGGACAGATTTACCCTTAAATAGTTTCACTCTGCAAGAAGAGGAGTGAAAGTAGATCAAATTTCTGGGAAATAAGTATTTCAAAATTAAGTGAAATAATCTCTCTACATATTTCAACATCATTCACATAAACTATGTAATTTTGTGCATTGTGTACTGACTGGTAAACAGAAGTAGCATACAAGAGAAGACAAAGATTTTATATTTTCATAGAATCCCTACAGTGTGGCAACAGGCCATTCGGCCCAACAAAAGACTCTCTGAGGAATGTCTACCCAGTTTCTCCACCCATATTGCCTATGGCTAATCCACCTAACCTACACTATGGGCAATTTGGCATGGCCAATCCACCCATCTTTGTACTGTGGGAGGAAACTAGGACACCCAATAGAAACTCATGCAGATAGTTACCCAAGGCTGGAATTGAACCCAGGTTCCTGGTGCTCTGAGGTAGCAGTGCTAATCACCGAGCCACCATGATGGCTCCCTGCAAGGCTGCATTCCTTGGAATTAAGAAGATTAGGGAGTGATTTGATTAAATTTTTTAAGATATTAAGGAACAGATAGTTAAAAGCAATTTCTTTGGGGAATCTAGGATTGCAGACTAGTCTAAAAATAAGATTAAAGCCTTTCAGGAAAGAAATTAGGAAACACTTCTGCACTCAAAGAATAATGGAAGTTTGGGATGTATTCAAAAATAATAATTGATGCTACGTGTAAACTGAACATCTTAAATTTGAGATTGATTATCTTTTATTTTTTAAAGGCATTAAGGGACATATGTCAGACTCTATCTCATTAACTTGCAGAAATGGCTTAAGGGATTCACTGACCTTCTCCTGTTCCAATGTTCCTAGTGGAAGAAGAAAGAGTCAGAACTAAATCATTCAGGGTAAAATAAACACATTTTGGTGATATTATGCCTTTCAGCTGTGAGGAAACACAATCAAAACATACCCTATCATCAAAAACAAGACTCCGATCACAGGGTCTTACCTCACCATGCACTCAGAGAGCTGAATACAAGCGAGTGCAATGAGCAGCCACTTCATCTTTGTCCCTTGTTGTAGTCGAATGACACTGAAAGGAAAATGTCAGATGGGCCTGCGAATGGATTCTAATTGTTGCTGCTTTTATAGTGCTCGCAGTCAATCCTTTCCATTGTCTGTAGAATTGGATAATAGATCAGGCCATTATGAACTTTTCCATAATTGGTCGATATCAAACATGATGACCTTGTTGGAAAAACAGATATGACTTTGGATTAAAGTAACGCCAAACTTCAAAATAACAATTTATCGCATTATTAAATGTCAGCGATAATTATTAATGCAGTTACAAGTGATAAAGAAATCAAAACTCTGTTTACAAACTCTTGGAATACGATTTGGGGTATTACTTGGGGTGTTTCCATTTGAGCATATGGCCTCAGAGACTGATAAGCAATTCATTAATATCTGGATGACATTGAGGTTATTTACAAATGGTCAGTTGACTATTTTGACAGGCACCAAAGGAATAGCCATTTGGCCCAAACTCCTTATTATGTTGGTGCCGACAAGAAAACATGAACAAGAAAATATGAACAAGGACATTGCCAGCTCCAGTAAGTAGCTGTTTAAAATTTGGTGATTCAGACATTGAATTGGGTTATAGATAGGTTCAGACTCTCTTTTATGTTATGCATGGGGCAAAATTATTCAAGTTAGTGTGTTTTATTACTATAGTTCCACTTTAAGAGGAATAACTTATAAATTTTGGAAAGTGTGGATGTAATAAATAGATGAGCCAAATCTCATTGCAGCCACATGCTTTACCACCAGGGCACCGTGGCTATGTTGTGTGTTTTGTACAAGTTGCTCTTATTAAGATCATGTCTTGTTTTTTCTGTATTTGTGAATGTGAACTAAAATGGGAGAAGGATTGCCTTAAAGAACTAATGACTGTAGAAGGGGATTGCTGTACTTTTTAAAAGCAAGCAACCAACACTCAATGAAAGTGCTGTTTACACTGTTGTTTGTTCAACCTGTGGAGGAGGTTTAGTTGCAGATGAACTGGAGCTGGAGAGTGTGTACGAAATGAGATTTGGCTGGCAGCAAGTAGCTGATCAGTCTGTGGAATAGTAACCAGTTGTTGATGACAAAGTCCTTCTGCCTGCCAACAACTATTCAGGTGCCTGGAAGCCAATCATACAATGTTGGAGCGTGACAGCCAAAAGCTGTCAGACCTCCAGAAAAGAAGGTGGTGCCTTTCACTCTGCAGTTAAAAAAACACCTAGGGCCTGAGGGAAGTCAGTTTATTTTCCCTCACCAGTTGTTGTAAGTTGTTGCTTTTAACCATTTAGTTAGAGAATGTATAAGCTATGAACCAGTCGCTGTGTGGCTCCTGAAAGTAATAAAAGCAGTTGGAGAGGAGAGCCGAGGAGCAGCAAGCCAAAGGGATCATCTCAGTCACATCTATGGATAGGGACCATTGAATTGCCTTCCCAGTTTTCTCCTCCACCCATAATACCAATGCTTTTTTCTGTCTGTCTATGTTTATTTACAAGTGCGTGTAGGAGGGGATCTATAAGGAGTTTGAACTTTAATAGAGTTATGTGCTGATAGTTCATAATTGTTTACACAAAAAGCTAAAATCTGATTATTTGCAATGCATAGTAAGCCTTGTCGAGCACAGAAACCTTGTCCATGCTTTCTGCAAAGCTGGGTCTAAAGAGACAGGTATACTAGGGAATTTTGAGTGCTTTTATAAAAGGTATTTTGCGACCACTAGAAAAATATGAGGGTTTGACTGGCAGTGCACTATACCAGTGAGGCATTATAATTGCAGCAATTCACCAAGGCTTCTTCAAGATGTTTAGTATCTTTCAAACTGGCAACTTCCACCCACGAGAGCAACAGGGATAGCAGATGAAAGAGAATACAATGATCTGTGAAAAGACCATCCAAGTCACAGCAAATTCACATTGACACATGCTGCCATTCCTTCACATTGTCAAATCAAAATAATAAAGTCACTTGCTAACAGCAGTGCAGGAACACTTTCAACAACTAGACTGCAGTGGCCAAGACTTGGAGTTTTCCTTCCAATCTGTGAAAAAACACTTCCTTTGTAATATTTCAACTTTGACATTAATCTTGGGTGAATATTCCAATGTTTTATTTCACTCCCAATAAAATGATTAAAAACTGAAGGACAATCCTTTCACTTCCTGGTTTCCAATTGGTGGGAATTCTTTAGTGCTCAGTCTGCTTGTTAATTTCATTTCTCCTGGATTCTGTAAATTCCCTTCAGCTGGCACCCAGTGAAACTGATCCTGTAATGGGGAAAGCTAATTCCACAGCGTCACAAGATCAAGGTGGGCAGTGTTCTTTGGTGCCACCTCTTGTCATCACTGGTCACAAACCTGGGTCATACTGTTGTCAACCAATCTTTTTGCAGTTTATCATTGATGAGACAAAGTTGTATGGATGTCAGAGATATTTATAATTCTGTCACCAATTATCTGTGACCTCTCCATCTTTGCATCTTGACAAAATGGGTTGTAGACGCTCCATTTATCACCAGGGTCCCCCATTAGTCCTGCCACCCCCATTCTCCTCACGTCTTCAGCTTTCAGTCTACAAAAAAAAGCCCTTTGAACATAGAACATAGAACATTACAGTGCAGTACAGGCCCTTCGGCCCTCAATGTTGCGCCAACCTGTCATGCCAATCTGAAGCCCATCTAACCTATGCTATTCCATGCACGTCCATATGTTTGTCCAATGACGACTTAAATGCACTTAAAGTTGGCGAATCTACTACCATTGCAGGCAAAGCATTCCATACCCTTAATACTCTCTGAGTAAAGAAATTACCTCTGACATCTGTCCTATATCTATCACCCCTCAATTTAAAGCTCTGCCCCCTCGTGCTCGCCGTCAACATACTTGGAAAAAGGCTCTCCCTGTCCACCCTATCTAACCGTCTGATTATCTTATATGTCTCTATTAAGTCACCTCGCAACCTTCTTCTCTCCAACGAAAACAGCCTCAAGTCCCTCAGCCTTTCCTCGTAAGACCTCTCCTCCATACCAGGCAACATCCTGGTAAATCTCCTCTGCACCCTTTCCAAGGCTTCCACATCCTTCTTATAATGTGGTGACCAGAACTGTACACAATACTCCAAGTGCAGCCGCACCAGAGTTTGGACAGCTGAATCATAACCTCATGGTTCCGGAACTCGATCCCTCTATTAATAAAAGCTAAAACACTGTCTGCATTCTTAACAACCCTGTCAACCTGGGTGGCAACTTTCAAGGATCTGTGTACCTGGACACTGAGATCTCTCTGCTCATTGACACTACCAAAAATCTTACCATTAGCCCAGTACTTTGCTTTCCGGTTACTCCGACCAAAGTGAATCACCTCACACTTGTCCACATTAAACTCCATTTGCCACCTCTCAGCCCAGCTCTGCAGCTTATCGATGTCTGTCTGTAACTTACAACATCCTTTGTCCCTCTCCACAACTCCACCAACCTTAGTGTCGTCTGCAAATTTACTAACCCACCCTTCTACGCCCTCATCCAGGTCATTTATAAAAATGACGAACAGCAGTGGACCCAACACCGACCCTTGCGGTACACCACTGGTAACTGGACTCCAGGATTAACATTTCCCATCAACACCACCCTCTTTCTTCTTTCAGCAAGCCAATTACTGATCCAAACTGCTATATCTCCCACAATCCCATTCCTCCGCATTTTGTGCAATAGCCTACTGTCGGGAACCTTATCGAACGCTATGTTGAAATCCATATACACCACATCAACCGGTTTACTCTTATCTATCTGTTTGGTCACCTTCTCAAAGAACTCAGTAAGGTTTGTGAGGCACGACCTATCCTTCACAAAACTGTGCTGACTATCTCCAGTCAAATTATTCTTTTCTAGATGATTATAAATCCTATCTCTTATAACCTTTTCCAACACTTTGCCAACAACTGAAGTAAGCCTCACTGGTCTATAATTACCAGGGTTATCTCTACTCCCCTTCTTGAACAGGGGAACCACATTTGCTATCCTCCAGTCTTCTGGCACTATTCCTGTAGACAATGACGATTTAAAAATCAATGTCAAAGGCTCGGCAATCTCCTCCCTGGCTTCCCAGAGGATCCTAGGATAAATCCCATCTGGCTCAGGGGACTTATCTATTTTCACACTCTGCAGGATTTCTAATACCTCTTTCTTGTGAACCTCAATCACACCTAGTCTAGTAGCCTGTAGCTCAGTATTCTCCTCGACAACATTGTTGTTTTCTAGAGTGAATACTGTAGAAGAATATTCATTTAGTGCTTCCCCTATCTCCTCTGACTCCACACACAACTTCCCATTACTATCTTTGATTGGCTCTAATCTTACTCTTGTCATTCTTTTAGTCCTTATATACCTATAGCAAGTCTTATGATTTACCCTGATCCTATCCACCAACAACTTCTCATGTTTCCTCCTGGCTCTTCTGAGCTCTTTCTTTAGGTCTTTCCTGGCTACCTTGTAATCCTCAAGTGCCCTAACTGAGCTTTCACATCTCATCCTAACATAAGCCTTTTTCTTCCTCTGGACCAGAGATTCCACTTCCTTCATAAACCACGGCTCCCGCGCTCTACAGCTTCCTCCCTGCCTGACAGGTGCATACTTTTTTAGGACACTCAGGAGCATTTCCTTGAATAAGCTCCACTTTGAGTGAATGATGATAAGTTATTAATCCCAGGATGCATCTGGTGAAGTTGACCATGAATACACATGACCTAATGGATACGCATTATACTTCAGTGGTAGATTGATAAATGGAGAGTACACAGAAAATGAAATGGTATTGCTGCTGAAAATGGAATGGGTGTGAGGGAGCTTATGCAAAACATAATGAAAGATGTTAACAAAGGCTTGACACATGGAATAAACCTGATATTAATCTACAGAGAGATTCTAATTCCTCTTAACTTCAATTTGTGAATTTCTATCCAAATATTGCAGAGATCATGCCTAATGGCTTTATATGGAGATGTAAAATTTGGAGATCAAAATGAATTAGGTAGGTCAGGGATGGTCAGGACTGGCAGCTTAATGCTTCAGGATACAAATGCTACAGGAAGGATAGAAAGGGAGGCAAGAGAGGAGGGGGAGTGGCATTTTTGATAAGGGATAGCATTACAGCTGTACTGAGGGAGGAAATTCCCGGAAATACATCCACAAGTTATTTGGGTGGAACTGAGAAATAAGAAAGGGATGATAACCTTATTGGGATTGTATTATAGACCCCCTAATAGTCAGAGGGAAATTGAGAAACAAACTTGTAAAGAGATCTCAGTTATCTGTAAGAATAATAGGGTGGTTATGGGAGAGGATTTTAACTTTCCAAACATAGACTGGGACTGACATAGTGTTAAGAGTTTAGATGGAGAGGCATTTGTTCAGTGTGTACGAGACGAATTTCTGATTCAGTATGTGGGTGAGAAGGTGCAAAACTTGGACCTACTCTTGGGAAATAAGGCAGGGCAGGCGACTGAGGTGTCAGTGGGGAAGCACTTTGGGGCCAGCAATCATAATACTATTAGATTTAAAATAGTGATGGAAAAGGATAGACCAGATCTAAAAGTTGAAGTTCTAAATTGGACAAAGGCCAATTTTGACGGTATGAGGCAAGAACTTTTGAAAGCTGATTGGGGCAGATGTTCGCAGGTAAAGGGACGGCTGGAAAATGGGAGGCCTTCAGAAATGAGATTACGAGAATCCAGAGAAAGTATATTCCTGTTAGGGTGAAAGGAAAGGCTGGTAGGTGTAAGGAATGCTGGATGACAATAGAAATTGAGGGTTTAGTTAAGAAGGTTTGGTTAAGAAAAAGAAGGAAGCATATATAGGGTATAAACAATATATTTCGAGTGAATTGTTAGAAGAGTATAAAGGAAGTAGGAGCATACTTAAGAGGGAAATCAGGAGGGCAGAAAGGGGACATGAGATAGCTTTGGCAAATAGAATTAAGAAGAATCCAAAGGGTTTTTACAAATATATTAAGGACAAAAGGGTAACTAGGGAGAGACTAGGGCCCCTCAAAGATCAGCAAGGCGGCCTTTGTGTGGAGCCACAGAAAATGGGGGAGATACTAAACGAGTATTTTGCATCAGTATTTACTGTGGAAAAGGATATGGAAGTTATAAACTGTAGGGAAATAGATGGTGACACCTTGCAAAATGTTCATATTACAGAGGAGGTAGTGCTGGATGTCTTGAAATGCATAAAGGTGGATAAATCCCCAGGACCTGATCAGGTGTAGCAGGTTTTCCAGCAACACATTTTCAGTTCTGATCTCCAGCATCAGCAGTCCTCACTTTCTCCCTGATCAGGTGTACCCTTGAACTCTGTGGGAAGCTAGACAAGTGATTGCTGGGCCTCTTGCTGAGATATTTGTATCATTGATAGTCACAGGTGAGGTGCCGGAAGACTGGAGGTTGGCTAACGTGGTGCCACTGTTTAAGGAGGGTGGTAAGGACAAGCCAGGGAACTATAGACCAGTGAGCCTGACCTCAGTGATGGGCAAGTTGTTGGAGGGATTCCTGAGGGACAGGATGTACATGTATTTGGAAAGGCAAGGACTGATTAGGGATAGTCAACATGGCTTTGTGCGTGGGAAATCATGTCTTACAAACTTGATTGAAGAAGTAACAAAGAGGATTGATGAGGTCAGAGTGGTAGGTGTGATCTATATGGACTTCAGTAAGGCGTTTGACAAGGTTCTCCATGGGAAACTGATTAGCAAGGTTGGATCTCATGGAATACAGGGAGAACTGGCCATTTGGGTACAGAACTGGCTCAAAGGTAGAAGACAGAGGGTGGTGATGGAGGTTTGTTTTTCAGATTGGAGGCCTGTGACCAGTGGAGTGCTGCAAGGATCAGTGCTGGGTCCACTTCTTTTTGTCATTTACATAAATGATTTGGATGCGAACATAAGAGGTACAGTTAGTAAGTTTGCAGATGATACCAAAATTGGAGATGTAGTGGACAGCAAAGAGGGTTACCTCAGATTACAACAGGATCTTGACCAGATGGGCCAATGGGCTGAGAAGTGGCAGATGGAGTTTAATTCAGATAAATGTGAGGTGCTGCATTTTGGGAAAACAATTCCTAGCAGGATTTATGCACTTAATAGTAAGGTCTTAGGGAGTGTTGCTGAACAAAGAGACCTTGGAGTGCAGGTTCATAGCTCCTTAAAAGTGGAGTCGCAAGTAGATAGGATAGTGAAGAAGGCGTTTGGTATGCTTTCTTTTATTGGTCAGAGTATTGAGTACAGGAGTTGGGAGGTCATGTTGCGGCTGGACAGGACATTGGTTAGGCCACTGTTGGAATATTGCGTGCAATTCTGGTCTGCTTCCTATCGGAAAGATGTTATGAAACTTGAAAGGGTTCAGAAAAGATTTACAAGGATGTTGCCTGGTTTGGAGGATTTGAGCTATGGGGAGAGGCTGAACAGGCTGGGGCTGTTTTCCCTGGAGCGTTGGAGGCTGAGGGGTGACCTTATAGAGGTTTACAAAATTATGAGGGACATGGATAGGAAAAATAGACAAAGTCCTTTCCCTGGTGACATGGAGTCCAGAACTAGAGGGCATAGGTTTAGGGTGAGAGGGGAAAGATATAAAACAGACCTAAGTGGCAACTTTTTCACACAGAGGGTGGTACATGTATGGAGTGAGCTGCCAGAGGAAGTAGTGGAGGCTGGTACAATTGCAACATTTAAGAGGCATCTGGAGGGGTATATGAATAGGAAGAGTTTGAAAGGATATGGTCCGGGTTCTGGCAGGTGGGACTAGATTGGGTTGGGTTATCTGGTCAGCATGGACAGGTTGGACCAAAGGGTCTGTTTCTATGCTGTACATCTCTATGACTCTATGACTATATAGTTTAGGTCAGAGATTCTGACCCATTCAGTTGGTTTCCAGGTGTCTGCCATACAATTACAATCCCTTGCCACATTATAGATGTTCCCAGCAGAACGCTTTTGTGAATTTAAAAATAAGCGCAATTATTTAATATCACACACCTCCTCCAGAGGTAGAATGCAGCATGTCATGTGTACCATCATACATAAAAAAATTAAATATAGCTAAACAAAAGGATGTTTTGTTGACCTACATGTGAAATTATCACAATTTATTTTGTAATAGGCCTGTTGCTCCTAAGATACATTCATACAGTTGTGTGTAAAAGCAGAAATATTTCGGTCCATTGTGAAGTTTCAAGTAACAGAATTGCCAAGAAGTCAGCTCCCTGATGAACTTGAAATAAGAATGAGTTAGCGCATGAGTCCTTCTAACTGGCTGACTATTATTTATAGATGACATTCCTGAAGGTATTGGCCATGATTTTTCTTTCTCAGAGCAGCTTTTGCTCTTATTTTTCTAAAAACAGCTAACAAATCTAATTGCCATTCTTTCATATCCATCTAATACTGAATGGTTTTATGATGTTTCCGTGGTTCACAAGAAGCAGAGAAATAAGACGATTGAAATGCTGTATTTATTTTATAGACGATCCATCCTGAAACAAAGGGATGTGTTAATTCCCATGTAGCTGCGGATGTCCATACTTAAGAATTTACTTTATTTTCAGTGCTGTCTGGAGCTGAATTTTCCACAGTTATGTGATATGCTGCCCCATCTTGTGTGTCTACATCTAAAAGTGCAGTTTTGAAATTTGTATTATAGTAATGGCTGTAAAAGGGCATTAGTCAATGTAAAATGTAATATATTGCTCAAAAGAGCGCTATAGAAACAGAATTATTTTTTGTTTATTTTTATTAATGTTTATATCTGGCAATTTGTCCAAAGAAGCACACTTACAGACTGAATTAAACGGATCCTTGGTAAGTTATAAAGGTGTCAAGCAAGAGAATGTACTGCTCTTGTGCTGAGGCAATTGAGCAGCTTCTGCAGGACGTAGGAGCAACATTATTCACGTAAATAAAACAAAAAACTGCAGAGTCTGGCAATCTGAAACAAAAACAGAAATTGCTAGAGAAACTCAGCAACATCTGTGGGAAGAAAGCAGAGTTTATGTTTCGAGTCTGGTGACCTTTTATCACAACAGAATCAGAATTGATGAAGAGTCACCGGACGCGAAACATTAACTCTGCTTTCTTCTCACAGATGCTGCAAGACCTGCTGAATTTCTCCAGCAATTTCTGTTTTTGTTTCAGATATTATACTTTACAATGGAAGGGATGTACTGTAGAGTGTGCCAAAGAGAACATGACAAGTGGTCATTGAGGCCATAAACAGCAACATTGGTGAGGAACAGAACGCAGAAAGAAATCTTTGACCAATATAAAGCTGATTCTTAATTATGAATCCCTTGGCATCAAGCTAATGAATCTTATTCCATCATGCACTGTTCTCTCTAAAATTACCAACCTAGAGTCTCTAGCCCATTTCAGAATACTGTTCTAATAGGTTTATTAGAAAGCTCAAGCTTTTGGAGTGCTGGTCTTTCATCTGGTCTATAACCTGGTGTCATGTGATTTCTGACTTTGTCCGCCCCAGTCGACACCCAGTACAAACATCCTGATTGTAATCTTTATTGTTGCATGGTGTAGTTAATACCTGAAAGAGTTAACCAACATCAAAGATAAGCTCCACCCATCAAGAGATAGAAAATTCTTCATGGGAGGAAATAACACGTGTTCAGAGTGTTGGCTGTCTGGTACATTTAGTTGATCTAATGCTAAATCCATGTAACTAGCGGTCATGTATACTTACTTTCAGGTTGAGCTTGATGTCTCAACAAGTTTGTACCACTGAGAAATCTCTTGAAAGGATGCCCACTTTGAAGAAGTTCTCTGCCTCCCTCAGACATGCACTCCCTCTACACCCACCCCAGTCCTGAAGAAGGCTTACACCCGAAACGTTGACTTCTCCACCTTCTGATGCGGCCTGGCTTGCTGTGTTCTTCCAGCCTTCTGGATGTCTCATAATAAGCAATCATCTATCTAGGTAGTTGATAAGTAGTATGCCAGAAACCTTTATGTTCACCTTCTGCTGAAGATTGACTGTGGCTCTCCTCATTACTTGACACAGGCAATTTAACCGAATATACTTAGGAAGGATAGTGACAGCTTCTAAGTTGTATTATACTGGCAGCTTGAACACATGACATGATAAGATGATGATGCAATGAAGAGGATTTTGTGAATTATAATTGTAAAGATTACAAATATTTTATTTGGAGTATGAACTGGGGAAAACTGTAGTGTGGACACAACTGTTTTGCAGAGTTTGAACTATTTTGTTTCTCAACTCAAAGGTTGAAAGTGGAATGTGTAGTGTTCACTTATGGGTTAAACAAGGTTCTGCAACTTCCAGAGAATCTGGATTTGATGCCTTTGTGAGACATGTTGACACCGAGTGTCTTTTAGTTAAAACTGCTTGGCAACAGCTTCTGGAGATAGAATGAGGCCTGTTGTTTCAGCAACACCAGCCCACTATGGTGCCACCATCCTGGTTAAGTGTAAATAACTTGTGGCCTGGCTGATGTAGTAGATATAATAAAGTCAGCGAGCTGGACCTCATAGAATCAGAGTCACAGCACGGAAACAGACCCTTTGGTCTAACTTGTCCATGCTGAGCAGATATCCTAACCTAATCTAGTCCCACTTGCCAGCACCTGGCCCATATCCCTCCAAACCGTTTATATTCATATACCCATCCAGATGCCTTTTAAGTGTTGCAATTGTACCAGCCTCCACCACTTCCTCTGGCAGTTCATTCCATACACATACTGCCCTCTGCATGAAAACGTTGCTCCTTGGGTGTCTTTTATATCTTTCTCCACCTATGCCCTCTAGTTCTGAACTCCCCCACCCCAGGGAAAAGACTTTGTCAATTTATCCTACCTATGTCCTTCATGATTTTATAAACCTCTATAAGGTCACCCCTCAGTCCCTGATGTACCAGGGAAAACTGCTCTGGCCTATTAACCTCTCCCTATAGCTCAAATCCTCCAACCCTGGCAATATCCTTGTAAATCTTTTCTGAACCTTTTTAAGTTTCACAATATCTTTCCGATAAGATAGAGACCAGAATTGCACACAATATTCTAACAGTGGCCTAATGAATGTCCTGTACAGCCGCAATATGACCTCCCAATGCCTATATTCAATACTTTGAGCAAATACCTTCTTCACTATACTTTCTACCTGCGACTCCACTTTCAAGGTGCTACAAACCTGCACTTCAAGGTCTCTTTGATCAACAACATTCCCCAGGACCTTAACAGTAAGTGTATAAGTCCTGCTAAGATTTGCTTTTCCAAAATGCAGCATGTTTCATTTATCTAAATTAAAGTCCACCTGTCACTCTTCAGCCCATCTGGCCCACCTGCATGGTAAAAGCAATGACTGCAGATGCTGGAAACCAGATTCTGGATTAGTGGTGCTGGAAGAGCACAGCAGTTCAGGCAGCATCCAAAGTGCAGCGAAATCGACGTTTCGGGCAAAAGCCCTTCATCAGGAATAAAGGCAGTGAGCCTGAAGCGTGGAGAGATAAGCTAGAGGAGGGTGGGGGTGGGGAGAAAGTAGCATAGAGTACAATGGGTGAGTGGGGGAGGGGATGAAGGTGATAGGTCAGGTAGGAGAAGGTGGAGTGGATAGGTGGAAAAGGAGACAGGCAGGTAGGGCTAGTCCAGACAAGTCATGGCGACATTGCTGAACTGGAAGTTAGGAACTAGGATGAGGTAGGGGAAGGGGTAATGAGGAAACTGTTGAAGTCCACATTGATGCCCTGGGGTTGAAGTGTTCTGAGGCTGAAGATGAGGCGTTCTTCCTCCAGGCGTCTGGTGGTGAGGGAATGGCGGTGAAGGAGGCCCAGGACCTCCATGTTGCAGAACCTGCTGCCACCATCTGATTGGCCCATGTGACTAAGATCCCATTGTTCTCTGAGGTAACTTCTTCGCTGTCCATTACACCTCCAATTTTGGTGTCATCTATAAAGTTACTACCTATACTTCTTATGCTCACATCTAAATCATTTATATAAATGATGAAAAGTAGTGGATCCATCACCGATCCCTGTGGCACTCATCTGGTCACAGGCCTCCAGTCTGAAAAACAACCCTCCACTCTCTGTCTTCTACCTTTGAGCCAGTTCTGTATCCAAATGGTTAGTTCTCCCTGTATTCCATGTGATCTAACCTTGCTAACCAGTCTCCCATGGGGAACCTTGTTGAATGCTTTACTGAAGTCCATATAGATCACGTCTATCGCTCTGCCCTCATCAATCGTTTTTGTTACTTCGTTGAGGAACACTATTCTCTTCCTAGTTACCCTTTTGTCCTTAATGTATTTGTAAAAATCCTTTGGATTCTCCTTAATTCTATTTGCCAAAGCTATCTCATGACCCCTTTTTATCCTCTTGATTTCCATCTTACGTATACTCCTACTGCCTTTATACCCTTCTAAGGACTCATTTGATCTATCCTGTCTATACCTGACATATGCTTTCTTCTTTTTCTTAACCAAAGCTTCAATTTCTATTGTCATCCAGCACTCCCTACACGTGGCAGCATTTCCTTCCACCCTAACAGGTATATACTGTCTCTAGACTCTTTGTTATCTAATTTCTGATGGCTTCCCATTTTCCAGTCGTCCCTTTATCTGCCAACATCTGCACCCAATCAGAACTTTTGAAAGTTCTTGCCTAATTTGTTCAAAATTAGCCTTCCTTCAATTTAAACCTTCAACTTATAGATGGTTTATCTTTTTCCATCACAATTTTAAAACTAACAGAATTATGGTCACTGGCCCCAAAATGCTCCCTCACTGACACCTTAGTCACCTGCCTGCCTTATTTCCCAAGAGTAGGTCAGGTACATCCACATACTGAATCAGAAAATGTTCTTATACATACTTAACAAATTCCTCTCCATCTAAATCGTTCACACTTTGGTAGTCACAGTCAATGCTTGGAAAGTTAAAATCCCCGACCATAACCACCTTATTATTCTTACAGATAACTGAGATCTCCTTACAAATTTGTTTCTCAATTTCCAGCCAACTAATAAGGGGTCTATAATTCAATCTCAATAAGGTGATCATTCCTTTCTTATTTCTTAGTTCCACCCAAATAACTTGCCCGGATATATTTCTGGGAATATCCTCCCTCAGTACAGCTGTAATGTTATCCCTTATCAAAATGCTACTCCCCACTCCTCTCTTCCCCTCTATCTGTCCTTCCTATAGCATTTGTATCTTGGAATATTAAGCTGCCAGTCCCGTACATCGCTGAGCTACGTTTCTGTAACTGCTATGATATCCCAGTCCCATGTTTCTAACCATGCCCAGAGTTCATCTGCCTTCCCTGTTATTAAAGTCCACCTGTCCACCTGAAATAAATGCAGTTTAATTTATTAGTCTACCTTGTTCTTTGCTTTGTCCCTGCCTGCCATGACTGTTTGACTCACTTCTTTTCTCAACTAGACCATTCTCATATTGATCTCTATCCCCCTAAGTCCCAACCCTCCACCACCACCACCCCCTCCCCCCCCACTTTGCTATTTAAATCTTCCCAAGCAGCTTGAGCAAATCTCCCTGCCAATATATTCATCCCCTTCCAATTCAGGTGCAATCTGTCCTTGTACAGGTCACTTCTACCGCAAAAGAGATTCCTATTATCCAAATATGTGGATCCTTTTCCCATACACCAGCTCCTCAACCATGCATTCATCAGCTCTACCGGCCTATTCCTGCCCTCACTAGCTCGAAGCGCTGGGAGTAATCCAGATATTATTACTGTCGAGGACCTCCTTTTTAAATTCCTGCCATCTCACTGTAACCTCCGTTCAGAATCTCAACCTTTTCCTTTCCTATGTTGTTAGCCCCAATGTACAATGACTTCCTGCTGGCCCCTCTTATCCATAGAGCATTCTGCATGCTCTCTGAGACATCTTTGAGCCTGGCAGCAGAGAAGGAACATACCATTCTGATTTTTCACTCTTGGGCACAGAAGCATCTGTCTGCCTTGCACTAGAGAGTCCCCGAACACAATCGATCGCTTGGAACCTGATGTACCCCTCATTGCATTAGAGCTAGTCTTGATACAACATACTTGGCTGTTCATGTTATATTCACCTGAGAATCCATCACCCCATACATTTTCCAAAACAGCATACTTGTTTGAGATGGGGATAGCTACAGAAGACTCCTGCACTACCTGCCTATCTCTCTTACCTTTCCTAGAGTTAACCCAACTATGTGACTGTATCTGTGACTTTTCTCCCTTCCTCTAACTGCCATCCATCACACCCCCTTTGCTCTTGTAAATTTCTCATTGCCTCTAACTGCCTCTCCAACTGATCCATTCGATCTGATAGGATTCGGAATATGAGTTCCCTGATTTGTGTTGTTAATCTGGTCCACGGAGGGAGCCTTGGCTGTCAGATATAAACAGGAGTGGCAGAGGGTGGCACGGTGGCACAGTGGTTAGCATTGCTGCCTCACAGCGCCAGAGACCGGGGTTCAATTCCCTCTCTGTGTGGAGCTTGCACATTCTCCTCATGTCTGTGTGGGTTTCCTCCGGGTGCTCCGGTTTCCTCCCACAATCCAAAAATGTGCAGGTTAGGTGAATTGGCCATGCTAAATTGTCCGTAGTGTTAGGTGAAAGGGTAAATGTAGGGGAATGGGTTTGGGTGGGTTGTGCTTCGGTGGGTCAGTGTGGACTTGTTGGGCCGAAGGGCCTGTTTCCACGCTGTAAGTAATCTAATCTAAGAAGGTTCTGCTCACTCTCAGAGGCAGCTCTGTGCTCGCTGAGTCAGTGTGGTGCACTAGGCAGGTGGAAATAAAGGGTGACTTGGTGACGGGATATTGGCCTGCACGGACCTATTTCAGTTGATTTAATGTGATAAAGGAAAACTATTTAGTGATCTAACTAGGAGAGTTTTACAGTTAACTAGATATAATTAAATGCATATTAACAATTAGTTACAGGTTGCATTGATGTTATGAACATTGTGTGTTGTGGTATGGTGCAGGGAGAGAATGGTGTGCTTATTTAGAATATTCAGATGTGGCTGACTGTGTCTTTTAGGAAAAAGTGAGGACTGCAGATACTGGAGAGTCAGAGTTGAAAATGGTGGTGCTGGAAAAGCACAACAGGTCAGGCAGCATCCGAGGAGCAGGAGAGCTGATGTTTCAGGCTTAAGCCCTTCATCAGGGATGTTTTGAACAGATGTGCAGAGCAGCCCGTCACTGACATGAACAAAAAGTCATAATAACAAAAAATGCTTGCAATACTTGTAAGTTTATTGACATTTACTTCATTAGCAAATACAAATAGAAAATATTTAGTGTGCACCATCAAGATTAAATCTCACTGCATGATCTTATTAAAAATTACATCAGAGATCATTACTACACTCACAGTTTAGGACACAAATTGACAGAGTGGGTTTCCCACTCTTGTTTATAAAAGTCAGGCAGGTTCGATAACAATGGACAATGCCAATTACCAATCTGCCACTCCAACTGTGTAAGCATGAGATCATGTAAAGATCATTTCCCGACTGGTCAGGAATGATTAATACAATTTCATGCAAAAATGTTGATGTGCTTTTACTAAGACCGTACAGCATGCTTTCCACACACAAGTCTAAATTCATCTACAAAAGCAAGCATCTAAAATGTAGATGACTTTTGGCTCTGGAATGTTTATGCTATCTAATGTCCAGAGCAATTAATTCCTAAAGCAGGTAAGTCTTCATTTAGGATTGAAAACATCAGAGAGGAGAGTAAAATTATGAGTGTGAGTACGATGCAGTTTATCATCCACGGTTGACAATGCAGATAATCCATTTAAAGCATATTTTCTTGAGCAATTTTATTAGATTTAGAGGTCAGTAATGTGAAGGGTGTACTCAAATTGAATGAAGAGGTTGCAACTAATTGACTGTATTTTAGAGATGTGCCTTCATGTTGTCTCATACTTAATCAGATTAGCTTGCCTGCTCTTTAACCAAAGGCCAATGAGGCTTTTACTTGAGTTCTTGTTACTGTGTGGCTCCATTACATCAATCATGGCTGAAGACTGAGGGAAGGACTTAAAAAGAATTGGAATACGCTTTAAATGAAATCTTGGATGATTAAATTAGACGGATTTGGCAAAACCCACACGATTGTTTCCTCTGTCAAAGATGGAATAGTATGGCCCAATGAAGACATCCCCCAGGATCCAGAGTCCTCCAGAAGAGCTTGGAAGGTACATGGAGTCAAATCCACTCATGCATCCAGACTGGTCCTGAAAGAAATGCAAATTGTGAGAGTTAGACCCCCAAAATGATTTATCTGCCATAACCAACCCTTCTGCGAGTAAAATAAACAAAAGATGAAAACGTCTGTCTAGCATTTCTTCTTTTGTGACTGCTCAGAATTAAATCAAAACAGCTTTTGATTAGCAGACTGTATATCCCACTCTTGACATTATTTTGTCAGCTGTAAGTCAAACTGCCAGGTAATTATCAAAGGCTAGAGAATTGGTTTAGCTCAATTGGTTGGATTGTTGATTTGCAGAGCAGTGTGATACCAGCAGTGTGGGTCCAATTCCCATCACTGGCTTGAGGTTATCATGAAGGACTTTCCTTTTCAACCTCTTCCCTTGCCTGAGGTCTGGTGGCCCTCAGGTTAAATCACCACCAGTCGTTTCTCTCTAATGAGAGAGCAGCCCCTATGGTCTGGTAAGACTATGGTGACACAACAACAATCAGTGGCTAAGTTCCAGGTGAAGGAAGGAATGAAAGTTTATGCTTTGGGATCTCAGTTGAGTCCTCACATAAATAGCTGGTTGATAAATATTGAGATAAGAGAAGAAGATTAGATTAGAAAAAAAATGCTTCTTTCATGGACAAGGGTGAGTAAAAAGGTTTTGGAGAAACTGAATAAAGGATTAATTATGTTTTATCACTGATTATTAAAAACTGGATTATTGAGAAAAATTGTACTTATATAAAATTTGCTAGAGTTTCTATTTAATGGAGCGAGCAAAAAAGTGAATAATTTGGTCCAACAGTTTTTCTCTCTGTTCAGTGGTGTGCTACAAACGTTATTTTCCACCATTCAGTTAAGCATGCACTATGTCAATATTAAAGATATTAAAGCCCACTTTAAGCATCTGTTCCTTTCACCCCTTGGTGAGCTGTCACTGCATTGTGCACCATTTACAAAACTCACTGCAGCAAGTTGATTGGAGATGCCGGTGTTGGATTGTGGTGTACAAAGTTAAAAATCACACAACACCAGGTTATAGTCCAACAGGTTTAATTGGAAGCACTAGCTTTCAGAGCACTGCTCCTTCATCAGCTAGTGCTCCCAATTAAACCTGTTGGACTATAACCTGGTTTGTGTGATTTTTAACTTTGTAGCAACTTGACAAGTCTTTTTCAAAGATTCACTTCAAACCTCAAATCTTCACTATCTAGATGGAGGTTCATCAGGACGTTGCCTGGTATGGACAAATTGAGCTCTAAGGAGAGACTAGATAAGCTTAAATTGTTTTCTTTTGAGCAGAGAAGCCTGAAGGGGGATAGGATTGAGGTGTGTAATGTAATGCGGGGAATGGACAGGGTAAACATAGAGCCGCTGTTCCCCTTGGTTGAGAGGTCAGTCATGAGGGGGCATAGTTTTAGGCTAAGGGGCCGGAGATTCAGAGGAGATTTCAGGAAAAAACCTTCTCACTCAGAGGATGGGTGGAATCAGAATTGCACTGCCTGGGAAGGTAGTGGAGGTCAGAAACCTTACAACCGTTAAAAGATATTTGGATGAGCACATCAAATAGCATCACATTCAAGGATATGGGACAAGTGCAGAAAATTGTGATTAGTGCACTCTTAGTGGTAGTTATATCAGTACAGACTTGATGGGCCAAAGGGCTTTTTCTGTGCTGTGTGAATCTGTGAATTGAGAAGGATGGGAACATCAAGTGTGTGGGTACAGCATTATCCCCAAGCTCCCTTCTATGTCACAGAACATCCTGACCTTAGATAAATAACATCATCCCTTCATTATTGCTGACTTAAAAATCATGAAAAGCCTTTTCTAACAATAGTGTGAAAACACCTACATCTCAAGTACAGCAACACTTCAAGAAAGTTGCTCACCACAGCCTTCTCCAATTGAGGATGACAATAAGTACTGACCTTGACAATAACACCCGCATCTAAAGAATTAATAATATAAAAAAAAACTCTTCCTTTCTTTGTTAATTGATAAGGAAATTAATTTTTTCACCATAACTGAGCTTACTCACTCAATCATGCTCAAAACTGTACAGGCTCATTCATTTTCTGTATAGTTTCTCCGAAAATTAACTGACAAGCAACTTTGCTGGATACTAAAGTCTGAGAACCTAACCTAACTGTTAAGAATCAGCTTTATCAAATTTAAGCAAAAGCATACCTGGATTGTGTATTCGGATGGAGTAAGGGGATAATCGATTCCATTGATTGTGAAGACTACATTCGGCATGTTGGGCAGATTATTGCAGTTGATGGTATACTGTACAATCGATGAAATAATTAAAAACAAGCATGAGCAGAGCATTCTCCAAGAATCATTGGAAGAAATGTTTACGAAACTATCAAAATCAACAACCTCATTATTGGTCACATCTTAAAAGTTGTCTTGGCTGACATTCCGGCACAAGTGCTGAGATGCTCCTGCAAGTTGTCTGAGATGTTGGGAGGCTCCCTCACCCTCATTGTGAGAAGGCCACCACTAGGGATTTTATCAACAATATCTACTTGCCCCTAATTGCAGGAAAATTGGCCATTAGTTGCTGGGCTTGTGGAGGAGCTGCTGGTGGGGAAACCCAAACCTATAACACTATTTCTGTGAGGAAAGCTAAAACATTTCCATTTTTATTTAAAACTATTGTTTATTTTGGCTTCTGTTTAGGGGTGCAGCGTTACTTTTGCAATGACTATTTAACTATATTGAGATAGTGGATATTAACTTAGGATTCAGTGTATGGAGAAGACAGAAGCTTGGGATGTTGGTTTTTGAGGTGTATATTTATAATGTTTAGTGGTTTAAGTACAAGCTTATTATGTTTGTAAACGTGACGCCCCAGTTCTGCCCGTTACCAGATGTTCGGGTCGCAAAAGATGCTCATATCCACCAATTAGGAGCCTGCTTTCTAAAGGCATCCTGACATTGCTGCCCCATTGGACAGGTTGGTTGTATTGGATGCATAGGAACTTCTAACTTAGTGAATTCCCATCACCCTTCTCAAACCTTCCATGTTGAAGATCGTGTTTGGAATGGCTTGAAGTTCAAGCTCAGTGGTTAGCATTGCTGCTTCACAGCACCAGGGACCTGGGTTCAATTCCAGTCTTGGGTGAATATCTGTGTGGAGTTTGCACAGTCAGTGTCTGCATGGATTTCCTCCAACTGCTCCAGTTTCCTCCCACTATCCAAAAAGGTGTGGGTTAGGGTGAATTGGCCAGGGTGAATTGGCCAAGCTGAATTGTCCATATATTCAGGAATGTGTAGGCTAGGTTCATTAGTCAGGGGAAATGTAGAGTAATGTGGGTACGGGAATGGATCTGGGTGGGATACTCTTCGGAGGGTGGGTGTGGACTTGTTGGGCCAAATGGTCTATTTCCACACTGTAGGGATTCTATGATTCAACTTTTCCCAAGGTCCCAGGAATCCTCAACATAAAATCGGGATCAACTTCATTTGTAGTTGTACTTAGTGCATTTCCCTCTGATTTACAGATGGAGCTAGCAGGTTGAGTCTAATCATTTCAGTCAATGATAAATTGAAATTCTTTTGGACCTTGTAGTTATTTATAAACATTGGGTGCCAGGGCCACCACTGCTAGTTTTTGAAGTTAATATCTATGCCTAATGTGATAAAAAATGTTAGCACTGGGAGGTGGGAGATTTCCAAGCACCTGTCTGTGCACTCTGCTCAAAGACAGCAGAAAATTTAAAGAACTGCAAATGCTGGAAATCAAAAATAAAAACATAAAGTAGATTTAACATTTTGGGTCCAGTGACCCTTCTTCAGAACAGCAGAATTGGGTATAACATAAAGGTCCCTTTACTCTGCCCCAGTAGGTTGCCAGAGCCCCAATCTCAAAACGGCATTCAAAACCCACACTGCCTTGGCACAGATCTAATATGTTGAGGCCTCTCAGAGTGAGATTGGCATTATTGGTCAATCAGTGACAAGGTTAGTGCTGAAACCCCATGCCTATTGAGGTATTTGATTGAGACTGCCAAGACTCTTTTGATGATACGATTCTGAGGCCAAACATTAGAAATTTTCTTTCACCCTTTGGTTTATTTATGTTCAAAATTGGAATGTAAAAATCAGGAGGCTGTAGTAATGTGAGATCTACACTCTTCAGAGTGAATAGCAACAGACTTTATTGGACAACTTGCTTAGAGCCCCATAACCCAATGCTCCAGCTCTATGGGACCGGATATAGCTTTTTAGCTTCTCTATCACATGTTCAGTAACACAGCCTGAGATAAGGTATGATTCCTCCAGAGGCAAATCCCTATCATTACCCATTTTTCCCTCTTGTACTTTATTGTGTTCTACAATGCAAAGTAATTAATGAACACAATGACAATATACATTACGGATTAAGCTTCTAAAGGTTTTTTTTAAACTAAAACTAATCTTTTAAACATAGCATAGATTTATACATCAATATATAAGTAGCACAAAGTAAAAGGTGAATTCAATAGAACCTCGTCTGAAAGGGATCTTGTGGTGCAGGGGTATTGGCACTACCTCTGAACCAAGAGGTCTGGATTCAGTTCCATCTGCTTCAGAGGTGTGTAATAACTGTTTTGATCAGATTGATTAGAAAAATATCTAGACCCTCCTCTGACTGATTATAAAAATCTACGAAGCTTTCATCAAAGCTTACCTGGCCGTAGTACCCTTGGGTAGCACCAATGTATTGTTGGATAGTGCTGATGGCTCTATTGGGACCAGTAAGCAGGGAAGTGCCAGTATCAACAATGGCCTGGCAGCCTCCACTGCAGGCAACAACCTGACCATTGATTGTCACCCTGAGAGAAGACAAAATGGCACTTGTTAATTGAA
Organism: Hemiscyllium ocellatum; assembly: GCF_020745735.1. Taxonomy (NCBI): domain Eukaryota; kingdom Metazoa; phylum Chordata; class Chondrichthyes; order Orectolobiformes; family Hemiscylliidae; genus Hemiscyllium; species Hemiscyllium ocellatum. The sequence goes on along the minus strand of NC_083426.1, from coordinate 14,781,431 downwards.
TACCTTCCCTCCACGTCTAACATATTCCTTAAAATCACCCCCTCTCACCAAGCGTTTAGTCACGTGTCCCACTTCCTTATGATGACAGGAATTTAAAAATCAGAGTGCTCCCCCGCCACCCCTCTTAAATCTGCTCAACCATTCAAGAATTTAAATCATTGACCTCAACTTCCCCTCTCCTTGTTATCCCTAACCCTAAATTCTCCTGGAACTCAAAAATCCATCAAACTCATGTCATGTGTACACTCACTTGACTGAACATATACAATTCTTGGGGCAAAGAATGGTAAAGGTTCTTAACCCTTGAGTGAAGAAATTCCTCTTCCAGTCAAAAATGGAGTGGTAGAGACCTACAGCACAAAAAAGGGCCCTCAGCTCTGTCCTGGTCAAAAATAATCACCTAAATATTCTAAATTAGTCATCCACCGAGTTTGGATCTCTCGTTCCATACTTCACAGGCAATGAAAATGTTCTCCCAGCATCTATTCTGCCAGACCTCTCTAAACGCTTATGGTTCAATGAGATCACTTCTGTCTTCATAACTTTAGGAACTTGAGTCCACATATTCTCCCCTCAGAGGACAACACTCTGTGATGTGGTTTGGCATCAAATTTGACATGGTAAAGCTCTTGTGAAACACTTTGAGGTGTTTTATGACACTAAAGGTGCTATGTAAACGAAACCTCGTTGTGTTGTTACTGCTCAAACTACCATATTAATGCAATATGATTGGAGATGATCGAAGGAGGTAAATCTAAATTTAAATCTAATAACAGGAGTGTTTTCCTGTTTTAGTAGTATTTTATGTTCTAGGATTCTTACAGCGATAAGGATAGAATCAGCTTGGAGGGATTTTAATTAGCTGCAAATGTGTTGCTGGTCAAAGCACAGCAGGTTAGGCAGCATCTCAGGAATAGAGAATTCGACGTTTCGAGCATAAGCCCATTTTTTACTCGGGATTTTAATTAGCTCAGGATGAAATTTCTATCCTAGCTCATCAAATGGCCATCACTCTCAAACCCTTGCAGTATCACTGAGAGCAGTAACCACTGCTACAATTGCATCTGGTCCCCACTGGAAGTCAGCACTAGAGACAAAGGGGATGTTAGCTGAGGAGTAATGGAGGGTTTTAGTGCTGGTAGACAAATGGGATTGATGGGAGCAGCGACCAATGGCAGTCATGGGGTAAATACTTTGACATCCTGATTGGTGCAGGCCCAGATACCTGCTCTACCCCAAGATGAGGTGGAGGTGTTGGCGTTGGACTCGGGTGGACTAAGTTAAAAATCACACAACACCAGGTTATAGTCGAGATGTGGTGCTGGAAAAGCATAGCAAGTCAGGCAGCATCTGAGGAGGAGGAGAATCGACATTTCAGGCATAAGCCCTTCATGTGGTGATCCTGTTGCATCTGCTTCTGGAATTAAAAGTGCTGCAATGGGCCAACGTTAGGCTTCAACATCCCTTGTTCATAATATGCCTGGAAGAGGGCAGCTCACTTCTGTCTGAAACATACACCTGAAACATTGATATTCCTGATGAAGGGCTTATGCCTGAAACGTTGATTCTCCTTCTCCTTGGATGCTGCCTGACTGGCTGTGCTTTTCCAGCACCTCACTCTTCGACTCTGACCTCCAGCATTTGCAGTCCTCACTAACACCAGGTTATAGTCCAACAACTTTATTTGGAAGTACTAGCTTTTGCAACACTGCTCCTTCGTTGGATAGCTAGCTACCTGACAAAAGAGCAGCACTCCAAAAGCTACTGCTGCCAAATACGCCTGTTGGACTATAATCTAGTGTTGTGTGATTTTTAACTTATTCCATGTTGTTGTGGTTCCATGAAGTATTCCATGATGTGAGGTCACATTTATAAATACCAATCTTGAGTCAGTTTTATTTATTCACTCATGGGATGCAGGCACCGCTGTCTGGGTCAGCATTTATTGTCCACCCTTGAGAAGGTGGGGGTGAGCTGCCTTCTTCCAGGCATATTAAGAAAATGGAATGTTGATGTCTGAAGTTGGCCCATTGCGGCACTTTTAGTTTCAGAAGTAGATGCAACAGGATCTCTGCACCTTTATTCACCCCAAAGCCATTGACTAACTCCCCATTCATTCATTTTAATCGATTCATTCTAAAGAACACAGATCAGATAGTTTGGGTACATGGCACATTATTGTCTAAGTATTCTGACTAAATGCACTTGGTGTGCAATACTGTCTGCAATAAGTTTATCCTCCGATTGAATGTTTGCTTTCCTAGCCTGGATTTAAACAGTGGTTCAATTATAATCTGTAAGGTATCCATTAACTGGTGCATTCTCTCTATCGCTCAGTGCGTCCATACCTGGACCTGAGCTGCAACTCATTTCACCTAATATTTCCATGTCAAAGTTATGCCTTGCAATGTGATGATTACAGCTTGCATTTCCATTGTGAAATAGGTTGCTCACTTACCTGTCCAGTTGGATTTGCCAGTAACCTTCTTGAGTGACGGGCACCCAGTTAATTTGACCTGTGTAGTGGTTTGGATCAACTCCACCAAAAACAACTTCACTTCCGGACTGACCATCCTGTCTGTAAAAAGAAGTGAATCTGAATGTTAATTTCAGCAGGGACCTGCCTGATATTGAAGAGCATTGACAGAGCTTCAGAAATACCAGAGTGGTGATATCTTCTGTTTGGGGCTTGCAGAACGTGGTGTCATTAGCCATTGAAAATCAGACAACATTTCACTCCATTCAAGAAAACACACTCAATCCTCAATGTGCTGTTTGAAACTCAACAAAGCCCTTTTCAAAACACCTGAAATTGGAATGATCCAATTTCCTATCTTGGATCTCTCATGCAATTCAATCAAAATCTAAAAGAATTCCATTTGTTCACAAGGATGCACTTAGAACTTTGCTCAAAGTTAGAGACTACCTGACATGGAAACAGTTCATTTCAGTTGCTGGAGAAATACAAAGATGCATATTGTGTTAATTGCTTTAAAAAATGGCTATGTGGTGACATTAAGTTAATCCCCCATATTACTCAGGGTGCTATGCAGATGTAAGTTAGATGTAAATTGAGGGGTGATAGATATAGGATAGATGTCAGAGGTAGTTTCTTTACTCAGAGAGTAGTAAGGGCGTGGAACACACTGCCTGCAACAGTAGTAGACTCGCCAACTTTAAGGGCATTAAAATAGACATATGCATGAAAATGGAATAGTGTAGGTTAGATGGGCTTCAGATTGGTATCACAGGTCGGCGCAACATCGAAGGCTGAAGAGCCTGTACTGCTCTGTAATGTTCTATGTTCTATGCAAGTCGACAGAAGTTGTGACAACATACCGAGTGAGGTAGAAAGCAAACAGGTCTTGTTGGACCAGGTTCTCAGACATCATGTTATCAAACACAGGTGTGGCACTGGACGATGCAATGTTTGGATAGGCCAGCCCCAGGATCCCATCAAATGGAGCATAATAGAAAGTGCTCCCAGGTTCAGTCTCGCTTAAGCCAAATTCCTGCTCTTTGACAGCAATGTTTGATATCTAGAAGAAAGAGAAAGACACAACTTGTTCTGAGGAATTATCATGCTGAGAATTATCAATAAACCAGACCATGAATTTAAATGAATGAATACCACAGTAACAAGAAAATCTAACATTACGCAATGACTCATAATTACAAATAAAATAGACAGTCTTAGAGAAAATCTGTTGGCCTAATATGGTCAGTGGGGAGAGAAACGGAAGGATCATTTCAAGCCCAAGGTGAATCTTTTTCTAAACAAGTCATATCAGAATTGAAAGGTTAACTCTGTTTATCTCTCAATAAAAGAGTTTCTACTGCACTTTTTGTTTTAATTTCAGATCTCCAAACTATGCAATATTTTGTTCATATTATGTTAGATTGATTGCTGTTCCTCCAGTTGACACTTTACACAGAGAGAAAGGTCAGTTTTCAGTGTTGATTTGGAGTTGAAAATTCTGAACAACTTTCAGAAACCTGGCACACCATTGGCTGTTTAGCAAAGAGTCAGGAGATGAGTTATTTCACAGAACCTATCGCCTCTGACCTGCTTGGGTAAGCCATAGTATTTATTTGGCCAGTCTGATCAGTTTCTGGTCAAGTTGAAGATTTGCATCAAATGTTACAAAATATTAACATACAAAGAAATTACACGTGTATGAGCAGTTTAAGAATTTTGACATTATTTGATATAACATTATTGGTAAAAGTTACAATATACGTACAGTGACTGTGTCGTAGCCCAGGACCCCAGTCATGCTGCCTGTACCATACTGAATAGACAGTGGTTGGTTTGTTGCCTGGAACGTTGAGGACTTGCTTGGTGAAAATTTCTTGTGGTTTGCTGTAAAGGTAAACATTTTAATCATTTGGTCATTTAATTTCATAACTGAATCAAGCACAGGCCATCCATAAAAATTGCTATATAATTGTTTGTAGCACTATTTGTTTCTGTTGAATTGCACACTTATTAAATGAGGGATAGTTCATTCACAAGAAGTGAGCATCATTGAATGGACCAACATTTGTTTCCCTGCCCCTAACTGTCAAAAACATTGCTCTCGGTCTAACATCACAAGTAAGCCAGAGTAGGGAAGGACAGCAGTTTCTTTCCCTAAAGGGTACTCATGAACCAGACAGTTGTTGCATAGTCATCTCCAGAATTTTGATTCTGGATTTTTATTGAATCCCAATTCCATCAGCTGCCAAGGTGAGATTTGATCCCAGGTCCCCAGAACATTATCAGGGTCTCTGGATTAATAATCTCACATTAATACACCAGACCATCACCTCCTTGTTAGCATGAGAAAAAGGACTCATTTACAACCAGCAATATTAACAAGAGGTCAAAGGTCTTGTAGGGCATCTTATCTAATAAAGATCACGTCACCATGGTCTTACCAGACTCTCTTATTACAGAGAGGGGTAACTGGTGGTGGTTCACCTCTAAGGCAAGGGAGAGAAGGAGAGCCCTTCATGGTAACCTCATCCAATGTGGGAATTGAACCCTCACTGTTAGGGTCACTCTCCATCACAAACCAACCATCCAAGTTAGTTGACCTCCAGCATACCATTCCTCATTGCTTGTCAGAATTATCATATGGCTTGGCGTATGAGCTAGCAGGTTAATACTATTCATTAACAGTGTCCCATGAGTTAATGATTGCATTGAAATAGCTCAGATGATCCAGGTTGCTTTAATGCGGGAAACGTTTTACTTCAGTGTGAACACAAAACTTGTATGTATCCATTGCCAAAGTGCTTAACAGCCAATGAAATAATTTAAATTATAGTCACTATTGTAACATTAGAAACATAGCAGCCAATTTGTGCACAGAAAGCTTCCACTAACAGCAATGTGATAATGACTAGATGATTTATTTGTCATCTTTGGTTAAAGGTTAGACATTGGCCAACATGCTGGAGAGAACTCCTTTGCTCATTATTGAAACATTGCAAGGGGATTGTTTTTAATGCGTGCTTGTGATCAAACAATGTCTCAGTTCACTGTCTCATTCAGAAGACAGTAGCTGTAACACTGCAGCATTATCTCAATATTGCACTGGAATACCAGCCAGACATTTCCTTCTTAAGTCTTTGAAGTGGAACCTGAACTCACAACCTTCTGCCTCAGAGGCACAAATGCCACTAGTTGAGTGCAACTTTGTGGATCTGGTTTAAACTTAATTTCCTGAGTGAGAGCCAATAGATCCAAAGCACTACTTTTTGTCACATTAGATTGTTTTGTCATACATCCTTCTTAGACATCATGACCTTGTTGTTATATAATTCTTCTTTCCATTTATCTCAAAAACTCATCAAGCGGAAATCACAACTGTATAGACAGCAAATAAAAAAGTATTTTCATATGTATTTTCATTTTGGGTGGAATTTCTTATACTTCATAGTGATAAATGTGGAGGCAAGTAGTTCATGAATTCAGCAAGGCTAAACCTCACTCTCCCGTCTCCCCTCGGATTACATTCTGGGTGGGAGGACCTATGGTTGACCCTCACACTTTGACACCAATTGAGGTCCTTAAATGACCAATGAATGACCAAATGGATGGAACAGTGGCAATGTCACTGAGCTAACAAACCAGAACCCTAGGTTAATATTCTGGGGAGGTGAATTTGAATCCCATTATGGCAGGTGGTGAAGTTTGAATTCAGTTAAAATAAAATCTGGGATAGACTGCTAGCTTTAGTGTCGGCGCTGCTTATTTTAATAAAAGAACCACCTGGTTCACTAACACCATCTTGGAAACGTACCTGATCTGACCTTTATCTGACTGCAGTGCCATATCAATGTGATTGATTCTTAACCGCACTCTGGTCATTTAGGGATAGGCAATAAGTACTGGTCTGAAATAGATAGACTTGTAACCAGTAAAGGGTTATGGGGAAAAGCCAGAAAAGTAGCTTTTCAGAACAGCCATGGCTTCATTGAATGGCAGAGCTGGCCCGATGGGCTGAATGGCCTACTTCTGTTCCTACGCCTTATGGTCTTTGCCCTATGTCTAATGAATTGCTCAACGATTCTGTGACTTTGGTTGTTCCCTTGCAGCAGTCATGGCTTCCTCCATGGCATTGTTAAGTACAAGTGTCGATAGCCTCTGATTGGCCAGTAGCTCTCTCTCGGCAGGACCTTTACCCCAGGGGCCTTGATTCCAGAGGAAATTCCTGTCGGTAGTCTCTCCACTTCCTGATTGGCTTGACCGTTAATGCTTCAAGAAGGTTCTGCCTATTGAATCAATCAGGTTTGGATCTACCAAATATTCCCTATCCTTGAATCTCTTCAGTTATTTTTGGTATGTTTTGTATGCCCTTTAACTTATGATTAATCCATTGTGTCCTTGGGCCACTCCCCAGCCAGTGCCCAGATCACTCTTAATGGGTGAATATGCTGATCAAAAGTTAGGAAGACTGTTTAAATACACTTACAGCATGATTGGCTGGAACAGTAAACTGATGGGACCCAAAGGTTTGATGAACCAGTATCAAAGATGACTGTGAAGCTTTGTGGTGGGGTTCCGATGCTAATTGTTCCATAATAAGACATCTGTAGGAATATTGTAGTTAAAGAAACAAGTTAGAATTGGTTAAAACTTGTGAAACAATGTTTCAGTATTTATAGACACACTGGGCAGATTGTCTTCTTGCTGTACCGAGGTCTATTGGATGTTCTACACGATATATGACCAGAATTAGACCATTTGGCCCATTGAGTCTTGCTCCCTCATTTGATCTTGGCTGATATGGGGTTTCCTCAACTCCATTCTCCTGCCATTCAGATTAGATTAGATTACTTTTTTATAGATTAGATTAGATTACTTTAAAGTGTGGAACCAGGCCCTTCGGCCCAACAAGTCCACACTGACCCGCTGAAGAGCAACCCACCCAGACCCATTCCCCTACATTTATCCCTTTGCCTAACACTACAGGCAATTTAGCATGGCCAATTCACCTAAACCGCACATCTTTGGACTGTGGGAGGAAACCGAAGCACCCAGAGGAAACTCACACAAACATGGGGAGAATGTGCAAACTCCACACAGACAGTAGCCCGAGGCATGAATTGAACCCGGGTCTCTGGGGCTGTGAGGCAGCAGTGCTAACCATTGTGCCACCATGCTGCCCATAACATTTGATCCCTTCACTAATCAAGAAGTTATCCATCTCCATCTAGGTGCAATTCATAGAAGCAAATAAGATTTGAGGACTCACATGTGCCTCTTTAGGAATCTGCCCAAGTTTTCTGCATGTGTAGTATCTGGTGATCTAGTACATTCCATTACAGGGACAGAAAGACTTGTACGGTTGAGAACAAGGGTGTTTAGATTCACTGGATGCTATTCCAAGCAGAGTGAAAGTTTGTAGGTGGACACCAATGTTACCTATCCCTCTGCCACCTTCCTGCTGTTGCTGTCTTGTGATTTCTGGCTCACAGTTAAGCCTTGGATTTAGCAAAACCAAAGCCACTTTCCTTAACTTGTATTGGCAAACTTATTCCAATCCGTCAACCTGCTCAGTTGTCTAGACCCACCAGGCTGTGTACAATGTTCAGTTTTGTTCAATGTTAGCCTGATTTTCTTACTCCAAATGGTCATCAGATCAAAAAGTCTTAAGAAAGCTCAAGACAGCCTGTGTTACTTACTTAATTCATTGATTGGTGCTAAACACTTAATATCCTTAATCCACACCTTCATCAGTTCAAACAACGATTTCTTAAATACAGCTATTTCTCCAAACTTCACAAGTTTGAGTTAGTTCAGCATTTTGTAGCTGAACTGTCACTCCCAACCTCCTGACTGTTTGACACCTCTGTCCTTATCACAGCCGCACTGCCTTCCAGCTTATTGTCATCCTCACCCTCATTTCCAAATCACTTTAATCTTTCTACTCCTTTATATCTGCGCAGTCATCGTAGGTATGATTTTGCAGATCACAAACTCCACTCTTTAAGGAAATGGAGAAGAAACAGTACTCGAGAACTAAAAGTCTTACATCGGTGTTGTTCTCTCCAACTGGTGGAGCAGTTAAAATCGAATGGCTTGATTTCTGTCATTTCCCATGAATCTGTTATTGGTTCTTGTGGCATGTGAACTTGTGCTGTTATTCGAGGGACTGCCATTAATAAATGGAAGTTGGATTCATCTCAGTGGATGGTCTGTCTCACTGTCCAGATGGGTAGATTTGCTGAGGAGGCAGCACGACCACCAGTGTTAAATGTTAAAACAAACCTCACACTAGTTGGGCTGGGAAGGGGGATTACATCTTCTGGACCCACCCCATGAACCTCAGTTGCCGCAGGCTGTGAGCGTTTTGCCAAGTCTCTTTCCTCCAGAACTTAACTTGATCTCTGGATGCTGGCAATAGGCAGGTCCCTAATGCTGGCAATAGGCAGGTCCCTAATGCTGGCAGGAGACAGGTCCCTAATACTGGCAGTAGGCAGGTCCCTAATGCTGGCAGTAGGCATGTCCCTAATGCTGGCAGGAGATCCCTAATGCTGGCAGGAGACAGGTCCCTAATGCTGGCAGTAGGCAGGTCCCTAATGCTGGCAGTAGGCATGTCCCTAATGCTGGCAGGAGATCCCTAATGCTGGCAGTAGGCATGTCCCTAATGCTGGCAGGAGATCCCTAATGCTGGCAGGAGACAGGTCCCTAATGCTGGCAATAGGCAGGTCCCTAATGCTGGCAGTAGGCAGGTCCCTAATGCTGGCAGGAGACAGGTCCCTAATGCTGGCAGTAGGCAGGTCCCTAATGCTGGCAATAGGCAGGTCCCTAATGCTGGCAGGAGACAGGTCTCTAATGCTGGCAGTAGGCAGGTCCCTAATGCTGGCAGGAGACTGGTCCCTAATGCTGGCAGGAGACAGGTCTCTAATACTGGCAGGAGACAGGTCCCTAATGCTGGCAGTAGGCAGGTCACTAATGCTGGCAGGAGACAGGTCTCTAATGCTGGCAGTAGGCAGGTCCCTAATGCTGGCAGGAGATCCCTAATGCTGGCAGGAGACAGGTCCCTAATGCTGGCAGTAGGCAGGTCCCTAATGCTGGCAGGAGACAGGTCCCTAATACTGGCAGGAGACAGGTCCCTAATGCTGGCAGGAGACAGGTCCCTAATGCTGGCGGGAGACATGTCCCTAATGCTGGCAGGAGACAGGTCCCTAATGCTGGCAGGAAAGCACTGGGCTCCCCAGTCTTCACCCTCTGTTCACTCCTGTAGCTATTCCACCCACCAACCAGCTGCTGCTTACTGCCTTTCGGCCCAACAAGCCCCCACCGAGCCTCCAAATAGTAACCCACCCAGACCTATACCCCTACCCTATATTTACCCCACACTAATGCACCTAACCTACATATCCCTGAACACTATGGCAATTTAGCACGGCCAATTCACCTAACCCCTGCACATCTTTGGATTATGGGAGGAAACCCATGCAGACATGGGCAGAATGTGCAAACTCCTCACAGGCAGTCACAAGAGACTGGGGTTAAATCCCGGGTCCCTGGCGCTGTGAGGCAGCAGTGCTCACCAATGAGCCACAGTGCCACCCCAGCAGTTCAAATCAATTCAAAAATCCTAGTGCAGCGAGATCTGAAAACTTATCTGCAAAGACTTTCTGCTGGGCGTTAGAGTCTGCTGTGAAGCCTCTTCTCCCAGTTATTTTCCTCTAACTCCTTGACATTCTTTGACCGACATCCGTACTGTCTCACAGCCTCAACCCCCCACAAAGACCACCTTAAATTCCAATCTTTCCATTAGCTGTTTACCCTTTGCTGTTTCTCCCCCATCCAAATTATTTAGCAATTATTTTGTCAGAGGCACAAGAGAACTGCAAATTGGAGCCACTGCATTGACTTCCCCTTCTTGCTGAAACACTTGCAGGTTATGGCCTAGGGGTATTAATGCTGGACTGTTAATCCAGTGACCCAACTAATGTTGTGGGGACATGGGTTCAAATCCTGCCAGGGCAGATGGTGGAATTTGAATTCAATACAAAATCTGCAATTAAAAGTCCAATGAAGCCATTGTCGAGTGTTGGAAAAACCTGATGAAGGGCTTATGCCCGAAACGTCGAATTTCCTGTTCCTTGGATGCTGCGCTTTAACCAGCAACACATTTTCAGCTGTTGGAAAAACCTGTCTGGATCACTAATGTCCTTCAGGGAAGGAAGGTGCCATCCTTATCCAGTCTGGCCTACATGTGACTCCAGACCCACAGCAATGTGGTTGACTCTTAAATGCCCTCTGGGCAATTTAAGATGGGTAATAAAAGCTGCCCAAATCAGTAACAACCTCATCCCCTGAATGAGGTAAAAAAAGGTACGAGTTAATGACCATTTACCAGCAGAAAGTAAAAGTGATTTACCTACCTGTTTCTGATTTTCTTTAGGTGTTTAAGAATTCATTTTGATTCTGTTTTAATGCAATATTTTATCCATCAAGCCACATATTCTGGGAGACTTGGGGTTGACTCTAAGCTCCAACCTCCCTAGCAATTAAATAAACGTGGTGTTTGTGGAGGGGAGAGGAGGGTTCTAATAATTTTACTATTGGGTTGATCGTCTAAAATGGACGAAATTAAGCCAGCCCTTCATTGAGCACCTGCCATGACTTTAACTTCCATTAGCTTTAGAAGTAGCAATTACCAAGAGAGGGGTATAACATTAAACATTTCCAACAAGGAGACAGACGTAATCCTTAGGACTAAAAGGATCGAAAAGTATGTGGAATAACTCTTTAGAGGCCAGCATCCCATCACCAATCACCCTTTATTTGACAATAGCACTGCCTCTCACTGAGTCAGATATTCAGTGGCTCAATATCTGTGACATTCATCCCTTTAAGTCAGTCTGGGCTCCCTGATTGGACCAGATTAACAGCCCCAATCAGGGAACTTAGTTTCTATGATATCCAAATGGCTGACCTCATTACAATCACTACAATATGGGAAGAAAGCAAGAAACAGGTGTTGAGTTGGATGATCGGCTATGATCATACTAAATGGTATGCAGGCTGGAATGGCCAAATGGCCTACTCCTGTTCCTTTTTCTTATTCAGTTGTGGATCTGGCCATCACTGGCTGGACAATATTTATTGCCTGTTCCTAGTTGCCCTTGGGAAGGTGGGGATGATCTGCTTTCTTGAACTGCTACCGTCCACTGGTTTTGGGTTAACCCGCAATGTCCTTAGGGAGGGAATTCCAGGTTTTGACCCAGCAACAGTGAAGGAATTGCGATATATTTCCAGGACAGGGTGGTGAGTGGCTTGGAGGGGAACTTGCAGATGGTGTTGTCCCTTGTACCTGCTGTTATTGTCCTTCTAGATGAAAATGGTCGTGGGTTTGGAGGGTGCTGTCTGAGGATATTTGGTGAATTTCTGCAGTGCACCTTGCAGGTGGTACACACTGCTGCTACTGAGAGTCGGTGATGGAGGGAATGGATGCTTGTGGATATGATGCCAATAAAGCGAGCCATTTTGCCCTGGATAGTGTCAAGCTGCTTGAGTACAACCATCTATTTTTCTATGTTGTCACCAATCTTAAATTGCCTTAGTTATACCAAAAATAATATTCTGTGCTCCCAGGAACAAGTGAGGTATACTGCCAAATTCAAGAGGGAGGGCTACTACTTGCCAGTATTGCCACTCTAACCTTCCTTTTAGCTAGTCCCCCACTGGGGCTGTGAAATTGTCCCTAAATGTCCTCCTGGACTTGTTCCTTTCCCCACAGTGAGGACTACTTACATCTAGGTAGTTTATGAGTGGCTCTGTAGACATGGTCTGCCCATTGAAGTAGCCTGCATATTTGGAGTATGGATTGTATTGGTGTTTCTTCAGTAAATCACCAAGAAGCCCACGGTCTTCCAGAGCCTGCCGGGCAGATTTACCCTTCGTCAATTTAACCCTGTGAAGAGAAACAGGACAAACTGTCAGGCTTAAATTGATACTGTGAGCAACTGACCTAGTTCTATTAGTTAATCTACAGGATGTAGTAACAATGATTAAAAACACCAGAGACACAAAGTCTTACAGAAGCAAAGGCAAGAATGATGCCGCACCAAACCTGTTGGACTATAACCTGGTGTCGTGTGATTTTTCTACTTGGTAGAAAATGCAGAACAAAGAGACAATATGTATAAATGGAAATTCTGATGCATAGGTTCAGATAAAATAATAATACCCTATCAAATGAAAAAGTAAACTACTTGCAATATTTAGCAGATTTGACAGCATCTGTGAAAAGAGAAATGGAGTTAATGTTGCAAGTCATGACTGTTCATCAGAACTACCTACTTGATTACTTACCTGACTAAACTCTCAGAGAGCTGAATACAAGCGAGTGCAATGAGCAACCACTTCATCTTGTCTGGTACTTGTCAAGACCTTGGTGAGATTTGTGAGTGCGCTTGGTGTTTTTATACTGTGCTGCGTCAACCCATTCCATTGACCAAAAAGACAAATAACGAATGTTGTTATGTCATGTTTTATTATCATAACTAAGTCCTTGTGAAAGGGCACATTAAGAGTTTACACCTTATTTAATAATTATCAGCTGATATTTTGATAACCAACATTCTTGAGTTTCAAGCTTATTGAGTAAGACCTCAGGGCTGATAATACGGCTCTATATATATTTGTAAAACAAGATAATATTTAGTTCTTATGGTTTGAACTTGTACATTTATCAAATGTACTTATCCAGCACTTGCAGAGTATTTTAATTATAGAAAACTGAGTTGTTACAACAGTAAAGGTCACAGATGACAACTTATTCTTAATATGTAGGTGTGTATGCTTAATGAAGGGGAGGAGATGGCCTATTAATCCAGAAACCCAGCTGATGCTCTCAGTACCTTGGTTCAAGTCCCACCATGGTAGAATTTAAATTCATTTAAAGACAAAGAATCTGGAATTAAGAGTCTAACAAAGACTTTGTTGATTATCAGGAAAACCCCACTGGTTCACTAATGTCATTTAAAGAAGGAAATCTGCCATCCTTACTTGGTCTGGCCAGACCCACAGCAATGTGGTTAAATCTGGGGATGGGTAATAAATGCTGACCTAACCAGTGATGTCATCATCCTGTGAATAAACAAAAATAAAATATTAGAAAAACAGAAGAGGATCTATATTTAAATGGCACCTCCTACCCCAAAAACTGTTCTAGAGTCAATTAAGTACCTTGCAAAGTGTAGTCCCTGTTGTCAGCAATGCAACAACCATTTGCATTAATAAGTTCCCACAAACAGAAATGTGATAACCTATAGTTTTCTGACGTTGGTTGAGGGATAAATAGTGGACAAAAAAAACTCTGATCTTCTTTGAAATTATGCAACAAAAACACTTACATTCACCTGCGAGGGGTTCTATTTAAAATGAAATCAGAGAATGCTGGAGAAAATCACTAGGCCTGGCAGGATCTGTGGGAAGAGAGTGGAGTTAATGTTTTGAGTGTGATGATTCTTTATCAGAGTGAGTGGTCCTTAATGCTCCAATGTCATGGTTTCAAGCTTAGGGGATACTTTTGTATTCTGCTTTCACCAAGTGATCTATAACAAACAAGCTGAGGTCACAGCAAGAACATAGAAGCTCTGGAAGTATGTAAATAAATTGATATTTTAACTGGATGAGCATTAGCTTTAGAAGCTACTTAAAGATAATTGGGAGACTTAACGCATCTCACGAGATCTATGTAGTTGTCCATTCTAGTGAATGGCCACCCAATGACCAGTGAAATCACTCTGTTAATGAATGTTGGCAATTCTTTTCATACTCAACATGTTTCTGCTGGACAGTAAACTCCATTGGCCACCTAAAACAATTCACTAACGAGTCTCTTACATTGTGCAAATGTGTTGTTATCGATATTTTTATAGCAACCTGTTCAGACACGGTATGACACTCCTCTATAGGAGGTTCTAGAACCTGTGCCTTTTCACCAAGAGATAGAAGTACTAATACTCCTCCACAAGGACCCATGCTAATGTAAAAGTGTCCTTCTTCATTAGGGAGAGGGAACTGAGTGGGGAGATTAATCTGAGAGTCTCCCCACCTCAGGCAAGTGAGCCTTTATGAGGCAAACTCAGCACTCTGTGTAGCAATGAGGCTCTCTATATCCAGGAACCTCTCAGCAGTAGCTTTCCAGGCTCTTTAGGACCCTGAATAGATAAAAGGTGTCACAGAGCATCCAGAGCATGGTCTATGCTGTAGGGAGCTCAAGTGCAGAGATGTGACTGGTGGTATTTGCCTAGGAGGGCATAGTCATAGCTATTGTGGAGAGTTGGGTCTGATAATGGGATTGCTGTTAGGTCAGGATCATGATTTGGAGGTGTCAGTGTTGGACCAGGGTGGACAAAGTTAAAAATCACACAATACTAGGTTATAGTTCAACAGGTTTATGTGGAAGCTAATAGGTCAGGATCAGGGAGTGTACAGTCTGGGTGAAGGGGTTGTTTAAGGATGGTAGTGGTGTAACTGGCCTTGATGATGGGGTAAAGTTTCAGGAGAGCTGTTGGGACCTGGATTTTTACCAATGAAGGGATAAGATGAAAAAATTGATAACAGCATTCGGTGTTCCCAAGACTAAAACAAAGGCATAAAGACCTGAGCACATATACAGCAGTGATGTATGTTCTGCTGGACGGATCTCCATAGGTGACTTCCATCCTTTCCATGAAGGTAGTCAAGAACTCGCTTGCTCCAGCCATGCCAGTGATGGAATTGAACTGGACTCCTCAATATTTCACAATAGTGTAGTGAAGGTCTATGTTGTGGTTCTGTTCGCCGAGCTGGGAATTTGAGTTGCAAACGTTTCGTCCCCTGTCTCAGTGACATCCTCAGTGCTTGGGAGTCTCCTGTGAAGCTTCACAGGTGGCTCCCAAGCACTGAGGATGTCACCTAGACAGGGGACGAAACGTTTGCAACACAAATTCCCAGCTCGGCGAACAGAACCACAACAACGAGCACCCGAGCTACAAATCTTCTCCCAAACAGTGAGGGTCTATGCCATCACTGACTGACATTCCCCTGTGTGTCTCTGTTGTGTGCAGCATGACACTAATGGTCGAAGCTGTACTTGATACTTTTGTGAAACAAGTTAGCACCAGGAGGCTGTTGGTTAACAAGAAACTAACCTAGCAACAGCTTCTTTTAAGTAAGTTGCACTTTGTAAAACCAGAATCTGATGATGTATATGACGAGACAAAGAGTGGTGAACTCATGTTTCTCATTCTCAGTCTCGTGGAACGCATCAATGTTATCACATCATCCAAAGTGTTTGCCAAAGGTTCAACAATCTTTCTTCCTCAGAAAATTGGTGGCAATTCATTATTGGCTAAGATTGACAGGTGAGCAATTGCCAGCATACTAGCCCTGAAAATTCAATAAAACATGTATAAACAAGCTTGAGGAACCATGCATCATCTAGGAATGTAAAATGTTCAACAGAAAATGGTTCACCAATATCTTCCACTGGATCAATAGTGCTGTAATGCAAATATCATTGACCCACCTAGATGTTGTCGTTGCTCCGCATCATAGACACTCCTGGACCTGCACTTACAGATATACGAGCATGGAGTGACCTCACACTGACCACAGCCCATGGGGGTTAGTCAAATAACAGGCCACAAAACTGCAGGAGATATTCAAAAAATGTTCACAGAAAGAAGAACAAAGCATTTCACTTTCTTCTGATTTTGTGTTGATAAATTCTCATCTCTCTGGTATGGAGAGATCAATGAAACTTCATGAGGAAAAGACTGTACATCTTTGTATTCACTTGTGGGACTTGGGTGTGGATCTTACACCTCTCATAATTTTATATCCTTCAGACAGGTCACTCCCTAGTCTCGGGCACTCTAGCAAAAACAGTTTAGTTTGTCCACTTCTCCTTACAGCTGATACACTCTGATCCAGGCAACATCCTGCTAAACCTCTTTTGCACTCACTCCAAAGTCTTCACATCATTGCTATGGTGTGGGGAGCAGAACTATGCAAAATATTCCAAATGTAGCCTCACTGAAGTCTTATGCAACTGCAACATGACCTGACAACTTTTAATCTCAATGTCCCAACTGTTGAAGGCAAGCATGTGTATGGCTTCTTTACCAACTTATCCACTTGAATTGTTACTTTCAGGAAGTTGTGGACTTGCACCCCAAGATCACTCTGTATATCAATTCTCCTCATGGTCCTGCCATTTATTGTATACTTTCTTCTTGTATTTGACCTCTCAAAATATATCACCTCAGACCTGTCCAGAGTAAATTTCATCTGCAATTTTTCTGCTCAAATTTGCAACTGATCTCTATCCAGTTGTATCCTTTGATAACCTTTCTCATTATTTGCAATCTTGCAACTTTCATACTGTTTGCATGTTTACTAATCAGACCATTCACATTTTCACCCAAATCATTTTTTTATAATAGAAACAACAGCTCCCAGCAACGATCCTTACAGAACACCATTCCTCCAGTTAGAAAAACACCCCTCCACAACTACCTTCTGTCTCCTATGACCAAGCCAATTTCTATCCACCTTGCCAACACACCATGGATCCCAGGTTACTTAATCTTCTGGACCCACTATGAGGCTCCTTGTCAAAAACTTTAGTAAAGTCCATGCAGACAGCATCCACCACTCTAGTCTCATCAATCATCTTCATCATATCTTCAAAAAACTCAGTCAAGTTTGCAAGACAAGACATCCCCTGTATGAAACAATGCTGACTATCCCTAATAAGTCCATTAGTCACCAAATGCAAATAAATCCTGCCCCTAAGAATCTTCTGCAATAATTTCTCTACCACTCATGTAAGGCTCAGTTGCTTATGATTTCCTGGATTATCCCTGTTGCCCTTTTAAACAATAGAATTGGCTATTTTCCAGACATCTGAGGCTTTCCCTGTGAATATTATTCCTGATGAAGGGCTTTTGCCTGAAACATCGATTTCACTGCACTTTGGATGCTGCCTGAACTGCTGTGCTCTTCCAGCACCACTAATCCAGAATCTGGTTTCCAGCATCTGCAGTCATTGTTTTTACCTCATTGATTTTAACCCTACTGCAAGGATGCCTGCCTCGAAGAAGTTTTCCTCCTCTCTCTACAAGAATCTCAGGGAGTCCCTCTCCCATTGCAAATCCCAGGTCATTTCCTCTGCCTTGAAGCTCTTCAACCATGTTGTGAAACAAACTCGCTACCACAGCCACATTTGCTTCCTCAGTGCCTGCCTTCGTAACCAACTCATCCCCACTCCGGACCACCCTTAAACCAGCAGAGTTCGGACCCGAACAGGACAAACAGTACAGACTACAGATTCAAAAACACCAGCAACAGTACTCCTTCAAGATCCTCCACTCCACGCTTGCAGCAATGCGCCAGCTCCTAACCTCTCTGCAGTCAGCCCTGCCTCAGCTGAGGGCCACACTCTCTCAGAATTGCAAAGGACTCACTCTCTACTACATCCTCAGGAGAATTCATACTCTCAACAAACAGTATTTCAGTTCCATCTCAAACATCAAAAACTGTAAGTACAACAAACCTTTATCTACCCACCTCCATAACCAGCGCTCCTCAAACATTCCAGAAGATTCCCCTGGCCTCGGAAATGACTCAGACGCCATTAGCCATGCGGCTGAAGCAGCTACCATCCCCCACGTTGATTGATGAAGTCACTCCGCCCTCATCATGGCTATTCCCACAACCAATTCTGCCCCTCACAATTCCTCATCCATCACACGTGACATCACATCCGCCCCTCAAATCATCACTGATGCTACATGCTCAATGACTTCGCCACCCCTACTGCTGTGGCCACCACCACTTCCGCCCCCACCAGCGCCACTCACCTGCATTCTGCTGACACGTCCCCACAGACCCCACTGTCACTATCCCCAACCCCCAGAACCCCGAGGGGAATATTACCCCTGCTCATGACTCCACGCCCATTCCCCCCACCAACACACCCACTCCAGTTACTGGCTCTGACCCCACTCCCAGCTCCATACCCTCACCAGATCCCAGCTCCCAGCCCTGCCGAGTTTTCACCATCCCCCCAGACCTCCCCCTCACTGAGGACGAACGATCAGTCCTCAGCAAAGGACTCACCTTCATCCCACTCCGTCCATGCATCAATGAATTTAATACACGCCATGACGTCGAACAATTCTTCCGTCGCCTGCACCTCCAAGCTTACTTTCACAATCAGGATTCCCGCCCACCTTCCAAAGACCCCTTCGTCCACCTCCAACACACTGCATCCACCTGGACACCCTGCGCTGGCCTATTACCTGCCCTCGACCTCTTCATTTCCAACTGCCGCTGGGACATTAACCGCCTCAACCTGTCTACCCCCTCCCCCACTCCAACTTCTCACCTTCATAATGTGCAGCCCTCCAACCCCCTGCTCCAATCCCAACCTCACCATCAAGCCAGTGAATAAAGGAGGCGCAGTGGTAGTCTGGCACACTGACCTCCACACCGCTGAAGCCAAACGCCAACTCGAGGACACCTCTTCCTACTGCCCCCTCGACCATGGCCCCACCCCCCCATCACCAAACCATCATCTCCCAGACCATACAGAACGTCATCACCTCAGGAGATCGCCCACCCACAGCTTCCAACCTCATAGTTCCAACTGCACTGCCCGGTTCTACCTCCTTCCCAAGATCCACAAGCCTGACCACCCTGGCCGACCCATTGTCTCAGCATGCTCCTGCCCCACTGAATTCATCTCTATCTACCTCGACACTGTCCTTTCCCCCTTGTCCAGGAACTCCCCACATACGTTCAAGACACCACCCACACCCTCCACCTCCTCCAATACTTCCGTTTCCCCGGACCCCAACGCCTCATCTTCACCATGGATATTCAATCCCTCTGCACCTCCATCCGCCATGACCAGGGCCTCCAAGCCCTCCGGTTTTTCCTCTCCAGACGTCCCCAACATTATCGTTTGGCCGAACTGGTCCTCACCCTTAACTATTTCTCTTTTGAATCCTCCCACTTCCTCCAGACCAAAGGGGTAGCCATGGGCACACGTATGGGCCCCAGCTATGCCTGTCTCTTTGTTGGCTACGTAGAACAGTTGATCTTCCGTAATTACACTGGCGCCACTCCCCACCTCTTCCTCCGCTACTTTGATGACTGCATTGGCGCCACCTCGTGCTCCCGCGAGGAGGTTGAGCAATTCATTAACTTTACCAACACATTCCACCCTGACCTTAAATTTACCTGGACCATCTCTGACACCTCCCTTCCCTTCCTGGACCTCTCCACCTTCATTAAAGATGACCGACTTGACACTGACATTTTTCACAAACCCACCGACTCCCACAGCTACTTGGATTACACCTCTTCCCACCCTACCTCTTGCAAAAATGCCATCCCATATTCCGAATTCCTCCGCCTCTGCCGTATCTGCTCCCAGGAGGACCAGTTTCACCAGAGAACACATCAGATGGCCTCCTTCTTTAGAGACCGCAATTTCCCTTCCCACATGGTTAAAGATGCCCTCCAACGCATCTCGTTCACATCCCGCACCTCCGCCCTCAGACCCCACCCCTCCAACCGTAACAAGGACAGAACACCCCTGGTGCTCACCTTCCACCCTACAAACCTTCGCATAAACCAAATCACCCGCCGACATTTCTGCCACTTCCAAAAAGACCCCACCACCAGGGCTTTATTTCCCTCCCCACCCCTTTCCGCCTTCCGCAAAGACCGTTCCCTCCATGACTACCTGGTCAGGTCCACGCCCCACTACAACCCACCCTCCCATCCTGGCACTTTCCCCTGCCACCGCAGGAACTGTAAAACCTGGGCCCACACCTCCTCCCTCACCTCTATCCAAGGCTCTAAAGGAGCCTTTCAAAGTTTTACCTGCACATCCACCAAATTCATTTATTGTATCCTTTGCTCCCGATGTGGTCTCCTCTACATTAGGGAGACTGGGCGCCTCCTAACAGAGCACTTTAGGGAACATCTCCTGGACACTCGCACCAATCAACCACACCGCCCCGTGGCCCAACATTTCAACTCCCTCTCCCACTCTGCCAAGGACATGGAGGTCCTGGGCCTCCTTCATCGCCGCTCCCTCACCATCAGATGCCTGGAGGAAGAACACCTCATCTTCCGCCTCAGAACACTTCAATCCCAGGGCATCAATGTGGACTTCAAAAGTTTCCTAATTTGCCCTTCCCCCTAGTTCCCTAGGGGGAAATGAGGAAACTTTTGAAGTCCACATTGATGCCCTGTTCCAAACCTCCAGCTCAGCACTATCCCCATGACTTGTCTGGACTTGTCCTACCTGCCTATCTTCTTTTCCACCTATCAACTCTACCCTCTCCTCCCTGACCTATCACCTTCATCCCCTCCCCCACTCACCCATTGTACTCCATACTACTTTTTCCCCATCCCCACCCTCCTCTAGCTTATCTCTCCACGCTTCAGGCTCACTGCCTTTATTCCTGATGAAGGACTTTTGCCCGAAACGTCGATTTCACTGCACTTTGGATGCTGCCTGAACTGCTGTGCTCTTCCAGCACCATTGATCTAGAATCTGGTTTCCAGCATCTGCAGTCATTGTTTTTACCTATATGTCAACAGTCAATACAATACAGACATTAATGACTGTGAAGCATTTTGTGATGTACGAAGAACATTGAAACTACTATGTAACTAACTTTTCATGTAAACTTCTATAATATGATTGAAAATTATATGGAAACAAGAAAAATAATTGCATTGTTATCATTATTGCTAGAACCAGCTTTGTTTCCATTGTTGTCTTAATTCACTGGTGTCGCAAATGTTTAAGCATTAAAAAAACATCTTTGCTAATGAGAAAGGTCATACTTCACGTTCATGCAGCTGATCAAATAAAGTCAATAAAGTGTATTTATTAATTATTACAATTTGAGGACTGATAACACATCCATTATTTGAGTCTCTGCACTTGGTAAACATGTTTTTGATCAGGGGACTGAATATCCTTGAATCTAATAATCACAGTTTAAAGTAATTAATTCTTTAGCTTTAAGATATTTTTAATCAACTTGTTATGATACATGTCTGGGATTGGTAAGATTAAAACCTGGACCTACTGGCCGACAGGTAGGAACATTACCACAATGTTACCAGAACTGAGGCAATGAAACCTCCTCTTTGTATGTGTAATGACACACCTCCAGGGTGGGATTTACCTTGTGGGTCAGGGATAGGAACAGGCATCTGGCAGCCATTTCCAAAGGCTTTGATTAGCTTAATTGGATTATTTCATATGGTTGAATTTGATTGAATTGGTGTAGAAAGGTGATCAAAATTTGCTAAAAATAATGCTAAACTAAGGGGCAAACTATAAGAAACAGGAATCTTAAGAACTAAATATCCTATTGAGCATCCTGGTTTGAGATTACAGCATCAACCAAACAAGGGATTTATAGATTAATGTGAAGTATTACAATTTGAGAAAAGAAAGAGACAAGAGATATAATTTTAATTGGGAATTCTCAGCTGAGTAGAAGCTGAAGATATTTAGACAACCAGATTTTTGAAACCAAGATAGCAAATGGAAATCAAAAGAATCAAAGAACTTTGGATGCTGGAAATCAGAAATGAAAACAGAAATTGCTGAGAAAACTCAGTAGATCTAGCAGCATCACTGGAGAGAAAGCAGAGTTAATGTTTTGCGTCCAGTGACCCTTTTTTTGGACTGTTCTGAATTTTCCCAGCAATTTCTCCCTTTGTTTCACAAGTTGAAATTCTGTAATGGGTTTGGGGTGGAGGCGGTTGGGATGTTGGTGGGATGTGGTTCTGAGTGTTATAAATATGGAGACATTGAATCCAAAGGCAAGGACACAATAAACTAGAATATCAATTAGACAACAGTTGGAATAAAGTTTTGAGAATTTCATTATGGAGAAATATTTAGAGACATTACTAAATACAATTCTCAACCAGTGAAATATTGATACCTAACAGCAAAAGAAAAATCAAAAAATTCAATATTTTGAATCAGTGATGATAAGGTGTAGTGCAGCATTTTGCAGGCTCCTGCCTACAGGTTTGCAGGGCTGGACATTGTGTGGGATTGGTTGCTGCAGCTTTTTAAATTCCCTGATGGCTTTCCCATCACATATCTGTCTAACCCCTGGTCTGATTGCAATTTTATGGAGCATCCCATTCTGCATTCACTGAGAGATCTCTGGACTAACTTGGTCCAGTGGGGTCTATGTCTCAGGCTGGTGTGAATACTTTCAGTTCTCACGTCAGCCACTGTCTTAGAGGCCCTGCTGGGAATCCAATTGGCCAATTGGCAAATGGCATAAGTTTGCACCTCCAGCCATTTGAGGATCCATAGAGCGGTAATCAGGGAGGGGCTGCTGTGATGGGTGTGGATGTTGTGTTCCCACCCCCTCACTCCTATTGGTGGGGCTGGACATTCTGCCATCTGAAAACCCCTGCTGGTACTAATAACAAAAGAAAGATGAAAGGTTTCAACATTTTGTAAGGGACTTGAGAAGTTGCATAGTAAATGATTGTTTCCTCTGGTTAGTGGGCAAGTAAGAATAGAGGATTACAAACTGAAAAAGAAGCAGATCAGAAGGCTGTTTTTAACACAAGTGGTGAATATACATG
The DNA here is from genome assembly GCF_020745735.1 of Hemiscyllium ocellatum. Lineage (NCBI taxonomy): Eukaryota > Metazoa > Chordata > Chondrichthyes > Orectolobiformes > Hemiscylliidae > Hemiscyllium > Hemiscyllium ocellatum. The sequence continues at coordinate 14,758,276 of NC_083426.1, read as the reverse complement.
ACAATGGGGTCATTTTAGGCGACAGAAGATGATACAATAGCTATAGCTGTGATGGAATAATTTACTCCCTAAAGTCAGTCTAACATCTATAATGCAGGGCTGAGATAAAATATTCTGCTTTAGTTGTGTAGGCCTCACAGAGTATTTGTAGTCTGCTAACACTTATCAGGGTAGTGCTCGCTAAAGTAGGCATGACCAGTTAGAATAAAAGCAACACATGTTGGAGATACTCAGCACCTGTCAAGACAGAAACATTTCTGGAGATGGGACTGTAGCTGTCTCCTGCTGAATCCATCTGAGTGCCCACTCTTGACTTGAGCTTTTACCTTGAAAGTAGGTGGCTGTTCATAGCAGAGCCTCACCTTGAACATAACTACCGAGCTATGACAGAGACTTTGAATACAAAGTTGTCATGGAAATCTTGACCTTCTTCTTTCTCCACAAGCAGGAATATGCTGAAATCTCTATGATTGAAATCAGTTACAATTTAAGTGGAACACGATTGCGTTGTAGGAGCAGCCAATTAACATAGTAAAAAGCCCCATAAACAGGAGATGAATAATGGGGAAAAAAAACTTCATATATTCTTTGAATACAAACTGGGTAAAAGAAAGTTTGGATACTGCATCGTTGCAGAGAATGCACTAGCTACTTTTTCTTCGAAACTTGCAAGTCAAAAGCTGGTCACATAAGATGATGTAACTTCTGCTACTTTTGTGAGACAAACTGATGCTTCTGGATTGAAAAGCTGCAGTGCAACAGCTTTTGGATTTTTGTGTTGCAGATTGCTACAAGCGTGAGAACATAGAACATAGAAAAATACAGTGCAGTACAGGCCCTTCGGCCCTCGATGTTACGCCAATCCAAGCCCACCTAACTAAACTAGCCCACTATCCTCCATATGCCTATCCAATGCCCGTTTAAATGCCCATAAAGAGGGAGAGTCCACCACTGTTACTGGCAGGGCATTCCATGAACTAACGACTCGCTGAGTAAAGAATCTACCCCTAACATCTGTCCTATACCTACCACCCCTTAATTTAAAGCTATGCACCCTCGTAATATCTGACTCCATACGTGGAAAAAAGGGGCAGTTGACCTCAAACCTGCTGAAAGCCTGCCTGTGAAGACACATCTTTTGCTGTTACTCTGTGAGTAAAAACAAAAAAAAAATCAGAGATACCAATAGGAAAACCTTTTAATCTAGCAAACAGCTCTGTCCAACTGACCAGTTACTGAAATGAGGATCATCTGTCACTTGGTCATTATCAATATGATATCATTGCCAAAAATCAAAAGGGCTATGAGAAAGTCATTCCACCCTTGCAGTTTGAACTCTTGACCCACAGAAATCGTTGCTTTTTGCTTAAGTTTTTAATTCATGATATTTCAGAGGTGTCCCTCTTATCTGTCTGCCATGTGAATGAATATGTTTGTGTTTGGTTTTAAAGGGGATAAAGTTTATGTTGGTACGCGGAGGTGAGGTAGGGACATTGTCACCATGCCACAAGAGCCCATATCATGGCCATTCAATTGGTCAGTTATACATTGATTACAACTTGTGAAGTAGTGGGCCTGTGACAATAACCATTATTGCTGGGCTGCTAATCCAGAGACCCAGATGATGATGTTCTTGGGGCCTGGATTAAAATCCCACCACCGTAAATGGTAGAATTTGAATTCAATAAACAATGAAGCTGAAATTAAGAGTTGAATGATGAACATGAATCTATTGTTGAACGTTGGAAAAACCCACCTGGTTCACTAATGACATTTAGGGAAGAAAACTGCCATCCTTACCTGGTCTAGCCTACATGTGATTCCAGATCCATTGCAATGTGGTTGACTCTTAACTACCCTCTGGGCAATTAGGGATGGGCAATAAAGGCTGGCTGAGCCAGCAATGCCTTCAGCCTATGCCTGAATAAAAATAAACTTAGTGCTTAAAAATCCATTTTATCATTTGTTAAAGGATGAGTTTGTTTGTAGTAAATACTATATTTGCTTTTGATGAAACTTCATGTGAGTTTCTTTCATCCTACTTCGCATTCAGAGTTGAGGAAACTAACTATCATGGTGATTCAAGATATTTTCTAACTAACCTGGTCAGAGATATTATTAAACACTGCTGCAGCAGGTGGGATGTGAACTTAGGTGGCCTGGTGCAGAGGTAGGAACTCTGTCACTAGAGCCCATCATGGTGATTCTTAATATTTCCTAATCAGTAATGTTATTATACACATCTAGAGCAGGTGGGACTTGAACCCAAGCCTCCTGACTCAGAGGTAGGGACATTGTCACCATGCCACAAGAGCCCATATCATGGCCATTCAATTGGTCAGTTATACATTGATTACAACTTGTGAAGTAGTGGGCCTGTGACAATAACCACTTCATCTCTTTTGATAGCTGTGCCTGTGAGAAGACTCTGCAGAGGCCAATATCCTGTTACTAAGTCACCCTTTATTTACACATGAACAGTCATTGTCTTTACTACTGACTCATACAGAATCAGGCACCAGAGTGGCAGCATCTCTGCTACTCAACCTGCTTATGTCGGCCAGGGCTCCATGATTGGACCAAATTAACAGGCCCAATCAGGGAACTCATATTCTGTCATGAATTGAAAACAAAACTGCTGGAGATCAGAGCACATCAGGAAACAATGGTGGACAGAAAGCAAGCTAATGCTTTGAGTCTTGATAACTCTTCATCAGAGATTAGAAGCTTGCTCCCTGACCTGTTGTGATCTCCAGCATTTTTACGTTTTCAGTACACATTCCAGCATCTGTAATAATTTGCTCCCTCGTCTTCGATGATGTCCAGATGGTGACCTCATGATATTCACTACAGATTGAAGAGGTGCATGTTGGATGAAACACTTGGAGAATCTCTGGTCTTCTTTGGTAGAGTTCACCTGAACAGGCAGAAAGAATCTCAATAGTTTAATCTAGCACCTGAAAGACTGCACTTGTAATGCAGCAATCCATCAATGCTACACTTGTGTGTATGCCGAGATAATGTAATCGAGTCCTCAATTTGAGCTTTTGAAAACAGAATATCATGAATCTAATTGAAATATCTGTCAATAGACTAACATCTACCCTTGGCAGTTCACGTGTTTCAAATGCAAAAATCGTCTTTTGCCATTAGGTGAATTTGCTAAGTCAGTAGATCTTCGATTTTACTGTTGTAAAAGTTTTAGCATTCCACAGAAATTCAGTTTTAGACTCTGTAGCAGCTACAGAGTTAAATGGTATACCCAGCAGTGAAACAGTTATCTTCTGGTGCACATGCCACATTGCTATTTTGTGCCTTTCATAAGACTGCTTATCGGTCTGATTTGTAAATGTATTTATGATGGCTTTATTGGTCACAAGGGTAACGTTTAATGTTACGACAATGAATATGTTTCATTTTAATTCAAATGTTCTCAACTGTGTGCCACTTAAGTCAAAAGTGTCCTTACTAAAAGACATTAAGTTTGAGATAAACTAATTGTGAGCACATTAAAATTTATTTTAAACAATTTTGTCTTGAGTCCTCATGATAATGAATATTACATTGAGTATAAATGTCGCTGCTCAGTCATATCACTTTAGATTCTGACGAGTCTCTGAACCAACCCAACTGGCACCATGAAGTGGCTACTTGTTGCCCTCGCTTGTATTCAGCTCTCACAGTGTATGATCAGGTAGGAAATTGTCACACGACAAGAGAGAGAACGAAAAACCTGACAGTGAGGAAGAATAAAACATGACAAAATGTGTAACTTCTATTCTTTTCTTGGCAGAATGCCTTTGATTAAGGGCAAATCTGCACGTGATGTTCTCCAGGAGAAAGGGCTGCTGAAAGACTTCCTGATTAAACATCCATATGATCCCTGCTCAAAATTTGAAGGGCCCATATTCTCCCAATCCCTGGATTCATCAGAACCAGTGATTAACTACCTGGATGAAAGCCATCTGTCAATTTTCAAACATCCTTCTTCATCTAAATCTGCTGTTTTGATTATTTATTCCCTTCCCATGTGGACATCACTGGCTGTGTTATTGCATTCCACACTCTCACCGTCCCTGGGTAAAGAAATGCTTTCTGAATTTTCTCAGATTAAAACAAAACACTGCTGATGCTGGAAGTCTGAAACAAATGCAGAAAGTGCTGGAGAAATTCAGCAGGTCAGGCAGCATCTGTGGAGACAGAAATAGAGTTAATGCCTCAAGACGAGTATGACTCTTCATCTGAAGAGTTTATTTTGTTTGTTTCTGAATTTTTTCTTGAATTTTTCGGTAATGACCTTCAGGTGGCGGTCTTTAGTAATGGTTCCTTTTGCAAAATGAGTATTTTCATTGTATCCACTTTAACAAAAAATGTTGCAGAATTTCAAAGCCTCTATTAGGTCACTCTTCAGTCCTTTACCAGAGTAAAGTGAATCCAAATGTCAATCTTCCCCGATATGTATGCTCATACATTTTTGCTAATATCCTTTCAGGTCATCTATGCACCATCTCCAATGCCTCCAAATCCTTTGTATAATGGGATAATCAGAACTACATTCAGTACTGCTGTAGGCTCACAAATGTTCGATACAGATTTAGCAAAACTTTCCTAATTCTCAATTTCACCTCTCTGAAAATCAAGGTTAGTGCTTCATTTACTTTATATCAGGCTTGCTAACCTGCTACCCCCAACTTAGTTGGTGTTTTTGTACTCCAAGATCCCTTTGTTCCTCTAACCCATCCAGATCTCCACCTTCCAAGTAACAAGTGGCCCTTCTTGTTAAAATGTACTAACTCATTTCTTCGTTACATTTATTGTAACTTCCACCTGTAATTTCTACTCTCAGAAATAGCTGTTAGTAATAATTCAGTCATAGATAAGCTGTATAAGTTAGACAATATGTTGTCGATCTTTGATGTGCAATATCTTAAACAATAAGCGTCAATGGATGATGTTTGGCTTCTCAAACTTAATCTCTTGACAGAAACTACTGGACCCTTCCGTGGGGTGGTTTTAATGCCCTCCATTACCATTTTAATTTAGTCTCCTTGCTCTCTTCTATCATCGTTTTTGATGCCCCAAGTGGACTGTGTTGGTATATTGCTGAAAATGTGTTGCTGGTAAAGCGCAGCAAGTCAGGCAGCATCCAAGGAACAGGAAATTCGACGTTTCGGGCATAAGCCCTTCATCAGGATGAAGGGCTTATGCCCGAAACGTCGAATTTCCTGTTCCTTGGATGCTGCCTGACCTGCTGCGCTTTTCCAGCAACACATTTTCAGCTCTGATCTCCAGCATCTGCAGACCTCACTTTCTCCTGTGTTGGTATATTGTTCATTGAACTGGAAACATGGGTTATATGGTGGTGGTAATAAAAAATTCATGCGAGTATAATAGCATCTCCAAATGGAAGAAAGATCTACTGGACTGCTGACCACATCATTGAATCCTTATGATGTGAAATCGGGACTTTTGATTCAATATTAATGGTGACTTCTAGGGGACCCATGGATTAGCAGCAGTTTGCCTGACAGTTATTGGATCAATATTTCTGTAAACTCTTTCCTAGGATTGCTTGTGCTGCTGAGGGAGATTTTGACAAAGCTGGAAGCATTATTAATCCCGATTAGAGACAAACTATCACATGTGATTCTAAATGAACCAATGACCAAAAGGCTACAATGATCTGAAATATTACATTTACTGTTTGGATATCATTTATAGAAACAGAAGGTAGTGCAGTTATTCAATCCTGCGGGAAATCTGAAACAAATTCAGAGACTGTTAGAGAAACACAATAGGTCCGGCAGCTTCCTTAAAGAGAGATTAACATTGCAAGTGTGTTATGATGCTTCTCAGAACTGAAAACTGTTAGAAAATAGTGTTTTTATATTTTTGACAGAATCCGAGGAAGTCCCATTTTAATCTGTAACCATTTTACAACTCTTTTTCTCTTTCACCACCTTTAACAACCTTTTCTTCTTTTATTATGCACCTCTACACTATGTATTCTGCTTGCCTCACCTCTGCCTTTGTCAAAAATAAGCTATGGAGAGATGCTGAGTAGGGCTACTTTTCCTGAAGTGGCAGAGGCTGAGGGGTGACCTTATAAAAGTTTATAAAATCATGAGGGGCAGGGATAATGTGAACAGCTAAAGTATTATCCCAAGGATAGGGAGTTCAAAATAGAGGGCATCGGCTTACGGGTGAGGGGGAATGATTTAAAAGGGACCTAAGGGGAAACTTTTACATGCAGAGGGTGGTGTGTGTATGGAATGAGCTGCCAGAGGAAGTGGTGGAGGCTAGTGCAATGACAACATCTAAAAGGCATCTGGATGGGTATATAAATAAGAAGGGTTTATAGGGATATGGGCCAAATGCCGGCAAGTGGGACTAGATTAGGTTAGGACATCTGCTGGTCATGGGGGAGTTGGACTAAAGGGTCTACTTCTGTATGACTCTAAAGAATTAGAAAAAAATCATTTTCCAACATCTTTCAGTTCTGAAGAGGAGTCATACCAGACTGAAAACTTTACATCTGCTTCTCCCTTCACGGCTGCTGCCAGACCTGCTAAGTTTCTCCAGGATTCTCTGAGTTTGTTGTGCACCTCGTCTTACATATAAGTCAGATAGAGATGGCAGAAGGATCCCCACTCTTCCTTGGAGTACAAGTAGACATTTTGTTATTTTTATAGGGGCCAAATGTAATTAAGTAAGTTCCCTCTGGAAATTAACTGGCATTTAACAGTGAGGAGTGGTTCCTGGTGATAATATTCTGAGGCTCAGCCACTTGCCTTGTTCACAGCCACTGAAAGATTGGTACTGGTTTGCAGGACATGAGTGAATGAGACGGATGGGAGTCATGAATGGATGAAAGGAGGGGTAATGGAAGAATGAAAACAGAAATTGCTGGAGAAGCTCAGCGGGTCTGACAATATCTGTGGAGAGAAATCAGAGTTAACATTTTGATCCAGTGACCCTTCATGAGAATAGTTCAATAGAACAGAACAGGAAGAGTCACTGGACCCGAAACTTTAATGTTGCTTTCTGATCATAGGTGCTGCTTCACCTGCTGACCTTCCCCAGTAATTTTTGTTTTGTTTCTGATTCCCAGCATCGTCCTTTTTTATGTTTCTTTGTCCTTTGTTTTCTGGGTAATGGAGGAAACAAGTTATGACTAGAGCATCGCTTTTGGTGAGTCTCTTGCTAGGACACCAAGTTCCTGTCAGAAAGACGCACCCTGCTGCCAAAGAAACAATGCAGGCAAAGTTGACATGGTTTAGCTCTATTGGGAGGCAGAGCTGTGTGAGGTTTGTTAGATCTCTCGGCTGCTGCTAAAGGTTAATGGACTCAAGTTTAATTGGTGTCAAGAGGCATCAGAATGAATCCAATTGACAAATACCACCAGCAAGCAGCATTCTTGCATTGGGTCATTCAAATTGCCACCTTCATGGGACCAGCTGTCCTGACCCCTGAAATCTGATGCAAGTACTCCCACCCGATTGTCCTGGACGCTGCATCACCACACTCCGTCCCACCCCAAACTGTCCCAGCCCAAATTATCCCACTGGCCATTGTGGGCTCAACTAGGTTCTGTCCAATGTCTCACTTACGTTTGTATTCTTCTCCTCTTGTGTCATGTGATTGGAAAGTGAGAGAGAGAGATTTATATATTCTGAGGGGTGTAGTGGATTGCATCAAGTCTCGCAGGGGTAGTGCTCTGCAAACCAAGTCCTGTTATTCTCGAAGTCATCACAAAAATTAAAGATTTGTTCAAGTTATGCAATATTCCACTGTTTACTTTTCTGAAAGAACTAGGTTAACAGAAAACAAAGACCAACTTCGGTCCAAGAATTTCTATTTATACAAGTAAATAGAGTCTAACTGCAGGTAACTGCTATGAAGTGTTGACATGTAACTCTACCATTCCCCTTATAAAATTCTGTGTATGGGAGGGAGAAACTGGGAACTAGGTTCAACGGCCTCTGGTACACAGAGTTTGTTGAGATGATTCTTTTGCTTGCCAAACTTCCTTTTGTTAAATCTCACATCTCCAGATTCTTTTCTCTTCCTAATGGGTGACACAATCCGTTGGTATATTAACTACAAAGTTTCTTAGTTATGAGTTACAGACACAGCTCACAGCCACTGGTGATGGAAAATAAACTGGCCTTCTTAAGGCTTTAAGCATTACATTGGAGAGAAAGATGTACCATCTGTCCCTTTCAGCCTTAAAAAGGCTTCTGCCAGTATCGTTCATACCCACAAGCAGTTCAGCTGCCTAGGGGCCACTCACTTGCTTGTTGTCAGGCTTGGCCCTTGTCCTAAACAACTGGTCACAACTTCACAAACCAATCAGCTACTAGTTGCTGGCCGTTTCTCACTTTGTTACATCCCCCCCCCCCCACCTCAGTTGCAAGTCCATCAACAACAAGCTTCACCTACTACTTGAACAAAGCAGCAGTGTCAACACAACTTACAATGAGTTTGCTTTTAAAAAATAACAGCAATCCTTTCCACAATCGTTGGCTTTTAAACCATCATTTTCCTATTTTAGACCACTATCAAAAATACAGAAAAATTACAAGATACAGTAAATACAACAATAAGAGTAATAGCATGTGTAATTCTGATCTATTTTTCATTGAAATATTGTGGTCTTCTTCTTTTTTGCTGACAGTTGGCATATTTTGGAGCAATCAGCATTGGGAATCCACCATAGAGCTTCACTGTAGTTTTTGACACAGACTCATCCAACCTCTGGGTACCATCAATTTATTGTTCTCAACAACCATGTGGTAAGTAAATGTTAGCCTGTTGTTAAATATGTTTCTCCCTTTGATTTTCCTTGCTGATAAAGGTAGCTGTATAACTCATATTGGAAAAGGCCAGTACTTCTGGACTCATCCACACCTGTGTAATGGGCTCTGTAAAGCTGGATGGAACTCTCAAGTGTTATTTGGCTACTTCTGAGGTTGGTAGAAAATTTCAGAACTTGGTGAAAGCTGAAGCTGTTGTTCTTTGTCTCTCGATGGAGATGGAAGAATTATAGGATGGATTGCAACTGCAAATTTAACAGCAGTGTCAAACAATTTCTATTTTTTACTGATTTTTAACTTTTAGTACATACCTGCAGCTTGGGTCGAAACTAATTCTAGAGTGGATTACCCTTAAGGTGGCTGCCTCAAATCGTTTTGATTAATGTGACATGGATAAATGTCCAATGGTGTTATAATATTAGACTGCTTTTTTAAATCTAGTTTATTCTAATCGGAATATGTAAAGAGCTGAGATTCAATCCTGCTTAGACTCTGTGGTGTGAAATAGTTCTCTTCAGATACGTATTACAATATGCACAGCTCTCATTCCTGTGTCAGATGCTTACAGGTAAAGTTAGTAGACATTGCAGACTTCAAAACAGCAAAAGTGAGCGAAATCCATAAAGAACGATGCTACTAATGCTTAATAATACTACACACACACACACACACACACACACACACACACACACACACACACACACACACACACACACACACACACACACACACACCTGTCCATCCCTCCTAGGATACATAATTCAACTTTCAGATCTTAACTGTGAAGAGGTTTGGCCACAAGTACTTGATCTAAGGTAGGGCTTAATGCTAAAACCTTCTCAATATTTTAATATAATGGATGTTGCTTTTCAGAGACACATCACAGGTTCAACCCAAGCAAATCTTCAACATTCTATTCCAAAAACCAAGATGTATCCATCCAGTATGGTACAGGCAGTATGACTGGTATACTGGGATATGACACTGTCAGAGTAAGTTGTAACCATTGCCAGATAACTCAAGCTACATAATGGTGGTAATTGCTTTCCAAAGTTATACTTTAAAGTCAAAGAGAGGAAGACCTTAAGATTCAGGCATATTTTGTGCACTCATCTGTAGGAGCATTAAAACAAGTATAAGAATGGTGAGTGGGGATGCTACATTTATTGTACCTCTACCCCAATGCTATGCGTCACCCCATGGACAGTCTTGACATCATGCCACCAATTAAAGCCCTTGAATGGGTAATTAATCCAGCAGAAGGGAAAACAATATCAAGCCCTGCTGGACTTGCTTAGTGGTTCTGGAGCAGAGGAAGATGTTTGGTTGGTGCTGATTGAGGGTCTGAGCATCTGGAGAAGTTGGGGATCCACTAAGAGCCAGCCATCTTTCCTTGCTCCCAAGCTACTGTGACCCTGATCACATGCCCCACCATCCCACCCATCGCCATTTGTTTGTGGCTTGGGATCCAGCAACATCCAAAGGGTAGCACGGTGGTTAGCACTGCTGCCTCACAGCAGCCGCGACTTGGGTTCGGTTCCAGCCTTGGGTGACTGTCTGTGTGGCGTTTGCACATTCTCCCCGTGTCTATGCAAGCTTCTAAATGGGTGATCCAGTTTCCTACCACAGCTCAAACTGTGTAGGTTAAGTGGATTGGTCATGCTAAATTGTCCTGAGTGTTCAGGGATTTCTAGGTTAGGTGCATTAGTCAGGAGTAAATGCAAGGGAATTTTTGGGCGGCATGGTGGCACAGTGGTTAGCACTGCTGCCTCACAGCGCCAGAGACCCGGGTTCGATTCCCGACTCAGGCGACTGACTGTGTGGAGTTTGCACATTCTCCCCTTGTCTGCGTGGGTTTCCTCCGGGTGCTCCAGTTTCCTCCCACAGTCCAAAGATGTGTGGGTCAGGTGAATTGGCCAGGTGTTGGGTAAAGGGGTAAATGTAGGGGAATGGGTGGGTTGCGCGTCGGTGGGGCAGTGTGGACTTGTTGGGTTGAAGGGCCTGTTTCCACACTGTAAGTAATCTAATCTAATCCTGGTCTTTTGGAGGTGTTCTACTGGCAGCAAGCTCCATCTCACCAATGGCACTGCCATTCAATAGAAGTGCAAGACTCTGATCACTAGCAACTATTAGAAGATAACTTTTTTTGACCTTTGATCCTGGGCAAGGCTAGTCCAGCGATATATTTGAATGGCACTGGGGGGCATTCCTGAAAGGGGATAGAAGGGGCTTTTTGGCAAGGCACCTTCACCTCTATTAAATACTCACAATAAGTTCTCTCATTTCAGTAATCACATTGTTGGAGGGATAAGTAATGATAATGTAGTAGAGGGTCTCTTGAATTTTACGTTGATGTTTTAAAATAAAACTAATGACTCATTGACTTGTGACTTGATCTGATTTTTCTAGGTCTCAAACATTGCTATCCGCAGTCAAGAATTTGGGTTAAGCATGACTGAACCTGGCAGTTTCTTTACCTATGCTAAATTTGATGGGATTTTGTCTCTTGCAGCATCTGGAGCTACAGCGGTATTGGAGAGCATGATCTCTCAGCATCTGGTGGATGAGCCTCTGTTTTCCGTTTACCTGACCAGGTGAGTATCTGATAAGCTGCACCTTATTTCTATTGATTCATGTTTCTGCTTTCACCTAAAAAAATGTCAGCTTGCTTCAATTGGTCCTTGCCTGTGCCACAAACTGTTGGGTTCAAGCCAAAGGCAGAACTTGAATGCATGATACACACTGTTTATTTTTGTAATTCATGGGTTACGGACATGATTGGCTTGGCCAGTGTTTCAACCAAAATTGAGGAGGTGCTGTTGAGCTGTCCTCTTGAACCGCAGCTGGGGAGTATGCGGAGTATGGGGTTGTTAGAAATGAGTTTCAGGATCTTAATGTGTGACAGTGAAGGAATCATAGAATCCCTACAGTGTGGAAACAGGTCCTTTGGCCCAACAAGTCCACATCAACCCTCTGAAGAGTAACTCACCCAGACCCATTTCCCTGGACTATATTTACCCCTGATTAATGCACCTAATCTACACACCCCTAAACACCAAGGGCAATTTAGCATGGCCAATTCACCTAACCTGCACATCCTTGGATTGTGGGAGGAAACTGAAGCACAAGGAGACCCGTGGGGAATGTGCAAACTCCAAATAGGTATTTGCCCGAGGTTGGAATCAAACTCAGGTCCCTGGCACTGTGAGGCAGCAGTGCTAACCACTGAGTCACCTTGCCACCATTCCATGTTAGAATGGTGTTTGGTTTGGAGAGAAACTTGTAGGTGGTAGTATTCCATGGATACCAAATCTTGGAGAATAGAATTGACATGGAAGGTTGTAGGAATAGTGTGGGTGTTGGGTGATCATTTTCAAGTGCTGTGGGCAAGGGATTGAACCCAGATCCCTAGTGCTGTGAGGCAGCTGTGCTAACCACAAAGTCACTATGCCATGCATGACGTAAGCTGGCTAATTCAGAATTGAAAGCAATAGAATCTAACAAAGATTATATCCTGTATAATTCGTCTAAAATGCATAATTAATTGATTTGAACAGATAGCTTCTTAGATGGATGTTTTAAGTTCTTGGAAAATTTATGGCAATATTTCAATCAATGAATTTTTGTAGACAATTTGAAGACATAAAGATTTAGTTAAATATTGAAAATAGAGTCAAATGTTAAATTTCAAAAGCAGCTGTTAATGATGTATTTTTTCTTCTGATATTTACTTACATTCTCTTTTCTCTTACAGACAGGATGGTCAATCAGGAAGTGAAGTTGCATTTGATGGAGTAGGTTCAAGTCACAACACTGGTCAAATTAACTGGGTTCCCGTCACTCATGGTGCCTACTGGCAAATCCTTATCGACAAGTAAGTGATTGCCATCTAGAAGAGGAATACTTCTGAAAGTGACTTTCAATGAAATGAACCTTGAAAAAGACCCGTTTTATTGAGAAAAATTTCTAATGAGCCAACTCTTTATTAAAATTAGGGCAAAGAAACACTTGTTTCATGCCTACTATAGCGGAAATCTTATTTGCAGACTTTTCATTTCTCAATGAACATTGATAAATATAATGATTTTTGAGAAGATTTGTAGCTCAGGTTGATGATAAGTATGTAAGTTAGTTCCCTGAGCTAGAAGGTTTGTTTTCAGATGTTTCGTCTCCATACTAAGTAACATCATCAGTGAGCATCCAGTGAAGCGCTTCACCGGAGACTCTCACTAATGATGTTACTTAGTATGGTGACGAAACATCTAAAAACAAACCTTCAAGCTCAGCAAGCTAACTTACATTCTTATTCTTCAGATTTTACAGTCTGTTCTGATATAATGCAATAGTTCCGTTCCGGGCAATCCTGCATTATAAGAGAATTGCGCAATAGCAGCACAACATAAACCAGTGGGAATAAAATCGCATTATAGCCAATACAGGTAAGGAACGTTTGCATTTGACAAATAATGGTCTAAATTTTGCAATCGTGTTAAAGCCAATTCGCTAAAGCAGAACCGACTGTATTCATGCTTTTGTTAATAGTAACCACTCTATTGATAGTGAATCATCTTATCCTACGCTAATTCTCTTTAACTCCTGTTCGCACAAGGACACAAACAGCTTGGGACCCAATACCTTAGGCCTGTTCCATTGACTGATTGACTTGGTTGGGAGAACGTACCCAGTTTCATATTCAAAAGCATGCCTCTACTTTGTGGAACTGTTGGAGTCATTACAAATCACTTTCAGCTCCATGATAGCTGTGCCCATGAATAATTGTCCTATCAGACAATCCTCAACTAGGGGTTGAAGAACGAGTTCCTGGTGTCTTTAGATCAACTCCAATTCATGCCAATGGCATGGGAAACTTAATATTTCCTACATCACTATTGAATATTAAACAATGGTTTAATAAAATATATTGAAACATTTGAATTCAAAGGAAAGAGGAAATAAATACTTAGGTTACTTTGTCTGGTTTCAGATGCATCGACATTTCCTAAATGCATCCTGAATTTCTCAGCTAACCAGAAAACTGAACTTTGTAAGACTTGTTCGATTTGTGTAGCTAGTTTAAATCTTTAACTAACTATTAATTCATTTCTCTCCCTCAGGGTGACAATCAATAGGCAGGTTGTGGCCTACAGTGGAGGTTGTCCAGCCATTGTTGACACTGGCACTTCTCTCCTTGTTGGTCCCAGCACACCCATCAACACCATTCAGCAGTACATTGGAGCAACTCCAAGTTACTATGGCCAGGTAGAGATGGCATATTACACAATAGAGTGTATTACAGGAGTGTCTGTGGGTGCATCAGTTATTTATTCACAATGAAGCCTCCAGTGGATCATTTTACTAACTGTAAAGTGAAAACAGATAAATCTAGGGCAGATAAGTCAACCTTTAAATCCTTAAAAAATCATCTTAAAAATGGGGGTTGACTTAAATGCTGAGTATAAAGAAGTGCTACAGTGTGGCTATAGGTAGTCACTATTTTACAATTGTAAAGAGTAGGTATGTCTCAAACACCTGTGTACCTTTGCATTGTAACCCATGTTGGTTGCTTGAGCCCCTGCCCTGGTTTATAAGGTACAGGTAGGTAAAACATGCATTTTGAGGGTGAAATCATTACAATGGGCAACTTATATTCTAAATATGTCGACAAACATGATCTTGGAGGTTGGAAAAAAATGGGTCATCTTGTGCAATGAGTCAACTTATATGCCATGATTTATGGTATTTATTTCAACACTATAAATTCTTATGTAGAAATGCCCTCTGCCTCAATTTTTCCGGGGCTGCGGTGGTCAAATTAAATTACATATAGATTAGGCTCCAGTAGTGCACTATGAACATAGATGAAAACTATTACTCTAAATCTACACAAATCCCACTTTCTAATGCTTGGCCAATAATCTTGAATGTGGTGAAATTTTGAATGCTTTTGGCCTTGGAAGGAGTACAACAAAAGTTTACAAGAATGATACTTGCACTTCAGGGGTTACGTTATGAGGAGAAATTATACAAATTAGCCCTCTAGAATGTGGAAAGCTAAGGGATGATTTGATTGAAGTTTTCAAGATGTTAACAGAAGAGGACAGGGTAGGTAAATTATTTCCACTGATTGGATATTCTAGAACCAGAGGCATAGTGAGAAAATTAGGGCCAGACCTTTCTGCAGATATATTAGGAAGCACTTCTACAAGACCATAGGATATTGGAGCATAGTAAGGCCTTTTGGCCCATCAAGTCTGTTATGCCATTCGATCATGGCTGATATGTTTCTCAACCCCATTCTCTTGCCTTGCCCATAACCCTTGATTCCCTTACTACCTGTCTCTTTCTTAAGTACACTCCATGACTTGGCCTCCACAGCCCTCTGCAGCAATGAGTTCCACAGATTAACCACTCTCTGGCTGAAAAAAATGGGAGCAGACGTTTTTAAAATCTCTTCCACAAATGGCAGTGTATGCAGGATCAGTTGTTAATTTTAAATCTGAGACAGAAACATTTTTGTTAAGCAAAGGTATTAAGAGACATGTTTCCACTGGGTGCTCCAGTTTCCTCCCACAGTCCAAAGATGTGCTAGTTAGGTGGATTGGCCATGCTAAATTGCTCTATGGTGTCCAGAGATGTGCCGGCTAGGTGGGTTGGCCATGGGAAATGCAGGGTTACCGCGAAAGGGAGGAGGTGGATGTGCAATGCTTTTTAGAGGGTCAATCTAGACTTGATGGGTCAAATGGCCTCTCTCTGCACTGTAGGGATTCTCTGATTCTAGTGTAATGTTGCTAAGATAGTGGAAGTCATATCAAGCATAAATGAATATGGTTATGACTGTTGGAGGCCAGTTATCTCAGCACTACTGTAAATTTCATCAACATTCATGTGTGGCTGATAAATATTAAGCAACATACATACCATGTAACTACCAGGCAATGACCATTTTCAGCAAGGGAAAATCTAACCTCTATCCTTGATGCTCAATACCATTATGATTAGTTAATCTCCTGCCATCAACATACTGGGATCCAAGGATCCTCCCATAAATTGAACAAATGTATAAAAAAATCTTGAATATAATCTGTCCTACAGGCAATGAGTCTCTTTTAAGCATGCCTGTATATTTCAATTTCAGCTCACGTTAGTTTCAGTAATGGTTAATTAGTTGCACTGTAACTGAGTTATTCTAAATTCTTATACTAGCAAAATGACTGAATACTGTCTCCATTTCCTTACAGTACTCAATTAACTGTAACAATATCTACAACATGCCCGATGTGTTCTTCACAATAAATGGAGTTAATTATCCTCTTCCCCCACAGGCCTACACTTTGCAGGCATGTTATTGGACAGCAATCAATTCGTTAGGATACACTTAAAATTTCAAAAGGTGAAATACAGTGTATTTTTAGGGATTAATCTACAATTGCTGAAGGTGACAAAGATATGACCCAGTGTTAATTGTTCCTGTTTTTCTTCCAGCACAAGTACAACAACTAAAGAAGCTGCTCAAGTGGGTTTGGTGTTACTAGCGGAGGCCTCTGGATTTTGGGAGATGTGTTCATTCGAGAATATTATTCTGTTTTCGACATGTGCAACAACCGTGTGGGCTTGGCTAAGGCTATCTAATTTTTTACATTTATATTCTCAATGAAAACCAATTCTAATTTGTAATTTTGAGTTGATGTTAACCCGTCACATGATTCTTCAAAGCAATAGCTGTCATCTGGCTGAAATTGTTCTTGTTTGTCCTTAGGTTGCAGGTGTCACTGAAAGGTCAGCATTCATTGTCCATCTATAATTGCCCTTGGGAAATGTGAAGAGCCAACCACATTGCTGTACACCTGGAGTCACATGTAGATCACATCAAGTAGAGATGTCTACTTCAATGTCTGAATGCCATTACTGAACCAGATGTATTTTCGTAATCAACTGTAATAGTTTAATGGTAACCGTTATAGAGAAAACCTTTCAGTTCAGGGTTTAAAATAAAATTGTCAGCTACTTTTGTAGGCACGAACCCATGTCTCTACAATGTTAACCGAGGCCTCTGGATTGCTGGTCCAATGATATCACCAAAGAATAATTAAGCCATCGGCTACTTAGCTGTGGCTAATGCTCAGCAATACTCAGCACTGAGCTACAAAAAAAAATGAAAATGGAAATAACAAATAGGTAAATGTCTTGTACGGAGCAGACTATGGACATTGCTGAAACTAAATATACTCACTTTTTGATTTTGTTGTATTTTTACTCTTTCTTGATTCAGACACTCAGTTGTGATGTATCCTTGGAGCAGTGATTCACTCCAGAGAGCAGCATGCTTGTGCTGAAGGTGGGCACGCTGTACAGTGTCACTTGTCTTGCTATGATTATGTTGCTAACTTCACATAGAGGCTTTTTCATGTTCTCTAGAATCCCTTCATTGAAATAGTTCATTAAAAAAGAAATAATAAAGTCGAAATATGAAATGCATAGTCTTCCTTCTTCCATCTCTTGTTCCTTTCATGTCTCTGTGCAGAGTGTACCTCAATTCATTTCTTAATTGCAATGGTGGAAGCTTTCAGTAACTTTGCAAAATGAACAGGCAAGGAATTTGCTGATGACATGAGAAACGATTGGTAAAGGGATGCTCTCTGTGAAATATGGACCCTGGGCTGATGAAGTCTAAATCTAGCTCCAGTTGTAAAATCCAAATAATTCCATATTTCCATTGGTTCAAGTCAGTGGATTCCCTATCCAGGATAGGTTGGACTTTAGTGGACATGTCCTTGAATCTTACAGAGATTCTGAGAGATAATGTGGAATTCAATTTATTAGGTTACATAATATTTATAATAAATGTTTGGCCAGCACCTGACAGATAACTTATGCCACGTTTAGATGCTTGAAATACAGTATTCACTCAAAATTTATATTGTACAATGTCATCCAATCCAATGATTCAAAGATGCTGATGGATATCAACTTTAATGGGATGGAAATTTTAGATTGGCTTAAATTGCTGATAAAAAAAGGTAAAAGGAGAACCAAAGAATAAGGTTTGTAAAGTGTTGATTGTCAATAGGCAGATAGTATTGGTAGAACCTTTGGGTTCAACATGAAGCAAAATAATTCCGATGCTCAGTAATGCCAGCATTTTTAACTGGGATGCTATGGGTGATCCTACATCATAGAGGCATAGAGTTATCCTTCAGTCCACCCAGAACTCAACTAGTCTCACCAGCCTGCGCTTGGCCCATATCCTTCCAAACATTTCTTTTTCATGTACTTACCTAAATACCTTTTAAGCATTGTAACTGTACCCACTTTCACCACATCCTCTGAAAATTCATTCCACACATGAACCACACTGTCTAAAAAAATTGGCAGTCATGTCTTTTTTAAATCTTTCTCCTCGCCTCTTAAAAATATGTCCTTAGTCTTGAAATCCCCCACCCTGAATAAAAACACCTGATCTATACCCCTCATGATTTGTTATATATCTCTATAAGATCACCTCTCAACCTTCTACGCTCCAGTGAGAAAGCTCCCAGTCTATCCAGCCTCTCCTTATCACTCAAGCCCTCTTTTCCCAGCAACATCCTGGTAAATCTCTTCTGAACCCTCTTCAGCTTACCAATATCCTTCCTATAACAGGGAGACCAGAACTAGACACAGTATTCCAAAAGACCCCTCACAAACATCCCATACAATCTCAGCATCCCAACTCCTATCCTCAAAGACCCCTCACAAACATCCCATACAATCTCAGCATCCCAACTCCTATCCTCAAAGGTCTGAGCAATGAAGGCAAGTGTTAAATGCCTTCTTGACCATCCTATCAATTTGTAATGCCAACTTCAAGAAAAACGTGCCGGAACTGCTAGGTCTCTTTATTATACAACACTACCTGGGACCCAACCTTTAATTGTAAAAGTCTTGCTTTTGATTATTTTTCCAAATTGCCATACCTCATATTTACCTAAATTAAATTCCAACTGGCACTTTTCAGCCCATTGACTCAATTGTTTAAGATCTCTTTGTAAGCTTAGGCAACCTTCTTCACTGTCCACTGCACTGCCAATCTTGGTATCATTCACAAACTTACCAACCATGCTTACTATATTCTCATCTAAGTGGATCCAGCACTGATTTCTGAGGGATATTGCTGGTCACAAGCCTCCACTCCACCATCACTAGCTGTCTCTGGCCGTTAAGCCAATTTTTATACAATTAGCAAGCTTTCCCAGAATCCCATATGATTCAATAACCACACAAATCTGAAAATTACCTATTTGATGAGCTAGTATCCAATATTCAATACAGTTTCAGTGAGGGAAGGTCTCTTCACCACCAATGCTTGCAGCAGGGTGTCCAGTCCACAGGGTGCATTGCAGAATTTCATTCAGACAGCAACTTCCAAACTCATGACCGCCATCATTTAGAAGGACAAGGGCAGCAGAAACATGGGAACACCACCACCTACAAGTTATCCCAAACTATTCATCATCATTACTTGGAAACAATGCCATTCCTGAAGTGTTGCTGGGGGAGTCCTGTCATTCCCTCCTTAACGACATTGTGGGTGTTCCTATACTTAATGGACTGCAGTGGTTCAAGAAGGCAGCTGAGGAGTGTCCAGGTAAATGTTACACAATCAAACGTTTTCATAACCTGCTGGTGGTGTTGATGACCTTGTGTATGAATGCTTTTAATGGACTTATTGCTTTAGAGTAGTGATCTCCAAGGTTTTAAAGCTATGCTACAGCATTCAACAACAGTTTTGAGCTTTGTGACATACTTTAATATACCTTTTACAAATTCCCACATTTACTTCATTCCTGAGCTCTTTACCATGTTCAGTTAATCAATGAAAAATTATATACAATCCTCTTGTCTTAAGCAATGAAAAGGTTGCATTAGAAGCAAGAAGAAATGACATAATAAACAACTCCTGGGTTTTGAGGTTGTTAAAAGGATAGAGAGCCAGAACTGTGGAGTAAAACATCAATTTTCTGATTCTACCAAACTTGAGAGTATGTTGACTCATGGTGCATTCCTCCGTTGGAGTAGAGCCTCCGGAGGGTGGAATTTGTCTGTTGTTAAAAGTGTGATGGTGAGTGAGTTTCATAGTGTCTGTTCTGGCCTGGCTGAATTAGTTGGACGGTCTTCTGCTTTTCATCTCATTAACGAAGCAACTGAGATTTTGGGTATGCTCTTATGGCAGGTGAGGTGAATGTCCTCACCACTGTTGAGACCGTTTGCTTCCATGCATCTGACACCACATCTACAGCCTAGCTGTGCACCATTCAGGTGATGCACGTGAGGAACAACAAACCCAACAAACTGCAAGACAACTATTGACCAAAGCCCACGACTGACTTGTAATCCATCACTCTTCAGACCATCCCATTGGATTGGCCTAGCAGGACAGCCCCAACTGACTGTGGATTGATGTATCAACAATATCCACATTGACCTAGCTTTAATCTGCTGGCTGTTTGAACTTTCCATGGCCCAGTCCACGGACTGCAAGAACTTTGAACCCTGGACTCATGCAGCGCTAAGTGTAGTCTAATCAGACAAGCCCCTTCACTGGCGTTGGCATTGTACCTCTAGCTTGACTGTCGATCCCCTTCACTTCACTTCGGGTTTCAATATCGCCCTTTGCTTGCAGTGTGTCTTTTTGTTATTCATGGGTTGTGGGTGTTGCTGACCAGGCCAGCATTTATTGCTCATCCCTAGTTGCCCTTGAGAAGGTGAGCTGTGTTCAAGAAACGCTGGAGTCCAGGTGTTGGAGGTTGACCCACAATGCCTTTAGGGAGGAAATTCCAGGATTTTGACAAAACAACATTAAAGGAACAACAATACATTTCCAATTCAGGATGGCGAGTGGCTTGGAGGGGAACTTGCAGATGATGGTATTTAGCGGATAGGCTGCTGACAAATAGGCTGCAGCTTTGATGCTGACCTATAACAGTGGCATGTCAACCACTGTCTGAATGTTTCATTGACTTTTCAGTACTCTTCACCACCACAAGCTGCCTGCCTATCTTTCTATACTAAAAAGCAAGCTAAACTGCACAGGCAGCAGCATATCTCCTAATGCTGAAGACCTTGTGGGCTAAAACATATCATAGAAGTTTGCAGATGACACCAAAATTGGCAGTGTAGAGGACAGCAAAGAAGGTTACCTCAGAGTTCAACAGCATTTTGATCAGATGGGCCAATGGGTGGAGGATAAATGTGAAGTGCTGCATTTTGGAAAAACAAATCAGGGCAGGATTAATGGTAATTACTTAATGATAAGGTACTGGGGAGTGTTGCTGTACAAAGAGACCTTGGAGTGCAAGTTCATAGTTCCTTGAAAGTGGAGTCGCAGGTAGATAAGATAGTGAAGAAGGTGTTTGGTATGCTTTCCTTTATTGGTCAGAGCATTGAGTATAGCAGTTGGGAGGTCATGTTGCATCTGTACAGGACAATGATTAGGCCACTTTTGGAACATTGCGTGCAATTCTGGTCTCCCTGCTATAGGAAGGAAGTTGTGAAATGTGAAAGAATTCAGAAAAGATTTACAACAATGTTACCAGGGTTGAAGTGTTTGAGCTATAAGAGAGGCTGAATAGGCTAGGGCTGTTTTCCCTGGAGAATCGGAGGCTGAGGGGTAACCTTATAGAGGTTTATAAAATCATGAGGGGCATGGATAAGGTAAATAAACAAAGTCTTTCCCCTGGGATGGGTGAGTCCAGAACTAAAGGGCATAGGTTTAGGGTAAGAGGGGAAACATTTAGAAGGGACCCAAGGGGCAACATTTTCATGTAGAGGGTGGTGCATGTATAGAATGAGCTGCCAGAGGAAGTGGTGGAGGTTGGCACAATTGCAATATTTAAAACCCATCTGGATGTGTATATGAAGAGGAAGGGTTTAGAGGGATGGACCAAATGCTGGCAAATGGCTCCAGATTAATTTCGGATATCTGGTAGGCATGAATGTGTTGAACTTAAGGGTCTGTTTCCATGTTATACACCTGTATGACTCTCTGTGTTTAAGTTGTCGGTTTCCAATTATATGCTAAAGTCAGTCAGTACTAAGAAAGCCAACTTAGTGCTAGAAGAAGTGTCTGTGTCAGCACAATAGCATCTTGAGTAGGTGCGTACAATGTTTGGCTGCACCTGTGTGCAAAGTGACCTGGCAAAAGCATGCAAGTTATAGGTGTCCATCAGCTCCCAAAGTAAAGTGTGGAGGACTGGGAGTGGCGGTTGAGATGGTCCAAGAGCAGCCTGGATGATATGGTGAGGCTGGTGGCTTGCCAACGTTGAGATATATGGACCAAAGGTCAAGGAAGGTAGTAGTAATGGAACCTACAGAGAAGTAGTGGTTGGGAGCAGTTGTAGATACCTAGGACAGGCACTCAGTGAGCAGCCGACACCAGGTACCCACTTGGATTTACGGCGGGCATGTTACATCATCTAGTTTCTTAGATAAGCAGGGGGAATTGAAAATGCAATGTAGACAGGATGAGTTGGGATTTTCATGATTGCATGGAAGAAATCAGTCACCAGTCAAAGGTGGGCTCTAAAGTTGCCATTTAAGATTCAAAGGAAAAGTCGTACTCATTTTTATCGATGTTGAGAATCTGCTCTTTTTGTTCTCACCTTGAGTTTGTTCAGGGATAGAAAAATTTAACCTGGAATTGGATACAGAAGTGTGTTTAAAACACGTAGCAAAACTGCATGAGCTGATAGTTCTTAAAGGGCTGTAGTTATACCCTTAAAGGGGGGTTTTCTGCAATTGCTCATCTACAGAGATTGACCAATCTGAAAACATCATGGATGCAATAGATACTGACTCTCGCCTTTAATAAAAAGCTCCTTTAAAATGGCAGCTGACAGTAAATAGAGAACAACTGAGACTTATTCTTTGCAATTTAGCATAAATACATTGATGTCAATCTAGAATCATGCAGTCATAGAATCATACAGAACGGAAACAGACCCTTCAGCCCAACCCGTCCATGCTGATCAATCTTCTCAAACTAAACTAATCCCACTCACCTGCACTTAGCCCACATCACTCTAAACCTTTCCCATTCATGTATCTGTCCAAATATCTTTTAAATTTTGTAACTGTATCTGCATCTATCACTGTCTATGGCAGTTCATTTCACATCTGAATGACCTTCTGCATGAAAAAAATATTTGATAGTGAGCAAAAGTGGGCGGCACGGTGGCACAGTGGTTAGCACTGCTGCCTCACAGCGCCTGAAGACCCGGGTTCAATTCCCGACTCAGGCGACTGACTGTGTGGAGTTTGCACGTTCTCCCCGTGTCTGCGTGGGTTTCCTCCGGGTGCTCCGGTTTCCTCCCACAGTCCAAAGATGTGCGGGTCAGGTGAATTGGCCATGCTAAATTGCCCGTAGTGTTAGGTAAGGAGTAATGTAGGGGTATGGGTGGGTTTCGCTTCGGCGGGTCGGTGTGGACTTGTTGGGCCGAAGGGCCTGTTTCCACACTGTAAGTCTAATCAAAACGTTTCACAGATTTCTCCCTCTAATTGATTCCCTTAACACCTAATCATAAATAGAGTCTACAGATACTATCTGGAGGACTCAACCAGTTTAGTAAGTGGTGACGTTACTGAGCTACCCTTGATAATGAATTTTGAAATCCTCCATCCGCGTACATTTTGTGTCCTTACCACCCTCAGTGCTTGTTATCTTTGAGGTTTAGTTTGGACGAGTTCCTATTCATCAACAGAATGAAGGCATTAGATGGTAATCAAGATTTCCTTATCTATATTTGGACCAATGCCATGAGCTTTCAAGGGGTGCAGAGTCAGTCAACGTTGAAGACTCCCATGGCAACTCCCTCCCGATAGTATAGTACTGTGCTAGCTTGGTCTGTTTTACATGGGACGGGACATACACAGGGATGGTAACAGTTATATCTGTTAAAACAAACTCCATGACGCAGTTGAAGGAATAGGCACACCCATAATTATAATGAAATGCATATCAGTCCCAACTTAGTCCAGACATAACAAGGACATTTCTAGGATAGCACACCACATAGTGACTGCACAGGTGATTGTGTGCAGGTCTTAAAGAAGTTAAGTCGTCCTTGACGAATTCAAGGATATTTGTATCCCTGGTGGAATTGATGAATCCATTCATTCATCTTATGTCTCATTGCATTTTGCACAACAATCCTACAGAAAATCAGATAATTTAACTTTGGAAAAACAAGATTGCAACATATCGATCATAAAAATTGTTGTTATATCAAAGAAACAGCCTTGAAAAGAACATGCTATCCTACTTTCTGCTGCTGGGCAATGTTTCTCAGTCTTTGCTGGGTCAGTACACATAAGAGGTACACATTGGAGCAAAAAATAGAACTAAATAACTTAAACTGGTTAAGTAAATTCAATATTGCAGAAGGAATGAGAGTTGGTAATCATTAATAAAGGCAATCATTCCACCCGAATGGAAAGATAAAAACCTCTGGACAACAGAATGATAGAAAGTGGTTGGTTGTAATGCAAGTGGATGGTTTATCTAACTAGATTCAACAGGAAAATGGGAACTGTCTCACCTCTAATTACATGATGGGAAATGCGACAATTTAGTTTAACATTTAAAGAGAAATTAATACTCTCAGTTATTAATACTGATTGGGGCTGTTAATCAGGTTCAATCAGGGACCCCTGACTAACAGATAGAAACAGGAGTGTCCCCCTCTTCCGTGGTTATGTCAGAGCTCGGATGTCTCTGGAGAAGGAGCACACGGTATACACCAATACCTCGAGATTTTCAAGGAAAGGTCGGCACCGCAGTGAGTGGACTGTACTATTTCCCCTTCCAACTCTATTTTGATTTAATCCTTGCTGTCCCCTTCACTGTTTGATCACACAGCATTGCCCTTTGATGTGAAGGGCACTGCTTGTCACTGGCCACTCGGGTGTTTCCTTTCTTT
Organism: Hemiscyllium ocellatum; assembly: GCF_020745735.1. Taxonomy (NCBI): domain Eukaryota; kingdom Metazoa; phylum Chordata; class Chondrichthyes; order Orectolobiformes; family Hemiscylliidae; genus Hemiscyllium; species Hemiscyllium ocellatum. The sequence continues at coordinate 14,733,507 of NC_083426.1, read as the reverse complement.
CTGGTGGTAGTACATCATAAAGATTTGTACACTTGTTGTTTTTCACTGTGCCCAACACCTGCATACACATGACATGGGTGCTGGGAAAAAATAAGCACTACCGCTATCAGGTGGTAGTGTAGAAGAAAAGGAAAAAAAAAGAAAAAAAAGAAACAAGAGTGTCAGAGGTTCTGTTCACTCTGAGAACTGGCTCTGAGGAAGCTGGATCAGTGTCATGGACTGTCCACGTGTAAATAAGGGGTAACTTGGTGATGGGACACCAGTCTCTGTGTAGTTACTTCAACCCAGATGAGTTCTTTTGGATTCAAAAACCTATCACTGGGACATTTGTCTTGGACTTAGAATTACAACTACATGACCACTTTTCCCTAAGATTTCTGTAATGTGTCAGACATTAAGAGCTTATTGACCATCAAAACAGGAACATGAAATGTCTGTTTGGCCACTCAAGACTGCTCCACCATTCAATAGGATCATGGTTGATTTGATACACCTCAAGTCAACTTTCTCATATTTTCCCCATAACCCTTGATTTGCTTACTGATCCATAATCTATCTATCTTTGCCATAAGGACTCTGCCACCAAAGTGATTTTGGAATTCCAAATACTTACAATTCTCTCCTCATCTCAGTCTTAAATTGGGGCCCTTTTATTCTGAGACTACGCTCTCTGGTACTAGACTCTCACTGGAATAGAAGCATCCTCTCAGCTCTTCTTCTGTCCAAGCCTTTTAAGAATCCTCTTTATGTCTTTTCTCCTGTGCACTTTGCCCCAGCTATTATCCTTGATAATTGACCTGCTTGATTCAGGTGGATTTTAAGGTTTGAATTGGATCCTATGGCGAGTTTGTGATTATTCCCACCTTAGTTGCACCTATATATCCCTTTTATTTTCACAAGTAAGATTTATCTTCATGGACATTGCGTTTTGCTTTATCATTGCAGTGGAGCTTTGTTGCTCCCCGATGTGCCCATATCCTTTCAGACACTACTGCCTAAAAGTAGCTGGACTGTCTCTGTGGTGCTGCCTAATGCCTAATGAACCTGATAAAAGTACTGCTTTGGTTATGGTTGAGCACTGGCTCTGTTCCAGCTCATGGTAATATTGACCATAAGTGCAGTCTTCTCAAATATCCTTATTGCTTAACTCTCCAAGATTTTTAGACCAAGTTAAATACCTTGAAATGACTACTTAAGCATCATGATGCTTTCATTATAAAATATCTTTCATTCATTTCAATTAATGAGATCCTTGCCCTGTTTGGTTAATCACCAGGAGTGATGCATGATAATTTTTCCGCCTTGTCATTAGCATTGAAAGGTTGTGTTACGTGAAGGAAACAATATCCAACACCTCATGGGATTTTGGAATCCATGAATATAAAGAATGTACAGCCAGAATGGTGGACACTTGACTTCTATTGTATTCCTTCATCGGATTATACTCATTAGGTCTTCATACAGATGGTGGAATCTAGAAGTTGGTTGAGCACATTGTGTTGAAATTGCCTGGACAATAGTTCTTAAAGGGCTTCAGTTATATCCTTAACGGTGAGTTTTCACCTTGCAATTTGAACATACAGTCATTGATGTCAATCTATTTAGATTTCAGTTAAAATGAGGTGCATGATGTTTTAACACAGCCAAGGATGCAGGCCTGTACAGAAATATAATGAAATGCATATCGGTATTGAATTAATTCAGGCATAACAAGGGCATTTCAAGGATAATGCACCACCTGGTGATTACACAAGAGGTTGTGCACCTTTGCAAGTTTTGAGAAGATTTGTAGCTCAGATTAAGGTTCTGGATGTAGGTTTGCTAGCTGAGCTGGAAGGTTCATTTTCAGATGTTTTGTCACCATACTAGGTAACATCATCAGTGAGCCTCCGGATGAAGTACAGGTGGTATGGCCCACTTTCCATTTATGTGTTTAGGTTTCCTTGGGTTGGTGGTGTCATTTCCTGTAGAGATGTCATTTCCTTTTTTTAGGGTGTGGTATATGGGATCCAAGTCAATGTGTTTGTTGATAGAATTCTAATTGGAATGTCATGCTTCTCGGAATTCCCGTGCATGCCTCTATTTGGCTTGTCCTCGGATGGATGTGATGTCCCAGTTGAAGTATTTTCCTTCCTCATCTGTATTTAAGGATATTAATGAGAGTGGGTCATGTCTTTCTGTGGCTAGTTCATGTTCATTGAAGATGACATCATGCTCACTGATGATGTTACTGAGTATGGTGGCAAAACATCTGAAAACAAACCTTCCAGCTCTGCAAGCAAACCTACATCCAGAATTGTGTGCACATCTTAAAGAGGTTATGTCAATTCTTAAGAATTCAAGGCTTTCATGCCACTGGTAGAATTGTTTGATCTGATGCATTGATTCGTTTATTTGTTCTTTCATTACAATTTACATAATCATTTAAATTATCTGAAAGGCAGATAATTTATCTTGGGGAAAACAAGGTTTTTTTTAAGTAAATTAACCATGTATCAATGAAACAGCTTTGGTAAGTGTAGGTTCTCCTGCCCTGCACTGCTCTGAGCCATTTCTCTGTCCGTGTTGGTTCATTGTATGCAATATAGGCACGTTAGTGCAAGAAAGTGTAAGTTAAACGTTATACAGTGTAGGAGGAGCAATGGTTATTAAGCAAACACACTGTTGATAGTAATGTATAAAGGCAAGCATTCTATTTGATTGAAAAAGAGAATAAATTTCTAAAGTTTCTTGGGCAACAAAATAATACAAGGTGACTGATTGTAACCAAAGTGATTGGTTTACCTGATACAATTCAATGGGAAAACAAGGACAAAAGGCTATGTCACATCAACATGTTGCCCCTTCTGCAATATTAAAAAAATGCTTAACCAACAGTTTCTCGCTCTCCCTTGCTGCTGGCTCCTGCCACTGCACCAGTATTCGCCTCCGGGGCTATGGGGAGCGGAGAAGTAAAAAGAGAGAAAAAAGATGAAAGCAATAAAACAAGTGGAGCAGAGGAGTTCCGGCAGGAGCATCCTACTGTACTGCCATCTTGCTGTATCAAGTGCAGGAAACCCTGCTGCAGCCATTGTAAAACTCTCATGCTGTGGGACTAAAAGGCCTATGGAAGGCAAGATTTCCTAACCAGGGAGCAGAGTTAATCTAGTGCAGAACAGTGAGCCTGACCTCGGTGGTGGGCAAATTGTTGGAAGGAATCCTGAGGGACAGGATGTACATGTAATTGGAAAGGCAAGGACTGATTAGGGATAGTCAACATGGCTTTATGCATTGGACATCCTGTCTCACAAACTTGACTGAGTTTGTTGAAGAAGTAACAAAGAGGATTGATGAGGGCAGAGCAGTAGATGTGATCTATATGGATTTCAGTAAGGCATTCAACAAGGTTCCCCATGGAAGACTTATTAGCAAGGTTAGATCTCACGGAATACAGGGAGAACTAGCCATTTGGATACAAAACTGGCTCAAAGGTAGAAGACAGAGGGTGGTGGTGGAGGGTTGTTTTTCAGACTGGAGGCCTGTGACCAGTGGAGTGCCACAAGGATCAGTACTGGGTCCTCTATTTTTTGTCATTTACATAAATGATTTGGATGTGAGCAATAAGTGATACAGTTAGCAAGTTTGCAGATGACACCAAAATTGGAGGTGTAGTGGGCAATGAAGAGGGTTACCTCAGATTACTACAGGATCTTGACCAGATGGGCCAATGGGCTGAGAAGTGACAGATGGAGTTCAATTCAGATAAATGCGAGGTGCTGCATTTTGGGAAAGCAAATCTTAGCAGGACTTATACACTTAATGGTAAGGTCCTAAGGAGTGTTGCTGAAAAAAGAAACCTTGGAATGCAGGTTCATAGCTCCTTGAAAGTGGAGTCGCAGATAGAGAGGATAGTGAAGAAGGCATTTGGTATGTTTTCTTTTATTGGTCAGAGTATTGAGTACAGGAGTTGAGAGGACATGTTTCGGCTGTACAGGGCATTGCTTAGGCCACTGTTGGAATATTGTGTGCAATTCTGGTAACCTTTCTATCGGAAAGATGCTGTGAAACCTGAAAGGGTTCAGAAAAGATTTACGGAGATGTTGCCAGGGTTGGAGGATTTGAGCTATAAGGAGAGGCTGAACAGGCTGGGGCTGTTTTCCCTGGAGTGTCAGAGTCTGAGGGGTGACATTATAAAGGTTTACAAAATTATGAGGGGCATGGATAGGATAAATAGACAAAGTCTTTTCCCTGGGGTCGGGGAGTCCAGAACTAGAGCGCATAGGTTTAGGGTGAGAGGGGAAAGATACAAAAGAAACCTAAGGGGCTGCATTTTCTCGCATAGGGTAGTACGAGTATGGAATGAGCTGCCAGAGGATGTGGTGGAGGCTGGTACAGTTGCAACATTTAAAAGGCATTTGGCTGCGTATATGAATAAGAAGGGTTTGGAGGGATATGGGTCAGGTGCTGGCAGGTGGGACTAGATTGGGTTGGGATATCTGGTCAGCATGGACCGAAGGGTCTATTTCTGTGCTGTACATCTCTATGATTCTATGACTCTATGACTTAACCAGTTCTGTGAATCTAAATACACAACTAAAGAAAGAAGGCAAAAGAATGTCTCTGACAATCAGCCAATCAGTGAAATTGAGAATAAGCAAAGAACTGAGGGTACAAATAGAACAGGAGGAGTGAAAAGTCAGGAGATAAGATCTTGGTTCATTACTTCAGAAGTTTGAGGCTGTAAAACTTGACATTGAGGAGAATGTTAATGTTTTGTCCGATGGTTTGAAATGGATAAAAGTAGTAGATGTTTATCCATGAAGAATTAAATTGCACAGATCAACAAGTGAAAGATCCATAACTATCACATAAAGCCACAAGAGGTTGCTGATTGAGTTCAAATATGAAAAGCTGGAGCTTAGAGTTTGGAATTCCTTTATGGGGGGGTGCTACATTGGTTAACCAGAAGTTCATAAATTTGAGACAGTTTCACACTTCAAACGTTCTTTGAACATCCTTCTGGGGAATAGTGCTGAAATTTTGCCCAAATTTTGCTTTGTTTTATTATTTCAGGAGAATTGTGTGTAGCTGTCAAGGCCACCATTTATGATCAAGAACTGTCTCCTTAAACCGCTGCATTCTGTTTGGTATAATTAGACCGACAATGCTGGCAAGAAATGGGTTCAAAGAGTTTGACCACGCAACAGTGAAGGAACATTGATATTTTTCCAAGTTTGGATGTAGGTGGTTTTGAGGGGAACTTGCAGACAGCAATGCTTCCATTAGCCTGTCATCCTGCAAATTTAGAAAGTGGTGTCTAATGAGCCTTGGTGACTTTAGGGCAGTCATCTTGTACATGGCATACGTTGCTGCTACTGAGTGTCAGTGGTGGAAGGAGTGAATGTTTGTGAATGGGTACTAATCAACCAGACTGTTTTGTCCTGGATGGTGTTAAGATTCTCGAATATTGTTACAGCTACAGTCATCTGGCAAGTCCATCAAACTCCTGAGTTGTGCCTTGTTTGAAATGTTGAAGTACTTCAACTTTCGTAGCAGTTACCTGCTAACAGAGATTAGGATCTAGCAGTAAAATGGATCAAACCATGTTTATCAATGAAGAATTAAATTGCACAGATCAACAAGTGAAAGATCCATAACTATCACATAAAGCCACAAGAGGTTGCTGATTGAGTCCAAAAACGAAAAGCTGGAGTTTAGAGTTTGGAATTCCTTTATGGGGGGTGCTACATTGGTTCCGATGCACTTGCGATATTTCTATTTTCTGGCTCTGATGTTATAGCTTTTGATCAATGTGAAATATATTTATAGTTGCCTTATCAGTCATAAGGCTTGAAACATACAGTACTTAACATGTTGGGTTAAAATCCAAATGTTCTTAGTTGGTTATTGCTTAAGTACAAGAGTGTCCTTGCTAGGAGAAATTAAATTTGAGATAACGGAATCATGAGTGTCCCGTTCTAAGCAATATAGCTTAGAAAAGATGTGAAGATATTTGAGAGTGTATGGAAATAATCTCTGAGAATGATCTAAGAACAAAGAACACTAGTAGCATGGGTAGAATCAAAGAGACTACGGTAGAAGACTGAGAGATTTAATAGAGAGTTTCAAAATCATAAGCGAGCAGCTCAAAGTAAACAGAGAGGAAGGTTTCCATTGGCTCAATGGTCAAGAATATGTGAACTCTAATTGAAGGTTTTTATCAAAAGAATGAATGGGGTCCTGAGGAAACAGATTATTTGCACAGCATTTGGCAGGGTTATGTAATATATGGCCTAACAGGGGTGGATGAGATAAGTTCACTCACAGCTTTCAAATGTCATAATGATCTGAATAGGGAATGTTTATAAGGTTACAGGGATGAGATGGTCGAGTAGGAGGAGTGGGTTGCACTTGCAGGAAGGTAGCAGGTCATGATGGATCAAGTGCTGGAACCAGTTTCTGATTGTGACTGGTGCTCAGAACACTGAATCCTATTGGTCTGATGGAAAGTTCTGATTCAATGTGAGGACTTACTGGTGATTTCTGTTGGACCTGCTGACTAGTGAGCTGATCAATATTTCTGGATTCCTTTAATGAGCTTGGCTTGTGCTGCTGGCTGGCCTAAAAATGTTAGCATCTATATTAGCACTACTGGATTGGAGTTACCTTCTAAAATCAGAAGAGTAAATAATCGAAGGCAACATCATTATAGCTATGTAATATATTATTCGGTATAAAACATCGAAACAATGTTTTTTCTTAAGAATCACTTTTTTCATGAATTAGCTCTTTATGCGATGAAATATTTGCGCTCTCCTCCTCCACCTCACAGATTTGAGAAGGTGTTCTAAGAAGGTATATATTTCCTGAAAGGTGCAGTATATAATGAGCCTAATAACACGTGTTGCTCACTATATTCCCAGTTGATAAGTTGTGCTCTTCTCGTTCTTGCTGACAGTTGTCATACTATGGAGCAATCAGCATTGGGAATCCACCACAGAGTTTCACCGTCATCTTTGATACAGGCTCATCCAACCTCTGGGTCCCTTCAGTTTACTGCTCTGAACAGTCATGCAGTGGTTAAATGTTTCCATTATTCAGAGCATTGTGACATTTCTTACCTTTTTAACCTCAGGACTGAAAGAAAATAATATTTCTAGGAGAACTAGAGCTGAATAACTCGCTTTGTATGATAGGCTCAAAAGCTAGAAGTTTACTTGGGCTTGGAAAGGTTTACTTTCTTGGCCATTTCATGAACAACAAATAAGAAAATCTTTCTTTGATGCACCTTATCTGAAGCTGTCATAGTGCAGTAATCTTTTACACCTCGATCAAACTTCCAATCAATCTCTTTTGCTTGCAAGGAGAACATCTCCAGTTTCCCAAGCCTAACTGAGTAGTTAACATTCCTCATTCCTAGTTAAAAATCACACAAACCAGGTTGTAGTCCAACAGGTTTATTTGGAAGCACTAGCTTTCAGAGCACTGCTCCTTCATCAGGTGGTTGTGGGAATCATTCTGGTGTCTGTTTGAGTTTGATTTAGTTTAAGGTTCTCCAAAGTGTAGGTTAACATAAATTCCTCCCTGGAGCTGCATGCGGTATCTCCCTTTGTAAACTTACAAACAGACACATATACACAAGCACTTGTCCAACTCAGATCTTCCCCTCCTACATGAACACACAGCAGCTTTCCGAATCCCGAGCCATGTTACATTTTCGGGATCATCCCAAATAGAGAACGCAGCCAGACAAACACGTTTCAGGGTGAAGGAATTTGGATAGGATTCTTGTTAGAAGCAAAAACAATTTTTAAATATAAAATAAACCTTTTTTAAAACACAAACATTCGTTCCTACATCAGACTAAATAACCACACATTTCTTATTAATTTCATTACATGTCTGCTCCATTACAGCAATGCATTACAGATTCAATCCCAGTGCATCTTCAACATATTATTCCAACAACCAGCATGTATCTATCCAATATGGTCCAGGTGCCATGAATGGAATATTGGGATATGACACTGTCAGAGTAAGTCAAATCACACAATATTGGTAATTGATCTTGGTTAGGCCATTTTTGGAGTTTTGTGTGCAGTTCTGGTCGCCACGCTAACAGAAGGATGGGGAGGCTTTGGAGAGGGTGCAAAAGATGTTTACCAGGATGTTTTGCCTGGATTGAAATGTGTTAGTTATAAGGAGAGGTTGGACAAACTTGGATTATTTCACGACAGTATTGGAATCTGAGGGGCAAACTGATAGAAAATTCTGAGTAATATGGATAGGATGAATAGTTGGAGGCTTTTTCCCAGGGTAGAAATACAAAATATGATGGGCCATAGGTTTAAAGTGAGAGGGAAAAGACTAAAAGAGATGTGCAAGGCATATTTTTTGCTCAGAGGGTGGTAGGTGCCTGGATAGTGCTGCCAAGCTGGGTTTTAGAAGTAAATGTATTTGCAATGTTTAAGACGCATTTCGACAGACACATGAACAGGCAGGGAATAGAAGGATATGGACGATATGCAGACAAATGGGATTAGTTCAGAATGGCATCATGGTCAGCACAGACAGGATGGGCCAAAGTGACTATTCCTGTGCTGCAGTGTTCTATGTTCAAGAAGATGAAGATGCAAAGATCTTGGAAGAAAATAAATAATTAGTTTGTGGTCAAGAAATGGCATGGATGTGTCATGATCATTTAACAGTGAGTGGCTACCCCTTCAAGCTGATGATTTGAAATGTAATTTGTCTGAATGCCTTGCTTTTAATTCTGATAAATATGCTCTTTTCATGCAGTCATTCAGTTCTACTCACTCGGTTATGTCTGTATGTCGTTGTATGAAATATGAAATCTTTATGTTTCTCCTGTGGCCAGCTGGTGGCTCTCCAGTCAGAAGATTGTGAGTTCAAACCCACTTGCACAGCTAAGTTGTGGAGGTGCCGGTGTTGGACTGGGATAGACAAAGTTAAAACTCAGACAACTCCAGGTTATAATCCAACAGGTTTATTTGGAAGTACAAGCTTTGGGAGCGCTGCTCTTTCATCAGGTAGCTAGCTGTGAGCAATGTATGGGAAGGTTATGGAACTGAATAATGTTTTGCTGAGTTCCTCAGGTTTTCTCACTTGTCTGTATCTTTCTAGATTTCAAACATCAATATCCACAATCAGGAATTTGGTGGCTTCTTTTCCTACATTAAGTTTGATGGGATTCTGGGAATGGGCTACCCATCTCTTGCAGCATCAGGAGCTTCAACTGTGTTTGAGAACTTAATGTCTCAGCATCTGGTGGATGAGCCTCTCTTTTCTGTCTACCTGACCAGGTAAGTACTTCTCACATGGTCTTTACTGTATGTCCCTGAATGAAGCATGAAGTGGATATTTTCATTGGCATTGGAGCGGGTGTAGTCTGTTCAGCCCTGTGAATGTTTCACTCAAATACTTATTTTGCTTGAATTGTGAATGTCCTTGTTCCAGTTCCTTGCAGAACTTGATGAATTTGTGAAAGTCAATTCATTAGTGCAGTTCAGTTAGCTCAGTTGTCCTGTGATGCTAACAGTCATGGGTTTAATTCCTACATCGGCTGAGGTTATCATGAAGGATTCTCCTTCTTAACCTCTTTCTTTACCCGAGGAACGGTTAAACCAGCAGCAGCTGTTTCTGTTTAATGAGACAGTAGGACAATGGTGACCTTTCCTTTTTATGGTACTTCACACCTGAAAAATTGTGTCTAGTTTTGGCTCCTATGATACAGTCTATTAAAAATGCACTACATTACTATTGGTGATGGCAATGCTAATGAATGATAAGGCACAATAGCTTGATCCTCTCTCATTGGAGATGGTCATTGCCGGGCACATGTGTGACATGAATACCACTCGCCACTTGTCCGCCCGAGCTTGGATGACATCCAGATCTTGCTACATTTGGACATTGACTGCTTCAGTATCTATACGGATCCCTCAGCTGATACATGGGATGCTGCTAAGTTCATGTTCTGCCATATTTATCTCAATGTTAAATATATTTCAAACATTTTAATTGTTTGTGAAGTCACTTAAAGCTATCCTGAGGACTTGAAGTGCAATATATCAAAGCAACTGCTTTCTTTAAAAGTCATTTGGTTTCCGTGTTGAATGTGTTCCCTACTATCATCAACCCAATTCAGAACTCAAATGAATAGAATCGAACTGAGCCAAGAATAATTACTTGAAAGGAAATAATTGCTCAACTTGCATTGTTAGTATCTGATGGAATGGTTGGTGTAACCTGGAGTATTTGTGGCAAGATTGCAATCAAACATTTTTGGCAAGTGATTTGCAAAAATGATTTTTGTACAACACAGGAAATCTTACCATTATGTGCTAATTCTCTAAACCAGAAATGTGTTGATATAATGATGTTGTTTCTTCACCTCTCAGCATGTTTTTGATTCTTCTGTGTTTTACAGACAGGATGGTGCATCTGGAAGTGAAATTGTGTTTGGTGGAATTGACTCAAGTCATTACACAGGTCAAATTCACTGGGTTCCCGTCACTCGTGAGGCCTATTGGCAAATCCTCATTGACCGGTAAGTGCTTATACCCAACCACAACTGGGATTGATACGTTGTGCTTCTCCACTGAGATCCTAGAAAATCATAGAATCCTTACAGTGTGGAAATCGGCCCAACAAGTCCACACTGACCCTCTGAAGAGTCACCCATCCAGACCCATTCCCTTATTACTTGATATTTCTCCCTGATTCATCCACCTAACCTTCACATCTCTGAGCATTATGGACACTTTAGCATGACCAATTAACCTACCCTGCGCATCTTGGACTGTGGGAGGAAACCAGAGCACCCAGAGGAAAGCCGTGCAGACAGAGGGAGAACATGCAAACTCCACACAGTCGCCCGATGCTGGAATCAAACCTGGGTCCCTGGCACTGTGAGGCACTAGTGCTAGCCACTGAGCCACCAATCTGCCCCAAATTGACTGATTCTATCAAATTATATTGAAATATGTGAACTAAAAGCCCAGGAGGATCAAAATAAAAATTAAATCATCACTTTCAATTTTGAAGAAAAGCCAAATTGGACTCAAAATTTAACTGTGTTCTTCTCATCTCAGATGCTGTCAGACTTGCTGAGTTTGTCAAGCACTTTCAATTTATTTTATACACCAATAATTATTCTATCCAATCAGCATTTAAGGAGATCATAATGACTATCTGAGCTAACTACAACTCAGCTTGTTATTACTTGTTCAATAAGCCTAAAACAGTTTGGGGGATTTAGATCTTTAACTATTGATTCATTTCTCTCCCTCAGGGTGACAATCAATGGGCAGGCTGCGGCCTGCAGTGGAAGTTGTCCAGCCATTGTTGACACTGGCACTTCTCTCCTTGTTGGTCCCAGCACACCCATCAATGCCATTCAGCAGTACATTGGAGCAACTCCAAGTTACTATGCTGAAAAACCTGTTGCTGGAAAAGCGCAGCAGGTCAGGCAGCATCCAGGAGCAGGAGAATGTTACTATGGCCAGGTAGAGATGGCATGTTACATTCTAGAGCATAATGTAGGAGTGACTGTTGTATATCAATGATTGATTCATAATGCAGACTTGAACAAGTCATTGAATTTATTAGAAATATATACATTTTATGAAAAGATCACAAATTCTCATCTAAATTCTGTCAATGTCTGTAGGGGTAGCAACTTTTGTATATATGAGAGGCTGCAATTATATTATGCAATATAATTTAACATGGCCCCCATCTGTACTTCAGCCTCTCACATGTGGGAAAAAGTGAGGACTGCAGATGCTGAAGTACCAGAGTTGAAAAATATGGTGCTGGAAAAACACAGCAGGCCAGGCAGCATCCGAGGGGCAGGAGAATCAGTGTTTCGGGCATAAGCCCTTCTTCAGGAATGAGGCTGGTGTGCCAAGCGGGCTGAGATAAAAGGTAGGGGGGAGGGAATTTGGGGGAGGGGTGCTGGGAATACGCTAGGTGGAAGGAGATGAGGGTAAGGGTGATAGGCCAGAGAGGGGGTGGGGGCAGAGAGGTCGGGAAGAAGATTGCAGGTCAAGAGAGCGGTGCGGAATCCGAGGGCTGGGACTGAGATAAGGGGGGCAGGGAGGGGAAATGAGGAAGCTGGAGAAATCTACATTCATCCCGTGTGGTTGGAGGGTTCCTAGGCGGAAGATGAGGCACTCTTCCTCCAGGCGTCGTGTGGCCAGGATCTGGCGATGAAGGAGGCCAAGGACCTGCATGTCCTTGGCGGAGTGGGAGGGGGAGTTAAAGTTTTCAGCCATGGGGCGGTTGGGTTGGTTGGTGCGGGTGTCCCAAAGGTGTTCCCTGAAACGTTCCGCAAGTAGGGTGCCTGCCTCCCCAATGTTGGCCACATCGGGTGCAGCGGATTTTGCGCAGAAGAGGGCATGGTGTTTGAAGAATAAGTACTTGCTCCAAAATCCTCTTAATGCTGTAAGATTGAGATGAACACAGATATTTAGAAATGTTTTGGCTTTATATTGTTAAATGGAAATGAAGTACATCCTGGGGACTGCGACTTCTCTTCAATTATTCACTTTTCGGTTGCTTATGCATTCAGATTTCAACTCATGATATGTTCAACAGTGACGAATTAGTCATGTTATTGCACCATGGATTTTTTTTGTAAATCCTTCCATGGACACAGTGATTGAATACTGTCTCTGTTTCCTTGCAGTACACCATAAACTGTAACAATCTGTACAACATGCCCAATGTGGTCTTCACAATCAATGGAGTCGACTTCCCTCTTCCCCCACAAGCCTACACTTTACAGTTATTTTTTGGACAACCATACTGTCTAAAATTTCTCTCTCTAAATTTTCAAAAGATTTAATGAAATGTCTTCAATATATTCAACAGTCTACAATACTGTAATGCTCACTAAAGGTGATGATGAGATGAGCCAGTGTTAACTGTGCTTGTTTTCCTTACAGAGCACTTACAACAACCAAAGAAGCTGCATGAGTGGATTTGGTGCGACTGGTGGAAGCCTCTGGATTCTGGGAGATGTTTTCATTGGGGAATATTATTCCATTTTCGATGTGGGGAACAACCGTGTGGGCTTGGCTAAGGCTGCTTAATTCCTTCGTTTACCTTCTCATTAAAAACACACCCTGATTGGTATTTCCGGGTTGATGTTCAGTGATCACGTAGTACCCCAGCACTGCAGTTGTCACATGGCTGCATAGTAAAGTCTTCATCTCTTGAATGACTATGAGTAAAGGTATACCATTGGCAATAGCCTGTGGACTGTGCTCAGCAGTGCTCCACATTAACTTATAACAAATGAATGTGAATAAATCCCTTGTCAAGGTGGGTTTTTAAAGAAACAGACTGAGGACACTGGATCTGGATTGGAAATGAGAACATTGAGACAGTCTAACTATTCCCACACTTTGATTGTGTAGCACTTTTACTTGGTTCTTTCTTGGTTCTGACATTCACTGTGATAAATCCATGGAGCTGTGATATTCTCCAGAGACGTGCAGGTTTCTGTTGAAGATAGACGTTATCTGCAGTGAAATGTGAGTTGGTGTAAATGTGATCCTAACATTCTCTGGAATCTTCTCATTACAATACCTTCTAAAACGATATAATATAATAAAATCATGAAATGCAATTTCCCAGTTTTCAATCTTTTGTTCCTGTTATATCTGTGTGATTAGAAGCTTTAAAGTCTGGTTGAAGATTTGTAGCTCGGGTGTCCGTTGTTGTGGTTCTGTTCGCCGAGCTGGAAGTTTTTGCTGCAAACGTTTCGTTCCCTGGCTAGGGAACATCATCAGTACTATTGGAGCCTCCTGTGAAGCGCTGCTTTGATGTTTCTTCCGGTATTTATAGTGGTTTGTTCTTGCCGCTTCCGGGTGTCAGTTTCAGCTGTAGTAGTTTGTATGTGGGGTCCCGGTCGATGTGTCTGTTGATGGATGTTCTTGCCGCTTCCGGGTGTCAGTTTCAGCTGTAGTGGTTTGTATATGGGGTCCAGGTCCATGTGTCTGTTAATGGAGTTTGTGGATGAATGCCATGCCTCTAGGAACTCCCTGGCTGTTCTCTGTCTGGCTTGTCCTATGATGGTAGTGTTTTCCCAGTCAAATTCATGTTTCTGGTTGCCTGAGTGTATGGCTACTAGGGATAGCTGGTCGTGTCGTTTTGTGGCTAGCTGATGTTCATGGATGCGGATTGTTAGCTGTCTTCCTGTTTGTCCTATATAGTGTTTTGTGCAGTCCTTGCATGGTATTTTGTAAACTACGTTAGTTTGGTTCGTGCTGGCTATTGGGTCCTTTGTTCTTGTTCTACTCACTAGAACAAAGGACCCAATAGCCAGCACGAACCAAACTAACGTAGTTTACAAAATACCATGCAAGGACTGCACAAAACACTATATAGGACAAACAGGAAGACAGCTAACAATCCGCATCCATGAACATCAGCTAGCCACAAAACGACACGACCAGCTATCCCTAGTAGCCATACACTCAGACAACCAGGAACATGAATTTGACTGGGAAAACACTACCATCATAGGACAAGCCAGACAGAGAACAGCCAGGGAGTTCCTAGAGGCATGGCATTCATCCACAAACTCCATTAACAGACACATGGACCTGGACCCCATATACAAACCACTACAGCTGAAACTGACACCCAGAAGCGGCAAGAACATCCATCAACAGACACATCGACCTGGACCCCACATACAAACTACTACAGCTGAAACTGACACCCAGAAGCGGCAAGAACAAACCACTATAAATACCGGAAGAAACATCAAAGCAGCGCTTCACAGGAGGCTCCAATAGTACTGATGATGTTCCCTAGCCAGGGAACGAAACGTTTGCAGCAAAAACTTCCAGCTCGGTGAACAGAACCAGAACGATTAGAAGCTTGAATTCACTTCACACTTTAGCTGTTTGGTGTGATGATTGGTTTATTGCTACTTATCGAACACAGGTAGAAATTTGCCAATCCTAGGTGTAGTGGCTATTAATTAATGCTGTCAGAAAGTTTCATGTGGCCTGATGAGGTTCAGTTCTGGCTCCATTTATATCTCCTAATATTCTGAAACCAGTTACCAGCGATTTAAGGTAATGCCTCTCAATTCCATTTCAGTTTGAATTTTAGGTTTAGATGTTCAAAGCAGATTCCCAAATATTTGAGCAATAATAGCTTATATGTTCAGGCCACACACATTTCCCCACTTTTGATTTGAGGTGAATTATTATTATTGCATGTGCCGAGATGCAAAGGTATTGTTTTGCATGTTGACCAGACAAATCATACCTGACAAAAGTATATCAGGGAAATAGAACAGAATGCAGCATATAGTGTTGCAGCACAGTGAAGGTGCAGAGAGAGATCAACTCTAAGCTATGAGAGGTCTGTTCATATGCCTGATAACAGTGGGAAAATTTCTACACATAAATTGAACAAATTGATGCAGGATTAGACCCTTTAGTCCCTAAAACCTACCCTGATATTGGGTCAATTCCTCTGTTATGCCAGCTCCTCACAGCCATCATTACCTGAAGGTTTTAAAACTCTATCTATCTCCTCTTGGGACACTTTCAGTGATCCAGCCTCCAGACTTCCACTGCCTGGAAGAAGAATTCCTTCTCATCTCAGTTTCAAATAATTATCCCTTGATTCTGTAACTCTGCCTCCTAGTTTGCGATTCTCTCATAATTGGAAACACCTTTTCAACCATCCTCTCAAAATCTTGTGTGTATCAGTAAGATCACACTGGGCAGAGTTGTACAGCAGTGTGACTGACATGGGGTTTAGCGAGATGTATGGGTGAGAAATGCAATGTCCCCATGGCGAGCTTATCTTGCCCCATTTATTATGCTTTTTACAAGCGGAAGAGCACGATTCTCTTTAGACAGCAGTGAGACGCCAGTTGATGGCAATTAATGCTCATTAATGCCAAAACTTGCCTCATTAATATCCAGCCTCCTATTTTATCAAACTGGCCAAATAAGCGAAACGTAAAGAAAATTAGCCATGGAAATTAGCTCACTGCCTAAAAGAGTCAGCTTACTTGCATGATCTCCATATGGACAGTGAGCAAACTGCAGTCCAGGGCATGATCAATGGGCACCACCCACATGCACCATGAACACTGACATTTGCCAACCCAATACAGCTATCCTGTCACTTTGCATTTCACTGGCAGATGCTTAAAAAAAAAAGAAATGGAATGCTCAGCACATGAGCAACTAGCATTGAAATTCTGCAGTGGGGTCAGGTACTCAGCTCAAAGACTGTGCCAGGCTACATCTCAACACTCATCCACATTGCACCAACCTACAAGCTCAAAGCATCCATGCGCTGCTTTGTTGTGTCAATCAGCATTATCACACGACCAGACAGCTTGCCTTGCTGCTAAGTCAAGGGACATACATCTTGCTGTGTGGCAGTGAGTTATATCACCCAAAGCCTTCACCAGGTGCCAACAGCTTAAGCAGCAACCACACCATGTGCGCAGCAAGCAAGCAAGGTTCAAGGGAAGTATTCCTCACTGAACATGTTAGTCAGGGTGTCCCACTACAACAGGTCCAGGGCAGCCTCCCTTACCAGTTGAGAGAATTAGACACGTTCCAGCATCTAGTTAGCATGATCCAGTCAGTGAGTCTGTTCCTCTGCTGCTCCCTAAAGTGGGCTATGGTCAGTCTGTTGATTCCATACTGACAAGTCCACCTGTGGGTAAGGCTATCGCAGTCTGGGAGATACCTAAGTACCAGTTGGAGGTCTGGGTACATCTTGCCCAGGACTTTCTGGGCATGTTGGTCAAGAGGGTGCGACCATGAAGGGTTGAATCACAGAAACTAAAGGCGACGGGGCAGGAGGGGTAACTTTGGCTGTGACCGTATGGCTGAGCCTTGGCAAATTTGCCTTTGGGATCGGGGATCCCGGGTCAGGGCAATGGTACCTGGGGGGAGGTTCACCGTCAGCAGGCAGTAGCTCTGGTAAGGCAGGGATGGGAAAGGGGCAAGGCAGGAAGTAGGTGTCCATGGTCAGGAAAACCCTGGCCTTCATGGTGCGGGGCAGTGAATGACCACATCAGGAATATTCCCTGCCCTTGGTACAGCATTGATCCTCTCAGTGTGTAGTACCTCCCTAGGTCCAGGCGCTCTTTGACCACTACAATCTTGCTCCCAGAGGGAACCAAACATTTGAGATGTTGAATGAAGAAGGACACAGTGGTCATCTTAACCCAATCTTGTGAGTACACATTGTTCTCCCTGCTTCCACAGGGTGCGATAGGCTCTCAGCTCCATGAATTGAGTCTTGTCTGTGGCCATGAAAAGCTGACAGATAGTTCGAAAGGTACACTTAACACCAAACCAGAGAGACCCACAAACACATGAAAGTTAACATCAGCCACACTTATGCATGGATTGAGAGTAACATTCATCCATACAACCAGAATACCCTCGATATATTTCCTTCTTTCCCTCCCTCCCTGTACATTTTTATGCACTTCCTGGTTCCGCCGCTGAGATGGAGGGAACTAATTGAAAATGGTGTCCTTGGTGCTGGAGGTTTGACCAGGTGACTAGAACAGGCGGGCAGGGGGTAGGGGAGGGGGGGGGGGGGGGGGGGGGTGTGGGCACAGGGCGTATCTGGATGTCTTGCCGGAAATTGGGTGATGCTCGCAGGCTTGAATTTCCAAGGGTCAGACAAAGGTAGACTGGGAGGAGACACAGGGTCCAACCTTGTGCACTGAGTGGAAGGTGCAGAGTAGCCTCTCTGTGGTCGCACCTCGGCTTGGGTCTTTCCAGGGACCACCCTCCCCTTTCTGAGAATGGGGCTGAAGTCAAGGTTCCCCACACCATCGTCACTACGCTTCCTGTCCTGAGGACCAGTGGTTGGGGTAATGATGTATGAGCCTGCCCAGCAAAGCCTGCAGCTGCTGGGTCTTGCTCTCCATAGTAGCTCTTGCCTACCCATGGAAATGGTCAGAGGGTTGCCAGATGCACTGCCCGACAGCAGCTTCTGAGATACAAGGGCCACTGTGTTCCACATGCCCTGGCCAAGTCTCCTGTTCCACCCTGTGCATGTAGGCAAAGTCCCTGATTGCTGATACTACAGGGCCATCTCCTGTCTGGGGCTGGGCAGGAACCTGGTCACCAGCAGTGCTCCATGTGCCAGCAGCCTGGGGTGTTTCTTCCTCAGACAGGTGCAGGGCTGTCACTGTGAGATTCTCACCAGCTTGTGTACATCCACCCTGTATAACCTACAGTTCCCCCTGAGATGTCAGTGTCTGGAATTGTCAGGGGTGCAGGAGGCAGCATTGGTGATGCTTCCTGTGAGGTCTTTGGATGGTCTCACCAGGATCTTGGGTTCACATCACATTACAGGTGACCCCACTACACTATACACCCCACACTCTTACATTCTCACAGACTCACACAGACCCTCTCGCATGCAGATGCTGTCTCTCAGAGACACACACACACACACACATCCTCTCACTCTCTCTGTCCCTCACACACGCATGCACACAATAAGTCTGCAACCTATTCTGAATGATTAAAGACTTAGCAGCGATTGAGGTTTGATCAATACATCACATTGGTTGTGTGACACTTTGATCTATTATTCTAAATTCTTTGCCTTCTGATCCTGCCCCACTAGCTACCCGATGAAGGAGCTGTGCTCTGAAAGCTTGTGCTTCCAAATAAGCCTGTTGGACTATAACCTGGTGTTATGTGATTTTTAACTACTTTCATTGAATTGTAGAACCACAGAATAGTCCAGCACAGAAAAAAGGTCCTTCGGCCAATCAAGTCTGCTTTGTTCAGAAATAACCACCTGTTGCCAAGTGACCACAGCCTAAACAGCTAGGCCCAACATAAAATTGGCTAAACATTTTTTGCAAGCATGGCTTGATGGAATGCAAAGAGGCCAAAGTTACTGCAGGTTGAAAAGCAAACAAAGAACAGCCCAAATCTGTCCCGCATATTGAACAGGAGTGCTCGAAAGAGGAACAACAGGGAAAACCATTATATTTGTGTATTTCCCAATTTCAGCCAGACCCCTTGGAACCATGAAGTAAACATATCTCAGAAAGGAGTTGGCTGCATCTAGGATGACCTGACTCAATCTCATTTGGTGCGGTCCCCCCTGACCTGTGACTTCATTGTTTAAAACCAGAGAACATTCCAGAAGGGGTCAGGAAGGGGGTAGAGAAGGAACATTTGGTGGCCATTCTGCCAGCCAAGACTCGGCTGGTAAAGACTCTCTGTGAGACCTACCTTTGCAGTAAGAAGATCCTGAGTGCCCTGTTGATGGAGCTCAGTGAAGTGGATCCAGCAGACCAGTCAGGTTCACCAGAACGGGTAGTATATGCATTTTCCAGGCAGTACATCCGATTTGGGAAAAGGTAACATAATGTGTTGCATAACGGTCATTTTGTTAACTTGCAAGTGTTTTAATAAAACTAAATTTGAACTATTATTTGCCTTATACAGTAAGAATATCTGTGTAAATGTGTTGTTTAAGCAAAAAAATTGGTCCGAGTGTCTGTACAGAATATCTTACAGGCAACTCAACTAACTATTATAAACTCATCTTTCAGGGCTTAGTCTTCTCATCTTCAGAAATGTATGAGGACACTTCTGAGGAGCCAGGCATTTCTCTGCAAAGGTGGTGGGGTGGGTAGAGGAACCTGCAATGTTAAAGAGAGTGGGCTCACAGCCAGTGGTTCAAAGTGGTGTGCTATGACAGCAGAGATACTGTGAGGGTTGCGGAAGAGTGAAGAGTTTATTCAGTTGGGACATGGATGTCTCTGTATTCCTACAGGAGCATTCTCTCCTAGCAGGTGATGAGGACACAGCTGTCAGGCAACATTCCAACCATAAGGACTCTCTCTGCCCTGCTTTGTGCTGTCTTCTCCTGAAAGGAGCAAACGAAGAGCAAGGAGTGAGACTAAAGTAGGTGCAACATCTGCTTGTGTTGCAGCAAGTCAGGGCAGGTGGTGAAGTGCATCAAATGACTGAGGAGGCAGCACAGGGCCATCCAGGATTATTGATGTGGTCGGTTATGGGTGGGAAGAGTAAGCAATGATACATTACATGCAATTGTGAGAGTGGGAACGCATGCGTCTTGGTGAGAGTTAGGTAAGATGGCCGAGGTAGACGGTGCGGGAGGTGGCAAAATTACCTTTTTGTGGCGACAGAGAGTTAGGCTGGAAGCTGAAGAGCAGGAGTAGAGTAGTGATCTCAGGTTTGCTACTGGTACCACGAGACAGTGAGGTGAGAAACAGTCAGTGAGTGCAGCTTAATACATGGCTGCGATGTTGGTACAGGAGGGAGGGCTTTAGATACTTAGACCATTGGGATGCCTTCTGGGGAAGGTGGGACCTGTATATGAAGGACGGGTTGCCCTGAACTGGAGGATCACAAGTGCTTTGGGTGGGAGATTTGTTTGTGTGGTTCGGGAGGGTTTAAACTAGTTTGGCAAGGGGGTGGGAACCAGAACTATATATCTGAGAGGGGGCAAGATGTAGATGGAGCAGTGACAGGATGTAGTGGAGCTATCGGGAAGGTTTTTCACGTAATGAAACAAAGGGATTGCTTAAAGTGTGTCTGCTTTAATGCAAGGAGTGTCAGAAATAAGAGTGATCAACTTAGAGCATGGATCAGTACTTGGGACTATGATGTTGTGGCCATAACGGAGACGTGGGTTTCACAGGGGCAGGAATGGTTGCTACATGTTCCAGGATTTAGAACATTTAAAAAGAACAGGGAGGATGGAAAAAGAGAAGGGGGTGTAGAATTGCTGATGAGAGAGAGCATCACAGCTACAGAAACCATGGGTATTGAAGAAAGTTTGTCTACTGAGTCAGTATGCGTGTTGGATGGGAACAACAAGGGAGCAGCCACCTCATTGGGGGTTTTCTACAGACCCCCTAATAGCAGTTGGGAGATCGAAGATCTCGTAGGCTGGCAGATTTTGGAAAAATGCAGATGTAGCAGGGTTGTTGTTATGGGTGATTTCAACTTTCCCAATATTGACTGGAACCTCCTTCGTGCAGATGGTTTGGATGGAACTGTTTTTGTCAGGTGTGTTCAGGACTGTTTCCTTACTCAGTATGTAGACAGGCCGACTAAGGGTGAGGCTGTTTTGGATTTGGTACTCGGTAATGAGCCAGGACAGGTGTCAGATCTTGCGGTGGGAGAGCACTTTGGTGACAGTGACCACAACTGCCTCACATTTACCATAGCTTTGGAGATTGAAAATGTGTTAGTGAGAGAAGATATTTAATTGGGGAGAAAGGAAATTATGACACTATCAGACAGGAGTTGGGAAGTACAGTTTGGGAGCAATTGTTCCACAGAAAGAGCACAGCAGACACGTGGAGATTGTTTAAGGAGCAGTTGTTGCGAGTGATGCACAAATTTGTTCCTCTGAGACAGGCAAGAAGGATAAGATTAAAGAGCCTTGGATGACGAGAACAGAGGAATTTCTCATCAAAAGGAAGAAAACAGCTTACGTAAACTGGAGGAACCAAGGATGTAACACAGCTTTAGAGGATTACAGGCTTACTAGAAAGGAGCTCAGAAATGGACTGAGAAGAGCCAGGAGGGGACACAAAAAAGGCTTGGCAGGAAGGATTAGGTTGAACCCAAAAGCATTTTCCTCATACATGAGGAATAAGAGAATGATCAGGGAGAAGGTAGGGCTGGTTAGGGCTAGCATAGGGAACTAATGCATGGAGTCTGAGCAGATAGGGAAAGCCCTAAATGAGTTTTTTTGCTTCGGTTTTCATTAAGGAAAGGGACCTTGTTGTGAATGAGAATTTTGAGGAGCTGGGAAACAGGTTTGACCAGATCAAGATTGATGAATTTGATGTCCTGGAAATTTTGGCAAACATTAAGATTGATAAGTCTCCAGGGCCAGACCAGATTTATCCTAGGTTGCTCCGGGAAGCAATAAAGAAGGTTGCTAAGCTGCTGGTGAAGATCTTTGCTTCCTCACTCTCCACAGGAGTCGTACTAGAGAATTGGAGGGAGGCGAATGTTGTTCCTCTTTTCAAGAAGGGGAATAGGGAAATCCCTGGCATTTATAGACCCGTCAGTTTGATGTCTGTGGTCAGCAAGGTTTTGGAAGGAATTCTGAGGGATAGGATTTATGACTACTCGGCAAGCATAACATGATTAAAGGCAGTCAGCATAGTTTTGTGAGGGGCAGATCATGCCTCACAAATCTTATTGATTTCTTTGAGGAGGTGACGCGACAGGTTGATGAAGGTCGAGCAGTGGATGTGGTGTATATGGACTTCAGCAAAGCATTTGATAATGTTCCCCATGGTAGGCTCATCTGTAAAGTCAAGAGGCATGGGATACAGGGAGATTTGACTGTCTGGATTCAGAATTGGTTGGCTGACAGAAGGCAGAGAGTGGTTGTAGATGGAAAGTATTCTGCCTGGAGGTCAGTGGTGTGTGGTGTCCCCCAGGGCTCCGCTCTTGGGCCTCTGTTCTTTGTAGTTTTTATAAATGACTTGGATGAGGTGGTTGAGGGGTGGGTTAGTAAATTTGCCAATGACACATAGGAAGTGCCGTTGACAGTTTTGAGCACTATAGCAGGCTGCAGCGTGACATAGACAGGATGCTGATATATGGCAGATGGAGTTCCATCTGGGTAAATGAGAATTAATGCATTTTGGACGGTCAAACTTGAATACTGAATATAGAATTAAAGACAGTATTTTTGGCAGTGTGGAGGAACAAAGGGATCTTGGTGTTCAAGTGCATAGATCCTTCAAAGTTGCCACCCAAGTGGATAGGATAGGTTTAGGGTGAGAGGGGAAAGATATAAAAGAGTCATAAGGGGCAACTTTTTCACACAGAGGGTGGTACGTGTATAGAATGAGCTGCCAGAGGATGGAAGCTGGTACAATTGTAACATTTAAGAGGCATTTGGATGGGTATATGAATAGGAAGGGTTTGGAGGGATATGGGCCAGGTGTTTAAGAGTTTAAGAGATGCAATGTTTTGCTTCAGCTCTACAAGACCCTGGTGAGACCACACTTGGAATATTGTGTCCAGTTCTGGTCGCCTTTTATAGGAAAGATACAAAGGCTTTGGAGAGGGTGCAAAGAATGTTTACCAGGATACTGCCTGGACTGGAGGGCTTGTCTTACGAAGAGAGGCTGACTAAGCTCAGCATTTTCTCTCTGGAGAGGACGAGGAAGAGAGGTGACCTGATCAAGATATACAAGATGATGAGAGACATAGATAGAGTCAATAGCCAGAGACTTTTCCCAGGGCAGGGTTTACTGGCACAATGGGTCATAGCTTTAAGACATTAGGAGGAAGGTATAGAGGAGACATCAGAGGTAGGTTCTTTATGCAGTGTCATAGAGTCATAGAGATGTACAGCATGGTCCAAACTGTTCATGCTGACCAGATATCCCAACCCAATCTAGTCCCACCTGCCAGCACCTGACCTATATCCCTCCAAACCCTGCCTCCACCACATCCTCTGGCAGCTCATTCCATACATGTACCACACTCTGCGTGAAAACATTGCCCCTTAGGTCTCTTTTATATCTTTCCCCTCTCACCTAAGCCTATGCCCTTGAGTTCTGGACTCCCCGAGCCCAGGGAAAAGACTTTGTCTGTTTATCCCATCCATGCCCCTCATAATTTTGAGAGTTGCGAATGCATGGAAAGCGTTGCCAGCGGTGGTGGTGGAAGCAGAGTCATTAGGGACATGTAAGCGACTGCTGGACATGCTCATGGATAGCAGTGAATTGAGGGGTGCACAGGTTAGGTTATTTTATTTTTAATTAGGAAAAATCCTCAGCACAACATCGTGGGCTGAAGGGCCTGTACTGTGCTGTACTTTTCTATGTTCTGTGTTCTCTACTTTGGTTTTGTGAAGTAGCCTTCACAGCACTGTCAGGTAGAGAATTCCTGACATTTGCAACTCACTCAGAGAAGGATGTTCTTTGCACTTCAGTTTCAAATGAGCATCCCCTTACTCGATAACTATCCCCTCCCACCTCACCGCCACCTTGTTTGAGATTCCCTCAATATCAATGCAGTTAAGGCCTCTCATTCTTCTAAACTCCAATGAAACAGGGCCTAGCCTGTTTGGCCATTCCTGATAGGACAACCCCATCATCTCAGGAATCAGCCTCATGAAACTCTTTCAACTATGCCAGTGTATCCTTTCATAATTACGGGGATCAACTCTAAGAGCAGATCTCCATGTGCTTCCTCACCAACACCCTGTGCAGTTGGAATGAGGCTTCCTTATTCTTAAACTCCAACTGCTTGGAAATAAAGGCCAATGTTGCTTTTGCTTTCTTAATTATTTGCTGCACCTGTATGGCAGTTGTTTTGTCTTTCGTGCTCAAGAATTCTCGCAGCTAAATATTTTTGGGTCTCCCCCCACTTTTACAATAGACTGCCTTTTGATTCTTCCTCTCAAAGAGTGTGACCTCATATTTGCCGATATTAAACTCCATCTGAAAAGCTTTTGCCAATTCATTAATTCAAGCAAATTTGTCAAACATGATTTCCCTTTCACAAAAACATGTTGATTCAATTTGATTGCGTTAAGCTTTAAGAAATGTCTTTCTATTTCTTCCGTAATAATGGAAGACTTTGATGCTGCCAACTGTGGAGGTTGAAAAGAGGGGAATTGATTCACTCTGCTCAAGGGTAGTAAGAATATGGCGACTAAAGTCTTGATCCAGACATATAGTCATAGAGATGTAAAACACAGAACAGACCCATGAGTCCAACTTGTCAGTGCCAGCCAGATATCCTAACCTAATCTAGTCCCATTTGTAGCACAAATCCACCTAAACTCTTTCTATTCATTTAGCCATCCAGAGGCACGGTGGCACAGTGGTTAGCACTGCTGCCTCACAGCGCCAGGGACCTGGGTTCAATTCCCGCCTCAGGCGACTGACTGTGTGGAGTTTGTACGTTCTCCCCGTGTCTGCGTGGGTTTCCTCCGGGTGCTCCGGTTTCCTCCCACAGTCCAAAGATGTGCGGGTCAGGTGAATTGGCCATGCTAAATTGCCCGTAGTGTTAGGTAAGGGGTATATGTAGGGGTATGGGTGGGTTGTCGCTTCGGCGGGTCGGTGTGGACTTGTTGGGACGAAGGGCCTGTTTCCACACTGTAAGTAATCTAATCCCTTTTAAATGTTGCAATTGTACCCACCTCCAGAACTTTCTCTGACAGATCATTCCATATACGCACCAACCTCTGTGTGAAAAAGTTGCGCCTTATGTCCATTTTAAATATTTCCCCTTTCACCTTAAATTTTCGTGCTCAAGTTTTGGCTCCCCCACCCCAGGGAAAAGACATAGGATATTCACCCATCCATCTCACTCATGATTTTATAAACTTCTATAAGGTCACCCCTCAGCCTGCTATACTCCAGGGAAAATAGCCTCAGTTGAATCAGCCTCTCCCTATAGCTCAAACTTTCCAAATCTGGCAGCATGTTTGTAAATCTTTTTTGAAGTCTTTCAAGTTTCACAACACCTTTCCAATGTCAGAGAGATCAGAATTGAATGCAGTATTCCAATGCCCTGTACAGCTGCAGTATGACCTCCCAATATCTATATTCAGTGCACTGACCAATAAAGAGAAGTACACAAAATGCTTTCTTCAATACATAACAAGCGCATTTCAAAGATAATTCAACACATGATGATTTCACAGGAGATTGTGTATTGGATATAAAGAAGTCATGTTGACCATGAAGAATTCAAGATGGAATCGATTTAATCTAATGCATTGGTTAATTCTTCTGTTGTTTCATTAATATTAGATTAGATTACTTACAGTGTGGAAACAGGCCCTTCGGCCCAACGAGTCCATACCGACCCATCGAAGCGCAACCCACCCAGATCCATTCCCCTACATTTACCCCTTCACCTAACACTAGGGACAATTTAGCATGGCCAATTCACCTAACCTGCACAATTTTGGACAGTGGGAGGAAACCGGAGCACTCGGAGGAAACCCACGCAGACACAGGGAGAATGTGCAAACTCCACACAGTCAGTCGCCTGTGACAGAAAGTCAGATAATTTAACTTGTGGGAAAAAAGTGACATTGTCATAAATGACCTTCATGTCAAAGTAACAGCTTTGGTATATACAGATCCTTCTGCCATGCACAGCTCTGAACGATTTCTCTGACCTTGTTGGGTCAGTGCATGCAATAGATATGCATTGGAGTAAGATACTGTAAGTTAAATAATGTACATTTCAGGTTATCAGGTGAGGGAACAGTTGATAACCATGTGTATGACTTTCATTTCACCTGAATATGAGCACATGAATTTGGAGTACAATGAGGTTAATTGATTTTCCTATTCTGTTCCGCCGTGTGAGATCATGGCCGATCTGACTGTGCCCACAAGTACACATCACCACTGAACTCTGATGACCATGTTAGTCCCGAATCTCCTTTTGTCTGATGTTTTCAAAACTCTACTTTCCTGTGAAGAGACTTTGAAAGATTCATCTCTAATCCTTGTTTTAAATGAAAGACACTTCATTTTTGCATTGCAACCTCCATGTCAAACTCTCTCTGGGTCTTGTGTTTCAATAAGACCACTTTTCATTCTTCTAAACACCAGTGAATACAATGGGAGGAAACCATCCCCACATTGAGACTTCACTCCTTTGTAATAAGTGACAACATTCATTTGCTTCCTAAATCACGTACTGCATCTGCAAGTCACGTATCAAGACAACCAGGTCTCTCTATAATTCAGTATTTTGTAACCTTTCTCCTTTAATTAACATGCTGCTTTTCTATTCTTCCTGCCCACATGGACATGTTCACATGATACTCCATCTGCCAAATTCCTCTTACCCGCTTCACTTGTTCATATATGTTTACTCAAATTCTCTCCACAGCTATCTTTCTATCATCAGCAAATCTAACAATTTCCAGTACCTCCATCCAAATCCTTCAAAGAAGTGTAAACACTTACAACCCAACATGAGTTCCTTTGGCACACTGTTTTGTCACATCCTGCCACCCAAAAATGACCCATTTATACCACCCCTCTGCACATGATTAACCAGCAAATACTCGCTCTATGCTAATATCTTAGCCTCGACACAGTAACCACCGATTTTGAATTGCAATCTTTAATGGGGTACCTTGTCTTGGAAGTCTAAGTACAGTATATCCACGAGTTCTCATTTATCTGCGTTGGATATTGCTTCCTCAAAAATACCCATCAGTAAGTAAAACATGATCTACACTTCACAAAACCACATTGACACCCTTTAATTGCATTCAGAATTTCTCAGTGCCCCACAACGACTTCCTGAAAATTAGATTCTAGCGTTTTCCCTCTGACAGATATTCTGTTCGTCCACAATTGTCCTCTTTCTATCTCCGTCCTTTCCTGAGCAGAGCAGTTGTTATTGACGGGTTCTGAAGAAAGGTTACTCAGTTGAAATGTTAGCTCTGGTTTCCCTCCACTGATGCAGCCAGACTGTTGACTGTCTCCAGCAATTTCTGCTTTTGCTTCAGATATTGAGCATCTGCAGTTCTTTGTTTGATTTCAGAAAGTTGAATCCTGCCTGGATTGCTGTGCTTTGCTCTGCTGCTTTTTCTCAAAAGATGATAGTTCTCCACCTCAATGTCCTCATCTCCTCGGCAAACTGCCACCATTCTCCCAGCTCATAAGAGTCCATCACATTCCCTTATTGCCTGCTCCAATTGTGCACAGCACAGCATCTAACATTCTGTAGCACTCTCTGTCCGGAGTATACTACAAGGTCACCCCAAACAGACACAACCTTACCTTCAAGAGTCCTGCTCTCACCTGGTCCACAATTGCCCTGGTCAAAGATTGGGCTGCATTGTATCCAGCCTCAACCTCAGGATTGGAGTCATCAACCATGGTTGCAGAGTGTATCTCTCGTGTCTCAGTAGCCATCCTTGTAAGGCATAGAATTATAGAATCCATGCAGTGTGGAAAGAGGCCATTTGACCCACCAGATCTACACTGATCCTCTAAAGAGCACCCCACCCTAACCCTGTAACCCTGCATTTGCCATGGCTAACCCCCCTAGCATGCACATCCCTGGACGCTACACGCAATTTTGCAGGCCAATGCACCTAACCTGCACATCTTTGGACAGTGGGAAGGAACTCCACAAAGGCAGGAGGACAACATGGAATCTCCACACAGACAGTCACCCAAGGTTGGAATCGAACCCAGGTCCCTGGCACTGTGAGCAAACAGTGCTAACCACTGAGTGACGGTGCCACCCCATGAGGTTCTGAGTGTTTTCATGGAAACAGCCAGTAGGATTAACATTTGCCGCAGCTGTCACCTTTAGAAACACCGAAATAAGGTGGCCACCTATCCCTTCCATGTCGCTGGTCCAGATTCAGCACTTGGAATGGTTCTGTGACAGTGAGATGCTGCCTAACCTGCTGTGCTTTGACCAGCAACACATTTGCAGCTGTGATCTCCAGCATCTGCAGACCTCATTTTTTACTCGAGTGTTTTGGGATCCCCTCAGCCTGAGATGACACTGCACTTCATTCATCCAAAGGAAATGGCATTAAGAACCAAAGACTCTGGGCCTCCTGTACCTCCTGCACATCCTGAGGGGAGCTTCAGCAGTGGCCTCTTCCTGTGGAAGCTGTTCAGTAACTGCTAGAAGTTGCTGCTGCTCCAAGGCTTTCTGGAACATCTGTGCTCTCCTTCTATTTGTCTCTGCCCTTGTTACATTGCAGCCACGCCAACAACAGCCCCTGCTGTAGTTTGCAGTGCACCAGTGAGGAGATTATCTGAAAGAAAACTGGTCGTTTGCAATGTGAGCAGTCACCATTCCCATCACTCACAAATGACAGTTTAACATCGTTCTCCATACAATGGGGCATGGATCACTCCAACAAGAAAGACCATGGGATGCCTCTGCATGGATGTTTGATGAAGGACTTTATTCCAATGAATGCAGAACCAGTCAGGATCATGTTAGGAGAATGAGGACCCAGACCTTCTCCTCACAGTCCCAAACCACCCAGGAAGACATAGTACACTTAAAGTTCAAGGTGAGAGGAAATCAGTTGCACATCTTTGTGTACCTGAGGAAATCTTATATTATCTTTGTGATTTGTGGCCCACAGATTTTCAAGATTCCATCTGGTTCACAGAGATGACTATCTTCAATTTGCAGAGGTCAAGTTTGCTTGAGACCAGGATTTGCACCCCACACAGTTGGACAATCTATGCACTTCACATGCACAATATTGAGATAGCAGATGGCCTCAACTTGCACTGTGGCTATTGCTGACAATGCAATTGCCCTTGAAGGACTTTACAGAACTCACAGGTCAGGCCCATGTGCTCCATCAGAAGCGAATAATATGGAACTTGAGAGATTGCAATTTTCCAGCTCCAACACCATTGGACTGAAACGGATTTGAAATTTATTTATTGTTACATTATCAGCGATAAGGCATTAATTGCAGAACACCAAATAAGCTTTGCTTTTAATCCAAACTTTCGCAAATTGACTATGACTGAAATCAATGAGTGCCCTTAATTAATGAGAGATTACATTTGAGATAAAACAATCATGACTACATTAATATTTACTTCTCATATTGAATGATCGTATCGGAGGCCTCGTGACAATGGAAAGGTTTGATTACAGTCAGTATAAATGTCGCTGCTCAGGCACAACACTTCAGATTCTGACGAGTCTCTGAACCAACCCAACTGGCACCATGAAGTGGCTACTTGTCGCCCTCGCTTGTATCCAGCTCTCGGAATGTGTGATCAGGTCAGAAATTGTCAAACAATGAGAGAGAATGTATAACCAGACAGCGAGGACGAATAAGACATGACAAAATTTAAAACTTTTGTTCTTTTCTTGTCAGAATGCCTTTGTTTAAGGGCAAATCTGCCCGTGATGTTCTCCAGGAGAAAGGGCTGCTGGAAGAATTCCTGATGAAACATCCATATGATCTCTGCTCAAAATATCAAGTGCCCTACTGCAGCCAATCTCTGGATACAACGGAACCAATGATTAACTACCTAGATGTAAGTCACCCATCGACAAAAAAAAATTCATCATAAACTATATTTGTTGAAGCTTCTGCATATATTTTCATCTTCCATGAGGCTTGTTGTTAATCAGTGATAACAATTCAGTAGATAAACTGTGCTTTTGGATGACATGATGTTATTCTTTAACCTGTTATAATTAACAGCACAAAATCCCAAGGATGGGATTTAGATATCAAGTGTGGTCTGTTGTCATATGCTGAAAATCTCTCGGAGAAATACGGATTAGTTCGGGAAAGCTAAGTAAATTGATTGATTTTTTCAAATAACTGGTTGTCATAATGTGTGGACGACATAAAACCATTTGGCCAAGTGTCATATAAAGCTTTCCAATAAAGTTAAAGCCTGTTGAATGAAATTCGCTCTATGGATATAAAGTTGACTGAGTGACAAGTAGTGAAGTGTTGTGACGAAAAATTATCTTTTTCAGTCTGGAAGAAGTTATAAGATTGGTTTCCCCTGGGATCAATATTTAAAGATCTTGGTCTATTTCAATGGTCTGTACTTGGATGTGCAGGGCACAGTGTCAAACTTTGCAGGGGAAACAAAATTCAGAAATAATGTGAACTGTGAGAAACGTAGTAGTCAAAATGAAGAGGACAGAGATAGTTCGCTGGATTAGGCAAACCCTTATCAGATGAAATTTACCATAGTTGTGTGGTAAACATGTTTACAGGATTGTGGGGGGAAGATAGTGGAGGAGGACTACATGAGTTGCTGTTGCAGTGAGTCAGCAAGACATGCTGCAATGAATGACCATCTGCTTTGCTTGTAACTATTCTCTGATTGTATGGAGCTTGATGCAGAATACCAAATCCAATCTCAAGTCAAAGCTTCTGTTACAGTGTAAGAAGTTACTGGTGACACCTGTTCTCACCAATGGTCGATATTACAGTATGCACTTAATTAACTGCGGTAGGGCTGCTGGCTGGTCTAGCATATCAGTTTGGCATTATTTTTAACAGTAGTTGGATTTGAGATATGATTTGAGATCAAAAGGGTGTAAATTGAAAGTAACATCATCTTAGCAATGGGATATATTACTCAGCAAAACAACAGAACAGAAAGATCGCTTTTTCTTCCAAACTAACTTGACTGCGTCTATGTCATTTATTTCATAAAGTGGTTATAGTGGGATTTACCTTTGTTAAAGGGTATAGAATATAACAAGATGAATAACACGCGTTGCTCACTATATTCCCAGTTGTTAAGTTGTGCTCTTCTCGTTCTTGCTGACAGTTGTCATACTATGGAGCAATCAGCATTGGGAATCCACCACAGAGTTTCACCGTCATCTTTGACACAGGCTCATCCAACCTCTGGGTCCCTTCAGTTTACTGCTCTGAACAGTCATGCAGTGAGTAAATGTTACTGCCGATTTAAACATGTTTCTCTACATGATCACTTTTCTTGTTGAATTCAGCTGTAGAACAAGATTGAAAGAGAATGATATTTCTTGAATATTTGTAGCTTAGCTATGAGCTTTGTAAACCATCAAAAGACTTGGAGAGAAGTTTATTAGAATGCTAATTTCTTGATGGTTACAGCAACTTCTTCCTCTGGAAATGGACAAACTTTTGAGTGAACCTACTCTAAAAGCCTAATATTAATTTAAAATAATTACGCGTTTGTACTCCAAGGTATAAATCAGACTGAAAGGCTGAAAGAATGTAGAAAGACTCCCCAATGTTATAAATAAACAAAACAAATTAAAAGTGTCATATGGAGGTGAATTCTTCTTGATGCTATGTCCTGGAATCTCAGAAAACCTTTCAGTCTTTCAAATTCATGTTGGTCTCTGTAGTGTCAGTGCCATTCCCGGCTTCAGCACCACAGCTCCACTGGTTGATTCCCTCGAAATCCCATCAAATTTCTTTCTGAAGTAATTGATCAGTTTGATGACCGTCACCCTCGTGGGCAGCAACTGCCAGGTCAGTACCACTTGCAGAAAGAAAGGCACCTCCTGATATCCTTTTGCATTTCTTGCTCCAATCCCTCAATCCTGCCCCTTATCTGATTAGCTGATGGCAAAAGCTTTGCTTGAACTACTTGTCTAAAACATCAGAAGAAATTCTAATCTTCTTCAGTTACTCATAGAGTCACAGAGATGTACAGCACGGAAACAGACTCTTTGGTCCAACTTGTCCATGCCACCCAGACATACTAACCCAATCTAGTCCCATTTGACAGCACTTGACCCATATACCTCTAAACCCTTACGATTCATATACCAATCCAGATGCCTCTTAAATACTGTAATTGTACCAGCCTCCACCACTTCCTCTGGCAGCTCATTCCATACACGCACCACCGTCTGCGTGAAAAAGTTGTCCCTTAGGTCACTTTTATATCTTTCCCCTGAAGAACTTTAGGCTCGATCTACAAACTTATTTTCTTTTATGTGTGAGCCAAGTCCTGCGTGCTCTTTAAATAAAGCAATAGGAAAAATATTTAATCTTACACTTTTAGTTTTATTCTATCAGTAAGTGGATAAAGTATACAGAGCTCTGGGTCTTAACCTTTCTGTCCCTGACAAACTACTAAGTAAGTCAGTTCACAAAGAACAAAAGACGTATATCTGTCCCTGACCCAGTCTTTTATACCATACAAAACATCATACCATCACTCAAGTGAAATTGTCTTCTAATTGGCTGTTGCTCTGACTCCATTCCCCACCTCCGCGCATTCCCGGATGTCCGATCCCACGTGACCCTCCTTTGTCTCTGAGAAGGAGCACCACGCGGCCTCCTTTCGGACGCGAAACGGCAGACTCGCACACTTCCGGGGCGTGAAACGGCCAATCACGTGACCTCCCAGCACTCTTCCGGAACGAGAAACAGGGAGACCACGTGACCGCGCCCGCGTCTCGGAGCATCACGTGATCATCCTCTGCGCACGCATCAGAGGACCACGTGACCTCCAAATGCCGAGGACACGCGCACTCGAAAGTTTACCGGTAAGCTATATATATTCTTACACCCCTCTCACCTTAAACCTATGTTCTGTAGTTCTGGACTTCCCCAACCCAAGCAAAACACCTTGTCTGTTTATCCTATCCGTGCCCCTCATGATTTTATAAACCTCTATAAGAGCAGCCCCCAGCCTCTGACGCTCCAGAGAAAACAGCCCTAGCCTGTTCAGCCTCTCCCTATAGCTCAAATTCTCCAACCCTGGCAACATCCTTGTCAATCTTTTCTGAATCCTTTCAAGTTTCACAACATCCTCAAATGCCTTCAGTGCCCAAGAGAATATCCCCAGCTTTTGACCAAACATAGTTCCACTCTGGAAGAATTCTGGTGTCTAAATGTATTTGATTATTGTATTTTTAAGCTACATCAATGACGATGCTAACTGAAGGGCATCCCCCAGTTCACCAGAATGTATGTATGTGGGTGAATGTATACAAGCAAGCGTATGTCCTGCACAGAGAACCTCATCACACATGAACACAAAATGCCTTTCAGGATTGCTCCTCAAAGGAAAGGCAATAGGTAAACATGAATGAAGGTTCAGGAATTTGGAAAGGATTTTTTGTAAAAACTGACACATTTTCCAAACGTGAAGTATTAGATGATTTTTTTTACCATAAATCTCTCTTCCTGTATTGGATTAATTGCTCAAACATTTCTTATTAATATCATGACATGTATGTTCCATTACAGCAATGCATCACAGATTCAATCCCAGTGCATCTTCAACATACCATTCAAACAACCAAGGTGTATCTATCCAGTATGGAACAGGCGCCATGAATGGAATATTGGGATATGACACTGTCAGAGTAAGTCAATTGTGAACTTATCAAATAAATCAAATGACACAACACTGGTAATTAGTGTCTGATGTTACATCTAGGAAGTGAAGACACTAAATTCTTGCAGTCCAACTAACGTGTTGTTTTAATTAGAAGCCAAGACATTGTGTGGATATGTAATGAGAAAGTTGCAGAGTGCGTGCCAACTTGCAAGACAATGATTTGAAATAAATCTTGTCCGAATCCTTCCCATTAGAAATTTGACAAAAGTGTTTCCTATATTCCCAGCCCTTCGGGCCAATTCACATCCTTATGTCTATTGTGTTGGATATGGAATATCACATGTTTTGGGAATCTGTCGTGGCAAAGCAGTAACACTCTGAATCCAAAGATTGCGAGATCAAACACAGTTGTACAAATAATGCAGATCAAGTGAACTGGAGCTTTCTTGCTTCCCAGTGAACTGAATGGAAATAACCACAAGCTACTATTCAAGGAGGGACATACATTTCCTCCCTCATTGTTTTCCCAAAATGTATCCACAAGCCAGGATTGCATAAAAAGGTTTTATTGTTAGTTTATCTCATTGGTGTTCATCATTAGCTGTGTGGGTAATGAGAAGTCTACTTGATAAGAACTGTTGAAGCAAATTAAGGGGAAGTTTAATTCACAAGACAATGTTTTGCTGAATTCCTCAGGTTTTCTCACTTGACCTTATCTTCCTAGATTTCAAACATCAACATCCGCAATCAGGAATTTGGTCTCAGTACTAGTGAACCCGGTGGCTTCTTTTCCTACGTTAAGTTTGACGGAATTCTGGGCATGGGCTACCCATCTCTTGCAGCATCAGGAGCTACAACTGTGTTTGAGAACTTAATGTCTCAGCATCTGGTGGATGAGCCTCTCTTCTCTGTCTACCTGACCAGGTAAGCACTTCTCACATGATTCTTACTCTATGCCGCTGAATGAAGCATGAAGTGGATATTTTCATTGGCATTGGAGCGGATGTAATCCGTTCAGCCCTGTGAATGTTTCACTCAAAATACCTATCTTGCCTGAACTATGAATATCCTTTTTCCTGTGTTGGGATGTCATGAAATCAAGCTCAATGGTGAATTTGAGTAACATGTGAGAGTCAATTATATAGTCTGGTACAATACCTCACATAGGGAAGATCTATGTGCTTTTTGGTTCCCAATGTGCAGTTGATCAAAGGTTCACTCAATTATTCCCCGAGAAGAGAGGGTTATCCATTGATGAGTGGCTCAGTAAATCCATTCTATATTCCATGGAATTCAGAAGACGGAGAGGTGATCTCTTTGATGTTCAATGAACTGTCGTCTGTCACTACTCCCTATGATTAATTAAACAGAGGTGTGGTCACTTAGAGAGAGAGAGAGAGACAGAGAAAGAAAGATTGCAACTTTGTTTGGCAGTTGCAAACATTGGAATAGATGCTTTAAATGCAGTTGAATTAAAACTTACACTGCGTGCCTGGAAAATGGAGTATCATTTCTGTATTTCTCCAAGGTTGAATTTCTCGAAAGATTCACAAGGCATTTTTCCGGGTAGAAACCGTTAGTAAGTTTCCCTCTGAGCTGTGCAATCGAGAACACAGTGGCACGATCCCAGGGTTAATGGGCAGTCATTTCGGCTGAAATGTTGAGGATTGTAACAAATCAGAACATCTGAACATTTTGCATCTGTACACATGACAATTGAGAATGCTCCATTGTTGAGAAAGCTTAAGGCAGAGATTGAAATATTTTTTGGTTCAGAAATTAAAGTACATGCTATATTTCTACTGAGTTCCTATAGCTGCTGATTACAAGTCTTGCTAGGTTTGTCTGCAATATTAAAGACACTTTTTTAAGATTAGATTACTTACAGTGTGGAAACAGGCCCTTCGGCCCAACAGGTCCACACCGACCCATCAAAGTGTAACCCACTCAAACCCATTCCCCGACATTTACCCCTTCACCTAACACTACTCAAACAAATGAATTGATTGTGGGGCACTTACAGCGATCTTGATGATGTGAAATGAATGCATCATTTCAAATGCATTCTTTCAAAGTGAATTTCAAAGTGAATTTTGACATTGAATCTCTTCTCTGGTGTTATCAACCCAATTCTGAATTGAAAGCAATAAAATCGAACGGAGCACAGATTATAACCTGTTTAATTCATTGAAAAGACATAGTTTTTCGACTTTAGCAGTTAGTATCTAATGGAATTGTTGGTGTTGCCCAGAGTATTAATGGCAAGCTTGTACTCAATGACTTTTGACGAGTGAATTATGAAAATGACGTTGATACAATACAGGAAGTCTCAGCACCAAGTACTAGATCCCTAAACCAAAAATATGATGTTTTTCTTTGCTTCTCAGCTTGCTTCTGATTCTTCTATGTTTTACAGACAGGACGGTGCATCTGGAAGTGAAATTGTGTTTGGTGGAATTGACTCAAGTCACTACACAGGTCAGATTCACTGGGTTCCCGTCACTCGTGAGGCCTACTGGCAAATCCTCATTGACCGGTAAGTGATTAACACCATCCACAACTAGGATTGGTACTTTGAACTGACTTAATTTTGTATTGTTCATTAGCCCAATCAGTTTGGGAGCTTTTGAATGTTCGTTAACTCTTGATTCATTTCTCTCCCTCAGGGTGACAATCAATGGGCAGGTTGTGGCCTGCAGTGGAGGTTGTCCAGCCATTGTTGACACTGGCACTTCTCTCCTTGTTGGTCCCAGCACACCCATCAACACCATTCAGCAGTACATTGGAGCAACTCCAAGTTACTATGGCCAGGTAGAGATAGCATGTTTTAATACACTTCTAACATTTAAGTTATTACAAAATACAGATGAGTATATTTGCAAAAAACGTTGCAAATTCTCATTGAGAATTTGCTCAACAAAAGCCTATCAGTTTCTAGCAGCTTGGGTGGAGGGACAAAGATGCAATTATTGGAAGTACATGTTAAATTAATTTTAATAAAGATGTGACAATAGTCATTCTAGTCAGCATATACTACCAGAAATTATGCAAAATGCATCAGTATTTGCGGTAATATTCAGATAAAGGGACTTTACATTTTTGAAGCTGCACGTTCTAGGACAGAAGTCTCTTCTGAAATGGAGTGCAGCATTAGAAGGAAAATCCATTGAATCCAAAAAACAGTTCTCACTTTAAAGTTGAGATGAGCACAAATATTCAAAACAAAACTGAAATTGCTGGTGAAACTCAGCAGGCCTGGAAGCATCTGTGGGGAGAAAGCAGTGATAACATTTTGAGTCCAGTAACTCTTCAACAGATCCTCATCAAATATTCAGAAATATTAATAGTTAATCCTAAATGGAAGTACATTACATCCTCAAAACTGCCATTCCTTTCATTAATCTGTCACTTTTATTTGTGCATTCAGATTGTGACACATATTGCGTTCTGTCATGATGTTAGGATTATGTTATTGCACCATGAATTTTTTTTAATAAATCCTTCCATGGACACAGTGATTGAATACTGTCTCTGTTTCCTTGCAGTACACCATAAACTGTAACAATCTGTACAACATGCCCAATGTGGTCTTCACAATCAATGGAGTCGACTTCCCTCTTCCTCCACAAGCCTACACTTTGCAGGTATATTTTTGGACAACTATACTGTGCTAGAATATACCTAAAATTTCAAAAGATTTAATGGAATGCATTGAATATATTCAATACTCCTCAATAATGTCATGCTCACTAAAGGTGATGATGAGATGAGCCAGTGTTAACTGTGCTTGTTTTCCTTACAGAGCACTTACAACAACCAAAGAAGCTGCATGAGTGGATTTGGTGTGACTGGTGGAAGCCTCTGGATTCTGGGAGATGTTTTCATTGGGGAATATTTTTCCATTTTCGACGTGGGGAACAACCGTGTGGGCTTGGCTAAGGCTGCTTAATTCCTTCGTTTACGTTCTCATTAAAAACACACCCTGATTGGTATTTCCGGGTTGATGTTCAGTGATCACATAGTACCCCAGCACTGCAGTTGTCACATGGCTGCACAGTAAAGTCTTCATTTCTTGAATGAGTATGAGTAAAGGTATACCATTGGCAATAGCCTGTGGACTGTGCTCAGCAGTGCTCCACATTAACTTATAACAAATGAATGTGATTAAATGCCTTGTCAAGGTGGGTTTTTATAGAAACAGATTAAGGACACTGGATCTGGATTGGAAATGAGAACATTGAGACAGTCTAACTATTCCCACACTTTGATTGTGTAGCACTTTTACTTGGTTCTTTCTTGGTTCTGACATTCGCTGTGATAAACTCATGGAGCTGTGATACTCTCCAGAGACATGCAGGTTTCTGTTGAAGAGAGACGTTGTCTGCAGTGAAATCTGAGTTTGTGTAAATGTGATCCTAACATCACACAGCTGCCTTTTCTATTCTCTGGAATCTTCTCATTACAATACCTTCTAAAACGATATAATATAATAAAATCATGAAATGCAATTGCTCAGTTTTCTGTCTCTTATTCCTTTTATGTCTGTATGCACAGGCATCAGAGTTCATTTCACATTTGAGTTGTTTGCTGTAATGATTGATTCATTTCATAGTTTATCACATGCCAGTAGAAATTTTGTCAATCCTCGGAGACAGTCTTGTTAATGATTGTGCACAGAAAGTTGGACGGATGAGGACTAGTTCTGATTCCATTTATGTCTCAGAATAATTTCATTGCAAATTCCCAATCTTTCAAGCTGGCACTCACAGTTCCACTTCAGGCTAACTTTTAGTGAACCCTGGTTTAGAAATTCTAAGATGGCCAGCAACGGTCCCCAGATTTCTGTGCAGAACTCACCCTATGTTTTCAGATCACCACTCACTGTCTCCCGAAAAAAGGTTAACCACTTACTTTTGAGAATGTACATTTCCTGTTTCACAATGCCAATATCAATTTAGGATTTCTGATAGAGGATCTGAGGCATCAAAGGGCAGGACAAGTAACAGCCAGACTGATTGAATACGCTGATTGAAGAAGAGACAAAGGACAATAATGGAGGAAGTAAAAAGTTGCCAATGTAACTCTATTCTACATCAATGAGTGAAATACAAAAATAAATTTGGAAGACGCAAG
The DNA here is from genome assembly GCF_020745735.1 of Hemiscyllium ocellatum. Lineage (NCBI taxonomy): Eukaryota > Metazoa > Chordata > Chondrichthyes > Orectolobiformes > Hemiscylliidae > Hemiscyllium > Hemiscyllium ocellatum. The sequence goes on along the minus strand of NC_083426.1, from coordinate 14,694,527 downwards.
CTAAGAAAGAATCATAATTATCATAGTGGAGACTTTTAAAATATTTGAATAGAATTCTACACATTTTAACTGCTGTTCTGTACGATTGTAGTTCCGCATTTGTAGAATCAATTTTTCAGAGCCAGAGATGTTGATCAATCAGAATGTAAGGAATAGAAACAGGAATAGAATTTCTGAGTTTGTTAAGTCCCGCTCTGCTTTCTATAAGATCATGGCTAACTTTACTATGACCCCATTTCCACTTCCCTGCCTGCTCCTGATAATATTTGACTCCCTTGTAGATCAAAAACCTGTTGAACAATTTCATGAATCCAAGTGACGTTGCTGTCTGGGATAGAGAATTCCACACATTAACAACCCTCTCCGAGAGAATACTTCTCCTCTCATCCATTTTAAATGGGAGATCTTTTACTCTGAAACTGTGCCTCTTGGTTGTATGTTACCCTATGAAGGGAATCATAATCTCAGCATCTAAGGTCTTGGCTGTACCCCTTCTGAAGACTCAATGTCTCTCATCATCTGAGGCACTTAAAAAAAAGGACACAATGATCTAACTGAGCTTAAACTAGGGTGTTTTAGTTTACAAGGACAAAATAGTATTCTGTTGTTAAAAGTGCATTATTAACAGTGTATTTCCCTAGAGGTTTCCAAAGTGTTTCGTTTACCACAGCTTCACAGCAGGGTTTTGAACCTGTTATGGTTCCAGCTCTTGTTATTACTGGACAAGCCCAATCCCGGACTCAAACCTGGTTTGATACATCATATATTGTTTCTTTTCATTTTAATGAGGTGTTCCGACACTGAAACATAAGCACGCGATGTTACAGAGTGTGCTGTAACAACAAAAGAAAAGCTTGTCAACCAAGAGAAATGAAGATAAAATACAATAATCCAAACTATTTACATTTTCAAACATTTTCAAACAAACAGCAAATCTATTAATCCCAGAACACTAATTTACAAATTCTAAACAAAACCAGCATCCCTGGTATAGTATCCGAAAGCACTCCTTATACAGCAGCCAAACCAGAGAAAGGAAATATTTTCCTAACACCTCAGTAGGCTTACATAACTTACAGAATGCTGTCAGCTTCTTCCTGGAGCAATCATTCTTCTGATCTTAAATGTACGGAGATTCAAATATCCTCTTCAATTTTTTTAAAATCCCAGTGCTTCTGGTTTGGTCTGTCACTAACTCTGTACTCACAAGTCAGCTTGTTATGGGATATTCTTCCCTTCACAGACAAACTGTTCTGTACATCTATACACTTCACTGCACTGCAAAAAACAAAGCAAAGCTCTGAGCTATGTGTGCTTCCTCTAATGTTATAACAAAATTAAACCTGGAAATTTCTTATAGACCTTAAAGTCGACCTTTCCAAATTGTAAAACAAGCTAAAGGAACAGAATGATGAAGGGCTTATGCTCGAAACGTCGAATTCTCTATTCCTGAGATGCTGCCTGGCCTGCTGTGCTTTAACCAGCAACACATTTTCAGCTGTGATCTCCAGCATCTGCAGACCTCATTTTTTACTAAGGGAACAGAATACCCACTAATGCTGCAAAGGTAGCTTGCACAAACTGTCTTAAAGAGAAACCACATGTTTACAGAAATACTTTAAAAAGTTCATTATTAACTCAGACATGCAGAAGACCCATGAGCCACAAACCAAATTTAAAATAAATTATATACAAATATTTTAATCATGTAGTTTATATCACAAAAATGATAAAAACACATTAACATAAGAAATTAGAGCAGGAGTAGGCCATCCGGCCCATCAAGCTTGCTCTGCCATTCAATAAAATCACGGCTGATCTTTTCATGGACTCAGCACCACTTACCCACTTGCTTACTTAACCCTTAGTTCCTTTCAAAAATCTATCCATCTTTGCCTGAAAAATATTTTAAGCTCGACAGACTTGTGAATTTGCAGATGAGGTATACAGTGACATTACAGTGAGAGCAGTATAATGTAGATGCTTTGAACAAGTGTAATTGAGGACAGAGATGGCCACTACATGGTCAACATTTATATCATGCAGATTTGTTTGAAGAAATTCCTTGAAGTCTAGTCTGAATCTAAAGAAAGAGACAAACTCATAGCAAAACAACAGAGGGTGATAAATGACCCAACAACCCTAGAAAAGGTTTGGAACCACATGAATAAATGATATTCATCCAGAATTGTGGAGTAGGTACCTGATCTTCTGAAAACAGAAAGAACTGCAGCTGTTGGAAATCAGAAACAAATATTACTGGAAAAGATCAGCAAGTCTGGCAGCAGATTCTGAGAAAGTGTCAGTGTGCAAATGTTAAACCTGATTTTTTAATTTGAGAGATATTGTGTTTATTACTTTAAGTGTATTACTGTTTTAAGATAGCATAGACAAGCAGTCAGCAGCTGAAATGGGATTGTTGATAGAATGAGGCTACAACAGTTGTGGAAACAGCAACTAGCAACTGCTGCACTCCATAGGCAAATCCTCATTGAAAACGAGGTTAGAAGCACCAGGTCAGGAAAAGAGAGAAAAGCCAGAAACGCTTCAAAAATACAGAGGCTGTCGGAAAGGAAACTCTGTAAAGAGCAACTGAAGATTGCGAGAAGTCATGTTCGAGAACTTCAAGTGAGAAAAGAATAGTTTTATGAAAAGCAATGCAAATATCTGAGGGGAAGACAAGGGTGTGGAAAGGGGATTTCTTACATCTGGCAGGGAGCATCACCAGCGTTGATATCTGATGTCATGAGATGCAGCTACAAGGAAAAGTGAAAGGAATAGAAAATAAATTTTGACAGCTCGACAGACTTGTGAGCTCTTTGGTTTAACCCAAGCAACAGGTGGTTATTTCTGAACAAAACAGACTTGATGGGCCAAAGGACCTTTATTCTGTGCTGGAGTCTTCTGTGGCTCTACCATTCAATGAAAGTAGTTAAAAATCACACAACACCAGGTTATAGTCCAACAGGTTTATTTGGAAGTACAAGCTTTCAGAGCACAGCTCCTTCATCAAGTAGCTAGTGGGACTGGATCAGAAGGCAAAGAATTTAGAATGATAGATCAAAGTGTCACACAACTAATGTGATGTATTGATCAAATCTCAATAGCTGCTAAGTCTATAATCGCTCAGAACAGGTTGTAGACTTATTGTGTGCATGCATGTGTGAGGGACAGAGAGAGTGAGAGAATGTGTGCATGTGTGTGGTAGAGAAGGAGTGTGTGTGTGTGTGTGTGTGTGTGTGTGTGTGTGTGTGCCATGTGTGTGTATCTGAGAGACAGCATCTGCATGAGAGAGAGTCTGTGTGAGTGTGAGTCTGTGAGAATGTAAGAGTGTAGGGTGTATAGTGTAGTGGGGTCACCTGTAATGTGATGTGAATTCAAGATCCTGGTGAGACCATCCTCATGTTACAAAGACCTCATAAGTAAACGTGAGGAGCTGTGTTTCAGATGCAATTCGGAATTTATTCAAACATTATAGTTAGCATGCCACAAACGAAAGAAGGCATTAAAATAATTTAAAGCTATGAGCAAACTTATCAGAACACTGGATAGAAAATCTATTATTAATTAATTATTCCGCGATAGCAACATCCCATAAACACACCCTTGACAACAGGCAAATTCAGAATACAGGTTGTCTCACATGCAACCCCAATAGTGGCAAAGAACCCTTGCTTATGGCTAAACATTAAACCTAAAATCTCTGGTTCAGTAGGAGCTCGAACACACCCACTCAGGATGCCTCTATCGTTCAAACTTTTTTAAAGAAACAAGGATTCACAAGTTGTTTATCATTTTATTGACTGCTCATGCCCTGTCCCCCAATCTCTTTCTAAAAGAAACTAGGACAAAATACACCTCTTCAAGCCACAGTATCGTTTCCAGTGCATTAACCTAATGAGCGTTGTTTTTTTAACCTGCATTAATCTGTAAGTCAATTGGAAACATTGGATAGTTTGATTTTAAATCTTTTTACTTTTGTAATGACTCTGGTAATAGTGAGGCTTGGTTTCCAGCTCACTATCCCAATGAGTCATATCACATTGATTCATAATGTTAATGAGAACATGATAGGGCCATCTGCAGAACTGACATAGTTTTCTTTAGTGATAGGCACTAAGATAGTCAATGGCAAGTGAATTATCAAAATATTGTAAAGAAATGTGAAAAGTAAGGCTATAAATGATCATAATAAAATACTGCAGATACTGAATAGCTGAAACAAACAGAAAATGCTGGAAAAAGTCAGCCGGTCTGGCAGCATCTGTGGAGAGAGAAACAAAGTTAATGTTTTGAGTCTGATATGACTCTTATGCAGCACAGATAAGTTATTGTGTTGATTGTGTTTGAAGGAGAGAACTTGATAAACATTTAACTAAGTGCGTCTTCAGCAAATACTTAAATGAAATCTGTAATAACTGTGCCCTAAGTCTCAAAGTGTCAGGTTTAGATCACACCAAGAATTCAGAAAAGATTGACAAAGATGTTGCAGGAGTTGGAGGGTTTCAGTGTAGGGAGAGGTAAAATTGGCTGGGACATTTTTTTCCCTGAAGTATCAGAGGCTGAGGGGTGACTTTATAGAAGTTTATAAAATCATCAGAAGCATGAATAGGGTGAAGAGCCAAGGCCTTTTCCCTCGGTATGATAGTCCAAAACTGGAGGGAATAGATTTAATATTAGTGGGGAAAGATTTGAAAGCGAGCTAAGGGACAACTTTTCCATGCAGAGAGAGGTGTGTGCATTGAACGAGCTGTCAGAGGAGGTGGTGGAAGCTGACACATTTACAACATTTAAATGTACAGGATGGGAGAAGAGGGATATGGTCCCAATGTTGGCAAATGGGGTGAGATTAATTTAGAAAATCTATTTGACATGGACAAGTTGGACCGAAGGATGTATTTCTGTGCTGTATATCCCTATGACTATGTTTCTCACACAACACAGTTAACCTGATTAACAGTCATACCTGAGGAGTCACTGGTCACCTTTAATAATACAGGCATTGGTCTCACAGCTTAAGTTTCTGTGGGATGCCTGACCCACGAATTTTATTTTACATTGCCTGACTTCCTCCACTGAAAACACTTTAAGTGGTTTCCCACCTGTCACTTGGCTGGGTCCCTTCTTTTAATGGTGGAGACAGTGTGTTTTCTCTACCTGGCTTCCCTTCCTTCTCCACTATTTCTCAACAGTACTTACTTTTCCAGGATGTCTGATCTATAAATGTTTCCAGACCCTAGTCTGCCTGAGGCTGTGTTAACTCATAACTGTCATCTGGAATGGCTGCCTGCCTGTCCTCTGCTAATCCCTGCTGCCCAGCTAACTAGGAATTCCAAACGTGCCTGGTCAGACCATTTCCTCAGGGTGTTAAAATTACTAGTATGTTTTAGCACAAACTGATATTCACTTAAAATAACACCCTCTGCAGCACAGTCTTTGAGGTGGAAACCTTATGAGTTGTTCCTGTCAGTCTAATCTCCCACAGCCGTGTGCATTGTGTTAGATTGACCACGTTAACTGCTGTGCTGTTTGAAAGAAATAATGAAGGCGTTCATCTCTCCTTCATGAAGTTTTGAATGAAATGGGTGAACGCAAATACTTCAGTGCTTACGTCTGAATTTAGAGTGGTTTCCTTACCAGAGATATTGTTAATGACACGGTGGTTAGCACTGCTGTCTAACAATATTCCCAACTTCTTCAGACAAGGTGACATTTTCTAGCTTACTCCTGGGTAAAATGAATGTTTTCCCTCAATGTAAAGCACCAAGCACTTTCTTTGAGACGAATTGTGAGATTAAATTCTCCGACTGCAGCCTTTACAAATCTTCCAACAAAAATGGCAAGCAAATCATTGATTACTATCCTTTTAAAACTTTAAGTTTTCCTCGTTTTTCAGCTTCTGGTATTAGTTTTCAACAGGCTTTTGCTTAATTTGCTAATATTCAGTTTAAGTTAAACTCAAGAACCTCCCAAGTCTGTCGTGCTGTCAAAATTTATTTTCTATTCCTTTCACTTTTCTTTGTAGCTGCATCTCATGACATCAGATATCAACGCTGGTGATGCTCCCTGCCAGGCGTAAGAAATCCCCTTTACACACCTTTGTCTTCCCCCTCAGATATTTGCATTGCTTTTCATAAAACTATTCCTTTCTCACTTGAGGTTCTCTAACATGACTTCTCGCAATCTTCAGTTGCTCTTCACAGAGTTTCCTTTCCGACAGCCTCTGTATTTTTGAAGTGTTTCTGGCTTTTCTCTCTTTTCCTGCTCATGTTCATGCCCTGGTGCTTCTAACCTCGTTTTCAATGATGATTTGCCTTTGGAGTGCAGCAGTTGCTAGTTGCTGTTTCCACAACTGTTGTAGCCTCATTCTATCAACAATCCCATTTCAGCTGCTGACTGCTTGTCTATGCTATCTTAAAACAGTAATACACTTAAAGTAATAAACACAATTTCTCTCAAATTAAAAGATCAGGTTTAACATTTGCACACAGACACTTTCTCAGAATCTGCTGCCAGACTAGCTGATCTTTTCCAACAATAATTGTTTCTGATTTCCAACCTCTGTAGTTCTTTCTATTTTCAGAAGATCAGGTACCTACTCCACAATTCTGGATGATTATCATTTATTCATGTGGTTCCAAATCTTTTCTAGGGTTGTTGGGTCATTTATCACCCTCTGTTGTTTTGCTATGAGTTTGTCTCTTTCTTTAGATTCAGACTAGACTTCAAGGAGTTTCTTCAAACAAATCTGCATGATATAAATGTTGACCATGTAGTGGCCATCTCTGTCCTCAATTACACTTGTTCAAAGCATCTACATTATACTGCTCTCACTGTAATGTCACTGTATACCTCACCTGCAAATTCACAAGTCTGTCAAGCTGTCAAAATATTTTTCAGGCAAAGATGGATAGATTTTTGAATGGAACTAAGGGGTAAGCAACCCCTTAGCAAACGGGTAAGTGGTGCTGAGTCCATGAAAAGATCAGCCGTGATTTTATTGAATGGCAGAGCAAGCTTGATGGGCCGGATGGCCTACTCCGGCTCTGATTTCTTATGTTAATGTGTTTTTATCTTTTTGTGATATAAACTACATGATTAAAATATTTGTATATAATTTATTTTAAATTTGGTTTGTGACTCATGGGTCTTCTGCATGTCTGAGTTAATAATGAACTTTTTAAAGTATTTCTGTAACGATGTGGTTTCTCTTTAAGACAGTTTGTGCAAGCGACCTTTGCAGCATTAGTGGGTATTCTGTTCCTTTAGTCTGTTTTACAATTTGGTAAGGTCGACTTTAAGGTCTGTTAGAAATTTCCAGGTTTAGTTTCTTTATAACATTAGAGGGAGCACACATAGCTCAGAGCTTTGCTTTGTTTTTGGCAGTGCAGAGAAGTGTATAGATGTACAGAGCAGTTTGTCTGTGAAGGGAAGAATATCCCATTACAAGCTGACTTGTGAGTACAGAGTTAGTGACAGAACAAATGAGAAGCACTGGGATTAAAAAAAACGAAGAGGATATTTGAATCTCCGTACATTTAAGATCAGAAGAATGATTGCTCCAGGAAGAAGCTGACAGCATTCTGTAAGTTATGTAAGCCTACTGAGGTGTTAGGAAAATATTTCCTTTCTCTGGTTTGACTGCTGTATAAGGAGTGCTTTCGGATACGATACTAGGGATGCTGGTTTTGTTTAGAATTTTTAAATTAGTGTCCTGGGATGAAAAGATTTGCTATTTGTTTGAAAATGTTGAATCTGTAAATAGTTTGGATTATTGTATTTTATCTTCATTTCTCTTGGTTAACAAGTTTTTCTTTTGTTGTTACAGCACACTCTGTAACATCGCGTGCTTATGTTTCAGTGTCGGAACACCTCATTAAAATGAAAAGAAACAATATATGATGTATCAAACCAGGTTTGAGTCTGGGATCGGGCTTGCCCAGTAATAACAAGAGCTGGAACCATAACAGGTTCAAATCCCTGCTGTGAAGCTGTGGTAAATGAAACATTTTGGAAACCTCTGTGGAGAAACACTGTTAATAATGCACTTTTAACAACTGAATACTATTTTGTCATTTTAAAAATAAAACACCCTAGTTTAAGCTCAGTTAGATCATTGTGTCCTCTTTTTTAAGTGCCTCAGATAATGAGAGATATTGAGGCTTTAGAAGGGATACAACAAAGACCTTAGATGCTGAGATTATGACTCCCTTCATAGGGTAACATACAACCAAGAGGCACAGATTCAGAGTAAAAGATCTCCCATTTAAGATAGATACGAGGAGAAGTATTCTCCCAGAGAGGGTTGTTAATGTGTGCAATTCTCTATCCCAGACAGCAATGTCACTTGGATTTGTGAAATTGTTCAATAGATTTTAGATTTACAAGGGAGTCAAATATTATCAGGAGCAGGCAGGGAAGTGGAAATAAGGCCATAATAAAGATAGCCATGATCTTATAGAAAGCAGAGCAGGCTGAACAAACTCAGGAATTCTATTCCTGTTTCTATTCCTTACATTCTGATTGATCAACATCTCTGGCTCTGAAAACTTGATTCTACAAATGCGGAACTACAATCGTACAGAGCAGCATTTAAAATGTGTAGAATTCTATTCAAATATTTTAAAAGTCTCCACTGTCATAATTATGATTCTTTTTAAACCTACATCTTCCAAATTTATTTTTGTATTTCACTCATTTTTGTAGAATAGAGTTACATTGGCAACTTTTTACTTCCTCCATTATTGTCCCTGTCTCTTCTTTAATCAGCATATTCAATCAGTCTGGCTGTTACTTGTCCTGCCCTTCGATGCCTCAGATCCTCTCTCGGAAATCCTAAATTGATATTGGCATTGTGAAACAGGAAATGTACATTCTCAAAAGTAAGTGGTTAACCTGCTTTCAGGAGACAGTGAGTGGTGATCTGAAAACATAGGGTGAGTTCTGCACAGAAATCTGGGGAGTGTTGCTGGCCATCTTAGAATTTCTAAACCAGGGTTCACTAAAAGTTAGCCTGAAGTGGAACTGTGAGTGCCAGCTTGAAAGATTGGGAATTTGCAATGAAATTATTCTGAAACATAAATGGAATCAGAACTAGTGCTCACCCATCCAACTTTCTGTTCACAGTCATTAACAAGACCGTCTCCCAGGACTGACAAAATTTCTACTGGCATCTGATCAGCTATGAAATGAATCAATCATTACAGCAAACAACTCAAATGTGAAATGAACTCTGATGCCTGTGCACACAGACATAAAAGGAATAAGAGACAGAAAACTGAGCAATTGCATTTCATGATTTTATTATATTGTATCGTTTTAGAAGGTATTGTAATGAGAAGATTCCAGAGAATAGAAAAGGCAGCTGTGTGATGTTAGGATCACATTTACACCAACTCAAATTTCACTGCAGACAACGTCTATCTTCAACAGAAACCTGCACGTCTCTGGAGAGTATCACAGCTCCATGAGTTTATCACAGCGAATGTCAGAACCAAGAATGAACCAAGTAAAAGTGCTACACAATCAAAGTGTGGGAATAGTTAGACTGTCTCAATGTTCTCATTTCCAATCCAGATCCAGTGTCCTTAATCTGTTTCTTTAAAAACCCACCTTGACAAGGGAATTAATCACATTCATTTGTTATAAGTTAATGTGGAGCACTGCTGAGCACAGTCCACAGGCTATTGCCAATGGTATACCTTTACTCATAGTCATTCAAGAAATGAAGACTTTACTGTGCAGCCATGTGACAACTGCAGTGCTGGGGTACTACGTGATCACTGAACATCAACCCGGAAATACCGATCAGGGTGAGTTTTTAATGAGAACGTAAACGAAGGAATTAAGCAGCCTTAGCCAAGCCCACACGGTTGTTCCCCACGTCGAAAATGGAATAATATTCCCCAATGAAAACATCTCCCAGAATCCAGAGGCTTCCACCAGTCACACCAAATCCACTCATGCAGCTTCTTTGGTTGTTGTAAGTGCTCTGTAAGGAAAACAAGCACAGTTAACACTGGCTCATCTCATCATCACCTTTAGTGAGCATGACATCATTGAAGAGTATTGAATATTTTCAATGCATTCCATTAAATCTTTTGAAATTTTAGGTATATTCTAGCACAGTATAGTTATCCAAAAACATACCTGCAAAGTGTAGGCTTGTGGAGGAAGAGGGAAATCGACTCCATTGATTGTGAAGACCACATTGGGCATGTTGTACAGATTGTTACAGTTTATGGTGTACTGCAAGGAAACAGAGACAGTATTCAATCACTGTGTCCATGTAAGGATTTATTAAAAAAAATTCATGGTGCAATAACATAATCCTAACATCATGACAGAACGCAATATGTGTCACAATCTGAATGCACAAATAAAAGTGACAGATTAATGAGAGGAATGGCAGTTTTGAGGATGTAAAGTACTTCCGTTTAGGATTAACTATTAATATTTCTGAATATTTGTTGAAGGGCTACTGGACTCAAAATGTTATCACTGCTTTCTTCCCACAGTTTCTTCCAGACCTGCTGAGTTTCACCAGCAATTTCAGTTTTGTTTTGAATATTTGTGTTCATCTCAACTTTAAAGTGAGAACTGTTTTTTGGATTAAATAGATTTTCCTTCTAATGCTGCACTCTATTTCAAAAGAAACTTCTGTCCTAGAATGTGCAGGTTCAAAAATGTAAAATCTCTTTACCTGAATATTACCGCAAATACTGATGCATTTTGCATAATTTCCGGTGGTGTACGCTGACTAGAGTGAGTATTGTCACATCTTTATTAAAATTAATTTAACATGTACTTCCAATAATTGCATCTTTGGCCCCCCACTCAAACTGTGAGAAACTGATAGGCTTTTGTTGAGTAAATTCTCAATGAGAATTTGCAACATTTTTGCAAATATATTCAACTGCACATTGTAATAACTTAAATGTTAGAAGTGTATTAAAACATGCTATCTCTACCTGGCCATAGTAACTTGGAGTTGCTCCAATGTACTGCTGAATGGTGTTGATGGGTGTGCTGGGACCAACAAGGAGAGAAGTGCCAGTGTCAACAATGGCTGGACAACCTCCACTGCAGGCCACAACCTGCCCATTGATTGTCACCCTGAGGGAGAGAAATGAATCAAGAGTTAATGAACATTCAAAAGCTCCCAAACTGATTGGGCTAATGAACAACACAAAATTAAGTCAGTTCAAAGTATCGATCCTAGTTGTGGATGGGGGTAATCACTTACCGGTCAATGAGGATTTGCCAATAGGCCTCACGAGTGACGGGAACCCAGTGAATTTGACCTGTGTAGTGACTTGAGTCAATTCCACCAAACACAATTTCACTTCCAGATGCACCGTCCTGTCTGTAAAACATAGAAAAACCAGAAGCAAGCTGAGAAGCAAAGAAAAACATCATATTTTTGGTTTAGGGAACTAGTACTTGGTGCTGAGACTTCCTGTATTGTATCAACGTCATTTTCATAATTCACTCGTCAAAAGTCATTGAGTACAAGCTTGCCATTAATACTCTGGGCAACACCAACAATTCCATCAGATACTAACTGCTCAAGTCGAAAAACTATGTCTTTTCAATGAATTAAACAGGTTATAATCTGTGCTCTGCTCGATTTTATTGCTTTCAATTCAGAATTGGGTTGATGACGCCAGAGAAGAGATTCAATGTTGAAATCAAATCACTTTGAAAGAATGCATTTGAATTGATGCATTAATTTCACATCATCAAGATCGCTGTAAATGCCCCACAATCAATTCATTTGTTTGAGTAGTGTTAGGTGAAGGGGACTGGGTTTGGGTGGGTTACACTTTGGCGGGTCGGTGTGGACCTGTTGGGCCGAAGGGCCTGTTTCCACACTGTAAGCAATCTAATCTTAAAAAAGTGTCTTTAATATTGCAGACAAACCTAGCAAGACTTGTAATCAGCAGCTGTAGGAACTCAGTAGAAATATAGTGTGTACTTTATTTTCTGAACCAAAAGATATTTCAATCTGTGCCTTAAGTTTTCTCAACAATGGAGCATTCTCAACTGTCATGTGTGCAGATGCAAAATGTTCAGATGTTCTGATTTGATACAATCCTCAACATTTCAGCCGAAATGACTGCCCATTAACCCTGGGATCGTGCCACTGTGTTCTCGATTGCACAGCTCAGAGGGAAACTTACTAACGGTTTCTACTCGGCAAAATGCCTTGTGAATCTTTCGAGAAATTCAACCTTGGAGAAATACAGAAATGATACTCCATTTTCCAGGCATGCAGTGTAAGTTTTAATTCAACTGCATTTAAAGCATCTATTCCAATGTTCGCAACTGCCAAACAAAGTTGTAGTCTTTCTTTCTCAGTCTCTCTCTCTCTCTCTAAGTGACCACACCTCTATTTAATTAATCATAGGGAGTAGTGACAGGTGACAGTTCATTGAACATCAAAGAGATCACCTCTCCGTCTTCTGAATTCCATGGAATATAGAATGGATTTACAGAGCCACTCATCAATGGATAACCTTCTCATCTCGGGGAATAATTGAGTGAACCTTTGATCAACTGCACATTGGGAACCAAAAAGCACATAGGTCTTCCATATGTGAGGTATTGTACCAGACTATATAATTGACTCTCACATGTTACTCAAATTCACCATTGAGCTTGATTTCATGACATCCCAACACAGGAAAAAGGATATTCATAGTTCAGGCAAGATAGGTATTTTGAGTGAAACATTCACAGGGCTGAATGGACTACATCCGCTCCAATGCCAATGAAAATATCCACTTCATGCTTCATTCAGCGGCATAGAGTAAGAATCATGTGAGAAGTGCTTACCTGGTCAGGTAGACAGAGAAGAGAGGCTCATCCACCAGATGCTGAGACATTAAGTTCTCAAACACAGTTGTAGCTCCTGATGCTGCAAGAGATGGGTAGCCCATGCCCAGAATTCCGTCAAACTTAACGTAGGAAAAGAAGCCACCGGGTTCACTAGTACTGAGACCAAATTCCTGATTGCGGATGTTGATGTTTGAAATCTAGGAAGATAAGGTCAAGTGAGAAAACCTGAGGAATTCAGCAAAACATTGTCTTGTGAATTAAACTTCCCCTTTAATTTGCTTCAACAGTTCTTGTCAAGTAGGCTTCTCAATACCCACACAGCTAATGATGAACACCAATGAGATAAACTAACAATAAAACCTTTTTAAGCAATCCTGGCTTGTGGATACATTTTGGAAAAACAATGAGGGAGGAAATGTATGTCCCTCCTTGAATAGTAGCTTGTGGTTATTTCCATTCAGTTCACTGGGAAGCAAGAAAACTCCAGTTCACTCGGTCTGCATTATTTGTACAACTGTGTTTGATCTCGCAATCGTTGGATTCAGAGTGTTACTGCTTTGCTACGACAGATTCCCAAAACATGTGATATTCCATATGCAACACAATAGACATAAGGATGTGAATTGGCCCGAATGGCTGGGAATATAGGAAACACTTTTGTCAAATTTCTAATGGGAAGGATTCGGACAAGATTTATTTCAAATCATTGTCTTGCAAGTTGGCACGCACTCTGCAACTTTCTCAATACGTATTCACACGATGTCTTGGCTTCTATTTGAAACAACACGTTAGTTGGACTGCAAGAATTTAGTGTCTGCACTTTCTAGCTGTAACATTAGACACTAATTATGAGTGTTGTGTCATTTAATTTATTTGATAAGTTCACAATTGACTTACTCTGACAGTGTCATATCCCAATATTCCATTCATGGCGCCTGTTCCATACTGGATAGATACACCCTGGTTGTTTGAATGGTATGTTGAAGATGCAGTGGGATTGAATCTGTGATGCATTGCTGTAATGGAACATCCATGTCATGATATTAATAAGAAATGTTTGAGCAATTAATCTAACACAGGAAGAGAGCTTTATGTTAAAAAAAATCATCTATTACTTCACGTTTGAAAAATGTTTCAGTTTTTACAAATAATCCTTTCCAAATTCCTGAACCTTCATACATGTTTACCTGTTGCCTTTCGTTTGAGGAGAAATCCTGAAAGGCATTTTGTGTTCATGTGTAATGAGGTTCTCTGTGCAGGACATACGCTTGCTTGTATACATTCATCGAGGAGAAAGTGAGGTCCGCAGATGCTGGGGATCAAAGCTGAAAATGTGTTGCTGGAAAAGTCCAGCAGGTCAGGCAGCATCCAAGGAACAGGAGATTCGACGTTTCGGACATAAACCCTTCTTCAGGAATGAAGAAAGTGTGTCCAGCAGGCTAAAATAAAAGGTGGGGAGGAGGGACTTGGGGGAGGGGCGTTGGAGATGCGATAGGTGGAAGGAGGTCAAGGTGAGGGTGATAGGCCGGAGTGGGGTGGGGGCGGAGAGGTCAGGAAGAAGATTGCAGGTTAGGAAGGCGCTGCTGGGCTCGAGGGATTTGACTGAGACAAGGTGGGGGGAGGGGAAATGAGGAAACTGGAGAAATCTGAGTTCATCCCTTGTGGTTGGAGGGTTCCTAGGTGGAAGATGAGGCGCTCTTCCTCCAACCGTCGTGTTGTTATGGTCTGGCGATGGAGGAGTCCAAGGACCTGCATGTCCTTGGTGGAGTGGGAGGGGGAGTTGAAGTGTTGAGCCACGGGGTGGTTGGGTTGGTTGGTGCGGCTGTCCCTGAGGTGTTCTCTGAAATATTCTGCAAGTAGGCGGCCTGTCTCCCCAATATAGAGGAGGCCACATCGCGTGCAGCGGATGCAATAGGTGATGTGTGTGGAGGTGCAAGTGAATTTGTGGCGGATATGGAAGGATCCCTTGTGGCCTTGGAGAGAAGTAAGGGAGGAGGTGTGGGCGCAAGTTTTGCATTTCTTGCGGTTGCAGGGGAAGGTGTCGGGAGTGGAGGTTAGGTTGGTGGGGGGTGTGGACCTGACGAGGGAGTCACGGAGGGAGTGGTCTTTTCGGAACGCTGATAGGGGAAGGGAAGGAAATATATCCCTGGTGGTGGGGTCCGTTTGGAGGTGGCAGAAATTACGGCGGATGATACGCTGTATACGGAGGTTGGTGGGGTGGTAGGTGAGAACCAGTGGGGTTCTGTCCTGGTGGCAGTTGGAGGGGCGGGGCTCAAGGGCGGTGGAGCGGGAAGTGGAGGAGATGCGGTCGAGGGCATCGTCGATCACGTCTGGGGAGAAACTGCGGACCTTGAAGAAGGAGGCCATTTGGGCTGTATGGTATTGGAACTGGTCCTCCTGGGAGCAGATGCGGCGGAGATGAAGGAATTGGGAATATGGGATGGCGTTTTTACAGGGTCAGAGTGGGAGGAGGTGTAGTCTAGGTAGCTGTGGGGGAGGAGGTGTAGTCTAGGTAGCTGTATACATTCCCCCACATATATACAATCTGGTGAACTGGGGGATGCCCTTCAGTTAGCATTGTCGATGATGTTGCTTAAAAATACAATAATCAAATACATTTAGACACCAGAATTCTTTCAGGGTGGAACTATGTTTGGTCAAAAGCTGGGGATATTCTCTTGGGCATTGAGGGAAATTGAGGATGTTGTGAAACTTGAAAGGATTCAGAAACGATTTACAAGGATGTTGGCAGGGTTGGAGAATTTGAGCTATAGGGAGAGGTGGAATAGGCTGGGGCTGTTTTCTCTGGAGCGTCAGAGTCTGGGGGTTGTCTTGATAGAGGTTTATAAAATCATGAGGGGCATGGATAGGATAAACAGACAAGGTCTTTTTCTTGGGGTGGGGAATTTCAGAACTACAGGACATAGGTTTAGGGTGAGAGGGGAAAGATATGAAAGGGACCTAAGGGACAACCTTTTCATGCAGAGGGTGGTGCGTGTATGGAATGAGCTGCCAGAGGAAGTGGTGGAGGCTGGTACAATTGCAACATTTAAGAGGCATCTGGATGGGTATATGAATCGTAAGGGTTAAGAGGTATATGGGTCAAGTGGGACTAGATTGGGTTAGAAAAATCTGGTGGCATGGACAAGTTGGACCAAAGAGTCTGTTTCTGTGCAGTACATCTCTGTGACTCTATGAGTAACTGAAGAAGATTAGAATTTTTTGTGACATTTTAGACAAGTAGTTCAAGCAAAGCTTTTGCCACCAGCTAATCAGATAAGAGGCAGGATTGAGGGATTGGAGCAAGAAATGCAAAAGGATATCAGGAGGTGCCTTTCTTTCTGCAAGTGGTACTGACCTGGCAGTTGCTGCCCACGGGGGTGACGGTCATCAAACTGATCAATTACTTCAGAAAGAAATTTGATGGGATTTCGAGGGAATCAACCAGTGGAGCTGTGGTGCTGAAGCCGGGAATGGCACTGACACTACAGAGACCAACATGAATTTGAAAGACTGAAAGGTTTTCTGAGATTCCAGGACATAGTGTCAAGAAGAACTCACCTCCATATGACACTTTTAATTTGTTTCGTTTATTTATAACATTGGGGAGTCTTTCTACATTCTTTCAGCCTTTCAATCTGATTTGTCATTTCAAACACAGCACTAACTTTTGCTGCAATGTTCCTGCCCATCTATCTCTTTGTCTTCTATCCTTGCCTCATTTCTGAACATTGTACCATAAACATTTATTGGATTTTTCCTGCTAATTGCCTTCTGCAGGATGGCTGAGTGGGAAGGTCTTCAGCTCTTACCACTTACTATCAGGTGTATCATATTTCCAGGTTGGCAGTCAACCTGTTTCTCTGTGTGATAGACATACTTTCCATGGCCAACAATTTCTCATGTTGAATCAACCTTGGAGTTTCCGTCCCACATGAAGTGAAGATATACGAAAGCAGCAAGACCTCTTACCTTGGAGTACAAACTGGTAATTATTTTAAATTCATGTTAGGTTTTTAGAGTAGGTTCACTCAAATGTTTGTCCATTCCCAGAGAAAGCCTTTGCTAAAACCATCAAGAAATTAGCATTCTAATAAATTTCTCTCCAAGCCTTTTGATGGTTTACAAAGCTCATAGCTAAGCTACAAATATTCAAGAAATATCATTCTCTTTCAATCTTGTTCTACAGCTGAATTCAACAAGAAAAGTGATCATGTGGAGAAACATGTTTAAATCGGCAGTAACATTTACTCACTGCATGACTGTTCAGAGCAGTAAACTGAAGGGACCCAGAGGTTGGATGAGCCTGTGTCAAAGATGACGGTGAAACTCTGTGGTGGATTCCCAATGCTGATTGCTCCATAGTATGACAACTGTCAGCAAGAACGAGAAGAGCACAACTTATCAACTGGGAATATAGTGAGCAACGCGTGTTATTCATCTTGTTATATTCTATACCCTTTAACAAAGGTAAATCCCCCTATAACCACTTTATGAAATAAATGACATAGACGCAGTCAAGTTAGTTTGGAAGAATAAGCGATCTTTCTGTTCTGTTGTTTTGCTGAGTAATATATCCCATTGCTAAGATGATGTTACATTTCAATTTTCACCCTTTTGATCTCAAATCATATCTCAAATCCAACTGCTGTTAAAAATAATGCCAAACTGTTATACTAGACCAGCCAGCAGCTCTCCCGCAGCTAATTAAGTGCAAACTGTAATATCAGCCATTGGTGAGAAAAGGTGTCACCAGTAACTTCTTACACTGCAACAGAAGCTTTGACGTTATACTGGATTTGGTATTCTGCATCAAGCTCCATACAATCAGAGAATAGTTACAAGCAAAGCAGATGGTCATTCATTGCAGCATGTCTTGCTGACTCACTACAACAGTAACTCATGTAGTCCTCCTCCATTATCTTCCCCCACAATCCTGGAAGCATTTTTATTCAGTTAATTCTCCAGTTTCATTTTGAAAGTTGCAATTGAAGTAGCCCTGTCCACCCTATTAGGCAGTGCATTGGAGATCCTCGTCAATAGCTGTGCTCAATTGTTTTTCCTCAAACTCCATTTCTTCCTTTCCTAATCACCGTTCCTCCAATGGGGAACTTCCGTTCTGTCCACACTCTCCTGATCCTTCATGATTCAGAATCTTCCAACAAACTTCTTTTTGACTCACTCCTCGTCACACAGAACTGCCCCAGCTTCCACCCGTGTGAACTATCCCTGTGACTGAGATTCCTCGTCACCTCTGAACCCATTCTCGTAAATCTTTTCTGGACCTTCTCTAATGCGTCATTCCTTAATTGTTGTGTTTGGAATGGACATAATGCTCTAGTTCAGGCTGAATCAGTGTTTTATACAATAACTTCCTTGCACCTATGTTCTGTGCAATTATTTATAAAGCCCGTGTACCTTATTAATTAATTAGTTCTGCCACCTTCAAACAATTTGTACATGTGTACAATAAGATCTCTTAACTCCTGTACCCTCTTTATTTCATATTGTCTCTCTGACCTTTCTACTGCAATGTATAACTTCACACAACGATGGTAAATTTTATCGAATAAGTGTTTGCCCAATCCAGTGAACTATCTCTGTCCTCTTCATTTTGACTTCTACGTTTCACACAGTTCACATTACTTCTGAATTTTGTTTCCCCTGCAAAGTTTGACACTGTGCCCTGCACATCCAAGTACAGACCATTGAAATAGACCAAATCTTTAAATATTGATCCCAGGGGAAACCAATCTTATACCTTCCTCCAAACTGAAAAAGATAACTGCTCATCACAACACTTCACTACTTGTCACTCAGTCAACTTTATATCCATTGTGCTAATTTCATTCAACAGGCTTTAACTTTATTGGAAAGCTTGGTCTATGGCACTTGGTCAAATGGTTTTAGCTCGTCTACACATTATGACAATCTGTTATTTGAAAAAAATAAATAATTTACTTAGCTTTCCCCAACTAATCCATATTTCTCCGAGAGATTTTCAGCATATGACAACAGCCACACTTGATATCTAAATTCCATCCTTTGGGTTTTGTGTTGTTAATTATAACAGGTTAAAGAACAACATCATGTCTTCCAAAAGCACAGTTTATCTACTGAATTGTTATCACTGATTAACAAAAGCCTCATGGAAGATGAAAATATATGCAGAAGCTTCAACAAATATAGTTTATGATGAATTTTTTTTTGTCGATGGGTGACTTACATCTAGGTAGTTAATCATTGGTTCCGTTGTATCCAGAGATTGGCTGCAGTAGGGCACTTGATATTTTGAGCAGAGATCATATGGATGTTTCATCAGGAATTCTTCCAGCAGCCCTTTCTCCTGGAGAACATCACGGGCAGATTTGCCCTTAAACAAAGGCATTCTGACAAGAAAAGAACAAAAGTTAGAAATTTTGTCATGTCTTATTCGTCCTCGCTGTCTGGTTATACATTCTCTCTCATCATTTGACGATTTCTGACCTGATCACACATTCCGAGAGCTGGATACAAGCGAGGGCGACAAGTAGCCACTTCATGGTGCCAGTTGGGTTGGTTCAGAGACTCGTCAGAATCTGAAGTGTTGTGCCTGAGCAGCGACGTTTATACTGACTGTAATCAAACTGCTCCATTGTCACGAGGCCTCCGATACGATCATTCAATATGAGAAGTAAATATTAATGTAGTCATGATTGTTTTATCTCAAATGTAATCTCTCATTAATTAAGGGCACTCATTGACTTCAGTCATAGTCAATTGCGAAAGTTTGGATTTAAAGCAAAGCTTATTTGGTGTTCTGCAATTAATGCCTTATCACTAATAATGTAACAATAAATAAATTTCAAATCAGTTTCAGTCCAATGGTGTTCAAGCTGGAAAATTGCAATCTCTCAAGTTCCACATTATTCGCTTCTGATGGAGCACATGGGCCTGACCTGTGAGTTCTGTAAATTCCTTCAAGGGCAATTGCATCATCAGAAATAGCCACAGTGCAAGTTGAGGCCATCTGCTATCTCAATATTGTGTATGTGAAGTGCGTGGATTGTCCAACTGTGCGGGGTGCAAATCCTGGTCTCAAGCAAACTTGACCTCTGCAGATTGAAGATAGTCATCTCTGTGAACCAGATGGAATCTTGAAAATCTGTGGGCCACAAATCACAAAGATAATATAAGATTTCCTCAGGTACACTAAAGTGTGGAACTGATTTCCTCTCACCTTGAACTTTAAGTGTACTATGTCTTCCTGGGTGGTTTGGGACTGTGAGGAGAAGGTCTGGGTCCTCATTCTCCTAACATGATCCTGACTGGTTCTGCATTCATTGGAATAAAGTCCTTCATCAAACATCCATGCAGAGGCATCCCATGGTCTTTCTTGTTGGAGTGATCCATGTCCCATTGTATGGAGAACGATGTTAAACTGTCATTTGTGAGTGATGGGAATGGTGACTGCTCACATTGCAAATGACCAGTTTTCTTTCAGATAATCTCCTCACTGGTGCACTGCAAACTACAGCAGGGGCTGTTGTTGGTGTGGCTGCAATGTAACAAGGGCAGAGACAAATGGACGGAGAGCACAGATGTTCCAGCAAGTCTGGGAGCAGCAGTAACTTCTAGCAGTTGCTGAACAGCTTCCACAGGAAGAGGCCACTGCTGAAGCTCCCCTCAGGATGTGCAGGAGGTACAGGAGGCCCAGAGTCTTTAGTTCTTAATGCCATTTCCTCTGGATGTGTGAAGTGCAGTGTCATCTCAGGCTGAGGGGATCCCAAAACACTGTCACAGAACCATTCCAACTGTTGGATCATGGCCAGCGACATGGAAGGGGTAGGTGGCCACCTTATTTCGGTGTTTCTAAAGGTGACAGCTGCGGCAAACGTTAATGCTACTGGCTGTTTCCATAAAACTACTCAGACCCTCATGGGGTGGCACGCTCACTCAGTGGTTAGCACTGCTTGCTCACGGTGCCAGGGATCTGGGTTCGATTCCAACCTTGGGTGACTGTGTGGAGATTCTATGTTGTCCTCCTGCCTTTGTGGGGTTCCTCCAGGTGCTCCGGTTTCTTCCCACTGTCCAAAGATGTGCAGGTTAGGTGCATTGGCCTGCAAAATTGTGCATAGAGTCCAAGGATGTGCAGGCTAGGTGGGTTAGCCATGGCAAATGCAGGGTTACAGGGTTAGGGTGGGGTGCTCTTTAGAGGATCAGTGTAGACCTGGGGGTCAAATGGCCTCTTACCACACTGCATGGATTCTATAATTCTATGCCTTACAAGGATGGCTGCTGGGACACGAGAGATACTCTCTGCAACCATGGTTGATGACTCCAATCCTGAGGTTGAGGTTGGATACAATGCAGCCCAATCTCTGTCCAGTGCAATAGTGGAGCAGGTGAGAGTTGGACTCTGGAAGGTAAGGTTGTGTCTGTTTGGGGTGACCTTGTAGTATACGACTGACAGGGTGTTCTATAGAATGTTAGATGCTGTGCTGTGCATAATTGGAGCAGGCAATAAGGGAATGTGATGGACTCTTATGAGCTGGGAGAATGATGGCAGTTCACTGAAGAGATGAGGACATTGAGGTGGAGAAATATCACCTTTTGAGAGAATGTAGCAGAGCAAAGCACAGCAATCCAGGCAGGATTCAACTTTTTGAAATAAAACAAAGAACTACGGATGCTAACGATCTGAAGCAAAAGCAGAAACTGTTGGAGAGAGTCAACAGTCTGGCTGCATCAGTGGAGGGAAACCAGAGCTAACATTTCAAGTGAGTGACCCTTCTTCAGAACCAGTCAACAACAACTGCTCTGCTCAGGAAAGGACGGAGATAGAAAGAGGATACTTGCGGACGAACAGAATATCTGTCAGAGGGAAAACGCTAGAATCTAATTTTCAGGAAGTCATTGCGGTCCACTGAGAAATTCTGAATGCAATTAAAGGGTGTCAATGTGGTTTTGTGAAATGTAGATCATGTTTTACTGACTGATGGATATTTCTGAGGAAGCAATATCCAACGCAGATAAATGAGAACCCCCGTGGATATACTGTACTTAGACCTCTAAGACAAGATGCTCAATTAAAGATTGTAATTCAAAATCAGTGGTTACTGTGTCGAGGCTAAGATATTAGCATAGAGCGAGTATTTGCTGGTTAATCATGTGCAGAGGGTTGGCATATATGGGTCATATTCGGGTGGCAGGATGTGACAAACCGTGTGCCAAAGGAACTCATGTTGGGTTGTAAGTGTTTACACTTCTTAGAAGGATTTGAATGGAGGTACTGGAAATTGTTAGATTTGCTGATGATAGAAAGATAGCTGTGGAGAGAATTTGAGTAAACATATATGAACAAGTGAAGCGGGTAAGCAGGAATTTGGCAGATGGAGTATCATGTGAACATGTCCATGTGGGCAGGAAGGATAGAAAAGCAGCATGTTAATTAAAGGAGAAAGGTTACAAAATACTGAATTATAGAGAGACCTGGTTGTCTTGATACATGACTTGCAGATGCAGTACGTGATTTAGGAAGCAAATGAATGTTGTCACCTATTACAAAGGAGTGAAGTCTCAATGTGGGGATGGTTTCCTCCCATTGTATTCACTGGTGTTTAGAAGAATGAAAAGTAGTCTTGTTGAAACACAAGACCCAGAGAGAATTTGACATGGATGTTGTTGAAAATATGGGAAATATGAGAAATAGGAGTACAATGTAAAAATGTAGTGTCTTCCATTTAAAACAGGGATTAGGGATGAATCTTTCAAAGTCTCTTCAAAGGAAAGTAGAGTTTTGAAAGCATCAGGCAAAAGCAGATTCTGGACTAACATGGTCCTCAGAGTTCA
Source organism: Hemiscyllium ocellatum (assembly GCF_020745735.1). Classification (NCBI taxonomy): domain Eukaryota; kingdom Metazoa; phylum Chordata; class Chondrichthyes; order Orectolobiformes; family Hemiscylliidae; genus Hemiscyllium; species Hemiscyllium ocellatum. The sequence goes on along the minus strand of NC_083426.1, from coordinate 14,671,856 downwards.
GTGGAGATGTGTACTTGTGGGCACAGTCAGATTGGCCATGATCTCACACGGTGGAACAGAATAGGAAAATCAATTAACCTCATTGTACTCCAAATTCATGTGCTCATATTCAGGTGAAATGAAAGTCATACACATGGTTATCAACTGTTACCCCATATGATAACCTGCTGCCTCTCCTGAAATGTACATTATTTAACTTACAGTATCTTACTCCAATGCATATCTATTGCATGCACTGACCCAACAAGGACAGAGAAATCGTTCAGAGCTGTGCATGGCAGAAGGATCTATATATACCAAAGCTGTTACATTGACATGAAGGTCATTTATGACGATGTCACTTGTTACCTGCAAGTTAAATTGTCTGACTTTCTGTCACAGGCGATTGACTGTGTGGAGTTTGCACATTCTCACTGTGTCTGCGTGGGTTTCCTCCAGGTGCGCCGGTTTCCTCCCATAGTCCAAAAATGTGCAGGTCAGGTGAATTGGCCATGCTAAATTATCCGTAGTGTTAGGGGCAGGGGTAAATGTAAGGGAATGGGTCTGGGTGGACTTGTTGGGCCGAAGGGCCTGTTTCCACACTGTAAGTAATTTAATCTAATCTTAATGAAACAACTGAGGAATTAACCAATGCATCAGATTAAATCAATTCCATCTTGAATTCATCATGATCAACATGACTTCTTTATATCCAATACACAATCTCCTGTGAAATCATCATGTGTTGAATTATCCTTGAAATGCCCTTGTTATGTAATGAAGAATGCAGTTGGTGTACTTCTGTTTATTGGTCAGTGCACTGAATATAGATGTTGAGAGGTCATACTGCAGCTGTACAGAACATTGGAGTACTGCATTCAATTCTGATCTCTGTGCCCTTTCTGTGGAACAATTGCTTCCAAACAGTACTTCCCAACTCCTGTCAGATAGTGTCATAATTTCCTTTTCCCCAATTAAATATCTTCCCTTGGCAACTGCTCCTTTCACTCTCCTAGGCTATGGTAAATGTGAGGCAATTGTGGTCACTGTCACCAAAGTGCTTTCCCACCGCAAGATCTGACACCTGTCCTGGCTCATTGCCGAGCACCAAATCCAAAACGACCTCTCCCCTCGTCTACATACTGAGTAAGGAAACCCTCCTGAACACACCTGACAAAAACAGTTCCATCCAAACCATCTGCACTAAGGAGGTTCCTGTCAATATTGGGAAAGTTGAAATCACCCATAACAACAACCCTGCTATAATTGCACTTTTCCAAAATCTGCCAGCCTATGAGTTCTTCAATCTCCCTACTGCTATTAAGGGGTCTGTAGAAAACCACCAATGAGGTGGCTGCTCCCTTGCTGTTCCCAACCAACACGCATACTGACTCAGCAGACAAACCTTCTTCAACACCCATGGTTTCTGTAGCTGTGATGCTCTCTCTCATTAGCAATGCTACACCCCCTTCTCTTTTTCCATCCTCCCTGTTCTTTTTAAATGTTCTAAATCCTGGAACATGTAGCAACCATTCCTGCCCCTATGAAACCCATGTCTCCGTTATGGCCACAACATCATAGTCCCAAGTACTGATCCATGCTCTAAGTTGATCACTCTTATTTCTGACCCTCCTTGCATTAAAGCAGACACACTTTAAGCAATCCCTTTGTTTCATTACATGAAAAACCTTCCCGGTAGACTCACGACATCCTGTCACTGCTCCATCTATATCTATCCACCTCTCAGATATATAGTTCTGGTTCCCATCCCCTTGCCAAACTAGTTTAAACCCTCCCGAACCACACAAACAAATCTCTCACCCAGGGCACTTGTGCCCCTCCAGTTCAGGTGCAACCCGTCCTTCATATCCAGGTCCCACCTTCCCCAGAAGGCATCCCAATGGTCCAAGTATCTAAAGCCCTCCCTCCTGTACCAACATCGCAGCCATGTATTAAGCTGCACTCACTGACTGTTTCTCACCTCACTGTCTCGTGGCACCAGTAGCAAACCTGAGATCACTATTCTACTCCTGTTCTTCAGCTTCCAGCCTAACTCTCAGTCATCACAAAAAGGTCATTTTGCCACCTCAAGCACCGTCTATCTTGGCCATCTTACCTAACTCTCACCAAGACGCATGCTTTCCCACTCTCACAATTGCGTGTGATGTATCATTGCTTATTCTTCCCACCCATAACCGACCACATCAATAATCCTGGATGGCCCCGTGCTGCCTCCTCAGTCATTTGATGCACTTCACCACCTGCCCCGACTTGCTGCAACACAAGCAGATGTTGCACCTACTTTAGTCTCACTCCTTGCTCGTCGTTTCCTCCTTTCAGGAGAAGACATCCCAAAGCAGGGCAGAGAGAATCCTTATGGCTGGAAGGCTGCATGTCATCTGTGTCCTCATCACCTGCTAGGAGAGAATGTTCTTGTAGGAATACAGAGACATCCATGTCCCACCAACTGAGTAAACACCACTCTTCATTCTACTGCAACCCTCACAGTAACTCTGCTGTCATAGCAAACCACATTGAACCACTGGCTGTGAGCCCTCTCTCTTTAACATTGCAGATTCCTCTACCCACCCCACCAGCTTTGCAGAGAAATGCCTGGCTCCTCAGAAGTGTCCTCTTACATTTCTGAAGATGAGAAGACTAAGCCCTCAAAGATGAGTTTATAATAGTTAGGTGAGTTGCTTGTAAGATATTCTGTACAGACCCTCGGACCAGTTTTTCGCGTAAACAATACGTTTACACTGATTTTCTTATTGTATAAGGCAAATAATAGTTCAAATTTAGTTTTATTGAAACATTTGCAAGTTAACAAAATGACCGTTATGTAACAAATTATGTTACCTTTTCCCAAATCGGATGTACTGCCTGGAAAATGCATATACTACCCATTCTGGTGAACCTGACTGGTCTGCTGGATCCACTTCACTGAGCTCCATCAATAGGGCACTCAGGATCTTCTTACTGCAAAGATATGTCTCACAGAGAGTCTCCACCAGCTGCGTCTTGGCTGGCAGAATGGCCACCAAATGTTCCTTCTCTACCCCCTTGCTGACCCCTTCTGGAATGTTCTCTGGTTTTAAACAATGAAGTCACAGGTCAGGGGTGACCACACCAAATGAGATTGAGTCAGGTCATCCTAGATGCAGCCATCTCCTTTCTGAGATATGTTTACTTCATGGTTCCAAGGGGTCTTGCGGAAATTGTGAAGTACACAAATATAATGACTTTTCTTGCTGTTCCTCTTTTGAGCACAGATCTGGGCTGTTCCTTGTTTGCTTTCCAGCCTGTAGTAACTTTGGCCTTTTTGCATTCCATCAAACCATACTTGCAAAAAATGTTTAGCCAATTTCATGTTAGGCCTAGCTGTTTAGGCTGTTGGTCACTTGGCAACAGGTGGTTATTTCTGAACAAAGCAGACTTGATGGGCCAAAGGACCTTTATTCTGTGCTGGAGTCTTCTGTGGCTCTACCACTCAATGAAAGTAGTTAAAAATCACACACCACCAGGTTATAGTCCAACAGGTTTATTTGGAATTCCAAGCTTTTAGAGTACAGCTCCTTCATCGGGTAGCTAGTGGGGCAGGATCAGAAGGCAAAGAGTTTAGAATAATAGATCAAAGTGTCACGCAACCAATGTGATGTATTGATCAAACCTCAATCGCTGCCAAGTCTATAATCACTCAGAACAGGTTGTAGACTTATTGTGTGCATGCGTGTGTGAGGGACAGAGAGTGAGAGAATGTGTGCATGTGTGTGGTAGAGAAGGAGTGTGTGTGTGTGTGTGTGTGTGTGCGCCGTGTGTGTGTCTCTGAGAGAGAGCATCTGCATGAGAGAGAGAGTCTGTGTGAGTGTGAGTCTGTGAGAATGTAAGAGTGTGGGGTTTATAGTGTAGTGGGTCGCCTGTAATGTGATGTGAATGCAAGATCCTGGTGAGACCATCCTCATGTTACAAAGACCTCATAGGTAAATGTGAGGTGCTGTGTTACAGATGCAATTCGATTGGTCAAAATTTAAGCAAAACACAATTTATTCAAACATTATAGTTAGAATGCAACAAAAGAAAGAAGGCAATACAATAATTTAAAGCTATGAGAAAACTTAACAGAACACTGGATAGAAAATCTATTATTAATTAACTATTCCGCGATAGCAACATCCCATAAACACATCCTTGGCAATAGGCAAATTCAGAACACATGTTGTCTCACATGCAACCCCAATAGTGGCAGAGAACCCTTGCTTATGGCTGAAAGTTGAACCTAAAATCGCTGGTTCAGTAGGAGCTCGACCACACCCACTCAGGATGCCTCTATCGTTCAAACTTTTTTAAAGAAACAAGGATTCACAATTTGTTTATCTTTTCATTGACTACTCATCCCCTGTTCCCCAACCTCTTTCTAAAAGACACTCGGACAAAATACACCTCTTCAAGCCACAGTTTCGTTACCAGTGCATTAACCTGATGAGCGTTTTTCTTTTAAACTGCATTAATCTGAAAGATAGTTGGAAACATTGGATAGTTTGATTTTAAATCTTTTTACTTTTGTAGTGACTCTGGCAATAGTGAGGCTTGGTTTCCAGCTCACTATCCCAATGAGTCATATCACAATGATTCATAATGTTAATGAGAACATGACAGGGCCATCTGCAGAACTGACATAGTTTTCTTTAGAGATAGGCACTAAGATAGTCAATGACAAGTGAATTATCAAAACATTGTAAAGAAATGTGAAAAGTAAGGCTATAAATGATCATAATAAAATACTGCAGATACTGAATATCTGAAATTTAACTTGTGGGAATCAAGTGACATCATCATAAATGACCTTCATGTCAATGTAACAGCTTTGGAATATATATATCCTTCTGCCATGCACAGCTCGGAACGATTTCTCTTCCCTTGTTCGGTCAGTGCATGCAATAGATATGCATTGGAGTAAGATACTGTAAGTTAAATAATGTACATTTCAGGAGAGGCAACAGGTTATCATATGGGGTAACAGTTGATAATCATGTGTATGACTTTCATTTCACCTGATCCCTGTTTTAAATGGAAGACATCTCGTTTTTACATTGTACTCCTATTTCTCATATTTCCCATATTTTCAGCAACCTCCATGTCAAATTCTCTCTGGGTCTTGTGTTTCGATAAGACCACTTTTCATTCTTCTAAACATCAGTGAATACAATGGGAGGAAACCATCCCCACATTGAGATTTCACTCCTTTGTAATAGGTGACAACATTCATTTGCTTCCTAAATCACTTGTTGTATCTGCAAGTCACGTATCAAGACAACCAGGTCTCTCTATAATTCAGTATTTTGTAACCTTTCTCCTTTAATTAACAGTAAAAAATGAGGTCTGCAGATGCTGGAGATCACAGCTGCAAATGTGTTGCTGGTCAAAGCACAGCAGGTTAGGCAGCATCTCAGGAATAGAGAATTCAACGTTTCGAGCATAAGCCCTTCATATTCCTGATGAAGGGCTTATGCTCGAAACGTTGAATTCTCTATTCCTGAGATGCTGCCTAACCTGCTGTGCTTTGACCAGCAACACATTTGCACCTTTAATTAACATGCTGCTTTTCTATCCTTCCTGCCCACATGGACATGTTCACATGATACTCCATCTGCCAAATTCCTGCTTACTCACTTCACTTGTTCATATATGTTTACTCAAATTCTCTCCACAGCTATCTTTCTATCATCAGCAAATCTAACAATTTCCAGTACCTCCATCCAAATCCTTCAAAGAAGTGTAAACACTTACAATCCAACATGAGTTCCTTTGGCACACGGTTTGTCACATCCTGCCACCCGAAAATGACCCATTTATACCACCCCTCTGCACATGATTAACCAGCAAATACTCGCTCTATGCTAATATCTTAGCCTCGACACAGTAACCACCGATTTTGAATTGCAATCTTTAATGGAGTCCCTTGTCTTGGTAGTCTAAGTACAGTATATCCACGAGTTCTCATTTATCTGCGTTGGATATTGCTTCCTCAAAAATATCCATCAGTAAGTAAAACATGATCTACATTTCACAAAACCACATTGACACCCTTTAATTGCATTCAGAATTTCTCAGTGCCCCACAACGACTTCCCGAAAATTAGATTCTAGTGTTTTCCCTCTGACAGATATTCTGTTCGTTGGCAATTATCCTCTTTCTATCTCCGTCCTTTCCTGAGCAGAGCAGTTGTTATTGACTGGTTCTGAAGAAGGGTTACTCAGTTGAAATGTTAGCTCTGGTTTCCCTCCACTGATGCAGCCAGACTGTTGACTGTCTCCAGCAATTTCTGCTGTTGCTTCAGATCTTTAGCATCTGTAGTTCTTTGTTTTATTTCAGAAAGTTGAATCCTGCCTGGATTGCTGTGCTTTGCTCTGCTACCTTCTCTCAAAAGGTGATATTTCTCCACCTCAATCTTTTCAGCGATCTGCCCCCACCATTCTCCCAGCTCATCAGAGTCAATCACATTCCCTTATTGCCTGCTCCAATTGTGCACAGCACAGCACAGCATCTAACATTCTGTAGTACACCCTGTCTGGAGTATACTACAAGGTCACCCCAAACAGACATAACCTTACCTTCCAGAATTCTACTCTCACCTGCTCCACTATTGCCCTGGTCAACGATTGGGCTGCATTGTATCCAACCTCAACCTCAGGATTGGAGTCATCAACCATGGTTGCAGAGAGTATCTCTCGTGTCCCCAGCAGCCATCCTTGTAAGGCATAGAATTATAGAATCCATGCTGTGTGGAAAGAGGCCATTTGACCCACCAGGTCTACACTGATCCTCTAAAGAGCACCCCACCCTAACCCTGTAACCCTGCATTTACCAAGGCTAATCCACCAAGCCTGCACATCCCTGGACGCTACGCGCAATCTTTCAGGCCCATGCACCTAACCTGCATATCCTTGGACAGTGGGGGGACACCGGAGCAACTGGAGGAACCACACAAAGGCAGGAGGACAACATGGAATCTCCACACAGACAGTCACCCAAGGTTAGAATCGAACCCAGGTCCCTGGCACTGCGAGCAAGCAGTGCTAACCACTGAGTGACGGTGCCACCCCATGAGGTTCTGAATAGTTTTGTGGAAACAGCCAGTAGCATTAACATTTACCACAGCTGTCACCTTGAAACACCGAAATAAGGTGGCCACCTATCCCTTCCATGTCACTGGTCCAGATCCAGCAGTTGGAATGGTTCTGTGACAGTGTTTTGGGATCCCCTCAGCCTGAGATGACACTGCACTTCACACATCCAAAGGAAATGGCATCACAAACAAAAGACTCTGGGCCTCCTGTACCTCCTGCACATCCTGAGGGGAGCTTCAGCAGTGGCCTCTTCCTGTGGAAGCTGTTCAGCAACTGCTAGATGTTGCTGCTGTTCCCAGACTTGCTGGAACATCTGTGCTCTCCTTCTATTTGTCTGTGCCCTTGTTACATTGCAGCCACGGCCAACAACAGCCCCTGCTGTAGTTTGCAGTGCACCAGTGAGGAGATTATCTGAAAGAAAACTGGTCATTTGCAATGTGAGCAGTCACCATTCCCATCACTCACAAATGACAGTTTAACATCGTTCTCCATACAATGGGACATGGATCACTCCAACAAGAAAGACCATGGGATGCCTCTGTATGAATGTTTGATGAAGGACTTTATTCCAATGAATGCAGAACCAGTCAGGATCATGTTAGGAGAATGAGGACCCAGACCTTCTCCTCACAGTCCCAAACCACCCAGGAAGACATAGTACACTTAAAGGTCAAGGTGAGAGGAAATCAGTTCCACACTTTAGTGTACCTGAGGAAATCTTATATCATCTTTGTGATTTGTGTCCCCCAGATTTTCAAGATTCCATCTGGTTTACAGAGATGACTATCTTCAATCTGCAGAGGTCAAGTTTGCTTGAGACCAGGATTTGCACCCCGCACAGTTGGACAATCCACGCACTTCACATACACAATATTCTGATAGCAGATGGCCTCAACTTGCACTGTGGCTATTGCTGACAATGCAATTGCCCTTGAAGGACTTTACAGAACTCACAGGTCATGCCCATGTGCTCCATCAGAAGCGAATAATGTGGAACTTGAGAGATTGCAATTTTCCAGCTTGAACACCATTGGACTGAAACTGATTTGAAATTTATTTATTGTTACATTATCAGTGATAAGGCACTAATTGCAGAACACTAAATAAGCTTTGCTTTTAATCCAAACTTTCGCAATTGACTATGACTGAAGTCAATGAGTGCCCTTAATTAATGAGAGATTACATTTGAGATAAAACAATCATGACTACATTAATATTTACTTCTCATATTGAATGATCGTATCGGAGGCCTCGTGACAATGAAACGGTTTGATTACAGTCAGTATAAATGTCGCTGCTCAGACACAACACTTCAGATTCTGATGAGTCTCTGAACCAACCCAACTGGCACCATGAAGTGGCTACTAGTCGCCCTCGCTTGTATCCAGCTCTCGGAATGTGTGATCAGGTCAGAAATTGTCACACGACAAGAGAGAGAACGGATAATCTGACAGCGAGGAAGAATAAAACATGACAAAACTTATAACTATTGTTTTTTCTTGGCAGAATGCCTTTGTTTAAGGGCAAATCTGCCCGTGATGTTCTCCAGGAGAAAGGGCTGCTGGAAGAATTCCTGATGAAACATCCATATGATCCCTGCTCAAAATATCAAGTGCCCTACTGCAGCCAATCTCTGGATACAACGGAACCAATGATTAACTACCTGGATGTAAGTCATTCATCAACAAAAAAATAAGAATACATCATAAGCTATATTTGTTGAAGCTTCTGCATATATTTTCATCTTCCATGAGACTTGTTGTTAATCAGTGATAACAACTGAGTCGATAAGCTATGCTTTTTGAAGACATGATGTTGTTCTTTAACCTGCTATAATTAACAGCACAAAACTCCAAGGATGGGATTTAGATATCAAGTGTGGGCTATTGTCATATGCTGAAAATCTCTCGGAGAAATATGGACTAGTTTGGGAAAGCTAAGTAAAATATTTGATTTTTTTCAAATAACAGGTTGTCATAATGTGTAGACGACCTAAAACCATTTGACAAAGTGCCATATACCAAGCTTTCCAATAAAGTTGAATGAAATTAGCAGTATGGATATAAAGTTGACTGAGTGACAAGTAGTGAAGTGTTGTGATGAGAAATTATCTTTTTCAGTCTAAAGGAAGGTATAAGATGGTTTCCCCTGGGATTAATACTTAAAGATCTTGGTCTATTTCAATGGTTTGTACTTGGATGTGCAGGGCACAGTGTCAAACTTTGCAGGGGAAACAAAATTCAGAAGTAATGTGAACAGTGAGAAATGTGGCAGTCAAAATGAAGAGGACAGAGATAGTTCGCTGGATTAGGCAAATACTTATCAGATAAAATTTACCATCGTTGTGTGAAGTTACACATTGCAGTAGAAAGGTCAGAGAGACAATATGAAATAAAGAGGGTACAGGAGTTAAGAGATCTAATTGTACACATTACAAATTGTTTGAAGTTGGCAGAACTAATTAATTAATAAGGTACATGGGCTTTATAAATAATTGCACAGAACATAGGTGCAAGGAAGTTATTGTATAAAACACTGATTCAGCCTGAACTAGAGCATTATGTCCATTCCAAACACAACAATTAAGGAATGACGCATGAGAGAAGGTTCAGAAATGATTTACGAGAATGGGTTCGGAGGTGATGAGGAATCCCAGTCACAGGGATAGTTCACACGGGTGGAAGCTGGGGCTGTTCTGTGTGACGAGGATTGAGTCAAAAAGAAGTTTGTTGGAAGATTCTGAATCATGAAGGATCAGGAGAGTGTGGACAGAACGGAAGTTCCCCATTGGAGGAACGGTGATTAGGAAAGGAAGAAATGGAGTTTGAGGAAAAACAATTGAGCACAGCTATTGACGAGGATCTCCAATGCACTGTCTAACAGGGTGGACAGGGCTACTTCAATTGTAGCTTTCAAAATGAAACTGGAGAATTAACTGAATAAAAATGCTTCCAGGATTGTGGGGGAAGATAATGGAGGAGGACTACATGAGTTACTGTTGTAATGAGTCAGCAAGACATGCTGCAATGAATGACCATCTGCTTTGCTTGTAACTATTCTCTGATTGTATGGAGCTTGATGCAGAATACCAAATCCAGTCTAAAGTCAAAGCTTCTGTTGCAGTGTAAGAAGTTACTGGTGACACCTGTTCTCACCAATGGTCGATATTACAGTATGCACTTAATTAACTGCGGTAGGGCTGCTGGCTGGTCTAGTATAACAGTTTGGCATTATTTTTAACAGCAGGTGGATCTGAGATATGATTTGAGATCAAAAGGGTTTAAATTGAAAGGTAAAATCATCTTAGCAATGGGATATATTACTCAGCAAAACAACAGAACAGAAAGATCGCTTATTCTTCCAAACTAACTTGGCTGCGTCTATGTCATTTATTTCATAAAGTGGTTATAGGGGGGATTTACCTTTGTTAAAGGGTATAGAATATAACAAGATGAATAACACGCGTTGCTCACTATATTCCCAGTTGCTAAGTTGAGGTCTTCTCGTTCTTGCTGACAGTTGTCATACTATGGAGCAATCAGCATTGGGAATCCACCACAGAGTTTCACCGTCATCTTTGATACAGGCTCATCCAACCTCTGGGTCCCTTCAGTTTACTGCTCTGAACAGTCATGCAGTGAGTAAATGTTACTGCCGATTTAAACATGTTTCTCTACATGATCACTTTTCTTGTTGAATTCAGCTGTAGAACAAGATTGAAAGAGAATGATATTTCTTGAATATTTGTAGCTTACCTTTGAGTTTTGTAAACCATCAAAAGGCTTGGAGAGAAAATTATTAGAATGCTAATTTCTTGATGGTTTTAGCAACGGCTAAAACATTTGAGTGAACCTACTCTATAAGCCTAACATTAATTTAAAATAATTACCAGTTTGTACTCCAAGGTAAGAGGTATTGCTGCTTTCGTATATCTTCACTTCATGTGGGACGGAAACTCCAAGGTTGATTCCACATGAGAAATTGTTGGCCATGGAAAGTATGTCTATCACACAGAGAAACAGATTGACTGCCATCCTGGAAATATGATACACTTGATAGAAAGTGGTAAGAGCTGAACACCTTCCTGCTCAGCCATCCTGCAGAAGGCAATTAGCAGCACTAATCCAATAAATGTGTATGGTACAATGTTCAGAAATGAGGCAAGGATAGAAGACAAAGAGATAGATGGGCAGGAACATTGCAGCAAAAGTTAGTGCTGTGTTTGAAATGACAAATCAGATTGAAAGGCTGAAAGAATGTAGAAAGTCTCTTCAATGTTATAAATAAACCAAACAAATTAAAAGTGTCATATGGAGGTGAGTTCTTCTTGACACTATGTCCTGGAATCTCAGAAAACCTTTCAGTCTTTCAAATTCATGTTGGTCTCTGTCGTGTCAGTGCCATTCCCGGCTTCAGCACCACAGCTCCACTGGCTGATTCCCTCGAAATCCCATCAAATTTCTTTCTGAAGTAATTGATCAGTTTGATGACCGTCACCCTCGTGGGCAGCAACTGCCAGGTCAGTACCACTTGCATAAAGAAAGGTACCTCCAGATATCCTTTTGCATTTCTTGCTCCAATCCCTCAATCCTGCCCCTTATCTGATTAGCTGGTGGCAAAAGCTTTGCTTGAACTACTTGTCTAAAACATCAGAAGAAATTCCAATCTTCTTCAGCTGCTCATAGAGTCACAGAGATGTACAGCACGGAAACAGACTCTTTGGTCCAACTTGTCCATGCCACCCAGATATACTAACTCAATCTAGTCCCATTTGCCAGCACTTATGATTCATATACCCATCCAGATGCCTCTTAAATGCTGTAATTGTACCATCCTCCATCACTTCCTCTGGCAGCTCATTCCATACATACCACCCTCTGCATGAAAAGGTTGTCCCTTAGGTCCCTTTTATATCTTCCCCTCTCACCCTAAACCTATGTTCTGTAGTTCTGGACTTCCCCACCCCAAGAAAAAGACCTTGTCTATTTATCCTATCCATGCCTCTCATGATTTTATAAACCTCTATAAGGACAGCCCCCAGCCTCTGACGCTCCAGAGAAAACAGCCCCAGCCTATTCAACCTCTCCCTCTCAATCAAATTCTCCAACCCTGGCAACATCCTTGTCAATCTTTTCTGAATCCTTTCAAGTTTCACAACATCCTCAATTTCCCTCAATGCCCAAGAGAATATCCCCAGCTTTTGACCCAACATAGTTCCACACTGGAAGAATTCTGGTGTCTAAATGTATTTGGTTATTGTATTTTTAAGGTATACCAATGAGGATGTTAACTGAAGGACATCCCGCAGTGCATCATAATGTATATATGTGGGTGAATGTAGACAAGCGAGCGTATGTCCTGCTCATAGAATGTCATCACACATGAACACAAAATGCCTTTCAGGATTGCTCCTCAAAGGAAAGGCAACAGATAAACATGTATGAAGGTTCAGGAATTTAGAAAGGATTCTTTGTAAAAACTGAAACATTTTTCAAATGTGAAGTAATAAATGTTTTTTTTAGCACAAATCTCTCTTCCTGCGTTAGATTAATTGCTCAAACATTTCTTATTAATATCATGACATGTATGTTCCACTACAGCAATGCATCACAGATTCAATCCCAGTGCATCTTCAACATACCATTCAAACAACCAGGGTGTATCTATCCAGTATGGAACAGGCGCCATGAATGGAATATTGGGATATGACACTGTCAGAGTAAGTCAATTGTGAACTTATCAAATAAATTAAATGACACAACACTGATAATTAGTGTCTAATGTTACAGCTAGAAAGTGCAGACACTAAATTCTTGCAGTCCAACTAACATGTTGTTTCAATTAGAAGCCAAGACATCATGTGGATACGTAATGAGAAAGTTGCAGAGTGCGTGCCAACTTGCAAGACAATGATTTGAAATAAATCTTGTCCAAATCCTTCCCATTAGAAATTTGACAAAAGTGTTTCCTATATTCCCAGCCATTCGGGCCAATTCACATCCTTATGTCTATTGTGTTGGATATGGAATATCACATGTTTTGGGAATCTGTCATGGCAAAGCAGTAACACTCTGAATCCAAAGATTGCGAGATCAAACACAGTTGTACAAATAATGCAGACCGAGTGAACTGGAGCTTTCTTGCTTCCCAGTGAACTGAATGGAAATAACCACAAGCTACTATTCAAGGAGGGACATACATTTTCTCCCTCATTGTTTTTCCAAACTGTATCCACAAGCCAGGATTGCTTAAAAACGTTTTATTGTTAATTTATCTCATTGGTGTTCATTATTAGCTGTGAGGGTAATGAGAAGCCTACTTGATAAGAACTGTTGAAGCAAATTAAGGGGAAGTTTAATTCACAAGACAATGTTTTGCTGAATTCCTCAGGTTTTCTCACTTGACCTTATCTTCCTAGATTTCAAACATCAACATCCGCAATCAGGAATTTGGTCTCAGTACTAGTGAACCCGGTGGCTTCTTTTCCTACGTTAAGTTTGACGGAATTCTGGGCATGGGCTACCCATCTCTTGCAGCATCAGGAGCTACAACTGTGTTTGAGAACTTAATGTCTCAGCATCTGGTGGATGAGCCTCTCTTTTCTGTCTACCTGACCAGGTAAGCACTTCTCACATGATTCTTACTCTATGCCTCTGAATGAAGCATGAAGTGGATATTTTCATTGGCTTTGGAGCGAGTGTAGTCTGTTCAACCCTGTGAATGTTTCACTCAAAATACCTACCTTGCCTGAACTATGAATATTCTTTTCCCTGTGTTGGGATGTCATGAAATCAAGCTCAATGGTGACTTTGAGTAACATGTGAGAGTCAATTATATAGTGTGGTACAATACCTCACACATGGAAGACCTATGCGCTTTTTGGTTCCCAATGTGCAGTTGGTCAAAGGTTCACTCAATTATTCCCCGAGATGAGAAGGTTATCCATTGATGAGTGGCTCTGCAAATCCATTCTATATTCCATGGAATTCAGAAGACGGAGAGGTGATCTCTTTGATGTTCAATGAACTGTCGTCTGTCACTACTCCCTATGATTAATTAAACAGAGGTGTGGTCACTTAGAGAGAGAGAGAGACACTGAGAAAGAAAGACTGCAACTTTGGTTGGCAGTTGCAAACATTGGAATAGATGCTTTAAATGCAGTTGAATTAAAACTTACACTGCGTGCCTGGAAAATGGAGTATCATTTCTGTATTTCTCCAAGGTTGAATTTCTCGAAAGATTCACAAGGCATTTTTCCGGGTAGAAACCGTTAGTAAGTTTCCCTCTGAGCTGTGCAATCGAGAACACAGTGGCACGATCCCAGGGTTAATGGGCAGTCATTTTGGCTGAAATGTTGAGGATTGTATCAAATCAGAACATCTGAACATTTTGCATCTGTACACATGACAATTGAGAATGCTCCATTGTTGAGAAAACTTAAGGCACAGATTGAAATATCTTTTGGTTCAGAAATTAAAGTACATGCTACATTTCTACTGAGTTCCTACAGCTGCTGATTAGAAATCTTGCTAGGTTTGTCTGCAATATTAAAGACACTTTTTTGAAGATTAGATTACTTACAGTGTGAAAACAGGCCCTTCAGCCCAACAGGTCTACACCGACCCGCCAAAGTGTAACCCACCCAAACCCATTCCCCGACATTTACCCCTTCACCTAACACTACTCAAACAAATGAATTGATTGTTGGGCATTTACAGCGATCTTGATGTGAAATGAATGCATCATTTCAAATGCATTCTTTCAAAGTGATTTGATTTCAACATTGAATCTCTTCTCTGGTGTTATCAACCCAATTCTGAATTGAAAGCAATAAAATCGAACAGAGCACAGATTATAACCTGTTTCATTCATTGAAAAGACATCGTTTTTTGACTTGAGCAATTAGTATATGGTGGAATTGTTGGTGTTGCCCAGAGTATTAATGGCAAGCTTGTACTCAATGACTTTTGACGAGTGAATTATGAAAATGACATTGATACAATACAGGAAGTCTCAGCACCAAGTACTAGTTCCCTAAACCAAAAATATGATGTTTTTCTTTGCTTCTCAGCTTGCTTCTGATTTTTCTGTGTTTTACAGACAGGACGGTGCATCTGGAAGTGAAATTGTGTTTGGTGGAATTGACTCAAGTCACTACACAGGTCAAATTCACTGGGTTCCCGTCACTCGTGAGGCCTACTGGCAAATCCTCATTGACCGGTAAGTGATTAACACCATCCACAACTAGGATCGATACTTTGAACTGACTTAATTTTGTGTTGTTCATTTAGCCCAATCAGTTTGGGAGCTTTTGAATGTTCGTTAACTCTTGATTCATTTCTCTCCCTCAGGGTGACAATCAATGGGCAGGTTGTGGCCTGCAGTGGAGGTTGTCCAGCCATTGTTGACACTGGCACTTCTCTCCTTGTTGGTCCCAGCACACCCATCAACACCATTCAGCAGTACATTGGAGCAACTCCAAGTTACTATGGCCAGGTAGAAATGGCATGTTTTAATACACTTCTAACATTTAAGTTATTACAAAGGGCAAATGACTATTTTTACAAAAATGTTGCAAATTCTCATTGAGAATTTGCTCAACAAAAGCCTATCAGTTTCTCGCAGTTTGGGTGGAGGGACAAAGATGCAATTATTGGAAGTACATGTTAAATTAATTTTAATAAAGATGTGACAATAGTCACTCTAGTCAGCATATATCACTAGAAATTATGCAAAATGCATCAGTACTTGCAGTAATATTCAGGTAAAGAGACTTTACATTTTTGAAGCTGCACATTCTAGGACAGAAGTCTCTTCTGAAATAGAGTGCAGCATTAGAAGGAAAATCCATTGAATCCAAAAAACAGTTCTCACTTTAAAGTTGAGTTGAACACAAATATTCAAAACAAAACTATAATTGCTGGTCTGGAAGCATCTATGGGGAGAAAGCAGTGATAACATTTTGAGTCCAGTAACTCTTCAACAGATCCTCATCAAATATTCAGAAATATTAATAGGTTAATCCTAAAAGGAAGTAAATTACATCCTCAAAACTGCCACTCCTTTCATTAATCTTTCACTTTTATTTGTGCATTCAGATTGCGACACATGTTGCGTTCTGTAATGATGTTAGGATTATGTTATTGCGCCATGAATTTTTTTTTATAAATCCTTCCATGGACACAGTGATTGAATACTGTCTCTGTTTCCTTGCAGTACACCATAAACTGTAACAATCTGTACAACATGCCCAATGTGGTCTTCACAATCAATGGAGTCGACTTCCCTCTTCCTCCACAAGCCTACACTTTGCAGGTATGTTTTTGGATAACTATACTGTGCTAGAATATACCTAAAATTTCAAAAGATTTAATGGAATGCATTGAATATATTCAATACTCTTCAATAATGTCATGCTCACTAAAGGTGATGATGAGATGAGCCAGTGTTAACTGTGCTTGTTTTCCTTACAGAGCACTTACAACAACCAAAGAAGCTGCATGAGTGGATTTGGTGTGACTGGTGGAAGCCTCTGGATTCTGGGAGATGTTTTCATTGGGGAATATTATTCCATTTTCGACGTGGGGAACAACCGTGTGGGCTTGGCTAAGGCTGCTTAATTCCTTCGTTTACGTTCTCATTAAAAACTCACCCTGATCGGTATTTCCGGGTTGATGTTCAGTGATCACATAGTACCCCAGCACTGAGTTGTCACATGGCTGCATAGTAAAGTCTTCATCTCTTGAATGACTCTGAATAAAGATATCCCATTGGCAATAGCGTGTGGACTGTGCTCAGCAGTGCTCCACATTAACTTATAACAAATGAATGTGATTAAATGCCTTGTCAAGGTGGGTTTTTATAGAAACAGATTAAGGACACTGGATCTGGATTGGAAATGAGAACATTGAGACAGTCTAACTATTCCCACACTTTGATTGTGTAGCACTTTTACTTGGTTCTTTCTTGGTTCTGACATTCGCTGTGATAAACTCTTGGAGCTGTGACACTCTCCAGAGACATGCAGGTTTCTGTTGAAGATAGACGTTGTCTGCAGTGAAATCTGAGTTGGTGTAAATGTGATCCTAACATCACACAGCTTCCTTTTCTATTCTCTGGAATCTTCTCATTACAATAGCTTCTAAAACGATATAATATAATAAAATCATGAAATGCAATTGCTCAGTTTTCTGTCTCTTATTCCTTTTATGTCTGTGTGCACAGGCATCAGAGTTCATTTCACATTTGAGTTGTTTGCTGTAATGATTGATTCATTTCATAGTTTATCACATGCCAGTAGTATTTTGTCAATCCTGGGAGACGGTCTTGTTAATGATTGTGAACAGAAAGTTGGACGGGTGAGGACTAGTTCTGATTCCATTTATGTCTCAGAATAATTTCATTGCAAATTCCTAACCTTTCAAGCTGGCACTCAGTTCCACTTCAGGCTAACTTTCAGTGAACCCTGGTTTAGAAATTCTAAGATGGCCAGCAACACTCCCCAGATTTCTGTGCAGAGATCACGCTATGTTTTCAGATCCCCACTCACTGTCTCCCGAAAAACGGTGAACCACTTACTTTTGAGAATGTACATTTTCTGTTTCACAATGCCAATATCAAGTTAGGATTTCCGATAGAGGATCTGAGGCATCAAAGGGCAGGACAAGTAACAGCCAGACTGATTGAATACGCTGATTGAAGAAGAGACAGGGACAATAATGGAGGAAGTAAAAAGTTGCCAATGCAACGCACTTTTACATCAATGAATGAAATACAAAAATACATTTGGAAGACGCAAGCTAAGAAAGAAACATAATTATCATAGTGGAGACCTTTTAAAATATTTGAATAGAATTCTACACATTTTAAATGCTGTTCTGTACGATTGTAGTTCCGCATTTGTAGAATCAAGTTTTCAGAGCCAGAGATGTTGATCAATCAGAATGTAAGGAATAGAAACAGGAATAGAATTTCTGAGTTTGTTCAGCCTGCTCCGCTTTCTATAAGATCATGGCTATCTTTATTATGGCCTTATTTCCACTTCCCTGCCTGCTCCTGATAATATTTTACTCCCTTGTAGATCAAAAACCTGTTGAACACTTTAACTAATCCAAGTGACATTGCTGTCTGGGATAGAGAATTCTCCTCGCATCCATCTTAAATGGGAGATCTTTTACTCTGAAACTGTGCCTCTTGGTTGTATGTTACCCGATGAAGGGAGTCATAATCTCAGCATCTAAGGTCTTTGCTGTACCCCTTTCAAAGCCTCAATATCTCTCATTATCTGAGGCACTTAAAAAGAGGACACAATGCTCTGACTGAACTTAAACTGGGGTGTTTTATTTTACAAACACAAAATAGTATTCTGTTGTTAAAAGTGCATTATTAACAGTGTATCTCCCTATAGTTTTCCAAAGTGTTTCATTTACCACAGCTTCACAGCAGGGTTTTGAACCTGTTATGGTCCCAACTCTTGTTATTACTGGACAAGCCCGATCCCGGACTCAAACCTGGTTTGATACATCATATATTGTTTCTTTTCATTTTAATGAGGTGTTCCGACACTGAAACATAAGCATGCGATGTTACAGAGTTTGTTGTAACAACAAAAGAAAAGCTTGTCAACCAAGAGAAATGAAGATAAAATACAATAAACCAAATTATTTACAGATTCAAACATTTTCAAACAAACAGCAAATCTATAAGTCCCAGAACACTAATTTTCAAATTCTAAATAAAACCAGCATCCCTGGTATAGTATCCGAAAGCACTCCTTATACAGCAGACAAACCAGAGAAAGGAAATATTTTCCTAACACCTCAGTAGGCTTACATAACTTACAGAATACTGTCAGCTTCTTCCTGGAGCAATCATTCTTCTGATCTTAAATGTACAGAGATTCAAATATCCTCTTCAGTTTTTTTTTTAATCCCAGTGCTTCTGGTTTGGCCTGTCACTAACTCTGTACTCACAAGTCAGCTTGTTATGGGATATTTTTCCCTTCACAGAAAATCTACTCTCTTCACCCAAACACTTCACTGCACTGCCAAAAACAAAGCAAAGCACTGAGCTATGTGTGTTTCATAGAACATAGAAAAGTACAGCACAGAACAGGCCCTTTCGCACACGATATTGTGCCGAGAGTTAATCCTAATGTAAAATATAGTATCAACCGACTTACCCCTCAACTCACTGGTATCCATGTGCATGTCCAGCAGTTGCTTAAATGTCCCCAATGACTCTGCTTCCACCACCACCGCTGGTAACACAATCCATGCGTTCACAACTCTCTGTGTGAAAAACCTACCTCTGACATCTCCTTTATACTTTCCTCCTAATATCTTCAAACTATAACATCCCATACCAGTCAATCCTGCCCTGGGGAAAAGTCTCTGGCTAATTCCTCTAAACTTAAAACTAAACCTGTAAATTTCTTATAGACCTTAAAGTCGACCTTAGCAAATTGCAAAACAGTCTAAAGGAACAAAATCTGGATCAGTGGTGCTGGAAGAGCACAGCAGTTCAGGCAGCATCCACCGAGATTTCGCTGCTCGTTGGATGCTGCCTGAACTGCTGTGCTCTTCCAGCACCACTGATCCAGAATCTGGTTTCCAGCATCTGCAGTCATTGTTTTTATCGAAAGGAACAAAATACCCACTAATGCTGCAAAGATAGCTTACACAAACTGTCTTAAAGAGAAACCACATGGTTACAGAAATACTTAAAAGTTCATTATTAACTCAGACATGGAGAAAACCCATGAGTCACAAACTAAATTTAAAACAAGTTATACAAAAATATTTTAATCGTGCAGTTTATATCATAAAATGATAAAAACACATTCACATAACAAATTGGAGCAGGAGTGGGCTTCTGGCCCATCAAGCTTGCTCTGCCATTCAATAAAATCACAGCTGATCTTTTCATGGACTCAGCACCACTTACCCACTTGCTTACATAACCCTTAGTTCCTTTCAAAAATCTATCCATCTTTGCCTTAAGACCATTTTGACAGCTCGACAGACTTGTGAATTTGCAGATGAGGTATACAGTGACATTACAGTGAGAGCAGTATAATGTAGATGCTTTGAACAAGAGTAATTGAAGACAGAGATGGCCACTACATGGTCAACATTTATATCATGCAGATTTGTTTGAAGCAACTCCTTGCAGTATAGTCTGAACCTAAAGAAAGAGACAAACTCAGAGCAAAACAACAGAGGGTGATAAATTACCCAACAACCCTAGAAAAGGTTTGGAACCACATGAATAAATGATATTCATCCAGAATTCTGGAGTAGGTACATGATCTGCTGAAAACAGAAAGAACTGCTGATGTTGGAAATCAGAAACAAATATTACTGGAAAAGATCAGCAAGTCTGGCAGCAGATTCTGAGAAAGTGTCAGTGTGCAAATGTTAAACCTGATTTTTTAATTTGAGAGAAATTGTGTTTATTACTTTAAGAGTATTACTGTTTTAAGATAGCATAGACAAGCAGTCAGCAGCTGAAATGGGATTGTTGATAGAATGAGGCTACAACAGTTGTGGAAACAGCAACTAACAACTGCTGCACTCCAAAGGCAAATCATCATTGAAAACGAGGTTAGAAGCACCAGGGCAGGAAAAGAGAGAAAAGCCAGAAACACTTCAAAAATACAGAGGCTGTCGGAAAGGAAACTCTGTAAAGAACAACTGAAGATTGCGAGAAGTCATGTTAGAGAACCTCAAGTGAGAAAGGAATAATTTTATGAAAAGCAATGCAAATATCTGAGGGGAAGACAAGGGTGTGGAAAGGGGATTTCTTACGCCTGGCAAGGAGCATCATCAGTGTTGATATCTGATGTCATGAGATGCAGCTACAAGGAAAAGTGAAAGGAATAGAAAATAAATTTTGACAGCTCGACAGACTTGTGAGGTCTTTGGGATTAACTTAAACTGAACATTTAGTAAATAAAGCACAGGCCTGTTGGAGCAGAAGCTGAAAAACGGGGAAAACCTAAAGATTTAAAAGGATAGTAATCAATGATTTGCTTGCCATTTTTGTTGGAAGATTTGTAAAGACTGCAGTCAGAGAATTTAATCTCACAATTTGTCTCAAAGGAAGTGCTGGGGCTTTACATTGAGGGAAAACATTCATTTTACCCAGGAGTAAGCTAGAAAATCACCTTGTCTGAAGAAGTTGGGAAGGTTATAGAAGACATATATCACCTCCAGTTTGATCATTTAAAAAGTAGAAGATCCCTGAAATGGCAGAAGAACTTGATGAGCTGTACAGAAAGAAACAATTCGAACACCTTGAAACATTAAATTATCGTAGAACAGCCAGTAATATCATTAAAGTCTTATTGAAGAATTCTGTACAGCATTAAAAAAATTAACAAATTTAAGATATAGAGTGACAAGAAAATATAACATAGCAAGTACAAGAAAATATAACATAGCAAAGTACATAACATAGCAAGCTCTCTAATTATTCAACATAAAACAACATTGGGTGAAAATAAGAATACAAACTTAAACAACAGTAGATTTTAAACTGTATTGAAATAGTACAGATTTAAAATATCTTTCTAGTTCTAAGCTGAGGGTTGGTTAGTTGAGGTGGCTGGATGGCTGCTTGGCCATGCAGAGTAAGGCCAACCGTGTGAGCTCCATTCTGCTCAAGTTACCACGAAAGATTCTTCTTCTCAAGCTCTGCCTCCATGCAAGGACTGCACAAAACACTACATAGGACAAACAGGAAGACAGCTAACAACTCGCATCCATGAACACCAACTAGCCACGAAACGACACAACCAGCTATCCCTAGTAGCCATACACTCAGATGACAAACAACACGAATTCGATTGGAACAACACCACTATTATAGGGCAGGCCAAACAGAGAACAGCCAGGGAATTCCTCGAGGCATGGCACTCATCCACAAATTCTATCAACAGGCACATTGAACTAGACCCTATATACCGACCACTGCAGCGGACAGCAACTGACAACCGGGAAGCGGCAGATTCAAGCCACTATAAATGCCGGAGGAATCAACACAGAAGCGCTTCACAGGAGGCTCCCAAGCACTGAAGATGTCACCTAGAAAGGGGACGAAACGTTTGCAACAAAAACTCCCAGCTCGGCGAACAGAACCACAACAATGAGCACCTGAGCTACAAATCTTCTCACAAACTTTGTCCTTCATAGCCTGTTTGCTTCTGCTGTATTGTCCAAAAGCAACGCTGTAGCCACTCACCCAGAATCCAGTCAAGAAGTTTTACTGAGCGGAGTACTCCTGAACATGTACAAATAGTTCTGGTTCCAAAACCAATCAGTCACTGGGCAAAACTCTCCCTGGACACATACTCGTGGGGCAGAGGTGTTCAACATTCTCCCTCATTGCTTGAATAAGTGCACCTTGTAGGTAGAACACACAATGAATTCCAGTAGCTTGTTTATTCAAAAGAACTGCAGCACCTTCTTCTACAGTCCGTTGATTTAGAGCATCTTCTTTTCCTATTTTTAAGTCCACAATCCTAAATCAAAGTGGTCTTTACAGCTGTAATCGCTTTACATTGCCCCTCTCTGCTTTCTGACCAGGAAAGGTGTTATTCATCCTTGTGAGTGGTTTTATATTTAAAAACATTGAATCTTACGCAGGTTCCCAGAGGAATGGAAACTTATTCTGCCATTGACACAATATTGGCTTTCTTTCTCATCACGGTCCAAGAAGGTGTTCAATCCTAGATGTGTCCAGTCATAGCTATTCATGTGCATTCAAATACCAATCTTAGTTACTTGTCTGACTTCAGCAGGCAGGAATTTGTGTTTAAAAGAGTGGTTAGATTAGATTAGATTAGACTTACAGTGTGGAAACAGGCCCTTCGGCCCAACAAGTCCACACCGACCCGCCGAAGCGAAACCCACCCATACCCTTACATTTACCCCTTACCTAACACTACGGGCAATTTAGCATGGCCAATTCACCTGACCCGCACATCTTTGGACTGTGGGAGGAAACCGGAGCACCCGGAGGAAACCCACGCAGACACAGGGAGAACGTGCAAACTCCACACAGTCAGTCGCCTGAGTCGGGAATTGAACCCGGGTCTCAGGCGCTGTGAGGCAGCAGTGCTAACCACTGTGCCACCGTGCCGCCCATAGGTGATGACTGACTAGTTTAGAGACTGGTATGCAGTGAGCTTGTTACTGGATTAATTGAAGGATTTTCTGCTTGTAATATGTTAAACTCCAGAGTGCTGATAAAAGGACTCAAGGGAAAGAATATAAAGGTGACACTGGTAAGAGAGAGTGAACTTCTTATGGGCTTCTATATCTCTTTACATCTTTCATCTTCCTTTTGAACCGGAAACTACCTTTATCACTTGCTTATGTTTATGTTTGACATTGCATCTTCATTAATGTCTCTCAAGGTTGTCAGATAATAAGATTGCTCTTCCTTTACCTCGGGGAAACCTCATAATCAGTTCATACAGTACAGACAAGGTACACACAATTTAATTGGGAAGCCTTGCTCTAAATTTAAGACTTTGTTGCAGTCAACTGGTAGACATTGTACAGACAGGATGAAAACAGAAAGTTCTGGAGAATCTTCGCAGGCCTGGCCAGATCTGTGGAGGGAGATACAAAGTTAGTGTTTCGAGTCCAATCTGAATACTGTTCAGATGCAACGCTGAGTCACCACACTTGGTTGTGAGAACATAGACACAAAAGTGTTGCTCCAGGCATAACAAGAACATTTCAAGGATAACATACCACATGATGATTGCCCAAGAGATTGCACGCAGGATTTTTAAAAGTTAATCTAACCTTGAAGATTTCAAGGTTTTACATTAGATTATCGACAGTGTGAAAACAGGCCATTTGGTCCAACACGTCCATACTGACCTTCTGAAGAGTAACCCATCCAGACCCATTCCCCTATCCTGTATTTACCCCTGACTAATGCGCCTAACACTTTGGGCAATTTAGCATGGCCAATCCACCTGACCTGCACATCTTTGGACTGTGGGAGAAAACTGGAACACCAAGTGGAAACGCACACAGATAGAATGTGCAAATTTCACAGACAGTCGTCCGAGGCAGGAATCAAACCCGGGTCCCTGGCACTGTGAGGTGGGAATGCTAACCACTGAGCCACTGTGCCATCCCAAACTGTTAGAATAGGCTAAACCAGGTGCACTGTTTTATTAGTCTATTCTCTTAGTACATTTTGTATCACCACTCCAGTGAAAATCTAATAATGTAACCCGGGGAAAACAACTTTGGTAACATGCAGGATGTATACATCACCTCACATCAAAGAAGCTTTAAGAACGGGTTCTCTGCCTGCACAATACTCTGAACTATTTCTGTGCCCTTGTTAGGTCAGTGCATGCAACAGATATGCATTGAAGCAAGACATAGTATGTTAAATATTATACATTGCAAAAGGTAGCAACAGGTTATCAAGCAAGCTAACAGCTGATAGCCACCTGTGAATGCAATCACTCAACCTGAATATAAGCATACAGATGACAAGTGTTGATGTGAAGTTTTCCTTCAGTGCCCTTCCAATCCCTTTATTACTGTGAGGAGAACCTGAATTTATGAATATTCCAATTCTCAACTTTTCGCACAATGTTCGAGGTTTCACTTCCCTAGAGCATCTGAAGGTGGTTTTTCCTTTCTTACGAACAGATTCGGAAGGGAATTTGCAGAGAGAGAGAGAGAGAGAGAGTATTCAGCTGCTTTGAATGCTCATTAATTTCTTGACTCACAGACATGGGAGTGGGTGAGGGATGTTTTCTCCTTCTGCTGTGTTCTACCACAGGAGTGAGACCAATCAGCTCCTTTAGCTTGTCCACCATGCATTGGCTGGTCTGACTATGCCCACAACTCCATATTCCCACCTACCGGGGTCACCATTGAGTTATTTGTTAGTTAATAATCTGTCCACTCCTGCCTTAAAAGTATTCAATAAAAGTATCCTGCCTCTACCACTCCCCTTTGAAAACAGTTCAAACGACTCATGAGCTAGTGAGAGAAAAAGTCCCTATTCATCTCCATTCTAAATTAGATTAGATTCCCTACAGTGTGGAAACAGGCCCTTCGGCCCAACAAGTCCACACCAACCCTCTGAAGAGTAACCCACCAAGACCTATTTCCCTCTGACTTATACACCTAACACAATTTGGTATGGCCAATTCACTTGACCTGCACATCTTTGGACTGTTAGAGGAAACCCATACCGACATGGGGAGAATGTGTAAACTCCACACAGACAGTCACCTAAGGCTAGAATTGAACCTGGGACCCTGGTGCTGTGAGGCAGCAGTGCTAACCGCTGAGCCACCCTTAAAATTTTCAAACCTGTCCCAGAGACTGATTCTTCTAAAAGGGGAGTCAACCTTTCAGCATCCAACATATCACCTCCACTCAGGATCCTGCTGGGCCAGCACAGTGGCTCAGTGGTGAGCACTGATGCCTCACATGGGCTCAATTCCAACCTTGGGCAACTCTCTGTGGAGTTTGCATGCTCTACTTATGTCTGTGTGGGTTTCCTCCCACAGTCCAAAGATGAGATTAGGTGGATTGGCTGTGTTAAATTGCTCTTGGTGTGCAGGCAAGGTGGGTTTGGATGGGATGCTCTTTGGAGGGTTAATGATGACTCGAGGGGCTGAATGGCCTGGTTCTACACTGTGATAGATTCTGTGCTTCACTGAGACCACCTCTCATTCTTCAAAACTGTAATGGATACAGGCTCAGCCTACTCAATGCTTTCTCACATGATAACACCCCACCTTCCAAGTATCAGTCAAGTGAAGTTACTTTGTACTGTTTCAGATATATTGCCATTCTTTCTTAAAGAAGGAGACCAAAACTGTACACAGTACTCCAGAAGGAGCTTCACCAGCACCCCATACAACTGTAGCAAACTAACCCTTGTTTTATATTCCATTCCCTTACATTAAATTGCATTATTCCAATTGCTTCCAAATTATCTACTGTGACTTTGTGTTGAACATCAGGAGACAGGAGAAATAGTACTTGAATATTTCACATCAGCTTTTACTGTGGGGAAATGAATGTTAATGTTTGAAAACAGTTCACATTACAGAGGAGGAAGTGCTGGAGGTCTTAGGAAACATAAAGATGGATACATCTCCAGGACCTGATCAAGTGGATCCCGGTTGATAAATTAGGGAGGAAATTGAGGAGCCTCCAGCATAAATATTTCTATCATCTAAAACCACAGGTGAGCTGCTGGATGACTGGAAGGTGGTTAATGTTGTGCTTTTATTTAAGAAAGGTTGTAAGGAGAAACTTGGGAACTATTGACTTGTAAGTCTGACACTGGTGGTGGATAAGTTGATGGAGGTGATTCTGAAAGATAGGATTTACATGCATTTGGAGAAGTACAGACTGATTAGAGATAGTCAGCATAGTTTTGCGCGAGGGAAATCGTGTCTCACAAATTTGATTGAGTTTAGACTTTGGAAAGTCTTTAATAAGGTTCCGTATGATAGATTAATTAGTAAAGTTAGATCACTTGGGATTCCGAGTGAGCTTGCCAATTGGATACAAAATATTAGCTCCTTCCTATTGGAAAGATGTTGTGAAACTTGAAAGGGTTCAGAAAATATTTACAAGGATGTTGCCAGGGTTGGAGGACTTGAGCTGTAGGGAGAGGCTGAACAGGCTGGGGCGGTTTTCCCTGGAGCGTCAGAGGCTGAGGGGTGACCTTATAGAGGTTTATAAAATCATGAGGGGCATGGATAGGATAAATAGGGTTGTGGGGGGGGGGGTCCAGAACTAGAGGGCATAGGTTTAGGGTGACAGGGGAAAGATATGAAAGAGACCTAAGGAATAACCTTTTCACGGAGAGGGTGGTTCAAGTATGGAATAAGCTGTCCGAGGAAATGGTGGAGGCTGGTACAATTGCAACATTTAAAAGGCATCTGGATGGGTATATGAATAGGATGAGTTTGGAGGGATATGGGTGCTGACAGATGGGACTAGATTGGGTTGGGATATCTGGTCAGCATGGACGGGTTGGACCGAAGGATTTGTTTCCATGCTGTACATCTCTATGATTCGATGACTGTTTACGGTAGGAGACAGAGGGTAGTTGTGGAAGGTTTTTTTTGGACTGGAGGTCTGTGACCGGCAGTGTTCCATAGGGATCAATAGTGGAACCACTTTTGCTTGTCATTTATGTAAAAGATTTTGAGATTTTGATGAGAATATAGAAGGCACGGTAAATAAGTTAATAAGTTTGCGGATGACAATAAGGTTGGTAGTATTGTGGCCAGTGAAGAAGGTTACCTAAGATTGCCAAGAGATCTTGAACAATGAGTCAATGAGCTGAGGAGTGGCAGATGGAGTTTAATTTGGATAAATGTGACTGCATTTTGGTAAAACAAACAAGGGCAAAACTTATACAATTAATGGCAGGGCCCTGGGTAGTATGAAGGACAGAGAGACTTCAGATGCATAATTCTTTGAAATTTATGTCACAGGTAGTGGAGGGTTTGAGTTATAAAAATAGTCTGGATTGACTACGATGTTTTTCACTGGAGTGAGGCTGAGGAGTGGCCTTATAGAGGTTTATGAAGTCATGAGTACATAGATCAGATGAATAGCAAAGGTCTTTTCCCTAAGATGGGGGGAGGTCAAAACTAGGGGGCATAATGTTAAGGTGAGAGGAGAAAGATCTAAAAAGGACATGAGGGGCAATGTTTTTACACAGAGTGTGGTTAGTGCGTGGAGTGAGCTGGCAGAGGAAGGGGTAGATGCAGGTGCAGTCACAATGTTTAAAAAACATCTGGATAAGCTGAATAGGAAAGGTTGGGAGGGATGTGGGTCAAACACAGGTAGGTGGGACTTGTTTAGTTTGGGAAAATGGTTGGCATGGACTGGTTGTCCCAAACGGTCTGTTTCCATACTATATGACTCTATGACTGTGTCCCAACATATATGATTCAGGTACCGCGACACTCAATTCCCTCAATACTGCAAAGATCTGCAATCTCTCTCTTTTTGAGTTATATGCTGTTTCTGTATTCTCCAATGCTCAGCAGACTTTTTCACATTTTCCCTCATTATTATCTACCGCCAATGTTTTGACTGCATACTTAGCCTGTTTATATTCCTTTCCTGACTCTTTTTCTCCTCTTTGCAGCTTACCTTCCTAGTTGCCTGTAGATCTATATCATCAGCTAGTTTCGCACCCTTCCATTTCGTTGTTCCATCCACGTCGTTGATATGGATTGTAAATAACTAAGGGCTAAACTATAATTCCTGATACACAACATGGATCACATCTTGCCAATGGGAAAAGTGACAAATTTCTTCCCACCATTTGCCTCCTATTCACCAACCAATCTTTACCCGTGCTTCTGTATTAGCCCTTATACCACACTTACTCATTTTGTGTAGTAACATTTGATGTAGGACCTTGTTAGATGCCTTTGGAAATCTAGGTACAATAAACCACTGGATACCCTTTATTGAAGTTGGTTGTTACTTCCTAAAAGAACAAATAATTAGATAGACATGATTTTGCTTTCACAAAGCCATGTTGACCCCAAAAGCATTCAGAAGTTCCAAGTGCTCTGAAATAACCAACTTGATAATAAACCCCTGCTTATTCTTTATGACAGATGTTAAGCTTTTGGCCTGTAGTATTCTGCTTTCGGTTTCCTTCCTTTCACAAATAGAACAGTCATATTCATTTTGTTTTCCAACCTGATTGGACCTTGCCAGAATCTAGGAAATTTGGGAAAATTGAAACAATCTACCTACTATGTTAGGCCTTTTTGCAGATACAACATTGCTCAGAATCAAGTGAATAATAAACAGAAGTAGTATTTCATGTTTTTTTTGTTTGTGGGTTGGATCGTGCTGAAATTGATTGCAATACAACAGGTGAAATCAGTAAACTGATAAGTACCGACAATGTTATTAAATATGCATTGTTACAACACACTTGGGATAATTCGCTGATGCTCAAATCTCACTGCTTCCCGGATCAGCACAAAAGATAATGATTTAATCAAAACACACAGAGTCCTCCTTCTGATTGACTGTTGGAATCAAGTTAACAGAAACACTGAGCACTGAGCAGGACTACAATTTGTTACTCTAATCTCAAGTAAATAGCTTTGGACTATCAATATATGGTGCTACTGGTTAAAACTCTAATCATCTTTTAAAACCCTACACATACATACAAAACAAAACTTTGGACGGAAAAAAAGACTAGTTCACAGTTCTATTAAGTTTTGTTTGGCCAATGTCTTCTCACTTTTGATCTCCCTTCTCTGGAATCTTGCACTTATTCACAAGAGGCACAGGGTGATTAGTATACCAATTACAAAGTCTCTCAGTCACTGGTTAAAGATGAGAGCTTATAGCAACTGGGTGGAAAAAAAATTGGCTTTCTTTAAGTATTGGGCATTTTTGCTACAGGGGAGACATGACCTGCCCTTATAGCAATTCAAAGAATCCTCCCTGCCTTGTTCACACCGACAAGCTGTTCAGCTGTCCAGAGAGTTGTCATCTAGCTGATGACTGTTCATAATTGCACAAACCAATCACAGTGCTAGCCAAATCACAGTCTGCACTTTATGTATACCACCCCAATGGTATGGCATTACAAACATGGACAGCACACATTGGCCTTGCCAGTGACACATAAATCTAAAGAATATGTTAAAAGAACATCATGTCTGTTTTGGTGGTTTTGACAGAGGAGATGAATATTCAGTACAATATTAGGTGAATCACGACCCATTATGGACTAAGTTTGGTTGAACAGGCAAAAGCTCCATTTTTGAACATGGCATTTTATCTGTAGGCTCAAGGTTATGTATTAAAGACCAGGATCAGCCTTGCAGTTGAAGTTATCAATTGAATCTCTCAATTAAAGTGTAATAAAACTGACCACCCCAGGAAATTCCGCATCAGAAATGTTTCACCTTCTGCAGTGATTAACAAGCTAATTGTTATATGTAGCAATTAAAATTAATTTATCTTCAGATGAACTTGTGAGATTGCAATTTTCCAGCTTTGATGCAACTGGTTTTGCTTTGATTTGAAATATATTTATGGTTGCATTATCAGTGATAACACAGTAATTGTACAATATTTAATAGGTTTTGTTGATAATCCAAATATTCCCTGTTGGTTATCAATTGAGTGAAAGATTGGCCTTTCTAAGAGAGATTAAATCTGAGATAAAACAGTCATGAG
Organism: Hemiscyllium ocellatum; assembly: GCF_020745735.1. Lineage (NCBI taxonomy): Eukaryota > Metazoa > Chordata > Chondrichthyes > Orectolobiformes > Hemiscylliidae > Hemiscyllium > Hemiscyllium ocellatum. Next base: position 14,641,507 of record NC_083426.1, on the reverse strand, counting down.
TTAAATATTATTTATTTCATATATTGTGTTGGAGGCCTCGTGACAATGGAAAGGTTTGATTACAGTCAGTATAAATGTGGCTGCTCAGACACAACACTTCAGATTCTGATGAGTCTCTGAACCAACCCAACTGGCACCATGAAGTGGCTACTAGTCGCCCTCGCTTGTATCCAGCTCTCGGAATGTGTGATCAGGTCAGAAGTCGTCAAACGACAAGAGAGAGAACGGATAATCTGACAGTGAGGAAGAATAAAACATGACAAAATTTATAACTTTTGTTCTTTTCTTGGCAGAATGCCTTTGATTAAGGGCAAATCTGCCCGTGATGTTCTCCTGGAGAAAGGGCTGCTGGAAGAATTCCTGATGAAACATCCATATGATCTCTGCTCAAAATATCAAGTGCCCTACTGCAGCCAATCTCTGGATACAACGGAACCAATGATTAACTACCTGGATGTAAGTCATTTTTTAAACAATGAAGAAAACCTACATTTTAAATTAAATCTGTTGCACCTTCTGACCTTTGAAGAGCTTGTTGTGAGACAACTTTAATATTTGAGAAGATAAAGTGTGTTTTTTCTAACAATATGCTGTAAGTCTTTAACCTGTTGTTATATGCAGTACAGGACTATTGGGGTTCAGATGTTTCAGAATGGGTGGTTGTTGGGTGTTCTATGTCACTTGAAGAAATGTTGACTGATAAGGGAAAGCTGACAGGCATCTGTAAAACAAACAAAGTCTTTTTAATGAGGTAGCAACATGAAGTTGATCAGGTTTTGAAGTGGTCTTGGTGTGTGAACTCCCCAAACTCATTTGATAAAGTGCTATACAGTTGCCTGGGTGAATGCTGTTCCAATGACACTCAAGGAGCTTAATAATATGCAGGTCAAAGCAGCCCATTTGATTGGCACTACAACCATAAACATTAAGTCCTTCCAGCACCAATGCAGAGTGCTGTGTACCATCTCATAGCACAGACCCACGAAGACTACCATCTAGAAGAATAAATGCTGTATATTCATGGAACCTCACCATTTGGAAGGTGTATGCTTCTCCAGGGATTGGTATTAGCACATTTTAATTAATGAAAGTGCTGGTAAGTTTAAAAACTTGCAGGTGAGAGAAAATGTGGAAGCATTATGAGCTGTGACAAAGTTAGTAGCTGACACCACAAAGACGGAGACAAATTACAGGGTGAGGAAAAAATGTAGCAGATGAAATTTAGCAGATGTAGCAGATGCAGAGAACAGTGAAGTGATACATTTTGAAAGGACACAGAGAGACAGTTACATAAAGGGTACAATTCAAAAGAGGAGTGTATATCTGCACAAATTGTTGAAATTGGCAGGGCAGGTTGGTTAATGAGGCATTTGGGAACATGATCGTCATAAACATTGATAAAGATCATGAAAGCAAGAAAGTAGTAATCCATCATTAAAAAAGCACTGATTCAGTACTGGGCCCAAGTCTAAGCATCACAATTCAGGAAGGATATGAAAGCAACAAAGAGAATACAGAAAAGATTTATGTGCACTGTTGTAGGAGCAAGCAACCTCACTAACATGGATAGATGGAAGAGTTTGGGCTTGTCCTGCTCAAAGAGAAGGAGAAAGTGAGGACTGCAGATGTTGGAGACCAGAGTCACCAAGTGTGACTCTGGAAAAGCGCAGCAGGTCAGGCAGCATCCGAAGAGCAAGAGTCAACATTTTGAGCTTAAAGTCTTCATCAGGAATGTTTTTCCAGCATCACACTTTTTGACTGCTTAAAGAGAAGACAAAGAATAGATTTAAAGGAGGCTTTCAAAATCATGAGACAGCAAGGCAAAGCAGACAGATAGGAAGCTTTCTATTGACCAATGGTCAAGAACCAGTGGACACTGAATTAAGACTTCTAGCAAAAAGAACAAATGGGGGCCTGAGGAAACATATTTCTTGCACAGTGTTTGGCAGGAGTTTACAGTGCATGGATTAACAGGGTGGATGAGATAAATTCAATTGCAGCTTTCAAAAGGAAGCAGGGTAATGATCTGAATAGGGAATGTATACAAGGTTACAAGAATAGGATGGGGGTGTAGGAGGAATGGGCTGCTCTTGCAGGGAGCCAGCAGGTCATGACTGGTCATGCTGTACCATTCTCTGATTGTGACTGCTGCTCAGGACACTGAATTCTATCAAACTGATGGAAGTTTCTGATTCAATGTGAGAACTTACTGATGATTTCTGTTGGACCTGCTGACTTGGTGTTTCCTCGCTATTGGTCAATATTTCTGGATACCCTTAATGAGCTTGGCTTGTGCTGTTGGCTGGCCTGTTAACAATGCTGGCATCTATGTTAGTAACACTAGATTGGAGTTACCATAGGAATTCAGAAGAGCAAATAATCATGTGATTTCAGAAGGTGCACACTTTCTGAAAGGTGCAGTTATAATGAACCCAATAGCATGTGTTGCTCAGCTATATTTCCAGTTGCTAAGTTGAGGTCTTCTCGTTCTTGCTGACAGTTGTCATACTATGGAGCAATCAGCATTGGGAATCCACCACAGAGTTTCACCGTCATCTTTGATACAGGCTCATCCAACCTCTGGGTCCCTTCAGTTTACTGCTCTGAACAGTCATGCAGTGAGTAAATGTTTTCATCCATTTAAACGTGTTTCCATTTGTGATTTTTTGTTTCTTTTAAAGTTCAGTCCTGTAATGAAGATTGAAAAAGAATAATATATTTCTACAATAGTTAAAGTTGAACATTGTGCTCTGATGATTGGATGAAACAGGGGAACTTTTCTTGGCTATCTTTCTTGGGAGAAATTTTTTACAGAGGTTCAATTTCTTAGTGGTTTAACAATGATGCTGTACTTTCCTCTGGAATTGAGATGAATCATGAGATGAATTTACAGAAAAATACTTAGCATTGGTATGAAGTAATTTCCAGCTTGCATTCCTTGGTTGGATGTTTTGTGGCACAGTATTGCTCAGATGTTACACCTTTCGGCCTTGGTTTTGACTTATTCAGGAATGTTGGCTCTACTTGGGACTGGTAACATGGCAACACAAGCTGTTTCTCAGCCTGAAAAGCCTCCCAGTATGCCTGAGGGCAACTGTAAAACAAAAGTACAATGACAGTGCATTCTTCACGGCACTGTGTGTTAGAGACACAGAGGAATCAAGTCATTATTGCCCTGTGTTCTAGAGACAGAGAGGAATATAGATCATTACTGCACAAAAGAGGATTGTACAATTTTCTGTATCCATGCTGGTCTCTGCAGAACAATCTAGAAGGGACATGCACCATTCTGTTACTGTAGCACGCTGCTTGGTTTGCTACCAAATGCCTAAACAATTTCCTTTCAAAATCAATGTCTATGATTATTTCCACCATACTCATTGGTAACAAGCACCAGGTCATTACTACTTGCTGTGCAAAAATAACTCTTTCCATTTGATAGAAATCTACAAGGTTGTTGAACTAAACTGTCACAGTGCAATAATCTTTTATACTTGCATCAAATTTTCCATGAAGGCCTCCCTGGGTCAGCAAGAGGTATTTCCCTTTGCAAATGTGCATATGGACACATATACACAACCACTTGTCCAACTCAAAACTTCCCCTCATACACGAAGACACAGTATCTTTCAGGATTTCTGAGTCTCCTCACATTTTCAGGATCTCCCTTCAAAGAAAAAGCAACCAGACAAACACATATCAGGGTAACAGAATGCTTGTAAAAACATAAGCATTTTTAAAATGTAACATAATAGATTATATTTAGCACAAATCTTTCTTCCTACATTAGACTAAATGTTCAAATATTTCTTATTAATTTCATTACATGTCTGGTCCATTACAGCGATGCATCACAGATTCAATCCCAGTGCATCTTCAACATATTATTCCAACAACCAGGGTGTATCTATCCAGTATGGTACCGGTGCCATGAATGGAATATTGGGATATGACACTGTCAGAGTAAGTCAATTGTAAACTTCATCAAATGATGTGACATTGATCATTTTAGTTTAATGACAAAAGCAAGTTCAGTAAAATAGATTGTCTCACATGCAATTCTAGCAGCAGAAAGAAAACCCCAGCTTTTAGCTGCAACAAACAGAGAGGGAGAGAAATATAGCAGCTTTCCCAAACCCAGCAGTTATGGAAAGCTAACCTAAAAAACTTGGTTCAACGGGAGCTTGATCCCACTCATTCAGGCTACTTCTATTGTTCCAACTGTAAAAACAACACCCCAAGGCCTCACAAGCTATTTATTGACTTGAAGCATACTGATTGGTACTTCTGTCTCAACTTCTCTTCATAAAAAGACAACCAGGACAAAATATGCCTCTTAAGGTCATATCCTCATCACAGTTTGCTGAGAGCCCTAGCAGTCCCCACTCCTGTCCACGCAGCCTGAAGAATCTTGTAAATGTTGAACAAATGCAGGCTTCTCATACATTCGAAGAGTATAAGTCTCCTCCTCGTTCTTTTTCTGAAATGTATCCATGCTCCAGGGTTGTGTGAAAAAATGTAATTGACCCTCTATCTCATTTGTTCTCAGCATTGTCTCGAAGAGGATTGAGAAACCTATTTGCCAAGTGTGAGCAATTTATGGGGAATGTATAATTCACAAGATAATGCTTTGCTGAATTCCTCAGGTATTCTCACTTGACCATATCTTTCTAGATTTCAAACATCAATATCCGCAATCAAGAATTTGGTCTCAGTACTAGTGAACCCGGTGGCTTCTTCTCCTACGTGAAGTTCGATGGAATTCTGGGCATGGGCTACCCATCTCTTGCAGCATCAGGAGCTACAACTGTGTTTGAGAACTTAATGTCTCAGCATCTGGTGGATGAGCCTCTCTTTTCTGTCTACCTGACCAGGTTAATACTCCTCACCTGTTTTTCTTACCGTGGCATATTTCGCTGAATGTTGGGACATCTGGTCGGCATGGACGGGTCGGACCGAAGGATCTGTTTCTATGCTGTACATCTCGATGACTCTATAATTGCATGTTTTTCTTTCATAAGAACATAGGGCAGATGTAGTACATTCAGACCCTTGACAGTTTCAAAGCAAAAGGTTAATCTTGTGTTGTGAAAGCTCTTGTCTCTGTGTCAGAACATCATGGACTCAAATTCAATGTAAAACTCAGTACATTGTGACAGCCAATACTTAAGTATGTTATTGTTTTCCATACCTGGAAGACTGCAACGACATTTGCTTTGGACATAGCACAGCAAATGTTCTCCACAGCATTCAATTTTTTTGTTGTTTGCTCATACTTTTCTTTTGACTGCTCCCTGTATGCATATCATTAAGCCTGGGTACGGTCACATAGAGAGAGAAAATGGGTGAACTAAGTCAGGTTGTTACAACAATGACTTTAGAAACTTTGGAAACAAAGCTTATCTTGCGCACTTAAAAACTCAAGTACCATTTCTGTATATCTTAAAAGGATAAAACATAACAATGAGACTAAAATATAGAAAATTCAGGTGGGGCTTGACAGGGGTAAAACTGTCATCTCTTTTCCAGAGGTTGTGCAGTTTAGAACATGTGAGTGGTTGACTGGGAAGATGGATATTAATGGCATGGGACTTGTTGATAGTGAGGCTGTTAACAAGCAATAATTCATGCTAATTTGCATTCCACCACTCCTTAATGAGAGTGTCATTTCCCCAAATGCTGTCAGAAAACCCAATGCGCTTTTCCTAAAATTGAGGAAGTCTCACTAGATTTCTTTTGTCCTTCTCCTAGATTTTTCACCAGGGCCCATGTTGTTCAGGGCTGTATGTGCTTCAGCCAGTAGTTTCTCAATGCAAACAAATAGTATTCAAGTGGATAGTATCTGTGGCTGTATTGCAATCAATTTATTTTCGAAGCTCATTTGGTATTCAGTGATTTAGGTACAATATCTAGTGGGTATTAATAAATCTCTAAATCAGAAATAGGTTGATGCTAATGATGTTATTTCTTTACCTCTCAGCATGTTTATGATTCCCCTCTGTTTTACAGAGAGAACGGTGCATCTGGAAGTGAAATTGTGTTTGGTGGAATTGACTCAGGTCACTACTCAGGTCAAATTCACTGGGTTCCCGTCACTCGTGAGGCCTATTGGCAAATCCTCATTGACCGGTAAGTGATTACCCCCATCCACAACTAGGATCGATACTTTGCACTGAAATCCTCGAGAGTGATTCTACCAAATGGTATTGAAATTTATAAACTAAAAGACAAAGAACAATAAATTAATTGGCTTGTTTTTAAGTTACAAAATCAACGTTTGTGGTGGATATAATAAATATCTCATCCAACTAAGGAACTCAAGTTGGTTTTTTTTGCTCAACTGGCCTAATTAGTCTGTTTTTGGCTAACTGTTCATTCATTTCTCTCCCTCAGGGTGACAATCAATGGGCAGGTTGTGGCCTGCAGTGGAGGTTGTCCAGCCATTGTTGACACTGGCACTTCTCTCCTTGTTGGCCCCAGCACACCCATCAACACCATTCAGCAGTACATTGGAGCAACTCCAAGTTACTATGGCCAGGTAGAGATGGCATTTACAATATTGATCATGGCATAGTACTACCAAGATGTGAGCATTACAAATTCATTCACCATGCAGCCTGTAGCTGATCATTTGAGTTTCGAAAAGTGAAAATAGTTCATTTGTAAAAATGACACAAAATCCTGCACATAATTTGCTCTGGAGAGATCCCTTCACCCTTTTGAGGGAGGTCGGAAAAGGGGGCGGACAGAACTACAGGCGTAGGATTACATTAAATTAATTTTAACAAATATGAGGCCACTGTCACTGCAGCAGAAATATTGGAAAATGCATCAGTATTTTTTAAAAAAATGAAAATGAAGGCTCTTTACATGCTTAAACTTATTTATTCAGACAAAGTATTGTGCTGAAATAGGGCACTGTCTTAGAAGAACAAGGTGTATAGAGAGAAAGCAGGTGTGGAATCCTGAAATTGCATGATAAGCCACGCTCATATTGAATGATGCTACAGGCTCGAAGGGCCGAATGGCCTTCTCCTGCACCTATTTTCTATGTTTCTATGCTTCTAAGAAAAAAGTGCTTAATCTATAACCCACATAACACCTTAAGATCAAGATAATTACAAATATTTAGAAATACTTTAGTGTTGTGATGCAAATTGGAAATTAATTACATCCTGGCAACCACTGCTGTATAAACATTTTCTATTAGCCTTCTGGTATATTCCAATTTCACCTATGTTTAGTCATTATTAATTTAAGTTACTGTGCCACAAATTCTAAATTGTATATTTCTACACCTACACAGTGATGAATACTGTCTCTGTTTCCTTGCAGTACACCATAAACTGTAACAATCTGTACAACATGCCCAATGTGGTCTTCACAATCAATGGAGTCGACTTCCCTCTTCCTCCACAAGCCTACACTTTGCAGGTATGTTTTTGGACAACTATACTGTGCTAGAATATACCTAAAATTTCAAAACATTTATGGAATATACTTTTGAGGATAAGTGTACAAGATTAATAATAGCTAAAGGTGATGATGAGATGAGCCAGTGTTAACTGTGCTTGTTTTCCTTACAGAGCACTTCCAACAACCAAAGAAGCTGCATGAGTGGATTTGGTGCGACTGGTGGAAGCCTCTGGATTCTGGGAGATGTTTTCATTGGGGAATATTATTCCATTTTCGACGTGGGGAACAACCGTGTGGGCTTGGCTAAGGCTGCTTAATTCCTTCGTTTACGTTCTCATTAAAAACACACCCTGATTGATATTTCTGGATTGACGTGCAGTGATCACATAGTACCCCAGCACTGCAGTTGTCACATGGCTGCACATTAAAGTCTTCATCTCTTGAATGACTCTGAATAAAGATATACCATTGGCAATAGCCTGTGGACTGTGCTCAGCAGTGCTCCACACTAACAACAAATAAATGTGATTAAATCCCTTGTCAAGGTGGGTTTTTATAGAAACAGATTAAGGACACTGGATCTGGATTGGAAATGAGAACATTGAGACAGTCTAACTATTCCCACACTTTGATTGTGTAGCACTTTTACTTGATTCTTTCTTGGTTCTGACATTCGCTGTGATAAACTCATGGAGCTGTGATACTCTCCAGAGACGTGCAGATTTCTGTTGAAGGTGGACATTGTCTGCAGTGAAATCTGAGTTGGTGTAAATGTGATCCTAACATCACACAGCTGCCTTTTCTATTCTCTGAAATCTTCTCATTATAATAGTTTCTGAAACTATATAATATAATAAAATCATGAAATGCAATTTTCCAATTTTCAGTCTTTTATTTCTTATATGTCTGTGTGAATGGAAGCCTGAATTTATTTCGCATTTAAATTGTTCCATAGAATTATTGATTTATTTCACTGTTTATCAAATGCAGGTAGAGATTTTTAGAACACATGAGTATTAGTTGTTAATTAATATTCTCATAAAGTTTGATAAGATCTGATGAAATCCGGTTTTTACTGTATTTGTGCCTCAAAATAATTTTACTATAAGTTCCAGTTGATTCATGATGTGGATATACTTTCCTATTCAAATTGAGTATTAATGAGCTCTGGTTAAGTTTGTCTAAAATGGCCATCGATTTCAGGTCAGCAGTGTCTTGTGCCCTGAACGAAGGTTAGCAACATAAATTTGCTGAGATCTAGATGTAGATTTCTTGTTTTTTCAATGTTAGTTTCAACTTGAGATTTCGTATTGAGAATCTGTGACCTCCCAAGATACAGGAGAAAAGTGGCAGATAGATCAGCCAATCGGATTGGAGAAATGATAGCAATGCAGTCCTGCAGCGAATTAACTTACACATATACAACTGACATTTAAATCAATACCAAGAACACAAAATACAAATCTGGATATGCTCATGCTGTTGAGGACGAATCATAAATATCAGAATGAAAATTTTAATAAGATTTTATTAAAAATCTGTCACTTTTCTTGTGCTTTTCTCTGGAAATAATACTCCATGCTTATAAAATATGGCTTTCAGTGCGAACGATGTCAGTTAACAAAAAGAAAAGAAATAGAAACAGGGCTAGGCTGTTCAGCCTCCCTTACTTGCACTCCCATTCACAACTGTGGCCTTAACAACTTGTTCCTGCCTGTTCAATCATAACCATCGCCTTGAATATATTCAATGATCCAGGTTCCATTGGTCTGTGAGGTGGAGAAATCCAAAGATAAATGAGTCTTCAAGTGAATAAATTCCTCTTCGTCTCCATTTTTATTGGAGATCACTTATTCTGAAACTGTGTCTCTTAGTTTTAGACTCCAAAACAAACATAAGCATCCTGTCATTCCCAGCTGTTTGTCAAGCCCCTTATAAGTAACAATGAAATCACCTCTCATTCTTCTATATTCAAACTCACAATGTTTCCTCTTAAGATAATCCTTCATACAGGAATAAATCTGGTGAGCCTTATTTTAACGCCCCCAATATGAACACATACCCCTATGGTGTTGTGCAATGAGGCAGACTTGATAAGAGAGATTAAGGTGAAGGAACCCCTAGGGGACAATAATCATAATATGATTGAATTTACACTACAATTTGAGAGGGAGAAGATAGAATCAGAGGCAATGGTATTACAGCTGAATAAAGGCGACTACAGAGGTGTGAGGGAAGAGCTGGATAGAATTGAGTGGGAGAGAAACATAGCAGGAAAGACAGTGGAACAGCAATGACAGGAGTATCTGGGAGTAATTCAGGAGACATGGCAGAGATTTATCCCAAGGAAAAAGATGCATGGTACAGGGAGGATGAGGCAACCATTGTTGTCTAGGGAAGTCAGGGATAGCATAAAAGAAAATGGAAACACATATACAGAGGAACCTCGATTATCCAGCATTCAATCATCCGAATATTGGATTATCTGGCAAGATAGCAAGGTCCTGATGCTGAGCTTAACTATGCTATCCGGCGTGCAATTATCCAGAATTTGATTAACCAAATGTAATACTCCCCGCCATGTCCTTTGGATAACCAAACTTCCTCTGTAATGTGGCAAAGGGCAGTGGGAAACCAGAGGATTGGAATATTTACAAAGACCAACAGAGGGCAACAAAAAAGAAAAGAGAGGAAGAAGATTAAATATGTGGTAGGCTAGTCAATAACATAAAGGAAGACTGTCAGAGCTTCTTTAGATATATGAAGGACATAAGAGAGACAAATGCGGACATTGGGCCGCTGGAAAATGGCACTGGAAAGAAAGTAGAGGGTGCAAGGACATGGCTGAGGAACTAAATAATTATTTCACATCAGTCTTCACAGTGGAAGACACAAGAAATAACCCAAAAATTCAAGAGAGTACGGGAGCAGAGCTGAGTATGGTGGCCATCACCAAGGAGAAGGTGCCAGAAAAACTGAATGGCCTGAAAGTGGATAAATCACCTGGATTACACCCAGGAATTCTAAGGGAGATAGCTGAAGAGATAGTGGAGGCTTTAGTGGTGATCTTGCAGGAATTTTTAGAATTAGGAAGTGTCCCAGAGGACTAGAAAATTGCTTATGTGACTCCCTTGTTAAAAAAGGAAGTAAGGCAAAAGACGGAATATTACAGACTGATTAGCCTAACCTCGGTCATGGATAAGATCCTGGAATCCATTGAGAAGGATGAGATTTTTGAATACTTAGAAGGGTCCAGTAAAATGGGGCAAAGTTAGTATGGTTTCATCATGGAGAGGTCATGCCTAATAAATCTATTAGAATTATTTGAGGAAGTAATGAGGAGGTTAGACCAAGGAGAGCCAATGGATGCTATCTAACGGACTTCAAGAAGGCCTTTGACAAGGTGCCACACAGCAAGCTACTGAGTATGATAAGGGCCCATGGTGTCAGAGGCAAGGTGCATGGATAGAAACCAGGCTGTCTGGCAAAAAGCAGAGAGTGAGGGTAAAAGGGTCCTTCTCAGGATGGCAGCCAGTGACACATGGTGTTCTGCAAGGCTCAGTGTTGGGACCACAACTTTTCACTTTATACATGAATGATCTGGATGAAGGAACTGATGGCATTTTGACTAAGTTTGCAGCCAATGCGAAAATAGGTAGAGAGACACATAGCATAGAGGACGTGGTGAGGCTGCAGGAGGATTTGGACAGGTTAGGAGAATGGATAAAAAAAGTGGAAGATGGAGTACAATGTGGGAAAGTGAGAGGTAGGAAGAATGGAGGCATGGACTATTTTCTAAATGGGAAGAAAATTCTGAAGTCTGAAATGCAAAGATACTTTCTTCATAGAACAGAAACAAAAGAGTTATGAAGTGATTCGCCTGGTCTGTGATTAGTCCAGCATAGCACACACTCAAAAAAGACAAAAAAAAATGTTGGGAAAAGAAATGGCTTTACATCAATAGCATTCAAAGCAATACAATTACTGATCAGGAACATACTGCAAAGATGCTAAACAGACAATTTTTCAGACTTTCACTTACATTTGTAGTAAAGGAAGATCGCATTTATCTGCTATTATCAAAGCATCATTGGAACTTACTTCTTATCCAATATAAAATGTAAGAAAGAAAAGCATAACAGGTCATTGTAACCTGGATATTCAGATGTGACATTTTACGCCTCATGGCACAAATGTTTCCTACCAACCTAGAGCTGTGTTATCTCCGAAGAAAAGCAAACATTGAAATGGGAATTTGGGTAATCATTGTAACACGTTTGGCCAGGTGGATCTCACTGAGCATGAGTTCCCTGATTGGGGCTGTTAATCTGGGCCAATCAGGGAACACTGGTTGACAGATATAAAAAAGTGTCTCAAAGAAAAAAATAAATAAATAAGTGTCTCAGAAATTCTCCTCACTCTAGGGACTGGCTCTGAGTTGGCTGGTCACAGTCCATGCACTGTGCGCATGCAAATAAAGGGAGGCTCGCTGATGGGATATCAGCCTCCATGGAGTTATTTCAGAACTCAAAAAAGTAAAAACTGGAAAAGTACACTTTAAGGCAGTCAGGAACTCATAATGATCATAACTTAGATTCCAGGGTTCCTACTTTATATGGGAAAAAATGAGGACTGCAGATGCTGGAGATCAGAGCTGAAAATGTGTTGCTGGAAAAGCGCAGCAGGTCATGCAGCATCCAAGGAGCAGGAGAGTCGATGTTTCGGGCATGAGCCTGAAGAAGGGGGCTCATGCCTGAAACGTCGATTCTCCTGTTCCTTGGATGCTGTCTGACCTGCTGCGCTTTTCCAGCAACCCATTTTCTGCTTTCTACTTTATATACAAAGTCATCTCCACCTTATCCATAAACATAATCAGCTCTCTCTCTCTCTCTCGGAACCAAAACAAATCAGTTTCCATCTCTTGCAGATATATCTGTCCATGAAAGTAACAGTAAGAGTAACCACCACACAGTCCTTCTGGAGATAAAGTCCCTTTTTCACATTGAGGATACACTGCATCTTATTGTGCGACACATCCATTGTGCTAACTGGGATAGATTGCAAACAGATCTAGCAACACTAAACAAGGTATTTGTGATAACAATGTGGGCCATCAGTCGTGGCAGAAATGTACTCAAACACAATCTGCACCTCATGGCCCAGTCTATTCTGCACTCCACCATTACCATCAAACCAGGGGATCAACCCGGGCTCAATGAAGACTGCAGGAAGGTACATCAAGAGCAGCTCCAGGTAAACCTAAAAAGGCAGTGCCAAACAGGTGATGCTACAAAGCAGAACTACCGCAAGCTGAACAGTGTGAGCAGCAAGTGATAGAACTAAGCAATTCCACGATCAATAGATCAAACTTGAGCTCTGCAGTGCTACAACATCCAGTCATGAACAGTGGTGGACAACAAACAGGAGCAGGAGCCTCCGTTAATCACCTCATCCTCAGCAATGAGGTAGCCCAATATAACACAGCAAAGACAAAGCTGCAGCATTTGCAGCAATCTTCAGCCAGAAGTGCGACTGGATCATTCACCTTGGCTTCCTGCAGAGGTCCACACATTCTAGATGCCAGTGTTCAGCTAACTTCCCTCACTGCAGATGAAACCAAAAGATGGTTAAACACGTTGGCCACTGCAAAGGCTTTTGGTTCTGACAACACTCTGGCAATAGCCTGAAACATGTGCTCCAGAACTTGCCACGCTCCTAGCCAAGCTCTTCCAATACAATACTGACACTGACAAGACCATATAAGGAAGTCTGGCAGTAAGAAAAGTATGCATTTGTATAGCACCTTTGAAGTGATGAGGTGACCTAGAGGTCATTCACACAGGAGAGACATGGATAGAATGGCAAATGATTTAAGATGAATTGGCTAAAAGAATGGGGTCGGGAGAAATATTTTAAATGCACGGGAGAGGTTGCAAGGCAAAGCAGCTTGGAATGGGAATTCTGTGGTTGGGAAAGATGATTGGCGTCTCTAACACCAAGTTTAAATATTGGTATTGAAGGAAAAGGTGGATTTGCAGGGAATTTGACACAAGGTTGGAGTTCAACAAGTGTATGCTGACACTCGAAGGGGCATTTGGTTTGGAAAAAATTATTGATTGGAATAAATATTTCCAATTTCATGTATAGGAAGTCAGTGGAAGTGAACAGGAACACAGGTAATATATGTATAAGACACATGTTTAGCAAGCTGATGCTTGTACAGTGAGGAGACCAGGATATTAACAGCCAGGTTTTAAGAAGATAAGTCTCAACCAAGGTTCTCAATGCCAGAGATCTCAGGCAATGTTGTAAATAAATAATGTCGCTGAGATAACAGGGTACGCTGTAGCACTAAAGATAAATTGCATATTTGTACCTCAGCTCCAGTGTGAATATGACACCAAATCTGCTTCAGTTAGAGTGAGCAGCTGGACTGTAGAATACTTCCAGAGACATAGGCATGAGCCAAGTAAGCTGGGTTCCCAGGGTTTTTCCAATTATTGTATTGTCTACCAGTTTCTCTGCTCAAGCAGAATCATTCAACACAAAACACTGGACTTAATAAAGATCCAGTCTGAATGGTTGATGCTCTCAATGCTGCTTGGATAAAAAAAAATCCTCATTATTAATTCAAACAATAAGAGAAAATCTTTACCCAAGTTATTTCATGTACAAACACTTTCTTTCTTCCAAACTAGTGAAACCATTTCCTTGTAAATGCAGAATTAGAAGTCACACTATGCCAGGTTACAGTCCAACATGTTTAGCTGAAATCACAAACTTTCAGAGTGCTGCTCCTTCATCAGGTGAAGTCACCTAGTGTCCGGGTGATTTCTGACTTTGTCCGCCCCAGTCCAACACCAGCACCTCCACACCTTGTAATTGCAGTGACAGGAATACTTATGAAATTGGGATTTGCTAAAATTAACTCTTTTTGAAGAGTTAGGTGATTAAAAAAATGCTCCATTTAACTCCTCTCCTGACTGTCCGAAACGTTTCCCCACATGACGATGCACAAGTCGGGGTGTGTAGGAATCCTCTGCACTTGGCTGATTCAGATCCGGCAACACTCAAGCTGCTCCATTTCATCCAAGGCAAACATTTTGTTTGATGTAACATCTACCACATTAAGTATTCACTCTATCCACCATTAAATCGTCATTGTTAGCATCTATAACATGCAAGGCAGCAACTCATTTTCACACGGATGATCCCTGGGATGGTTGGTCTAACATATGAGGAACGGCTGAGGATCCTGGGATTGTATTCATTGGAGTTTAGAAGATTGAGGGGGACTTAATAGAAACTAACAAGATAATACATGGCTTGGAAAAGGTGGACGCTAGGAAATTGTTTCCGTTAGGCGAGGAGACTAGGACCCGTGGACACAGCCTTAGAATTAGAGGGGGTCAATTCAGAACAGAAATGCGGAGACATTTCTTCAGCCAGAGAGTGGTGGGCCTGTGGAATTCCTTGCCGCAGAGTGCAGTGGAGGCCGGAACGCTAAATGTCTTCAAGGCAGAGATTGATAGATTCTTGATGTCACGAGGAATGAAGGGCTACGGGGAGAATGCTGGTAAGTGGAGTTGAAATGCCCATCAGCCATGATTGAATGGCGGAGTGGAATCGATGGACCGAATGGCCTTACTTCCACTCCTATGTCTTATGGTCTTAACTCACCAAGTGCCCATAGGTAACACTGTCTAAACCCATGACCTTTACATTTAGAAGTAACGCAGTAGAACAATGGAACTTCCCCACCTGCAAGTCCCCCCCTTGGTCACACCTACTTGACTTGGAATTATTTTGCTGGGTTAAAATCCTGGAACTTCAGCCCAAACAGAACAGTGTATGTGAGTGCAAGAAAACAGCTCACTAGCAATTTCTAAAGGGCCGTTAGAGATAAGCAATTGATACTGTCCTTGACAGCAACTCTTACATTCTAAAAATGAATTTTAAAAATGCTAGTTATTGTCCAAAGGTCTCACTCCTGCTGTTGTTCTTCTCATAAACCAGTAGATGATGCTCTTGAACAAGTAAATGATGAACAGGAAAATTGAAGGTGAAGTTAAAATAGTTGATGCTGGAAAAATATTAAGCAGCACCTCCAGAGAAAGAAATGGCTAACATTTCAAATCAATTGCCTATCACTGGAAAGATTTACAGATGAAACCTGTTTAAGCAAATGCAATACAGGAAGAAGAAAAAAGGAAATAGGAGGAAACTACAAAGAAAAAGACGATGCTAGGTGAAAGGAAGGAATCATAGAGTCAAAGAGTGACACAGCACGGAAAAGGACACTTTGAGCTAACCAGTCCTTGCCGACCATAATCCCAATCTAAATTGGTCCCACATGCCTCTGCTAGACCCATGTCCCCCCCAAACATTTCTCATTAGTGTACTCATCTAAATGCCCAGTAACTGTACCCTAATCGATTACTTCCTCTGGACGTTCATTCCACGCATGAACCACCCTCTGTGGAAAAAAAGGTCCCTCATCTCTTTTCTTAAATCTTTCTCCTCGCACCTTAAAAATATGCCCCCTAGTCTTGAAATTCCCCACCTTTGGGAAAAGACACCTGCCATTTACTTAATCTATATTTCTGATGGTTTTGTAAACCTCTATAAAGTCATCCCTCCACGCTCCAGTGAAAAAAGTTCCAGCCTATCCAGACTCTCCTTATAAATCAACCCCTCCATACCTGGTAAATCTCTTCTGAACCTGCTTCAGCTTAATAATATCTTTCTTATAACAGGTTGACCAGAACTGGACACAGTACTCTAGCAGAGGCCTCACTAACATCCTGTATAATGTCCCGACTCCTATACTCAAAGCTCTGAGCAAAAAAAGGCAAGCCTGGAAATTGAAAGAATTGTAAACCAGTAAAAATGCTCCTAAGAATGAATGCACTGGTCAGGCTGATTTTGAAGCACACCAGGTGAATTAGATAGTATGGAAAACAACAAATGCTAGAGATGAATTGATATCTAGATTCAAAATGTTAGCTTGCTGTCTCTCCATGGGTGGTGGCATGGTGACTCAGTGGTTAGCACTGCTGCTTCACAGTGCCAAGGACCTGGGTTTGATTTCAGCCTCAGGCAACTGTCTATTTGGAGTTTGGACCTTCTGCATTGGTTCCCTCCCACAATCCAAAGATGTGCAGCTCAGGTGCATTGACCATGCTAAATTGCCTATAGTGTGCAGAGATGTGTAGTTTAAATATAGGGTAGGGGTGAAGAGAGTTGGTGTGGACTTGTTAGGCCAATGGACCTGTTTCCACACTGTAGGAATTCTACAATTCAATGTTGTCTGACCCGATGTGATCTCCAGCATTTGTTGTTTTCAGTACAGCTGCAGTAGGTTGCTCCTAGATTAGATAGTATGTATCATTCACAAGTTTTACTTGTTTTTTCCTTCTGGGAGGTTAAATGAAAAAAAAAATGGGTAATGTGAATCAGGCAAAAAGAGATATTAGTGGGACAAATAAAGGAACAAAAGAGAAGTCTAGAGAAATGTAATTACAATTAGCAAAATCATCATCAACAATCTACCATCCAAAGTATTATTTACCTGAAATGTTAACTCTGTTTCTCTCTCCACAGATCTTTGGCAATCATGATCTATTGCATATTTTCTAACATTTTTTGAGTTTTTTCAGGTTTTATTTCAGATTTCCAACATCCCTCTGCTTTTGTGTGAATAAATATAGGTGCATAAAATCATGTACATTTTTCACATTCTTGTTTGAGGAAATTGTTGTAGTTAATGCTGTAATCAATATCCTTGATGAATCTTGATCAGAATATATGAGTCTTAAATTTCAGTTGAGTTTTGGACTTAAGTAGAAAATTATCGGGATTGGGTTATGATTTGGAGGTGCCGGTGTTGGACTGGGGTATACAAAATTACAAATCAAACAACACCAGGTTATAGTCCAAAAGGTCTATTTAGGAAACATTAGCTTTTGGAGAGCTGCTCCTGCATCAGTTGATTGTGAAGTATAAGATCATAGGACACAGAATTTATAGCAAAAGTTTAATGCGATGCAACTAAAATTGGGTTAGGGACTGGGATTGGGACTGGGTTAGAATTTGCTACCTTCTGGTTTTAAATGGGATAGTCCAATGTTTGGATGCACAAAGTTGGCAGATTAGTGAATGTGTTGATGTAGTCTTCATGCTAACTAACTGGCTGCGTGAAAATCTTAAAATGAGCCTACTTTTGCATAAACTAAAATTTGTTTATTTTTTAAAGATCTATATGCTCACATTAACAATTAAAAGCTGAGTCATTCTGCAGTATGTATCCAAATGCTAACAATGATTTTTTGATCTGGCAACTCAACTACTTTGGTCAAATCTCCTTTTTGTTTGCTTCCAGGTTCCAAGCCTCTGATTGTTTACTGGGTGTAACCAACAAATGAATATTTTTTAATCTGAGAAATTGTATCTCACGATGATTAATATTGGAGCAGTGTACGTTTCCAATTGGTTCTGACTTAGTAAAGAAAAAGGTCAGCATAAAGTTTGTTCTGATAATTCACTATAAAACTAACTTGACTTCCTGTTCCCATTGCACTTGGAGTATTGTCTCCCACAGTACAGTAATCCAGAGTTTAAAGCAAAGATTTAAACATTTACAAGAACGTGAACCCTGACTTCAAGCAACTTATTGGCCCTGATTGGAAGAGAGAATGAAGTGGATAATTTTTGCCCTTTGCTGTTTCCATTTGTCAGAATGCCTTAAAAGGTAACAAAACAGAAAAAAATTTCCTAAGGATGGTGCAGTTGATTGAAATTTGTACAGAGGAAGACTAGAGTATCTAAAAGTCAGTAAGATTGTTTACAACCTCACAATTTTAGCTTTGTTTTGAGCTTCCTAACTAGCCTGACCCTGGTGGTGTGTTTATTTTCATCTTAAGTGACTGTCCCTCTGGATAGTCAAGGAATGGGGGCCATATTCTCAGGAGAAAGACCAATCATTTCAGGCTCAGATGAGGAGAAATTTCTTCCCTCAGAGCACTGTGTTATTTTGAGATTCTCTGCCCCAGAGGGCTCTGGAATATCAATGATCAAGTATAATCAAACCAAAAATGTTTAGACATAAAAGTTATCATGGGATATGGGAAAGTGAAGTTGAGGTGGGAAAGTGAAGTTGTGGTGAAGATCAACTGTGAGCTAATTGAAGACAGGGCAGTTCTGAAGCACTCCTGCTTTTTTTAAATGTTCTTTCACTAATCTCAATAAACCACTCTTTCTGGAAAAACAAAGGAGGAAAATCAACCGTCCAACTGTGTAACAATCAACTTGCTCTTTGCCAACGTTTCCTAATCTGAGACCAAAAGAGAAAATGCTGGAAAATCTCAGCAGGTCTGGCAGCATCTTAAGGAGAGAAAAGAGCTGATGCCTCGAACCTAACTGACCGTTTGTCAAAACTGAGACGTAAGGATACAAAGCTGGGTCCTTTGCTGAGAACAGCACTCTCAGCCTCAGAGAGGGGAAAGTCAGAGGGTATGGTGAACACACAGCAAGGGCTGGGGTGGGAAGAGATGGGGTTCGAGGGATAGGGACTGTTGGAAGGTGGAGGGTGGGCAGGGGTGTGGATGAGAAGTTGAAGCTTGCATTCCTTAACATCTGCAAGAAACAGGAAAAGTTTGGAGTTAAGGCATCGAACGATACGAAGTATGAAAGGAAACTGTAGACCTGGACAGCTTTGAGAGAGAGTAAGTTCGTGCTTCTGGAGAGAGGTGTTGAGTGCTTTCATGTAGCGGCGCATGGCCCTGAGTGTGGCTTTTAGGATGCTGCGAGAACAGCAGTTGGAAAAATCTGCAGTAATTTGCTTTTTTCCTTATCTGAGGCCTCATAACTCAATATTACCCCTAACGTAATGTGGAGGTGCTGGTGTTGGACTGGGGTGGACAAAGCTAACAATCACGCAACACCAGGTTATAGTTCCACAGGTTTATTTAGAAGTGCTCGTTTCAGAGCGCTGCTTCTTCATCAGGTAATTAGTGGGCAGGATCATAGGACAGAGAACTTGTAATAAAAGATCAAAGTGTCAGACAACTTCTGCGATGTATTGAACAATTGCTGTTAAGTCTTTAATCACTTAGAATGTATTGCAGGTTTCAAATCATTAATATGTAAATTCCAGAACTTCTTTCAAGTCACATTCTTGAGGTGACTTAAGTTTTTATATAAAAAAAGTGGCAACTCAGCTCAGACAATGTGTTAAAGGTATGAGGTTAGAATCTGTCTGTTTTCCGACCTTGAGTCAGACTAGTTCTATTTGCAAAGTAGGAATTTATAAAATATCACATGGACTGATTGCCTACAGATTGTGTGCTTTTGGAACAGAATAGAATGTATCTGCAAACATAAGTCGGCAAATGCAAATTCACCCCATTGATCTATATTTGTGTGCGTGCATGTGAGGGAGAGAAGGGAAGAGAGGGAGAGGGAGGGAGAGAGAAAGAAAGAGAAAGAGAAAGAGAGAGAGAGAAAAAGGAAGAGAGAGAATGTGTACATGTGTGCGTATGAGAGAGAGAGAAGGAGTGTGTGTGTTTGTGTGAGAAGATATGGAGAGTGTGTATGAGTGTGCGTCTATGTGTGTGTTTGTGTGTTCGTGCGTGAGCGAGTGTGTGCGTGAGTGTGATGGAGTTTATGCCTGTGATAGGGTATGCACATGAACGTGTGTGTCTGTGCGTGTATCTGAGAGAGAGAGCATGTGTATGAGAGAGGGTCTGTGAGAGTGTGTGAGCATGTAAGAGTGTGTATGTATGTGTGCTTGTGTGTGAGTCTGTGCATGTGTGCATATAGTGTAGTGAGATCACTTGTAGTGTGACATAAATCCAAGGTCCCACTAAGACCATCCTCATGTGTACTGAACCTGGCTATCAGCCTCTGCTCGGCCACTCTGCGTCGGTGTCTATCCCAAAGTCTGCCTTGGCGGACAGTCACCCAAAGATGTAAGGCCAAATGCCCTTGACCACTGAAGTGTTCCGTGATGGGGTGGGGGTGGGGGTGGGGGTGGGGGGCGGTTTTAACATCTCTGCCTGATGATTGTTGCGTGGTATCCAATCATCCATTGTCGTAACGTCTGCTTGGTCTCTCCAAGTACCATATCTCGGGGTATCCTTGTCTTCAGCGAATGAGGTGGACAACGTTGGCAGTCAGTACATATGACATTGTATGAATTCCTACTTTAGAATAGAACTAGACTGACTCAAGGTTGGAATGTAGACGGACTCTAACCTCACGCCTTTAATGCATTGTCTGAGCTGAGATGTCACCTTTTTTTTAATAAAACCTAAAGTCATCTTGGGAATGTGACTTGCAAGAAATTCTGGGATTCATATATTAATGAACTGAAACCTGCAACCCATTATAAGTGATTAAAGACTTAACAGCAATCTAGGTTTGTTCAATACATCGCATCAGTTGTATGACACTTTGATATTTTGCTGTAAATTCTTTGTCCTATGATCCTGCCCCACGAGCTACACAACAAAGGAAAAGCACTCTAAAAGCTTATACTTCCAAATAAGCCTATTGGACTGTAATC
This sequence comes from Hemiscyllium ocellatum, assembly GCF_020745735.1. Taxonomy (NCBI): domain Eukaryota; kingdom Metazoa; phylum Chordata; class Chondrichthyes; order Orectolobiformes; family Hemiscylliidae; genus Hemiscyllium; species Hemiscyllium ocellatum. The sequence continues at coordinate 14,620,527 of NC_083426.1, read as the reverse complement.
TGGTGTGTGTCATTTTTAATTTACCCCCTAACTTAACAATTGAAGATACTTTGAGAAGCTAGGAAGTATGTCATTGAAGATAATGGAAGAATTCCTCACCAGTAAAATGCAGGTGCTTTTCTGCAGTAGGAATTGAAGTGTATTGTAGGGTTTTGTTGGGTGTTGTTACAATTCAGAATTCCCTTCAGGCAATGAAGGGAAGAACTAGATTCTAGTCTGATGGCATTTCATTTATTTGTTACTTCTGTGGGTCAGCTGAGTTTATGGAAGGGGGTGGGTAGTTATTGTGAAAGATGTTCCTCTGTGCTAGGATGCAAAATACTTAATCTTTAACCACCCTTCCCTTCTTCACTCTTGCCCATTTGAAAGCAGCTTGACAAGTTAAAGAATTTGAGATAGCTGCTTTGCAGAAGTATGAAAATTACATTATTTGGAAGCTACTCTTTGGCAAGAAAATCATGCTCAATCATTGGTTGTGGCTTCATCAATTTTCCCTCTTATAATTTGACAGAATTCCACTGAAGAAGCACAAGTCAGTCAAGCAAACAATGAGAGAGAAAGGGATACTCTCGTATTTCTGGGAGCACCATAAGATGGATATGGTACAAATGGGTCAAGTTCAGGAGTGTTCTGCCATACAAAGAACATCTGAGCCCCTTCTCAATTACATGGATGTAAGTCTGTTCCGACAGCTTAAACGTACTTGTGAAACGGAGTTATACATATTAGGATTAGAAATGAAATAAATGAGATTTATATCATTGCTGAAGGAATGCCTTTAATGTAGCTATACGACTAAATCGGGTAGACGCCAATCATCAAAGGAAAGTTTAGAAATAAATTGTAGCTGCTATTGTTACCCAACCTGAGTTAGGCATGGAGAACTGTCATTTCAACTTCATACTGAGACCCAACTTCATAATTATCATGGTGGCCTTTCAAAGAACCTGGAACAGGCAACTTAACAAGTAGTTATGGAAAAGCTGTTTTGCTTTGTTGCATTTTTAATGCTCATATTACTAATGGACATGTTCCCATAAGTCTCAGTGCTCTATGTGCCATCATCCTCATAAGCAAAGACCAGAGTCTTTCAGTCCCAACGTGTTTGTGAGATGCTACTATATTGGAACAGTTACTGTTTAGTGGTTAAATAATCTATTCTTCTGTTAAGTTTTCCAATACAGTCAAGTTATTCCAATTTCTCTTTTTTTTGTGTGTATTTTAACTATGGAGTATGAATAAAGTGTGATCCACTTCAAGCTTGGTAATTTGACCAATTGAATTGCATCTGGAATGCAATGCCTGGCACTTGCCTTTACAATAAGAAAAGCTTAGGGTCGAGACTATCTCTTTGATATGTTTTGAGGGGGGCAGTTGGTCTACCCATGACAATATCTTCATTTAATTTGAAACAATAGAAATGCTTCAGACCATTCCATAACCATCTTGTGCTTTGAAATTGTAGCTGCACTGACAGCAACTTAAAGAGGAAAAAGAAAAGAATGAAATGGGAAGAAACTCAGGGCAGAAATGTTGTACTGGGACTAAGATGCCAGGATTATTTCTGTTTTCCCAAAGAACACCCCTCCCCACCACCACCACCTCTTTCCCCCCCCCCCCCCCCCCCCCCCAATCCCCATCCCCCCCACCCCCGGCCGCCAACCCTGGGGGACCTGGCAACCCACTGAGCTTTTGATCAGGGTACCCCTCCACAATTGGCAGAGTCAGGTCCCTTGTAGAAAAATGGGTGGTAATTGTGTTTTGGAAAGCCAATTAGAGGGCATCCAGTTTCACAGGGGCAGCTAACTGCTGTAAAGGGGAACAAACAGAGGGTGCTTCAACATGAAGGAGCCATTACACCAGTTTAAAAAGAGGAAGAAAGAGGCTAGGCCGCCCAAAGAGATGGCAGTGGGAGATGTCGAGGGCAGCTGGGGTGCCCCTCGAGAGGACACCTTTTGGGTGCACCTGCACATGTTTGAACTGCTCTCACAACAGCCTCACTCCCAATGCTGCCATTGTGTTTGTAAACTAGAAACAAACTGAGGAACCTCCTTTAGCTGACTGTAGCAAGGTAAATGGCTTCCCACTTTGAGATGTTGCGCAGCCCACACTTGGCTTGATCAAGGTGGCTGGCAGCTGAAAGGTGTATTGTTTGGCACTGCTGTTATTTTCAGGCCCTTGTTTCCAACGTTGGTGGTGCCCAAAAATCCTGCCTTCAAGGGCCAATGTCAACTCCTCTTCGTTCAGTGGAAATCAGGTTACTAGATGAGAATGAACACAGCACGGGAGCATTTGCACCATGTTTCCACCCACGCTTCGATTTTACACAGGCACAATAAAATCTGCTATTTTGATTTCAATGGCTATGTCTTTGGGGCTGAAGTGCCAATTTAACTGACTGTGGCACATCCTGGATAGGCACTTTTCAAAACCTGACACAGCAGGACTTCAAATGAAAGTCCCTTCTGTTAAATGGTACCAGGCGTTTTTCTCTATTCCATGAATACAGTGGTCTTACATCTTATCCACCACCTACCCTCCAACCCCAGAGTGCTGGCTTGTTCACTGTCCCGATTCAATAATAAACTTGCCAGAGACCATTTTGGTAAGTTACTGAGAAAGCTGGTTTGACACTCCCATTACCTGACCAGTCACCTGACCAATCACGTGACCAACTTGCGTCCTCTCTAGGCGTGTAATTCATGCAAGTTTTTGGACGTTCAAATGCCTCATATTCCATGGTTTGCCCTCATGGCTCCAATTTCACTCCAACCCTCCCTCAAGTTGAAACCAATCCATTCCTATGAATGTTCTGAAAATCAGTTGTAACTAAAGCCTTACAGTTTACCGAAGATTCAGCTCATGTTCCAGATTTCAAGAGCACACAGAAAACATTTTTTGTATCATGGTAACTCGGATAGATGGAATTTATCAGGAGAAGGCTTACCCTTGCGTTGCTCATACTTGATATTATGGAACAACCAGTCTTTCTTTCCCCAAGTATGGAGTTTGCTTTCAGGACAATCTACTGCAAAGTGCATTAATATAATTATTCATGTCTTGTTACAGACTCAGTATGGCGGGGAGATTTCCATTGGCACACCACCTCAGAATTTCACTGTTGTATTTGATACTGGTTCATCCAATTTATGGGTGCCTTCGGTTTATTGCCACAGCAGAGCTTGCAGTAAGTGAGACCAGTGAGAGATTCCATTGTCACCAGATTAATCCCCAAAATCCTTTGCTCAGATTGGTACTCCTTCTCGAATCCAGGTTATCATCACAACATGCATTGTTTTCTGTTTCCATACATGGATGAGAGAATATGACAGGGGTTGTCAATTTTGGTGTGACGTTGTTTTAAGGATTGGACATAGACATCCCATAAACCTTTAACACAGTAATTACATGGATCTTTTCAGTTGTGTCTGAAAGATCAATGTCTGATTCTGTCTGGTTTTTATGGGGTCTGGCAATTCCTGTATTGAGGATCAAGCATTGGCACAACTCGGGATTTGTGGGTGATGGATGTGGTGGTAGTGGGAAAATGTAATGTGTTCATCTCCCTGGGAGCAGAGGCAGGAGGTCCAACTTTGTGTCTAGTGTCAATCAGCTCATTTCTACAAAGACAACTTCATAATGGCCATGCCAGGTAATTGTCGGGATTCAAAGCCAGGGAATGTGCCTGAAGAACATGTTTCTTTCTCCACTGAAATTACAATATGCCTGAATCTTTCAGGATAGCTGGAATGAGGGACTAGTAGATAAAGTTGGTGCCAATCTGTCAGTTTCACCTCCATCTGGAACACAAAGTCCCATCTAAGTTTGGAATATAAATCTAGTCTCAGTAATAGTGACCATGACAACTCTCACTGATTGTTGCAAAATGCCATCTTATTCACTAACGTCAGTTAGGGAAGGAAATCTGCAGACCTCACCTGGTCTTGCCCACATGTGACTCCAGACCCACATCCACTGTGATTGACTCTTAACTGTCTACAGTTCATGGGCAATTGGGAAAAGGCAACTAATGCTGGCCTTGGCAGAGATGCTGATACCTCATGAAAGAATAAAGAAAACAAAATCTCTAGTAACACACAGCAAAAGGGCAGCTCCAACTACATTCTGTCCCACTCCTGCCCCTTCATTGACTGCATACCTCTCTGGTTGTCATGTGTCTGAGAGCTGTCAGGCATTCATCATTGGCAACCATATCCAGTTTTATGTCATTGGCTAACTTAGTCATGTGAGACAATATTACATTGTCCAAATTGAAATAATTTGACAGCAGCCAGTACCCCATCACCAACTCACCCTTTATTGACATATGGAGAGATATGACACTAATCCAGCTCCCTCAGAGACAGCTCTCATAGTGAACAGTACCTCTAACACTCCTGTTCTTATCTGTCAGCCAGGCTCCCCTATTGACCAGATTAACAGCCACAATCAGGGAACTCATATTTTATGAGGTCCACCTGGCTGGCCTCGTTACAATCACTGCACAAATCATGGATAAAGATCAGAAACAACATCACATCACTGACCTCCACTGAAAGGCAGGTTCCAATCTGTCTACTCCCTAGCTACCTCCCCCTACACTATCTATCCTTCAAGTTTGCACATGTGCAACATTTACTGTCATCCAGTGAGAAGGCATAATGTGAATTTGGATATTGTGTGAATCAAAAAGGTAACACTCTCTGCTAGATCCCCATTCTCCTAATCTAGAAACTCCCCCCAAATAACCAGTAAATTGACCACATCTAATCTACCATTCTAAGATCCATATTGCCCTTTATGTTCAGCCTTTGCCATTCAAAACGTTTGCATACTCATTCATTTGAAAAGGAATAAGGACATTTTAGTACTGAGAATTAAACTCGGCATATCCTAACCAACTAGGATGTCATCTCCTCTTTGTAGATGGAGAATGAACTTACCTATACGTGGGATACTTCTGGGAAAAGAAATGTGCTGTTTATGCTTTTGATCTTGTACTCATGGGCGGCACGGTGGCACAGTGGTTAGCACTGCTGCCTCACAGCGCCTGTAGACCCGGGTTCAATTCCCGACTCAGGCGACTGACTGTGTGGAGTTTGCACGTTCTCCCCGTGTCTGCGTGGGTTTCCTCCGGGTGCTCCGGTTTCCTCCCACAGTCCAAAGATGTGCGGGTCAGGTGAATTGGCCAAGCTAAATTGCCCGTAGTGTTAGGTAAGGGGTAAATGTACGGGTATGGGTGGGTTGCGCTTCGGCGGGTCGGTGTGGACTTGTTGGGCCGAAGGGCCTGTTTCCACACTGTAAGTCTAATCTAATCTAAAACAACATCTTTGGAATGCCAAATCTCTAAGGGAACAGCAATTTCTACAGAATATTGTTATTGTCTTCGAAATTTACTCGCTGCAATTCTGTCCTAATGAGGACAAGATAAAGGATCCAACAGAATGTCACTTTGCAAAGTCTATACATTGAAATGTTTGTCCAGGTTGGCTTTTTTTAACGAGAATTCTGTCTCAGGGAGAGAGTTTTTTTTTCTTTTACAGAAGACCATGACAAGTTCATCCCAGATAAATCATCGACTTATACAAGGGATGGCCGTCCTTTCTCTATCCATTATGGTACAGGCAGTCTGACAGGAATAATTGGAATAGATACTGTAACGGTAAGTAATTATCGTATTTTAAAGAGGAATCTGAAATGTCAAGAGTGAAGCAGTAGATGTGGAATATTCCAGTAAATGAGAATGTTAATCCAAACAAGGCTGGTATTACCCAGTAGGTGGAAGGCTGGATTGCTTCTGGTACTTAAGTAGTTCTTCTTCAAGGTTGTTGACCTGAATTGTTCAATGAGTTGCTCTTGGCTAGATGATATCTAACATACTGAGCAATTCCACTATTCTTGGTTTTATTTCTGGTGCACTTGGTTTCAGGCTAGGAACAATTTTGTTTTCCTTTATTCATTCATGGAATGAGGCCCAGGTAGCATTTATCATCCATCCTTAATTATCAGAGGGCACTTAAGAGTCAACTACTTTGCTGTGGGTCTGGAGTCACGTGTAGTGAACCGAAAGAACATTGGTGAACCAGATGGGTTTTTCCAATAACAGATTTATGGTCATCATCAGATTCTTAATTCTAGATTTTTATTGAATTCATATACCACCATCTGCGTGGCAAAATTCAAACCCAGGCTTTCAGGACATTATCTGGGTCTCTGCGTTAACAGCCCAACGACAATACCACTAGACCAAAACCTCCCCTGGTTACATGCTATTTTTTCACATTCTTCAAAAATTTCAATATAAAATTCATTCTCCAGTGCAATGCTGATGGAGTGCTGCTCTACCAGAAGTGTTGTCTTTTAGAGGACACCAGAAACCAAAGTATTGACTTCTTCTCAGACATTTGTAAAAGGTCCCACAGAACAATTTTGAAGAGCAGGGAAGTTTTGCTTAGTGTTCTAACTATTGTTTATTCCTCGACTTGCATCAATAAAACATGGTCAATGCCTCATCGCCCTGGGGACTTGACCATGTTTTATTAATGCAAGTTGAGGAATAAACAATAGTTAGAACACTGAGCAAAACTTCCCTGCTCTTCAAAATTATTGTTCGAAATTTGCTTAATATGTTTTCTACATTACAACAGGGCCACAGTTCAGAAGAAGTTCATTACTTTGAGATGTTGTGAGGCCAGGAATGATGTCACTTAAACTCATGTCTTTCTTTCTGTACTTAGGTTGAAGGCATCACCATTGTGAACCAGAAATTTGGTGAGAGTGTGACAGAGCCTGGCACAACGTTTCTGTATTCCCCATTTGATGGGATTCTTGGACTGGCTTACCCATCTATTGCAACAGCAGATGCCACACCAGTATTTGACAACATGGTGGCGCAAGGCTTGGTAAACTTGCCCATATTCTCTGTGTATCTTAGCAGGTGTGTCTTTCTTTTAAAGGTCCTTATATGAAGTAGATTAAATATTTGAAGATCAAATCTTTCAAGATAAATACTCCCTTTCCTTTGACATAATATATGCAGTGCAATATATTAGATTAGAATATTTGGATTCTGCAGCACAGAGTTTAGTCAATATGATTCAGAACACTCAAGTATTTAATCAATGCAAATTCTAATTTTGCCTAAACCAAACTCAATGCATTATTATATATTTCTGTTTTAGACATCTAGATTCACTTCTGTTCAAACAATAAATATGTCACATTACTGTTGTATTTTGTGAAAGGGATGACTGGAATAAAATATAAATATAATTTACTACATTGAGTCAAATGCATTTTGGGAGTTTAAGTATCCATGAAGGATGCTGTATAAATTGCCCTCATGACCACTGTCCCGCCACCCCCAAAACTTCTCCCTGAAGATCCAGTTCAAATATACATCTCTCTGGGTCAAGAAACTTCTGGGTTTATTTCTGGGACTGAGTTATGTGGATAACTTTAGACATGATTTCAAATGCATCTGGTCTAGGGAACGAAAAAAAGAATCAACCAGAAAATCTGCTCCTGATCACTTTTGGGTAAAGTTATCAGTAACAGTAAGGATTAGAGAGTGAGTGGACAAAGGACTTAAATACGTGGTGTTTACATTCTTTAGCTTTGATTATATCTTTCTGCTAGCTGAGCTATGCTCACTGTGATTGGTTGATTAAGGCTGGGTGGGGCCTCAGTGTAAAACAAAGACACCAGAAGCTACTACAATTTGAACTGGAAGCAAAGATGTTTGCTTGTAGAGATATTTTAAAACCCCTGTAAATGTAAACCCCTGTAAATTTTTGCTTGTAGAGATATTTTAAAACCCCTGTAAATGTATTGGTTTCACACTGAGGAGCAGCTATCAACTTTGCATTAATCTGACCTAAATGGAATATACCAGAGGGTTTTAAGAACATAGCAAGTAGGAGAGTAGTTTGCCTGAGTGTCAGTGAGCAGGTATTGATGAGCAGTTACAGCTTAATAGCAATTTTAATTACACTTCCCATCACCTTACTGGCAGTCGAGTAGGAGGCGGTAATTAACTGGGTTGAATTTTCTTGCTTTTTGTGTACAAAGTGTACCTGAACAATGATCGACATTGGCTGTTGTAAGTGTTCTGGAATAGCTTGACTAGGGTCATGGCAGGTCCTGGAGCATACGCCTTCAGTTGAACCTTGACCAGAATGTTGTCAAGGCTCGTAGATTTGTGGTATCCACTGTTTCTTGAGAATACGTGAAGTGAATCAAATTGGCTGAAGACTGGTATATGTAACACCGGGGACCACTGGATGAAGCCAAGGGGGACCACCCATTGACATACATATCATGGGACTGTGGCATGGATGACTTGCATTGTCTTCTGTACACAAGAGCACAGCAATTGAAACGGTGTACCCTCAGAGAGTGGACAATTAGAATTCAGGCTGTATGATAAGGTTCAGATACCTGTAAGAGAAATATCTTTGCTTTCTTCCCGATTGCTGTATCTTTCTGAAGATGAATAATATCATTCAGTCATTCCCTCAATTTGAGGGTGCCAATTAATGCTGAAGCGAATTTGAGTAGATCTTGTAGGAAGTTACTAGAAACTTGCCACAAAGTGTGTGGAGAGTTTAAGTTCAATCAAAGTGACCCATCGCTGCAACGATGCCATTACAATTTCAGATCCTGATTCCTCAATTTTTGAGCTGTAAACCAGGTTTTGGGGACCTCTGCCCAATTGTCCATAATAATTATTTGAACAAATTTTATGAATAACATAATTAAAAAATTCACATTCAAGTTTTCAAATTTATCCATTAATTTATCTTATGATGCTATGTTAAAGTTTCTATCTGCCATTTCAAGAACATGGTCTTCAGCTGGTATCTTTTACTTTGCAGCTTTATTTGCTTCTATATCATAGAATCATTGAATCCCTATGGTGTGGAAGCAGGCCATTCAGCTCATTGAATCCACACCGACTCACCAAAGAGCATCCCTCCCAGATCCATCCCACCCCTTTACAATATCCCTGTAACTCTGCATTCCCCATGGCTAATCCTTCTAACCTGTACATCGTTGAACACAATGGGCAATTTAGCGTCTCCCATCCACCTAACCTGCACATCTTTGGACTGTGGGAGGAAACCGGAGCACCCGGTGGAAACCCATGCGGACAGAGGGAGAATGTGCAAGTTCCAAACAAACAGTCACCTGAGGCTGGAATCAACCCCGATCTGAGAGTCTACAGTTTCACAGTGTTCAACCATTATACAACTGGAATTGAAGCGTAGAAGGACATTTCCCTTCAAACAGTGAGCATTACCAGAGTTTCTTTGCATTTATGTTGCCAATGTCAGGGCGGTGGACAAAGATGTCCATGGGTGTCCATGAGTGGATGACACTGGTGATGTCACACTACCATGGCACTATGCCTTTGCACACATGTTCAACAATACCACTGTCAACCAAGGAACTCTCACCTCCTTCACTGTGCTCACTGCTCTGAAGTCTGCTTCTCCCACTCCCTGCTCTACACTCCCACTACAGGCTCCACTCACCTGCTCTGCACACTGGGATCTCAACCAAAGGCACTGAGATGGGAATTTTCCAGCCTAAGAACATCGAGTTGGCCAGAGATCAGCAAAGACTGCAAATTGTTCAGCTCCCTGTCACTCCCAGCTCAGCTCAGCTCAGCAGCGATACATGTACATCACAAGCACTATGACTGCATTGGCTGCAAGTGTTTCCCCTACAGCTGCAGTGTTCATGAATGCAACATTTTCTAGAAGACATGGAAAGAATGTAAGATTGAATTCCGCAATCAGCAAGGTTCCTTCATTAAACTGCCAGGTCTCAGCAATTTAGAACACTTACAGACCACTTCTTGTTTCCTTCAGGTTTTAAAGATTTCATTCCTCAGGCCTATCCAACCACCAACAAGCCCCTTGTTCTGTTATTGCCAAAGTGTTGGCAAATGTTTGGATGGGTCTCACAGTCTTTGCTGATCTCTGGCCAACTCGATGTTCCTAGACTTGAAGACTCCTATCTTTAGTTGAGGATCTCAGGCCCCATAGCTTCCCTTAAGGCTCCTGAAATCTTTTTCTCTAAGCAACCTAGAGATTTTGCCCAGTGGAAGCTGAGAATCATATCAAATTGCCCAAACTCACTTTATTTCCTCACCAAGAGTATAGAGGGAGGGAACAATTCCCAACTGTGGTTACAAAGACTATATTTATCACTAAGGCTGAACAGAAGAAATCCTGAGCTGTGATTTTAAAACTAACACTGATTGATATTACATTCTGCTGCCACTTTTGATGTGTTTTTTTAAAATCACTTTTGACCAAATTTTAATGCTTTCTCTTTTTGTTTTATTTCCCAGAAATCCAAATGATGAGTCTGGGAGTGAAATTGTTTTTGGTGGATTTGATACTTCGCACTTCACTGGTGAACTTCATTGGATTCCTGTGACCAACAAAGGATACTGGCAAATTCAGTTAGACGGGTAAATGCAGGCACGAGATAAACTGCATTTGCATTCCATACAATAAGTGGTGTTCCAGGGCATGTAGGTTTTCACAGAACCACTAGATGGTGGTCAAAACCTACTTCCCATGGAGCACCCCTTCAATTATACCTTGACGTGATCTCTGATTCTGAATTAGGTTTTATAGTACATTTAGGATGAGATGTGGCAGGAAAATCTGAGTAAAGGAGTGGGGCATTTGATCACAAGGATGGGGGATGGGGATGGGGGGGTAATAATATGGTCAAGTAAGAGATTCCTTAGCAGATAATAAAGAGTTGGAACTGCTTATTTTCTTACACTGTTACTCTCGAGGTATTCAGTTATAGATTGTTTCAAGGTTGGTCAAGGCTAATGGAGAATAGAAATCCTCGGCTATAACATGAGGTGGATAGCATCCATTATTTAAGGGAAAGTTAGATAAATACATGAGAGAGAAAGGAATTGAAGGAAATGTTAACAGGGTGCAATGAGGTTACTGTGTAATACCTGCATAGACTTTTTGTGCCAACTGATTTTCTGTCACATACCATCCTCTGTGTGATTCTGCAGGATCTCTGACTTAATATAGGCTTAAAAGTACAGTAACCACAAATTAATTGTACAATTCTAATCTTAAGATTCAGTGCCCTTCAGTCTGATGAAGGCAAGAAATTTTCTGCATCTGAATGTCCACAACATTAATAATAAAAAAAATGAATTACCAGCACATATAGAAAACCATGTGTAAAATCAGTAGCCATATATATCTAATGGCCATCAATAAAACCAAATCTGTGACCTGGATATCTACGGGTCTGTGACATTCAGGAAGAATATAAAGGTGGGAAATGATTGGGTGGTAACTCTGTAAGTAACAATGTGCATTCATATTGCAGTGAGAGATTACCTTTGTTCTAATGTCAAAGATACAGTATCAGTTTAAAGTGGAATTAGGAAACATCAAGAGGCAGAAGACATTGGTGGAAGCTGTTTATCAGCCACTAAACAGCAGAGGTAACCACATACAGTATAAATTGGGAAAGCAGGTGTGTAGAGTTACAGTAATATGGTAATCATGGAAGTTTTTAAAAGAGAATGGGAAACCTAATTAAGTGTTACAGAGGATGAATCCTTGAAATGTAGGTTTTTTGAAGCCATTTCCTGTGGAACCAATTAGGAAATGGACTCTAAATCTAGTATCATGCAATGACAAAGGACATATTAATAACATTGTTGTAAAGGAACCTTCAGAAACAGTGACTTCAATGTGGAAGACTGTTCCATTTAAGCTTGAAGGTGATGCAGTTCAATCAGAAACAAGGCTCTTAAATCTTAACAGAAGAAACTATGAAGGTGTAGAAACTGTGGGTAGAGTTGAGGAACTTCAAAGGGAGTTGTGTACAGGCCTCTTAGCAGTAGTACGATGTGGGGAAGAAAATAAATCAGGAGACAGAAAAGACATGTAAGAAAAGCCACTGTTACAATAATCTTGGGGACTTCAATATGTAGGTGTACTATGAAAACCAGGTTGGCATCAGATGGGGCAGCACAGTGGTTAGCACTGCTGCCTTACAGCACTAGGGACCCAGTTTCAATTCCTACCTCGGGCAACTGACTATGTGGGCTTCGTCTAGGTGCTCTGGTTTCCTCCCACAATCAAAAGACATGCAGGTCAGGTGAAGTGACCATGCTAGATTACACATAATTTTAGTTGCATTAGTCAGGGGTAAATACAGGGTTGGGTGGGTTACTCTTCGGAGGGTTGGTGTGGACTTGGGCTGAAGGACCCATTTCAATAATGTAAGGAATCTAATCTCAAGAAATGGGATTAGTGGAATGTCTACATGATGTTTTGTTTTTGGAGCAGTTTGTAGTAAGGCCCACTAGGGTACAGGCAATTCTGGTTACAATGATGTGTAATGAGGCAGACTTGATTAGCGAGCTCAAGTGAAGGAACCTCCAAGGGACAGTGACTGTGATATGATAGAATCACACGGTAGTTTGAGAGGGAGGAGCTAGAATGAAATGTAATGGTATTACATTTGAGTAAAGGTAGCTATAAAAACATGAGAAAGGAGCTGGCTTGTGTTGATTGGAAGGGAAGCCTAGCAGGGAAGACAGTGGAGCAGCAATGGTGGAGTTTCTTTGGGCAATTTGGATGGCACAGTGGAAATTCATCACAAGGAAGAAGAAACATACTAAGGGAAGGATGAGACTGATAGAAGATGTCAGGGACACCATAAAAGCAAAAGAGAAAACATTCAATGTGGTGAAAATTGGGGGGAATCCAGTAGATTGGGAAGCCTTTAAAAGCCAGCAGAGGATAACTAAAAAAGCAATAAGGGGGGAGAGAATCTGAAATATGAGAGTAAGCTAGTTAGGAATACAAATGAAGATTACAAGAATTTTTTTAGATATTTTAAAGACAATGGGCATTGGGCTGCCAGAAAATGAGGCTAGAGAAAGAATAATGCAGAACAAAGAAATGGCTGAGGAACTGAGTAGATACTTTGCATCAATGTGCACAGCAACATACCAGAAACTCCAGAGAGTCAGGAGGCAGAGGTGGGGTAACCATCACAAAGGAGAAGGTGATAGCGAATCTGAAAGGTCTGAAGGTTGATAATTACCTGGACCAGATGGATTACATACCAGAGTTCTGAAGGAGATAGCTGGGGAAATTGTAGAGTCATTAATAGTGATCTTTCAGGAATCACTGGAGTCAGGGAGGGCCCCCATAAGACTGGAAAATGGCTAATGTAACACTCATGTTTAAGGAGGTAGCAAGGCAGGAGTCAGGAAACTATAGGCCAGATAACCTGACCTCAGATATTGGTAAGATTTTAGTATCCATTATTAAGGATGAGATTTTGGAACACTTGGAAATGCAAGGTAAAATAAGGTGGAGTCAGCATGACTTTGTTAGGGGGAGGTCAAATATGTTAGAATTCTTTTAGAAGATAACACGCAAGTTAGACAAAGGAGAGCCAGTGGGCATGATTTATTTGGATTTCCATAGACCTTTGACAAAGTGCTGCAGAGGAGGCTGCTAAACAGGATAAGAGCCCATAGTATTAGAGACATGGATAGAGGATTGGCTGACTGGCAGAAGGCAGAGACTGGGGATAAAGAAGTCATTTTCAGGATGGCAGCTGGTGATTAGTGGAATTCAGCAGGGATCAGTGTTGGGACTACAACTATTCATGTTATACCTTAAAGATCTGGACAAAGAAACTGAGGGCATTGTTGCTAAGTTTGCAGATGACACAAAGATAGGAGGAGGGACAGGTTGTGTTGAATAAGTAGGGGAGCTGCAGAAGGACTTCCGACAGGCTAGGAGAGTGGTCAAAGAAGTAGCAGATGCAATACAATGTGGGAAAGTATGAGATTATATTCTTTGGTAGGAAGAACAGTGGTGTAGATTATTTTCTGAAAGGGGAAAGGCTTTAGAAATCTGAAGCACAAAAGGATTTGGGAATCCTAGTTCAGGAGATTCTGTTAAGGTTAAATTGTAGGTTCAGTTGGCAATTAGGAAGAGGGCGAGAATATAAGAGCAGAGATGTACTGCTGAGGCTGTATAAGGTTCCGGTCAGTCTAATTTGGAATACTGACAGTAGTGTGGGAACCCATATTTAAGGAAGATGTGCTGACATTTTAAAGGGGTGCAGAGGAAGTTTACAAAGAAGATCCAGGGGATGTAGGGCTTGTTGAATGAGGAGCAGCTGGGGACTCTGGGTCTGTAACTGATGGAGTTTAGAAGGATGAGAGGGAAATCTTATTGAATGTCTATACACAACTTGTGAAAATTGGATTAAACCAATTGCCCAATTCTACACACATGATTAATTCAGGTTGCAGAATGCTTCAGGCCTGGATAAAGTGGATGTGGAGAAGATGCTTCCACCAGTAGGAGAGACTAAGATCAGAGGACACAGCCTCAGAATGAAAGTATGACCCTTTACAACTGAGAGGAAGGGGAATTTCTTCAGCCAGAGTGTGAGTCTATGGAACCCATTGCCTCAGAGGGCTGTGGAGGCTGATTGGCCTAAATTTGCTCCTATATCTTATGGGCTATTTCCAGAAGAATAAAACAACATTCAGCTTATCAAACCCATGCTTCTAGAGCTCATGTAGAACAGTTCTAACACAGACTAAACATAAGCCTTCTTCTATGGTCATTTATCTAAAAGCATTTTTAAAAGTTCCTGCTAGAGCAAAGAACAAATATACCCTTCATAGATCTACATTTTCTGATTTTATAAAAGCTGCAGACACCCACATAGCAAACTTTTTTAATGACAATTGAAAGATGCAGATGATGAACCCCGGCCAAAAACAATCCTATTCTAGTCACACAGATCAAGTTTCTTAGAGAATAGACAAGGTTGTTAAAAGAGCTATTGCAAGCTTTTATAGTTAAATGATTAGCTGAACCACAATTGCTGCTAAATAGTACTTCAAAAAATTTTGCGTTGACATCAAACAGGGGAAAATAAGCATTGTCTTTGAGAGGACAAGTCTGAGTGAAGAGGTCTCATGGCCCATTTAACAGCTGTTGAAAGTGTCATTAGGCACAGAGCCACAGTGCTGGGGAATTGATTGCTGTGATCAGGATGGTGTGGGGATTGTTTGAATCACAGGTCAAATAGATCACTCTGACCAATTTCTCAATACCAGCAACAGGCCAGAGTTTATATATTTTTAACTGGGTATTTGAGAGCTTAGAGAGTAGTTCAATGATGTCTATATTAGGCCATGTGGTTTTGTTATGACTGTACAAAACAGTCCTTCATGGATTTCTTCTGAACAATGGTATCACTCGCTGGGAATAATATATTATAAATCAAACCCAACCATTTCCTGAGTTATCACAACTTGTGAAAATTGGATTAAACCAATTGCCCAATTCTACACACATGATTAATTCAGGTTAAATGAATGCACACACTAAGTATTTTCACATTCATAGAAAAACTTTTATTTATTGTAATCAAACTGTTTTTGACCAATGGCAAAAAGTAGACCAAATCAATTGTTCATTTACAACTGTATGATATAAACACGTCTAGTAAAAGGACAGCATTCCTAATGTATGTAACTTTAATTTTACCCCACACTACCCCACACACACTCAGAGGAATACAGTTCTGTACCTCCAGTCCAAATCACCAAACAGATTGGTTGGTGCTGCAATCATTTTTCTTTCTTCAATGGTACCACAATGTTATTTGAGATGATTGTTTTTTTAGTTGACTGGCTGCTTAGAAATTCGACTTCATTTGACTTAAATCCCTTGAGGTAAGGTCTGTCTCAGCTGTTTAGTCCATCAATGGATCTCCTGGCCCAAGTTCAGAGCGGGTGACAAAACTCTCTATCCAGCTGCAGCAGTGAGTTATTCTCAAAATTCTTGTTTATAACTTTTCCTTGCTATGTTTGTGTGCCAGGTCAGATAATAGCTTGTATTAGTTCTTTTAATTTATTTGCAATCACATCACTATCATGTTCAAAGCCACCATCAGATGTATTTTCTCCAGCTTCTTTGCAAGGTTATGCTTGAAGAAACATGTACCTGTCTAGAGTGGTAATGCCCTAATCTTTATGGTCACGGAAACTGAAGCACAGCTCCCTCACAACTCCAACAGTTATGAGCAAAAATCAAGTCTTGACTATTTTCTTCCCAACCTGTCTTTCTGTTCTCACACCCACAATGCAGTTCTTCAGTCAGGGTACCATTTCTTCTATGATGTTCCTCTCTAGCACAATGAGATGAACATAGGGGTGGCATGGTGGCTCAGTGGTTAGCACTGTTGCCTCACAGTGCTAGGGATCTGGGTTCAATTCTAGCCTTGGGCGACTGTCTGTGTGCACATTCTCCCCATGTCTGTGTACGTTTCCTCCCACAATCTAAAGACGTGCAGGTTAGGTGAATTGGCCATGCTAAACTGCCCATAATGTTCAGGGTTGCGTGTGTTAGGTGCATTGGCCAGAGATGAATGGAGTCTAATAGCTTAGGGGAATGGGTCTGGGTGGATTGCTCTTCAGACGTTCGGTGTGGATTTGTTAGGCCTAACGATCTGTTTCCACACTGTTGGGATTCTAACAGGACTCCATGAAAACCAGTTTACATATCTCAATGTGCAATGAAGAAAAGAACAATTACATGATTCAAAGTAAGCAACGCAATACAAAAGTAATTAATACATTGGCTTACTGGATTGTGTGTGTGTGTGTTTGTGCACATGCACACCAGTATTGGCTTACATTGTGGAAATTCATTTTCTAATGAAATGCCCTAAATATTCAATGGTTGCCTAACTGCTTTCTGCCTTGGGTGAGATCAGAAAAATAAGAAGTGATCTCAATGAATAAGAAAGATTTTAGTGAGCTAGACAGGGTGAAGCTAGGAGTCTGTTTCTCCCTGGTTGGAGAATTTAGACCTAGAGGATTAGAATTTCAGATTGAGTGGTTGGCTATTTAGGGTGAGATAAGGAGATATATCTCAACACAGAAAGCTGTGAATCTTTGGAATTCTGTGCTTCAGAAGACTAGTTATTAAACTTATTCAAGACTGAGATTGATAGAGTTTTTGGGTTGTGAGGGAATTAAGGGATTTAGGGATAGAGCAGGAAAGTGGAGGTGAGGTGGATGATCTTGTTAATTAGGAGAGTAGACTCAAGGTTGCACGTGGTCTATTTCTGATGTCCTTGTGTTTTTAGTGTGAAGGTCGGTGGAACTGTTCTGTTCTGTGAAAATGGATGCAAAGCCATAGTTGACACTGGCACATCTCTCCTTACTGGACCTGTCAAGAGCATCAATGCACTACAGAACAGGATTGGGGCAGTTTCTAGCAGAAATGGAATGGTATGTACAAGAAAATGTGACTTTAATATAGAAGCAGTTCATTATGGTCTATCAAGTAGGACAAGATAACAGGATTTCCTTATCCTTTTATGATGACAGATTTGAAAAGTTAGAGGTAGTAAAATATGTCTCTCAATTAAAATTCAACTATTATGATTTCAAAATGATTCCAAAATAAAATTTATTACACAGGAAGACTTTTTTTGCACAGTGAGTTGTTACAAGCTGGAAGCTGCCTCTAAAATGCCTCATGATCACCTCCTACTGCTAGAGTAGATAATTGCTCTTTTAATAACTGGGCACTGATGTGTTTTACAGTACTCCATAGACTGTGATCATATGTCCAATATGCCTGATGTGACGTTCACAATAGGAGGTGTTGACTATGTTCTTCCACCACAGGCCTACACACTTCAGGTATGTAGCCACTTATTTCAAGAGGAAAGAACTATTTGACTTAACAGGAAAATTGAATTCTACTGTTTGATAAACTGTTATTTCCCCAGAATGATAGCAGAACATGGGGTAGATTTATAATTGAATACTCCCAACGTGTAGAGCTTCTCAGGAGAGGAATGCATACCATAAATTTCAGTCATGGGATCAACATGTCCACCTTGAGAATGGGTGAAAAGTCCAATGGATGGCAAATTGGGTGGAGTGGTGTCTGCACACAATTGTTGCATATTGGTCCTGCCTTAAATCAGATTATTTGCAAAGTTTTGCCTTAAAATCAGATTATTTACCTCACAGTTCCAGAAAGAAATAACTAATAACAATAACAGCAAAGGCATAACATTTAATGTATAAATAAATATATACATCTCTGCAAATTATAAATAACCAACAGTTTCTAAACCAGGCCATTCACTTGTAGTTTTGCATGATAGTTATATTGACTTCAGCTGTTACTCAGCAGTAGTTGTCTCACTCCTGAGTCAGAAGTTTCAGTTCTCCTTGTGGTTGAATCTTCATAACTTTCATAATTGAATGATGTGACTTTTGGCAATGACATGATATCAGATATCATGAGTCATTAATGCACATGTTACCAATGTGACCTCTGTTTGAGCATTCAATACAGGTTGCATATGAAACATTGTTATGGTTTAGCTAGCATGTGTGCACTGAGAGCCTATTCCCCGTTTCCCTATGTCTCTGTCCCACATCACGATTCCCTGTCTTTCACCCTGTTCCTCTCTTTTCCATCTGTTTCCACATGTCTCTTTCCTATCCCTCTCCCTATTCCCTCTCCCCTATCCATTGCTCCCATACCATTTCCACTGCTACTCTTCTTAATTCAGACACAGAGACATGGACAACAGCCATGAAGGGGTTGGGAGCAGCCATAAAAAGCTTTATTTGTCAGGTTTCAGGGTGGACAATGCAGGCAGACTGGAACTGACTGAATTATTTTATTTACCTGGTGAGTTGGAGTTGCAGCATCCATCTCTGGGGTTGGGGGGTGCATTGGTTTCCACTGATGCCAATGAAAAGCCCACTCCACACTCGAGGTTAGTGAGAAAGAGAGTAAGGGGAAATCTGTCACTTGGATTATTCCCTGATGATCAAGCTGCTCTAACAATCATTGTTGTGAATCTTGTAGGACCAGTCTCAAAAACAGCCAATCAGTGGTGGTAATGGGTAGGATCAGGAAGGGTGAGAATGAAACGTGTTGAACACACATCATCATTCATTTTTAAATGTCCATCAACTGTATGTGCCGGAGTTTAAAAGAAAGACTATAACACAAAATAGGTGCAAAGTACTGCAGATGCTGGAATCTGTACTGAAAACAAAAAATGCCAGACATGAAACATTGACTTGCTCTCTCTCCACAGAGCTGCCTGACTCACTGTGATTTCAACATCTTTTATTTTCTGTTTAAAAAATCGCAACTGTTTTGAACTGGAGCATGTCAGCAGGTCAACTTTGTCCAAGTTGAGTCAACAATTGTGACTCAACAATTTTGTAACATAGTCTAAGATGCAACACAAACTGACAATCCTGGGTGCTACTGAGTGAGTGCTGCATTTGAGTGAGACACTTAACTAAGGCCCTGTATGCACTCTTGGCAACATGTGAAATAATATAATCGCGACCTTGAAGAAAAACAAGCGAGTTCTCTTGGAATTCAGACCAATATCTATTATTATCACTGAACACAGATGATCCAGTCATTAGCTGAATGAGGATTTGGAGGATCTTTCTGTATGCAGATTAGCTGCTGTATTTTTTTATTTTATAATGTGGAGGTGCCAGTGATGGACTGTAGTGGACGAAGTTAAAAATCACACAACACCAGGTTATAGTCCAACGTGTATAAGCTTTTGGAGCACTGCTCCTTCATTAGATAGCTGGTGGAGCAGGATCGTAGGACACAGAATTTATAGCAAAAGATCACAGTGTCATACATGTATCGCATCAGTGTATGATACTATGATCTCTTGCTATAAATTCTGTGTCCTATGATACTGCTCCACAAGGTACCTGATGAAGGAGCAGTGCTCCAAAAGCTTATACACATTGGACTATAACCTGGTGTTGCGTGATTTTTAACTTTTTTATTTTGTAGCATTGCTTTATCGAATTTTATAGTACTTCAGTAGAACAAAACTTAATTATTGCAAAGTCTTCCTGGAAGCATTCTGTTATGAGTTCTCTCCTTATTTGAAATGCAGTAGGTATTGCGATTCACCAAGTCTGTTCCCCTTGCAGGAGGAGGATGAATGGGGACGAATTTATTGCAGCAGTGGATTCCAAGGAATGGACATACCTCCACCTGCTGGACCATTCTGGATCCTGGGTGACGTCTTCATTGGCTATTATTATGCAGTGTTTGATAGAGGGAACAACAGGGTGGGCCTGGCTAAATCCATCCCGTAATGTCCCATTACACTGATTCAGGCAGACAGGGTTGCAACGTTTATTGCAGTTACTTAGAATGTTGCTAAAACTCCAATGTGTACAGCATCACTTTGAAATTAAGGTTTTTAACATTCAGAAATCAATGCATTAAAATCTTCTGTCAATAATTTGCCATGTTGCTAAAAGTCTCCACACGCAGTTTGCAAATTCACAGTACAATCTTTACTAGGGTTTTGATTTTTTTCAGGATTTTGATTTAAAATAAATCTTAGGGCAGGCAGTGTCATTGTTGCTCACAATTACATTTAGAAAATATGGCATAGAGCCCAGTGTCGGTGCTGTTTAAATGATATTTGCCCTTTAAACCAATTGCTATGAAAATACTCAATGCATTCAGAGATTAAGTTCACTGACCAGTAATTTATTTGCCTTCAGGGTGATTTTATTGAATATACTGAGAACTTGAAACTAAAATGTTAGATAGCTACATTTGACTTTCATTGCAATGCACTCCTATCTACAAATCTGGGCAAAATTGCCAGTTTGAGAGACAACCCTGTCCTGGGAAAGGAGACACAGATACCGCTATCATGTGTCAGGAGACCTCCCACCATGTATGTGGCAAGTAATCATATGACTCAGCCAACGTTGTCTATCTCATACGCTGCAGGCAAGGATGTCCTGAGGCATGGTACATTGGAGAGACAAAGCAAAGGCAACGGCAACAGATAAATGGACATCACACAACAATCAGCAGACAGGAGTGTTCCCTCCCAGTCAAGGAACACTTCACACTTCAGCGGTCCGGGACATTCAACCTTGGACCTTTGGGTGACTATCCTCCAAGGCAGACTACAGGCAACAATGTGAAGTGGCCGAGCAGAGGCTGGTGGCCAAGTTCAGTACCCATGGGGATGGGGATGGTGTTAACTGGGACCTTGCGTTTATGTCACACGACAGGTGACCCCACTGCACTATACTCTCTCACACACACACACACACACACACAGAGATAGGTGCACACACACACAGACACAGACACTCCTATAGACACATACTCATAAAGGATATTAAGGTGGACAAATCCCCAGGACCAGATGGGATCTATCCCAGGTTGCTAAGGATGGTAAGAGAGGAAATAGCTGGGGCCCTGACAGATATCTTTGTAGCACCTTAAACACAGGTGAAGTACCGGAGGACTGGTGGGTTGCTCATGTTGTCCCCCTGTACAAGAAGGGTAGTAGGGTTATTCGAGGTAACTATAGACTAGTGAGCCTAACATCAGTGGTGGGAAAGTTGCTGGAGAAGGTACTGAGAGATAAAATCTATTTATATTTGGAAAAGAAAGGGCTTATCAATGATAGGCAACATGGTTTTGTGCAGGGTAGGTCGTGCCTTACCAACTTTAGAGTACTTTAAGGAAGTGACCAAGTTGATAGATGAAGGAAGGGGTGTAGATGTCATATAAAGGGACTTTAGTAAGGCGTTTGATAAATTTCTCCATGGTAAACTAATGGAGAAAGTGAAGTCACATGGTATACAGGGTGTTCTTGTGAGGTGGATAAAGAACTGATTGCACAAAAGGAGACAGAGGATTGTAGTTGAAGGGAGTTTCTCAAACTGGAGAACGGTGACCAGTGAGTGTTCCTCAGGGATCAGTGCTGGGGCTGCTGTTGTTTGTAACATACATAAATGATCTGGAAGAGGGCATTGTTGGTCTGATCAGTAAGTTTCATTGGATGGGGTATTAAGTATAAGAGCTGGCAGATCATGTTAAAATTTTACAAGACTTTGGTTCGGCCGCATTTAGCATATTGTGTACAGTTCTGGTCGCCACATTACCAAAAGGATGTGGATGCTTTGGAGAGGGTGCAGAGAAGGTTTACGAGGATGTTGCCTGGTGTGGAAGGAGCTAGCTATGAAGAGTGTTTGAATAGGTTAGAATTGTTTTCATTAGAAAAAAGGAGATTATGGGGCCATCAAATTGAGGTCGCCAAAATCATGAAGCGTATAGACCGTGTAGATAGAGAGAAGCTTTTCCCAGGGTGAGGAATTCAATAACGAGTGGTCACGCATTCAAGATGAGAGGTGAAAAGTTTAAGGGGGATATACCCTGCAAGTACTTTACACACAGAGGGTCGTAGGTGCCTAGAACGTGCAAAGGCAGTAGAGGCAGGCACAGTAGATTCATTTAAGGTGTGTTGGACAGATGCATGAGTAGGTAGGGAGCAGAGGGAAACAGATCCTTAGGAATTGGGCGATAGGTTTAGACAGTGGATTTGGATCGGCTTAGGCTCGGTGGGCTGACGGGCCTGTCCTTGTGCTGTAAACTTTCTTTGTTCTTTGTTCCTACAGACACACACACACACACACACACACACTCCTACAGATACATACACATTCCTACAGACACATACACATTCCTACAGACACATACACATTCCTACAGACCCATACACTCACGCAGACCCTCTCTCATACACAAGCTGACTCTCATACGCTTAGCTGAAAATGTGTTGCTGGTTAAAGCACAGCAGGTCAGGCAGCATCCAAGGAACAGGAAATTTGACGTTTCGGGCCAGAGCCCTTCATCAGGAATGGGGCTCTGGCCCAAAACGTCGAATTTCCTGTTCCTTGGATGCTGCCTGACCTGCTGTGCTTTAACCAGCAACACATTTTCAGCTCTGATCTCCAGCATCTGCAGACCTCACTTTTTACTCTCATATGCGTACACATACACTCTCACACTCTCATGCACACACACACCATCTCACAGACTTATACCCCTTTACACTCATACACTTGCACACACTCTATCACAGGCACTCATGACCCTCCCCCCCACGCACACACACACACACACACATGCACACAGACACAGACACACGAATATAAGTTTGTGGAGTGAATTTGTATTTGCAGAATTACATTTTATTTTGCTCAAAAACTGCATAAATCCATGTAAAATTTTGTAAATCCCTTTTTTAGATTAGAACCAGTCTGAACATTGGGGCACAGACAGTCTCACACAGGGCACCTCACACCTTCAATGCATTGTCTGGGCCGACATGGCACCTACTGTTAAAGTTCACTTGACAATGTAACTTTAAAAAAGGTCTGCGATATACATATGAAACCAACATGTTGATTCTAAAAGATGAGAGACTTAACAAACAATCCAGGCCTCTTTCAACATATAATTTCAGTTGCATCACACTATAAACTTTTGCTATAAGTTCTGTGTCTTACGATCTTATTCTCCACAACCACCTGATGAAAGAGCAGCGCTCTGAAAGCTAGTACTTCCAAATAAACCTGTTGGACTGTAACCTGGTGTTGTATGATTTTTAACTTTGCATTCATAGTGAATTGGTGACATTGTTCCTGGAAAAGGAGAAAAGCTGGAAGTGAAGATTCCATTTGTTGCAATGAACTAATATGCATCAAGGTCTTACATCACAATCGGTTTGATTCATCTTGTTCGTCAACATTTATTGCAGTGCTTCCTGAGAGAAAACTATTCTTCAAATGTTTTGTAAAATGGGTTCCTTTTTAAAGAAATCTATATATATTAAGCGCGTTGCTTCTGTTGCTTATTGAACTGTAACTAAAATCACAAATCAGGATTAACATTGATTGTTTCTGTAACTAATTGAAATAATTAAAATGACTTTCTCTCAGTTAATGATTAATCATTCAAGAAATGGTTCCTCATGTTACTCAATCTCAGTCTCCAATGTCTGATTAGTGCCAGATTAGTGGGGACGGTAAGGATAAAATGGTAAATAATCACTGTTGGTAAAATAGGAACATGCAATTTGGAGAATTTACTTCTTCCATTCTTGTTGAACTTGTGGTTTTTGTTCAGATCAATAAATTCGCTTTTTGTAGCACTGTGCCAATACACTAAGAATGAGCACCGATAAATGTACTGGAGGCTGACTTTGGAGAGAGTATGCCTTTAGGTTCTTGTGGTACACTGGTAGTGTCCCTACCTTTGGGCCAGGAGACCTGAGTTCAAGTCCCAAGTGTTCTCAAGGTGTTTAATAACATCTCTGAACAGTTTGATTTGGAAATATCTATGGCAGAAAAAATGCAGAGCGAGGTATTTGCAGGCAGAGATTGTAAAGGCTTCAGAATAGAGCAACAACACAAGATAGTGGTTGCAGTGAATCTGAAACAAACACAGAGGAGGAACTCAGCAGGTCTGGCAGCATCTGTGGAGAGAGGTACAGAATTAAAGTTCGAAGTCCAATATGGTGCTTCTTCTGAAACATTGTGAAGAAGTCAGTTAGAGCTTGAAACACTAGATATGCTTCTCTCTCACACAGATGATGTCAGACCTGCCAGGTTTCCCCAGCATCATCTGTGTAGATGATATCTGGCAATGACTGGGAAAATAGAGATTAGATTAGATTACTTACAGTGTGGAAACAGGCCCTTCGGCCCAACAAGTCCACACCGACCCACCGAAGCGCAACCCACCTATACCCCTACATTTACCCCTTACCTAACACTACGGGCAATTTAGCATGGCCAATTCACCTGACCCGCACATCTTTGGACTGTGGGAGGAAACCGGAGCACCCGGAGGAAACCCATGCAGACACGGGGAGAACGTGCAAACTCCACACAGTCAGTCACCTGAGTCGGGAATTGAACCTGGGTCTCAGGTGCTGTGAGACAGCAGTGCTAACCACTGTGCCACCGTGCCATCCATAAAGGGGGATAAAGAAAGGATACTATGTCTTGATATGAGAAAATAGGATAAAAACTAGAAATATAGAACATAGAACAGTAAATCTCAATTCAGATCCTTCAGTCCTTGATGTTGTACGACCCTTTCAACCGACTAACCAAGGTACCCTTTATTGTTCTATCTCCAATGTTTTGATCCAAGAGTCACTTAGCTATCCCTAGTGTATCTGACTCTACTACCACTGCTGGCAGTGCATTCCACACACCCACAACTTTCTGTGTAAAGAACTTACTTCTGACATCTTCCCTAAACCTTTCACCAATTACCTTAAAATTATGCCCCCGCATGATAATCATTACCACCCTGGGAAAAAGTCATTGGCAATCCACTCTAACTATGCCTCTCATCATCTTGTACACCTCTATCAAGTCAGCTCTCACCCTTCTTCACTCCAATTAGAAAAACCCTAGCTCCCTCAACCTTTCTTCATAAGACATGCCCTTCGGTCCAGGCAGCAAGCTGGAAATATCCTCTCTAAAGCTTCCACATCCTTGCTGTAATGAGGCGACCAGATCTGAACACTATATTTCATATTTATCATCTTCATTCAGAAAAGACTGTGAAATCCAAATGGCATTCTTGAACATTTGAATTAGGAGCAGGAAAAGGCCAACTGGACCTCAAGTTTGCTCCACCATTCCAGAAGATCATGTCTGATGTGATTCCTCAACATTCCCTCATACCTCTGATAACCATTCAATCCTTGATTATCAAGATATTAGTGACCTCTGCCTTAAAGATATTCACGGACTCTGCAATCATGGCTTTTGAGGAACAGTTTTAAAGATTTGCAGACGTTTGTGAAAAAAGGTTTCCCCCTACCTCTGTCTCATAAATATTCTCTAAACTGCTCCCAATGCACTTACGTCCTTACTTAAATATGGAGACCGAAATGATACAAAGTAGTCCAGACATAATCTCACTAATGCCCTGTATAACTGGAGCATAACTGCCTTACTTTGGATTTTCCTTTCAGTAAGCAATAATATTCTATTAGCTTTCCTAATTACTTGCTTTACCTGAATAACAACCTTTTGTGATTCATGCACTAGGACACATTGATCTCCCTGCATCTCAGAGTTCTGCAATTTCACAACATTTAGATAATAGGCTTTGTTTTCATTCTTCCAAAATGCAAATTTCACATTTACCTACATTATACTCCATTTGCAAGATCTTTGCCCACTCACTTAACTTATCTACAACCCTCTACAGCCACTATAGCCTTCACAACTTACTTTACTACCTATCTTAATACTCTCAGCAAATTTAGGAACCATACCTTTAGTCCCACCATGCTAGTCATTTATACATATATTGTAAAAAGTTAAGACCTTAACACTGATGTGTGTAGAAAACCATTTGTTAAAACTTGCTAGCAGAAAAGTACTTGTTTATGATGACTGTGTTTCCTGTAACTAGTCAATCTTCTGTCAATGTCAACATGTTACCCACTTATATCATAAGCTTTTATTTTCTACAGTAACCTTTGTGATATCATGTCAACTGCCTTCTGGAATGCTAAGTACAATACATACCAAATGCCACGAAACAATTCTGTCCTATTAATGAATTTTCATTTAGATAATCTGATTACTATGAAAGATTTGAGAGCTGGAAATGGTACATGTCTCTTATCCTAAGTCCCTCAAAAAAATCGATCATTAGTTTGTGAAGTCACTTCCTATTTGTCGTTTAAGACATTAGCTATCAAGAGATTAGCTCATGACACCATTAGTGACATCAGGGCATGTGACATCGGTGTGCAGAAGCTTTCCTTTAAGGTGATCATACAGGGATATCTCACTGTTTCCTTGTCATGCACATCACAAATATAACTTTATTGATGCGAGCATAAGAAGAAAGTTAGTAAGCTTGCAGTGACACCAAATTTGGAGGTGTAGTGGACAGCGAAGAGGGTTACATCAGATTACAACAGGATCTTGACCAGATGGGCCATTGGACTGAGAGGTGGCAGATGGAGTTTAATTCAGATAAATGCGAGGTGCTGCATTTTGGGAAAGCAAATCCTAGCAGGACTTATACACTTAATGGTAAGGTCCTAGGGAGTATTGGTGAACAAAGAGACCTTGGATTGCAGGTTCATAGCTCCTTGGAAGTGGAGTTGCAGGTAGATAAGATAGTGAAGAAGGCGTTTGGTATGCTTTCCTTTATTGGTCAGAGTATTGAGTACAGGAGTTGGGTTGTCATGTTGTGGCTGTACAGGACATTGGTTAGTCTACTTTTGGAAGATTGCATGCAATTCTGGTCTCTTTCCTATTGGAAAGATGTTGTGAAACTTGAAAGTGTTCAGAAAAGATTTACAAGGATGTTGCCAGGGTTGGAAGAATTGAGCTATAGGTGAGGATGAACAGGCTGGGGCTGTTTTCCCTGCAGCATCGGAGGCTGAGGGGTGACCTTATAGAGGTTTACAAAATTATGAGGGGCATGGATAGGGTAAATAGCCAAAGTTTGTTCCCTGGGGTGGGGGAGTCCAGAACTAGAGGTCATAGGTTTAGGGTGAGAGGGGAAAGATATAAAAGAGACCTATGGGACAACGTTTTCATGCAGAGGGTGGTACATGTATGGAATGAGCTGCCAGAGGAAGTGGTGGAGGCTGGTACAATTACAACATTTAAGAGGCACTTGGCTGGATATATCAATAGGAAGGGTTTGGAGGGATATGGGCTGGGTGCTGGCAGGTGGGACTAGATTGGGTTGGGATATCTGGTCAGCATGGACAGGTTGGACCGAAAGGACTCTATGACTCTACCTGTTGCAGGTCCATCTCTGAGCACACTTCCAAAATGGTGGCAATGGTTAAACAACAAGATCTTCCCCAGAGAAACAAGAAAGACACTGATCAGCACCCAGTACTGTCCCAAAAATTTAAAACACAGGGCAAGAGTCTCAATAGCCTTGTTTCAATACTAAAGAGGGAAAGAAGAGTAAAGCAGTAGTGCAGTGGATGGGAGAAAAAGGTACACGAGATGGAAAGAAGTAAACAAAAGAAGTCACAATAGACAGTTAGAATCCCTACAGTGTGGAAATAGGCCACCGGTCCCAACAAATCCACACCCACCGTCCGAAGAGTATCCCACCCTCTACTACGCCACATTTACCCCTGACTAAAGCACCTAGCCTACACATCCCTGAACACTATGACCAATTCATCTAACCTGCACGTCTTTCTGATTGTAGGAGGAAACCCATGCAGACAACGTGTAAACTCCACACGGACAGTTGCCTGATCTGGGATCCTTGGTGCTGTAAGGCAGCAGTGTTAACCACTGAGCTACCATGCTGCCCATTCAAGGTGAAGATTGAGAAAACATAGGGAAAAATAACAGCGACTGCCGAGTAGATAGACTCCCAGCAGTGAATGAAACCTCAGGCAATTACACCCCTGCGAGAAGCAAGGCTGGCAGCACATGGGGCAGAGAGACCCCAAAGGCAAGCACCAGCTGAGAGCTGACAAGCCCAATAGCAAGAATCACTGGACAGCAATGACTGAGTTTGTGAACAACAGTAAATGAAAATGCTATTCTTGACCAATGGTTCTGAAGAAGGGTAACTGGCCTCGAAACATTAACTCTGTTTCCTCTCCACAGATGCTGTCAGTTCTACTGAGTTTGTCAGCAATTTCTGTCTTTCTTTGATTTCAAACTTCAAGTAATAGAAACAGGTGAAAGCAAGTTTAAACCCCATTCCTAACACATTGCTCTCTAAACTTAACCTTGTTATAGGGCAAACCACTGACCTTGGTAAACCACAAAGTGGTCCTAACCTTGTCGACTAAGTACGCAATGAGCAGAAACAGTCTTCAATCCAAAGGATGTAAGGCCTTCAGAGGCTCAAGGACTGAAGAGGCATGGTTCATTACTTACAGGAATGCAATGCTTTGGATCAACTCACAGAAGGAAGAGGGAAAGGGATAGGTGCACATTTGAGTGTAGTCAGATTGAAGTCCTTTCAGATTGTGGAGCTCATGCTTAATCAGAAATGTGAGTTCTCTAAACTTATAATTGACTTATAATTATGGTGCATGGAGAAGGACCGAGACGGGATGCTGGAGTGTAATAGGTAAGAGTCAAAGGGACTGGTAGAAGCATGTTTGTCAGCAGGGTAAGCTGACCAGGAAAGATCAGATGAGCCACAATGTTTAGTTGCAGACATTCACTCAGCAAGCCTGAATGGTTTGATTTGTAGGCAACAAATACCTCTCCATATGTTGTTCAACGATGGCACCAGGACTTTCCGCCAAAAAACGTTATCACCTACTATCTGCCCCATCATATATTTCACCGTGCTCCTCATGCTTGCGAGTGATAAGCTAACAATTCGTAACTGTGAGACAAAAGATGAAGAGTCATCTAGACTCAAAGTTTTAGCTTACTCTCTCACCATGGATGCTCTCTGACCCATTGTGATCTCCAGTATTTGTTATTTTTTGTCCAGATTCCAGCATCTGCAGTAATTTGCTCCTCCAAGGAAAGCCAACTTGCCGAGTGTAAATGATGTTCACATCCATGCCTCCCACCAAAGCTGCACTCCAGGATGGAAGATTTCGGTCATGGTGAGGTCAATGACAGAAGTGAAGCTCCCAAGAATAAGAAGCAGACATTTTGACATTTTGATGCTCTAGACTATGAAGATGATGCTGTTCCTGAGATTAACTTATTGCACTTTAGCCAAAGCTAGTGTGAACGTTTGAGAAAAGCAACTACCAAAGCTAATGAACTACAAATATTGTAAAAGATAATTATCCAAGGGTGTCCTGATAGTATGATAGGATGAAAGAAGTATCTGAGAAGACTGGTCCCTTTTGGCTACACAGAGTCAAAGTTGGTATATCTCAAGTCATTGTCAGGGGAAAACAAGTCCTAATTTTAAAAGTTTTATGTCAAGACATCACGTCCCTGTAACACCAAGGACAGGTGGGTTTGAGCAACATAGGTTACGTGTGAATCTGTGTCGTGGTCAGGGACGGATCTTTAGATCAGAATTGCAATAATCTTTGCATTATCAACACTCTGAATGGAAGCCTTCATTCCTTTGGTTTTTTATTTGCTTAACCCGAATGGTCATTCCAACTGAGTCTTCTCTGCTCCTGGTAAAGAAAAGGTGGTGCGAGCAGGTGATCACTAGAATTTCCAACAGAACAAGTATTCCAGTCTTTATGCCATCTCTCACTTGTTATGAAGTGCCACCTTCAATGTTACACTGTACCTGAGTCTTTAATTTTCAATTTCTTTGCAAACCCTTTTTCAATTCCAAGAAATTCTGTTGTTTCTTTTTGCCATCTTTCTGTTTTGTCTTGAAAACCTTAATATATACCTACTACAGAGTCATAGAGATGTGCAGCTTGGAACCAGACCCTTCGGTCCAACTTGTCCACGCCGACCAGATATCCCAATCTAATCTAATCTCATTTGCCAGTAGTTGGCTCAAATCCCTCCAATCCTTTATACTCATATACCCAGCCAGATGCTTTTAAGTGCTGTAATTGTACCAGCCTCCACCACCTCCTCTGGCAGCTCATTCCATACATGCATACATACCCGCTGCTTGAAAAAGTTGCCCCTTGGGCCCATTTTATATCTTTCCCTCGTCACCCTAAACCTATGCCCTCTAGTTCTGGAATTCCCCCACACCAGGGAAGAGACTTTGTCTATTTATCCTGTCCATGTTCCTCATGATTTTATAAATCTCTGTAAGGTCTCCTCTCAGCCTCCGATGCTCCAGGGAAAACAGCCCCAGCCTGTTCAGCCTTTCCCCATAGGTCAAATATTTTCTGAAACCTTTCAAGTTTCACAACACCTTCCGATAGAAGGAGACCAGAATTGCATGTAATATTCCAAAAGTGGCCTAACCAATGTCCTGTACAGCTGCAGCATGACCTCCCAACTCCTATAACCAATGCTCTGACCAATAAAGGAAAGCATACCAAATGCCTTCTTGACTATCCTATCTACCAGTGACTCCACTTTCAAGGAGCCATGCACCTGCACTTCAAGGTCTCTTTGTTCATCAACACTCCCCAGGACCGTACCATTAAGTGTATAAGTCCAGGTCTGACTTGCTTTTCCAAAATGTAGTACCTCACATTTATCTAAATTAAACTCCATCTGCACTTCTCAGCCCATTGCCCATCTGATCAAGATCCCATTGTATTCTGAGGTAACCTTCTTCGCTGTCCACTACACCTCCAATTTTGGTGTCATCTGCAAATGTACTGACTGTACCTCCTATGTTTTCATTCAAATCATTTACATAAATGACAAAAGGCAATGAACCCAGCATCAATCCTGGTGGCACACCACTGGTCACAGGCCTCCAGTCTGAAAAGCAACCCTCCACCACCACCCTCTGTCCTCTACCTTTGAGCCAGTTGTGTATCCAAATGGCTAGTTCTCCCTTGTTGGCTGTATTTATACAGTAAGGACCAATTCCTCTAAATAATGGTACAATGATTTATTTTGTACCCTTTAAGAACTTCTTTTCCTTTGGTAGGAAATTTTGGCACTATTCCTTGTTTGACTGTCATTACTCCAAACAGTTTAAAACACTACTCCTGGGAGCTTCACCTCTATCACTGACCACTGGACTAAACAGTCTTATTTTGAAGTAAACAGGATGATGGCCTCTGAGTGGATTAGATAAAGTGCTCAATACACCAGACTCTGAAGAAGAGTCCCTGGACATGAAATATTTACTCTGCTTTCTCTCTACAAATGCTGCCAGACTGATTGATTTTATAGTCATAAAGTTATACAGCATGGAACCAGACCCTTTGGTCTAACTAGTCCACACTGACAGTAATCCCAAACTAAACTAGCCCCACCTGCCAGCACCTGGCCCATATCCCTCCAAATCTTTCCTATTTATGAACTTATCTAGATGCCTTTTAAATGTTGTAACTGTATCTGCATCTGCCACTTTTTCTGACAGTTCATTTCACATACAAACTACTCTCTGTGTAAAAAAAAAGTTGCCTCTCATGTCCTTTTTAAACCTTTCTTCTCTCACCTTAAAAGTTTGCCTCCTAGTTTTGATCTCCCCCACCCTAGGGCAAAGACTCATGTCATTCACCTTATCTAGGTCTCTCATGATTCTTTAAAGTTCACAATAAGTTCACCCTCAACTTCCTATGCTCCAGAGAAAAAAAATCCCAGCCTTTCCAGTCCAATTTTATATCTCACATCATCCATTACTGGCAACTTCCTGGCAAATCTTTTCTGAACCCTTTCCAGTTTAATAAGATCTTGCCTATAACAGGGTGACCAAACTATTTTCTCTAGCAATTTCTGTTTCTGTTTCAGATTTCCTGCATCCTCAGTTTTTTGATTTTTTAAAAATAAATTGAACACATTCCATTTCAGATCAATTTCACATCCTTTGAGATCATTTACTGATTTGATTGTCTCAGGTTCTGTCCCAATGTGTGTGGTTTGTTGATTTGATGCACTTGTTGACCATAGCAATACCTAAAGTTGTTGGCTTCATACATGCAACCATTTTGTAGTATTCTATCAATGGTATGGCCAAAAGATCCTTCCTAAAGGTTTTATTTGGTGTCAAGGTGATAAATAATTCAAAAAGTCATGCTCCTGTTCTTTGCTCTAGCATCTTCTGACAAACTGGTCAGTAGATGATTGTGATAAATTGGAGTCAGTTAATCCTGAAGTTGATTTGATTCCCTACAATGTGGAAACAGGCCCTTCAGCCCAATAAGTCCACATCGACCCTCTGAAGAGCAACCCACCCAGACCCATTTCCCTACGTTCACCCCTGACTAATGCACGATGGCACACTGGTTAGCACTGCAGCCTCATAGCACCAGAGACCCAGATTCAATTCCCGCCTCAGGTGACTCTCTGTGTGGAATTTGCACATTCTCCCCGTGTCTGTGTGGGTTTCCTCCGGGTGTTCCGGTTTCCTCCCACAATCCAAAACATGTGCAGGTGAGGTGAATTGGCCATGCTAGCTTACCCATGGTGTTAGGTGAAGGGGAATGTCTCTGGGTGGGTTGCGCTTCGGTGTGGACTTGTTGGGCCGAAGGGCCTGTTTCCACACTGTAAGTAATCCAATCTAATCTAACTACAGGCAATTAGCATAGAGGAAACCCACACGGACCCGGGGAGAATGTGCAAACTCCACACAGGCAGTTGCCTGAGGCAGGAATCGAACCCAAATCCCTGGCACTGTGAGGCAGCAGGTAGTAATCACTAAACCACCGTGCTGCCCATCTTTGAATTGATCTTCAAGAACTTTCCAGATCTTTTCTGGATGTTTCTGCTCATCTATGGAAAGACCAGAAGTGAAAAAGCTCATTTCTCTAGATCTTCTATCATTTGTTTTGTAAACTTGAAACATTGTTTGCACAATTTTAATTCAGTAAGGACGTCATTGAATCATAAATCCATAATTAAATCTCCGGTATTCATGATTCAAACTGAAGTCTTTGCACTGAAGTTGTGTACCCCTGATTTTGTGTCAGTGTAACTTAAAGCTGCTTATTCCTTAATAATAAAGACTTTGTAGCTGTTGAGAGACTGTTAGTTATGTATCAATTACAGTATCAGGAACAAAGCATTCCACCTTCTGTACGGCCATGTGAATACACTTCAGCATTTTTTGTTTTTTTTTACTCAAGCGATCATGTTATTATTGCTGACAAAACCAACATTTATTGATCATCTCTGGATGGTTTGCTGGGCCAGTTCATAATGTAGTTAAAGGCACATGTAGGCTAAATTGGGTAAGGATGTCATATCTCCATCCCTAAATGACATTAGCGAACTAGAATCATAGAGTTCCTTCAAAGTGGAAGCAGGCCATTTGGCCTATCGAGCCACACTGACCCTCCAGAGAGCATCCCATCTCCACCAACACACACACACACACACACACACCCCTCATCCTTGTAAACCTGTACTTCTCTGGGGTATTCTTTCAAAAACAGTTACAGGAGTTTCTGCACCTCAATAGTTTGATTGCATTCTTACACATATATTGACTGATGTAATAATGGTGTTATAATTGCATTACCTTAAGATGAAAGGGTCCAACCACCAAGCTATCATTAAGAAATTCATGATGTGTTTCAACTGAAACTCGTACTGTTAATAAAAACTGAAAGAACTGCAGATGCTGGAAATCAGAAACAGAAATTGCTGGAAAAGCTCAGCAGATCTGGCAGCATCTGTGGAGAGAAATTTGATTTGATTCATTATTGTCAATGTACCTACACACAGTGAAAAGATTTGTTTTGCATGCAGTACATGCAGATAATAACATACAAAGATCATAGGGTGATTGAACAGAGCGATGAATACAAAATTGTGGCTGCAAAGAAGATGTGCAAGATCAACATTAGATTTGAAATTTGAAAGGTCCATTTATAGGTCGAAAAACAGCAGGGTAGAAGCAGTTCTTGAATCTGTTGGTACGTGTTTTTAAGCTTTTGTATCTTCTGCCTGACAGAAGATGTTGGAAGAGATTATAACTGGGGTGGGACGGATCTGTGATGATGTAGGCTGCCTCTCTGCAGCAACAAGAAGTGAAAATTGAATCATTTGATGGAAGATTGGCTTCTGTGATAGTCTAGGCTGTGTTCACAACTTTCTGTAGTTTCTTACGGTTCTAAGCAGAGCAGTTGCCGTACAAAGTTGTAATCCATTCAGATAGAATACTTTCCAGGGTGCATCTGTAAAAGTTAGTGAGGATCGTTATAGACATGCTGAATTTCCTTAGCCACCTGAGGAAGAAGAGGCATTGCTATGCCTTCTTAACCATCTCAGCTACGTAGATGGTCCAGGACAGATCAGGGTTAACGTTCTGAGGCCCAGGGATGTTATATTTGTGAGGCCATGTTACTGACTGAGCTTATCAAAGCTGTTGGTTCATGATATCTCCCACACCACTGGAATGATATGAAGTTGAAGCACTGATAAAGGCATTGTTTAACTTTTTTTTAATCTGTTATCTCATAAGGCCATTAAACACATTTCTTCCAATGTTTCTGCTCAAAAGGTGAGGAAAATGAATGCACTCATACTGCATAATAATAAGACATCTTCCACATTCATTAGTTCGCTATGCAGGATTTGCAATGACGTTTTAAACCACACTCTGTAATCTTCAAGATGAACTGCAGCTCAGAATTATCTCCTCCTGATTGAGCAAGGGTTACATTAAATTAAACAATGCTTCTGACTGTGTTTATTATCATTTTATTTGTTTATCATGTCTTCTTTCAATTAAAGTATCTTCTTTTACTGCTTTCCATGGATCTCTGCCAGGCACATTAGTGAGTTATCTGTTTTATTGCCATATACTAACAGCACTGTTATCTTGTCACTACTGAATGTGCTGTTGTTGGAATATCACGGGCTGGAAGGGGGCATCCCTCACTGAGAATAGATAATGCTGTTGAACAGTGCACTGATACATTGACTGGGAAGATGCATCCTGCTTATTTGTATAAAATCAGACAAAGATATTATTAATAATGAGAACAAAGTTGTTCTATCTGAAAGGAGAGATCTCCAGCTTGCTGCAACTTGTCTTCTGGATTGTAATGTCCAGGACAGGGAGAGGTATTCCGGAGCAGAGTTCCATTGGAACCTCCAATGGTGGCTATGCACCTCGGAATTGAGGGTCCAAGAACTGGGAAAGGTGGAGGTTAACTGGTGGTCTGATGATTGGAGGATCAGAGAATGGGAGTGGAAAAGCCTGTGTTGGCTCAGGAATGGCAGAGATTTCTGACTGAGGATGGGAGAATTTGGAAAGTCGGAACTGGGGATATTGAGGGAAATGGGAGAAGCAGAAATTTTGCAATTTACAGATGTCACCAAAACTTGGAATTATAACATGGAGTGAAGGAGAAAATAACAGAC
Organism: Hemiscyllium ocellatum; assembly: GCF_020745735.1. Lineage (NCBI taxonomy): Eukaryota > Metazoa > Chordata > Chondrichthyes > Orectolobiformes > Hemiscylliidae > Hemiscyllium > Hemiscyllium ocellatum. The sequence continues at coordinate 14,584,652 of NC_083426.1, read as the reverse complement.
TTCAAGAAGACAGAAATGGGCTGGTGAAATAGGACTTTGGTTTAAACAAATTCAACTGTTTTGTCTGCAAACCATTCCAATGATATGAATTACCTCATTGGCTGAAAAAATGGTTTGGGACTTGCTGTGGTTGTGAAAGGTGTTGTATTCACAGGAGTCAGGAAACCAACAGCCAGCTGAGGGAAAGAGAGAGAGGTTGGGTCCATTCATCTCTTTGAAACTACTTTCTACAACATTTCATGTTAACTAGAAACCCTCCTGGTGATCACTTCAATACATCCCACATCATCTTAATTCATCCAAACTCCTCCACCAGCTGCATCCCCTTGATCTTCCCCCCTGATTATGACTTCTTCATTCCTCTCTCCATGATCTCCCTCCTCCCCATTAGTTACTCCTGACCTCAGTGCCAATCCTTCTTCTCATCTCCCTCCCCTCAATCAATCACCCCAATCCCTGAACCTTTTAATCTTCTCAATAGTTACTACCCTTCCTGACCCACAATCTCTTTAACACCATTGCACACATCTACCCCATTAGTCTCTGTAGGAGAATTGTTAGATTCATGGCAGCCATTTTGTCATATATTAAAAACCTGGAAACCATTTTGAATCTCATCTTAGTGCCTGCTTGCTCAAAGTCTGTGTTTTCCTGGTACCTGAGAAACAAATTCTTCACTTTCGTGTGGAACTATTCTTCTCTTTGCAAGGACCTATTGTATACTAACACCTGCTTATCAGCTACCAACCAACACTGCCCAGACATTACGTGACTGAAGTTAATGACTGGGCAAGCTGCTCATGATCATGCAATTAACAGTTTGCTAATTGTTAAATGATTGTAACCTATTTAATCACACAACTCTCCGATCTCATTGGAGTGACTTGTGGCCATTCGGTCAACTAGTCTCTCCCCGTGAGCTCACAAATAAAACAATCAATACTCAAGACTTGTGTGGCACAATGCTTCTAATTTGACCACTACAAGTGAGTCACCCACTGCATAATTTTCTTCCATCTCCAACAGTCTCCTCGTCAACCTTGAATTTCATCAACACCATCCCGTGATGTTCTCCCAACCCACAATCTTTTCAGCTTTCCCCATGACTCAGCCTGATTTGTGACCCCAGAGATTGATAAATCTGCTGGTTCATGTTTTCAAACTTTTGTATCTTTTGCTCAATGGAAGAGAATGGAAGAGAGTATAACCAGGATAGGAGGGATCCTTGATTATATGATTGCTTTCTAGAGGCAGCAGGAAGTGTAGCTTGATGTTTGCAGATGTAGGTTCCATGTTTCCAGTGTGGGCACACAAAAGACAAAGCCTGAATTTGGTTTATTGACCACAGTTTGCAGTTTCTCATCTCCTTTTATCCCCACACATCATCCAAGGACATCTGATTCCACGTCTGATTTTCTCACATTTCTCTAACCCAGAGAGCTGTGATTGCTTTGTTATTGAAGACTGAGATTTTAAGGAAATAAGAGAATTGGGATATAAGGATCCGGGCAGGACAGTGGGACAGAGGTAGAAGCTCCTTGAATGCAGAGAATTCTAACCTTGGACCTACACTAACTCCGAATTCTTACTTTCTCCTTCCTCGAATTTGCCCTTTTTTTATTCATATTTACACAATGCTTATGTTCATCCAATTAAATGACATAAATTTTCCTGAGTGCTCGTCAACTACTTATGCTCAGATTCATGAAGCACACCTCTGCTGGCTTTTTAATATATTTACCTAATTAAGTGGATTTTTAATAAATTTGTTCACGGGAAGTGGGAATGGTTGGTTAGGCCAACATTTATTGTCCATCCCTAATTGGCTATTAGGGAGGGTGGTGTTGCCATGTATCTGCAGCCCTTATCCTTCCAGATGGCAGAGGCAGTGGCTTTAGAAGGTGCTGTCAGAGGAGACTCAGTGAGCTACTGCAGTGCATCCTGCACACGGGTCCCACTGTATATTGATGGTAAGGGGAGTGAATTTTGAAGGCTGTGCATGTGTGCCAATCAAGTATTGTTTGCCAATGAAGCATTATCTGCTCTTGATCTTTGCCCATAAACTCACACATTGTACTTTTTCAACATTAAATCTCCTGGCTGTTAGTTCTTACTGAATCTGCTTACTCCATTCTTTCAGTCTAGAATAACTTGCTGTGTGAAAAGTATTGTCCTCATTTCTCTATAGCTTTTGTCAATTCATTTAAAACAAAGAATTGTCAGGCAGGACAGATGGCACACGCATCAAAGCCATGACTTTGGCCTTACCATTAGTAGCAGTGTGCATGAAATATAAACTCAGCCAGATTTTAGACTGTCCACATATGCTGTACCACTCATATTTTCCATTATTTAGGAAGTTTGGCATAGTCAGCTTTGCACAAAGCTCCTTTGTATGCAACTTTCCTTTCCAATATTTCCATGAAATGATGATTTGGTGATGTCGGTGTTGGACTGGGGTGTACAAAGTTAAAAATCACACAACACCAGGTTACTACCACCTGATGAAGGAGCGTTGCTCCGAAAGCTAGTGTGCTTCCAATTAAACCTGTTGGACTATAACCTGGTGTTGTGTGATTTTTAACTCCATGAAATGATTATAGTTCATCTCTCTCTCCAATCCTGCACTTAAGCTGCCAGCTGTTGTATCCTCGTATTCATCATGTGACAGTACCTTAGGATTCTGAGCTAATTTTTTCCCATTTTTAAAGCATTCCTGATGAAGGGCTTATGCCCGAAACGTCGAATTTCCTGTTCCTTGGATGCTGCCTGACCTGCTGCGCTTTAACCAGCAACACATTTTCAGCAATATTAAACCTATGTCAATTAACCCACTATCTTGAGAAATTAACTTTGTCCATGAGGCACTTTTGAATGTTCTGATGTGAGAGAAAGCACTACACAAATGGAAGCTATTCCTTTCCTTTTGTAAGTCAGAGCCAGGAGTTTAAAATTAAACGGGATGTGTTGCCACAATATGGAATTGTACAAGTAGCTGTTTGGTTTGCTCCCAAGTCGATTCAATTCTTTTTATTTTGTGATATTTTGATGAAATGCACCAAGAAAAGTGCGAATGTTACATGAATTCCAAACTCCCTGGGCAAGGAAACTGAATGTGCCCACCTTATCCACGTGGTATGAGGGAAGGGGGCATATTATTCACTCTCTGTGTCTGAACTCAGCTCTGACCAGCCCTCAGTATTGGACCTCAGTCCTCATTAACATCAGGTCATGGATAGATGGGAACGTGAGACTGGGGGACTGTTATGAAAGGGTCTAGTTATAAATTACAAATAGACCATGAGATTACAAATAGACCAGGCCTGGTGAAACCTGAAGCAGGAATAGTTCTTTTATGTCTTTACAGCTACACTGTCAGACATAGACTGAATCAAAACTCACTCCCTCTGGGTCATCTACCTGTTCTCTTAAAGAGGCAGTGCACACTCCCACCACATACATAACAGCCCTCTCCCTCTATTTCAAAAACTTCCATTAATAAACATATATACAACAATTGTAAACATGATGCAGGCATCATAGCCAACATACATACATGCAATCATAGAACCTCTGCAGTGTGGAAACAAGCTCTTTAGTGCAACAAGTCCAGACTGACCCTCCAAAGAGTAACTCACCCAGATCCATTCCCCTACCCTATATTTACCCCTAACTAATCCATCTGACTTATACATCCCTGAACACTATGGGCAATTTAGCACAGCTAATCAACCTAACCCGCACATCTTTGGACTGTGGGTGGGAACCGGAGCACCCGGAGGAAACCCACGCAGACACAGAGAGAATGTGCAGTCACCTGAGGCTGGAATTGAACCTGAGTCCCTGGCTCTATGAGCCACCGTGCCACCCTGAAATAATGGAAAACGTGGGAGAATGACACAAGCCCACTTTGGAAAGTGTCCCATATGTAATCCACATCATGTTTATGTCTTGGGATGGGGGATAACGGTTTCTTGAAGACAATCTCCTCATCCCAGGAACCTTTTCTGATGCAGTCTCCTGGGCTTCCTGCCATTCAACCGATATGCATGACCCTGATTGGCTGCCATTGCCCTGTGACACAGTTACTGTCATCTCTCTGGTTATGACCAATCCTGGCTCGGAGACACATGACTCAGTCAACACCACAGGTTCCTTCAGGCCTGGCTCTGAATTTTGAGGGACCTCTCCCCATTGGTAAGGTATGGCAACCATCTGGCCCATGTGTTCCCTCCAGACCAGCTCATCTCTGGTCTGTATCATCTACAACAATGGTCCCAATTGAGGCACCGCTGTCGCTGGAATCCATTTGTCCCCAAAAGTGTAATTTCTGGCCAAGACAGTCTCTCCTTTTTGGACCATCCTCCACTTTGAAGTTCCCACCCTTCTGGCTCATTGTTCTTCTTAATGCCACCTCTCTGGTCTCTTCTGGCTGCAGTAGATCAAACATGGTTCTCAGTTGTCGGTTGAACATTAAAGACTCCAGTGAGCATTGGGTCTTCATGTGTGGTACGTTCATGTGCATGCTGAGGAACGTGTTGATTCTTCCCATCCTAGCAATCCCTAGGACAGGGAGCTTGCTTCAGGGTTTATACAAATCTCTCCAACTGGCCTTTTGTCACCTGATACTGCAGAGCTTGATCTCACAAGTCTGACTCAGTGGCATTCCAGGTACTCCCCGAAATCTTCCACAACAAACTGTCGAATATTGTCACTCGCGACTTGTTCCGGCTTCCCCAGTCTGGCAAATATTTCATCCAGCCGGTCTATCCTTATTCCCGCTGATACCAACTTCATGGCTGCCATCTTGAGCCTTTTGGAGTGGGCATCCACAATCACTAGCAACCTCTGTCCCTCTGCCGGTCTGACAAATCAACGTGAAATTGCTGCCTCAATGACACTCTCCATGATGATTTTCAGTAAACTTTGGGATGAGTACTCCCCTTTTCGGCTGTTGATTGCAGCCCAAGGGCCTTCATGAATTCTGTTCTCGGACTGCTCCCTGCTGAGTAATCACCTGCCTCAGCATCAACTACAGCTCAAGCCCCCTTACAGTTACTACCTTTGACGTTTCAATCTGTCTCCCAACAAGTCGACCACTCCACCTCCTCCTCAATCTCACACCATTCCCAAAGTCGTGGTTGGTCTCCTCCTTTCCTTCTGAACACGGTAGTTAATGGGCCTTAACTCAGCCTTGTCACCAGTTATTATATTTGGGTCAATTCATAAATTATAAAAGACTATAATGTTCAAGTGAAAGTTGAACCAGGAACAATTTCTTTTACGTCTTTTACAGCTACACGGTCTGACCTAGACTGTGCTCATCCACCCTCCCCCCACCCTCCTGGTCACTTTAAAAGGACAGTAGACACCCCCAACAACATAGATAGCTGTGACAGAGTGGAACACTACTGTGAATGGGAGAGCTGGTATTCTGTGTGAGATAGATGATAGAGGCTCAGAGAGATTGGGCTTTGCTGTGTGAAGATATTGGATTCCTGGGTATGGATTGTGTCGTGGTGGTAGTTCTGATCAGCAGGGGTGGGGTGGCAGGTGGTTGGCAATTTAAGTGTGAAGAGGACAAAATGAAACCTTGGGTTGGTCACTCTTGCTGGATAAGATTCCGTATCTTAACGTTCATCATTCTTTTATGTGTTTCCTTTTAAACTCTCATTTTTGCTCCCCTTCTCTGTGTGATCTCCTTCAGCCTCTGAACTCTCAAATACCTTTGTGCTGCTCACATTTTACATCCACTATTCCCTTCAGCAGCCTAGCCATAAGCTCTAGAATTACAACATTCAGTTTCTATATCCCTTGACCTCTCTCTCTCCTTCTTTGAGGCGCTCTTCAAACTTACCACTTTGTGCAATCTTTCAGTACAGCTTTCTATCCTTCGAATCTTGCCTGAATACTTAGCATTTTAAAGGTGATTAATTGAATTTGGGCGGCACGGTGGCTCAGTGGTTAGCACTGCTGCCTCACAGCGCCAGGGACCCAGATTTGATTCCAGTCTCAGCCTGTGTGGAGTTTATACATGTTCCCCATGTCTGCATTGGTTTCCTCCGGGTGCTCTGGTTTCCTTCCACAGTCCAAAGATGTGCAGGTTAAGTGAATTGGCCATGCTAAATTGCCCGTAGAGGTAGATGCATTAGTTAGGGGGAATGGGTCTGGGTGGGTTACTCTTCAGAGGGTCGGTGTGAATTATTTGGGCCGAAGGGCCTGTTTCCAGACTGTAGGGAATCTAATCTAAATGCAAGTTATTGATGTTGCTGTGCTAAGCAGTAAGAATCAACATTTCCAAGTACAATGTCACATGAACAATTCACATTATTGGTTCAATGATCAGAATGTCAGTGCCTGTGGTTTACCACTGTGACAGCGTCTTGAGGAATGAACTTTATTTTTCTTCCTCATTGTCTTGCACAGAGTTTTTTCCTTCAAAGTTTGCACCAAAACCACTGGCCAAAGTAATTTCCCACTTGATCACTCAGACTGTTGCTCTGCTGGGGACATATTAAATGAGTCAATTACATATATTAAATGAGTCAGAATGGTACATGTGCCATTCACCAATTTTAAGTGTGAATTTTTCCTTCTGGGTTAGAACAGAGAATCACCTGCTGACTCCTATTATTGTATCTTTATTCTTTATAGTCAGTGAAACATCTGGATCATTTATAAATCTGTCTACAGCTTACTGCCACTTCTACACAAATAGGAGTGATATTCAGTTTTCTTGACAGTATTGAACATGTGAGTTGATGCAGTCCTTGTCCAACTAGGCCAAAGCAAACTCAATAGTTCCTTTCAAGATGATTAAAAAAATTTGGAATCTTGCTTGAAAATGTCTCCCTGTAAGGCAATTTAGAATGAGAAATCATAGTTTGATGCTAAGGGTTGGAGAGTCCAAAACTAGAGGGCATAGGTTTAGGATGAGAGGGGAAAAATTTAAAACGGACCTAAGGGGCTACTTTTTCACACAGAGGGTGGTGCATGTATGGAATGAGCTGCCAGAGTAAATGGTGGAGGCTGGTACAACTACAGCATTTAAAAGGCATTTGGATGGGTTATTGAATAGGAAGGGTTGGGAGGGATGTGGGCCAAATGGTGGCAAACTTGACTAGATTAAGTTAGGATATCTAGTTGGCATGGAAGGATTGGACTGAAGGGTCTGCATCTGTGCTGTGCATCCCTTTGACTCTATGACTCTATTTGAAAGAGATGAGGAAGATTTACTTCTTTGAAAGGGTCATGAATCCATGGAATTCACAAGCCCAGGGTTCACTGGACTCTGAATAAATTTAAGAAAGGAGACATACAGATATTTGATGAGGAATGGATCAAAGGGTTATAATGATGGAGCAGGGATGTGGAGTTGAGGCCAAAATGAGATCATCTGTGATCATATGAAACGACAGAGCAGGCCCGAGGGGCTGAATTGCCTACTCCCACTCTTAATTCTTATGTTCTTGAAAAGGAAAATTTTTAGGCTGGGGAAAGCTTAAGGGCGTAGGTCTAACAGAATAGCTCTTCGTGAGTCAACACTGAAATGATGGATTAAATTCCAAATCTGATTCTGCCAGAGATAGTCTGGGTAATTTATGAAACTTTATTTTACACCAGTTTCAGATTAGCTGGTCTGGAAGCTAAGTGACAAGACTCTTACTGCTGAAGAATCACTTCAATTCAGTCTGCTTTGCACCAGCGTTACACTATACAAATCACACTGATAAAAAGCTGCAGCTTTGAAATCCAACTCATTTATTTACAAACTTGCTATCACTACAACTGCATTAGGATTGAAAGACAGAATATTCATCATGTGCTTCAGGGTCTAACTGAGCAGAATAACACATTGATTGCATTTCAAATGATATCATTTATAAATGGAAAAAAGACTATTGCACAGGAGATCCTGAATCATTTTTCACATACACAAAGCACAAGTGGCAAATAAAAAGGTATGACAGTTAGTAACACTGCACAAAGGCATACTGCTAAAAATGTGTGTAAAATCCCAGGGTCTTTAAAGACCTTTATAAAACCATGTAACAATATATTTTCCTTTGTGTAGAAAAGCAAGATGTCAAAGCCGTGGGCCAACTCCCTCAGGACAATATGACTTGGAAAGTATTCAACAAAGTTCAGCAACTTGGTTATTATCACTGAGTATTACTTGAGCTTGAGGTCTGGTGAGCTTGGATGGCTGGTGCGTTATATAGACTTATGCCAAAATAATGGGTTTAATTCCTTTTCTGGCTGAGGTCAACATAAATATTCAAACTTCTTGACCTTAGTCCTTGCGCGAGATGTGTTGACTTTCACTTTAAATTATCCCAAGTTGTCTCTCTCTAGTGAGGGAGCAGGTCTCCAGGACTATATCGAGTTTAGTAAGGGAAGTGAAAAAATAATGCCAATGGCTATGCATCTATAAACTTGTACCAGAAAGGGAAGTCTGCCTGAATTCATGCGTTTATGTCATGAATGACTAAAGATCAGAAGTATGCTCATGTATTGTATATGTCATAACTCAATCAACAGTTGGAAACAAATGGAACTTGGGTAACTCTGAACATGATAACTCAGGAATTTTATTCTCGTTGATGAGAAGTGAATATCAAATGGGAAAATAGTTGAAATATACAATAGATTCTATTTTGTATAGGGGAAGCAAGAACAGTGAGCCGTCTAAACATGTCTGGAGGTATAGATTAGCACAGCAACTATGGCAGTCATAGAGATGTTAAAATTTTGAATCCCTTGTCCATTTTTTCAATGAAAGAGATTTAGATATAAGCTGTTGTAAAATTGTTTCCGCTTATATATTCTGAGGGAATTTACCAACTTTCTAGACACACTTTGGTGTAAGGTCCTCTGTGACATGTAATTGGTGGATGGGGTGAGAAGAGGGGATAAAAGGACAGATATTTGTCGCCTTCTGATTTTGTCTAAAAAGGCATGAACAAAAGAAATCACTGAACTTATAATTTATTTTAATCACTTTAAAGACATCAGCGAAACAAATGAATCAGCAAATCACTTCACTTGTCAAAACAAGTTTCCTGTTGAGTGAATACCTTTAGCTGATACTTGGCTCTTGGCCAAGAATGCATAATTGGGACATGCAATTGGTACAGGACACTGGTTACTGGCTGGATAAATGAACAGGTGACCAATGGCAGGCTGTGGGAGACTTTGTAATTAAACTTCCAGGAATATGTACTGTCAGAATTGATGGTGTAAAACATACTGCTCAGTGACAATTGAAGGAATATGAGGATGAGAGTTTGCTTACATTTTGCTACATTTATACATATATTGATTGGGATTGATAATTATTCTAGAATGTGAAAGGAAACATCAGCTGACCAATCAATGCCTGTCTGGCACAGTGAGGACTAAATGTGTTGTACAAAATAGAGAGTCCTCAAGAGATACAAACTGATCTACAGAAAGCTTCGCATTTGGTTGCAATCAGAGATATTGTACAAATATTATTGTTTGTAGCTGTTGAGCTGTGAACACTTCTGTTTGAAGTTGGATAAATGTGGTCTCATTTCACTGCCCAATGCACTCCCCTAGGAAGAGAAAAAAGATCAGAGTTACAGTATATTTCAAACCAGTGAGATTTGCAGAAGTTCATTTCTAAAAAAAAATATAAAATTACTTGCATTTATGCAGCTTGTTTCACATCCTCAGGAAATCCCAAAGCATTTTTCAGCTAACCAGTTGGTTTCGAAAAGTGGACATCAATTGAACATCCCAAATTTCAGATTCATGGGGCATTTACATCAGAAATGAACAAATGTGGAGTTTTTCATGTGACGGGCTCCACTTGAATCATGCTGGGACCAGGGCTCTGGCAAACTATACAACTAGGGCTGTAGATAGGACTTTGAACTAATTGGTTGGAGACAGCAGATTCAGTTGCGCAGAAAATTGAAAAATCAAAGTTAAAGGACTAGGTAGGAGTTCAGGTTAATGTTGAGGTTGATTGTTAGTGAAAATAAAAAGAATATCAGATTGCACCAAAGAATCATAAAAGAGTAAATAAATTTAATAATTAAACAAATTTAAAGGCTTTGTACCTCAATGCAGTCTGAATAAAATTAATGAGTTAACAGTGCAAATAGAGACAAATGGATATAATTCGGCAGTGATTACTGAGATGTGGAAATTCCAGATTTTGGAATTGAATAGCCAAAGGTACTCGATGTTTCAGAAGGATAGGCAAGAAGGAGAAAGAGGTACTGTAGCTCTGTTAGCAAAGGAAGAGATCAGCACTGTCGGGTGGCACGGTGGCATAGTGGTTAGCACTGCTGCCTCCCAGTGCCAGAGACTGGGGTTCAATTCCTGCCTCAGGCGACTAACTGTGTAGAGTTTGCACATTCTCCCTGTGTCTGCGTGGGTTCCTCCTACAGTCCAAAGATGTGCAGGACAGGTGAATTGGCCGTAGTGTTAGGGGTATGGGTGGGTTGCGCTTCAGCAGGTCGGTGTGGACTTGTTGGGCCGAAGGGCCTGTTTCCATACTGTAAGTAATCTAATCTAATCTAAAATTTTACAGGCACTAGAATTCAAGATGTACAATCAGTTCAGGTTAAAATAAAAAATAACAAGTGCAAGACTCTTTGGTGGGAATAATCGATAGGTGCCCAAACTATAGTCCCACAGGAGGGCACAGTATAAATCAGGAAATACTAGAAGAACGTAGAACAAGCCCTTCGGCCCTCAATGTTGCGCCGATCTGTGAACTAATCTAAGCCCATCCTCCAACACTGTCTCATCATCATTCATGTGCTTATCCGAAGACTGTTTAAATGGCCCTAATATGGCTGAGTTAACTGCATTGGCAGGCAGGGCATTCCACACCCTTACTACTCTCTCAGTAAAGAACCTGCCTCTGACATCTGACTTAAATCTATCACCCCATAATTTGTAGCTATGCCCCCCACAAGGATCTGTTTTGGTACCAATGCAGTTAACTCAGCCACTTTAGGGGTATTTACACAGTCCTTGGATAAGCATATGGAAGATGATGGGATAGTGTAGGGGGATGGGCTTAGACTATTTCACTGGTCGGCGAAGGGCCTGTTCTGCTCTGTATTGTTCTATGTTCTATGAGAGATTGAGCAGTTTCAGCCTATACTCTCTGGAATTTAGAAGATTGAGAGGTGATTGAATGAATGTCTAGATTATATTGAAGGGAATTGGCAAGGTAGAGTCAAAACAGATGCTTCCTCTGTGGGGCAATCTAGAATATGTGATCATAGTTTTTGGATGAGGGATGGCAGATTCAAAACAGAGGTGAGGAGGAATCGCTTCTCTCAAAAGGTCAGGAAGCTCTTCAACTCATTACCCCAGACTGTAGTGTACACTGGGACATTGAATAAATTTAAGGCAGAGATAGACCAACTTTTAATTAGTAACAGGTGAAAGAGTGATGAGGAGGGAGAAGGAAAGTAGATGAGGCTGAGATCATATCAGTCATGACTGTAAAAAATGACAGAGCAGGCTCAATGACTGAATTATCTAATTCTGCTCCTATTCTTATGTTATGTTCCTTTATATGTGCTTTACTCCGTAAACAACTAAATCAGACATGCCCCTAGTAAAGTGCTCGCTCTTCTATTCCATTTGCAAAGAAGATATTATGCCATTATTTCTATTGTGCACTGCAAGCAGTTCAGAGAAGGTTCATTCAACTGAACCCAGCGATTAAGGAGTTATCTTTTGAAGAATGGTTGGACAGGTTAGATGAAGACTCACTGGAGATTAGAGGAATGAAAGGTGATCTTGTTGAAAGATAAAGGGGATTTGACAGTATGGATACAGAAAGGCTGTTTCTGTTTCTGGGAAGGAGGAGACATGGTTTAAAAATAAGGTGTCCCCCATTTAAGATGGTGAGGAAGGGTTTTCTCTCAGCATGTCATTAGTATGTGGAATTCTTTTCCCCAGAGAGCCATGCAGGGTCATCAAATATTTTATCGGCTGTATTAGATAGATTTGTGATTGACATAGTTGTCAAAGAGTATTGGGGTAGACAGGAAAGTTGAAATGAAGCCACATTCAAATTAAGCTTACTGATCTTACTGAATGGTGGAGGATACGCAAACAGCTGAATTCTTTTAGTAAGTATGGTTCTGTCAGCGGTTGCATAATCAGAGTAACAGTTTAACCTCAAGGGAGCTCTCTCTTTAATTCACTGACTGAGACCAGTGACGGTTTTGTTCCACCCTGCTGCACTGTGCCAGCAGCTCTCTGGTGGGAAACACCCATGTTGCTACGTCAGGCAGAACAATCTGAATCTGAACAAACCGGCTTTGCACTCTGTCTGAGCAGCTGCTTTGTTTGACAGAGCGTTGATATCAGCTGTCGACTTTCTACACCCCTACACCCTCATGAGATGAACAGAAAGTAAAATGGATCTGAAGGTATCAGACTTCAAACTGCTGCTGTAGATTTGGACTGAGCACACAGTCTC